>NC_090446.1:9823619-11111619 GCF_031143425.1 Pleurodeles waltl
AGCCATACAGCAGCTACATACAGACACGTGGGTAAGAGTCAAGGTAGGGGATGGCTCCTTCCTCTCAAGAAAAATTAAGACAAAGCAGGGATTGAAACAGGGCTGTGTGTTGGCACCATACCTTTTCAATCTCTTTTTATCTGACTTATCTGTGAAATTAAACAGGGTTAACGGGCACTCTCCAAAACTCGGCGATATGACTATTTCAAATCTGCTATATGCCGATGGTGTAGTTCTCCTGAGCCAAACTAAAGTAGGACTACAGCGACTCATTGTTAAGATATTTGAATACGCAGAGCAGAGTGGAATGGAATTTAATCAGGATAAAACTAAAGTAATGAGAATCAGTAAAAAAATCCTTAAAAATTACATGGAATTCACAAAGGGGCCCTTTGGAACAAGTATATCAGTACAGATACCTTGGTGTACTTTTTGATGAACGCGGTTCCTTTTATTCCCAGAAACAGGAGTTATATAGAAAAGGTCATGTGCTATTATTCGCTTTCCAAACTTTAAAAAAATTCCTCACTGGCCCCAGTTATCGGCCCCTGCTTAAAGTCATTGCAACCAAACTAATTCCAACTTTAGGATATGGAAGCGAAGCTCTATGTGGGCAAGACGCTACTATCCTAAATAAAATCATTGGAAAATTCTTTAGGTCCCTATTTCAGCTACCGGGACACACCTCATTAGCACATATTAGGCTGGAGTTTGGCTACGTAAACCAAAGCATAGACAGAAAATCCAGCTACATCAAAGCCTGGAAACAGTTACAGCTGGCAAAGGAAAATCCGCTCTGTCGTGCTCTTTGGAAAGAGATCAGCTCGAACACCGCAGCCACTGGGCGCCGGTACCTAGACCAGGCATTAATCGACCTAGGGGCAGTGGAGTTATGGGACTCAAATATCTCTTACTTTTCTTTTTTTTTTAATTTAAAATCGGATTGTAAAAAAAAGATCACTAATCATGGACAAGGATTTACTGGCTACTAGATCGCATTCTTGGATGATCATTAAAGATTACAAACTTTTAAAGCTTCATCCGTTCCTGGAGGCAAGTGGTCCAAGACAGATAAAGACCTTTTTATCAAATATAGATTTGGGATTATTCGGGGCAACGGCCACCTAGTCCCATGGGAACGCTCTCTAAAAATCCCACATTGTAGGCTATGCGGTAACGGACATGAAGATATAATTTATTTAGTTTGTATTTGTAACATTTTAAGAACTGAACGCAAACTTTTATTGAAGTCATTATTTATTCAGAGGGGTATACGGTCTTGCCGGCAAGCAGTGATTGCCTGCCTCAAACCCCTGGACATTGTTTTATATGCCAAATTTTTGAAGTTTCTACGCTTGGTATCACGTAAACTTCTAATGTTAGAGCACAACTAATATATAAAATCTCTGCACAGGTGTACGGAAACCCCTTTTAGATAATAATACGTTCTGGCATGCTTTTTATCAGATATATTGTAGAATGTAAAACTGATATCTTGTATCGGATATTTATTTTTATAGAATGATTGGATGTATCGATGTATTGATTTGTATTAATTATGCACATAGAAAGAGGAAAAAGCCTCTCAGGATTGGTTTTGTGCAGCAACGTACCCCTTCCTGCACAAAAACAATCCTGCATGCAATGAAGGCACCCTTGCACCATGGGGCAAGGGGGTGCCTGTGTTTGTGCTAGGCAGCCTAAAGGGTGCCAGCACAGGGGAAATACTAGGAATGCCCTGTATTGGATACATACAACACATTCCTACCCTTTCCCTATGACGCAGGACGACGCAGAAAGGTGACTTGCTTTCTGTCCTGCACCACAAAGCCCACAAATGAGGGCCCTAGTTTTCACCTATGTCTGCTCCTGGGGGCTTTGGACTGCCAGCAAGGGGCATATACTGCAGATAACAAAAATGATCTGATAAATCGCAAAGGAACATTCTTCGGAGAGTAGGACAGGCTGGAGGTAGTTCAGAGAAACAGGTCCGCCACTCTTACATCTTTGCATCTAAATTATATACAATGTCTTATTTAACAAAGCACATACATCAGACTGTGTAAACACCTCATAAATGTCAACAAAGCATACATTAAACCTGGTTCTTTCTGCTTTTAAGGTCTCTTGTATTTCAAATCCTGTTTCTCAGAACTCCAGCTCCTCAAGGATTCAATTCCAGGCAGTCTCCAATCTCACCAATCTGCCCTTTGTCAAAATAACCGTCCGCCTCCCAAGTGTTTGTTACAATTTGGCCTATTGTCTATAAAAAGATCGAGGCCATTCATGATTCTGTTGTCCAGCTTCAGGTTTCGTCCTGACTCATGCAGCATAAATACAAACTGCCGCCATTTTTGTTACTCGTATAACAGCTCTCCCAATGATTAAAGAAAGGGAAGAGGTTTCCTTTATGCACGGCTCCCTAAAGTCAGACTCCCTGGATGATGTATGTCCATTATGACTCTACAATTGTTACACATGCTTTTACCTTCATCTTTCAAACCTGTTTTCAGCTGTCACTCTCCCTAGTGGGAAGAAGAAATAAGTTGGCGAGCCCCTTTTTAAAGAAGTCAAACTTGGACCCTAAGTTAGAAGCTAACTACATACAGGCTTATCTTCCTTTCGTCGGCAGTCACTAAAATTGGTGAGAAGTTCTGGATCACCAACTTTCTAATCTTCTTGAAAAGCACCGGTTACTAGATGTCAGCCAAGTGGTTTAGGCACTGAGACGGCCCCTGTAGCTGTGATGAATAACGCCAGACAAGGTTACTATTATGGCACCTCCACCTGCTTCATCCTGTTTCTACAGCTGTATCATCCTCCTACTTTGAAATGAGAAGGTTGGAGAAAAGTTTTTTTTCTTATTCTATGTCATTTGAAACTTGTATTGATAATCATATCAACATTTCAAGATTGACCCTGTGCCAATGCTGGCTTCATTGCCTTCCTGAGTATGCTATTTACAAATGCCAAGCTGTAGGAGGCTGGCCTGGCTTGTAGTGGGTACCAAGGGGTACTTACACCTTGCACCAGGCCCAGGTATCCCTTATTAGTGTATAGGGTGTCTAGCAGCTTAGGCTGATAGATAATGGTAGCTTAGCAGAGCAGCTTAGGCTGAACTAGGAGACGAGTGAAGCTCCTACAGTACCACTAGTGTCACTTGCACAATATCATAAGAAAACACAATACACAGATATACTAAAAATAAAGGTACTTTATTTTTATGACAATATGCCAAAGTATCTCAGAGTGTACCCTCAGTATGAGGATAGCAAATATACACAAGATATATGTACACAATACCAAAAATATGCAGTATAGTCTTAGAAAACAGTGCAAACAATGTATAGTTACAATAGGATGCAATGGGGACACATAGGGATAGGGGCAACACAAACCATATACTCCAAAAGTGGAATGCGAACCACGAATGGACCCCAAACCTATGTGACCTTGTAGAGGGTCGCTGGGACTATTAGAAAATAGTAAGGGTTAGAAAAATAGCTCACCCCAAGACCCTGAAAAGTGAGTGCAAAGTGCACTAAAATTCCCCAAAGGACATAGAAGTCGTGATAGGGGACTTCTGCAGGAAAGACACAAACCAGCAATGCAAAAACGATGGATTTCCGGTCGAGGGTACCTGTGAAACAAGGGGACCAAGTCCAAAAGTCACAAGCAAGTCGGAGATGGGCAGATGCCCAGGAAATGCCAGCTGTGGGTGCAAAGAAGCTGCTACTGGACAGTAGAAGCTGAGGATTCTGCAGGAACGACAAGGGCTAGAGACTTCCCCTTTGGAGGATGGATCCCCCACGCCGTGGAGAGTCGTGCAGAAGTGTTTTCCCGCCGAAAGACCGCCAACAAGCCGTGCTAGCTGCAAATTGTGCGGTTAGGGTTTTTGGATGCTGCTGTGGCCCAGGAGGGACCAGGATGTCGCCAATTGCGTCTGGGGACAGAGGGGGCGTCGAGCAAGACAAGGAGCCCTCTCAGAAGCAGGCAGCACCCGCAGAAGTGCCAGAACAGGCACTACGAAGAGGAGTGAAATGGTGCTCACCTGAAGTTGCACAAAGGAGTCCCACGTCGCTGGAGGGCCACTTAGAAAGTCGTGCAATGCAGGTTAGAGTGCCGTGGACCCAGGCTTGGCGGTGCACAAAGGATTTCCGCCGGAAGTGCACAGAGGCCGGAGTAGCTGCAAAAGTCGCGGTTCCCAGCAATGCAGTCTGGCGTGGGGAGGCAAGGACTTACCTCCACCAAACTTGGACTGAAGTTTCACTGGACTGTGGGAGTCACTTGGACACAGTTGCTGGATTCAAGGGACCTCGCTCGTCGTGCTGAGAGGAGACCCAGGGGACCGGTGATGCAGTTCTTTGGTGCCTGCGGTAGCAGGGGGAAGATTCCGTCGACCCACTGGAGATTTCTTCGGAGCTTCTAGTGCAGAGAGGAGGCAGACTACCCCCACAGCATGCACCACCAGGAAAACAGTCGAGAAGGCAGCAGGATCAGCGTTACAGAGTTGCAGTAGTCGTCTTTGCTACTTTGTTGCAGTTTTGCAGGCTTCCAGCGTGGTCAGCAGTCGATTCCTTGGCAGAGGGTGAAGAGCGAGATGCAGAGGAACTCTGATGAGCTCTTGCATTCGTTATCTAAGGAATTCCCCAAAGCAGAGACCCTAAATAGCCAGAAAAGAGGGTTTGGCTACTTAGGAGAGAGGATAGGCTAGCAACACCTGAAGAAGCCTATCAGAAGGAGTCTCTGACGTCACTTGCTGGCCCTGGCCACTCAGAGCAGTCCAGTGTGCCAGCAGCACCTCTGTTTCCAAGATGGCAGAGGTCTGGAGCACACTGGAGGAGCTCTGGGAACCTCCCAGGGGAGGTGCAGGTCAGGGGAGTGGTCACTCCCCTTTCCTTTGTCCAGTTTCGCGCCAGAGCGGGGCTGAGGGGTCCCTGAACCGGTGTAGACTGGCTTATGCAGAAATGGGCACCATCTGTGCCCATGAAAGCATTTCCAGAGGCTGGGGGAGGCTACTCCTCCCCTGCCTTCACACCATTTTCCAAAGGGAGAGGGTGTAACACCCTCTCTCTGAGGAAGCCCTTTGTTCTGCCATCCTGGGCCAGGCCTGGCTGGACCCCAGGAGGGCAGAAACCTGTCTGAGGGGTTGGCAGCAGCTGCAGTGAAAACCCCTAAAAAGGCAGTTTGGCAGTACTAGGGTCTGTGCTACAGACCACTGGGATCATGGGATTGTGCCAACTATGCCAGGATGGCATAGAGGGGGCAATTCCATGATCATAGACATGTTACATGGCCATATTCGGAGTTACCATTGTGAAGCTACACATAGGTAGTGACCTATGTGTCGTGCACGCGTGTAATGGTGTCCCCGCACTCACAAAGTCCGGGGAATTTGCCCTGAACAATGTAGGGGCACCTTGGCTAGTGCCAGGGTACCCTCACACTAAGTAACTTGGCACCTAACCTTTACCAGGTAAAGGTTAGACATATAGGTGACTTATAAGTTACTTAAGTGCAGTGGTAAATGGCTGTGAAATAACGTGGACGTTATTTCACTCAGGCTGCAGTGGCAGGCCTGTGTAAGAATTGTCAGAGCTCCCTATGGGTGGCAAAAGAAATGCTGCAGCCCATAGGGATCTCCTGGAACCCCAATACCCTGGGTACCTCAGTACCATACACTAGGGAATTATAAGGGTGTTCCAGTAAGCCAATGTAAATTGGTAAAAGTGGTCACTAGCCTGTTAGTGACAATTTGAAAGAAATGAGAGAGCATAACCACTGAGGTTCTGGATAGCAGAGCCTCAGTGAGACAGTTGGTCATAACACAGGTAACACATTCAGGCACACTTATGAGCACTGGGGCCCTGGCTGGCAGGGCCCCAGTGACACATACAACTAAAACAACATATATACAGTGAAAAATGGGGGTAACATGCCAGGCAAGATGGTACTTTCCTACACAACCCCCCCCCAAACGAAGGACAATAAGACTAGTCATTCCCTGATGGGTCTTCATTGTCTAAGTGGAAATATCTGGAGAGTCCATCTGCATTGGAGTGGGTACTCCCAGGTCTATGTTACACTGTATAGTCCATTCCCTGTAGGGATATGGACCACCTCAACAATTTAGGATTTTCACCTTTCATTTGTTTTAGCCAAAGTAGAGGTTTGTGGTCTGTCTGAACAATGAAGTGAGTGCCAAACAGGTATGGCCTCAACTTCTTCAGTGCCCAGACCACAGCAAAGGCCTCCCTCTCAATGGCAGACCAACGCTTTTCTCTAGGGGTCAACCTTCTACTAATAAAAGCAACAGGTTGATCCTGGCCCTCAGAATTAAGTTGTGATAGGTCTGCCCCTACTCCTAATTCAGATGCATCAGTCTGGACATAGAATTTTTTAGAGTAACAACGGCTTTTCAGGACAGGTGCAGAGCACATGGCCTGCTTCAGCTCCTCAAAAGCTTTCTGACAGTTTGCTGTCCATAATACCTTTTTAGGCATTTTCTTGGATGTGAGGTCATTAAGAGGGGCTGCAATGGAGCCATAGTTCTTAATGAACCTCCTGTAATACCCAGTGAGGCCTAGGAAGGCTCTCACCTGAGTCTGAGTAGTAGGGGGAACCCAATCTATAATAGTTTGGATTTTCCCCTGAAGTGGTGCAATCTGTTCCCCACCAACAAGGTGTCCCAGATAAACCACCTTCTCCTGCCCTATCTGGCACTTTGAAGCCTTGATAGTGAGGCCTGCCTTTTGCAGGGCCTCCAAAACTTTCCATAGGTGGACCAGGTGATCATCCCAGCTGGAGCTAAAGACAGCTATATCGTCCAGATATGCTGCACTAAAAGCTTCCAGCCCTTGCAGGACTGTGTTCACCAACCTCTGAAAAGTGGCAGGTGCATTTTTCAATCCAAAAGGCATTACTGTGAATTGGTAATGGCCTCCAATGGTTGAAAATGCTGTTTTTGCTTTTGCATCTTCTGATAATTTGATCTGCCAATACCCTGCAGTCAAGTCAAAAGTGCTTAGATACTTGGCAGATGCCAGTGTATCTATGAGCTCATCTGCCCTGGGTATAGGGTGAGCATCAGTTTTGGTTACCTGGTTGAGACCTCTGTAGTCAACACAAAACCGCATTTCCTTCTTTCCATCTTTGGAATGAGGTTTTGGTACAAGTGCCACAGGAGAAGCCCATGGACTTTCAGAGTGCTCAACCACTCCTAGTTCTAACATTTTCTGCACCTCTTGCTTTATGCAGTCTCTGACATGGTCAGGCTGCCTATAGATCTTACTTTTGACAGGCAAGCTGTCTCCAGTATCTATAGTGTGCTCACACCAAGAAGAGGTACCTGGCACAGTAGAGAAGAGTTCAGAAAACTGACCCAGGAGATTTATGCAGTGGTCTTTCTGCTCAGCAGTAAGACAATCTGCCAGTACAACACCTTCCACTAGAGCATCTTGTTCTGTGGAAGAGAAGAGATCAGGAAGAGGATCACTGTCTTCTTCCTGTCCCTCATCAGTTGCCATGAGCAGGGTGAGATCAGCCCTGTCATAGTAGGGTTTCAGGCGGTTGACATGGAGCACCCTAAGGGGACTCCTGGCAGTGCCTAAGTCAACTAAATAGGTGACTTCACCCTTCTTTTCAACAATTGTGTGGGGTCCACTCCATTTATCTTGGAGTGCTCTTGGGGCCACAGGCTCCAAGACCCACACTTTCTGCCCTGGTTGGTACTGAACCAAAACAGCCTTCTGATCATGCCATTGCTTCTGGAGCTCTTGGCTGGCCTGAAGAATTTTACTGCCCTTTTTCATGTATTCAGCCATCCTTGATCTGAGGCCAAGTACATAATCCACTATATCTTGCTTTGGAGCTTTTAAAGGTTGTTCCCAACCCTCCTTGACAAGTGTTAGTGGACCCCTCACAGGGTGTCCAAAGAGGAGTTCAAAGGGGCTGAAGCCCACTACTTTCTGGGGTACCTCCCTGTAGGCAAAAAGGAGGCATGGTAGAAGGATATCCCATCTCCTGCAGAGTTTTTCAGGGAGTCCCATAATCATGCCTTTGAGAGTTTTGTTAAATCTCTCCACCAGTCCATTTGTTTGTGGATGATAGGGTGTGGTGAACTTGTATGTCACCCCACACTCCTTCCACATGGCCTTCAAGTAAGCAGACATGAAATTGCTTCCTCTGTCTGAAACTACCTCTTTTGGGAAGCCCACCCTGGAAAAGATTCCCAGGAGGGCCTTTGCAACTGCAGGAGCTGTAGTGGTCCTTAGAGGAATTGCTTCAGGATATCTGGTGGCATGGCCCACTACCACCAAGATAAACCTATTACCTGAAGCAGTAGGAGGGTCAAGGGGGCCAACTATGTCAACCCCTACCCTTTCAAAGGGAACCCCAACCACAGGCAGTGGAATAAGGGGTGCCTTTGGAGTGCCACCATTTCTTGCCACTGGCTTGACAGGTTTCACAGGACTTACAAAATTCTTTTGTGTCCTCAGACATTCTAGGCCAATGAAACAAGGGAACAAGCCTGTCCCAAGTTTTAATTTGCCCCAAATGTCTAGCAAGGGGAATGTTGTGAGCAAGAGTTAGGAGGAACTTTCTGTACTCCTGAGGAATCACCAATCTCCTGGCAGCTCCAGGTTTTGGATCCCTTGCTTCAGTGTACAAGAGGTTGTCCTCCCAGTAAACTCTGTGAGAGTCACTGACATCCCCATTTGCTTGTTTGACAGCTTGCTGCCTTAGACCCTCTAGTGTGGGACAGGTCTGCTGTGCCACACTCAGCTCCTCCCTGGCAGCCCCCCCTTCACCCAAAAGCTCAGCAGTGTCTGCTTCCAGCTCCTCTGGTGTAGGTTCTGCACAGGGTGGAAATTCTTCTTCCTCAGAAGAAGAATCCACTGTAGAGTGAGGGATAGTAGGTAGTGCTTTACTTCTACTAGCCCTAGCTTTAGGGAGCACTTGGTCCATTGTTCCAGGATCCAAGTCACCCTGTCCTTTTTGCTTTTTGGCCTGAGCCCTGGTCAAAGCAAAAATATGCCCTGGAATGCCCAGCATTGCTGCATGAGCCTCCAACTCCACTTCTGCCCAAGCTGATGTCTCTAAATCATTCCCTAATAGTCTACAGGTAAATCTGAGGCAACCACAACTTTCTTTGGGCCAGTAACCCCCCCCCAGTTGAGATTTACAACAGCCATGGGGTGGCTAAGGGTGTTGTTGTGAGCATTGGTTACTTGGTACTGGTGACCAAGTAGGTGTTGTTCAGGGTGGACCAGTTTCTCTATCACCATTGTGACACTGGCGCCTGTGTCCCTGTAGGCCTGAACCTCAACACCATTTATTAGGGGTAGTTGCTTGTACTTATCCATGTTAAGGGGACAAGCAACCAAGGTGGCTAAATCAATAGCCCCCTCAGAGACTAACACAGCCTCTGTGGTCTCCCTAATCTGACCAACCCCAACTAAGTTACCAATAGTGAGCCCAGCTACTCCCTTGGATTGGCTATTAGTAGGTTTGCTTCCACCACCACTGCTATTAGTAGGGACACTAGGTGTAGCAGTAGGGGTTGTAGTGGTAGGAGGCTTGGTGCTTTTCTTTGGACAACTGGGATCTGTTGTCCAATGGCCTTTTATTTTACATAAATAGCACCATGGTTTCTTTTCTTTGTTTTGATTGGAAGAGGATTTGGGCCCACCACCCCCACCAGAGTGTTTTTGTGGGCCTGATGAAGACTCATTTTTAGATTTGTCCCCACCCTTGTCAGAAGACTTACCATCCTTCTTCTTATTGCCATCTTTGTCACCCCCTGTATGAACTTTTCTGTTCACCCTTGTTCTGACCCATTTGTCTGCCTTCTTTCCCAATTCTTGGGGAGAGGTCAGATCAGAGTCCACCAAGTACTGGTGCAACAAATCAGACACACAATTATTAAGAATATGCTCTCTCAGGATAAAGTTATACAGGCTTTCATAATCAGTAACTTTACTGCCATGTAACCACCCCTCCAAGGCCTTCACTGAATGGTCAACAAAGTCTACCCAGTCTTGTGAAGACTCCTTTTTGGTCTGTCTGAACTTCATCCTGTACTGTTCAGTGGTTAAGCCATAACCATCCAGGAGTGCATTCTTAAGAAGAGTGAAATTATTAGCATCACTTTCTTTCACAGTAAGGAACCTATCCCTACCCTTTCCACTAAATGATAGCCATAGGATAGCAGCCCACTGCCTCTGAGGGACATCTTGTACAACACAGGCCCTCTCAAGTGCAGCAAACCACTTGTTAATGTCATCCCCCTCCTTATAAGGGGGAACTATCTTGTGCAGATTCCTAGAATCATGCTCTTTTGCAGGATGACTATTGGGAATACTGCTGCTGCCACCATGGGTTTCTAAACCCAGTTTCTGTCTTTCCTTCTCTACTTCTAAAGACTGTCTATCCAAATCCAGCTGTTGCTTCTTGAGCTTCAGTCTGGTTTGTTCCACTCTCAATCTATTGAGCTCCCTTTCTAACAATCTGTCATCAGGGTGGGTGGGAGGGACATGTCTAGAAACAGAAGTATGATGAGAAAGGACAGAAGGAGACCTGTCCCTAACAGATGGCATCCTAACAGCTTGGCTCACAGAAACATCACTTCTACTATGATGTGAAGTAATACTCTTACTGTGATGTGAGACCACACTATCTGTATGATGTGACTCAACATCAGTTCCAACTATGCTAGGTTGTCTACTAGGGGGCAGGCTTGGAAGTTTCCCTCCCACTTCTTTAGCTAGGGGTGCCCCAGAGTCAGAGTGGGAACCATCAGCTAACTTTTCAACAGGAGTGCCAGCTGTGGCCTTATCCTGTTCAACAAGCATATTCACTAACAGTTCTCTAGAAGGATTCTTCCTTACACTTAAACCTCTATCTATGCAGAGACTCCTTGCTTCTTTCCAGCTCAGTTTATCATAAGCAAGTTTGGACAGATCAACAGTTTGGCCTGTGCCAGACATTTTAGAAAGAGTTTAAGTGATAGAAAAAGTGAAGAAAAAGTTTTTCAGAACTTTTGGAAAGACAGAAAAAAACTTTGAAAACTTTTTAAGAACTTTTAGAAAGTTTAGAGGTACTTTTCAGCACTTAGAAAAGAGTGAAAAGAGGAAATGCAAAACTTTTTGGTTAGGTGTACATACACTGAACTTGTTTTGTATATTTTTCTCTTATGAAAAGTACAATGACAAGAGTGGTAAGTAGTCTCAAAGCACTTATCCCACCGCTGCACAACCAATGTAGGAGGCTGGACTGGCTTGTAGTGAGTACCAAGGGGTACTTACACCTTGCACCAGGCCCAGGTATCCCTTATTAGTGTATAGGGTGTCTAGCAGCTTAGGCTGATAGATAATGGTAGCTTAGCAGAGCAGCTTAGGCTGAACTAGGAGACAAGTGAAGCTCCTACAGTACCACTAGTGTCACTTGCACAATATCATAAGAAAACACAATACACAGATATACTAAAAATAAAGGTACTTTATTTTTATGACAATATGCCAAAGTATCTCAGTGAGTACCCTCAGTATGAGGATAGCAAATATACACAAGATATATGTACACAATACCAAAAATATGCAGTATAGTCTTAGAAAACAGTGCAAACAATGTATAGTTACAATAGGATGCAATGGGGACACATAGGGATAGGGGCAACACAAACCATATACTCCAAAAGTGGAATGCGAACCACTAATGGACCCCAAACCTATGTGACCTTGTAGGTTGTCGCTGGGACTATTAGAAAATAGTAAGGGTTTGAAAAATAGCCCACCCCAAGACCCTGAAAAGTGAGTGCAAAGTGCACTAAAGTTCCCCAAAGGACATAGAAGTCGTGATAGGGGAATTCTGCAGGAAAGACACAAACCAGCAATGCAACAACAATGGATTTCCAGTCGAGGGTACCTGTGGAACAGGAACAAGGGGACCAAGTCCAAAAGTCACAAGCAATTCGGAGATGGGCAGATGCCCAGGAAATGCCAGCTGTGGGTGCAAAGAAGCTGCTACTGGACAGTAGAAGCTGAGGATTCTGCAGGAACGACAAGGGCTAGAGACTTCCCCTTTGGAGGATGGATCCCCCACGCCGTGGAGAGTCGTGCAGAAGTGTTTTCCCACGGAAAGATCGCCAACAAGCCTTGCTAGCTGCAAATCGTGCGGTTAGGGTTTTTGGATGCTGCTGTGGCCCAGGAGGGACCAGGATGTCGCCAATTGCGTCTGGGGACAGAGGGGGCATCGAGCAAGACAAGGAGCCCTCTCAGAAGCAGGCAGCACCCACAGAAGTGCCGGAACAGGCACTACGAAGAGGAGTGAAACGGTGCTCACCCGAAGTTGCACAAAGGAGTCCCACGTCGCCGGAGGGCTACTTAGAAAGTCGTGCAATGCAGGTTAGAGTGCCGTGGACCAAGGCTTGGCTGTGCACAAAGGATTTCCGCCGGAAGTGCACAGAGGCCGGAGTAGCTGCAAAAGTCGCGGTTCCCAGCAATGCAGTCTGGCGTGGGGAGGCAAGGACTTACCTCCACGAAACTTGGACTGAAGAGTCACTGGACTGTGGGAGTCACTTGGACACAGTTGCTGGATTCAAGGGACCTCGCTCGTCGTGCTGAGAGGAGACCCAGGGGACCGGTGATGCAGTTCTTTGGTGCCTGCGGTAGCAGGGGGAAGATTCCGTCGACCCACGGGAGATTTCTTCGGAGCTTCTAGTGCAGAGAGGAGGCAGACTACCCGCACAGCATGCACCACCAGGAAAACAGTCAAGAAGGCGGCAGGATCAGCGTTACAGAGTTGCAGTAGTCGTCTTTGCTACTTTGTTGCAGTTTTGCAGGCTTCCAGCGTGGTCAGCAGTCGATTCCTTGGCAGAAGGTGAAGAGAGAGATGCAGAGGAACTCTGATGAGCTCTTGCATTCGTTATCTAAGGAATTCCCCAAAGCAGAGACCCTAAATAGCCAGAAAAGAGGGTTTGGCTACTTAGGAGAGAGGATAGGCTAGCAACACCTGAAGGAGCCTATCAGAAGGAGTCTCTGACGTCACTTGCTGGCCCTGGCCACTCAGAGCAGTCCAGTGTGCCAGCAGCACCTCTGTTTCCAAGATGGCAGAGGTCTGGAGCACACTGGAGGAGCTCTGGGCACCTCCCAGGGGAGGTGCAGGTCAGGGGAGTGGTCACTCCCCTTTCCTTTGTCCAGTTTCACACCAGAGCGGGGCTGAGGAGTCTCTGAACAGGTGTAGACTGGCTTATGCAGAAATGGGCACCATCTGTGCCCATGAAAGCATTTCCAGAGGCTGGGGGAGGCTACTCCTCCCCTGCCTTCACACCATTTTCCAAAGGGAGAGGGTGTAACACCCTCTCTCTGAGGAAGTCCTTTGTTCTGCCATCCTGGGCCAGGCCTGGCTGGACCCCAGGAGGGCAGAAACCTGTCTGAGGGGTTGGCAGCAGCAGCAGCTGCAGTGAAAACCCCTGAAAAGGCAGTTTGGCAGTACCAGGGTCTGTGCTACAGACCACTGGGATCATGGGATTGTGCCAACTATGCCAGGATGGCATAGAGGGGGCAATTCCATGATCATAGACATGTTACATGGCCATATTCGGAGTTACCATTGTGAAGCTACACATAGGTAGTGACCTATGTGTAGTGCACGCGTGTAATGGTGTCCCCGCACTCACAAAGTCTGGGGAATTTGCCCTGAACAATGTGGGGGCACCTTGGCTAGTGCCAAGGTGCCCTCACACTAAGTAACTTGGCACCTAACCTTTACCAGGTAAAGGTTAGACATATAGGTGACTTATAAGTTACTTAAGTGCAGTGGTAAATGGCTGTGAAATAACGTGGACTTTATTTCACTCAGGCTGCAGTGGCAGGCCTGTGTAAGAATTGTCAGAGCTCCCTATGGGTGGCAAAAGAAATGCTGCAGCCCATAGGGATCTCCTGGAACCCCAATACCCTGGGTACCTCAGTACCATATACTAGGGAATTATAAGGGTGTTCCAGTAAGCCAATGTAAATTGGTAAAAGTGGTCACTAGCCTGTTAGTGACAATTTGAAAGAAATGAGAGAGCATAACCACTGAGGTTCTGGATAGCAGAGCCTCAGTGAGACAGTTAGTCATAACACAGGTAACACATTCAGGCTCACTTATGAGCACTGGGGCCCTAGCTGGCAGGGTCCCAGTGACACATACAACTAAAACAACATATATACAGTGAAAAATGGGGGTAACATGCCAGGCAAGATGGTATTTTCCTACACAAGCTGTTCAGAATATGGCAGAATGACCTGCCATGAAGCTCATTATCTTTTGCTGCTGCCTCTAATATCAGTGCACTGTTCTTGGCCTACACAAAATAGAAGACCATTCTACGTTTACGAATCTTTTAAAATTCTTATTTTCTCCAGTATTGGATCTTTCATAGATTCACATGCTTGAAGCATCCCCGTTGTTGAAATGGGAGTCCCATGGTACCTCAGAATAGTAGTAAATTCAAACTTTCCATAGAAAACAATGCCAAAGCGTATTCACTTTACAGCTTATCTGCTTTGTTAGAAAAGACCCAAGTCCAGCCAATCAGGCGATAGCACCCTGTAGAGCCCTCAGCACAGATGCTCCAGCCTCTCAGATTTTCTACAGCACGTCGTGTGAAGGGAGTTTTCCTGAGCTCTGCTCAATTTTCCTTACTTCAGCTTCTAAAAAAGTATCAAGATGTCACATACTTCAAAAAAGGAACTCTTCAGATCCTGCAGGACCTGTGGGAAGAAGAGGTTACATGTGGATGATCCACATAAAAGCTGCCTTTACTGCCTCCATCCTGACCACAAGCCTAAAGACTGTAAAGTATGCAGAACTTTTTCTTCCAAGACCCTGAGAGATAGAGAAGCAAGACTTCTTTTGAGGTTACAAAAATCTAAGTCACAGAATGACATCTCCTCAGAGGCAGCCTCTCATACTACAAAAAGGGCGAGGTCCGATGACCAGGGCACCTCTGAGGCAGCTGGAAAAGCCCTAAAGATTCACTATCATGGGCTATCAGGTAGTGAGAAAAAGAAGAAATCCACTAAATTCTCCCCAAAAGCTTCCTCGTCTGGGCCTCCAACTCCATCTGTAAGGCCTTTATCTCAGACTTCCACACCGTCACTGAGAACTTCCCCATCGACAATGCTATCGTCGACGATGACGAAGGTAACAACTGTATCATCAACGAGGCCTTCTGCAGCGGATACAACGACCACAACCTCCGTCAACACGCCCGTACCGTCAGTGAACATTTCCACATTGAGGAAGACCACACCGTTGATGGCTCACAACATCATCGGACGGATCACTGTCGACAGCACCATCATCAACAGCTGTCAGAGTCACCAGATCCTCGGGGTCTGTGCACGTTCCCAACACGTCCACCACTGAACAGCTCCAGGACTCTGATAGATAAATCACAGAGTCTGAGAGAGTTCAAGAGGGGAAGAGGGGATAAGGAAGGGAACAGCTGGGAAGGAGACCTGTAGGAAGAAAAAGGTTAGAACACACAATATGAAATTTATATCTCCTGAAATCAATACTAGACTACGATTCTAAGCCTAGTCACTCTGAAAACATGAACAATCTAAGAGTTAAATTTAAAATGACTAAGTTTCAAGATGGCCGGATACCTGTAAGGGAATCAAGATGAATTAAATGAAAACTTTCTTATTCAAGTACTTTCCTTTACATGAGAATCAGAAAAAACATTCTGACTAAATTTTAAACCAGTCGTATAAATCCTGTTTTGAGAATGTATACTAGGACCATGAGTAAGGCTGTTGCTGAAACGCGTTGGATTTTGTGCTGAAATAAACTGAATTTTCATATTGGAGGTGTCCTGGTTCTCCTGATATTGGAAGGAGTGTTTTAGGTTATATTAGGGTCTCTCGGAACCCATCCAGGACCGCTGTGTGGAGCACCTGCATTCCGGGACTTGGTTACGAATATATATATATATATATATATATATATATATATATATATATATATATATATATATTAAACACCATAAAAGGATTGTGCACCATGAAAAACACAATATGGATTCAGGAAACAAATCACATAACTTGTCAACTCGAATATTACATAATAAATATCTTAGAATAGTGGCATACAATAAACAACATGAAATAAACTCGAGGAGAGAATCGTGCGTCTTGCCGATTCGAGTGTCACCATGTAAAATACCAAGAAATGGTAGCACGCAATGAATATCGAAGTCAAATCATAATTAATCGAATCGCGCGTCTTGCCGATTTGTAAAACACGATGTAAATGTCAAGAAATAACAGCTCACAATAAATAACAAGATCAAAGTATAATGAAACGAATCGCGCTTCTTTTGCCGATTCTTAAGCCACCATGTAAATGTCACAATGTTTAAACACCATAAAACGAACCGCGCGTCTTGCCGATTCTTAAGCCACCATGCCAATGTCAAGAAATGGTAGCACGCAATGAATAACAAAGTCAAACCTTTATGAAACAAATCGCGCGTCTTGCCTATTTGTAAACTACCATATAAATGTCAAGAAATGGTAGCGCGCAAGTAATCTGTTACTCATTTAAGAATTAAACCAAGAATATGAAAATTCTCAATAACGGTGTCGGAACAGTCCAACCACCGTCTTACCGCCTGGAACAATGATCACCAATGAAGGATGAAGGGCAGAAGTCTGGAAGATCCAACTAGGCCGCCGGGACAGGAGCTCAGGAAGAAGCTGCTGCTCTGCACCGGGACCTCTGAATAGTGAGCACTGGGAGTTGGTCTGGCTCTCTCTTATAGAGTCTTGGCCCAGCCCAGAACCACGCCCAGGCATGTTGCAGGGAAAGTCTCTGGAAGGCCCTGGAAAGGGGCCACACCCTAACACACTCTAAAAACCTGCAGCAATACATTGCAAAGGAACAGTATTTGTAAGCATATTAAAAATAAGTTTTCAGGATTGAACTCTGCAATGCAAAAGGTTAAATCACAACATATCAGCACAATGCATAAATTACGTTGTTTTGAGAGTGCTGGGTTTTTGCATTTTTGTCGCCAATAGAGCGCGTACTGATCTGGTGAGAAAAAATTGGCCAGAGCACACAGAATGTAGTGTCCAATAGTGTTGCAGGGATGAGAAACTCTGATGGTATGTTGAAGGTGAGCGAAAGTTTGAGGTTGAAGAAAACGTCCAGAGTCTTGTTAGTAGAAAGTGCCTTTATTCGTAGGTGTTGTAGAGCATGATAATCGTCATGGATAAACAGCCAACACGTGTTTCGTCACACAGGTGACTTCATCAAGGCTGCAAAGAATATTGATAAAGGCAACAGTTGGTATATATACATGTATGGAATCCATAGTGAACTCATGTAGAAAAGATACCGGAACCAAAAGCCAGTGCCTTAGTGTGGGAGCTAGAAAAGATTGGTGTTGAAGTGAACATGACGAGCATACACAGTGCGACCAGGACACCCATAGAGAAAGGAGACATACTATGAATAAAAGTGATTTAGTACGTCCATGCAGTAAATATAGAGATCCAGAATGTCTACAATAGTGGGCTAATACATTGTAAATAGTGATACGAAGTGAGGTGAATATGAGACTAGGGCAGGGTTGGGAGAGACCAAGCAAATAGCTGAGTACGAACACCTACAAGTGAGATGTAGAGTGGTACATAGTAGGTGAGTGACAGAGAGAGAGAAAGGGCCCAAAGTAGTTGGGAGCCATAGTTTCTGTACCTGGGCCGTCCGGCCTGAGTAATCAATGTTAATTAGATCTGTGGGCTGGAATAGGTGATAAAGATCTAGGAAGGAAATAAAAAAGAGTAAAACAAGTAAGACTAGCCCGTAGGGGAATATGGTCCGAGAATATCCGTGGGCATGAGGTACGGAGAGAGAAGATAATAATTGTGTACATACCTTTAAAGATTGAGGAAATTCAGAGTGGTAAGGCTGCCTGAGCAGCAACAGGGTGATTAGGTAATTGAACACGTAGGTAAAGAATGGTATGGGAGGCCTTGATAAGCCGTAGAGACACGACCTGGGAGGTGTCAGAGAGATGAGTATAAAATGAAAGGGTCGGTATGAAGGAAGCAGAGGCAAATAGGAAAACAATTAATAAAGACAATAACAGGTCATTGACGAATAGAGCTGAAGTCTAAGCTCGGAGATCAAAAGTAACACTAGCCCCACAGGGCTGCAACGTGTAAGTGGTGGGATATGAAGTGTATCATAAAACAAAAACGGAGAAAGTGAGGCAAGTACGGTAGACAATGTCAATATACACATAGCTGGCGGTACGTAATGTAAACACAGAGCGCTAATAATAGGCCTGTAAATTGCCAGAGTGCTGAAGACTAAGCTCAAGAAGGTCCATGTACTAAAGGTGGAGGGCCCCTGCGGCAGTGTGAAAACATGTTGGACCTTGGGGATAAGGCCAGGGCATATATCGGTACTCCAAAACGAGCCCGAGAGAGAGAGCGGCCTTGTATTATAAAAACGGGTAGGTCGAAACGCATTTAGCCTATAATAGTACGCCCGTGCTAGGTAACAGGCAAGCGTACATCAATAATGGGCAGTTGAGAAAAAATAGTAAAGCGCGTTCCGAAATGAAATGCGTCCAGGGATTTTAATTGCGGCTAGAAATTTGGTTAGGCCATAAGCGGCAATAGTGTAAAAAATGAATAAAAGCATCTAACATAGGCTCAACAGTCAGCAGAGTCAAGAACGGAGTGTCTAAATATCATAAATGGAGGACATACCTTGGAAATTCAGGCCGGGGAGGCGTGGTGAGCAGTGAAAGAGCGTCTGATGGTCGTTGCCGACCCACGCTCTTATGGTGAACAGGGAGTTGGGGTGCCATGGAAATGGAGGGGGGACCCAAAATTAAGGCTGAGGGGGACAATGTGGCGGCCATATTGGGTGTATGGAATAGGGGTCCGGAATAAATGGATTGAATAGAATTAATGGGAGAAAGAAGGGGGGAGCAAGCGGCAACTCCATAAGTAAATAGAATGGGAACATGGAAAGTGAGGTTGAAAAAGGGGGGAAGGAGAAAGGGAAAGACAGAAGAGACACATCCTAAGTTGGTAATCACGGTGTAAAAACCTTTACTGAAGTAGTGAGAGAAACACAAACACCGAAGAGTGCAAAACGAAGTAATGGGAGTCCAGTGAACCGAAGACAATGTTGTACGTGAAAAGTCAGGCCATATTGTTGTAACGAGCCGCAAACAACAAGTATGTAAATACAAACGAACTATATGGAAACCTTGTATTACTGAACAAATAGTACATAGTACATAGTGAGGTCGAGGATGGAGAAGGAGTACAATGATAAGTTAAAGAAGTAACATCTATTTATACCAAAGACAATGTTGAATGTGAAAAGTCAGGTCATATTATTGCAACGAGCCGCATATAGCAAGTATGTGTATACAAACGAATTATGTGAATATCTCGTATTACTGAACAAATGGTGGATAGTGAGGTCGAGGACAGAAACGGATTACAATGATAAATTAAAGAAATAACAACTATTCATAATATGGTGAGTACGTTGTTTGTACACATAGATACATCCAAACATAGTAGAGCATTTAGAAAACGTTATGTACATAGTTAAGCTTTATACAGAAGGGTTGTCTATAGGAAGATACGATGCAACGTGTAATGAAATGGAGGATCCCCATACACCACATATGTCTATGCAAGTAAAATAAGTGAATGCTAGGTGTTACCAGACACATGGTGCAGAGTAAGGTCAAGAACATAAAATATAAAGACAGAGTAACAGAATTAGCATCTATTCATAAATGAATGAGTACATTGTTAGTACACAGAGATGGATCCACACCTAGTAGAACATAGTGGGCTTGAACATACGGGATTGTACAAAGGTGGAAATGGTGCAACATGCGTACAGGATGGAGGATCAGATTGGTTATGTCAGAAAGAAGTGTAATTCACGGTCCGTGTTGAGGCCTAGCTCAACTGCGCGGAGTTTTATGATCCATTTGGCCTCGCATTTGCGCAGTTCCCTGGTTCTGTCTCCACATCTTGGTGAATTAGGAACCTGAGTGATGCCATGGAATCTGATTTTCAGAAGATCCCCTTCCCCATGTGCGGTGTTAAAGTGAACGGCAAGGGGGTAGTTGATGTTAGTATTCCTGATGGCCCTGATATGCTCCTGAATGCGTTCTTTGAGTGGGCGTATAGAGCTTCCAATGTAGATCAAACCACATACACATATCAAACAATAAACAGTATATTTCGTGTTACAATTGATAAAACACTTAATGTGGTACGTTGTCTTGGTATTGTATGAAAAAGATATGGTTTTGTTGAGGGCTAGTTGACAGGATATGCAGCAGCCACATTTGTAAAAGCCAGTAGGTTTCTCTGGAATCCACCCCAAAGGGCGTGTGGGAGAGGAGGGGCATAGAAAGCTGGGGCACAGAATGTTCCTGAGAGTCCGACCCCTGCTATGCACAATGGTGGGGGACCCGCCTATTGAGTCTTTGAAGCACGTATCCAGCATCAGTAAGTGCCAATGTTTCTTGAGAATGCGTAGTATCGTCTTGCTAGCTGGGCTGTACTGGGTAATAAATGTGACCGGTCTCTGGCTGCTAGGGTTTTTTGTGACAAGTTTTTTTGGGCCTTTGATAAGTAACTCGTGTTGTTCCTTGTTCAAGATGCGTTTGCTAGCTCCCGAGATGAATTTGTTGGAGTAACCCCTATTTCGGAAGCGGTGGGTCAGGTTTTTGAGTTCCTGTTTGAAAACATAAGTGTCAGAGCAATTACGTTGAATCCTAACCATTTCTCCGTATGGGATGGCCTTGATCTGTGTGAGGGGATGGGCACTCTGAGCATGCAGGATAGAATTGCAGGCGGTGGGTTTTCTGTAAAGTCTAGACATGACCTTGTTGTTGGTAGTGTACAGCAATAGGTCCAAAAATTCGATTTGAGTAGTGTCCACCTTGTGGGTAAACGCTAAGTTGAAATCATTAGTGTTGAGGTGTTCTATGAGTGTATTAAGGTCATGACTGTCACCAGTCCAGATGGCAAGAATGTCATTGATGTACCTACCCCAGTAAAGAATGTGCTGCGTGAGGTGTGTCGGGCAATTGGACCAAAGGTGTATTTTCTCAAATTGGCCCATGTATAGATTGGCATACGATGGTGAGAACTTGGCTCCCATGGCTACACCCTGACACTGCCTAAACCACCTGCCATCATGCAAGAATACGTTGTTCTCTAGCACTAGTCGTGTGAGTTCAACAAGCATGTGAGTGTGTTCATATAGTGTTGCATCCCGGGTACTGAGAGCGCGTACTGATCTGGTGTTGACAACAGAAAACAGGACCATCATGACCTTCATTTTCATCAGCGATTACAGCAACATCATCATTGGTGCCTCCTCCGTCAATGAAGATTTCCATTCTCTCATCAACGACAACATTAGCTAGGCCATCAGCACATGTGAAGGTCACCTAAACTTTTCTAAGACCACACAACACTTCTCCAAGTAAATCTCGCCATACCCTCCAAGTACTCTGCTTGATCTAGAGGACTCCGATGACCAGGGTCTGTTTGGCCCAGATCATAGCCCTTCTGAGCTACAAGTTAAGTACCATGATGATGATGATGAGGAGGAGGAGAGAGATGATTCCTATTATGGGGAATATTATACACCTCAGCCTACACATAGGTATCCTCCTTACCACACCTATGATGAACACCAAAGGGATGAGCTGCAACGTCCATCACAGTTAATCAGAGATCTGCAGACTATGTTGCAAGACTAAAGGGCATTCCTGAAACACTGGACACTACACCACCACCTCCCCCTCCTACACCACCAATTACAGAAACACCAAGGCCTCTTCCACCACCATTAACACCAAGAATGACTCCATCATTGCAATAGTAGCATCACCTAGGGATGACCCGTCATCATCTGAAGATGATAGAGAAGAAGGCGAATTACAAGACACCCATCCGCCTCATGACGAATGGGTTAATTATCTTCTCCCCACGCCTTCTCCTTCACTGCTGCATCCCTCGGACTCCCCTCCTGAAGACATTGGGGAGCTCCATAATTTGATGGAGAGAGCAGCAACAAGATGTGCTTGCCCATCACCATAAAGCATTCTGAATGCCTCTTATACGACTTCAAAGAGCAAGTCAGGAAGTCTATTCAGGCCATACCAATAACAGAACACATCTGGGAAGAGGGCCTTAAACCTATGAATACTCCAGCAGCAGTGGTAGCAATCGTGCCACAAAAAGATAAGAAGTACAAGGCCAGTGAGGATTCCCCTGCCTGCCTCACAGAGCACCCTAAAACTGACTGCGTTGTTTTGCAAGCAGCGCAGAGGCGATCCAAAAATCCTTCTACTCCAGTCACCACTCCACCAGAAAAGGAGGGCAGACGCTTAGATAACATTGGTAAGCGTTTCTCCAGCATCTCCGCCATAATGATTAGAGCGGCAACTTCATTAGCCATCCTAGGCCACTACGACAGACAAATGTGGTCAGACATAGGTTCCCTGCTAGACCTGATTCCGGAGGATAGAAAATCGGAAGCCCGCAAGATATTGCACGGAAGGAGAGCGCACCTCCTCAGAAATAACAGATTATGCAATGGATGTAACCTAAACCGAATTCCGGCAGCTGGCAGGCCCTGCTGTCTTGCGCAGACAGGGTTCACGAAAAGCAGCGTCCTTTAGACCTGAGGTGCAGGGGAGAATACTCAACATGCCATATCATAGGGAGACACTTTTTGGAAAGCACATTTATGATGCCTTACTCACCAACAAAACTGACACAGAAACTTCCATGTCCTTGGGCACCCTACAATTTTGCTGGTTTCCCTTTCGAGGAGCTCAAGGCAGAGGTCTTTACTCGTACAGAGGTGTCTATCAGCATTACCATCAGCCCTTTGAATCGCACTTCAAACCTTCATACAATCAACAGCCACACCATGCTCCACCATCAGTGGCCTACAACAAGCAGGCAGGAAAGAGAAGACAGCCCTCCCAATCCAGAGACACTGTCCGCAACCGATGATTCCAGTCGGATGCCAGCTACTACCAAATCTCAGACAGTGACCTCAAGGATTTCCAAGCATCTTTCACAGTGGCAGGAAATAACAACAGACAAATGGGTATTAGACCTGATAACCCATGGTCATATGCTAAAATTCACTCTCAAACTGCCAAACATGCCACCAAAAGTGGTGCCCTCCTCATCTTCACTTATTACAAAAAAAAAAACAAGTTCTGATAGCAAAAGGAGCGATACAGGGTAGTACCACTCAACCAAAGAGCCACGGGTTTCTATTCTTCTTTTTTCCTAATAAAAAAGCAATCCGGAGAATGGAGACCCATTTTGGACCTCAAAAAGCTCAACAGATACCTCAAAAGTCAATCATTCCATATGGTCACTCTAACGGACATCCTGCATCTCCTAAACCATGGGGTTTAAATCACCATTCTTGACCTACAAGGATGCATATTTCCAAATTCCCGTACAACGAAACATCGCACATTTCTCAGTTTCACGTTAGCTGGCACCCATTACCAATTCAAGGTCCTCCCATTCGGCCTCAAATCAGGGTCCCGAATTTTGAGAGCTCTCAATATGGGGTGCAAACAACAAAGGTTCTATTTTGATTTAGGAAAGAGAAGATTCCTGGCAGCGCAATTAACAGGCACTAATATTGCCAACTGATTAGCAGTTGCTTATTCAGGCACAGGAGGAATGGAAGATGCATTAGGAATCAAACCTGTGACCTGCTAGTCATACATCCCAAAATTATGTGTGTTAACCGACTAATCGCAATATTGTGAGAACTGGATATGTGTGTGGCCTCAAAGAAGCCAGACTGAAACATTACCATTGGCCAACAGCCAAGAAGGAGCATCTTTCTGAAGATTGAATTAAACATACTTCATGAACTCAGTGCCATTTAAAAGAAGACATGTTTGGAACATTGGCAAAAATTGATATCTTCCTGAAAAAGCTTTGTGAAAACTGGTTCTGTAGTGCTTTGTACTAAAATCTGTACAATCTGTTTTTTAGCTGTTAAATCACTCATTTCCCTTTTTAAAAAAAAATCTCTGTCAGTGACCTATAAACATTGTCAAATCCACTAAAACATGTTTGTTGTAATTGTATCAGGTTTGACATATATGCTTAAAATGCACATTATATATCACTGTTTGCTTTTATTGGTTCTAAGGACAGCTCTGCCCTATTGTTTGAAGAGTTAGGCCCACCTCTATTGGTTGGTTTGTTAGCTCTCAAAGTTCAAGTCTAGCTGCACACCTGGGATATGTCATGTGAAATTGTTCAGGGACCTCTGGGGGTTCCTGGAACAAAAATGTACAAAACAATAAAAAAATAAAAACAATAACAATACTGTTAAACCAAATCAGCACTTTGTAGGTTCTAAAATGGCCACATGCTCTTGGTTTAAAAGTAGAGACCAACACATAGGGGGCGTGGCTTCAGGGGGGTATTTGGGGTGTTACATCTCCCTAAAAAATGTATTCTTCAGTAAATATTTGGGTACAAGTGCTGTCATTCAGGTATTAAAAATTTAAAACTTGGTTATTCAGTTTGGGTTGATTTTACAATCTGTCTGCTATAAACAAGACCTCCGGGGGCTGGACTGAGCGCTGAGACACTTCGTCTGCAGTAGCTATGCGCTATACAAATTGCACTTTTATTATGATTATAATTATTATTAAATGTCTGTTGGATTTCACCTGGGATTTTTACATACCTGCTCTGACAAAACACACACTTTATCTCTCATCTCAGTTTTGAAGACCTTTATAAAAGTGTTTATTAGATTCAACATTGTTGCGCTTTAAGTGCCCCTAACAATACAGCCTCTTGTCTCTTTCCACTGCCTATGGTCTTGCTGCTCATATGTGTTTTACAAGATGTCTCAGCAAATCTGAAGCCCACACCCTTCCTATCTTACTGACCAAGCACTGCAGATAGAGTATTTTCACTGGAGTTTGTCAACGATCACTGTAAAATTCTGAGGTATTGAGGTGTTGGCAGCGTTAACCATCACGTGTGCCTGTACAGTGGAATGTGTATCTGCCATCCATTTCCTTTCATTGATAATCTTTAAATACATGTCCCTCTTCTAGACCAACTTTCCAGCAATTATGGAAACAAGGAACACATCTACAGTGACAAAGTTCATTCTTGTGGGATTCACCGGTAGCCCTGAACTCCGGATTTTTATTTTCATTTTTCTTCTGATAATTTATATCACCACAATTCTGGGAAATGTCGTCATCATAGTCGTGGTAGCTGTGGACCGGACACTGCAAACGCCAATGTACTTTTTCCTCTGGAACCTATCTGTCCTGGAGACTTTTAACATCTCAAACATCGTCCCTCTGATGTTAGCACAGATATTTAAAGTTGACAGGTCAATATCGATCATTGGGTGTTTCACGCAATGCTTTGTCTATTTCTACCTTGCCACCATTGTCTTCTACTTAATGCCCATCATGTCCTATGATCGCTATGTGGCCATATGCAATCCTTTACGTTACACCACCATCATGCATCGTTGCTTCTGCATTCGACTGATCATCGGCTCCTGGCTGGGAGCTTCCATGTCGATTATGAGCCCTACAGTTCTCCTCTTCAGACTTCCCTTTTGTGGGCCAAATATCATAGACCATTTATTTTGTGACAGTCTAGCCATCATGAGACTGGCCTGTACGGACACAACATTTCTCCGACTTACCACTGCCATTTCGGCTCTTATATTCCTGCCCTGTTCTCTAGGGTTGACTATTGTGTCCTACGTCTTCATTGCCTCCACAATTCTAAGAATCCCTTCCACCAATGGACGGCGCAAGGCCTTCTCCACCTGCAGCTCTCACCTCTTTATGGTCACTACTGTTTACGGAAGTGCTATTTTTGTTGAAGCGAGTCCAGTCCTGCCAACCTCTAGAGGAGCCTTCCTGACAGTGCATATGTTTACCAACATCCTTTCACCTTTGATCAACCCCTACATTTACACCATCAGAAATGAGAAATTCAAAGAAGTGTTAAAAAAGCAGTTACATTGCAAAATACAATTCAATTAATGTTCACGTGCAGTTGTAAATTAATCTGTTTAACATATATTAAAGAACCCGTTAGCAGATTACTTCACTGAACTCACCCACTGACTGACTAGTTGAGGTAACTGCCAGATTCATTTGTAAGGCACCTTTTAGATTTTGAAAACCTTTCCAGGTGTTAGGCAATTGTCAACACATTTGGCAGTCTTACACACTGCACCAGTCCACCTCACAGCAGGACAGTGAGAGAACACTTTGTGACATCCATTCACTGTTGTGGTGTGACCACAGAAGATGGTTTCAAGATTCACAACCATTTGTTTAATGGTATGCAACACACAAATGGCGGTCTGCACTCTAGTTTGTGCACCCATCTCCAAGACACAAAGGTACATGAGTAGAAAAGGGATTTTGCTACCTGACAAAATACAATCTATTACTGTAGTGCCCAAATTAAAACCTTTAAGCTGTAACGGTGGCGTTGAGTCAGATGGGAGGTCCCTAGCAGGAGACCTAATTATACTCATGTCATGGAATATAGCTGGAATAAAAACGAAAATAGTTGAGAAGGAATGGCAGACCATAATAAGTTCATCACATATAATCTGCCTACAAGAGACATGGCATACAGGATCCTTTTTTATTGAAGGATATGCCATATTCTCCACACCAGCTTCTGCCTCAGCCAGTGGTAGGACAAAGGGAGGACTAGCAATATTGATTTCAACACTGGTACCATATATATTGGTGAAATCCTCCCTTGATTCCCCTTACTATCAGTTTTTATATTTTTGGATAGATGGAATTTTAGGAATTGTATTAATTAACTATTACAATAATAAATGTGATGGCACCAATAGAGTAGTGGCATCGACTCTCCAGGATGATTTACAGACCTTTGTAAATTATATAACCACAAGTTATATAATAATATGGGTTGGAGATTTTAATATCGGGACATGCCAGAATACTATAGGAAGGACATGTGGACTTATCGACGATGGGGGAAGCGCCAAATCACACTTTTTGCATAATAATTACGGAACTGTACTGAATGAAATATTATTTAGATATGATTTAGAATTGATGGAACAAGATGGGCTTAAAGGAACAAAGTTTCCATCGTTTATAGGAAGAGGACATTTCTCATTAATCGACCACATATTAATGTCCAAGAGTAATATGGATATGGTCGAATCCCTGATGTCCAAGAGTAATATGGATATGGTCGAATCCCTGAAGATTGAGCCAACCATCTATAGTGACCATCACCCCTTGTTACTAACTATGAGATTAGCTAAACCCTTTAATATAGGTGAACGATTAGCAATGAATATAGGAATAAGAAGGGAAAATGGAATTGCAATTAAATGGACTGGGGTAAATGAAATAGATGTGATGAAAAAAGTTGTGACACAACACCGTCAAGAAATTTTCAGATGCACAGAATATAATCAAAGCCCATATGAGATTTTAGGATCTTTTAACCAGCTTAGAAATGCCATCGCAGGAAGCCTAGTGAGAACATCAGGGAATAAAAAGAGTGAAAAAGTGGGGTGGTTTGATCATAATTGTTCATTAGCAAGCCAGGAATTATAACAAGCCCTGCAGGCTTGACCAAGAACTAGGGAAGAAGTAATTATAAAACGCTCTAGCAACAAACATGCACTAAAGACCAGGAAGGCGCAACTGAGAGCTAGGGCATGGGCTAATCTTGAGCAAGCAACGACACTAAGAGACAGTACTCTATTCTGGAAAACAATTAATCAACCATTCCTAAAAAATAGTGATGCACCCAAAATAACAGTACACGTTCCAGCATTGGAATGGCTCTCTCATTTTGGCTCAATTTTTAATCCAGATAATTTGACTATTCACTCATCGAATATTGGGATAATTGAGATCAGGCCAACCTTCTTGAAACCAGTTAGCTTAGGGGAAGTGAAATCTGCTATGGGAAGATGCCTGAAAGGGAAGGCACCAGGCCCTGACTGGGTGCCAGTAGATGCTTTTTTGACACACGTCGATCTATGGTGCCCTATCTTGACCCAAGTTTTTTGGAGTGTGACAAAGGGGTATATTTTAACATCATGGACTGAAAGTATAATTGTTCCTATTTTTAAAAAGGGAAATAGAGGCGATCCCAAATGTTATCGGCCAATTTCAGTTCTAGATACTTCTGTTAAATTTCTGGGAAGAGTACTCCTAGAAAGACTGGAATCATGGGCAACGGATAATCATATACTCACAGAGGCTCAATTGGGATTTAGGCCTGGGGCTGGTACTCTGGAACAATGTATAAACCTTAACTTAATAATAAGTAAATATACAATAGCAAGGAAGGGTCGTGTGTTCCTTTGTTTTGCAGATCTTAGCAGCGCTTTTGATTTGGTGAATCATGCTAAGCTGTGGAAAGTCTTACTAGATATGGGTGCGCCCTCAGATATAATAAACTTCTTGGCGCAATTATATAGTCATCTAACAGCGCGGGTGGATATGTAAGAAATGGCAAGTGTACCCCAGATTTTAGGATAGGGAGAGGAATACGTCAAGGTTGTGTTTTGGCACCTCTTCTATTTTCCCTCTATATAAATGGAGTAGATGCCCATTTAAAAAATATAGAAATTGATACCCCTAAAATAGGAGAATGTTCCATCCTAGTCCTTTCACACGCAGATGATGCAGTACTGCTGTCACGAACTGCAAATGGATTGCAGCGGTTAATCAAGGGTTTTGTAGAATTTATGGAGGAAAGAGATATGATGTTGAATATGAGCAAAACTGTTGTAATGACTTGTGGACAGGGAAAGGCCAGGAAGAAAACTTATTTTATTAAGGGCCATAAATGGGAAGAGGGGAATTGATTTACATATCTGGGTATACAGTTTTCTAATATGGGTCTTTGGAAACAACATCTAGAAATTATCAAGATGAAGTATATTAGGACAACTGAGGCTGTTTTTAGATTTTCAAAACAAATTGGTAATAATCCCCCTAGGGAAATGCTGCAAATTTACAAAAGTAAATCAATTAGCAGCATTACATATGGTTCTGCCCTTTGGGGTTTGATGCCCGAGATCCATTCATTACAAGTGCTAGAGAACAAATTATTTTGCAGACTACTTGCAGTGCCAAATACCACCTCCACATATATGGTACATAAGGAACTGGGCTGCCCTTATGTGGAAGATTTAGGGCCATATTTATAATTTTTGAGGCAAAACTGCGCTAACGCAGTTTTGCGTCAAAAAAATTTGCGCCGTCTAACGCCATTTGGAAGCGCCATGCGGGCGTCAAATTTATACTTTGACGTACGGCGGCGCAACCAACAGGTGGGAGTCATTATTTCGTGACGCACACAGCGTCGGTCTGTCGTAAAGGAAACCAACGTAAATGCGACGCACATCACTGTGGGTCGATTTACGACAGCGCAATCGTGAAAACGCCGTTTTTTTTCACGCTATTGCGTTACATTTTTGCGCGAAAACTGCCCTTTCAGGAGAGGAGACCCAAAATGGATCCTAGATGCCCCAACAGACAGGAGGATGAGAGCAGACCAGGAACCAGCCAGGAGGAAGCATACAGGAACAAGGACATTTAAAAAAAAAAAAAGAAAGTGTTGCTTCAGTGCAGAGGAGCAGGAAATCCTGGTGAAAGAGGTGACGGAACACCAGCACCAACTTTTCATCACCTCTAAATTGCCACTCAGTAGGAGAGAGGCCATCTGGAAACAAATTGTGGACAAGATTAACAGTGTGGCTGAAGAACGCCGGACAGTCACCGAGTGTAAGAAACGCTGGCATGACTGCAAACGTAGGACCAAAGAGAAAATGGCCAGGAACAGGAAGGCAGCAATGCAGACTGGAGGGGGGAGTCCAGCACAACAGGAGGCCCTGGACCACATGGAGGAGATGGTCGCAGCCGTCATCCTGGAGGAGATTGTCACAGGGATTCAAGGACTGGACAGCGTAGACTACCACGACACTACGCACATGCAGGGTAAGTCGCATGGGGAATTAAAATGCAATAATGGGGACTGTAAGCAGGGGGGGGATACCTACTACACAATGCATGTAAGTCAGCACATATATGAAGTGGCATGGGGAAAGGGGCACGGCAGGGGGGCATGCCCAGTACTGACCGAAGCTGGGGCACGACAAAATACAGCAACAACAACAGTCCCACGGGGACATCCTGTAATTACAACAAGAGAGCCAAGGGAAAGTAGTGACAGGTGGGAAGGACACTACCTCAAATCCACATCCAGGCACTTGTATTGCAAAATCTATTCCCCATCAACTAGGTCCCTACCTGTAATGCAGTAGCAAATACAACAACTGCAACTTAACTGCCACCACAGTTGACAATAACACCTCTCATCTCTGTGCAGCTATAGTACCAAATGGCAGGAACCCCACCCTGGAACATACATACCTAAATTAGGGGGTGAGGATGACATCTGCAATAACTCCTAGAAATAAGACAAAGGTACCAGTACACTCAAATGCCGAATGTCCATAACTGACACATACATAAGCCTAAGTAAACAGCAATAGGAGCCACACAGCACTAACGACACACACATGCTGCATACGTCAGGGTCCCTCACGTGCCTGCCTAACAAGGCTACATCACTAATGTCACACTGCTCAGACAACAACATTGAGGAGGGGACACAGGCAACTGGTCACTGAAACACATCTGCACAGTCTTACAAAAAAATAGGACATTCATACGATAAACAGGCCAATCCAGTAAGACACACATGATACCCCATCATCTTCAAACATCAACAATGTTTACATCCATACCACATCCTAACAATGACATGCATAGGTAATGCCACGTAACATGTACAGATCATGCAATGTGAATAAAAAGTGTATGGGGCAGGGCCTGAGAGGCAAGTGTGCTGGCAGGGCAGTCACAACACCCACAGTCAGTCAAAGTGTAGTGTAGTGTGGCAAATGAAACGTATACTTTGCGCATTAGCCTCAGGCTGGAGGCCTTTGTGCATCTTACCCTGAATGTACTTATACTCATTTGCTCACATCTAAGTGCCTCAGAGCACTTTGCACTAAATGATTCTCATTGCCCTTCCTATCAGTTAATGTAGCAAATAGTCAGTCCTAAGGTGTTGTCAATTAGTCAAATCACCCTGTTTTGCCTACTTCTGCAATGGAGTTTGCCAGAACATATTCACTCTGTGCCCCAGTCAAGGATACCGTCTGGTACGTTGCTGATAGATGTGGTAGGGTTTAAGGTTTGGCATTCCTGCGTAGGGAAACTTTGTCATCACCATGACATATGTCTTTTAAATTCACTTCCTCGTCCCAAGACACGCATGGGGGAGTTTCCAAACAGAAAATCACAACTAGATGCTGCCTGCCTTGCTGCTGATGCACAACCAGATCCCAACCCATTCCTCTGATATAAGGGATGATGTGTCCCCTGTGATTCAGACAGGCAAGCTCCAAACTTAACATGCTGTGCTATACATAGAACAAGCAGAGGGAGAGTAGAAACTGTTAGGCACCATGATAGCTGTGTACTAATGTATTACTCTCCTGCGGACTATTTCAATTCTAACAGTGTGTATTGTTTGGGTTATTGGGGCTCACACCTAAATTCCTACAAGTCAGTTGTACAATGAAACTTCATATCAAACAAATACTGTCTTTGTCATTTGTGTATGGGAACATACCGGAAAAGATAGAAATGTGTAGGACCTGAGTGACCACCACTTCCCTGAGAAGTTCCAAAGATGTCATGCGCTCGGATGTCTAAACATTCCTTTGATGTGGGAGACCAGAGGCACTGCTAGTTAGTCTGAGCTAAATTGAATATCTGGGTGACAGAGTTATTTACAAGTGGGTCAAACTTAGTCCCCCACACCATTAGCTATCCTGCTGCCTAGAAAGCCAAGAATCACATGTAGGATAATGAGAGCCCACCCAACAAAATGTCCCTCCATAACAATAGTGAAACACCGAGTGAGGAGTAGGACAAAAAAACGCCTATTCCTAAATAATTACAAAGCAACACCAAGAGGCGACCTGGCAGACATGTCTGAAAGATCCATATCATACATGTGACACACAGGTGGGCCATAGGCCTACAACAATGCCCTATGACGGACAGCAGATACCTAGACAAACACAGAGTACAAAGTTAAGGCATCCAAAGGCTTGTATCTTAGTGCAAAATTGTCACAACACAGACACACTAATTGTACCCTGTTTCATTGCAGAGGAACACGGATCTCCTGCTGATATGCCTGTCCATGAGTTCCCTGATGACATGGATGACGAGACCATCAACCTCCCACAAGAGACCATTGACATGGTCCTTGAAAGCCTCCAAACCCCACCTTCAGTCACAAGGAGGAGCACAGAAGAAGCAGCCACCACAGTAGAACCACCCGCCACCCCAATTGTAAGACCTGCCAGCTCCAACACAGCTGAGGACTCTGACGACACTGGCACCAGCTTCGAAAGAACTGTCGTTGGGGTCCAGCGGGAGCTGGCCAAGGAGGTGCGGGTGGGGATGCAAACTATGGCAGCCAGCCTTGAGGGGGTGCGTTCGTGCATGTTGTCAACTGCTGATCAGGCAGCTGCAATGCAAGCCAGAACATCGCTCTTGGAGGAACTTTTAAAAACACAGAAGGAAATCTGCACAGCTGTCATCCAGTTGACACAACAACTCCAACTGCAAGCCAGTCAACGTGTGCACGAATGCAACATAGAACCCCTCAGGGCCGACCTGGCTGCCTACCATCGGGATGTGGCTGCCATTCTGAAAAACCAGCAGGCCCTCCTTGCTGCAGTACTGCCCTTCATTACTCGACAGGGATCAGCCCCCCGGATGTCTGCCTCCATGTCTTCTAACACTGAGGTGTGTGTTGCCCCTTCACAACCAACAACAACAAGGATACACCAGGCAACACACACATCAGAAGAAGAAGACATGGAACAGATAACATTCACACGCAAGAGTACCCGGAAGCCCTAGTCCCTGCACCATGGCCTACTCTGACCAAGGTCCTACGTTTTGACACATGCCAGTCTCACTACAACTACCCTCAATGACTGTTCGGCAATCCACTGTAAGACTTGTCCCCATTGCCAGTGAATGTTTCTCTCCTACTATTTGGAAATTCCTGTTCCTCTGCACTGTCTGTGACATCACCCCAGCATGTCAGGAGCATCATCCACACCCGTCTGTAGGATCACCATGTAAGAATGCACCAGAACGGACTCAGCTAACATTGTGAATGGACATTTTGCATTACACCACCTAAAAATAAATATCACTTGCACACCTATTGCGTCTCTGTGTCATTTCACACTTCAACTGTGCAGTACATAACTCCAAAGTGGCTGTGTGGCAACCATGTCGATTCTCTATACTACTGTCCTGATTTCATGTATACTGAAACATCTGTGCAGTGGCCAGGATTGCATCATAGCTTTACTATACTGAGGAAAATAACTGATGAAGGGACTAAGCACACACAATCATGCTGTGTTGGACAGAATGATGCACCATCTATAGCTATTCTAGACAACTAATGGTGGCTGAGAAATGTAGGCACCATGCAATACTAAAATTAGAAATTATGCAGTAAAATGAAAGGAATGATAAACAAATTACACTGCATCAATCACCCTTACGGCGTATACTTCCATGAAGGAAAGTCATGCTGAATCAGTACACACATGATGTAGGTCAGCAATGCCAGCAACAAGACAAGAGTGTGAACAAATCCTCATCTACAAAGCTCTCGCTGAACTTCACAATGCTGTCCGACCTATCTATTTACCTACAATAACAAGTCTGGCAGCACTCTTTGTGAAGTAGGATACATACCAACCCCAAACCTTGATGATCAATGCACACTACCAATGGTGGCTCTCCCACATGGTGGATACTTACCAAGTTAGCACACGGGTAGCTGGCATGTTAAACCTCATTAGCCTGGGGATAGCGAGCATGGAACACAAATGTAATACTAAAACTTTCTGCTACACTGATGTCAAGGCCATGAAAAGGTAGCACCTAACGCATCAGGTAAAGGGTTAACAAAATGTTTATTTCAAAGTAGTAATAAAAGAGGCAACTAAGGGAAAGGTAAACCTACACTAATCTAACCTGACTACTACTAACCCACAACTGTCCCTAACTAACCTAAGCTAAACTTACTCTACACATGTAACGAAACGATCTAAACATCAACCCCCGCCCACCATTAAGAGACAAGACACATGCAGGACAACACTTACTAACCTACACACATACTATACTATCCTAAACAAACATATATTTTTTTGTATTTTTCTTTTTTTTATTTCTTTTTTATTTAAACAGGAATCCCAACATTGCCCCCCACCCACCCACACAAAAATATTAGATAGAAAGAAAAAGGACCCCCACCCTCTTACCTAACACTAACTAAGCTAATTTCCTATACTTATCCTATAACTAACACCCCAAACCCAACTAACAGTATGAAAAAGGAAAGAGGTGAGGGGGAGGGGTAAAAGTTCAGGAGGGCAAAATGACTACAGATTTGCCCTCCGTAGTGTGCGCCGGATGGAGCGCACCTTCTTCTTGACCTCATTCATGTCCTCCGTCAGGTTGTCAACCTTGCGAATCAACCTGTCCAATTTTCTGGACAATGCCTGGAAGGCTGCAGGGTCGATAGGAGGGTCAGTGCTGGTCTGCGTGCCGGTGGAGGTGGCCACGGGACAGACCTGCTCCCAACACACGGCTGGGTCCAGGTCTGGAGGAAGATGCCTGGTCCATTGCTGGGTCCCCTTGGGCAGACCTGGTGGATGTAGTGGCGGTGGTTGTTGGTGGCACCGTTGGGGGAGCCTGTGGTGTGGCATACCACGCCCCGGAGGCCCGATCCGAATTATATCTGCGGGCCATCCTCCGATACCCACACTGCACCTGCAGGATGTGCCTGTACCTCATTGCACGGCGCTCGAAATGGTTGCGCTCTGCGGCACTCAGGTTTGCAGCTGTGAAGAGAAAAGGGAAATATTGAGCATTGAATTTACAGTGGGTTGAATACCACAATGGGTCATTTGTCCATTACTAGAAATGTATTGTTTGCAGCAATTGTTACAACATAGTTCACGGAAAGGCTCAGAGGAAGTACATGTGAATCATGCATACCTAAGGGCATATCACACCTAGCATATCCATGTCTCTACATGATGGATGACATCACCCTAAACTACTCATCCAAATCATACCTAAGGCATGAGACATTATGGCACCAGCTCTTCCGCATACTGACTTCACTACATATGTCATTCTATGTGATAACAATCACACTCCTCACTCAATGGCATTTGGAATTAGTTGTGTGCTAAGATTGAACCCCTGGCCCAGAATCATATGTCCACACTAGGGGTCAGATGTAGGAATTTTGAAAAATCAACTAGCAATTTGCAAAGCAGAACGGTGTCTCTGACACCGTCTGCGAGTCGCTATGGGGTCCCTAAAACCCACCTCATGAACATCAATGATGTGGGTTCCAAGTTGCCCCACCTTAGCAACTATGGGCACTCACGGGGATGGAGGCCTGCTGGGACCAGCAGAACTCCATAGACGTGACTGCTTTTAAATAAAGCAAGTTATTTTTCCCCAAGTGTAGGCCGTTTACCTGAAAGGAAAATGAGCTGCAATTAGTTAAAAATCACAACAATTCAACTTGGAAATTTTCACGGTAATTATTGGTCCCTTAGACCACTGGCTGTTTTGCGCAGGATTATTTTGGTCCACTCACAAAGGTGAAGGTTTACAATGACGACCCCTTCCAGTCAGCAAGCTGGTTACCATCCACTTCAAGTGGATGATAACAGCTACTCACTTTGCAACCACGTACTCGGTTGCAAATGGGATTGCCTACCACTGTGATTTGCAAGTAGGTCTGGTAAACCCCTTTATTATTTGCATTTTGAAAAGCATTTTCCTAATATGTACATGACCACCAAATACATTTTGGAATAGGAAACAGACGTTTGCAAATCACAAACATATATTTATGCCATTTGCAACGTGTAGACATTTTTCTCCCTCTGGCCCAAGGTACTAACTCAAGTCACAAAAGGTGTTAAGTACGTGTAACATACTGGTTGCTACAGTCCTAGGTACCCTGTTTCACAGTAACATCCCAGTCTTTGTGGGTGGTGTGGGAAGAACAACCAACAATCCCATGTTCAATGCACACCCAGGAGTGTACAGAAAGTTCAACAAGTATGTGCCTTCACACACAACACCTATGAAGGGCTAGCAACACGTTGTAGTCAGCCCAACCTTGTCACATCCCAGGTCCACACATGTCAAAATGATATGACTTAGCCCAACATAACATACTATTAGTGAGGCATGTTTTACAACACACACAGAGGAGGTAGAACACCCATTCACATGATTCAACTGAACACCTAGGCCATTGCACTCAAGTCACACACACTTCGAGTTCACCTTGTGGAAGTACATGCCCCCGGAAGATCCGACCTACAGTGTACACAGTCCATCCTCAACTAGGAAGAAACACTTGTCATCAAAGCCATGTGCCTAAGCTATCTGGGAGACTGTCAGTCTGATATGCAGACTCAGTTGATGGCAAGTCCCTGACCAAGTCTAACATTGACCAGTGTATTCCAAATGAGTCATACCATTCCCAATTGCCGCCCTAATTGAATGAGCTACAGCCCCTCAATCTGAGAGATGACTAGGTATTGCTTTACAGAAACATAATTCAAATTTGATATCACACTAAAACAACAAAGCCAATGAACGGCCAGCACATCAAATCATGAATTCTCTTGAACACACAGTAATCCATCATGCTTCATTACCAAACAATGAAAATAGCACTCAGGCGACACTCACTGTAGGTATCGGGGTCGTCAAAATGGGCCACCTCTCCCACGGTGTACGGGGCTGGTCCACCTGTAAAGCATGAAACAAAGATTATACTCAGACTGGGTGAACGGACAAATAATTTCTGTTACAATGACACTGTGTGAATATGACATGGTAATGATAGACTTTCACACATGCTCATCCTGCATGGATGACTTTGTATTCAACATCATCATTGGATGAGTCTCCTGCTCCAGTGTCACACCCTACTACACTCATGCAGTGGCCAGGACAGTCATGTGTCGTCCAAGTTAATCCTCCATTAGTATGCCCCAACAATAATGTTATCCATACATCTCAGCATGTGCATCCCAGAGAGACATTCCAAAACTGGTTCCATGAGGACTGCATGACCACTCACAATCAAACAGCCTATGTGGACAGGTTCAACACACAGCAACCAGACACACATGTGACATATGTGTGAACAACATGACTAACTTCATGTGACGTGAAGGCAACACACATGTATAGCATCATCATGTGTTTCCAATTTTCTGTCTAGCTATGGCGTCTACATATGTAGGTATGTTGTTTCTACATGACGTACTCACTGGCCATTATGACCAGTAGAGTACAAATAGAGCAGTTCACGTGTTGCTTTTCTGACACAAATGCAACACTACATTACATGCAGCTACAGGCATCTGGTATGTGTTGCAAAAATGAGCCACCGGACTGGTAGCAAAGGTCTTCATACACATTCTGCAACAAATACACATTAGCACACATATGTATACCTTTGTAGCGCAGCATTTGCAACATTTTGTGACGCAGAGAGGGGGCGACTTAGCAAAATACAAATAGATGTTGGATTTTAATGCTGTTATTGCATGTACAAGTGTTTCAAAAATGGGGATTTATGTGTATAACCATGGGCCTAGGTTTCCCTAGCATTACACACAGTCAGCTACTTATTTTGCAGATTGGCTAACAATCATCACATGTTCACACACAGATTTCTATCATTCCCATTTAATTGATTTGTACTCACCAACATGGCCACCAATCCGGAGTCCCAGGTGGTCCAGCAGGTCCTGTTCCCTGGTGATCAGATCTGCCCAGCGGTGCTTGAGTTGGTGGACATTTCGCAGACTCCCGTAGACCCGGACCAGGTGATGGCGCACCTTCTCCCACCGGATTTTCCTCGCCTCCGTGTGATACCCCTGTATCACACGGCCCCCAGCTTCCAGCATTAGTGGGAGGAAATGGCTTACTAGCCATATGAACCCCCCCCCAATTCGTCTTCACCCATCCTGGACAGGCGAGGCCTACCTGACATATTGAGAGGACTAAAAATGGACAAAAGAAATATGAAAGTAAAAGTGGGAAATGGGGAAAGGTAGAGGTGTGAAAGAAAAAGAAGAAGGAGAAAAATAGCCCAACTAACCCCCCAAACTATGCTACCCACAACAGACTCCCACAGACAATACAAACTATCACAGGTATAGACAAAATAACACTAAACAGACTGAGACAATGTTATACAACAATAATAGATTGACACTAAGACAAAATACAAGGCACACAGGACACTAAAGCAGTAAAACACAGGACAACACCTTTCACACAACCACACAGTCTAGATCAATCTGAGACTGCAAAGTGAAAGTGAAAGTTAACTCCCAGTACAGATTTGGTAAACAGGATATCCTATTACATCACTTCCTGCATAAAAAGGCCGCCGTTTTTATTTTCCCGTTATGCGTCATATTTTCACGCATACACAGTTGTGCGTCATTTATTTTTGACGCATTACAGTGCACATGATGCCGAGTCAAAAAATATGATATGAATATTAATAATTTTTAATGTACATGAGATGACCAACATAGTGTCCATGTAGCGTCAATTTTACCACGCATACATCATGGGCGTCATTTTTTTTTACACGTACAGTAGTGCACATGATGCGGAGTCAAAAAATATGATATGAATATTAATAATTTATTATGTACATGAGATGACCAACATATTGTCCATGTAGCGTCAATTTTACCACGCATACATCATGGGCGTCATTTTTTTTACACGTACAGTAGTGCACATGATGCGGAGTCAAAAAATATGATATGAATATTAATAATTTATTATGTACATGAGATGACCAACATATTGTCCATGTAGCGTCAATTTTACCACGCATACATCATGGGCGTCATTTTTTTTACACGTACAGTAGTGCACATGATGCCGAGTCAAAAAATATGATATGAATATTAATAATTTATTATGTACATGAGATGACCAACATATTGTCCATGTAGCGTCAATTTTACCACGCATACATCATGGGCGTCATTTTTTTTACACATACAGTAGTGCACATGATGCAGAGTCAAAAATATTGTGGATGTAAATTATACTTTGAAGGCGAAAGATTAATACACTTTTGGATACATTTGTATTTGACTCTGCATTGTGTGCACTCATGTACGTGAACAAATTATGACGGCCATGCTGTATGCGTAGAATATGGAGCAAATTTATCCTTATGTCTTCATGTTTTTTGTCAAGGTGATTTGTCATGGTCAAACGGTGCGATGTGATACACATTTGTGTTTGTATATGACACATGTCCGTTGTTTTATGTATAGAAGGCATTCACACTGTAATGTTTGGGATACGTTAACTAATGTATTGACCATATTTGACAACATATTTGGTGTAATTGCTGATGGCTATTTTGAAATGATGGATGGGATACCATTATGTATTCCGTCTCCAAAATGTGTCCACATTTATGATGGTGATGCTTTTATCCGTAGTCCTAACAGGGAGTGGGAGAGTCACTTTCAGTTTTTATGGGGCTGACCATGTCCCATTATGATTTTGTGTTTCAGATTTGTGTTGGACTTGTGACATGGAGGCCACACATGTGCCTTATGCATGTGTTTAGTTCACAAGTACATGATTCTTGTATGTTTTGGGGGCGGTAGAGGTGGACTTAGGCCCCCAGCACCCTAGGATTTGACCATCCAGAATAGCTACTGTATCCATGGAGTATATTTATTATATCATGGCAAACCTGCAGCAGCGGGCTAATGTAAGGCCATATGGTATGAATGACTGTTGACCATTCATTCATCTCATTAGCCCATTTGACGTTTGCAGTAATGATGAATTGGAGCAAACTTGCATACCATTTTCCTATGACTATGTTTGCAAGACTCTCAGCGTTCCCGATGTGATAATGAGAAGAATTTTTTGGTTGTCTGTGTCCCTTTCTGCATAAACTGGTTTAGTGTCATGATACAATCTTCCTGCTAGGTTCAAACTGGGACACAACTGTGATGGTCTACTTTCAAATATTAGATTGATTGTATGACATATGTGTACATGTGTGTGGGAATGTGGATCCACTATCACCTGTCTGGGTGTATGTTGTCACTGTAACTTCAAGGTCTCCTCCTGAGTTAGTGGCAGCTGATGTTGTAGCAATTGTGTATTGCTCATATCACACACTTGAGAGAAGCCATTGATGACATGGTCACGTACACATGGATGGTCCCACCCTGTCTCTGAACACGTGTGATGTGACTTTCAAATGATCTCCAATTTTGGGCTGGATGAGAGACTGTTTCAGTTGTTTGGATCCGGCATGTGTAATTGTCACATTTGTACTCTTGTTGGGCTCTGTGTATGGTAATGTATCATGTCACATCCTACCCTCTGTGCATACAGTTGTGATGTTTATTTTTGGTGTGATGAATGTTATAGCATTCTTGCTCAATGAGACAACATTCATCTTCAGCAATTTCAAACTAAAGGTGGTCAGAAATGAATAGGCCAAAGCATGATGTGGTGTTTGTTATCTGTGTTTATTTACAAGTGTGGAATACAAGTGATTATAATAACTTAAGTAAAAAAATTGTTGACAAGCTGTTGGCGCCTACGCACTCCTGCTGCCGTGTTAGGTTGTTCCCCCTCCTGTTGCAGGCCAGCATCCTCCTCATCATCATCCTCAGGCATGTCTGGGTCCGGTTCAAGGAGGGGAATGTTCCTTTTTACACAAATATTGTGTAATATGGCACAAGTGAGTATGATCTTACAGACCATCTCTGGGGAATAGAGTAGGCTACCGCCAGTGATGTCAAGGCAGCGGAACCTTGACTTTAGGATCCCAAAGGTCCGCTCCACAATGCTGCGTGTCCTCTTGTGGGCGTCATTGTATGCCCGCTCAGCAGCAGTATTTGGGTTCCCATATGGTGTCATTATCCAAGGCTGGATGCCATACCCCTGATCAGCTGAAAGAGAAACACAGAATGGTATCAATTAGATGTAGGAGGCACTGTTGTACGTATCTTTGATGGAAGTAGTTGTGTTGTGTTGTCTGTGACTATTTTGTGTACTAATGTGACAACCTATGGTTGTTGGTGGAAACTTTGGCATTGTTTTTTTTCCTTGGCTGAGCAAGTGTTTGTTGGCTAACTGTTTGTCAGCAGGATGTATTGGTTTCTCAAGCACAGTGTGCCCTCCCTTGCATTGTGACTTGTGACACAGGTGTCCGTGTGTCCTCACTGGGGGTGTGATGATAGTTCCATGCAGAGTTGAAACATGAAAGTGTATTAGAAACGTTCATATTAACATACCCAGGCCATCCCATCCCTTAAAACTTATGCATTGTATTAGTGTACAGGTTATTGTGAGCCTTCCAATTTGCAAGGTGACATTTAGGCAACCACAGTCATGAATGTCTTCACACTAAGCTGTAGATTAAATTCCAATGTGTGAGAGGTTCAATGGTGACTTGTGAAACATGGCTAGTGATGTGAGTACCTCAGTGTGTTCCTGTCTAGGTGTTGCTATTGTGGTGTATGGGTTGTTTATCCTAGAGGGTTTCTGTGCAGTGAGTATATAAGTAGATTTTTGTCCTTACCAACAAGTAGTCCATTGCCATACCGTCCATCCTGGAAGTGTTGGTTGATGGTGCAGTGACGGAAGATGAATGCGTCATGTACACTCCCAGGATATTTAGCCACAATGTTGCTGATCAGTCCTTGGTGATCGACTATGGCCTGCACGTTGATGGAATGTGTGTGCTTCCTGTTGCGGTAGAGGTGTTCACTCGCAGCAGGTGGCACAAGGCGTACGTGTGTGCAGTCGATTGGGACGTGCGGAAAGCCACTGATGGCGTAGAACCCCTGTTTAGTTTCCTGCTGCTTCTGCACTGTGTTAGGGAAGCAGATGTGGCGGGGTGTCAGTCCAATGATGGCATCCAGTACTTTAGGCAGGAATGCAGAGAAAGATGGTTGTGATATTCCACCAACCAGGGCACCAGTTGTCTGAAACGAGCCACTTGCCAGCAGGTGAAGTACGGCAAGCAGCTTTGTTTCTGTTGGGATAGTACGTGGAGTCACTAAAGTGGGGGCCAATTGCTGTTCAATATTTGTCAGCAGCTGCTGAATGGCCTGCCAGTTCAACCGGTACCTCTGGATGATGTCTCGTTCCCTGAGGCCATGCAGGGTTGTTCTTGGGCGGAATATCCTCTCCTGCCTTCTGCGCTGTCTTTGGGGTCCCTGCTGTTGTTGTTGTAGCTGCTGTTGTTGCTGCAGGGCTCTGCGTCTACGTGCACGCTGAAGAAAAAGCACCTCCATGTCTCCCTGTTGCTGCTCTGCTGCTCTGTTGTTTGTTCTGTGTGTTCTGATTAAGTACAGGTGTGTTTGCCCCATTTTAACGCCTGCCCTGACCCAGGCGTTAAAATTTCACGATATTCGTGCTTTGCGTGATTTTTTTGCGCCGCCTGCCGCGCTGGAGTGATTTTTGCCCGGAAGCATAAATACGACGCACCGCTATGTGCGTCGGTTTTTGGACGGGAACACCTACCCTGCATGTCATTAACGCAGGGCGGGGTGCCGCTTCCCAAAACTGGCGCACATAGCGCCATTTTCCTTGTGCGCCGGATCGGGCGTCAGGGTTTAAATATGGGGCAACGTTTGCGCTGAAAGTGCGTCAAAATGTTTGACGCACATTCGGCGCAAACGGAGTATAAATATGCCCCTTAATATATACCAATGCGCTGTTGCCTTGGCATGGCATCTGGTCTAAAGAAGGGACGCATTTTACCCAAAAGATTATTAAAGATGGTCTTACATTAGAATATTGGGATAGAATTCCATGGTTCATGCATTTAAAAGATTTGTTGAAAGGTATAAATCTAGCCACAAATTTGGACAATCCTGGTATTATCCTCCAATTTAGCAAGAAAGAATTGAAAAATCAATTAATGGCTTGGAGGGATTGTGATAGAGAAAATAGACAATGTAGGAAATCAACAGTAGCACTTTATATGACTGAAAAAAACTAGGTAATGCCAGATTACTTACTGACAGTTGCAAACATTCAAGATAGATTTTATCTGACTCAAATGCGCTTTAGAATGTTGCACTTTTTGGTAGCTTTTCCAAGGTGAGGATTTGGAGCAAAAGTCTACCGAAGTGCCCCTGTGTGGGACGATTTGCACAATCTACAATGCACTTTATTATATCTTGTAAATTTTATCATGACATCAGGAAACAATTTTTAAAACCTTTATTTGTTATTAACAAATTATTTTATTGTAGAGAAGCTTTTAATTATTTATGTAAATTAGATACCAATGAGAAATGTGATGCAGTAATAACATTTACCCTATATGCCATAGAACAAAGAAAAAAGCTGTCGTATTTAGAAAACCTCCGGTATGAGAATGAATTTTCACCCAATTTGTCGCAGCAAAGGTTTTTTATTTATTAGTAATGTTTTCTTGAAGTATTTTATTGTATATTTTTATCATTTTAAAGAGACTGTTTATCTTTTATGGAGTAAAATCCGAATAAAGATTGATTTGAATTTGAAACAAAGGCCCATATTTACACTTTTTTGCACATCATTTACATCACTTTTTGACGCAAAAGCAGCACAAACTTACAAAATACAATTATATTCCCTAAGTTTGTGCCGCTTCTGCGTAAAAAAAGATGCTAATGCAGCACTAAAAAAGTATAAATATGGGTCAAGGCATCTTGCCTCTACCTCGACACTCCATGCCCCGGGACTCATGTTCCCTCCATCCGGCATTTCAGTCACCCAGCCTCCTATTTCATCCACAACTGTATCACGCTGCTAGACTCATCCCCTACGCCCATGAGGCTCCAGGACCCTGGACTCATATTCCCTCCACCTCAGACACTCCAGGCCTCTGACTCATATTCCCTCCATCCCTGACACTCACTGCCCCTGGACTCATATTCCTTCCACACTGGACACACTAACCCTCTGATTCATATTCCCTCAATCCCTGTCCCTCCATGACCATGGATTCATATTGCCTCCACCACGGACACTTTAGGCCTCTGACTCATATTCCCTCCATCCCTGACACTCCATGACCCTGGACTCATAGTCCTTCCATCCCTGACACTCCATGCCCCCGGCCTTATATTGATTCCATCCCTGGACACTCTAGGCCTGTGAAACATATTTCCTCCATTCCTGACAATCCATAAACCCTGCACTTATATCCCCTCAACCCTGGACAATCTAGGCATCTGACTCATATTCCCTCCACCCCTGATGCTTCAGGCCTCTGAGTCAGATGCCTCCATCCCAGACAATCTAGGCCTCTGACTCATATTCCTTCCACCCCTGACACTTTGGGCCTCTGACTCATATTTCCTCCATCCGGACACTCTAGGCCTCTGACTCATATTCCCGCCTCCTCTGATGCTCTAGACCTCTGACTCATATTCCCTTCACCCCTGATGCTTCAGGTCTCCGGCTCACATTCTCTCCTTCTCTGACACTCTATGCCTCTGACTCATTCCCTCTAACTCTGACACTCCATGCCCCTGGACTCATATTCCCTCCATCCCTGAAACCCAGACCTCTGACTCTTATTCCCTCCATCCATGACACTCCATGACACTGGACTCCTATTCTTTCCACACTGGACACTCTAAGCCTCTGATTCATATTCCCTCCATCCCAGTCCCTCCATGACCATGGACTCATATTTCCTCCACCACAAACACTTTAGGTTTCTGACTCATATTCCCTCCACCCGACACTCTAAACTACTGAATTTGTATACCCTCCATCCCTAACACTCCATGCCCCTGGACTAATATTCCCTCCATCCTTGACACGCTAAGCCCCTGGACTCATATTTCCTCCATCCCTGACACTCTAGGCCCCTGGACTCATATTTTCGTCATCCCTGACACTCTAGGCCTCTGACATATATTCCCTCCACCCTGGACACTCCAGGCCTCTGACTCATATTCCCGCCATCCCTGACAATCTAGGCCTGTGACATATATTCACTCCATCCCTGACACTCTAAGCCTCTGACTCACATTCCCTCCATCCCCTACACACTAGGCCTCTGACCCATATTCCCTCCACCCTGATGCTCCAGTCCTCTAAATCATATTCCCTCCATCCTAGACACTCTAGGCCTCTGACTTATATTCCCGCCACCTATGATGCTTTAGGTCTCTGGCTCTTTTTCCTTCTATCTCTGACACTCCATGCCCCTGGGCTCATATTCCCTCCACCCCTGACACTCCAGGCCTCTGACTCATATTCCCTGACACTCCATGACCCTGGACTCATATTCCTTCCACACTGGACACTCTAACCCTCGGATTCATATTCCCTCAATCCCTGTCCCTCCATGACCATGGACTCATATCCCCTCCACCACGGACACTTTAGGCCTCTGACTCATATTACCTGCATCCCTGACACTCCATGACCCTGGACTCATATTCCCTCAACCCTGGACACTCTAGGCCTCTGACTCATATTCCCTCCACCCCTGACACTCTGGGCCTCTGACTCCTATTCCCTCCACCCCTGACCCTGTAGACCACTGAACTCCCTCCCTCCATCCTTGACACTCCATGGCCCTGAACTCATATTCCCTCCATCCCGGACACTCTAGGCCCCTGGACTCATATTTCTTCCATCCCTGACACTAGGCCTCTGACTCCTATTCCCTCCACCCCTGACCCTCTAGACCACTGGACTCACTCCCTCCATCCTTGACACTCCATGGCCCTGAACTCATATTCCCTCCATCCCGGACACTCTAGGCCCCTGGACTCATATTTCCTCCATCCCTGACACTAGGCCTCTGACTCATATTCCCTCCATCCCTGACACTCCATGACCCTGGACTCATATTCCCTCAACCCTGGACACTCTAGGCCTCTGACTCATATTCCCTCCACCCCTGACACTCTGGGCCTCTGACTCCTATTCCCTCCACCCCTGACCCGCTAGACAACTGAACTCACTCCCTCCATCCTTGACACTCCATGGCCCTGAACTCATATTCCCTCCATCCAGGACACTCTATGCCCCTGGACTCATATTTCTTCCATCCCTGACACTAGGCCTCTGACTCCTATTCCCTCCACCCCTGACCCTCTAGACCACTGGACTCACTCCCTCCATCCATCCTTGACACTCCATGGCCCTGAACTCATATTCCCTAAATCCCGGACACTCTAGGCCCCTGGACTCATATTTCATCCATCCCTGACACTAGGCCTCTGACTCATATTCCCTCCATCCCTGACACGCCATGACCCTGGACTCATATTCCCTCAACCCTGGACACTCTAGGCTTCTGACTCAGATTCTCCCATCCCTGACACTCTAGGCCTCTCACTCATATTCCCTCCACCCCGGACACTGTAGGTCTCTGACTCATATTCTCTCCATCCCAACATGCTAAGCCTCTGACTCAATTTCCCTCCATTCCTGGCACTCTAGGCCTCTGACTCGTATTCACTCCATCGCTGGCACTCCATGCCCCTGGACTCATATTCCCTCCACCTTGGACACTCTAGACCTCTGACTCATATTCTCTTCACCACTGATGCTCCAGGTCTCTGACTCATATTCACTCCATCCCAGACACTTTAGGCCTCTGACTAATATTTCCTCCACCCCAGACATTCTAGGCCTCTGACTCATATTCCCTTCACCCCTGATGCTTCAGTTCACAGACTGATATTCCCCCATCCCTAAAAATCTAGACCCCTGACTTATATTCCCTCCATCCCTGACACTCCAGGCCTCAAACTTATATTCCCTCCAGGCCTCTGACTCATATTCCCTCCATCTCACTCTAGGCCTGTGACTCAGATACCCTCCTTCCCTTACACTCCATGCCGCTGAACTCATATTCCCTCCACTCTGGACTTATATTCCCTCCATCCCTGACACTCTAGGGCTTGACTTATATTCCCTCCATCGCTGACACTCAATGCCCCTGGACTCGTATTCCCTCCACCCTGGACACTCTAGGCCTCTGACTAATATTCCCTCCATCCCTGACACTCAATGCCTCTGGACTCGTATTCCCTCCACCCTGGACACTCTAGGCCTCTGACTAATATTCCCTCCACCCTGGACAGTCTAGGCCTCTGACTCATATTCCCTCCACCCCTCATGCTCTAGGTCTGTGACTCATATTCCCTCCTTCCCTAACATTTCATGCCCCTGGACTTATATTCCCTCCATCCCTGACACTCTAGGGCTTGACTTATATTGCCTCCATCCCTGACACTCCATGCCCCTGGACTCATATTCCCTCCACCCTGGACACTCTAGGCCTCTGACTAATATTCCCTCCACCCCAGACATTCTAGGCCTCTGACTTATATTCCCTCCATCCCTGACACTCTAGGCCTCTGACTCATATTCCCTCCACCCTTTACACTCTAGTCCTCTGACACATATTCTCTCGACTCCTGATGGTCTAGGCCTCTCTACGCCCACTGTATGAAGCTGGCCTGGTGTTTGGTGAGCACCTATGGTGTTATCACCTTATATCAGGTACCCTATATCAGTGAAGTGTAGGCAGTGCCTAGGAAACCAGGCTCTCTAGAGGTAGCTGTGGATGAGCAGCCAAGACCTAGGAGATATGCAAAGCTTATGCAATACCACTGTAGTCACACAGCACTTACACACATGAAAGAACCACAATGTTTACAAAAATAAAGGTACTTTATTATGGTAACCCAACCACCAGAATACTGTTATGCAGTCACCCCAACTGAGGGTAAGTAAACACACTATTTATATACACAATAGCAATCAGTAAAGAGCAAAGAAGCATTGGCAAAAGTATTAGAAAATAGTTTAGGCCCTAGAGGAGGGCCAAACCATGCACTAAATAAGTGGAATGCTGGATACAGTCCCCCATGCAAGGATGTGGAATAGTTAGAGAGGATCTGGAGGAACTAGGAACCTCAGGGGTGAGCACCAGAGTGACCCTCAGTGACCAGGAGAGCAGAGGTAAGTACCTGGTTTCCCCAAAACTAACAGGAGGATTGGGGGAAAGGATTGTGCAAGACCTAACCAAGACTGGAAGAACCCAAAGATGGATTATGGCAGAAGAGGACCAAGTCCAGTTTGTGATGGAGTGTCCGGCTGTGGCAGGAGCCACTACCCACTCTTCTGTGGATGCAGAAGCAGGTCGACTGTGGAAGAAGAAGACCAGCTGTGCAGCACCGAAGATGAAGAGGAGTTTCTGAAGTGATACAAATGGTGTCCCATGTCGGCTGTCGGGTTTGCAGTGGGTCAGTGGTGTTAAAAAACCACCAACAAGCCTTGGAAAATGCATAAGAAGAAAAGGACAAGTTGCAAGGCTGAAGAGGGCGAACAAGGCCCAGGGGACTTGACCCAATGAGGGAAGTCTATGGTGAGCCTCAGCAGTCAGGAAAGTCACCAGAAGCAGTTGCAGCCCCCACAGGCAACCTACTGGCAGCAGGCACAGCAAGTCGCAGTGAGGCCCAGTCATCACACCTAGAGAGGAGTCCCAGTATGCTGGAGCAGCCGAGAGAAACCCGTGATTGGCAGAAAGAAGTGCTGGAGCCCGGGCTAGACGGAAACTGAAGATCCCTTGAAGCAGGAGAAAACAATCATTGGTAGCTGCCAGAGTCACGGTACACAGGGAGTACAGTCCTGCAAGGAGAGGCAAGGGCTTACTGTCTCCTAAGTTGGACAGCTGTCAAAGAGGGCAAGGGGACCACTCCAGGCCACCATCTGTGGTGCAGGATCTACACGGGTCCAGTGGAGAGCAGATCCACACAGCCGGTCGCTGCAGTGGTGCCTGCAGATGCGTATGCAGGGGAGTGACTCCTTTACTCCAAGGGAGAATCCTTCTTACTTCTTGGTGAAGGCTAGAGTCTTGATTACCTCAGAGGATGCACAACCGGGGAAATGTTGCAATGCAGGAAGGAGCCAGAGAAACAATGTTGCAAAGCAGAGTCGTTGCTGAAGTTGCAGATTGTTGGTTCCTGAAGAGTCCAGTTGCGGTTCTAGTGGCCAGAAGATGAAGTAAACAATGCAGAGGAGACCTGCTGCAATCTTGCATGTTGAATCTGAGAACCAATCTAATTGGGAGAGCTTAAATAGCCCTAAAAGGGGCCTTGGTCACCTGCAAGGTGACCACCTATCAGGAGGTGGCTGTGACATCACATGCCTGACCAGGCCACTCAGATGCTCCCAGGGGCCTCTGCCCATCTTGGATCCAAGATGGCAGAATCAAGTGGCCACCTGAAGGAGCTCTAGGCACCACCCCTGTGGTGGTCATGGACAGTGGAGTGGTCACTCTTCTTTCCGTTGTCCAATTTCGCACCAGAGCAGGGACCGAGGGTCCCTGGGACGGTGCACACTGGTTTATGCAAGGAGGGCACCAAATGTGTACTTCAAAGCAAACCAGTGGCTTGGAGATGCTATCCTTCCCAAGCCTGGTAACATCTATTTCCAAGGGAGAGGGAAATCCTTTGTTCTGCCTTCCTCTGCCTGAGCTGGTCAGGCAGCACAAAGGCAGAAACCTGTCTGAGGGGTGGCAGCAAAGCAGGCTGCCCGGAAAACCCAAGTCGTCTGGTAGGAGCAACACTGGGGGTCCTCTAAAGAGACCCCAAAGTGCATAGAATCATACAACCAATATTGGAAACAATATTGGGGTGTGATTCCAACATGTTTGATACCAAACATGCCCCGCTTCAGAGTTACCATTATGTGGATGGACATAGGTAGTGAGTGACCTGTATCCAGTACATGGGTAGAATGGCTTCCTTGCACTTATAAGGTGCAGTTTAGTGGAGCTGGAGTTGCACAAGGACGTGCATCCTGCCCTCTGAGCTACGAGGGCCTACCATAGGGGTGACTTATAGTGACAAGGTGCAGTGACCTGTAGTGAAAGGGTGCATACACCTTTTCACGCAGGCTGCTATGGCAGGCCTGCAGACACATTTTGCATGGGCTCCCATGGGTGGCATAATAAATGCTGCAGTCCATGGGAAACCCATGGTGCCCCAATGCACTGGGTATCTAAGTACCATATACTAGGGACTTCTATGGAGGCACCAGTATGCCAACTGTGGGGTGTGCAAAGTCCTATGCAACCAAATTTAGAGGGAAAGAGCACAATCACTGGGGTCCTGGTTAGCAGGATCCCACTGAAAACAGCCCAAGCACCCAGAAAGCAGGCAAAATGTGGGGGAACCATGCCAAAAAGAGGGTACTTTTCTACACCCACCCGCCAAACGAAGGACAATAAGACTGACCTTGACCAGATGAGTGCTTATTGTCTAAGTGGAAATATCTAGAGAGCCCACCTGCATTGGAGTGGTTACTTCAAGTACTATTTTCCACTGTATGGCCCGTTCCCTGTGGGAAGAAGGCCTACCCTATCAGTTTGGGATTTTCTCCTGTAATATGTCTAAACTGAAGGCCCTCTGGTTCTTGGGTTGAGGGTTGTGGACTCGTATATCAGGGCAGGACAGGATTGATGTCCCCGTGGCTCTATAGTAGGGTAGGGCTGATGTCCTGAGGGATGCAGAGCAGGCCAGGGTTGCTGTCCTAAAGGCTCTAGAGGAGGACAGGAGTGCTGTCCTGAGGTTTCTGGGGTGGAGCAGAGTTGTTGCCCCAAAGTTTCCATGGAAGGACAGGATGGCTGTTCCAAGTTTTCTAAAGTAGGACAGGGTTGCTGTTCTACCCTAGGTTCCTTCCAGATGGATTCTTTTACCCCTAGGAACTCATCTGTTATAGCCTTGGGCTCATGTGGTGTAAGTTCCACCCCAGAAGTGGGACCCTCAATGGGAGTTTGGACAGGGGGTAACTGCATCATGCGTGTCTGTTATTAGGAGTGTCCTGGGCCGTTATTCCACACTCTTTAGCCTGTTTTGTGGTTAAGGCGAGGAGGTGTTTAGGGATGCCCCGCATGGCTGCATGGGCTTGAAACTATACTTCAGCCCAAGCTGAGGTCTCAAAGTCATTACCCAAGCTCAAGAGGGTCTCTACAGGTAAGTTAAGGGACACTACAACCTTTTTAGGGCCAGTAACCCCACCCCAGCTAAAGTCTAGCATAGCAATGGGGAGGCACTGAGTGGAGTTATTCCCATCAGTGACTTGGTACTTGTGACTAAGTAGGAGTTGTTCAAGTGCCTCCGCCTCAACACCCTTTATTAAGGGATGCTGCTTGTACTTATCCATATTAAGGGGACAAGCAGCTAGGGTGGCAGGGCCACTGCCACCCTTAGAGAACAAAACTTTCTCAGGGGGTTCTACCCCAGTGGTGACTACAGTCCCAAAGGTGAACCTAACTACACTCTTGCGCTGACTACTGCTACCACTGTTGTTGCTACTGCTAGGAGTGCGAGGGGTACTAGTGATAGTAATAGTGGTAGCAGGCTTGGTGCTATTTTCAGGACAAGTGCTGTCACCTGCCCTGTGGCCTGGTTGCCTACAGATGCAGCACCAAGGTTTCTTGTTGGAAGAGGACTTGGACCCACCCCAGAAGAGTTTTGTAGGCCTGATAAAGATTTGGTTTGTCCCCACCCTTGTCCTGATTCTTAACTGAAGCCTTCTTCTTGTGGTCATGCCCTGTGTGACTTTTTCTACCCACCCAGGTGCGGACCCATTTGTCTACCTTCTTTCCCAGTTCCTGGGGAGAGGTCAGATCTGAGTACCCCAGGTATTGATGCAGCTGATCGGAAATGCAGTTATTAAGAATGTGCTCTCTCAGAATCAGATTGTGCAAGCCCTGGTAGTCACGTACTCTGCTCCCATGCAACCAGCCTTCCAGAGCCTTAACTGAGCCACCCACAAAATCTATCCAATCCTGGGAGGACTCCTTTTTGGTCTCCCTGAAGTTGATCCTATATTGTTCAGTGGTTAGCCCACATCCATTCTTAAATGCTGAGTAATCATCTGCATCTTCTTCTGTGAATATGAGTTCAGGTGCATGGAGTGTCATGGGTGGAGGGAATATGAGTCAAAAGCCTAGAGTGTCAGGGATGGAGGATATATGGGTCCTGGGGCCTAGAGTGTCAGGAATGCAGATTATATAAATCAGAGGCCTAGAGCATCAGGGGTGGAGGGAGAATGAGTCAGAGGCCTGGACCATCAGGGATGGACGAAATATGAGTCAGAGGCCTTGAGTCCAGGGGCCTAGAGTGTCATGGATGGAGGGAATATGAGTCTGAGGCCTACTGCATCAGGGGTGGTGGGAAGAAGAGTCAGGCCTAGAGTGTGCAGGGTGGAGGGAATATGAGTCCAGGGGCATGGAGTGTCAGGGGTGAAGGGAATATGAGTCCAGGGGCATGGAATTTCAGGGATGGGGGGATATGAATCATCCTGGGGCATAAAGTGTCAGGGATGGAGGGAATATGAGTCCAAGGTCTAGGGTGTCAGGGATGGAGGGGATATGAGTCCAGGGGCATGAAGTGTCAGGGATGGGGGGGAATATTGAGTCCAGGGGCATGGAGTGTCATGGGTGGAGGGAATATGAGTCAGAAGCCTAGTGTGTCCAGGGTGGAGGGACTATAAGTCAGAGGCCTGGAGCATCAGAGGGTGGAGGAAATATGAGTCAAGGCCTGGAGTGTCGGGGATGGAGGGAATATGAGTTCAGGGACATGGAGTGTCAAGGATGGAAGGAATATGAGCCAGAGGCCTAGCTTGCCAGGGATGGAGGGGATAGGAGTCAAAGACCTGGAGCATATGGGGTGAAGGGAATTTGAGTCAGAGGTATAGAGTGTCCAGGGTGGAGGGACTGAGTCAGAGGCCTGGAGCATCAGGGGGTGGAGGAAATATAAGTCAAGGCCTAGAGTATCAGGGATAGAGGGAATATGAGTCCAGGGGCATGGAATGCCAGGAATGGGGGTAATATTAATCCAGGGGCATAGAGTGTCAGGGATGGAGGGAATATGAGTCTGAGGTCTAGGGTGTCAGGGATGGAGGGGATATTAGTCCAGGGGCATGAAGTGTCAGGGATGGGAGGGAATATGAGTCCAGGGGCATGGAATTTCAGGGATGGGGGGGGATATGAATCATCCTGGGGCATAAAGTGTCAGGGATGGAGGGAATATGAGTCCAAGGTCTAGGGTGTTAGGGATGGAGGGGATATGAGTCCAGGGGCATGAAGTGTCAGGGATGGGGGGGAATATTGAGTCCAGGGGCATGGAGTGTCATGGGTGGAGGGAATATGAGTCAGAGGCCTGGAGCATCAGGGGGTGGAGGAAATATGAGTCAAGGCCTGGCGTGTCGGGGCTGGAGGGAATATGAGTTCAGGGACATGGAGTGTCAAGGATGGAAGGAATATGAGCCAGAGGCCTAGCTTGCCAGGGATGGAGGGGATAGGAGTCAAAGACCTGGAGCATATGGGGTGAAGGGAATTTGAGTCAGAGGTATAGAGTGTCCAGGGTGGAGGGACTGAGTCAGAGGCCTGGAGCATCAGGGGGTGGAGGAAATATAAGTCAAGGCCTAGAGTATCAGGGATAGAGGGAATATGAGTCCAGGGGCATGGAATGCCAGGAATGGGGGTAATATTAATCCAGGGGCAGAGTGTCAGGGATGGAGGGAATATGAGTCTGAGGTCTAGGGTGTCCGGGATGGAGGGGATATTAGTCCAGGGGCATGAAGTGTCAGGGATGGGGGGGGAATATGAGTCCAGGGGCATGGAGTGTCATGGGTGGAGGGAATTTGAGTCAGAAGCCTAGAGTGTCAGGGATGGAGGGAATGTGGGTGCAGTGGCCTAGAGTGTCAGGAATGGAGGGAATATGTATGAGTCAGAGGCCCAGAGCATCAGGGTGGAGGGAATATAAGCCTGGAGCATCAGGGATGGAGGTAATGTGAGCCAGATGCCTAGAGTGTCAGGGATGGGGGGGAATATGAGTCCAGGGGCCTAGAGTGTCAGGGATAGAGGGAGTATGAATCCAGGGGCTTAGCGTGTCAGGGATGGAGGGAATATGGGTCCGAGGTGTATTGCGTCAGGGATGGAGGGGCTATGAGTCCAGGGACATGAAGTGTCAGGGAATATACGTCAGAGGCCTGGAGCATCAGGGTGGAGGGAATATAAGTCAGAGGCCTGGAGCATCAGGCTTCGAAGCAATATGAGCCAGATGCCTAGAGTGACAGGGGTGGGGGGAATATGAGTCCACAGGCATGGAATTTCAGGGATGGGGGGGGGGGGGAATATGAATCATCCAGGGGCATAAAGTGTCAGGGATGGAGGGAATATGAGTCCAGGGACATGGAGTGTCCAGGGTGGAGGGAATATGAATTCAATATCATGGAGTGTCAGGGATGGAGGGAATTTGAGTCAGAGGCCTAGAGTGTCGGGGAAGGAGGGTGTAGGAAAGTACCCTTGTTTTGGCATGGTTACTCCCACTGTTTGCCTTCTGTCAGGATGCTTGGACGGTTGTTTACTGGGATCCTGCTAACCAGGACCCCAGTGACTGTGCTCTCCCTCTAAATTTGGTTGCTTAGGACTTTGCACACCCCACAGTTGGCATACTGGTGCGACCATATAAGTCCCTAGTATATGGTACTTAGGAACCCAGGGCATTGGGGCACCAGGGCTTCCCCAGGGGCTGCAGTATGAATTATGCCACCCATGGGGTCCCATACAAAATGTGTCTGCAGGCCTGCCATTGCAGCCTGCCTAAAAAGGTGCATGCACCCTTTCACCACAGGTCACTGCTCCAGTCACCCCTTTGGTAGGCCCGCGCAGCCGCGAGGGCAGGGTGCAGATCCCACTGTGTGAGGCACCCCCTGCATGAGCAGAGGTGCCCCTATGAACTCCAGTTCCATTACACTGGACTTCGTAAGTGCAGAGAAGCCATTTTACCCCTGTACTGGTAATACACAATGGTAACTCTGAACCTGAGCATGTTTGGTATCAACCATGTTGGAATCATATCCCAGTACTGTTGCCAGTATTGGTTGTATTATTCCATGCACTTTGGAGGCTCCTTAGAGGACCCCTGGTATTGCTCCTACCAGTCTGCTTACACATACACACACATTGACACTTATACACACTCTGTCGTCCCTAAACACTCACCCGCAAGCATGCACACGATATACATTTAAAAGCATTTTTTTTTTTTTACTTAGCTCAGCTGCCAGGGAATGTCATATTCCAGCTAATTGCACTCCATGTTTTATTACACTAATAGTGAATAATGTGCAGCATTATTCACTATTAGTGTAATACACAAATTGACAGAAAACAAAGAGCGTAGAGCCCCAACCGACGTCCATGAGGATGAACTGCTCCTGTATTCCCAACACTGATTTTGCCACCTCTGAGGCCAGGCGTCGCAAAAGAACTGCCAGGGAATGCAAGGGCCTAGACAGGGTTCGCATCTGCGACCCCTAAATAAAGCCCATGTCTCTTCCATGATAGCTAGTCTCATCTTCCATCTCACTTCTGGTTTAGACAAGGAAATAATGGAGGATAATTCATCAAATCACTTAATAATCTATACATAGTTTTAAATAAAATCGAGCCAGGGGATGTTAACAACGTGGTCTCGAGTTAAACAGTGTTTGATAAAAATTATTTTAAAAATGTCTTCTGGTTTAGACCAAATAGAGCGCTACAACTGCATGATATCTTTAATAAAGGACATCCATAATTCTTTACAGCAGATAAAGGAAGAAGGGCTTTTGGGGACAGCGAATAACCTCCTGACAAAGGAAATCTCAGCTATTTGTAATTGTTGGTATGGAGCGTTACCCCATATGCGGAGCTATAAGTCGCAGATGAATATATTTATCGTTGTGTAGGATTTACATCAATAGTTCCCAACCTTTTGACTTCTGTGGACCCCCACTTTATCTTTACTGGAACCCGGGGATCTCCACTGAATCATAATTGGGATCTGGGGACCCCCCACTGAGTCAATACTGGAAGCCGGGTACCCCGGCGGAAACATTAATGATTTGAAACACAAAACGATACAGAAACAAGCATTAATCAAACACATACACAAATGAAAACACATTGTATTTAATTTGCAAATAAATATAAAAAAAATAATTTTAGTAGGAAGGTTAGAGCTTTTCTAAATGAGTTGAAGCCACACCTCGTCCATATTAAATTCTGTTTGATGCTCCTGCACTGTTCACACAAATCAATCTGAGGATACTAGTGTCATTTTCAGTCTTCAATTTAAAATTCCTTGACACTTACAGTACATTGTAACATTTTCAATGGTACATTTAGCCACTTCATTTATATACAGTTTATTAATCTGTTAGTATTATTTAATTTTCAAAGCAGTCGTGGACACCCTGAGGAGGCTTTGCAGGTTGGGACCACTGGTCTACTTTTCCTTAATAGATTGGGAGTCTAGTTTTGTGGCACATCGAAACACTGCCTCAGACGTTTCTTTAACGTCATGAGTCTTCTTCAGGGGACTCTAAATACCAGTGTAGTCAAACTGTGTCCCTAGATACAAAAAGGTACTAACTCAGGGCATGTGTTTCTCTTTTTTTTTTTTTTAAGAAATGTCATAGTTTAGGTGTGTATTTTCCACATATCCTATTAAACGATTTATTAAGATTCACATTCAGGTTTAGTTCTTCAATGTAATGTGAAAAGGAATGTAAAAGCTTTAGAAAATCTACTCGAGCAGCAGCAAAATCAACTTGAGCAGCAGCACCCTTCTGGAACGCTGAGTGGTGCCACTCGTTTGTCAGTGCTGAACAAGCTCCTGGCACCAAAAACCAGCACAAGCAGCGCAATGTGCTAATTTCCACCTGTTTGTGGTACTCTGTGGAATTTTGCAGAGCTTTCATGTAAGTGCGGTACTCCACAGAGTAAAACTCCGCAAGTTCTGCCCACCCCTACTATTAACCCCATTTAGCCCATATCGGACCCTAGCAGTAGCATTCTCATACATATGCATTAGTAGATTAATTATTGCTTCATCAACCCTAAAAATCTCATAATCTGACATACCTTGGCATGGTTGACCCAGTCAGATGCCCTGCTAAGGACCATAAACGCCAAATAAAGGAAACCCTTCTTGCCTGGCATATTTGTCAATAAAAAGTTCTACGTTCAGGGACTGCTCTACTGTGCCCATACCCTTTCTAAACCTGTTGTGTAGCAATTTTAGTTATAGCTCCATTCATGTTATTTTAGTAAAACCAGGCCTGCAGCTGTGCACTTTAACCTAGATATATTTTATTCAGGTTCATTTATTATATTAACAATAGCCACATTTGCTGTCTTGTTTTATTTCTTTCTGTCTAGCTGTTCCTTGCCTACGTCAGCACTGCATTGTTAAACAAGACATTCCTTTCACTCTGTGCTTCTTTCAAGGCTGCAGTAAGATAGGTTGCCGGTAAACGTGGTAACGCTTTGTCTATGGTGTTCATAGAAATATACACACTCTTACGTGGGGATCGTTTCTTTGAACATCAGCTGTTTTATTATAAAAAACACTTCCCTGTCCCATACTCGTTAGAGGGAGATTCCAGCCAGATGACCAAGACTGTATGCTAATTGCTGAACGCTTCGCTCAGCTGCTTATGCAGACTTCAGGCCTTTGATAAGGTATGGGGGATTATGACTTCCCAGGGGAACCTGAAGGGCAGAACTAGAACTTAACATGCTGTGCCCTAATATAGCCTAGGTAGGAATTAGTCTATTGATTCTAGTGACAATATGGTAGCGTTATTTTTTTGCTTTACTCTCCTTGTCACAATTTTAATCCTGTCATGCTTTATCGTCCTGGTTATTGCAGTACATGCTTTATTATCTAAGATGCAGTTGCTTCAATAAAACCTTATTGAAACATATACTGCCTCCAACTGTTCTTGTGTATGTGAGACTAATGTAACTGAGAGAAACTGATGAGATCTGAGTGATCACGATAATCCTGAGGAGTCAATTGTGTCATGCGCTCAGTTGCCCAATCATCCCTGCTCTTGGGTGGAGATGAAAGCAAAAACAACGGATGATGGACGGAATGCAGAGCAAATCAAACATTCACCCTCAGTCACAGATCTGGGTTTAATCCAGCGTTTTTTTGCCTGCCATGCCATTCCAGTTTGGACCCAGCCATTTGCAAATCAGTCTTGACCCTGTTCCCCATGGGAACAGTCCAGCCTGAGCTGCCAGGCCAGGTCCTCCCTGGACCAGAAAAAGGCATCCTGGGACCGCTTTCCAGGTACCACCCTTCATCAGCCAGGCTAGCTTAAATCTGGTGGCATAGCAAGCACGGGACCCACGTCTGGGCATACCCTTCCCACTTGGGGCAAGAAAAGCAAAAACAACAGATGATGGACGGAATGCAGAGCAAATCAAACATTCATCCCCAGTCACAAATCTGGGTTTAATCCATCATTTTTTTTGCTTGCCATGCCATTCCAGTTTGGACCCAGCCATATGCAAATCAGTCTTGACCCTGTTTCCCATGGGAACAGTCCAGCCCAAACTGCCAAGCCAGGTCCTCCCTGCACCAGGAAAAAAGCATCCTGGGACCGGTTTCAGGGTATCACCCTTCATCAGCCAGGCTAGCTTAAATCTGGTGGCATAGCAAGCACGGGACCCATGTCTGGGCATACCCTTCCCACTTGGGGCGACAAAAGCAAAAACAACAGATGATGGACGGAATGCAGAGCAAATCAAACATTCACCCCCAGTCACAGATCTGGGTTTAATCCATCAGTTTTTTTTGCTTGCCATGCCATTCCAGTTTGGACCCAGCCATATACAAATCAGTCTTGACCCTGATCCCCATGGGAACAGTCCAGCCTGATCTGCCAGGCCAGGTCCTCCCTGGACCAGAAAAAAGCATCCTGGGACTGGTTTCAGGGTATCACCCTTCATCAGCCAGGCTAGCTTAAATCTGGTGGCATAGCAAGCACGGGACCCACGTCTGGGCATACCCTTCCCACTTGGGGCAACAAAAGCAAAAACAACAGATGATGGACGGAATGCAGAACAAATCAAACATTCACCCCCAGTCATAGATCTGGGTTTAATCCATCAGTTTTTTTTCCCCCCGCAGTGGCACACTGTCAGCAGTCAAGGGCTACTAGCCCATCCTCCCTCTTCTGAGGACCAACTGAACTGTGGAAGGGGCAGTCCTTGTGCACCTCACAGCACCTTTTGCCAGGGGCGCAACTAGACCCGAGCTTCAGGGGTGGCTAGTACTTCAAACTGTGGGTGTCGAGACATGCTCAAAGCCAGTATTAGGTCACACATTGGCAATTCCCATACGTCTGATATAAGCGTTCTAATACAGGCTAACAGCATTTGTACTTTCCTGTATCTTCATTCTTTAGCGCAATAAAGCCAAATCTATTGGCTTTGCCAATGCATTTCAAGAAGACAATGAGCACTCCATTAACTTAAACAGCATATGTCACACTTGCAAGCATCTGTCGTCTATAAGGTAGTTGGTACCTAGTGAGTGCTAGGCCTGGGGTGCATATTTGACACACAGAAAAGAAAGCGCTGAAGACTTACTGGAAAGGTGTATTTTCTTACTAAAAGCAACACAATGTGTGTAATAAACAAATGATTCACAAAATGATGTGGGGAGGGGGTCACCAGGAGCTTAAAAGGAAGGGTATCCAGAGAGCAACATAAGGGGAAAACATGCATGTACTGGCGTTTATGTATCATGGAGCTAGCTGTGGAGCAGGAGCTGAACATTATAGAAGGCGATGTAAGAATGTATACATCAACTGGAGGCCTAAACCTGCTTTTCGCATGCATTTACACGAATATCTTACACATTGACATTTTAGGCACAGTGAGATTAAGCAATTTGTCCAGAACTATAGTATTTTCAGGCAAGTGCCATGCTGGTATCAAACTAAAGTCCATCCTTAGTTAATGTAATGAAGCATTAAACAAAAGGTACAAGCTCAGGATGTGGTTGAAAATGGTCAATCCTGTGAACGCTCTAATTCTGCTGCTATTTTACCACAGGCCTTAGGCTGTGTTCCTCATGCTGTCTAGTAAGTAGATTGAATGCACATTATTTTGTTATGTATTGCATTGTGCATTATACGGTACATGGACAGCACCTTGGTTGTAAGGGTTATGACTGCCCATTTGCATAAATCCACTGGTTTAAAGTCAGGTATATATTCAGAGAGTGGGAGCACACAGTACAGGTAACTATGTGTAATGGTCTGATTTTACCTATGAGGGAGCATGATGACATCATAAACCAAGAGGCCAAAGGCCAAGTGATTTGCGTATGTCACCAGCACCTTAAGACGATGGTAAGATAGGGAAGTTTTACTGATAGTATGGATTTTTTATACTACATGGTTATTTTGGGGTAGTTAGCTTGAAAAAAGTAGTTTTGTTCAAGCTGCAGCTAACAATGAACAATTATCTGAATGCGAATGTTCATGGTTTTTTACCTGTCACAAATAAATTGTTAATAAAACAATGGGCTTTGGTGAGGTCAGCAAATGTATGCAATTCTGTGACTGCAGAGTTTACCACATAACAACATAACTATGAGCTTGCCACATAATTTGGAAATTTGTATATGTACCTAAAATGTTGTTTTTAGTTCAAATTGATTAAAATAATAGTGACCGAGAATGTCTCATATATTTTTAGTTTTGTTTGCATAATTTAGATAACCTTGAGCATTACTTGGTCTTCAATGTGTCCAGTTATGTAATCACGAATTACCTCATATATGTGGCACCTTTATTGAAGGCAGAGAGTCACTCACACACTTCACTCACTCTAATCAAGGCGATGCTTTGAATACTCTTATTTATAAATTCAATCTTATTTTTGCAAGGGACATGACAAATAATCAGACAAGAAAAATACCCACCTATACGGGAGTATGAATGGTAGTATTATTGATTTTATTCTTATTGGCTCCCCACTTTCAAGCTTAATTGTTGATTTTAAGATAATAACTCACTGTGCCAATGACCACAATCCTCTGAGCATAAAACTAGCCCTTAAAACTAGGGTAATTTTATCCAGAATAAAATGCAAGGGGAAGGTAGTTTTTAAAAGAAATTTTTCCCCCGTATGAAGTGGGATAGAGAAAACATTAACACCTTTCATGAGGATATTAGAACACAAAATAAGGCTCATATTAATAAATGTTTGTCTCTGCAACCTATCTGTGTCCATCTTGTAGTTGCCTATGAGTCTTTAAGTTGTGCTATTTCTGAGGCACTGATGTGTGCCAAGCATTCTAAAAGTGTAAAACTTCAACATTGGTTTAACTCGGCCTGCACGGCCGCCCACAGAGATCTAAAAATAGCCATTGAAACTACCTCTTTTAATCGTGATTTAGTCAAACAGGCTAGGGGTCGATATAAATTAGCCCATGAGGACAGGAAGAATGAAGTACGATCTAGAGCATGGGAAGACCTCATGGCAGCTATGGAATTTAGGGACCCCGCACAATTTTGGAAGGTGGCTAATCACCCGTATTTTTCAGGACAGGATAATAGGGAGGATGAATGCCTGATACCAGAGGGGGTCTGGGTGAAACACTTCACATCAGTATTTCAGTCTGTAAATTACCCTAATCATGGCAATGAGGTGCGTGGCTTTCTGGCACTGGTTATTTCAAAACCAAATAAGAGTGGATTACTATTTGAGGTACATGAGATAACCACAGTGATAAAAAAAAAAAATGAAATCAGGGAAATCGCCCGGCCCTGACAGGGTTCCAGTTGATTTATTTAAATTTTTACCTGATTTGTGGGCCCCGTTAATCACAAATGTTTTGAATAGTGCCATTAAAAGCTCTATCCCATCCTCATGGTTAACGGCAATAACTGTCCCGGTATTTAAAAAAGGCAATAGGCTTGACCCCACGTGGAATAGACCCATTTCTCTCATTGACTCTACGGCAAAGATTCTGGGGAGTGTTATCTTGAATCGGCTTGAGGAGTGGGTGACAAGGACAAAAATCTTATCGCCAATTCAATATGGCTTTAGGTCTGGATTAGGCACAGTGTAGTATTAGGCCCTAAATTTGCATCTCATTCTTAGCAAATATGTTACTGCCAAAAGGGAATCTATTCACTTAGCCTTCATAGATTTATCTAGCGCATTTGATATGGTGAACAGAGAGAAATTGTGGCCATTAATAGATACAATGGGGGTTGAGCAGGAATTGTTGGACCTGATCAAACGTTTATACTCTGATCTCACTATTTCAATTCAGTTTGGTCAACATGGTGAAAGGTCCCATCCCCTTGCTTCTAATCGGGGTGTTAGACAGGGTTGCACTTTGGCACCTTTTTTATTTTTGTTGTACACTAATGGGTTGTATAGTCATTTAGCACAAAATGGTAAAGATTTTCCTAGGATGGGTTTTAGACAACTGCCGATTTTATTATATGCCGATGATGCAGTTTTAATTGCCCGTACAGCTAATGGTTTACAGACCCTTTTGGATCTTTTTTTAACGTATACACAAGAGCTTGACCTGAAAGTTAATATTAACAAGTCCCATGTTATGATCTGTGGTCCTAGAAATACACGTACAAAATGTTTTATAATTGGGGGGGGGGGGGGATGAATACCTTAACAAAGGTGAAAGATTTTTGTTACTTAGGTTTGCACCTAAGTTCCTCTTTGTCATGGAACCCCCATTTGAACTTAAAGGTTCAACAAATGGAAAGAAATGTGGAAGCAATTTTTCGCTTTGCCCGTAGACTAGGACACAGACCAGTCCATCAGATCATTACACTCTATAAATCCAAATGTGTTTCAGTGGCAATTTACGGGGCGGGCCTTTGGGGATTATACCACCTCAACCGTATTACAACAGGCAGAGAATACATTTCTCCATCGGCTACTTTTGGTATCTAAAAATGTAGCGAATATTATCTGCCATGAGGAGTTGGGAATCCGTTATATTACAGATTTGATTGACATTGCCCCTCTTTTGTTATGGATAAAAGTATGGTTAAACCCCGCGGCTACTTTAACACAGGATTGTGTAAAAGACTGCATTTCGTTAGCGAACAATAACAAAATTCCATGGTTAAATTTTATTCAAAAAGGTTTCCAAAAATTGGACTTGGAGTTCACGTATCTTAAACCGGAACTTATGCAAACTCTAAGGAAACTGTTAAATCTTGTTACACTTAGTATGTCATGAATTATAGATATCAAGAAGCAAATAAATTGAAATCTTTTGAGTCATATGTACATATTTCGACTTCAAACTCGATAGAACCTTATTTTATCTGGTTTCCGTTTCCTTCCCTGTATTCTTTACTTGTACTTTTTAGATTTAATATGATTCATTTTAGAGTGGTGTTTCCAACAAAATGCATGTGGAAAAAAATATTACCGCCATGCCCCTGTGACAATGTTTGCTTTTACTGTTGTTTAGGATTTTATAAGTATTAAATATTATTTATTGATTTAGAATGGCTAAGGGATATGTTTAGATTTCAAGTTCTGTGATATTAGCAGATTGATGAAACTGGCCTTCTGAAGTAAGTAATAAGGATTGTATTTTTATGGTGATATATATGTATGCATGTGCACTTTTGTGGCAGTATGAAGAATAAAGATTTTTGACTGACTCACTGGTCTTCAATGACGCATAATCCTACAAGCCTTGACATTGTTAAAGTTATGCAGAGTGGTTTGGGGGTTATCAAAAAGTCAAAATCCATATTTCACAGGCAACCATTAAATGTTTTCCATATTTCAAGTTCCTTATGTTACATGTTTACTGTACCACTGCTTTTTCCGCAGTGAAAACACCAGAATGTGCACGTGCCCTCAGTCATAGTTTCTTTCTCTCTTAATAAAAGAGGGTTGGACAAAGATTTTGAGATCTGAATGTTCAATCAATCAATCAGGATTTATAAAGCGTGGCAAATCACTTGTGAGTTTCTCGAGGCACTGAAGTTGACAGCTGCTTCGCAGTGCTCTGTTCGTTCCAAACAGCCAGGTCTTGAGTCCTTTTCTGAATTCCAGGAGTGATACGGCGTTCCTGAGCTGCAGGGGAAGCTCATTCCAGGCTTTTCCTGGCAGGGGAGAGAATGCGCGTCCTCCACTGTTGGATCGGCGGATCTCAATGGGATCTGTGAGGGAAAGGGAGGCGGATCACAGGTTTCTGTTCACATGCTGCATCATAAATTCATCTTGGAAGTAGTGTGTGTAGCCATGTTTGCAAAGCAGCTGAAGTTGTACAAAATAATGTCTATTCTTTTTATGGTGAGCATCCGCAGCACAATACACTTCTGCAGGATCAGACTGAGACACATGAGGATAGCCAGATGAAGACCTAGGTTCAGGCCCAAGCATGTGTAAGTGGTACCCCTCTCACCGGGCTCCTGCAGCTAGTGCACAACGCCTGCGCTCTCAACCAGTGTGTTGCTCTTGCTCTTCCACCTGAACAGATGTCTCTTACAGGGATATGGGAGGTAAAGCTAGAAGTGAAATGAAGTGCTTGAATTGGATCCTTCGCCTTCGTTTCTGCTGCCACCAACGATTATCATGCATGCACGGAGGCTGCTGCAGGAAATCCCTCTTCCTGTACCCTCGATGATGAGCTCCTTGCACAGAGTTTGTACTTTACACCTCCAACCACTCACATTGGGGTTTGCCTGCTTCAGCGAAGTCCAGGGAAGTGACAGGACTAGGATTAGCACTTGGATCGGCAGCAGATGGCAGCATTGTACATGATGTGCAGCAGCAGGCTGGCATGAGATTCTTCCAGTGACCGCAGTACTCGGAGGGACAGCAGCAGGGAGTGACAGGAGTAGGATTAGCGCTTGGATGGGCAGCGGATGGCAGCATTGTACAGGATGTGACGCAGCGTGCTGGCATGAGATTCTTCCAGTGACCGCCGTACTCGGAGAGACAGCAGCAGGGAGTGACAGGAGTAGGATTAGCACTTGAATCAGCAGCGGATGGCAGCATTGCACATGATGTGCAGCATCGGGCTGGCGTGAGATTCTCCCAGTGACCGCAGTACTCGGAGGGACACCAGCAGGGAGTGACAGGAGTAGGATTAGCGCTTGGACGGGCAGCGGATGGCAGCATTGTACATGATGTGCAGCAGCGGGCTGGCGTTAGATTCTCCCAGTGACCGCAGTACTCGGAGGGACAGCAGCAGGGAGTGACAGGAGTAGGATTAGCGCTTGGATGGGCAGCGGATGGCAGCATTGTACAGGATGTGAAGCAGCGGGACGGCGTGAGATTCTCCCGTGATTGCAGTATTCGGATGGACAGCAGCAGGGAGTGACAGGAGTAGGATTAGCACTGGGATTGGCAGCAGATGGCAGCATTGTACAGGATGTGATGCAGCGGGCTGGCGTGAGATTCTCCCGTGACTGCAGTACTCGGAGGGACAGCAGCAGGGAGTGACAGGAATAGGATTAGCGCTGAGATCGGCAGCAGATGGCAGCATTGTACATGATGTGCAGCAGCGGGCTGGCGTGAGATTCTCCCAGTGACCTCAGTACTCGGAGGGACAGCAGCAGGGAGTGACAAGAGTAGCATTAGCACTGAGATCAGCAGCAGATGGCAGCATTGTACATGAAGTGCAGCACCGGGCTGGTGTGAGATTCTCCCAGTGACCGCAGTACTCGGAGGGACAGCAGCAGGGAGAGACAGTAGGGGGATTAGCACTTGGATCGGCAGCGGATAGCAGCATTGTACATGATGCGCAGCAGTGGGCTGGCGTGAGATTCTCCCAGTGACCGCAGTACTCGGAGGGACAGCAGCAGGGAGTGACAGGACTAGGATTAGCACTGAGATCGGCAGCAGATGGCAGCATTGTACATGATGTGCAGCAGCAGGCTGGCGTGAGATTCTTCCAGTGACTGCAGTACTCGCAGGGACAGCAGCAGGGAGTGACAGGACTAGGATTAGCACGGAGATCGGCAGCAGATGGCAGCATTGTACATGAAGTGCAGCAGCGGGCTGGTGTGAGATTCTCCCAGTGACCGCAGTACTCGGAGGGACAGCAGCAGGGAGAGACAGTAGTGGGATTAGCACTTGGATCGGCAGCGGATAGCAGCATTGTACATGATGCGCAGCAGTGGGCTGGCGTGAGATTCTCCCAGTGACCGCAGTACTCGGAGGGACAGCAGCAGGGAGTGACAGGACTAGGATTAGCACTGAGATCGGCAGCAGATGGCAGCATTGTACATGATGTGCAGCAGCAGGCTGGCGTGAGATTCTTCCAGTGACTGCAGTACTCGCAGGGACAGCAGCAGGGAGTGACAGGACTAGGATTAGCACTGAGATCGGCAGCAGATGGCAGCATTGTACATGATGTGCAGCAGCAGGCTGGCGTGAGATTCTTCCAGTGACCGCAGTACTCTGAGGGACAGCAGCAGGGAGCAACAGGAGTGCGATTAGCGCTTGGATGGGCAGCGGATGGCAGCATTGTACATGATGTGCAGCAGCGGGCTGACGTGAGATTCTTCCAGTGACCGCAGTACTTGGAGGGACAGCAGCAGGGAGTGACAGGAGTAGGATTAGCACTTGGATGGGCAGCGGATGGCAGCATTGTACATGATGTGCAGCAGTGGGCTGACGTGAGATTCTTCCAGTGACCGCAGTACTCGGAGGGACAGCAGCAGGGAGCAACAGGAGTGCGATTAGCGCTTGGATGGGCAGCGGATGGCAGCATTGTACATGATGTGCAGCAGCGGGCTGACGTGAGATTCTTCCAGTGACCGCAGTACTTGGAGGGACAGCAGCAGGGAGTGACAGGAGTAGGATTAGCACTTGGATGGGCAGCGGATGGCAGCATTGTACATGATGTGCAGCAGTGGGCTGACGTGAGATTCTTCCAGTGACCGCAGTACTCGGAGGGACAGCAGCAGGGAGTGACAGGAGTAGGATTAGCACTTGGATGGGCAGTGGATGGCAGCATTGTACAGGATGTGATGCAGCGTGCTGGCGTGAGATTCTCCCAGTGACCGCAGTACTCAGAGGGGCACCAGCAGGGAGCGACAGGAGTAGGATTAGCACTTGGATGGGCAGCGGATGGCAGCACTGTACATGATGTGCAGCAGTGGGCTGACGTGAGATTCTTCCAGTGACCGCAGTACTCAGAGGGACAGCAGCAGGGAGCGACAGGAGTAGGATTAGCACTTGGATGGGCAGTGGATGGCAGCATTGTACATGATGTGCAGCAGCGGGATGGCGTGAGATTCTTTCAGTGACCGCAGTACTCAGAGGGACAGCAGCAAGGAGTGACAGGATATGATGGAAGCAATAGTCGCTTGCAGAGACCGAAGGGGTTCGGCAGTATTAAGGCCTGCAGGCACTGAAAGCAAGACCCGGTGACGGCAGGAAGGGTCCAGAATATGACTTGTGTAGGAGAGGAGATAAATGCAGGAGTATGTGTGACGGAGGTTTCAGGACAGGAAACATCTCTACAGTATCTTAAGTAAAAACAGGATTAGAGTGAGAGTACATGTGCCGAGATAGGGGATGCTGAGTGAGCGTGGCAGCAGCACTCGCGGTTTCATTCACTGACTCATTCACCCATCTCAAGGGATCTGGCATCGCTCCAGAGATCCGAATGTACCATTCACCCTGAACCGCACACGAGTGATGGACGTTTGCGCCACAGCTGTGTCTGTTATAAATGGAAGATGAGCCTGCAATGCTGCTACCATCTGTGAGCGAAGGAGTAGGTTTATAGCTGTCAATAGGTACCCGCTCTTTGAAGAAAAAGCACTTGTACTTTAGGGATCCACTTTGTAGTGATCCGGACGCTGCTGCTGTCCAGGCAACACCTGCTCTGTAAGAGAGGTAAGATTGCTTTGCTATCCCCTCAGTTGTACCTGTGCTATAAGGGAAGGAAGCTTGCAGTTCTAGTGTCCCAGCAGTACCCCTTCTGTGAGAAAGAGTTATGCATTTGCGGTAGTCTTGGATTTCCACCAGTTTTTCGACAGAAGGAAGCTTTCACTCAAGGTGTCCCTTCTGTACCTCTTCTGTGTTTGGCAACACCTTGTCCTATGTCTCCTACGGCACCGCATGCCCAGTACCCAGTGTTTCTTTACGAGGGCAGCCATCAATGCAATGTTACAAAAGTCAAAACAAATGAATTGTCAATACCTGCTGTATACAAGGGGCTAGTGATAAGAGTATTCTGCCCACAATAGCTAAGGGTTTAGGCTTGATGGTTCAGAATTGACTGGCGGATGACCCGTGAGAGGGAAGTACCCAGTAGCCTTCAGCAAGGCAAGGGAAGCGGTGCACCAGATGTGGGTCCTTGTTGTGGCGCACATTTTCCATCCTACTAAGGGGACCAAACCTGCCTGTGTTTCACCAATTGTCCTGACAAACTGATTTAAACTGAGCATATTTCCCTGTTTTCAGAGAGAGCCAACTGAGCAGAGGGAAGTAAGTTCCTATGCAGTTCAGACTTAGCAGCCAGTAGCAGAAAACATTTTGGGTACCACAGAGACTTTTTAAAAAGTTGCATTTCATTCTCCTTAGTGCTACATTGCCTGTGCTGGTGAGCGCTGTCAGTTCTCATGGTCTATCCCTCAGCCCTTGCAGATTTGTACTCTTAATTCTATGTTTGTGCAATGTTTCTGGGTTTCAAAGTATGGTCACCCTACATGCTATCCAAACTGAACTACAGAACAAACCGGAGGAAGAGGAGTACAGTGACCGGCAGCTCTATGCCGCCGTCTGTATAGACTGTTAAAAAACTGAGTGAAATGATGTCTCTGTCAAGCCTCCGCCCTGACGCCAGACCCTCCTGATATACTCACAAGCAACTTCAGTGCAGGCAGCCTTAGCTGGCTTTTCTGTGGGTATAGGACAGGCAGCCAGGAGCATGTTACAGAGAGGACTGAGTCTGGACCCCCATGGGACCATCTTTTAAGAGTCCCTGTCCCCACTGCTAAATGATGGTGCCGCCCACCAGTAACCACCAAAAAGGAAATAAGTACTGCCCTACCCCAACTTCACTTTGTATCTTCTTATTTTCTTGAGCTAATACTTGGAATTTTCAGAAGCAAAATCACAACACCTCCGGATGCAGGATGCTTTTGGTAGAAATAGCCGAACTACCCAGTGATCAATAAATAAGTGCAAAGCCATTTAAAAACAAAAAAACAAAAAAAAAACTGCTCCCTAGTTTTTGCATTTAAATAGCACATACTATCCCTAGAATGTGTGTCAACCACTATATGAATGCAATTATAATTCAAGAAACTTTGAGACACGTACATACTGGGATGCCCTGGGGTGCTGTAACAAAAGGCATGAGCCTTTGAGGCTCACCGCCAGGTGTTACTCTTCCTGCAGGGGGAGGTGAGAAGCACCTCCACCCAGTACAGGCTTTGTTACTAGCCGCAGAGTGACAAAGGCACTCTCCCCATGTGGCCAGCAACATGTCTGGTGTGTGGCAGGCTGCCAAAACTAGTCAGCCCACACTGGAAGTCGGGTATGTTTTCAGGGGGCATCTCTAAGATGCCCTCTGGGTGTATTTCACAGTAAAATGTACACTGGCATCAGTGTGCATGTATTGTGCTGAGAAGTTTGATACCAAACTTCCCAGTTTTCAGTGTAGCCGTTATGGTGCTGTGGAGTTCGTGTATGACAGACTCTCAGACCATATACTCTTATGGCTACCCTGCACTTACAATATCTAAGGTTTTGCTTAGACACTGTAGGGCCATAGTGCTCATGCACATATGCCCTCACTTGTGGTATAGTGCACCCTGCCTTAGGGCTGTAAGGCCTGCTAGAGGGGTGACTTACCTATGCCACAGGCAGTGTGAGGTTGGCATGGCACTCTGAGGGGAGTGCCATTTTTTCCCCACCAGCACACACAAGCTGTGAGGCAGTGTGCATGTGCTGAGTGAATGGTCCCCTGGGTGGCATAGTACATGCTGCAGCCCTTAGAGACCTTCCCTGGCATCAGGGCCCTTGGTACTAGGGGTACCATTTACAAGGGACTTATCTGGGTGCCAGGGCTGTGCCAATTGTGGGAACAAAGGTACAGTTTAGGGAAAGAACACTGGTGCTGGGGCCTGGTTAGTAGGGTCCCAGCACACTTCTCAGTCATAACTGGCATCAGCAAAAGGCAAAAAGTCAGGGGGTAACCATGCCAAGGAGGCATTTCCTTACAAAACTCCTATGAGGGTGGTTAGTTCTAACTATTTTCACCTACGTAGGGACACATGTTAGACCTGTCAACCATGGTGTGGTCTTCCTTCAAATGTTTTTCCTTCACCCTTCCTGTTTTTTTAATTTTGTTTCTGTTGGCATTAGGACTCTGTGCACTTTACCACTGCTAAAGTGCTTGTGCTCTCCCCCTTAAACAAGTTACAATTGTTCTATACCCGATTGCCACACTAAACTTACTTCTAAGTCCCCAGTAAAGTGGAACAACATGAACATGTACCCTGGGCCTGTAAATTAAATGCTACAAGTGGGCCTGCAGCACTCATTGTGCCACTGACGAAAGTAAAACTTTAAAACACGTCTCAGGCTTGTCTTTGTAGTCTGTAGCGCCGTTGTAAACTGTCATTTTTACCTGGCAAAATAAAAGGCCTGAACCTTCCTTTTTAATACATATGTGATTTGTAAGGTAGGCCCTAAACAGCCCACAGAGCAGGATGTAGTGTGTTTAAAAAGTACAATGAGTATTTTTATGTTTTAGATGTCCCAGTAATGAAAAACTCCTAAATTAATTTTTCACTATTGCAAGGCATACTTCTCCCATAGGAAAAGATTGGATTACCCCATTACATTTAATATGTGCAAATGTTTGATTGGGAAGACGTAGGAAAATCACGTTTGGACTCAAATGAATTATAATTTAAAATCCTCTTTATTGGCAGACTCAAATGTTAAATTACAATTCTTTAAAAAACTCTTTTAGAAAGTTGCGATTTTTTTGTCACAACAATTTGAGGCCTGTGTTCTGGGGCACATGAGTGTAAAACGTTTGGCAGTTGCCTTTGTATAGTCCTCCGAGACACTGAGACAAAGGGGGATTAGCTGTTGGCAGGATGGGCCATCTGCCATGATGGGTGGGTAGGAGCTGCCACCTGCCCCACTTAAACTGCCCCCACCACATTCACAAAGGAACTAGGCACCAGCCCTTTGCCATCCCAGACTATATGGAGTCTTGGCAGGAGAACAGAAGAACTTTTGATAACCAGATGTGGGGGTAGCCAGGATGTCACCTCCACTTTAATGGGTGGCAATCAGGCTGTAGGAAGCTGGCTCTGTATATACTATATCAAAATGAGATATAGTGTGCACAGACAGCAGGGGTTCCCCACAAGGCTTGACAGAGGCAATAATAGATAATACTAATGCTCCATTTGTGGTAGTGCGGTCAAGTAGTTATCAGAGGGTAGGATTAAGCATTTGTTGTACACACACACGCAATAAGTGAAAACACACACTCAATGGACTTAACTCCAGACCAATTGGTTTTCATTTAGAAAAATATTCTTTCTTAATTTATTTCTAGAACAAGATTCATTTAGCAGGTAAGTACATTAAATGAAAGGTACTTTGCATAGTACTCAACAAAGTACACAGTTTTCTTTAAAATGGCAAAAAACTATTTTAAAAGTGGACACTGCAATTTTCAACAGTTCCTGGGGGAGGTAAGTAAAGTACAGTTTTTGAGGTAGGTAACAAACTTATGGGTTCAGTATCCGGGGCACAGGTAGCCCACCGTTGGGGGTTGAAGCTAACCCCAAACACTCAGCAACACAGGGCCAGTTAGGTGGAGAGGTCAAACAGGAGCCAAAATAACGTGGGCCCCTATGGAGACGGTGGTACTCCAGTTCCAGTCTGCTCGCAGGTAAGTACCTGCGTTTTTGGAGGGCAAACCAGGGGGGTTTAGAGGAGCACTGGGTGGGGGGCCAAGTAGACACCAAACACGCACCATCAGCGGCACAGGGGAGGCCAGTTGCAGGGTGCAAATAGGGCATCGGGTTCCCAATGGAACTCAATGGGCAGACTGGTGGGCGGGGCTGCACTGCTTTTCCAGGCGTCCGATATCTTCATCCCAGCCAGTCTCGGTCAGGGGGATCCTCAGGATTCCCTCTGCAGGCATCGTCGTGGGAAGGGCGGGGGGGGTGGGGGGGGGGCTTTGAGGTCAGCCCAGGGTGGACACTTAGTCAGAATTGGCTGGGGGTCCTCTCTGTTTGGTTGGTTCCTCTGGACACGGGCCGGGGGTGTCAGGTGCAGAGTAGTTTGGACTCGCACTTCTGGAGTGAGGTGGGAGTCCCTTTAAAGATGGTTGCTTTTTCTTCTTGTTGGACAGGTCCACTGTCCACTGGAGTTTCTTGGTCCTTGGTAAGGCAGGCAGTCCCCTGGAGGCTTTTCAGGGGTTGCTGGTCCTGCAGAATGCGTTGCTTCTTCTTTTACAGCTTTTTGAAGTAGGAGACGGGCCGGTAGGGCTGGGGCCAAGTCACTTGTGGTCTCCTCCTCTTCTCTAGGGGGTTTTCAGCTCAGCAGTCCTTCTTCTTTCTTGAGGTCGTAAGGAATCTGAAGAGCTGGGTTCCGTGTCGCTCCTAAATACTAAATTTAGGGGTGTGTTTAGGGTCAGGGGGCAGTAGCCAATGGATACTGTCCCGGAGGGTGGCTTCACCCTCCTTGTGCCCACTCCATCTGGTGAGGGGGCACATCCCTATCCCTATTGGTCTTAATCCTCCAAAGCAAGATGGAGGATTTCTCAAGGAGGGGGGTCACTTCAGCTCTGGACACCTTAAGGGTGGTCCTGGATGAGGGGGTGACTCCTCATTTTTCTCATTATCCCTTTGAACTTGCCGTCAAAAGTGGGGGCTCGTCCCCAGGTGTTATAGTTCCTGCAGGGGGAGGTGTGAAGCACCTCCACCCAGGACAGGCTTTGTTTCTGACCACAGGGTGCACAAAGGCACTCCCCCCCATGTGGTCCGAAACTCGTCGGGAAGTGGCATGCTGGCATAACCCAGTCAGCCTTACACAAGCAGTTGGGTTAACAAACATGGGACATCTCTGATGCCCTCTGTGGGTTTTTTTCAATAAATCCCACACTGGCATCAGTGTGGGTTTATTGTGCTGAGAGGTTTGATACCAAACTTCCCAGTATTCAGTGTAGCCATTATGGTGCTGTGGAGTTCGCAATGACAAACTCCCAGACCATATACACAGTATGGCTACCCTGCACTTACAATGTCTAAGAACTGGCAGACACTGTAGGGGTATAGTGCTCATGCAGCTATGCCCTCACCTGTGGTATAGTGCACCCTGCCTTAGGGCTGTAAGGCCTGCTAGAGGGGTGACTTACATATGCCACAGGCAGTGGTTTGTGGGCATGGCACTCTGAGGGGCGTGCCAAGTTGACTTTGTCTTTTCTCTCCACTAGCACACACAAGCAGCAAGGCAGTGTGCATGTACTAAGTGAGGGGTCCCCTAGGGTGGCATAATACATGCTGCAGCCCTTTAGGGACCTTCCCTGGCCACAGGGCCCTTGGTACTAGGGGTACCTTTTACAAGGGACTTAACTGTGTGCAAGGGCTGTGCCAATTGTGGGAAGAAAAGTACAGTTTTAGGGAAATACTACTGGTGTTGGGGCCTGATTAGCAGGGCCCCAGCACACTTTCAATCAAAGTTGGCATCAACACTAGGCAAAAAGTGTGTGTGTGTGTGTGTGTGTGTGTGTGTGTGTGTGTGTGTGTGTGTGGTGTGTGTGTGTGTGTGTGTGTGTGGGGGGGGGGGGGGGATAACCATGTCAACAGTGGCATTTTCCAACCACCAACCCCCACCTCCCCCAAATGAAAAATAATGAGACTAACCTTTCCCAAGAGAGTCTTCATTGTCCAAGTGGAAGAACCTGGAAAGACCTTCTACACTGGCATGGGCAGTCCTACGTCTGTGTTCCACTACAAAGTCCATTCCCTGTAGGGATATGGACCACCTCAAAAGTTTAGGGTTCTCTCCTTTCATTTGCATGAGCCACCTGAGAGGTCTGTGGTCAGTTTGAACAATAAAGTGAGTGCCAAACAAGTATGGTCAACTTTTTCAGGGACCAAACCACAGCAAAGGCCTCCCTCTCAATGGCACTCCAACGCTACTCCCTAGGGAGTGACCGCCTGCTAATGAAAGCAACAGGCTGGTCAAAGCCATCATCATTTGTTTGGGATAGGACTGCTCCTATCCCATGTTGAGAGGCATCTGTCTACACAATTAATTGCTTAGAATAATCTAGAGCTTTTAGAACTAGTGCTGAGCACATAGCTTCTTTTAGAGTGTCAAATGCCTTTTGACAGTCTAGGGTCCAATTTACCTTCTTGGGCATTTTCTTAGAAGTTAATTCTGTGAGAGGAGCCACAATGGACCCGTATCCATTCACAAACCTCATGTAATACAGAGTTAAGCCAAGGAATGCCCTGACTTGAGCCTGGGTTTTTGGAGCCTCCCAATCCAGAATTGTCTGGATCTTGGCTTGTAAAGGTTGCACTTGGCCTTCACCTACAAGGCGGCCCAAATATACAACTGTTCCCTACCCTATCTAGCATTTGGATGCCTTGATAGAGAGGCCTGCTGCTTGCAAGGCCTGCAAAACCTTCCCCAGGTGGTTCAGGTGATCCTGCCAGTTGAAACAAAAGACAGCAATATCGTCTAGATAAGTGCACTAAAGAACTCCGAACCAGCAAGGACTTGATTCACCAGCCTTTGGAAGGTGGCAGGGGCATTCTTTAAGCCAAAGGGCATAACAGTGAACTGATAATGCCCATCGGGTGTTGAGAATGCTGTTTTCTTTTTGGTTCCGGGTGCCATCTTAATTTGCCAGTACCCTGCAGTTAAGTCAAAGATACCTAAGAATTTGGCTGCACCTAGTTTGTCAATAAGTTAATCTGCTCTGGGTATGGGGTGAGCATCTGTCTTGGTGACAAGATTGAGTCCTCTGTAATCCACACAAAACCTCATTTCTCTCTTTCCATCCTTGGTATGAGGTTTGGGGACTAAGACCACTGGGCTAGCCCAGAAGTTGTCAGAGTGCTCTATTACCCCTAACTCCTGCATGTTGTGGACTTCCAATTTGATGCTCTCTTTGACTTGTTCAGACTGTCTGAATATTTTGTTTTTGCCAGGTAAACTGTCTCCTGTGTCCACATCATGGGTACACAGGTGTGTCTGACCAGGGGTCAAAGAGAAGAGCTCAGCATACTGCTGCAGGACTTGCCTACAGTCAGCCTGCTGTTGGGCAGAAAGGGTGTCTGAATAGACCACTCCATCTACTGTCCCATCCTTAGGGTCAGGTCAGGACAGTGACAGGTTCACTCTCTGCCTCCTGATCCTCATCAGTAACCATCAGCATGGTTATGTCTACCTTTTCATTGAAGAGTTTTAGGCGGGTACCATGGATCACCCTTTTGGGGGTCCTGCTAGTGCCCCTATCCACCAGATAAATGACCTGACTCTTTTTCTCAAGAACTGGGTAAGGGCCACTCCATCTGTCCTGAAGTGCAGCCTTTTGGTCATACTACAACTTCTGGGGTAGTTGGCTGGCCTCAAGGTTTTTGGATGCCTTTTTCATGTACTCAGCCATCCTTGAGCAAAGGCCCAGCACATAGTCCACCACATCTTGTTTAGGCTCATGGAGAGGTTTCTCCCAGCCCTCTTCAACAAGTGCCAGTGGTCCCCTTACAGGATGGCCAAACAGAAGCTCAAAGGGGGAACCCCTACTCCCTTCTGTGGCACCTCTCTGTAGACAAAACACAAGCATGGCAGGAGGACATCTCATCTGCTTTTGAGTTTTTCAGGGAGCCTCATAATCATGTCCTTCAATGTCTTGTTAAACCTTTCAAAAAGGCCATTGGTTTGTGGATGATAGGGTGTGGTGAATTTATAAATCACCCCACACTCATTCCACATGTGTTTGAGGTAAGCTGACATGAAGTTGGCACCTCTGTCAGAAACCACCTCCTTAGGGAAACCCACTCTGGTAAACATACCAATTAGGGCCTTGGCTACTGCAGGGGCAGGAGTCGACCTAAGGGGAATTGCTTTAGGGTGTCTGGTAGCATGATCCACTACTACCAGTATGTATTGATCCCCTGAGGCTGTGGGAGGCTCATGTGGACCCACAATGTCCACACCAACCCTTTCAAAGGGGACCCCCACCACTGGAAGTGGAATGAGGGGGGCCTTTGGATGACCACCTGTCTTGCCACTTGCTAGACAGGTGACACAGGAGCTACAAAACTTCCTTACTTTCTGGGACATATTGGGCCAATAGAAATGGTTCACTAATCTGTTCCATGTCTTGGTTTGTCCCAAATGCCCAGCTAGGGAGATACATGGGCCAATGTGAGGATGAACTCTGAACACTTGAAGCACTACCAGTCTGCTAGTGGCACCAGGTTTGGGATCTCTTCCCTCAGTGAAAAGGAGTCCATCCTCCCAACAGACCATGTGGGAGCCACTGACTTCTCCCTTCTCCTGTTCAGCAGCTTGCTGTCTCAGGCCTTCAAGAGTGGGTCAAGTATTTTGTCCCTGGCACAGCTGTTCCCTTGAGGGTCCCCCTGAGCCCAAGAGCTCCACCTGGTAAGGTTCCAACTCCATGGACGCAGTTCCCTCTGGGGATAGGACATCTTCCTGGGAAGAGAGGTCCTGTTTCTTTTGCTGTACAGTGGCTGGTCCCCCAGCCCGCTTACCTTTTCTCTTGGAAGGTTGGGCCATTATTCCAGACTCCAACACTTCTTTTTCACCCTGTGCTCTGCTCTTGTTTTTACACACACCAGTTCAGGGATGCCCAGCATGGCTGCATGGATTTTTGAATTCTACCTCAGCCCATGCTGAGGACTCCACATCATTCCCTACCTAACATTCTACTGGGATTGCAGAAGAGACCACCACCTGTTTCAGGCCAGTAACCCCTCCCCATTCTAAAGTCACCATAGCCACAGGATGGACTTTAGTTTCATTATCAGCATTGGTAACTGGATACGTTTGTCCAGCCAAATACTGTTCTGGGGAAACCAGTTTCTCTGTCACCATGGTGACACCGGCACCTGTATCCCCCAGGGCTTCTACTTTTGTGCCATTTATTAGGAGCTGCTGCCTGTATTTTTGCATGTTAGATGGCCAGGCAGCTAGTGTGGTTATATCCACCCCACCCTCAGAGACTAAAGTAGCCTCAGTGTGAACCCTGATTTGCTCTGGGTACACTGTTGATCCCACCTGGAGACTGGCTATTCTAGTGCTAACTGGAGTAGAATTAGTGGGTCTTTGCTTGGGACAGTCCTTGTCTCCAGGTTGGTGTCCTTGCTGTCTACAGGTGTGACATCAGGCCTTCTTGGGATCAAAATTGTTACCCTTATACCCGTTTGTGGACTGTGAAGAGGCTCGAGACCCACCCTCCTGAGCAAGTTTTGGGGGCCCTGGAGAAGACTTTTGTTTTGTCCTTGGTGTCTCACCACCTTTTCCCTGGGGAGGCTTTGTGACCCCTTTCTTTTTGTCACCCCCTGTGGAAGTCTTGGTCACCCTTGTCTTGACCCAGTGGTCTGCCTTCTTTCCCAATTATTGGGGAGAAAATGGACCTAGGTCTACCAGATGTTGATGCAACTTGTCAATGAAGCAGTTACTTAACAGATGTTCTTTCATAAATACATTATACAGCCCATCATAGTTATGCACTCCACTGCCAGTTATCCAACCATCTAGTGTTTTGACTGAGTAGTCAACAAATTCAACCCAGGACTGGCCCAAGGTTTTGTGAGCCACCCTGAACCTAATTCTGTTTTCCTCAGTTGAGAATCCAAATCCCTCAATCAGGATAGCCTCCATGAAGTCATAAGATTCTGCATCCTTACCAGAGACAGTGAGGAATCTAACCTTACATTTACCTGTGAACAGTTCCCAAAGGAGAGCTCCCCTGTGAGACCTGTTTAACTTTCTGGTTGCGCCAGCTCTCTCAAAAGCTGTGAACCATTTGGTGATGTCATCACCTTCTTCATATTTTGAGACAATCACTTTGGGGATTTTTAGGATATCAGTATTCTCTCTGACCCTATTTATGTTGTTGCCACCATGTATAGGTGCTACACCCATTTCTGCTCTCTCCCTTCCTATAGCTAGGAGCTGTTTCTCCAAAGTTATTCTTTTGGCCATCCTTGCTAAAAGGGTGTCCTCCTCATTGAGGCTGCCTACAATGTTCACAGAGGAACTGGACTCCCCTGTGGAAGAACCAGGTCCTGTGAGTATTATCTGTGGAGACAGGGGCCTTGGAACCCTGGTCTGTCTAGTTCGGTTAGGAGGAGGGAGTTGTACCTCCTGATCCCTAACTTCTTCCCCATCTGAGGGGAGGTCTTCCTCCTCAGTAGGGTGGTCGCTGGTGTATTCTGCCAAGAGCTCCTGGTAGGGTTGGAATCAGATTGAAGCTTTTTTTTTTAAGCTTACAGAGGGACCTTAGCTCTGCCATCCCTAGATGGAGGTAAGGAGTGAGGTTGGGTTCCATCACTATATCCTCTGAGCCATTCATTATATCTCTAAAGTTGCCATTACTTTTTAAGAAACTAAAACTATCTCTAGTAACTAAGGGCCAGATGTATCAAATGATTTTGCATTCGCAAACGGTGTGAATTGCAAAATTCCACCATTTGCAAATGCAAAATCGCCTTTCATGATTTATGAAAGGAATTAGCAGTGCAATTTTAAGGAGTCACAAAAATAGCGATTCCTTAAAATTGCGACTCCATTTAGGGAATCGCAAATTGCGATTATCTAAATAGGAAATTGCAAATAGGGAATTCCTATGTGCGATTTCCAAAGCACATGTATCAAAAGCATTTCCTAAATGCAATCTTGGCATTTAGGAAATGCAATTACCACAAACTCAAGTTTGGTGGTAAACATGGTAAATTTGTAAAAATGCATTAAGAATGCATTTTTAAAAATGACAAGTAGCGCACACATGCCCTGTGGGTGGGCATGTGTGCGCTTTACATGTCCACAAATTTTTTTTTTTGGGGTGCATTAAAGGGGGCCTTAGGCCCCCAGCACCCTGGGGTTTGCATGATCTAATTTGCGAATTCCTAACAGGAATTCGCAAATTAGGAAATGCAAAACCATTCGCACCTATGGGCCTACAGGCCCACAGAGATGAATGGAGTCCCAGTCCCTAATTGCAATTCGGTAATAGTTATTGCGGTTTTTAAGAAATCGCTATTATGGACTCTCAATTTTCATACATCCCATTTTGCATTTCTTAAATAGCGATTTCTTAAAATTTGCTATTTAAGAAATGCCAACTGGAAGCTTGATACATCTGGCCCCAAATCCTAACTTTATGAAAGATTTTTAAACTTAATAAGAGGTGCTAACAGGGACATATGGCCATAGCAGGACTTTAAAAATTTTAGAAAAATAGTCAAAATTCAAAAATCAGTTTTCTGAAGGCAATATTTGGAATTTAGTTGTGTGATCAGGTATTGGATGAGTAGTTCAGCAAATGCAAAGTCTTAGACCCCACCGCTGACCCTGTATATACTATATCAAAATGAGATGTAGCGTTCACAGAGTCCAGGGGTTCCCCAAGAGGCTTGACAGAGACAATAATAGATAATACTAATGCTCTATTTGTGGCAGTGTGGTCGAGCAGTAGGCTTATCAGAGGGTAGTGTTAAGCATTTGTTGTACACACACAAGCAATAAGTGAAAACACACACTCAATGACCAATAGGTTTTTATATAGAAAAATATTCTTTCTTAATTTATTTTGACAAACACAAGATTCATTTAGCGGGTAAGTACATTAAAGGAAAGGTACTGTGCATAGTAATACTTAGATCTTTGAATGGAATCAACAATGTACACAGTTTTCTTTAAAATGGCAAAAAGCTATTTTAAAAGTGGGCACTGCAATTTTAAACAGTTCCTGGGGGAGGTAAGTAAAGCACAGTTTTTGAGGTAAGTAATAAACCTACGGGTTCAGTCTCCGGGGCATAGGTAGCCCACCGTTGGGGGTTCAAGGTAACCCCAAACACTCAGCAACACAGGGACGGTTAGGTGCAGAGGTCAAACAGGAGCCAAAATAACATGGGCCACTATGGAGGCAGGGGGTACTCCAGTCTGCTTGCAGGTAAGTACACGCGTTGTCGGAGGGCAAACCAAGGGGGTTTAGAGAAGGAATGGGGAGGCCCCAAGTAGGCACCAAACACAAACCCCCAGCGGCACTGGTGCGGACGGGCGCAGGGTACAAACAGGGCATCGGATTCCCAATAGAACTCAATGGGCGGACCCAGGGGTCACTTAGGCGCTACAGGCAAGGCACAGGGGGGGCTTCTCAGGCAAGCCACTGAATGGCCAGGGAGGAGGGCTGCCTGCTGGTCCCTTCTGCACCGGTGGTCGGTTTCTCTTGAGTCTGGGGGCTGCAGGTGCAGTGCTTCTCCAGGCGTTGGATATCTTTGTCCTGGGTGGTCACAGTCAGGGGGATCCTATGGCGTCATCGTGGAGGGGTGGAGATGTCAGCCTGGTGGACACTTAGTTGGAATAGCCTGGGGATCCTCTCTGGCTGGTTGGTTCCTCTGGACACAGGCCGGGGGCTTCAGGTTCAAAGTTGTGTGGACTCACGCTTCTAGAGTGAGATGGGAGTCCCTTTAAAGATGGTTTCTTGTCTTCTTGTTGCACAGGTCCGCTGTCCACGGGAGTTTCTTGGTCCGCTGTAAGGCAGGCGGTCCCCTGGAGGCTTTTCAGGGGTCGCTGGTCCTGCAGAATGTGTTGCTTCTTCTTTTGCAGCATTTTGAAGCAGGAGACAGGCCGGCTGGGCTGGGGCTGAGTCAGTTGTTGTCTCCTTCTCTTCTCTGCGGGGTTTTCAGCTCAGCAGTCCTTTCTTGAGGTCATCAGGAATCTTAAGAGCTGGGTTCAGGGTCACCCCTAAATACTAAATTTAGGGGTTTGTTTAGGGTCAGGGGGGAAGTAGCCAATGGCAATTGTCCCTGGGGTGGCTACTCCCTCCTTGGGCCCACTGCCTCCGAGGAGGGGGGCACATCCCTATCCTTATTGGTCCTAATTCTCCAAAGCAAGATGGAGAATTTCTCAAGGAGGGGAGGGGGGTGGTCACTTCAGCTCTGGACTTGCCACAAAAAGTGGGTGCTTGTCCAGAGGGCGGGCATCTCCACTGGCTGGAGTGCCTTGGGGCACTGTAACACCAAGCCTGAGCCTTTGAGGTTCCTGCAGGGGGAGGTGTCTAGCACCTCCACCCAGGACAGGCATTGTTACTGACCACAGAGTGCACAAAGGCACCCCATGTGGTCAGAAACTGGCTGGCATAGACTGGTCAGCCTTATATTAACAGTTGGGTTAACATAGAGGGGGCATCTCTAAGATGTTTCAATAAATCCCACACTGGCATCACTGTGGGTTTATTGTGCTGAAACGTTTGATACCAAACTTCCCAGTATTTAGTGTAGCCACTATGGTGCTTTGGAGTTCATAATGACAAACTCCCGGGTCATATAGTCAGTATGGGTAACCTGCACTTACAATAGAATAGAACAAGAATTAACTTAGACACTGTAAGGGCATAGAGCTCATGCAGCTATGCCCTCACCTGTGGTATAGTGCACCCTGCCTTAGGGCTGTAAGGCCTGCTAGAGGGTTGACTTACGTATGCCACAGGCAGTGGTTTGTGGGCATGGCACTCTGAGGGGAGTGCCATGTCGACTTTGTCTTTTCTCCCCACTAGCACACACAAGCTGCAAGGCAGTGTGCATGTACTAAGTGAGGGGTCCCCAGGGGTGCCATAATACATGCTGCATCCCTTTAGGGATCTTCCCTGGCCACAAGGCCCTGGGTGCCAGGGGTACCTTTTACAAGGGACTTAACTGTGCCAGGGCTGTGCCAACTGTAGAAACAAAGGTACAGTTTTAGAGAAAGAACACTGGTGCTGGGGCCTGGTTAGCAGGGTCCCAGCTCACTTTCAAACAAAGTTGCCATTAACATTAGGCAAACTGGGTGGGGTGGTAACCATGCCAACAGTGGCACGTTCCTACACAGGTATGTATACTGAACCTCCACCTCAGTACACTCTAGGGTCTCTGCAAGATGCAAGACTGCCTTGCTGCCTAAGGGAGATATGGACAATCTCCTTGAACCCCCGACCATCAGATGTGACTCCATTGGCTAGTGACTGGTCTCCTGAGTAAGCTACAGGGACATAACAAGCCTTAAGTAAGACTGACTCACAGCAATATCAAAGACCTGGTACCATTTGAAGATGAATGTTTAGCGTCCTTCGGGAACTGAGGAAGAAAATATGTGACACGCCCGTCCTCAGAATGTCTGACAGTAGCAAAGAGTTTGAACTCTTTTGTAAAAAAAAAAAAAAAAAAAAAAAAAAAAAAAAAAAAAAAAAAAAAAAAAGACGACGTTGTGTCCATTGTCAGTTTTGACCCAAAAACATGGTGGGACTATGAGACTCATAGCTACATTTCAGCTGTATTGGATCCAAGCAGCTGAAAGTCTTCCTGCATGTCTGAGAGCAGCTGCAGCAGTTTCCAATCACAATTGAGCATCGTGAGGGAATCGTGATGCAGCGTACACTGTGTGTCTTGCACGTTCTGTTCAGATTTTGCTGATCCTACTCGGACTCAGCACATGGCCAACAGTCGTCTAACCCAATATAAACAAGGCATACTGGCAGCTGAAAATATTTCTGTTAAAAGATGTAATTTGCTCAGTCCTACAACAATGCTTTGTGTTCCAAACAATAATGAAGATAAAAACAGGAGCGATGATGATGATGATGAGCCTGAACATAGCTACATTAGTGTCACAAAGTTAAGTATCAATCAAGACCAGACACTAAAGAAATCCCCTCAAATGGCTGACCCACTTTTGTTTGCTGGTGGTTCTTGGTTAAGAGACTATTGTGGCGCACCGAAGGCTGCCTATGCAGCATGTCCCATTTCTGGAATTCTGGAAGCATCATACCTGCTGAGTGTAACTTCAGCGCAAGTGTCAGAGTTAGTTTTATAATCAATAGCTCGTTGTCTTACAGAAGAGTGGAGTGTGAGGATTTATACAGACAACCAATATGGTTTTGTAGTGGTCCATGATTCTGGATGACAGTGGTTACAAAGGGGACTGATGACATCCTCTAGAACTCACATCAGGAACTGTTCTTACTTGATTTACTGGAAGCAATACTGAAGCCAAATGTCACTGCTGTAGTCAAGTGTGCTGCCCAGAAGAAGGGAAAATATATGGCTATGCTTGGAAATATGTATGCAGACCAGGTGTCCAGATAATGTGCATATGAGAATTACATTGTTATTCAAGGAGCAGAGCAAAATAGATCAAATGAAAGTTTGTGGTAAATGCAGAAGATGTGAGTTGTTTCTTACTAAATCCGATTCAGACTTCTTTGAGTGATTTGAGGGACCTTCAGGAGGAAGCTCCAGAAGACGAGAACAGAAAAAGGAAAATGATAAAAGAATTATCAGGATGTTTACATCACTCCTGAACATAAACATGTACTGCAACACAAAAGGATGATGGACGGAGTGCTGAAACTTTTCAAACATTCACCCCCAGTCCCAGATCTGAATTGAATCCATTGTTCTTTTGCTCATCAGGCCACCTCAGTATGGCGTCAGCCATATGCAAATCAGTCTTGATCCTGTTTCCCATGGGAACAGTCCAGCCCGAACTGCCAGGCCAGGTCTTCCCTGGACTGGAAACGAATTCAAAGCCTGGTTTCAGGGTATTGCTCCTCATCATCTAGGCTAGCTTGAATCCAGTGGCACTGTGTGCAAGGGATGCACGTCTGGGCATACCCCTGCCACTTACAGCAAGTTTAGTAACACAAAAGGATGATGGACAGAGAGATGAAACTTTCCAAACACCCACCCCCAGTCACAGATCTGGGCTAAATTCAATGTTCTTTTGCTCATCGTACCACCTCAGTTTGGACCCAGCCATATGCAAATCAGTCTTGACCTGCTCCCCATCGGAACAGTCCAGCCCGAACTGCCAGGCCAGGTCCTCCCTGGACCAGAAACAAGCATCCTGGGACTGGTTTCAGAGTATCACCCCTCATTAGCCAGGCTAGCTTGAATCCAGTGGCACACGGGACCCATGTCTGGGCCAACCCGGCACACTATAGCAACACAAAAAGATGATGGACGGAATGCTGAGCATTGTCAAACATTCACCCCTGGGTCCAAACGGGGGTGATGTGGTAAGCAAAAAACATGATGGACTAAACCCAGATATAATGTTCAGCTTTCTGTCCATCATCTTTTTGTGTTGCTATTGAATTAAGAATGCTAGGGTTGTAACTCTATCGCTCTAACTCTAACATGGAACAGCACATGGTGCTGGAATGTCTAGGCACTGCAAAGGTGACGACAGCGCATAACCGGAAGAAAAAAGAACCATCACCACTCACTTCAAACTTCAATGGCTCCCACTTTTGCTTTGACGCCTATCGAACAGTGTGCTTCCATCCTGTTGGAGGTCTTTGGGTCTTTTAGACTAGGGGTAATGACATCTGCACTAATACATGAATACTGTCTTTACGGGAAAGCAGGCACACACTATGGTAGTGTTGCAACAGGGGTTTCTTCCCCCACTGGGGAGGAAGTGGGAGGGATAGTTGGGTGTAATGGGGGAGTTTAGATTTACCATGCCCTGGTACTTCAAAAGCTTGCAATGCTGAAATGACCTTAGTGGTGCTTGTGTGGAGGAAATGATCCATATTTCAAGATCAACAGTTGATGCTAGGTCGCACAACTGAGATATTAATATTCCATGGCCTTTTTTATTTATTTGTTTTTTACTGCTTCAATCATATAGTTTTACAAAAAAAAAAAGAATGCCAGGGTTAGCAGCAAACCAGTAGACACTACATATGAGATGAAGTGGTTCATGATCGGTATGCCATGGTGAATGCTTCAGGGGCTTGAATAATGGTAACCAAAGACTTAGAAGTTCCAGGAGAGAAAAGCATTGAGCCAAGATGGATGCTAGTACTGTGCCCGGGATTAGCAATTCCCTGGCTGGGAATGCCGCACCACAGTAGCTGGCAGGTGATACCACTAAGAAGTCGCTAGGATAAGGCTGAAATAAAAGCCCTCTGACCTGGAAGATCAGCCTGTGCTAGAGGCAGAAAGTGGATTCAGATGTTACAGGAGTAGTGCACAGAGAGAGTACAACATAGAACGTTCTGCACCTACTTTCAGTGGGCCAGGCAAACAAGAAGAAACCACGGGGGACTACAAGATGTACTAGCAAGAACAGCTTCTGCCAGTGAGGCGCTCAGCCTAAAATGAGACCCCAAAGAGTGTGTCCCTGCCCCTGGTGGGCACAAGAGTGGAGGACCTCCTGGGTTGGAGAGTTCACCAGAGATTTCTAGGGGCCAGATAGGTCCATGGAGGGTACATCAAAAATGTGAACTCTGAGCAGAGGACAAAGTGGGAGACACAAAACTTCACAACACCCAGTTGGAACCAAAGCTCTGTGCTGGTGATCAGCATTCAAGAGAATGTACGAGTGTGCACTAATTGCACTAGAGCCTAGGAGCTTGTGTTGGAGTTGGTGCACTCTCCCACCTTGAAGTCGAGGTAACTCAGCCTTTGCAGGAGGAACAGTTAAGGAGGTTTGCAGTGGGCCGTAAACGGGGTCCACTGTGGAAACACATATCAAACAATAACACAACATGGGAACAGTAACTTCGGCAGAGAAAGGACATAAGATTGGCAGCTTCTTTCACTGAGGGACAGCGGTGTCAGTAGTCAGTGAATGGCCTAGGCAGTGGCCCATTTTAGCGACTAAATGAACAGGGAAGAGTGGTCAGGTGAACTGTTTCACTAGAGATCAGGAACTGTGGATAGGTGGGCAACAGCATAACAATGTCCCAGAAGAAAAAACAGAGTTTTGTGTGATTGGACTAATCACTGGCTACAGTACCAAAGTTTGGCAGAGGTTTTCACTCTTCTAGTCCGTTTCAATGAGCTGCTTTTGCTGGAGGATACACTAAGTACCACGAGGGAAGCCATTTACTCCTGTGTGAAAAGTCATGAGTTTGAGTGCAGATATCTGAAAAGCTTCAGTTTAATTTTCATTTTTTGGAACTGTCCTCTTCAAATTGGCAGAATTATGCAAGGAGAAATACATTCTGGTCCAGCAATTACCAAGTGCACACCAGAGGGCGATCGCTATGAAAAAGTGGCCGTCCAGACACACCAAACTAACGCGTGGTGGTCTCTTTGGAAAGAAAGTAGAAAGAGCAAGAATGACAGACTCTTGAGAGTTAGACAGAAACAATACAGGTGGAACAGAGAACAGATACCCCATCTCAGTGGTCAGTGGGCATGAAATGCAGTCAACTGAGGCACGTCAGAGGAGGTGCTCTTTGAGGGTGTCCCCTGAAAAGTTGGGGCCTGATTTAGAGATTGGCGGACGAGTTACTCTGACACAATGGTGATGGATATCTCATCTGCCGAAATCTAAATCCTGCTATATGCTACGGGATTTCCATTTCGGCAGCCAGGATAGCGGTCACTGTTGTGATGGAGTAACTTGCCTGCCAATACTTAAATCAGGCCCTGGGTCATGTTGTCAGGTGCTTAGACTTGCAAAGGTTGCTGCAGATACTCAGAAGGTGGTGACTCCTGCATGAATATCAGTGGGTGCTTGAAGGAAGTCTTGAACCTGTCACAAGCATGTGCAGATGGTTACTGGAGCGAGATTAGATATTGTAGGCCATCTCTGAAGGGATTAGATTCCCACGTGTATTTTTGAATGTTTGAGGTCAAATTAGTACTGGATCTTTATAAGAGGAAGACTTGTAAAGAACATTACATAACACAGTGGACCTATTTGGCTTAAAGTATCACTGAGTACTTATCAAAGGATAGATGTGGTGTTTCTTAAAGTCACACAGTCTTTTTCTATCTGCATTTTCAGGAGTACAATCCCTGCATGTGTTCACAAATAGAAGACAGCTACGCGTGATGTGGAAGTTCTTAACTAGGGATAAATTAAATAAAGTTCTGTCGTTCAGACCAGACCAGAAAAAACAAAGAAAAATACTTTAGTCTGTTTATATTTATGGTAACAGCCCTTCAGTTCTAAACACAAAGTTCAGATAAAACCCCATCCAGTGTTTTTTATGGACTGGAGAGACAGGTCAGTATTGTTTTATTCACTAACAAAAAATAAAACACATTTCGTGCACAGAGGGCGGTAATGTGCGCCACGAGTGTGTGCAAACGCCAGTGACATCAGTCAGATGCTTGCTTTGTTGGGTGCTCACACAACCCTACTGTGAAAAACACACCTAGAGATGTGCAGATCCTGCTACAAGGTAATTAATAAATCATAACAAAACTTTGGCTTTGGTTATTTCCTTTGTGCAGGTAAATCACTGTGTAGCTGAATATGTAATTCATTTTCATTTTGCTCCTTTCAGCTACAGCCTTTCACTGTTTTCTACAGAAAGTGTGTTCCTTTTTCTGATCAAACTGTTCATCACTGCAAAACATGAACACGCTTGTTGGCTGAGCATAAGTGAAGGCAGGTTTCCTGTCCACATGACATTACCAGTTTGGCACCTATGGGTATAGCGGGCAAAGCCCTTTTACAATGAATAGGGCACACCTCCTGCAGGACACAGTAGTGTGGAAGAATCCATTTCCACCACATAAAGGGGGGGAAAAGGTCCCAGAACTCTACTCCATTCTCTAGGGAAAGGATTAAAGGGTAAGTGCAATCTAATTTAAGTGAAGATGACTTGGCCCGTTTATGTTTTACATTTCTCATAATGGAATAGTTTTATACTGATAAGGGAGATATAGTTGGCCTGCAGGTAGAGAGGTTGTTCTGTCACTGTAAGTGCCATTTTTAATGAACCAATCTAATGAAAGATGTGTGTGAATGTACTGGCTATAGGTGTCAGTGTAATTTATTTCTATCTTTTGGTACTGTGTAAAGAATAAAAGAAGCACGCCTTTTATTGCCCTGAAATGCAGCGGCTGAGAAAGGTTCACAGTACTGGGCAATAGCAGTGGGCTCAGTTATCAATAGTGCAGTGGCACCGAGCCCAGGGGCCCACTTCACCCAATCAGTAGCTGCTGTTTACAACACCAGGAGAGGACGGTGAATTTCTGGGATGGCACAAGGGATACATGGTGCCTTGCTACATCACTGAGCAAAAACCAACAGAAAAAAAAATTATATATATATATATATATATATTACAATTAAATATACCATGTTGGTGCATACTTGCAGCAACAACTCCTAAAACTGCACAGTTTTTCTTGTCTCTCAATTTGTATACTTTTTCAGGGCCTGCGTTTCAGGAGAATAAAATGTGTGGAACTATTAATATTGATGAGTTATTTCTTACAACTTTTTGCAGCCAACTAATCCCCAATTATGACATTTATGCAGATGCACAACCCCTGCTGCCCACGTCAAATCACCCACAGCTATGCAGAAAACACAAGTTCAAGTTCCACATAACACATTTTTTTTTACTATACATTTGTTTTACACCAACGCTTGGCAAGATGCATTTTGAAGATGGATAAGTTTATTCCGAAACCCACACCCCTGCTGTACAATTGCTGCATTCATCAGTGCATCCAACCGCTGCAAGGAGTTGGAACTCCCTTACATACAGATGGAGGAAGGTTGTTCTGCACTCCCTGCAACACTGCTTTAGACTACAGCTGTAAAACAATAACTAACAACCGCCTTTTCATGAATATCACAAAGAAAGGGAGGGACAAGCTTGGATTCTCAAGGCTAGTAAACAGCAACGCACCATAGTCTTCCCTGAAAAATGATGCTATTGAGGTACTCTAGCAGAAGTAGCGCCAACATATTGGTGCTCCTCCCGCAGAGTATGTGAGGGCGCATTATAAATAATGGAGGCCCCTCTTAATGCCGTATGTGAGCAGGATTTAAAAGTGCCGTACAAAATGTACCCCGTCCCTGCACCATGGTGCGCCGTATCTTAAATAAGGCGCACACAGGGTGGCGGTAGGGGGCGCAGGGAAAGAGGCGCTGCACACGGTGGCGGTAGGGGGCGCAGGGAAAGAGGCGCTGCACACGGTGGCGGTAGGGGGCACCAAGGGGCGCTGCACTCGGTGGCGGTAGGGGGCGCCAAGGGGCGCTGCACTCGGTGGCGGTAGGGGGCGCCAAGGGGCGCAGGGAAAGAGGCGCTGCACACGGTGGCGGTAGGGGGCGCCAAGGGGCGCTGCACTCGGTGGCGGTAGGGGGCGCTAAGGGGCGCAGGGAAAGAGGCGCTGCACACGGTGGCGGTAGGGGGCGCCAAGGGGCGCTGCACTCGGTGGCGGTAGAGGGCGCAGGGAAAGAGGCGCTGCACACAGTGGCGGTAGGGGGCACCAAGGGGCGCTGCACTCGGTGCAACGCCACTTTCCATAAATCTGCCTCCAAGTTTTTGAGTGACGTAAATCAAGGCACTGTGGCAGAGGCAGTTGTTCAAACCCTGCATGAACATGGTACTGATGTCAATGATGCCCGTGTGTATGACACAGATAACGCGCCACACGTGAATAAGTGTTTTCCCTCAGTTCTTAGTGGTCTACATCACACCTAGCTCACATAACGGACCTCGTTGCAGGGGCGTTTCAGAAGCGTCTCATGTTGACACTTCCAGATGTGAAGAGGTTCCGAAGGCAGCCTCTACTTCCAGCGGAAATAAATCCTGTTACTTGCATCGCTTAGAGGACATGAATCCTGCTGCCAGGATGCGACCGGGCCACCAGACCCTGCTCTACCAGGTGGTGCCATTGTTTCGAAGCAGCAATTTAGCACCAGAAGTCATTTCTGGAAAAGAAAATGCAAATAAACTCAGCCCTGGGCATCACTATTAAAGGTGAGATTTCACTAAACTACATCAAGGCATCCTTGCAGCAAAATACAGGCTTATGATTGTTACATACTGTTTTTTCAAATGTAACTCAATTTTTTCTTTTTTTCTTTTAGGGATAAGCTTGTAGATGAAATTCAATGACAACACTTGTAAACAGATTCCAATCCCAGATTCCAGTGGCCCCCGCTGTTGTGGACACCCCTGAAGAAGTGCAGCTCTTTCCTCAGTCACACAGTCAACTGGCCAGTGACAGCTGCAACCCCCCTTTAGCCATTGTGGTGCTGTAACTTCTTCACAGCAACATCTACACTTGGAAAAGTTGCAGGAGGCTTTTGTCGATGTTTCATCAAAGCTCTCCAATACATGACAGAGGATGGCCAACAAGGCTATGAATATCTAAAACCAGTCAGAATTTTCAGACCTGCAAGGTACCATCTCTGTCACAAACGATGCATGACTATCCATCACTCCCTGGATGGAATCAGGAGCCAAGTGACGAATTTTTCATCTACCCGACATTAGCAGCCAATCACAACGCCAGTCAGACTGTGTGATCTGGATCGGTTTTGGGAATGTGCAAGTGCCCGCATACTTAAATTGGCAGCTTTTGCCCTCATACGTGTAAACTGTGTCATAAACTCAGTTAATGCAGAACGTGTGTACAAAAAACAAATTTACTCTGAGAGGTGAAGACAGCATTCGAGGACAGAAATAAACAATTGGTGTTCCTCTATTTCAATGCCAGACAAAAATATTCAATTAGTATTCATGAATAACAATATGTACTTTATCTATTTTATATATGAAAATATCAGTCTTAAATTAAGAATCTGTCTAAATTATTGCTTTTATTTTTCTATCAATATTGAAGTATGAACCTCTTAAGTGCGTCTGTCGGCCACTGGCTAACATCGGGGAGGAATTTAAAGGCCCCTCTGGTGCTCGCCACCAGAGGGAGTCCTTTATTTATTATTTTTTTTAAATCATGGAACTCGGGAACAGCTTCCCGAGCAGTCCAAACCTTTTTTTTCTTTCTTTAATGATGATCATTGTAGTAAAAGTGAAAGTGGGGAGTCACAAATTTCCCAACACACAGCACCCCCCCCCCCCCCCAAAAGTCTCCTGATAAAACTGGTACCTCACTTGTGTGGGTCAGCCAAGACAATGACTTGAAAGGGTTTAAATGTACCTTTAGATTTGGAGGCTATCTGGGGGATCTTACATACCAACCAGATCCTCAAATCCTGTGAGACAACTCCTGTATATCTTCTTGAAATAACTCTATTTACTCTCATCTTAATAGATCTGGCTTTATGGAGCGAAACGCACATTGATGAAAGAGGCTTGCATCTTCTGGACTGAGAGGCACATCTATTACTAAATGAAGGACTTCTTTTGCTCTATGGGATGAAAAATCTAAATCATATCTGTGGGAACCAACAAATCAAAGAAATCCCATTCATCAGGCCTTCTGAACGACCATCGGCCTATCACTACCACTTAACGAAAGTGTGGGCCTGTTTCAACTCCTTTCATTATCAGGTGTTTGCGATAGTTAAGAATACCTTGTCCTGAAAAAAACTTAGGGCCTGAGTTAGATTTTGGTGGAGCAGTTACTCCCTCACAACTGTGACTGATATCCAGTCCGCTGAAATCTAAATCCCATAGGAAACAATGGGATTTTTATTTTGGCGGTCGGGTTATCCATCACTGTTGTGACGGAGTAACTCCTCTGACTAAATCTAAACTAGGCCCTTGGAGAGGTTGGACCTGTCAAGAATCCTAGTTCTGCCATAGATACATCACTTAAAAACAATCTACTCAGGCACCACAGAAAATTCAAAAACGCCAGTCAACAACCAGATGGCACAACTTTGTCAAGATCTGAAAAATCAGGTCCACACTAAAACAACTGCACTGTCTCCCTGCTCAACAAAGAAGCACCTTCAATGTGTTCTGTGCTCTACTACTATGTACGACATGCAAATAATCTTTCAGAATTACCACTGTCTCCAGAACTGTCCCCGCATTCCATACCTGGACCTTGCTCAGATCAAATAACATGAATCTTAATGACTTCCTGAAATTCTAAAAAGTTTGAAAGACAAACCTTGAATACCGGACACTGGATTAAGGGCACTAGGTAATTTTATCTTCAAAGCATGCTGTTACCATCTTTCAAAAGGGAACTTAAACCTCTTTACGGCGGACTCCTTCAACCTTTGAGTATCAGTACCTGGGATTCCTCTCCCTTTGGACAGGGCCCGAAGGACTTCTGTTTCTCTACTGCATCTGGAATCCTTCTGTAGGCACCATTTCTGACCATCACCTTTCTCCCTTCACCTTCTTCCTTGTGGTGCAAAGAAACATGTTGACGCTTTATAAATGATAAATAAATAAAAGATGTTTCCACTGCTTCTTTCAGGGGGCTGTGTCAGCCCCTTCAGATGTTTCCAGCCACTAAAACATTTAGCTCCTGGGCGGAGCTCTTGCCATCACATACTCAACCAGGGTTTTTAGAATTTGGTAATTGGAGGCATTTGTGGTTTTCCTTTCATCAAGTTGCACTAACTTTATTTGTATTTTGCCATTTACCAGCATCCTGTATTTTTCCATAGGTTTTCCGGCCTTAATTATGATTTATGCAGGCACTGGCAGCTTACACATCACCTAGATTCCTTTTATTTATACATCATTTTATTTTATCAGTATAGATTTGTATCACTCTTCAGAAGACGAGCCTTGGTTCCTGCCCAGGTGCCAGACATTGAGACTCCGTGACTGTGGATCTGGGAAACCAGTAAAAGTTAGATAAAAAGCATCTTCAGGCTCCAAATCTTGAAGCAGAAAGGGTGGGTAGACAGTGTGGACAGTTAACGTGATGGACTATTCCCAGAAAGGACCACTTCTTGCCCACACGTCGGCTTGCAGATTCCACTTAGAAGATGAATGCTTGGGTGCTACTGGCCTGCGTGGGACTGACCGATCTTCTGAACAGGTATTTTCCTGGCATTGTAGGGCTTCTGTAAATCAATTTTCTTGTGATGCCAACTGAATGCACTTGCTGGTATAAAATGCCTGAACAATATTACCGTACACACTGCGACTGCACAAGAGTAGCACGTGGGTCCGTGAAAGGATGCTCAGGTCCTGATGCCGATCATTATAAAGGTACTTCCTGATTTCAGGTTTAGAACTCACATCTTGGCCTTGCAGTGAAGAGTTTCATCCCTGCTGTTTAATTACCTCTGCGGGTCCAATAATGGGGCTACTGTGGACAATATTCGAAGAAGCCTAAAGAAAAAGCTGCCTGTGAGATGCACTGTAGCAAGAACTGCATTAACTTTACTTAAGCGGCTCAGTTAGACTTTTATTTTTAAAGACCCCTTTAGAGGGTATCAAAGTCCCAACAACTGTAGCAAAAGGTCTTACAGCTAGTTGGACTTTTCAGGTGCGAGGTTTCTGCGTTCTGGAACAACTTCTGAGAGAAACACCTTCAGGAAGAACTCATCTATCTTCTTGAGGTCCATGTGGTTGTGACAAGGGAAGGCAGCTGAGAAAGACGAACGTCTCTGCCGGCCTCATGTTTCTTGGGAGGAGATTCTCACGAGGCACGTAATGAGGATTACGTTACCAGCCTCTTAACAGATCATTTTTTCAACGGTCGAGCCTTTCTTTGTGGAGGTTGTGCAGTTTCACATTCGGGTGCCTGCTAGTATCAGTACTGCCTCTCTACAAATGGCAGTGTCAGGTTAGAATTGAATTCCTGGAAATGAAGCCCTCTGCCCTCGCCCTGAAGAGAAGCAATAGCATCAAGACCTCAAACCTCCAAACGAGCAATAGACACTCTTTCGGAACACAAACTAGCGTTTGAGTTGGCAACTACAAGGAAGGGTGTATTTCTGCATTGACCTGGATTCATATCCGGCTTTATGGAGGCGTTCAGTCTGTTCGATGGCTAGTTCCTCAGGCTGGGCCACTCCTAGGAATAACGCGTCATGGGTGCTTTGTTTCATATACCACCGCATGTGTTCTCATGTGCATATTGAGATTTCCTTTCAAAGTGAACCTTTTCTTGCATTCCGTGCACTGATAGGGTCTCTCCCCTGTGTGAGTTCTTTGGTGTTGGATAAGGTGGTGCCTCAGCCTGAAGCTGTTTCCACATATTGCACAAAGATGAGGTCTCTCTTGGCTGCTACTGTCTCCAAGTTGGGACTTGCTTTGCGTGACCACATGAGTTCTCTGGTGTACGGCAAGTTCCTGCTTCGTTTTGAAAAATGCCTTACATTCAGGACATGCGAATGGTCTGACAACAAGATTTGCTTTTTGCTGGCATGTAAGAAGGTTTGCTTTCCAAAGATTTCTCTCAAAATCACTCAGTGAATCGGATGTTTGTACTTTGTTAGCTGCTGGTTGCAATCTAGAATGTTCTGAACCCCGATGAGCCCTTTCACGTTGTGTTGACTTCTCTCCTCCCAGTTCATGAGGGTTTCCCAACCACAGCTGACTGCTAGGGCCCGGTCCTTTCTCAGTGCTCCGGATCTCCGTCACTTTAGGTTTCTCAAGCAACGTTTTGCGCACTAGTCTGTTTTCAGTCCCTGATGCAGAGAACACAGCATTTATGTTCCTGCTTCCAATTTCTTTACCTATTGAATAAAAATAAACAAACCATTAGAATTATACTTGATATAGTGGTACAGAACATGTACATCAGGACTCATATGTACCTCTGTGCAAGAAGATCCGTCTCGGAGAAGTTAGCGTTTCGGTGCCCCCATGTGCAACACCCTGCCATATAGCTTTACCGATGACAAGGTTATGACTGCAGATTTCATCCGTAAGACACTAAAACCATCACTGAGAAATGATTATAAAACGGAGTAAGAGCCCTTTTTTTTTTTTTTTTTTTTTTTTTTTTACAGTTTGACGGATGTCTCATCCGTCTCCATGGAGAGTGATCAAAGGCTCTATGCACTCCAATAAGGTGGAAAGGATTCCCTCCACTTTTTGTCGAATGCATCCACCGTACTCTACACAAAGCCCAAAGTGTCTTCAGGAGAGAAACATTGAGCAATTAGGATGAATGCAGTCAAAGCTATCACTGTTGGCCACACTATCTGGAACACAGCCCTTCCTCTGTGCAGTAGTATATCACTAAGGACAGAATATGAAGGGAGTTTTTAGGATACCTAGTTTTGGTAAACATACTCTTAAAACTGAAATGTGAAGCTTTTATATTGTGACTTTTCTGGAAAATCTTCTTGGTCCCAGCAACATTTCATCAATGATGGGGGTCCATCTTCAGCTTGTTTGGGCCATACAGGATGAAATCTCTCTACAACAGGGTCACAGCTCAGTACCACAGAATGGCTATTCATTTTTATTTCTTTGAAGTTTGCAGAAATCTCCCAATAAAAAAGCAGCAGGGCATGATGCCACAACTGTAGGTGAAAATAGTATGTGGAAAGACACAAGAAAGGGAATGTGTAGTCAGGTTTATTTCTACCTGTCAAGTTTTCACTGGTGCAAATATAATGAACTCAGGAGACAACCCAAAGAAATCTCTTTACTGAGTACCCAGGTAAGATAAAAAGTGAAACAAGAGATGGTCGATGAGTGCTGACTCATACATATTCACAACTAGCCGACATGTTTCGGCCAGTTAGGATGCCTGTGTGAACCAGAGGTCTACTTCAGGGCTGGGAATGATCCCTATCATCACATATATATCCATGCATACATTTCCCTGATAGGGTGTACCTTTCATTCCTCACTTAAAAGGTTGTGATTCACACAACCCTGTCAAAGAGCTATCATGTATTCATGTTAGTTTTAAGGGAGGCAACCTCTGCAGTCACCTGTTTGTCGGTAATAAAAGCCTATCGATACGCTTTGTCAGCCATGATCTGTCACTTCATGATAACTCTTGGTTCTGTAAATTATCTTCATTCACATTATTAAAGTTATCTTATGTGGCTATCCTGAAAATCTGGCATGGATCCAGCCTTCCTGGGCCTGCATTTGACACCCTTGTTTTATGGCATCACTCATGGATCATTCACTCTGCCTCTATGTAGCCGTTTCTCTCGCCCAACCTGCAGGATTTCTCAATCAGTGAAGGAGAACAAAGCAAAAGGTCTCCATGTTTAGAGACCGCACAAACCCAAACTCCTTCATCTGCCCATTAACAGCCCTTCAATGCTTTTGTCTACCTGCTGGTTTCTGCTGGGGGTCTGGCTCCTTAGGATCTTGTGTTTCTTCATCGTCGTCTTCTTCTTCAATCTTAACCAATGTACTGCTGGGGTCACCTGAACGAAGAGAAGATGCAAGTTATTCGTGAAAAGTGGAGTGATTCCCAAGAGAATACAAGAAGTGCTGATTCCAAACTGCTTTGTAAACATCAATGTATTAGTTACTTGAAGACTAAAGACTGCCTTGAAACCTCTGTTTGTTTACAGTGCATGCATAGCTCGTATTAAAGGAATTCCCAGGTGGGAAAACTACATTTGTGCTCCCTCTGTAAAGAAAATTGTGAGGTAGGGGTGGGAGGTGCTCACATGCTCAAAGTAAGCTGAGGGGGGAGTTATAATTCCCTTTAAATATCCACTTGTACTTTTTCCATAAACAAAGGCCAGAATTCAGTAAAATGCAGTGTTTGAAACAACCCCAACAACAACAAAGGCTGTTTTTGAATGTACTATACCAATTTAGCAATTCAATAACATGGAACGGAATAACAAATAATGAAATGGGTTTAGGAAATCATAAGCAATCACCATTTGCAAGGGGTGTTTAGGGTCTTTCTTCCAAACAGTGACTTCTTATAGTATCTATCAATACAGTCACAAAATATTAATGTTTGACAGACACAGGAGGTGGTAACCCATTTCCAAACTGGAGCGGGTCTCCATAGGACACCCTTGCCCTTTGTTGATGGCCAAAAAAATTTTTTAGGAGCACTATCTACACTTAATAAAATAGTCTTATAACTTTTCTCTGGCGTTTGCTGCCCACAAGCTGTCAATGCTGCAGTGCGAAGTGCAGATCTTGCGTTGCCAGGTGTCGCTGTGGCGTGAAGAGTCAGGTTTGCCTGAACTTTGTGTTGGTGGGTGGCGTGGGCAAATGGGCCTGTTCTGTTTCACAAAGAGCCCAAAACTTCAGGATGTCTCTTTTTCTTTGGAAAGGAGATCATCTGATACCACACAAAGGGTCCAGGCCCTAAGAGACAGCTCTTGAGGGTCAGGAACTCACTCAAGCATAGGCCAGAATGGCTCAGTCAGGTCCAGGCAGTAGGTCAGCTCGGCAGTTGCAAGGAGCTTCTAGAGCTTATTAGGTCCCTGTAGCTCAAAACAGCTCAGTCAGCTGACCCTTGGAGTTACTTCAGCCTGGGATGAATGATGTAGGTCTATTCTTCCTTCTCAGCAAGTAGTTCAGCACACAGCATGGCAACAGATTGGCAGTCCTTGTGGCAGCAAAGCAGCACAGAAGTCCGTCTTCTGTAGCGTCCACAGGTTCAGGAGTAAACTGAAGAGCTGGGTAGGAGGATCCATTATTTATACCTGATGCCCACTATGAAGAGGGTGAAGATTCTAGAAAATTTCCCTTGAAGTTCACTGCTTCCCCTGCCTTGGCTCTTAGCTGGATTCATAAACAGATCAGTGGTGACAAGTGCTCCATGTGAAGGCAGGGCACAGCCTATTCAGCTGCAAGTGAGGCTTTCCCCCCAAACCCCAAAATCCACTTGAGGGTCCTTCAAGGCACACCCTAATCTCGCTATTGTGGCTATCTGGGATCAATTAACTAAGTCCAACTGCCAACTACACCGTCATGTGACACAGGAACAGGCTGCAGGTACCAATACTTAATGCAGGAAAATGGAAACTTTCTAAAAGTGCCATTTTCAAAATTGTAATTTAAAAATCCGACTGTACCATTAAAGAGGATTTTAGTTACAATTTATGAAGACACCAAACATGAAATGTTCACCTGTTCCCAATCAATGTTAGCACTTATTATAAATGTAATAAGGCAACCCAATGTTATCCTATGGGAGAGGTATGCCTCACAGTACATGTCTAACCTTTAAATTACAATGAATCCTACCCTATGGGCTATGTAGAGTCTACCTGAGGGGTGACTTGTATGCACCAGTAGAGGAGGTTTAAGCTTAGCAAGGTGGTTATATTGCCAAGTCGGATTGACAGTTTAAAACTGCACAAACAAGCTGCATCGGTAGGCCTGAGGCAAGTTTAAAGCCCTTCTTAAGTGGGTGACATAATGAGTGCTGCAGGCCCACTAGTAATATTTCCTGGGTACATGTAGTAGCACTTTACTAGGTACATACAAGTAAATTAAATATGCCAATTGGGTGTAAGCCTATGTTAACATGTTTAAAGGACAGCTCACAAGCACTTTAGCACCAGTTAGCAGTGGTAATGGGTACAGAGTAATACAAGCCAACAAAACATTTTTAGAAAACAGAAGGGTAAAGGCAAAACGTCTGGGGATGACCCTGCAGAAAGGCCAAGTCAAACACATGTCATATGTATATATGTATGTGTATAGGTATTTGTAGAGAGTGAGCCAAGCTCTAGAGCAGTGGTGTGCTGAACAGGGCACTGGCCTCTGGGAGAATACAGCCATAGGGGAAGGTCCAGTATAAACTCCAGGCACAGTACTCCTTGAAGCAGTGATTTTTTCTTGTGCTGATCTGATGTAGAAAGGGGATGCTGTTCCAGATATCACGTGCATGAAAAGAGCAAGCTTGCCTTCTGTTTTTTTTTAATCTTCTTGCAGTGTTTAGTTTACAGTCTGAGGATATTCAGGCTCCTGGTTTGGCATTGTCTCCCATGTGTGATATGTTTGTTTGCTGGGTCTTGACGATGATCTGGATTGGAACAAGGAGTCAATGTAGGTCTTTTAAGATGGGAGTAGTGTGGTCAAATGTTTTCAAACTCTTGGTGAGCCATATCGCTGTGTGTAGGATACCTTCAAGGGATGTTAGGTTGGAATCAGGCAGACCACTTTTTGCCTGGTATTGATGCTGACTTGACAGAGAAGTGTGCTGAACCCTGCTAACCAGGCCCCCAGCACCAGTTTTCTTTCACTAAAAAATTACCATTGTTTCCACAATTGGCACACCCCTGGCACACAGATAAGTCCCTTGTAAAAGGTACCAGTGGTACCAAGGGCCCTGTGACCAGGGAAGGTCCCTAAGGGCTGCAGCATGTGTTGTGCCACCCTAAGGGACCCCTCACCTAACACATGCACACTGCCATTGTAGATTGTGTGTGTTGGTGGGGAGAAAAAGGCAAAGTCGACATTGCATCCCCCTCAGGATGCAATGCCTACAAAATACTGCCTGTGGCATAGGTAAGTCACCCCTCTAGCAGGTCTTACAGCCCTAAGGCAGGGTGCACTATACCACAGGTGAGGGCATAGCTGCATGAGCAATATGCCTCTACAGTGTCTAAGTCTATTCTTAGATATTTTAAGTACAGTGTGGCCATATTAAGTATATGTCTGGGAGTTTGTCAAAACGAACTCCACAGCTCCATAATGGCTACACTGAATACTGGGAAGTTTGGTATCAAACTTCTCAGAATAATAAACCCACACTGATGCCAGTGTTGGATTTATTAAAAAATGCACACAGATGGCATCTTAGAGATGCCCCCTGTATTTTTCCCAATCCTTCAGTGCATGACTGACTGGTCTGTGCCAGCCTGCTGCTGAGAGACGAGTTTCTGACCCCCTGGGGTGAGAGCCTTTGTGCTCTCTGAGGCCAGAAACAAAGCCTGCACTGGGTGGAGGTGCTTCACACCTCCCCCTGCAGTAACTATCACCCCTAGCAGTGAGCCTTAAAGGCTCAAGCTTCCTGTTACAATGCCCCAGGGCACTCCAGCTACTGGAGATTCCCGCCCCCAGCAAGTCCAGGGTAGATAATGAGAAAAACAAGGAGGAGTCACCCACTAGTCAGAACAGCCCCTAAGGTGTCCTGAGCTGAGGTGAACCCTGCCTTTAGAAATCCTCCATCTTGATTTTGGAGGATTCCTCCAATAGGAATAGGGATGTGCCCCCTCCCCTCAGGAAGGAGGCACAAGGAGGGTGTAGCCACCCTCAAGGACAGTAGCCATGGGCTACTGCCCTCCCAAACCTGAACACACCCCTAAATTTAGTATTTAAGGGCGACCCAGAACCTAGGAAACTAGATTCCTGCAACCTGAAGAAACAAGAAGGACTGCTGACCTACAAGCCTGCAGAGAAGGAGGAAGATGACAACTGCTTTGGCCCCACCCCTACCGGCCTGTCTCCAACTTCGAAAACCTGCTCCCACGACGCATCCGATAGGGACCAGCGACAGGACCAAGAAACTCCAGTGAACAGCGGCCCTGTTCAAAACCAGCTACTTCTTTGCAACAAAGAAGCAACTTTCAATGACTGCACGTTTCCCGCCGGAAGCGTGAGACTTCACACTCTGCACCCGATGTCCCCGGCTCGAGATTCAGAGAACCAACATCTCAGGGAGGACTCCCCAGCGAGTGCTAGCCCATGAGTAACCAGAGACGACCCCCCTGAGCCCCCACAGCGACGCCTGCAGAGAGAATCCAGAGGCTCCCCCTGACCGCAGCTGCCTGTAACAAGGGACCCGACGCCTGGAACCAACACTGCACCCGCAGCCCCCAGGACCTGAAGGAACCAAACCTCAGCGCAGGAGTGACCCCCAGGCGACCCTCTGCCTTGCCCAGGTGGTGGCTGTCCCGAGAAGCCCCAGTGCCTGCCTGCACCGCTAGAGTGAGCCCCGGGTCCCTCCATTGTTTTCTACCTGAAACCCGACGCCTGCTTTGCACACTGCACCCGGCCACCCCTGTGCCGTTGAGGGTGTGTTTTGTGTGCCTAATTGTGTCCCCCTCCCCCACCCCGCGCTGGTGTGGTAACTTTGGGGTTGCCTTGAACCCCCAACGGTGGGCTGCCTATGCCCCAGAACTGAGACTTGTAAGTGTTTTACTTACCTCCTAATCTAACCTTTACTTACCTCCCACCAGGAACTGTAGATTTTTGCACTGTGTCCACTTTGAAAATAGCTTATTGCCATTTTTACAAAGACTGTATATGATATTGCTTTTATTCAAAGTTCCTAAAGTATCTACGTGAAGTACCTTGCATTTAAAGTCTTTACTGCAAATCTTGAACCAGTGGTTCTTAAAATAAACTAAGAAAATATATTTTTCAATATAAAAACCTATTGGCCTGGAGTAAGTCTTTGAGTGTGTGTTCCTCATTTATTGCCTGTGTGTGTAAAACAAATGCTTAACACTACCCACTATCTTACCTCTAAGGGGAACCCTTGGACTCTATGCACACTATTTCTTACTTTGAAATAGTATACACAGAGCCAACTTCCTACAAATTATAAGTTATAAAACCTTGCAGGAAGCGAAACAGCCCTCATAAAACATATAAACACCTGCACAACCACAAACTAAAATGCCATTCAAAGAAAGGAAGGTGAGACAAAATGATTCATTTTTATTTCTTCCTGGAGGGCCAGCACAATGTAACTTTGTTATTCAAGGTATCAGCAAGAAAAACAGGTCTAAGCTTATTCTGCTACGTTAAGGATGTCACTAAAAATACTCTTTCTTCTTCCTTTTGTTTCCTACCCGTTTGTGAGCTTTGATAAAGGTACAGGGTTTAAAAGTGCCTGATGTAAATGTTTTATGCACTGTAGTGAATAAGTGAATATTAAAATCATGGTTGACCTTTTGGTAGTTTTTAATTCTATCGCTGATTGGTGAAATGACTGGCTCATAACAATCTTTATCAACATGTATTGTCACATTTACCCAGTCACAGCCTTTGATACATCAACCCCCTTTCCCCAGTTTTGATAGCAGGTGAACAGCCAAAGACCCCAGGCTTTAAACATTAAACGCAATATGCAGTGACAGATATCTGTGAAAAGAGAGTAGTCACCAGCCTTAGCTTCAAGTTCCAGGTGCCTTAGAATGCAGGGCTACAAATTAATCTGGTGTAATTCAACATTTGAAGCGTTTCACCATGTTCTACACTGCTGGCAGGGCTGACCACCCTTACAAGGTCATAATAATGAGTAGGGAGTAGGCGAATGACCCGCAACTGTGTGCAGGAATTTGTTTATTAAAACATTTGAATATGGCACTGTTACTTTTTAAATCCATCATTATTTCTGTAAACCAGACAGAGTCCTGACAGAGTGTGTGTAAGAGATCATGAGATGTGAGGGCGTAATGCGATGCGAGTGTGAGAGAGACAGCAATACACCTGCTTTTTATGCTTGAACCAGTCTACCACACGTCGGGTGGACACAGTGCCTCTGGGAAGACACTACGCACCCTGCTTACTTCTCCCTCAAATTAAATATGTACTTTATAACAATCACTGCAAAAAAAAAAAAAAAAAAAAACATATGTGGTAAACAGTGGACAAGTGTGCTTTCTGTCTATTGTGGGGGGGAGTGGGGGGGTTTGGGAACTGGGTAAACACTGATGAGCACGGATTTCAAAACCTTTGGAAAACACTGAGAAAACACAACTGGAATTTACAAAAAAATAAACAGTGAAAATAGACAGCCTAATTATAAGGAATAATATGATGTGACTTGTGTATGTTAAACACAGGATGCCCCTTTACTTCCCAATAAAAAAGCACTGAGTAAGATATTAAAACTTTCTTGTTCTATGTTCTGAACTAAAGATGTTCCTACCAAAATCAACCTTTATTTATGAAATGCTTACTTGGCATACAGACAAAATGTAAAAATTGAGGGTGAGTTCACCATTGACTCATAAATCCAGATTTCTGGCACTAGGTTTTAAGTATGGACAAGCCACCCACTGCCTTGTGCTGAGAAGAGAACATGGGTATGGGAGGATTACTTGATTGGTGATTTCACTGTGTACATGAATGATCAGAAGTCCACAAAACATTTGCAGGGGGGGGGGGGGGGGGGGGAATGCTGTTTGGTAGCCAAGATGCAGACTTTGGAAGTTGGGGACATGGGTTGTAATATAGTTTCCACACTTATATGAAGATAAAAAGATTCAGTGCAAACCATTCAATCTCCCGTGCCTAAACTGTAAATTATTTAAAGGTATCCGAGGTAACACAACCGTTTACAGTCCTCCTGCAACCACCCAGCCCCAAATAATGCACAACGCTCTGTTGCATCCCAGCTATGTTTGTGCTGGGTTTTATTCCACACCGTTACACGTGGTTTACTCACCTGCTGAGTTGTTCATGCTGTTTTTTCTCTTACTGCCCTGATCATCAAAGCAGTAGGGCTCTTCCTCATCTTTTATGGTGATTGAAATAGTTTCATGACCTGTTAGAAAAATAGCAAATCTAAGTACAATAGTATAATAAACAGACATATATATTACACAAGTGAGAGGATTTTGTATTGAAAGGAGGAGTTTGGGTAACTTGTGGGTGGTGTCCGGGTGATGCGTGGGAGGGTGTTGTGCGTGAGTTTGTGAGTATATATGTGGAAATGTTGCTGTTTACATTCCTTTCATTTATCCTTAGAATGAACAGGCATGTACTAAAGGCATACCTGTCTAGGTATACAGTTTTATGAAGGAATTGTGTCTGTTTGGAGCGAAAAGATGACACCTTGTACAGAGCCTCATAATGGAGTGTGTAGTACAGAACCTTGTTATCGAGGGGTATTTGGTAAAAAGTTCAAAAATAATATTTTGAACAAAACATTTAAAAGATAAAAGTTTGAAAGAAACTGAAACTTAAAGGGAATTTAAAACCCGTTTTAGGATTCTGATGTGAATCAACATTTAGGTATGTTAGAGCCATGTTCAGGGTTACCGTTTTGATTAGATGTAGTGTTAGGGCCCATCTGAGGCGCCGGGAAAGGTTCAGTGACTATCTGGCCATACTATAAAATCTATGAACTGACTATCCACAATTGGTAGGATTCTGCTCTGTGCCACAGGACTTAAAATAAAGCAAACAGGAAACCTGTTTTATGTAACTGTTTATTAGGGCCATTAGGCAGCAATGGAGTATCAGCGGATACTCTTAGGAGTTACATCCTAAACTCACATTCTTAAGGTCTGTAAAAGCCGTAGCCACATCATTAAATGTGGGGTCCCGACACTAGAGCCCCTGCTGTAAGCCACTACTAATCCCGACCAACACAGCTACGCAGGTTGAAAAAGAGGTGCCTCTGCAGTGAAGATGTGGCCTTGAACTTCCCCAATTTGGACTAAGATCGTCTCTGGGTCAAACGGGAAAGACATTTATAGTTTGTTTGAATTCCAGCTGAACAAGTTATCATGCATAATCAGCAGAAACAGAGAGGTGCGCCTACTGCCTTGTTTATGCCGGTAAATTTATGGCTCAATCTTACTCAAGTGCCAGTGGAGAACACACTTAAGAGCAGATTCTAAACTCTCTGAAGGAGAAAGTGATCACTCAAGGCCTACCTTTGAGAAGTGAAACGTCTGTAAGATGCTAAGATTAGATTGAAGAGTGTGTGGAAGTATCAAAGAAGCAGCACAGCAACACACTGAGAAGATGTATGGTCACCTTCAACCTCAGAACTTTGTGAACCAACAAGCAGTCACACTTCACCTGAGCTGGTATCAGTACTGCTTGTCTGTACTTCCTTCCCAAGATGATCGATGAAAATTAAAGCTGGGTCCTCGTCTTTCCTCAGGCAGATTTCAAGATTGGGAAAGAAAAAAAATAAATCAATCATATAGTGCAAGTTAAAACGTCACAGTGTTTCAGGAGGTAAACAAACCCAAGTGTAAAAGTCACATACTTATATTGTTTGGGCTATGGAGAACGCCTCTTAAAATGACAAAAAAACCTTTTAAAAACTAAACACTCACAAAGTAATCACTGCAAAACAATGCTATCATAAAGCACTATACAAAAATCAAAAGAGCATAACATAAGGTAGCTTAGTGTGGCATGATATCGCATTTGATAGATCTATTAGGAGTGCTGGTCGATAGCAGACAATGCTGTGTTATCGGAAACGCAAGGTGACGAATAAACTACTCTTCCAACAGCTAGTCTCCTAAGAGTCGCTTACTAATGTTGCCGCAGAAGCCTGCACGTTACCAGCAGGGTAATCCCTCCTGCGACAGCCATTCCACTTTTAAGCCTTATGATCTTCAAAAAAACACCAGCTCTGGCCAACCTAAGACAACGGCATGCATTTTGTATTGTAATAGTATTTATATAGCGCTTACTACCCCTGATGAGGAGTTGAGGCGCTTTTCAGCAAGTAGCACACAACTCCGGACCCCAAGAGGAATTAGTATAGGGAAATATGAGTTCAGTTTTAGTATTTATATGAGTTAATTTGAGCCGCGGATATGTGAGTTGGTTACTTGGATTGACTAGAGTAATGGAGGGATTTTGGAGGGAAGAATCCAGAAGTGTTAATTGGGAGTTTATGGTAATAGGATGAGGCTTGGGATGCGTAAAGGAGAGATGGCGGAGGGTAGAGTCCGTGGAAAGGGTTAGGGATATCATAGTAGCAGGAGGGGTTTTGGATGAGTCAAAGGTGAGATAAATGAGTGAGGATTTAGTAGGGTTGTTTGGGAGATCATAGTAGTAAACGGAGGTTTGGGTGAGCTAGATGTGGAAGCGGAGGGAAGAGCTTAGGCAGGGTTATTTTTGGAGATGAAAGTAGTAGAATGGGTTTGGGGTGGGTCAGAGTGGCGATGGAGCCTAGATTGATAGAGACACGACATATGGTGATGGGTAGACAAAGTAAAGCTTACAAGAGTGTAAATTTATATTATTTTCATTTATTTATAATTATATATATATATATATATATATATATATATATATATATATATATATATATAGAAAATGTCACTTACCCAGTGTACATCTGTTCGTGGCATGAGTCGCTGCAGATTCACATGCTGTGCACAGTCCGCCGTCTGGTGTTGGGCTCGGAGTGTTACAAGTTGTTTTTCTTCGAAGAAGTCTTTTCGAGTCACGAGACCGAGGGACTCCTCCCACTTCGATTCCATTGCGCATGGGCGTCGGCTCCATCTTAGATTGTTTTCCCCGCAGAGGGTGAGGTAGGAGTTGTGTATGTTAGTAATAGTGCCCATGCAATGGAATGAATACGTATGTACATAATAAAGGTTAAAGTAATATATTTACAAATGTTCAAGATCTACTTCTAAACGGCTACAGGCTCCCGGGGAGTATTATATAAACAAACAAGGAGGGACACACTCGACACAGTTGTGCCTCCTAACACAGAAAATATGGCATTGGGCGATTCACAACCGCATTCGCCTAATAGCACAATTTATTCCAGGGATTCAGAACCAGTTGGCAGACAATCTCTCTCGAGATCACCAACAAACCCACGAATGGGAAATTCACTCCCAAATACTAAACAATTACTTTCAAATTTGGGGAACACCTCAAATAGATCTATTTGCAACAAAGGAAAACTCAAAATGTCAAAACTTCGCATCCAGGTACCCACAAGATCAATCCCAAGGCAATGCTCTATGGATGAACTGGTCAGGGATCTTTGCATACGCTTTTCCCCCTCTCCCTCTCATTCCATATGTAGTAAACAGGTTGAGTCAAAACAAACTCAAACTCATACTAATAGCACCAACATGGGCGAGGCAACCTTGGTACACGACACTACTAGACCTGTCAGTAGTACCTCATGTCAAACTACCCAACAAACCAGATCTGTTAACACAACACAAACAACAGATCAGACATCCAAATCCAGCATCTTTGAATCTAGCAATTTGGCTCCTGAAATCCTAGAATGCGGACACTTGCACCTCACACAAGAATGTATGGAGGTCATAAAACAAGCTAGGAAACCTACCACTAGACACTGCTACGCAAACAAGTGGAAAAGATTCGTGTATTACTGCCAGAATAATCAAATTCAGCCATTACACGCATCTCCAAAAGATATAGTAGGATATTTACTACATTTGCAAAAATCAAATCTAGCTTTCTCTTCCATAAAAATACATCTCACCGCAATATCAGCTTACCTACAAATTACTCATTCAACTTCACTATTTAGAATACCAGTCATTAAAGCGTTTATGGAAGGCTTAAAGAGAATCATACCACCAAGAACACCACCTGTTCCTTCATGGAACCTCAACATTGTCTTAACAAGACTCATGGGTCCACCTTTCGAGCCCATGCATTCTTGTGAAATGCAATACTTAACGTGGAAAGTTGCATTTTTGATTGCCATCACATCTCTAAGAAGAGTGAGCGAGATTCAAGCATTTACCATACAAGAACCATTTATTCAGATACATAAAAATAAAGTAGTAAACAAACAAATCCTAAATTTTTACCAAAGGTTATCTCACCGTTCCACTTAAATCAAACAGTAGAATTACCAGTGTTCTTCCCACAACCAGATTCTGTAGCTGAAAGAGCACTACATACATTAGACATCAAAAGAGCACTAATGTACTACATTAACAGAACAAAACTAATTCGAAAAACAAAACAACTATTTATTGCCTTTCAAAAACCTCATACAGGAAATCCAATTTCAAAACAAGGCATTGCTAGGTGGATAGTTAAGTGTATTCAAACCTGCTATCTTAAAGCAAAGAGAGAGCTGCCTATTACACCAAAGGCACACTCAACCAGAAAGAAAGGGGCTTCCATGGCCTTTCTAGGAAATATTCCAATGAACAAAATATGTAAGGCAGCAACATGGTCTACGCCTCACACATTCACCAAGCACTACTGTGTAGACGTGTTATCCGCACAACAAGCCACAGTAGGTCAGGCTGTACTAAGAACATTATTTCAAACTACTTCAACTCCTACAGGCTGAACCACCGCTTTTGGGGAGATAACTGCTTACTAGTCGGTGCACAGCATGTGTATCTGCAGCTACACATGCCACCGAACGGAAAATGTCACTTACCCAGTGTACATCTGTTCGTGGCATGAGTCGCTGCAGATTCACATGCGCCCACCCGTCATGTTGTCTGTTTTGACAAGAATGTATTTTTGGGTTATTATGGGTTGAAATGCTTTCAGCGCTAGAAATTCTGCTAACATTTCCAAGTGATTTATGTGAAACTGTCTCTGATGTACGTCCCATTGTCCTTGGATGCTGTGTTGATTGAGGTGTGCTCCCCACCCTGTCATGGAAGCATCTGTTGTTATGACATATTGTGGCACTGGGTCTTGGAAAGGCCGCCCTCGGTTTAAATTTGTACTGTTCCACCATAGAAGCGAGATGTATGTTTGGCGGTCTATCAACACCAGATCTAGAAGTTGACCCTGTGCTTGTGACCATTGTGATGCTAGGCACTGTTGTAAGGGCCGCATGTGCAATATTGCGTTTGGGACAATGACTATGCATGAAGACATCATGCCTAGTAGTTTCATTACCATTCGGACTTGAATCTTTTGTGTTGGATACATGGCCTGTATTACTTTGTGAAATGTTTGAACCCGTTGTGGACTTGGAGTGGCAATCCCTTTTGCTGTGTTGATTGTCGCTCCTAAGTATTGCTGCGTTTGACACGGCAAAAGGTGTGACTTTGCATAGTTGATGGAGAAACCTAGCCTGTGAAGGGTTTGTATGACATATTTTGTGTGCTGTGAACACTGTTTTAGCGTGTTGGTTTTGATTAACCAGTCGTCTAAGTACGGGAACACATGTATTTGCTGCCTTCTGATATGTGCAGCTACTACTGCCAGGCATTTTGTAAAAACTCTTGGTGCAGTTGTTATTCCGAATGGCAACACTTTGAATTGGTAATGTATTCCTTGGAATACGAACCTTAGGTATTTCCTGTGTGAAGGATGTATTGGTATATGGAAATACGCATCTTTTAGATCTAATGCTGTCATGTAGTCTTGCTGTTTGAGCAGTGGGATTACGTCTTGTAATGTGACCATGTGAAAGTGGTCTGATTTTATGTAGGTATTTAGTGTTCTGAGATCTAGTATTGCTCTCAGAGTTTTGTCCTTTTTGGGTATTAGAAAGTACAGTGAGTAAACTCCTGTGTTTTTTTGTTGAATTGGTACTAATTCTATTGTGTCCTTTTGTAGCAATGCTTGAACTTCTAGTCCTAGAAGATCTATATGTTGTTTTGACATTGTGTGTTTTCGGTGGGACGTTTGGAGGGAATTGGCGAAATTCTATGCAATAACCATGCTGGATAATTGCTAAGACCCAAGTGTCTGTTGTTATTTCCTCCCAAAGTTTGTAAAATTGGCTTAGACTTCCCCCCACAGGTGTTATGTGATGGGGGTGTGTGACTTGTGAGTCACTGCTTATTTTGAGGGGTTTTGGGGCCTTGGAATTTTCCTCTATTTTTTGGGAATTGGCCCCCTCTAAATTGCCCCCGAAAACCTCCCCTCTGATATTGACCCTGGTAGGTAGGCCTTGTTTGTGAGGTTGTGGTTTCTGTGGGTTGACCTCGAAACCCTCCCCTAAAAGGTGTTTTCCGAAATGTGCCTCTGCTCTGCGGGGAGTAGAGTGCGCCCATGGCTTTGGCTGTATCGGTGTCCTTTTTGAGTTTTTCGATGGCAGTGTCTACCTCCGGCCCAAACAATTGCTGTTCATTAAACGGCATTTGAGCACAGCCTGCTGGATTTCCGGTTTGAACCCAGAAGTGCGCAGCCATGCGTGCCTTCGTATTGTGACTGCAGTGTTTATTGTCCTTGCAGCTGTATCTGCTGCATCCATGGAAGACCGTATCGGATTATTTGAGATACTTTGTCCCTCTTCCACCACCTGTTGCGCTCTTTTTTGGAACTCCTTAGGTAAGTGTTCGATTAAATGTTGCATTTCATCCCAATGAGCCCTGTCGTATCTTGCCAAAAGTGCTTGTGAATTGGCAATACGCCACTGATTTGCTGCTTGTGCTGCAACCCTTTTTCCCGCAGCATCAAATTTGCGGCTCTCCTTGTCTGGAGGTGGTGCGTCGCCTGAGGTATGAGAGTTGGCTCTCTTACGAGCTGCCCCCACAACTACTGAGTCTGGTGTTAGTTGTGTTGTAATATATATTGGATCTGTGGGCGGTGGCTTATATTTTTTCTCCACCCTTGGAGTTATGGCTCTGCCTTTAACTGGATCCTGAAAAAATTGTTTTGAATGGCTTAGCATTCCTGGGAGCATGGGAAGGCATTGATACTGGCTATGGGTGGAGGATAGGGTGTTAAAGAGAAAGTCATCCTCAATTGGTTCCGAATGTAAGGAGACATTGTGAAACTCGGCTGCCCTTGCGACCACCTGTGTATAGGATGTACTGTCCTCAGGTGGTGACGGTTTTGTAGGATAAGAGTCTGGGCTATTGTCAGACACTGGAGCATCGTAGAGGTCCCATGCATCAGGATCATCCTGACTCATTGTGGTATGAGCTGGTGAGTGCATCAGTGGTGGAGTTGTTGCTGGTGATGCATGTATTGATGGTGGTGGAGACGGTGGTGGGGTTGTTTTCCTTGCCACCTTTGCCTGTGGTTGCTTGTCCTTTTGTTGAAAGGCAAGTTTCCTTTTTATTTTGATTGGGGGAAGAGTGGTTATCTTCCCTGTGTCCTCATGAATATGAAGCCTTCTTTGTGTGTAGTCAGGCTCTACAGCTTGAAGCTCCTCTCCAAATCTATGTAATTGGGAGGTTAATCCTTGTTCCTCTGTATAGGAACTAGTTTTCGGCTCCGAGGCTGGCTGTTTCGGAACCGAAACCTTTTCGGAAGTCTTTTTAGGCTCCGAAGAAACCTTCTTTGTTTTCGGCGTGGTGTCTCGGTGCCGAAATTCTTCGGTGCCGCTGTCTCTGTGCCGAAGTTTCTCGGAGCCGCTGTCTCGGCTCCGAGGTTGCTGTGTGGCGGTATCTCGACCGGAGTCGGATGACTTCGACACCAGCATGCCCTTTTTTGGTGCCTTGGATGGGTCACCTATTTTTCGGGTTAAGCCATGGCCTGTTGGCGGTGGCGTCCCCTGGGCTTTTGTAGACTTCTCGTGAGTCTTGATTTTCGATGTCTTACTCACGGTTTTGGTTGTTTCTTCGGCGTTGAGTTCTTCCGAATCCGACTCGTGGACGGAGAAAGCTTCTTCTTCCTCCTCGAAACGATCTTGACCTGTCGGCGTGGACGCCATTTGTAGTCTCCTGGCTCTTCGGTCTCTCAGCGTCTTCCTCGACCGAAACGCTCGACAGGCTTCACAAGTATCCTCCTTGTGCTCGGGGGACAAGCACAAGTTACAGACCAGATGGTGATCCGTATACGGATACTTGTGATGGCATTTTGGGCAGAAGCGGAATGGGGTCCGTTCCATGAGCCTGGAAGTCGCACGTGGCCGGGCCGACCAGGCCCCGACGGGGGATCGAAAAAACCCCGAAGGGCCACCGGAGCTCTTCAAAATTCGGTGTTGATTTGTTCTAACTAACCCGATACCGAACGCAAACAATACCGACGTTTTTTTCCGAGATTCTAACTAACTTTCCGACCCGAAACACGGAGCGAAAAGGAACACGTCCGAACCCGATGGCGGAAAAAAAACAATCTAAGATGGAGTCGACGCCCATGCGCAATGGAATCGAAGTGGGAGGAGTCCCTCGGTCTCGTGACTCGAAAAGACTTCTTCTAAGAAAAACAACTTGTAACACTCCAAGCCCAACACCAGACGGCGGACTGTGCACAGCATGTGTATCTGCAGCTACACATGCCAACGAACATGTATATATATATATACACACACACACACACTTTTTAAAATAATTATTTTATTTTTCTTTAATATATTCATTATTATTTTTTTAACTTTAATTTACTTATTTATAATTTGAATTTTATTTATAGATTTTATTTTATTTATACACACACATACATATTTAATCGTGAGTAAATATACATTTGTTAAACAGGTTTAAAGAGTATGTGTTTAATTTATTGTTATGACATAGTAGCAATAAATATTTCCTAAAGAACTATACATATCTAGAATATACAAATGTTCAGATAAAAATATTTATCAACGCATATGCAGTCCATTGCTGTTTGAATATGGTGGTTATAAAGGAAAGAGCCAACTCTTGAGTAGTCTTCTGAAGACAAGATAGTTATCCGTGGATCTTATATTTGGGGTAATGAATTCCATAGTTTGGGTGCGTGAACGGAGAAGGATGTACCACCTGTAGCCTTTTTCTTGTGTGGTGGTGTTCCAAGGTGGGGTTAGAAACCATAGGAGACATTTCAGGGCGGACAACTGTTGCCCTTGGAGGCATTCAGCACACACCACAACTACCCTAAGCCCAATTACAGGCATACAAAGTGCTGCTCCACACACTTCACACTTTATGACATGTCAATTGAGGGAACCACCCAGCCATGAAATACTACAATACGTTTACATCATGGGAGTGGGCAGCCGGTTACTGTACAGAGCATTTGTGGAGACACACATACACACACAACATAGAGCACAAGATGTGGACATACCGCACATGTTTTGGACATTTATTGCACACTCCCACTTTTGGGCAATAACCTGCAAAGCTGGGACATCTGCACATTAGGACTATTTTAACGTTCGAAAAGCATTATGGTTTGGTCCAATTCCTGGATCTAGCCCTTTTAATAGCCAAATGTGCCAAAATGTGCCTTTGGGAAGCCTGTGAGGGATGGCAACAGATGGTCATGGAGGCATCGAAAATGGCTCCTTAAGCCTTTAATGGGATGAGCTAACAACTCTTTTTGTATCTAACACCAAGGATGACAGGTATCAACCGTCAAGCCACACTCATGCATTACTGGCACACCATGAAACAATGCACTTCCCCATAACGCCCTTCTGGCAAGCAGTGATCGTCGGGAACCATGTAAACGAAAGGGCCCTTCAGCATCAAGGATTCTCCATTCACCTTGTCTAGTTCCTCTTGGGCTATATGTTACTCATTAAGTGAAAAATAGAGGCACCGCCTTTACAGGTACATTTTACTGTCTGGGTGCGGTTTCATTGTAAAAAATATAATTAAAGATTCATGGCAAACATGTTTGCTTCTAGAACGTGGACTTTGCTCACTGGTGAGATAATGAGACATTTGCTGCACACAGTGTGCCAACAGATCATTAAAAAAAACTTGTGGCAGAGGGTGAGCTGAAAATGAAAACCTTGACAAACACAAAAGTAACAGCTTCAAACTCATGCACATATTTTCACCCAAATTACTTTGGAATAAGCTGCTCATTAAACAGGGTCTTGTGATTCTTTGAATGCTTTACAAGAGCCCCTTTGAAGGAAGAAATGTTTTTGAATTTCTCACTTAAATCCTCTTTCACTTTAGACAATAAATAGGCTCCACAATTCGCACCGGCCTCAGGGGTGGGGTTCCTGCAACCCACACCTACATGACTCAACATGGTCTCACCTGCAGCGCAGGCTAAGAACGCAGGTTGAAATGTGTAGGGAAGAAGCGGTCTTGTGTGTTAACACTGATCTGACCCAAGCACAGAGTGCTAGTCCCAATTCTTACTGGTGGGTATTTCCAAAAGATTCTTCTTGTGATATCCGGACCTGGATAAATCTGGAGCTTCACATTGGACATCTACTAAAGGAAATACCATTACTGCCAAGTTGCGAAAACTCTTTCGTAGGAGCGCCCTCTAATGGATGGAGTACCTTATATTGGGTAGGCATTATAACTGGTCTCTATACTCACCAGCAGCAACTGCAAGCAACTTTAAAAAGAGGGTTTGGACTAAGCCAGCAGAAACCATGAGGCTGCCCCATTAGACCAGTCATAACAAACCAGTGCAGAGATGTTTCGAAGTGTGTGCTTGCCTGAAGAGTTAATCTCTTTCTGAGGTTAAATGCTTATGAGTAGCCTGGCATGAGTTACATCCATGAGGTCAATCGCCACCCATGGCATAGGTACCACAAAAACACAAATGGACTTTGTGAAACGTTCAACTGGCCCCTTGAAGCATGATGACAGTAGAAGCTTCTTCTCAACGCCTGCCAGGAGGTGCTAAAGGGGTTCACTGGACTCAGACCCCTTGAGCTCCACTACATGTGAAGGGTGAAACTTGATATAGTTTAATTTAGGATGGTTGGCACTGTATGAACAAAGACCTAGCTGCACCCACAGTTCCTTCTGTTATTAACATAAATGAACATCAGCAGGAATTTTTAGTTTTCAACGACAGGGAGGCTGAACCAAAGGCAGGAGTCCTAACTCCTGGTCCATGGGAAGCAGAACAAGTAGGGCTCTGTCTGAACTCTACAAAGGAACGGGGACCATACTCCCGGTCCCTGGGAAGCAGAACAAGGAGAACTCTGTCTGAACTCTACAAAGGAAAAGGGACCATACTCCTGGTCCCTGGGAAGCAGAACAAGGAGGACTCTTTCTGAACTCTACAAAGGAACGGGGACCATACTCCTGGTACCTGGGAAGCAGAACAAGGAGGACTCTGTCTAATCTCTACAAAGGAAAAAGGAGGACCTCTGTCTGATCTCTACAAAGGAAAGGGGACCATACTCCTGGTCCCTGGGAAGCAGAACAAGAAGGACTCTGTCTGAACTTGAGTCCACAAAGTGGTCAAAATGTGAAGTGGCCTCGACAGTGTATTAGATACTGAGATGACCTTGATGGGATGTGGCCAAGAGGACTCGGCCAGATGCAAGGTGGGCTGCCTACAGAGGAGCTCTCAGAAAGACAGATGGCAGCACTCCTATCCACTTCGTAGGCCAACTGTTTCAGTAAGCCTGGTGCAGTGACGGACAGGAAGCACAACAGGGACCTCTGTGACCTCACATGTATTTGTATCCTGACAGGACCACACTAGTAACCATAACGGACATACTGCTCATAAGAAAGTGAACCAAGCTACCACAGCTGATGTGGGTGGTGTATGACATCCTTGACAAAATGCTGTCTTCCCAGTTCATTTCTACCACAGGTTGACCAGGAGATACAGGCAAGTGAAGCTATGGAAGGCTCCAATGGGTCCTGGCTTTCCTTGCACCCTGGCCAAGGAGAGTCCCGGGCCGAGACACTTGTCATGAAGAATGCCGCACTGGTCTGGAGCTATGAAGTGTCATAGCCTTAGAGTCCTCTCTCCAGCACATGACCATTGTGCTGACCAGGATGAGGGACACACCTGACTGTGATGGCAGAGAAGTGCTAGTCTGTCGTGCATGGACAGTTACCTGGTCCACGCCTTGAAGCCTGGACAGGTGACCATTAAAGCCATCAAAGCCTGGGACGTGCCTCGCTTCCCGGCCTAGTTAGGGGCTTCAGTGGCACCGTTTATTTTATTTACTCATTAATGAGCAACAGGACCATGAGCAAAAGAAGAATCCCCAGAGGGGGGTGTCCTTATTCAGATGGCCGGCAACCCCACTGTGTACCTGTTCAGTGAGCTTCTGCCTGAATAGTAAAGCTGTCTACAACAGAGAGCGAAAATATCACCTTGGTCTGGGCTCTGAAGAGACTGCAACCACACATCTCCCGGAGTAAATGTGCTCACTTGCATCAACGGGTTGAAGTCTCTTCCTGGAGCAGATACGGCACTAAAAATGTCAATGCTACTGACCTGACAAACACCTTGAATGGGGTCCCAAGCAGTTCCAACATGGCGTTGGTATCATTTCTCAAGACAGTCACTTCCAATAAGAAGGAAATGTTACTAAGAACCGGCACTGGACAGCGCAGTTGTCGTGATACACCTGCAGGCAGTCTCTCTGATCCTTTTTTTAAGCAGGTGGTCTCTTCCCCTGCTTGAGATGGGGATGGCGGCTGAAACAACCTTGACAACCCTGGTGTGCCTACGCAGGAGGAGGGACTGGGTCATCAACAGCAGCTGAGTGATTTGGGGCCGCTATGCTGTTGAGGTTTTCAAATAATGCACCTGATACTTGAAAGTGTTGCTCAGATCATAGGAAGGTTAGCAACTTGTGCTTGTTGAGGACCTGAATATGCCGTGCGGCAGGTTTTGTGTGCACTGGTGGAAGACTATTCCAAAGTCATGCTTAAACACTGCCGTCAGTGGATGGCTGGTGAGAGGTGGCTGCCAGCTATGGCCTTATGTTCAATGAGCATATTAACCAACAATACTCTAGAGGGATTCTTCCCTACCCCTAAACCTCTATCAATGCAGAGACTCCTTGCACCTTTCCAGCTAAGGTGGTCATAAGCAGTGCTGGTCAGATCGAGAGTTTGACCTGTACCAGACATGATAGAAAAAGGTTTAAGGGACAGAAAAAGAAAGAAAAAGTTTCAGAACTTTTTAAGGAAACAGAAAAAAAACTTTTTCAACTTTTAAGAAACTTTTTGAAAGTTTAGAGGTACTTTTCAGCACTTAGCAATAGAGTAAGAGAAGAAAAGCAAAACTTTTTGGTTAGGTGTACATACACTGAACTTGTTTTGTATATTTTTCTCTTATGAAAAGTAAAAAATGACAAAGTGGTAAGTAGTTGCAAGTACTTATCCCACCGCTGCACAACCAATGTAGGAGGCTGGCCTGGTTTGTAGTGGTACCAAGGGGCACTTACACTCTGCACCAGGTCCAGTTATCCCTTATTAGTGTAGAAGAGGTGTCTAGCAGCTTAGACTGATAGAAAAGGGTAGCTTAGCAGAGCAGCTTAGGCTGAACTAGGAGACGTGTAAAGCTCCCACTATACCACTGGTGTCATATGCACAATATCATAAGAAAACACAATACACAGATATACTAAAAATAAAGGTACTTTATTTTTATAACAATATGCCAAAAGTATCTCAGTGAGTACCCTCAGTAAGAGGATAGCAAATATACACAAAATATATGTACACAATACCAAAAATATGCAGTAATAGCAATAGAAAGCAATGCAAGCAATGTACAGTCACAATAGATTGCAATGAGAGCACATAGGTATAGGGGCAACACAAACCATATACTCCAAAAGTGGAATGCGAATCACAAATGGACCCCAAACCTATGTGACCTTGTAGAGGGTCGCTGGGACTGTAAGAAAACAGTGAGGGTTAGAAAAATAGCCCACCCCAAGACCCTGAAAAATGGGTGCAAAGTGCACCTTAGTTCCCCAGAGAGCACAGAAGTCGTGATAGGGGAATTCTGCAAGGAAGACCAACACCAGCAATGCAACAACGATGGATTTCCAGACGAGAGTACCTGTGGAACAAGGGGACCAAGTCCAAGAGTCACACTCAAGTCGTGAGTGGGAAGATGCCCAAGAAATGACAACTGAGGGTGCAAAGAAGCTGCCAACAGATGGTAGAAGCTGTGGATTCTGCAAGAACAAAGAGGACTAGGAACTTCCCCTTTGGAGGATGTCGTGAAGAAGCTTGCAGAGGTGTTTCCGTGCAGAAAGACCGCAAACAAGCCTTGCTAGCTGCAAGGGTCGCGGTTAGGGTTTTTAGATGCTGCTGTGGCCCAGGAGGGACCAGGATGTCGCCAATTGCGTGAGGAGACAGAGGGGGCGCCCAGCAAGACAAGGAGCCCTCACCGAAGCAAGCAGCACCCGTAAAAGTGCCAGAACAGGCACTACGAAGAAGAGTGAACCGGAGCTCATCCAAAGTCACAAAGGAAGGTCCCACGACGCCGGAGGACAACTCAGGAGGTCGTGCACTGCAGGTTAGAGTGTCGGGGACCCAGGCTTGGCTGTGCACAAAGGAAATCCTGGAAGAGTGCACAGGAGCCGGAGCAGTTGCAAATCACGCAGTACCCAGCAATGCAGTCTGGCGTGGGGAGGCAAGGACTTACCTCCACCAAACTTGGACTGAAGAGTCACTGGACTGTGGGAGTCACTTGGACAGAGTTGCTGAGTTCCAGGGACCACGCTCGTCGTGCTGAGAGGGGACCCAGAGGACCGGTGATGCAGTCTTTTGGTGCCTGCGGTTGCAGGGGGAAGATTGTCGACCCACGGGAGATTTCTCCGGAGCTTCTAGTGCAGAGAGGAGGCAGACTACCCCCACAGCATGCACCACCAGGAAAACAGTTGAGAAGGCGGCTGGATCAGCGATACAAGGTTGCAGTAGTCGTCTTTGCTACTTTGTTGCGGTTTTGCAGGCGTCCAGAGCAGTCAGCGGTCGATTCCTTGGCAGAAGGTGAAGAGAGAGATGGAGAGGAAATCTGATGAGCTCTTGCATTCGTTATCTAACAAATTCCCCAAAGCAGAGACCCTAAATAGCCAGAAAAGGAGGTTTGGCTACTTAGGAAGGAGGATAGGCTAGCAACACAGGTAAGAGCCTATCAGAAGGAGTCTCTGACGTCACCTGCTGGCCCTGGCCACTCAGAGCAGTCCAGTGTGCCAGCAGCACCTCTGTTTCCAATATGGCAGAGGTCTGGAGCACACTGGAGGAGCTCTGGGCACCTCCCAGGGGAGGTGCAGGTCAGGGGAGTGGCCACTCCCCTTTCCTTTGTCCAGTTTCGCGCCAGAGCAGGGCTGGGGGATCCCTGAACCGGTGTAGACTGGCTTATGCAGAGATGGGCACCATGTGTGCCCATCAAAGAATTTCCAGAGGCTGGGGGAGGCTACTCCTCCCCAGCCCTGACACCTTTTTCCAAAGGTCTGAGTGAAACCCTGGGAAAGGCAGTTTGGCAGTACCCGGGTCTGTGCTAGAGACTCGGGGGATCATGGAATTGTCACCCCAATGCCAGAATGGCATTGGGGTGACAATTCCATGATCTTAGACATGTTACATGGCCATGTTCGGAGTTACCATTGTGACGCTGTACATAGGTAGTGACCTATGTACAGTGCACGCGTGTAATGGTGTCCCCGCACTCACAAAGTCCGGGGAATTTGCCCTGAACAATGTGGGGGCACCTTGGCTAGTGCCAGGGTGCCCACACACTAAGTAACTTAGCACCCAACCTTTACCAGGTAAAGGTTAGACATATAGGTGACTTATAAGTTACTTAAGTGCAGTGGTAAATGGCTGTGAAATAATGTGGACGTTATTTCACTCAGGCTGCAGTGGCAGGCCTGTGTAAGAATTGTCAGAGCTCCCTATGGGTGGCAAAAGAAATGCTGCAGCCCATAGGGATGTCCTGGAACCCCAATACCCTGGGTACCTCAGTACCATATACTAGGGAATTATAAGGGTGTTCCAGTATGCCAATGTGAATTGGTGAAATTGGACACTAGCCTGTTAGTGACAATTTGCAAAGAGAGAGCATAACCACTGAGGTTCTGGTTAGCAGAGACTCAGTGAGACAGTTAGGCACCACACAGGGAACACATACATATAGGCCACAAACTTATGAGCACTGGGGTCCTGACTAGCAGGGTCTCAGTGACACATAACAGACATACTGAAAACATAGGGTTCTCACTAGGAGCACTGGGCCCTGGCTAGCAGGATCCCAGTGAGACAGTGAAAACACCCTGACATACACTCACAAACAGGCCCAAAGTGGGGGTAACAAGGCTAGAAAGAGGCTACATTCTCACACTCCCCTCTACCGCGACCGCTCCGTTACGGTAAGGAAATCCTGCACCTGAACACACCTCTACATCTGTTGCCCCTGGGCCATAGAGAAGAGGACCAACAGTGCCTTCCTGTGCCCAAGCATCGTGAGGCCTGAGCCCTGTTTTTAGTTCAGCCCGGCTGGCTTCCTACACAGAGCCTGCAGCCTCTTTTCTCAGTGATCGATCTCCATTGAAACGTACTGGACCCCCAACACTGTCTTGCACCCGCCACCCCTGTGCCGCTGGTGGTGCCTTGGACCTTGCCCACCACTCACCTTGACTCCTGGAAATTGGTCTTGGAAGTGGCTGTACTCTACCTGTTTGCAGAACTTGTTTTTCCTCCCATGGGATAGCACTGCAGAACTCTGAAACTGCACTGCATCCACTCTTAAAAGTGAAAAGTATTTATATCTAAAAACGTACTTACCTGAATGACTGTTCTCTAATGCCTAAACATATATAAAAGAAATTGCTATTTTTATAAATGGGTGTGGCTATCTTTTTTGAGCCGTGTATCTCATTTATTGACTTTTCTGTCTATTTGTGGATGTCTTGCTCTCCTCTGTGTTAAGCCTAAGGCTGCTTGCCCACACTACCTTTAAATAGGGCACTCTGGGTTTGCATAGCAAGCCCTGTCCACTCATTGGGAAACTCCTGGGCTCTTTATACAGTGTATCTAGTTACTTGATGTACCACGTAAAGAGCAAGCTTCCTGCAATATTACTAATGAGTTCCCGGTGATCTGTAGTTTTTTGGGGAGTCGCTGGTGATTCCAGTGTAGAGGACGTTGCAGCTAGCTGGAGACGAGAGCCTGTTTTTTCTGGTGGTAACTTCGGAGATCTTCCTCAGCATCGATGCAAAGCGGGATGCCGTGACGGTGTTGACTTGCCTTGTCATGTCCAGTTTGTTGTCAATGATGATCCTGAGGTTCTTGACATGGGTGTGGGCCTTATAGTGCTGTGTTCTTGCCAAAGATCACTACATATCTGTCTTGACTGGTGTTGAGCTTTAAGCAGTTGGACAGTCGTTTTCCAGGTTAAAGTTCAGCTCTTTGATGAGGATGAAACTGATGATCAGAGTTGTGACAAAGTTTAAGACCTTGCTGGAAATTCTGGTGCGAGCTCCTGGTGGTCTGTAAATGAGGGTTCTGTGCAGGCTGAAGTTTGCTATTCTGAGTAACTTAAAAATGAGGTGTTCCATGTAGCTGGGGGACGCATCAGTGGCGGTGGTACAGCTGATGGTATCCTTGAATGTCGCTTTACCTCAGGGATTGTAATGCTGGTTCTGCCTCAAGATCTTGTAGCGGCAGGGATGGCTATGGCGATGTTGGGTGCCACGCTGGGCTTAGCCATGTTTGTTAGAGGAACAGAAGGAACAGTACATGGTCAGGTAGCAGATCCCAGATCTCTATGGCATGTTTGCTGAGCGAGTGAGTGTTGAGGAGCATGCATGAGAAAGATGTGTACTGTGAAGGTCAGGTCTGGTCTGTGTGGCTGTATCATGGAGGAATGTTTGTTGACATTCTAAAGGTGGAGAAAGGTTGATGGGGAGATTGCATGAGTATTTGCAGGAGGCACAGTGGAATGCTCGCTGGGTGGTGCATGTGGTGGCAGTCCGGATTGACAGAAACGAGGGTCAAGGCAGAGTGGTGGAAGTCAGACTAGGGTTCCTCCCGCTGGGTGCTGTCCAGGCATGGATGGGCAAAGCAAGTCTTGCCTTGGCCACCCTTAAGAAAGTCTTGGTGGTGGTGGGGGAGGAGGGGTCCACAGTTAATGGTGGCCAAGGATGTGAGGGGCATAGTAGAGGGGGAAACAGGTAGGAGCGCTGTGGGAAGGGAGATTGGGAAAACAAGGGTCACCGCAAGAAAGAATAAAGGAAGAAGACGCCCAACACAGCAAGAGACACAAAAACAGCACAAAGCAAGAGTCAAAGCAGAGAAATGAGGCACAAAACAAGAGTCAAGAGAGAGAGAGAAAGGCAGTGACAAGGGTTAAAAGTAGCTTTAAGACTATAACTAGTTTCAAATCTTTGCACTACTGAAGGATAACACCACACACCTGTGTTGCCCTATAGAAAGTGCAAGGGTGAATTGACTGGCTGGAAGTAGCTTTGGGCTCGAAGAATGAAAAGTAATTTTATGTGGTGGAAAGGAGTTTTTGTGCTATGATAAAAGGCAGATCTATCTGTGTTTCAGTTCTTTTAGTTATTTCTGTTGTTTACAAGTATAATCTATAATAAACTCACTGAATATCCAGGGTATACGAATGAGAGAGATTAGAAGGCAAACATCTGCATTTGTAGACCATATCAGCTTGTTTCAGACTTGAAACCATGTCATCAAGCATGTTTAAAACTGGTAGCAGCATATGAAGAAGTGACTAGTCACAGAATCAATAAAGCCAAATCTGAAACAATGTCCAACAAAGTTAGTTGTTTTAAATTACAAGTAGAAGAATTTGGTCTGAATTGGTAGGAGCCACTGTGACTCCTGAGAAGGCACCGAAAGTCTGGTGCCCAGCTGCTGTTTTTAGGCAGTCACATGCCAAACTTGTTTGTTGTAAACAACTCCAAAAGCAGGAGTTTGTTTCTCAAAAAGAAGGTTGTTTTATATAACACAGCTACCGAGGTTCCAGAGGGTTACCAAGCTTACCTCTATTGTTGTATACGATTTGTACAAGCGTCATTGACAGCCATTATAATTCTTTAAAATGTGGCTATTTTCTTTGTTGTAGTTATTTGTGCCCATTACTGAACCAATATTAAAAATACTGGAAACAGGTCAAGAAGTTACAGAGCACAGGCATTTAACGGCATACTGTACCATGAAATCATTTTATTGGTACATGTACGGTCTGTACCATTTAAAAAAATCATTGTGGATGTAGAATATTACTTCCATTGAAAATCTTGCTTAGTTTAGAGTGGCAAATGGACTGCGGATATAGTAATTACAACAAGAAGAGCACTGATATCACATCTCTTATTTTGTACCTGGGCTCAGACAATCCTTTCTTTTTTTCCCTTGTTTATCTCTACGTTTATTTACACATGTGTTTTCTTCTCTCCTCGTGTTGAATCCCTCCTCAGGGTTGGTAACTGGATCACCTGCAAATAAAGAATAAAATACACGATTTGTGTTCACTACAAATGCATTTCCAATCATTTTAGGCCCATATTTGATCCCTCATCTCATTCTATTGAGGGTGCGTGAACCCCACTCACCTCTGCCTCTGGCGCTTCAAGTGATCTTGTGCCAGTGAAAAAGAAAGCTGTAAACCTCAAGAGTAGAAGACACTTGGATATATAACGTGTAATTAAAATTCCTTAAGCGTCTTTATACTTCTACTGAAAAGCTAAAATGTCAAGGAATATTTCTGAGCAGAGTGTATGGGGGTTTCAGCACAACTTAGGTTAGACTGATTTAAAGACCGAGAGAGCCCTGTAGGAACGAGGAGTGCCTTCATTAATGGACAACACAGAAACTGCATTGTCCATTAATGAAGATAAATGCAAACTGGGGAATCTAGAAATACTGGCTAAGTATTCCTACACCTCATTTAGAGAAGAGTTGAACAGGGATGGATGCACCGTAGGGAACATGCTGGCCTGCTTGCTGCCTAGGATTGAAGGGTTGTGACTTTGGTCCTCAATACATGTGATGTATTTGGCTGCTGTGCCCGTGTACTGGCACTAGGGTTGTTAGGCACAGCTACTACTTGGGTTGTGGCAGTAGTCAGGTGCCCGCTGTGGCCTGTCCTGTGTGCCCCAGCTGTAGAATCACTGATGTGCGTACTCTGCAATGAACTGAGGGACTAGGGGAACCATGTGATCTGTTTAAATGTGGACTTTGTCTTTAGCCACAAATGAGTCAAACATTGATACCACAGGGGGCACGCAGCAAATACAAATTAATTTTCAAGAAAAAAACGAAATTAAGTAAATCACTTTCAGCAGAAATACTTTAACAATTAGCTAGATTCCTATTCATTTGATTCAAAATACACGTGGCCTAGCTCTTTCTAGAAAACAAAGAAAGAAACCTGGTTCACACCAGAAATAAACAAAAAAACTTTAACAGGAATCCTCACAACTTGGGCTACTTATAATTTGTATGCGATAACCTCAGTCGAGAGATAGTTTGCCACCAGAAACTCCATAAGACAACAATCTAGTCTATCAAGAAAAATGGGAATATCGGTCTACATGCTACGGGGTGGTATGGGATCCAGCTGCCTCCTCTAATAATGTTCACATGACCAAGCTGCCAAGTAACTACAAATAACCAATCTATCTCCCAAAACTCTGGCCTAGAATCTGCTATTACATCTTGCCCAGTTACCCTTTAACCACATCTTTACATCAAAGGTCTCATGAATATATCCGCGTTTCTTGAACTCTAAACACTTCACAATTTGCCTGTGCCAAAACCTTCTTCCAGACACTCAGTGATGGTTTTTCTGATGTTAATTACTTTTGTCAGACTACCTTGATCTAACAGGGGTCTATTTCTAGACATTTTTTCTTGGTCTTCGTGAAGTGATGATACCACAAACTATTCTCTGCTCAGTGTTTCACTTCTTTTAGCCAAAGATGTGCCTTTGTGTTTGGGCTTCTCATGCATTTGCTCTCCCCCTTTTGTAGAAACTGTTTTCCCAATGCATTTATTTTCTTTATACTTCTCTGTTGCATATGAGTGTTTGGTCTTCATCTCTCCTCTTAATGTCTCTCCTTTTCCCTTTCTTTATTGTTCTCTTTCCTTTCCCCCATGGTAGAAGCACTTTAGCTCAAGTGAGATGTGGAGAGGATGTGCCGGGGGAGACCACTGCCACACTGCTTTGCAAAGCATTAGAGTGATATCTCTGAAGCTGCCCCTAGATGTAGACACTGCTGGCAAAAGGGAGAATCATGCAGTGTCCATGGGAGAAGCTGAGAGTATGATTCTTACTACATACCCTGAAAAGATTGTAGCAGTGGCTTTATCTTCCAGTTTGCCTTAAGATGTGCACAGTGCTGCTAAGGCAGACCATACACCTTACAAATAAGAGCATATAGCAAGCAGAGGGTGCTCATCTGTGGACATTTTCTATAATCAGCACCTAAAACTCCTTGAGCAGCTGGAATGTGAGAACTTGTGCATAACCCACCCTTATTGCTTACAATCTACTTAACTTTGTGGCACTCTGTTGTATGACAACTGGGTCCTTGGCTCTAGTAAACTTGGAGACCAGCTATGTAGCTCGTCCCTGTTAATTATGTGCTACTTGGTAGTAGAGATGGGGCTACTGTCCGGAGAGTGGCACACTTGAGACTATGGCCCTCATTACGAGTTTGGCAGGCAGTGGAGGCCCCCTGCCAAACTCGTGCTGCCAGTGCGGGCAGAACACCGCCGGCCCTATTATAAGTCTCCTGCTGGGCCGGGAGGCGGAAACAGCGTTTCTGCCCACCAGCTCAGCAGGAAACACGGCCTTAACATTGTCGCCGGCTCGTAAGCGAGTCGGTGGCAATGTGGTGGTGCGGCGGGTGCAGCAGCACCTGCCACACTTTCCACTGTCTGTAGTTCGGGAAGTGGAAAGCACGATGGGGATGTCCATGGGGGTCCCTGCACTGCCCATGCCAAGTGTATGGGCAGTGCAGGGTCCCCCAACCCCCGACACTCCCATTCCGCCAGCCTTTCCATGGCAGTCCAAATGCCATGAAAAGGCTGGTGGATTGGGGAGTTGTAATCCCCAGGGTAGCGCTGCATGCAGTGCCCCCCTGGCGGATTACAACCGCCGAGACCGCTAGGCTGTCGTCTGGCAGCAGTCTGGCAGTGTCGGTGGTCGGACCGTGGCAGCTCTGCCACGGCCGTAACATGGCAGTCTGACCGCGGCAGTCGTCTGCCACAAGTGCGGCAGTCCAACCCCCACCACAAGTCTGGCGGTCTCAAGACCGCCAGACTCCTAATGAGGGCCTATGTGTTCATACATCACCTACCCTGTTATAAGAATGTTGAGGACAAGTGTTTGGATCTGTTAGCCACGATACTGGTCAAGTACAACAATCAGATAATTCTGTAAGATTTTATTCTGTGGACAGACTCTAAATGAAAACTTCAAGAAGAACAGTTTATTGACTTGCTGATTGTTACAGGCATGAGTCAACATGTCCAGTGAAAACCCTTATAGCAGGATACTCCCTAAACATTACAGATTTTGAGTTGTCTACACCTTTCAGGTGACTCTAGTTCCACTAACTTTGACCCATTCCAGAGGTGTGTTTTAAAATATAAACATCTCTGCTCTACCAAAGTCTAAGGTACACAGAATAGTCAACGCCAAACAAAGAAAAAGAGGCTAAAAAGAGAGCAGCAGCAATGACACGAACAGAGTATGAAACTGTGAGTTTTAAAATTCTGTACATCGCGTAACTATTTGGCAAGAAAATAAATTGGGCTATCACAAAGTTAAAACAATTCACAGTGAACCTGACAGAAAACGTTGTTAACTTCAGCAATCTAAATCCAAGTACATGTGACAAAGGTAAAAAAACACATCTTTGTACGTAAGATTAACTTGTTGGAGGTCAGCCAATTAATAAAGGACTGTAAAACCTCTGGTTTCCCCTGGATATACTTTTACTTCCAACCATTACTTCCTACTTTTCTGCTGCCATCAATACATCACTAGTCTCAGAAATAGCTCTCACATGACTAAACAGAGGGACAGAAAAAGAGGATGGAAAGAAAAGTAAACATTTTCGAGGAATAAAGTGGAGTTCTGGATCATCACTACATGAATATTTCTTGTGGATATTGCCTTTTTTGAGTGGATTACTGTTTCACAGACATATGATTTTTAGGATATATTGATAACATCAGATTCACCATGTCTCTGTAACTTCATGTGCTTCTGGCTCTTGTACCTCTGTGAACCTTTGTTGAATGAGTGACATAAAATATAAAAATATAAGCTCCTTCGTGATTATAAACCTGTGGCTGTATCCCTCTGTGATTAGATCACACTAAATGGTTCTCAGTTGTATTCAATGTAGATGGTACTTTGGTCTGAACATCTTGAAATCATTAATGAATTAATCTACATTTATTTGGTTTGAATAAGTCCCTTGTTGGCTCTTTATACCTTACCCTATTAATACCCGAGCTCACAAGGGCCTATTGTGTTGTCCCTTGCAATTACTTGTCGCTTAGTGAAGCAAGGTTTTAGAAGTCCCTTCCTTGAGTGATCAAGGAAAAGAGTTTTACAACACATCCCCACAATAAACACCTTTTCAAGCTCCTTCCTAGTCTCAGCATGGTCTATTGATTAAATCTCGATTCCTTTCCTAGCACCAAGAGACCACTTCTGCAGTGAATGCTGCTTGCTATAAAATCTAGTGATATAACACAACAAAACATGACATACCTGTCCTCTCCCTTGATATCCATCTCAGCTGGCCTCTTCTTCCACACAAAGTGAAGTACTGGGGGAATAATTCTGCTCTCAATTCATAGTCACAGCTTTTGAGTGATATTTAGATATTCTCTGTAAGGAAATGCCTCCTTGGCATGGTTGCCCCCTGACTTTTTGCCTTTGCTGATGCTATGTTTACAATTGAAAGTATGCTGAGGCCTGCTAACCAGGCCCCAGCACCAGTGTTCTTTCCCTAACCTGTACTTTTGTATCCACAATTGGCAGACCCTGGCATCCAGATAAGTCCCTTGTAACTGGTACTTCTAGTACCAAGGGCCCTGATGCCAAGGAAGGTCTCTAAGGGCAGCAGCATGTCTTATGCCACCCTGGAGACCTCTCACTCAGCACAGACACACTGCTTGCCAGCTTGTGTGTGCTAGTGAGGACAAAACGAGTAAGTCGACATGGCACTCCCCTCAGGGTGCCATGCCAGCCTCTCACTGCCTATGCAGTATAGGTAAGACACCCCTCTAGCAGGCCTTACAGCCCTAAGGCAGGGTGCACTATACCATAGGTGAGGGTACCAGTGCATGAGCATGGTACCCCTACAGTGTCTAAACAAAACCTTAGACATTGTAAGTGCAGGGTAGCCATAAGAGTATATGGTCTGGGAGTCTGTCAAACACGAACTCCACAGCACCATAATGGCTACACTGAAAACTGGGAAGTTTGGTATCAAACTTCTCAGCACAATAAATGCACACTGATGCCAGTGTACATTTTATTGTAAAATACACCCCAGAGGGCACCTTAGAGGTGCCCCCTGAAACTTAACCGACTATCTGTGTAGGCTGACTAGTTCCAGCAGCCTGCCACACCAGAGACATGTTGCTGGCCCCATGGGGAGAGTGCCTTTGTCACTCTGAGGCCAGTAACAAAGCCTGCACTGGGTGGAGATGCTAACACCTCCCCCAGGCAGGAGCTGTGACACCTGGCGGTGAGCCTCAAAGGCTCACCCCTTTGTCACAGCCCAGCAGGGCACTCCAGCTTAGTGGAGTTGCCCGCCCCCTCCGGCCACGGCCCCCACTTTTGGCGGCAAGGCTGGAGGGAACAAAGAAAGCAACAAGGAGGAGTCACTGGCCAGTCAGGACAGCCCCTAAGGTGTCCTGAGCTGAGGTGACTCTGACTTTTAGAAATCCTCCATCTTGCAGATGGAGGATTCCCCCAATAGGGTTAGGATTGTGTCCCCCTCCCCTTGGGAGGAGGCACAAAGAGGGTGTACCCACCCTCAGGGCTAGTAGCCATTGGCTACTAACCCCCCAGACCTAAACACGCCCTTAAATTTAGTATTTAAGGGCTACCCTGAACCCTAGAAAATTAGATTCCTGCAACTACAAGAAGAAGGACTGCCTAGCTGAAAACTCCTGCAGAGGAAGACCAGAAGACGACAACTGCCTTGGCTCCAGAAACTCACCGGCCTGTCTCCTGCCTTCCAAAGATCCTGCTCCAGCGACGCCTTCCAAAGGGACCAGCGACCTCGACATCCTCTGAGGACTGCCCCGGCTTCGAAAAGACAAGAAACTCCCGAGGACAGCGGACCTGATCCAAGAAAAGCTGCAACTTTGTTTCCAGCAGCTTTAAAGAACCCTGCAAGCTCCCCGCAAGAAGCGTGAGACTTGCAACACTGCACCCGGCGACCCCGACTCGGCTGGTGGCGATCCAACACCTCAGGAGGGACCCCAGGACTACTCTAAGACTGTGAGTACAAAAACCTGTCCCCCCTGAGCCCCCACAGCGCCGCCTGCAGAGGGAATCCCGAGGCTTCCCCTGACCGCGACTCTTTGAATCCTAAGTCCCGACACCTGGGAGAGACCCTGCACCCGCAGCCCCCAGGACCGGAAGGACCGGACTTTCACTGGAGGAGTGACCCCCAGGAGTCCCTCTCCCTTGACCAAGTGGAGGTTTCCCCGAGGAACCCCCCCCTTGCCTGCCTGCAGCGCTGAAGAGATCCCTAGATCTCCCATTGACTTCCATTACAAACCCGACGCTTGTTTCTACACTGCACCCGGCCGCCCCCGCGCTGCTGAGGGTGAAATTTCTGTGTGGGCTTGTGTCCCCCCCGGTGCCCTACAAAACCCCGCTGGTCTGCCCTCCGAAGACGCGGGTACTTACCTGCAAGCAGACCGGAACCGGGGCACCCCCTTCTCTCCATTCAAGCCTATGTGTTTTGGGCACCACTTTGAACTCTGCACCTGACCGGCCCTGAGCTGCTGGTGTGGTGACTTTGGGGTTGCTCTGAACCCCCAACGGTGGGCTACCTTGGACCAAGAACTAAGCCCTGTAAGTGTCCTACTTACCTGGTTAACCTAACAAATACTTACCTCCCCTAGGAACTGTGAAAATTGCACTAAGTGTCCACTTTTAAAACAGCTATTTGTGAATAACTTGAAAAGTATACATGCAATTTTGATGATTTGAAGTTCCTAAAGTACTTACCTGCAATACCTTTCGAATGAGATATTACATGTAGAATTTGAACCTGTGGTTCTTAAAATAAACTAAGAAAAGATATTTTTCTATACAAAAACCTATTGGCTGGATTTGTCTCTGAGTGTGTGTACCTCATTTATTGTCTATGTGTATGTACAACAAATGCTTAACACTACTCCTTGGATAAGCCTACTGCTCGACCACACTACCACAAAATAGAGCATTAGTATTATCTATTTTTACCACTATTTTACCTCTAAGGGGAACCCTTGGACTCTGTGCATGCTATTCCTTACTTTGAAATAGCACATACAGAGCCAACTTCCTACATTGGTGGCAGCGGTGGGATACAAGACTTTGCATTTGCTGGACTACTCAGCCAATACCTGATCACACGACAAATTCCAAAATTGTCATTAGAAATTCATTTTTGCAATTTGAAATTTTTCTAAATTCTTAAAAGTCCTGCTAGGGCCTTGTGTGTTAAGTCCCTGTTTAGCATTGTCTTGTAGAGTTTAAAAAGTTTGTTAAAAGTTTGAAATTAGATTCTAGAAACAGTTTTAGATTCTTTAAAAAGTCTCCCAACTTTTAGCAAAATAATGTCTGATACAGAGATGAATGTGGTGGAACTCGACACCACACCTTACCTCCATCTTAAGATGAGGGAGCTAAGGTCTCTCTGTAATATCAAAAAAATAACCATTGGCTCCAGACCTACCAAAATTCAGCTCCAGGAGCTGTTGGCAGAGTTTGAAAAAGCCAACCCCTCTGATGATGACATCACAGAGGAAGAAATTAGTGACTTGGAGGCCAATGTCCCTCCTCCAGTCCTAAATAGGGAGAACAGGACCCCTCAAGTCCTGTCTCCAACTGTGTTAGTCAGAAATAGTGAGTCCCTCACAGGAGGGTCCCACATTTCTGAAATCACTGAGGATGCTCTCAGTGAAGATGACCTCCTGTTAGCCAGGATGGCCAAAAGATTGGCTTTAGAGAGACAGCTCCTAGCCATAGAAAGGGAAAGACAAGAGATGGGCCTAGGACCCATCAATGGTGGCAGCAATATAAATAGGGTCAGAGATTCTCCTGACATGTTAAAAATCCCCAAAGGGATTGTGACAAAATATGAAGATGGTGATGACATCACCAAATGGTTCACAGCTTTTGAGAGGGCTTGTGTAACCAGAAAAGTGAACAGATCTCACTGGGGTGCTCTCCTTTGGGAAATGTTCACTGGAAAGTGTAGGGATAGACTCCTCACACTCTCTGGAAAAGATGCAGAATCTTATGACCTCATGAAGGGTACCCTGATTGAGGGCTTTGGATTCTCCACTGAGGAGTACAGGATTAGGTTCAGGGGGGCTCAAAAATCCTTGAGCCAGACCTGGGTTGACTTTGTTGACTACTCAGTGAAAACACTAGATGGTTGGATTCAAGGCAGTGGTGTAAGTAATTATGATGGGCTGTACAATTTATTTGTGAAAGAACACCTATTGAGTAATTGTTTCAATGATAAACTGCATCAGCATCTGGTAGACCTAGGACCAATTTCTCCCCAAGAATTGGGAAAGAAGGCGGACCATTGGGTCAAGACAAGGGTGTCCAAGACTTCAACAGGGGGTGACCAAAAGAAAGGGGTCACAAAGACTCCCCAGGGGAAGGGTGATGAGACAACCAAAACTAAAAATAGTAAAGAGTCTTCTACAGGCCCCCAAAAACCTGCACAGGAGGGTGGGCCCAGAGCCTCTTCACAAAACAATGGGTACAAGGGTAAAAACTTTGATCCCAAGAAGGCCTGGTGTCATAGCTGTAAACAGCATGGACACCAAACTGGAGACAAGGCCTGTCCCAAGAAAGGTTCCACTCCAAACTCCCATCCAGGTAACACTGGTATGGCTAGTCTCCAAGTGGGATCAACAGTGTGCCCAGAGCAAATCAGGGTCCACACTGAAGCTACTCTAGTTTCTGAGGGAGGGGTGGATTTAGCCACACTAGCTGTCTGGCCGCCTAACATGCAAAAATACAGACAGCAACTCTTAATTAATGGGACTAGAATAGAGGGCCTGAGGGATACAGGTGCCAGTGTCACCATGGTGACAGAGAAACTGGTTTCCCCTGGCCAATACCTGACTGGAAAAACTTACACAGTCACCAACGCTGACAATCAGAGAAAAGTACATCCCATGGCAATGGTTACTTTAGAATGGGGAGGGGTCAATGGCCTGAAACAGGTGGTGGTCTCCTCAAATATCCCAGTGGACTGTCTGCTTGGAAATGACCTGGAGTCCTCAGCATGGGCTGAGGTAGAACTAAAAACCCATGCAGCAATGCTGGGTATCCCTGAACTGGTGTGTGTGAAAACAAGAGCACAATGCAAGGCACAGGGTGAACAAGTAGAGCTGGAGTCTGGAAGAATGGCCCAGCCTACCAAGAGAACAGGAAAGTCAGTTGGGAAACCAACTGCAACACAGCAAAAGAAAGGGAACCTCTCTTCTCAGGAAGAAGTTCTGCCCTCTGAGGGAACTGAGCCTTTGGAGCTTGAACCTTACCAGGTTGAGCTCTTGGGCCCAGGGGGACCCTCAAGGGAGGAGCTGTGTAAGGGACAAGAAACCTGTCCCTCTCTTGAAGGCCTTAGGCAGCAAGCTGCTGAAGAGTCCAAAGGCAAGAAAAATGGAACACATAGGGTCTATTGGGAAGATGGACTCCTGTACACTGAGGCCAGAGACCCCAAACCTGGTGCCACTAGGAGAGTGGTAGTGCCTCAGCTGTTCAGGAAGTTCATCCTAACATTGGCCCATGACATTCCCCTTGCTGGACATTTGGGACAAACCAAGACGTGGGAGAGGTTAGTCAACCACTTCTACTGGCCCAATATGTCCAACATGGTTAAGGAGTTTTGCCTCTCCTGCCCCACCTGTCAAGCCAGTGGTAAGACAGGTGGGCATCCAAAGGCCCCCCTCATTCCACTTCCAGTGGTGGGGGTTCCCTTTGAAAGAGTGGGTGTGGACATAGTTGGTCCACTAGAACCTCCCACAGCCTCAGGAAATATGTATATCCTGGTAGTAGTGGATCATGCTACCAGGTATCCTGAAGCTATTCCCCTTAGGTCGACTACTGCCCCTGCAGTAGCCAAGGCCCTCATTGGTATCTTTACCAGAGTGGGTTTCCCTAAGGAGGTGGTGTCTGACAGAGGTACCAACTTCATGTCAGCATACCTAAAGCACATGTGGAATGAGTGTGGAGTGACTTATAAATTCACTACACCATACCATCCACAAACTAATGGCTTGGTTGAGAGATTCAACAAGACATTAAAAGGCATGATCATGGGGCTCCCAGAAAAACTCAAAAGGAGATGGGATGTCCTCTTGCCATGTCTGCTTTTCGCTTACAGAGAGGTGCCACAGAAGGGAGTAGGATTCTCACCCTTTGAACTTCTGTTTGGTCATCCTGTAAGGGGACCACTTGCCCTTGTTAAAGAAGGCTGGGAGAGACCTCTCCATGAGCCTAAACAGGACATAGTGGACTATGTACTTGGCCTTCGCTCTAGAATGGCAGAGTACATGGAAAAGGCAACCAAAAACCTTGAGGCCAGCCAACAGCTCCAGAAGTTTTGGTATGACCAAAAGGCTGCACTGGTTGAGTTCCAACCAGGTCAGAAAGTCTGGGTTCTGGAGCCTGTGGCTCCCAGGGCACTCCAGGACAAATGGAGTGGCCCTTACCCAGTGCTAGAAAGGAAGAGTCAGGTCACCTACCTGGTGGACCTGGGCACAAGCAGGAGCCCCAAGAGGGTGATCCATGTGAACCGCCTTAAGCTCTTCCATGACAGGGCTGATGTGAATCTGTTGATGGTAACAGATGAGGATCAGGAGGCAGAGAGTGAACCTCTCCCTGATCTTCTGTCATCAGACCCAAAAGATGGCACAGTAGATGGAGTGATCTACTCAGACACCCTCTCTGGCCAACAGCAAGCTGATTGTAGGAGAGTCCTACAACAGTTTCCTGAACTCTTCTCCTTAACCCCTGGTCAGACACACCTGTGTACCCATGATGTGGACACAGGAGACAGCATGCCTGTCAAAAACAAAATTTTTAGACAGTCTGACCATGTTAAGGAAAGCATCAAGGTGGAAGTCCACAAGATGCTGGAATTGGGAGTAATTGAGCGCTCTGACAGCCCCTGGGCTAGCCCAGTGGTCTTAGTCCCCAAACCTCACACCAAAGATGGAAAGAAAGAGATGAGGTTTTGTGTGGACTACAGAGGGCTCAATTCTGTCACCAAGACAGATGCCCATCCAATTCCAAGAGCTGATGAGCTCATAGACAAATTAGGTGCTGCCAAATTCTTAAGTACCTTTGACTTGACAGCAGGGTACTGGCAAATAAAAATGGCACCTGGAGCAAAAGAGAAAACAGCATTCTCCACACCTGATGGGCATTATCAGTTTACTGTTATGCCCTTTGGTTTAAAGAATGCCCCTGCCACCTTCCAAAGGTTGGTGAATCAAGTCCTTGCTGGCTTGGAGTCCTTTAGCACAGCTTATCTTGATGATATTGCTGTCTTTAGCTCCACCTGGCAGGATCACCTGGTCCACCTGAAGAAGGTTTTGAAGGCTCTGCAATCTGCAGGCCTCTCTATCAAGGCATCCAAATGCCAGATAGGGCAGGGAACTGTGGTTTACTTGGGACACCTTGTAGGTGGAGGCCAAGTTCAGCCACTCCAACCCAAGATCCAGACTATTCTGGACTGGGTAGCTCCAAAAACCCAGACTCAAGTCAGGGCATTCCTTGGCTTGACTGGGTATTACAGGAGGTTTGTGAAGGGATATGGATCCATTGTGACAGCCCTCACTGAACTCACCTCCAAGAAAATGCCCAAGAAAGTGAACTGGACTGTGGAATGCCAACAGGCCTTTGACACCCTGAAACAAGCAATGTGCTCAGCACCAGTTCTAAAAGCTCCAGATTATTCTAAGCAGTTCATTGTGCAGACTGATGCCTCTGAACATGGGATAGGGGCAGTTTTGTCCCAAACAAATGATGATGGCCTTGACCAGCCTGTTGCTTTCATTAGCAGGAGGTTACTCCCCAGGGAGCAGCGTTGGAGTGCCATTGAGAGGGAGGCCTTTGCTGTGGTTTGGTCCCTGAAGAAGCTGAGACCATACCTCTTTGGGACTCACTTCCTAGTTCAAACTGACCACAGACCTCTCAAATGGCTGATGCAAATGAAAGGTGAAAATCCTAAACTGTTGAGGTGGTCCATCTCCCTACAGGGAATGGACTTTATAGTGGAACACAGACCTGGGACTGCCCATGCCAATGCAGATGGCCTTTCCAGGTTCTTCCACTTAGAAAATGAAGACTCTCTTGGGAAAGGTTAGTCTCATCCTCTTTCGTTTGGGGGGGGGGTTGTGTAAGGAAATGCCTCCTTGGCATGGTTGCCCCCTGACTTTTTGCCTTTGCTGATGCTATGTTTACAATTGAAAGTATGCTGAGGCCTGCTAACCAGGCCCCAGCACCAGTGTTCTTTCCCTAACCTGTACTTTTGTATCCACAATTGGCAGACCCTGGCATCCAGATAAGTCCCTTGTAACTGGTACTTCTAGTACCAAGGGCCCTGATGCCAAGGAAGGTCTCTAAGGGCTGCAGCATGTCTTATGCCACCCTGGAGACCTCTCACTCAGCACAGACACACTGCTTGCCAGCTTGTGTGTGCTAGTGAGGACAAAACGAGTAAGTCGACATGGCACTCCCCTCAGGGTGCCATGCCAGCCTCTCACTGCCTATGCAGTATAGGTAAGACACCCCTCTAGCAGGCCTTACAGCCCTAAGGCAGGGTGCACTATACCATAGGTGAGGGTACCAGTGCATGAGCATGGTACCCCTACAGTGTCTAAACAAAACCTTAGACATTGTAAGTGCAGGGTAGCCATAAGAGTATATGGTCTGGGAGTCTGTCAAACACGAACTCCACAGCACCATAATGGCTACACTGAAAACTGGGAAGTTTGGTATCAAACTTCTCAGCACAATAAATGCACACTGATGCCAGTGTACATTTTATTGTAAAATACACCCCAGAGGGCACCTTAGAGGTGCCCCCTGAAACTTAACCGACTATCTGTGTAGGCTGACTAGTTCCAGCAGCCTGCCACACCAGAGACATGTTGCTGGCCCCATGGGGAGAGTGCCTTTGTCACTCTGAGGCCAGTAACAAAGCCTGCACTGGGTGGAGATGCTAACACCTCCCCCAGGCAGGAGCTGTGACACCTGGCGGTGAGCCTCAAAGGCTCACCCCTTTGTCACAGCCCAGCAGGGCACTCCAGCTTAGTGGAGTTGCCCGCCCCCTCCGGCCACGGCCCCCACTTTTGGCGGCAAGGCTGGAGGGAACAAAGAAAGCAACAAGGAGGAGTCACTGGCCAGTCAGGACAGCCCCTAAGGTGTCCTGAGCTGAGGTGACTGACTTTTAGAAATCCTCCATCTTGCAGATGGAGGATTCCCCCAATAGGGTTAGGATTGTGTCCCCCTCCCCTTGGGAGGAGGCACAAAGAGGGTGTACCCACCCTCAGGGCTAGTAGCCATTGGCTACTAACCCCCCAGACCTAAACACGCCCTTAAATTTAGTATTTAAGGGCTACCCTGAACCCTAGAAAATTAGATTCCTGCAACTACAAGAAGAAGGACTGCCTAGCTGAAAACCCCTGCAGAGGAAGACCAGAAGACGACAACTGCCTTGGCTCCAGAAACTCACCGGCCTGTCTCCTGCCTTCCAAAGATCCTGCTCCAGCGACGCCTTCCAAAGGGACCAGCGACCTCGACATCCTCTGAGGACTGCCCCGGCTTCGAAAAGACAAGAAACTCCCGAGGACAGCGGACCTGATCCAAGAAAAGCTGCAACTTTGTTTCCAGCAGCTTTAAAGAACCCTGCAAGCTCCCCGCAAGAAGCGTGAGACTTGCAACACTGCACCCGGCGACCCCGACTCGGCTGGTGGCGATCCAACACCTCAGGAGGGACCCCAGGACTACTCTAAGACTGTGAGTACAAAAACCTGTCCCCCCTGAGCCCCCACAGCGCCGCCTGCAGAGGGAATCCCGAGGCTTCCCCTGACCGCGACTCTTTGAATCCTAAGTCCCGACACCTGGGAGAGACCCTGCACCCGCAGCCCCCAGGACCGGAAGGACCGGACTTTCACTGGAGGAGTGACCCCCAGGAGTCCCTCTCCCTTGACCAAGTGGAGGTTTCCCCGAGGAACCCCCCCCTTGCCTGCCTGCAGCGCTGAAGAGATCCCTAGATCTCCCATTGACTTCCATTACAAACCCGACGCTTGTTTCTACACTGCACCCGGCCGCCCCCGCGCTGCTGAGGGTGAAATTTCTGTGTGGGCTTGTGTCCCCCCCGGTGCCCTACAAAACCCCCCTGGTCTGCCCTCCGAAGACGCGGGTACTTACCTGCAAGCAGACCGGAACCGGGGCACCCCCTTCTCTCCATTCTAGCCTATGTGTTTTGGGCACCACTTTGAACTCTGCACCTGACCGGCCCTGAGCTGCTGGTGTGGTGACTTTGGGGTTGCTCTGAACCCCCAACGGTGGGCTACCTTGGACCAAGAACTAAGCCCTGTAAGTGTCCTACTTACCTGGTTAACCTAACAAATACTTACCTCCCCTAGGAACTGTGAAAATTGCACTAAGTGTCCACTTTTAAAACAGCTATTTGTGAATAACTTGAAAAGTATACATGCAATTTTGATGATTTGAAGTTCCTAAAGTACTTACCTGCAATACCTTTCGAATGAGATATTACATGTAGAATTTGAACCTGTGGTTCTTAAAATAAACTAAGAAAAGATATTTTTCTATACAAAAACCTATTGGCTGGATTTGTCTCTGAGTGTGTGTACCTCATTTATTGTCTATGTGTATGTACAACAAATGCTTAACACTACTCCTTGGATAAGCCTACTGCTCGACCACACTACCACAAAATAGAGCATTAGTATTATCTATTTTTACCACTATTTTACCTCTAAGGGGAACCCTTGGACTCTGTGCATGCTATTCCTTACTTTGAAATAGCACATACAGAGCCAACTTCCTACATTCTCCATTTCAGATTAGCTCTTATGTTTAAAGGTTGCCAGGATAGTACCACATTACTTGACTCATTTTAATATATTTGCATTCGTAAAGCTGAACAGAGGAGTAACATGCCACTATGTACTACTACTGCTAAAGACTGGTGGTTGAAGGAATATGTAATTGTTGGAAATTGCCCTTTTTACAGGGTAATCCCAAACGTTTTGCCTTCTTCCTCCTATTTTTTGAGGTCTGTTTTTGCTGGTTTGTTGTCTCTGCGCACTTTACCACTGCTAATCAGTGCTAAAGTGCAAGTGCTCCCTATAGAAATTGTACTGTTGATTGGTTTATCCATGACTGGCATATTTGATTTACTAGTAAAGTGCACTTGAGGTGCCCAGGGCCTGTAAATCAAATGCTACTAGTGGGCCTGCAGCACTGGTTATGCCACCCACATTAGTAGCCCTGAGTGGTCACTCACACCTGAAAGGACTGTGCTTGCCCTCACACAGTGCCGTCTCTGACCCCCTGGTGGGTGTCTGGGGCCTGGCCTGGACAAGGAAGGATCTTACAAACACTTGAGACTTTGCTATGAAGTTTGCCAACTTCAAAGGCAGAACTGGGTATAAGAAGACGACCCCAGACTTTTAGAATGTTTCTGGAATCAAGAGGAACCTCTGCGAAGGAGAAGAGCTGAAGAGCTAGAGGAGGAGTACTGATCCTTGGAGTCGCATTACCCCGCTTCGCACCGCGGCCCTCGTCTCCCCGACACTGTCATCGGACGACTTCACCGAGCCGTTGCTCGCATTGCGACCTGTGGGCCCTGCACTCTGGCATCGCCTGCTCACGCCACAGCCTGGGCATCCCCGACGCCGCCGCTCCTGCTGACACCGGTGCCGCTGCCTGCACCGTGGCCTGTGGACACTGCTCGTGAGGTACACAAAGCACGGTCCCATCCTGCACCGCAGCCCCGGTCCACCGACACCAGCACCATCGACTCCTGTGTCGTCACCAGGCATCCTGCCTGCACCTTGGCCTGTGGACACTGCTCGTGAGGGTCACGAAGCACCGTCCCGCATTGCCAGCTTGGGCCTACCGACAGTGCTTCAGCAACGCCTTCGCTTGCACTGTGATCTGTGGACACTGCACGTCGCACCGCCCTGCTTCACACCGCAGCCCTGGTCTCACCGACTCCGCTGGACACTGTCACCGAGCCGCTGCCTGCATCGTGACCTGTGGACACCGCATGTCGCATCGTCCCGCAGCCCGACGCCATCCACGCGGGCACACCTGACTTAATCAGCCTGGAGTTCTATCTGCAACGCGTGTGACCTCAAGGGCCTGATGACTCCTGCACCGACTCCGGGACTGACACTGGGACGTCAGTGATGCCGCTCTTCGGAGCTCACCGCAAGGATCACGACGCCCTGCAAATCCAAGGTACTGTTTGCAGGTCTCCCCGACACCGTAACTGGGCTGCAACCGGCCTGGACTGTTGGTTTTGTTGATCACAACACCGTGATAGCCCCAGGTGGAGCTATCGACTTCAAGGAATTGTAGTTTTGAGTAAACCTTGCAGAATTCATATTTTTCTTACTGTATGTTGGATTTTTATCGTTTTTGGTCCTGTTTTATATGGAAAATATTGGTTATTTTTCTAAAACTGGTGTGTTGTCCTTTTGTAATGTTTTCACTTATTATTGTGTGTTATGTATAAATGCTTTACACATTGCTTCTGAGATAAGCATGACTGCTCGTGCCAAGCTACCTAGGGGGTGAGCAGGGGTTATCTGAGCAGGTATCTCCCTTATCCTGACTAGACTGAGGGTCCCTACTTGGACAGAGTGCAAACCAACTGCCAATTAGAGACCCCATTTCTAACAGCAGTATATAAGTACAAGACTCCAGGTAACTGGCTGTGGGCCTCCTGAGAAGTATAGAAGGGTATGTATGAGTGCATGCATGCAGCCCTATACACGGCTCCGCGCATTTGTCTTTGCTGTGTATACAAGGAAATGTACATGTGCATGTGTGTATCTATGAGAGAGTGTTTAAGTACATGTCAGTGTTTGCAAGTATGCACTGGTTGTGGAAAGGGCAGTCAAACAATATTCTCTGGTCATACATATTGTACTTTCCACTTACTAGAAGAAGGATTAACACCATTCCTCTCCCCAGACAGCGGGAGTCCCACATGAGACAGCTCTTGTGCTTCTTTAGCCTTTAACGAAAAAACTGTGTTGGCAATAAGCGGGCCTGTTGAAAAAACAAAAGATGAGCTAATTACTGCATGGGTACTTGCAGAACGATGAGCATCACCGGGCGTTACGCTTGATGCTGAACACTAGCACCACCACGATTCATCTAGTTAAAAAGCAAAAGCTACCAGGAGTAACAATATAGGGAAAACCAAGGGGGTTCAAATACTGACAGACACAGAGAAAGAAACACATAAAACACTGCCTAATGGGTTACAGAAATGCCAAGGAAGCTCTCATGAAAGAAAGTTATCATGAAAACTGTAGTTAGGTCTAGCCATACCAGTGCACAAACAAAGGGCAAACAATGGCAGAGAAGACATGTTAAACACATAGGCCCTCATTACGAGTCTAGCGGTCTGACCGCCACATTACGACCGCAGACACCGCCAGCCTGGCGCTCATAGTCATGCAGCGCCGCCCTGAGAAATTACAACTCCCCACTCCACCAGCCTTTTCATGGCAGTTGGACCACCATGGAATGGCATGCGGAATGGGGGTGCCGGAGGTCCCCATGGGGCCCCCATGGACAGCCCCATCGCACTTTCCACTGTCCGAATTACGGGCAGTGGAAAGCGCGACAAGTGCTGCTGCACCCACTGCACCGCCACATTGCTGCTGGCTCATAATCAATGTCAAGGGCATGCAGTGAACCCGTAAAAGGGCCGGCAGTGTTCTGCCCGTACTGGCGGTCAGGTGGCAATATGAGGTTGGCGGGCGGCCTCCGAATCAACAACAACACACACACAGCCACAAGGAGCTCTTCAACATCGTGAAAGAACTCTCCAACCCAAGCTCCAGCTCCAATGACTTCCCACCATCTCAAGACCTCTGCGACTCCCTAGCCTCCTACTTCCACAGCAAGAGTGCAGACATCCACGACAGCTTCAGCATCCAGACCCCCCCCCACCTCAGCAACCACAAACACCACAGATTCACCTCCGACCAACCTCAGCTGCCTCAAACTCAATTCCGACAAGGCGGAAGTCCTCATCTTCAGCTCCACCCCCTCAGCATGGGATGACTCCTGGTGGCCTGTCACTCTTGGAGCCGCTCCGACTCCCACCGACCACGCACACAACCTAGAATTCATCTTCGATTCCTCATTATCCATGAACTAGCAAGTCAATGCCATCTCCTCCTCCTGCCTCAACACCCTCCGCATGCTCCGAAAGATCTACCAATGGATCCCCACCGAAGAACAGTTACCCAAGCCCTTGTAAGCAGCAAACTGGACTACGGCAATGCCCTCTACGCAGCATTCATGGCCAAACTCCAGAAGAGGCTGCAACTCATCCAGAACGCCCCCGCACGCCACATCCTGGACATTCCCCGTCACAGGCCATCTGAGTGACCTGCACTGGCTCCCAGTCAACAAGAGAATCACCTTCAAACTCCTTACCCACGCTCACAAAGCACAGCACAACAACGGACCAGGATACCTCAAGAGACGGCTCTCCTTCCATACCCCGTCCCAGCATCTCCGCTCCACCGACCTCGCCCTCGCAACCATCCCACACTTCCGCAGAACTACAACCGGCGGCAGATCATTTTTGCACCTCGCTGCCAATACGTGGAACACTCTTCCCACCCACCTGCGCCAGACCAAAGACCTCCTTACCTTCAGAAAACATCTCAAGACCTGGCTGTTCGAGCTGTGTGGCAGCTCCTATCCCCCCCGCCCCTCCCTCCCACCATCTCAGCGCCTTGGGACCCTCACTGACGAGTAGTGCGCTTTAAAAAATCCTAATTGATTGAATGAGGGCCATAGTGAGCAATACATGTGGGAAAACAACAGCACAAACAAATGTCTACCCACTGCTAAAGATAAAGAGAAGCTAACTGATAAAAAAAAAATGAGGAAGCCAAACAAGGGAGATAAACGGGAATCAACAGGACACATGCAAGCCAGAAGTAACAAGTGCATCGCAGATAATAGTGCAGATAAGTAAAAGTAACACTGTCCATGGCAAAGCAATGAAGTGGTTCGATGTCATCTATTTCGTTTTTAAATTTGACATTTATAACTTTTTTTATTTACTACATTTACCAAATTTCCAGGAATATCAACTTTTTCAAGGTTATGTTTTTATTTTCTGATGATTTCTTGTAACCGTCTCTGCTGCCTTGGTCTTTGTTTAAGGTTTTACACAGAAGATTTATGATCAATGTGGTGGCTGAAGGCTGTGCTTTGACTTTGGTCAACCTCTTAGCCCTGAAGTAGGTTATGGCACACACCTGGTAGAGTCCAATGGTTCCTCTTAGAGGCTGATAGTGGCAAAATCAGATAATTCTAACGCTCTATTTTGTGGTAGTGTGGTCGAGCAGTAGGCTTATCAGAGGGTAGTGTTAAGCATTTGTTATACACACACAGGCAATAAATGAGGAACACACACTCAAAGACTTAACTCCAGGCCAATAGTTTTTATATAGAAAAATATTGTTTCTTAATTTATTTTAGAACCACAAAATTCAAGATTTGAAGTAAATACATAAAATGCAAGGTACTCCACACAGGTAAGTAAGGAACTTTGAATTAAAGCAGTAGTACACACAGTATAGGTTAAAATGGCAATAAGCTAATTTAAAAGTGGACACAGTGCACAAATCAACAGTTCCTGGGGGAGGTAAGTTTGGTTAGTTTTTGCAGGTAAGTAAAGCACTTACACAGTCAGTCTCCTGGGCACAGGCAGCACACCGTTGAGGGTTCAAAGCAACCCCAAAGTCACTGCACCAGCAACACAGGGTCGGTCAGGTGCAGAGGTCAAAGGAGAGCCCAAAACACATCGGCACCTATGGAGGACAGGGGTGCTCCAGTTCCAGCCTGCTGGCAGGTAAGTACCTGCGTCCGCGGGGAACAGACCAGGGGGGTTTTGTAGCGCACAGTCACAAACGGGCACACAAAACACACCCTCAGAGGCACAGGGGTGACCGGGTGCAGTGTGCAAAGTTGGCGTCAGGTTTGCTATTGAAAGCAATGGAGGGACCCAAGGGTTATTTAGGAGTTAAAAGGAAGGGAACAGGGGGGCTTCTCGGGCCAGCCGCACACTGGGCTAGGGAAAGGGCCGCCTGCTGGTCACTCCTGCACTGGAGGTTGGTTCCTCTCGGTCCTGGGGGCTGCGTGTGCAGTGCTTGGTCCAGGCGTCGGGTTTCTTGTTACCAGGCAGTCGCGGTCAGGGGGAGCCTCTGGATTCTCTCTGCAGGCGTCGCTGTGGGGGTGCAAGGGGGTCGGACTCAGGTTACTCACGTCATCGCAGTCGCCTGGGAGTCCTCTCTGCAGTGTTTGTTCTCTGGAGCTCGAGTCAGGAGCGTCGGGTGTAGAGTGTGAAGTCTCATGCTTCTGGCGGGAAGAGTGAGTTCTTTAAAAGTTGCTTCTTTGTTGCAAAGATGTTGCTGTTGGTGATCAGTGCTGCTGTTCTTGGGAGTTTCTTGGTCCTTCGGTTTCCGGGCAGTCCTCTGAGGCTTCAGAGGTCGCTGATCCCACTGGATGCGTCACTGTGCAGGTTCTTTGAGTCTGGAGACAGGCCAGTAGGGCTGGGGCCAAGTCAGTTGTTGTCTCCATCGTCTCTGCAGGGCTTTCAGGTCAGCAGTCCTTTTTTGTGTAGGCTGCAGGAATCGGATTTCCTGGGTTCAGGGCCACCCCTAAATATTCAATTTAGAGGGGTGTTAGGTCTTGGGGGGGGGGGGGGGGGGGCAGGGGGGGAGAGGTGTTAGAGGGGGGGTGTAGCCAATGGCTACTATCCTGGAGGGTGGCTACACCCTCTTTGTGCCTGATTCCCTGAGGGGAGGGGGCATATCCCTATTCCTATTGGGGGAATCCTCCAAAACCAAGAGGGAGGATTTCTAAAGGCAGGGGTCACCTCAGCCTAGGGCACCTTAGGGGCTGTCCTGACTGGTAGGTGACTCCTCCTTGTTTTTCTCATTATCTCCTCTGGACTTTCTGCCAAAAGTGGGGGCTGTGTCCAGGGGGCGGGCATCTCCACTAGCTGGAGTGCCCTGGGGCATTGTAACACGAAGCCTGAGCCTTTGAGGCTCACTGCTAGGTGTTACAGTTCCTGCAGGGGGGAGGTGTTAAGCACCTCCACCCAGTGTAGGCTTTGTTTCTGTCCTCAGAGAGCACAAAGGCTCTCACTCCAGGGGGTCAGAAACTCATCTCAGTGGCAGGCTGGCACAGACCAGTCAGTCCTGCACAGAAGGATTGGGTAAAATACAGGAGGCATCTCTAAGATGCCTGCTGTGTCCATTTCTTAATAAATTCAGCACGGCATCAGTGTGGGTTTATTATTCTGAGAAGTTTGATACCAAACATCCCAGTTTTCAGTGTAGCCATTATGGAGCTGTGGAGTTCGTTTTTGACAAACTCCCAGACCATATACTTAATATGGCCACACTGTACTTACAATGTCTAAGAACAGACTTAGACACTGTAGGGGCATATTGCTCATGCAGCTATGCCCTCACCTGTGGTATAGTGCACCCTGCCTTAGGGCTGAAGACCTGCTAGAGGGGTGACTACCTATGCAACAGGCAGTGTTTTTTCGGCATGGCATTCTGAGGGGGATGCCATGTCGACTTTGCCTTTTTCTCCCCACCAACACACACAATCCGCAATGGCAGTGTGCATGTGTTAGGTGAGGGGTCCCTTAGGGTGGCACAACACACTCTGCAGCCCTTGGAGACCTTCCCTGGTCACAGGGCCCTTGGTACCACTGGTACCTTTTACAAGGGACTTATCTGTGTGCCAGGGGTGTGCCAATTGTGGAAACAATGGTACATTTTTTGTGAAAGAACACTGGTGCTGGGGCCTGGTTAGCAGGATCCCAGCACACTTCTCAGTCAAGTCAGTATCAATATCTGGCAAAAAGTGGGGGGGTAACTGCAACAGGGAGTCATTTCCCTAAAGATGGGAATGGGGCTTTTTGACTCATACCCCCCCCCCCAACCACCCACAAAGAAACTTCAGTCTCAGTCTCAGTCACCCAAGAAGTGTTTGCAAAAGGACCAAAATAAGAGGCCAGGCTGAAAGGTGTCCAGGAACGATGTGAGGAACTTTGGGTAAAGCTCAGGGCAAGGATTTAAATTCACTTGAAATTAGAGTTAAGTAGACAGAGACGAGTCTATGGGGATGGACACACAGATTAATTTTGTGTGTTAGCTAGTGGGAAAAGGTTAAAGGTTTATGTGAAAGAGATGCTCTCCTTGTCTGGTGACCTTTTGGTAATAGAAAATAAGAAGATGGATGAACTACCCAAATTTAGGAGAAGCTATATAAAGCCAGCTCCTAACTGTCAATCATCCTGTTGGAGGTCAAGCTCTTTAGTCTCTCTCAACAACAATGATCTCGTATTCGCTATGGTGGAGGTCGCCAAACTGTTTCTTTATTGATAGAGCCATTTTTGGTCAGTGAACTGTACTCCTTGTTTAACATTTGCACGGCACAAAAGCTGGCAATGATGATCGATGTGCAGTTCTGCGCTCCACCCAGCCTGCCCACCTGAGCATTTCAGTGGCCCTGAAACTGGTAACAGGGGCACAAAACTAAAGCAGAGCAACACCTGGTGGTAACCAACTGAAGTTGCGGACAAAAGGGGGCTGTAATATCAATGGCAGGACTGGCACACAAGGCTGAGGTCCAGATGTTCAAGATGACACCTGGCAGGGCTCTCCCTGTATCTTGTCCATTTCTACTTGCACATTTACCCTCCACTAAGTACCATAGAGACAGTAATCCCTCGTCTTGTGTTGTTGTAATGTGTACATATATTCTCATACAGTCTGTGTAAAGCACTTTAAAGAAGAAATATAAACATATCTTTGTAGATGTAATGGCTGCACCATTGCTTCCCTTTAGTTGTGAGCTCCTGTCCCTTCTTTTTGCGTTTAGCAAAACACCAAAGCGAAAGATAAGAGCTCATCCTTTTTTGGAGGACGGGGAGCTAAACTGATCCTCTTCAGTGATAATGTGTTCTTGATGTTGGGCTATCAAGATCAGTCGCTTCTGGGTCACACTGACCAGATGCACACTGCTTAGGTAGATTGTCCTTAACCTCATCCGAGTATATGAGGTGGTGTCCTAGAAACTACTCATTTGTGGGCCCAGCATTCCAGTTTCCTATTGGAAATCAGGATAACCTCCTGTGTAACAGTTTTATAAAGCTGATATTTTTCACTTTACTCTTTTTGCTGTAAAATTACTGGCTGAGGTTGACCATGATATTGTTAAGGAGGCTTGATGCACTCAAAATGAACATCTTGCCTAGGGTTTCACATGTGTTTAAAGCTCTTTTAGTCAGGCTGGAACTGGCATTCTTTGGTAAATTGAACCTGACCACTAAATCCTTGAAATTGGGACAAAGACAGTTCGGATTCCGTACAATAAGAAAGCATTTAAAACACTGTTCAACAAGATAGCTCTCACGCTGCACTCCTATAAATGTACATGAGTTTAGCCTGTTATATAAGAATCCATGCTTGAAAGAAATAACTATCTGTTCTAGTCTTAGAACCTGGGCCAGAGGCTCAATATACAGGTTAACGAGAAGGTTAGATAATGGGACGCCTTGGCAGACTCCCCCTTTCTATCCTGAACTTCAGAGCAGGATTTCTGAGCACTAATGAACTAGCTTGGAGGTGATCCATATAGTGCTAGCACAGTTATCACAAGTTCCCTTTTAATACCCAATTGATATTAATCCCTCCACCGGTAAATCCAGCTAATCATACCAGAGGCTCCATCCATGTGTAGAGACATAACGACTAGGGACTTTTTGAATTCCTCTGCAAGATCAACCAAACCAAGCAGTAAATAGACAACCCTTGCACCTGTCTCCCCGGAATGAAACTATTTTAGCTGCTGCGAATCAAAAGCTCATCAGCCTGCTCACCTCTCTGCCAGCACACTGGCAGATATTTTGCAATCACAATTTAGCAGGGAGATGGGCTGATATGACTCACATTTTTAGGATCTTTCTCTGGTTTCAAAACAAGAGAGATTGTTGCAACGTTCCAGGAACTGGAGATGTTTTGTCCTTCTACTGAGATAGAATTGAAAATCTCTTAAAATTGGAGCTAGTATATCAAATATAATCTATGAAGTAACTCCTTATGTACCTCCCCGGGTTACCATCAGGGCCGTCAGCTTTCCCTCCTTTATTCTCCCCAGAGCCACTCTTATTTCCTCTTCTGCTACTGGTGCATTTAAATTACTTAAATGAGTGACTGTAAGAGTTGGGACACTAGCTTTCTCTTACAAGAATGTGCATGAAGGTGGACTTACTGATACATCTTCTTTATACAATGATCTAAAAGAATTATAAAAAATGTTCTGTATCTTCTCCGAATCAGAGATGGGCTGTAGTGATGTATGCGGATAATTTATTAGTTTACACTGCTCTTCTTGACTAGTGCTTGTAGGAGGCTGGACTGGCTTGTAGTGAGTACCAAGGGGTACTTACACCTTGCACCAGGCCCAGTTATCCCTTATTAGTGTATAGGGTGTCTAGCAGCATAGGCTGATAGATAATGGTAGCTTAGCAGAGCAGCTTAGGCTGAACTAGGAGACGAGTGAAGCTCCTACAGTACCATTGGTGTCATATGCACAATATCATAAGAAAACACAATACACAGATATACTAAAAATAAAGGTACTTTATTTTTATGACAATATGCCAAAAGTATCTCAGTGAGTACCCTCAGTATGAGGATAGCAAATATACACAAGATATATGTACACAATACCAAAAATATGCAGTAATAGTATTAGAAAACAGTGCAAACAATGTATAGTTACAATAGGATGCAATGGGGACACATAGGGATAGGGGCAACACAAACCATATACTCCAAAAGTGGAATGCGAACCACGAATGGACCCCAAACCTATGTGACCTTGTAGAGGGTCGCTGGGACTATTAGAAAATAGTAAGGGTTAGAAAAATAGCCCACCCCAAGACCCTGAAAAGTGAGTGCAAAGTGCACTAAAGTTCCCCAAAGGACATAAAAGTCGTGATAGGGGAATTCTGCAGGAAAGACACAAATCAGCAATGCAACAACAATGGATTTCCAGTCGAAGATACCTGTGGAACAAGGGGACCAAGTCCAAAAGTCACAAGCAAGTCGGAGGTGGGCAGATGCTCAGGAAATGCCAGCTGTGGGTGCAAAGAAGCTGCTACTGGACAGTAGAAGCTGAAGATTCTGCAGGAACGACAAGAGCTAGGAACTTCCCCTTTGGAGGACGGATCCCCCACGCCGTGGAGAGTCGTGCAGAAGTGTTTTCCTGAAGAAAGACCGCCAACAAGCCTTGCTAGCTGCAAATCGTGCGGTTAGGTTTTTTGGATGCTGCTGTGGCCCAGAAGGGACCAGGATGTCGCCAATTGCGTCTGGGGACAGAGGGGGCGTCGAGCAAGACAAGGAGCCCTCTCAGAAGCAGGCAGCACCCGCAGAAGTGCCGGAACAGGCCCTACGAAGTGGAGAGAAACGGTGCTCACCCGAAGTCGCACAAAGGAGTCCCACGTCGCCGGAGGACAACTTAGGAGGTCGTGCAATGCAGGTTAGAGTGCCGTGGACCCAGGCTGGACTGTGCACAAAGGATTTCCGCCGGAAGTGCATGGAGGCCGGAGTAGCTGCAAAAGTCGCGGTTCCCAGCAATGCAGTCTGGCGTGGGGAGGCAAGGACTTACCTCCACCAAACTTGGACTGAAGAGTCACTGGACTGTGGGAGTCACTTGGACAGAGTTGCTGGATTCAAGGGACCTCGCTCATCGTGCTGAGAGGAGACCCAGGGTACCGGTGATGCAGTTCTTTGGTGCTTGCGGTTGCAGGGGGACGATTCCGTCGACCCACGGGAGATTTCTTCGGAGCTTCTAGTGCAGAGAGGAGGCAGACTACCCCCACAGCATGCACCACCAGGAAAACAGTCGAGAAGGCGGCAGGATCAGCGTTACAGAGTTGCAGTAGTCGTCTTTGCTACTTTGTTGCAGTTTTGCAGGCTTCCAGCGGGGTCAGCAGTCGATTCCTTGGCAGAAGGTGAAGAGAGAGATGCAGAGGAACTCGGATGAGCTCTTGCATTCGTTATCTAAGGAAATCCCCAAAGCAGAGACCCTAAATAGCCAGAAAAGAAGGTTTGGCTACTTAGGAGAGAAGATAGGCTAGCAACACCTGAAGGAGCCTATCAGAAGGAGTCTCTGACGTCACCTGATGGCACTGGCCACTCAGAGCAGTCCAGTGTGCCAGCAGCACCTCCGTTTCCAAGATGGCAGAGGTCTGGAGCATACTGGAGGAGCTCTGGGCACCTCCCAGGGGAGTGGTCACTCCCCTTTCCTTTGTCCAGTTTCGCGCCAGAGCAGGGCTAAGGGGTCCCTGAACCGGTGTAGACTGGCTTATGCAGAAATGGGCACCATGTGTGCCCATGAAAGCATTTCCAGAGGCTGGGGGAGGCTACTCCTCCCCTGCCTTCACACCATTTTCCAAAGGGAGAGGGTGTAACACCCTCTCTCAGAGGAAGTCCTTTGTTCTGCCATCCTGGGCCAAGCCTGGCTGGACCCCAGGAGGGCAGATGCCTGTCTGAGGGGCTGGCAGCAGCAGCAGCTGCAGTGAAACCCCGGGAAAGGCAGTTTGGCAGTACCAGGGTCTGTGCTACAGACCACTGGGATCATGGGATTGTGCCAAATATGCCAGGATGGCATAGAGGGGGCAATTCCATGATCATAGACATGTTACATGGCCATATTCGGAGTTACCATTGTGAAGCTACATATAGGTAGTGACCTATATGTAGTGCACGCGTGTAATGGTGTCCCCGCACTCACAAAGTCCGGGGAATTGGCCCTGAACAATGTGGGGGCACCTTGGCTAGTGCCAGAGTGCCCACACACTAAGTAACTTAGCACCCAACCTTTACCAGGTAAAGGTTAGACATATAGGTGACTTATAAGTTTCTTAAGTGCAGTGTAAAATGGCTGTGAAATAACGTGGACGTTATTTCACTCAGGCTGCCGTGGCAGGCCTGTGTAAGAATTGTCAGAGCTCCCTATGGGTGGCAAAAGAAATGCTGCAGCCCATAGGGATCTCCTAGAACCCCAATACCCTGGGTACCTCAGTACCATATACTAGGGAATTAGAAGGGTGTTCCAGTAAGCCAATGTAAATTGGTAAAATTAGTCACTAGCCTGATAGTGACAATTTGAAAGAAATGAGAGAGCATAACCACTGAGGTTCTGATTAGCAGAGCCTCAGTGAGACAGTTAGTCATAACACAGGTAACACATTCAGGCACACTTATGAGCACTGGGGTCCTGGCTGGCAGGGTCCCAGTGAGACATACAACTAAAACAACATATATACAGTGAAAAATGGGGGTAACATGCCAGGCAAGATGGTACTTTCCTACAGTGCTTAACTAAAATTAGGCAAATAACTAAAAAATTGGGAATTATCTCCTGTTACCAGGTTAATGACAAAATTATATATATATATATATATATGTATGAGATAATGTATTGAACATAGAATACACAGATCCTAAAATACAACATGAAATCAGATAGCTATGCATCAATGTTACACACAAGGTAGAAGATATACCTGTACAGAACATTCAAAAGGTAAGGGTAAAAACTAGTCACTGCCTTTCAAGATGAGAATACATACCGTCAGACATTTATGGGAGTATTAACCAGGTAAAAATGTCCATCATCCCTTAAATACTTACGTCTTTGACAACCTCCTGTTACGTTTCGACAATTCTGCACTGGCCAAACTCCAGTCTAGAATTAATAGCTTTATCTGGAAATCCAAAGGCACCAGACTTTTCTAGAAAAAAACCTACGGAAGAAAAAGATTAAAAGGTGGCCTGGGTTTTAGGCTTCCCAGAGTATGTCCTTACCCAGTGACATCAAGGCTTGATGAATTTCTCTCATCACGTTAACATACAGGTCTTTCTGCCATTCCTGCAAAAGCCTCCACTCGGCGTCAGAGAAATAGGTAGAAGCATCTTGGAACGTAACCTGTGCCTGAAAGAGATAATGTCATATCATTTACTAAGCAACTGCATTCAGTAAAAGTTATCCTATGATGGGTGTGCAATAATTTCAAATACAGTTATCATTTCATTAGTATCACTTCCCACATTCATTTCTCTTCTCTAGAAAACAGCACTACTCACACCTGCCTGTTCTGTGGCAAAGGAGAAGACGAGAACAGTCTCCATAAGTCTGCGTCAAACCATAAACCCTGCATGTTAAAAGATTGTCCTCGGAAAGGCCTGATGGATTCTGTGTCGTGATATGATGTTGCTAAGGGTTCACAATAATTACAGATAGAAACCTGCAGCTCCCTAACTTGAAATAAAATGCCAAATCATCCTCATTCCGTCTACAAGGAATCAGACATTATAAAAAGAGCCCTCTACATCAGATAACTTATCTTTACCACTGGTTTTAATATACTGAAGCTTTCACAATTTGGTCAGTTGTCCTGCCCCATGTGAAAGACGTCACATGAAACGAACCTAGGCGTAACTGTAGAACAGTAAACAGCGCTGCCATTTGGAAAGACAATGTAATAGAGTATCTCATAAATTTCTCTTAAATATGACAAGTTACTCCTTAGAACAGTTGAGCATTGCTTTATTTTGTTCATATATCATATCAATCTGTCTTTTTTTTAAAGGGATTCTAGACATCTTTTGGTCACTAAATGGTGCTGATGAAATCACGCAGAGAGACTGATAAGAATTCCACAAACTGGGAAACAAAACCTACGGAAAGGATACTAAAATGCAAAACTTAAAATCATGTTCCAGTAACTAAAGATACAAGAAATTATTTACAACCCATAACATTAAATGACACCTGCAGGTAGAGTCTACAACAGAAGGAACCATTACTAAAAGTGGTGGTCATTTTATTATTCATGGTAGGAGAATGAGCAGAGGACTGTTTTAAAGCGTGTCTGAAGCTGGTTAGATTATGCACTAGCTTCAGATCCTTGGGGAAATTATTCTCTAGTTTTGTCCCTGCCCCCAAATGTAGGTAAAGGGTGTTTTGGGACAGATGGTTCATGTCAGAAGAGAAGCACAAGACAGATTGGTGCAAGTGAAAGAGAAGTGAAATGTACTACCTTGGGGCTTTCCTATTAATCGCGATCCAAACTAAGCACAGAACTTTGTAGAACTGTTATGAACATGCTGTTCCATTGTTAGCCAAGCCTCTTAGGGTACATTTGTGATCGTTTGTTCCATCCCACAGAGGACAATTAAACTCAATGACTATTCATCCAAAAAAACTTCAATTCATTTACATAAGTAACCATAAAAACGCATACCAATATCTTAAAAAAATATTCTCAATTCAATCCATTAAACAAAATACATCAAAAAAGCAAAAATATGACAAACTACAGAAAGATGGAAAGGCATGGGCACTTTTATAAAGAAATTAATGAAAACCATCATAAGTCCAGCAGACTAAAGCTCTAAGATAACACGGGATTTCATTAGAGTATTGGTACCTTTTAAAACCATTCCATTATACAAAATACATCTTGAAAACAGTTAAATGACATGGTTTTCCTTTAAGTATAGCACAATTTTAACAACAGCAAATATTTGCACATGGGGAAGAGGGGTTTAACTGCTGCAAGAAGACCAAAGCAGCACCACATCTTGTAATTCCACTCTCCCTTAGGGCTGGTATTAAACATCCTTTGGTGTAGGCAGGATAAAACCAACAGAAAATGATAAAATGTAGCAAGGTCTGTGGAGGGGATTCACTGCATTGGCATATTAAAACTTCAGATATCTCGAATTTATGATGGGGAAAACAAAGGTGCCATCTCACAAAACCAAGCCTGAATCTGCTACAAGTGGTGTCCACCCACTCAAGATACGGCTCAAGTCTGGTGTGGTTTGGAGCTTCAGATACTTCCTAACGGTAAGTTATGACGGTTTGTTTCCTCCCTTTGACAATGTCTCAATGCTTTGAAAGTTTTTTTTAACCCAGGCCACGTCAGAGTTGGTCATGGTAACAGGACTGGAGAAACGGCCGCCTCCCAGGGTTGTAATTAGGGCATCAAAAACAACACCCAAATATGAGGAGCCCTGCAAAGAGACGAAAAGGTGCCCTTGCAAACATACACTGCATGTCTTATGATGCCTAGGCCACAGGCAATGGAAAGTGCCTTGGTCTGGTTAGTGGCAAGGCCAAGTGACCCCCCATAAGAGTAACAAACACTCGAAAGTTCCAGCGATTAACATGGCATCATCGGCATACACTAAAACTGGAACCTTTTCCTCGCCGATTAGAGGGACATCCGAAGTTAAATTTAAAAGGGCTGCGCCTAATCCATTAATATACAAAATCCGAGCCAAGACGCAGCCCCAACACACCCACTTCCCGAGCTTAAACATATTTGTATGCTCTTTCGTTGGGCTCAAGCTTACTGAGGATGAAATGTCATAATGTAGGGCTGCCAGAAATTCCACAATCCACCACCAAATTAGTTAATGCCTGTCTTAGGAAGCTGGCCTGGTGTGTGGTGAGCACCAATGGTGTTATCACCTTATACCAGGTCCAGGTATCCCCTATCAGTGAAGTGTAGTCAGTGTCTAGAAGCTAGGCTCTCTAGAGGTAGCTGTGGATGAGCAGCCAATACTGATCCAGGAGAAAGGCAAAGCTTATGCAATACCACTACAGTCACACAGCACTTATACACATGAAAGAACCACACAGTGTTACAAAATTAAAGCTACTTTATTGTAGTAACACAAATACTACAATACTGAACAGGTAATAGCCCAACTTTAGGTAAGTGAACACACTATTATATACACATTAGAAATCAGTAACTAGCATAGAAAAAGAAAAAGCCTTTGGTAAAAACAATAGCAAATATTGAGGGCCCTACGGGAGGGCCAAACCATATACTAAAAAATTGGAATGTGAAAGGCAGTTCCCCCATCCAAGGAAGTGGGATCGGTAGAAAGGAGCTGGAGGAACTAGGAACCCCAAGAGGTGAGTACCAGAGTGACCCCCAGCGACCTGGAGAGCAGAGGTAAGTACCTGGTTTTCCCCCCCCCCAAAAAAACAGGAGGACTTTGGAAAAGGACTGTGCAAGACCCAACCAGACTAGAAGAACCCAAAGGTGGATCCTGACACAAGAAGACCTGCAAAGGAAGGGGACCAAGTCCAGTTCACACTGGGGTGTCTGGTGGTAGCAGGAGCCACTAGCCACCCTTAAGTGGATGCAGGACCAGGTTGGCGGTGGACGAAGAAGGTCAGCAGTGCAGCCCAGGAGATGAAGAAGAGTCCCAGAAGTGAACCAAGTGATGTTCAACGTCAGCAGTCGAGATGCAGTCAGTGGTGCTGGAAAACTACCAACAGGCCTTGGCAAATGTAAGAGTCGGAGAAGGTTTCCAAGGCTAAAGGGGACCAGCAAAGTCCAGGGGACTGGACCCAAGAAGGGGAGTCTGGGGCGACCCTCAGCCGCTGGGAGAGTCACAAGAAGCGGAGGCAGCCCTCACAGGCAATCCACTGGCAGCAGGCACAGGAGTCGCAGTGAGGCCCACTCAGCACAACTGGAGGAGTCCCACGTCACTAGAGCAGCAGGCAGGAGACTGTGCTTTGCAGGAAGGAGTGCGGGAGGCTGGGGCCACACAGAGCCTGAAGATCCCTTGGAGGATGGACAAACAAACCTTGGTAACTGCAAGAGTCAGGGTGCACCGGGGTACTGCCCTGCCAGGGGAGGCAAGGTCTTACTGTCTCCCAAATTGGACAGCTGGTGGAGAGGATCAAGGCACCACTCCAGACCACCACCTGTGATGCAGGATCCAGGCAGCTCCAGGGGAGAGAAGATCCACGCAGCTGGTTGTCGTCGTAGTTAGTGCCTGCAGATGCAGGGAAGTGACTTTTTTCCTCCAAGGGAGATTCTTTCTTGCTTTTTGTGCAGGCCGAAGACTCGTCACCCTCAGAGGATGCACAGCCAGGGAAATGTTGCAGTTGCTGGAAGGAGTCGGGGAAACAATGTTGCACAGCGGAGTCGTCGCTGTAGTTGTAAATCGTCAGTTCCTGGAGGGTCCAGTTGTAGTCCCAGCGGCCAGAAGATGAAGTAACCAATGCAGAGGAGTTGTGCTGGAATATTGCATGTTTAAACTGAGGACACACCCAAGCGGGACACCTTAAACAGCCAAGGAAGGATGACTGGTCACCTAGCAGGGTGACCACCTATCAGGAGGGGGCTGTGACATCACCTACCTGAACTGGCCAATCAGCTGCTCCCAACGGCCTCTGTCCACCTTGGATCCAAGATGGCAGAATCAAGTGGCCACCTGGAGGAGCTCTGGGCACCACCCCTAGGGTGGTGACAGACAGCGAATTGGTAACTCCCCTTTCCTTTGTCCAGTATCGCGATCAAGTGGCCACCTGGAGGAGCTCTGGGCACCACCCCTAGGGTGGTGACAGACAGCGAATTGGTAACTCCCCTTTCCTTTGTCCAGTATCGCGCCAGAGCAGGGACCGTGGGTCCCTGCTCTGGTGCAAACTGGTTTACGCAAGAAGGGCACCAAATGTGCCCTTCAAAGCATACTGGTGCCTTGGGGAGGCTACCCCTCCCAAGCCATGTAACACCTATTTCTGAGGGAAATGGTCTTGTCTCCCTTTCCCACAGGAAATCCTTTGTTCTGCCTTCTTCTGTCTAGGCTCGTGAAGTAGTAGGAGGGCAGAAACCTGTCTGAGAGGGTGGCAGCAGCACAGGCTGCCCGGGAAACCCCAGAACACTGGTAGCAATTCTGGGGGTCCTCTAAGGAGCCCCCACAGAGTGCATCGAATCATACAACTAATACTGGCAACAGCATTGGGGTATGATTCAGACATGTTTGATACAAACATGCCCAGGTTCAGAGTTACCATTATGTAGCTGGACACAGGTAGTGTGACCTGTGTCCTGTACACGGGTAAAATGGCAATTTAATATTAACACTAAAATCAGGTCTGTTGTACCCATTGTGAAAATGAAAATAAACCATAGGCAGGTCATTCGGCCAAGTACATAATAAGGCTCGAACTAAAGTGCTGTCTGTCAGACCGAGCTAATTGTGAACTCTAAGGTTACACTAAACAGTGCTGTTAACCCCACTCTAGGCCTGCTTGAAGGGGATGCACTCACAGGGACAGAGTAGGATACACAACCATTTAGGCTAAAACCATCACTAGCCCAAGTCTCTCCAAATAAATTAATGTCATATTTATATTTGTAGGTGACACAGTTCTCACAACCCATTTTGCTGGCAAGCCCAGCAATATTCCAGAAGAGTATTGTAACCTCTTGCGTGTCATCAACTATGTTGGTTGAAATCCCCCTCCTGTGTCTGGGCTGCTAACTCTGGAGTCGACCACTGTAAGGCAATCTCTGCTGGATGTGTCCATTATGGGGCTCGTGCCACAACCCAAATACAGCAAGTGACGGGTACCAGAAAGACTGGGCTGACTTGTGGTAGCGGTGCACTACCCCGCTTCTGCTTGACACTCGGCACCTTTGATAGATTTAACAGCCTGCTCACTAGAGGAAGAGGCCTCTCCACAACTAAGGCCCCACCCCCACTGGCTTGGGTTGACACTTGGTGGCACAGGGGTTCCTCAACCGAGACCGAGTTATCTGCCGACTGGTTAGTGTTAGTCATTTTTAAAAACATCACATTAGTTAAAAGCTAATGTTGAAACAGTTTCCTGTTGGGTCCTATATTCTATCCTTAACTGTACAGGTAAAAACATTGTTTGATTCCTGGGCAATGGCTGACAAACCGTTAAAACAATCCACGTTAGCGCGGATCTTACTGTTTACATTCTGCACATTTAACCTGGCTTCCTTTCTCAAAAGTGTCTGCTTTTCCAGGGTGCTGTGTTTGTAGTGTTGTTTTCAGGCCACATATAACTCTAATAATACGCCCTGGGTCGCCTGTAGGTGTCTGTGAGTCAGGCTCTGGGTGGATGTTTATAATGCTGTGTTTTATTTGTACATTTTACTGATACTATAGTACAAAGAAGTTATGTCAAAAGATTTAACTCCATTTCCCCAAACGGTTATATATTTTTTGCAAACCATTACAGCTTTCTGTGAACAGTTACACAATTGTTGTCAATGTCACAAGAAACAGTGGAATGTTTTTTTGCCATAACTGCACTCTCTGCTAAAACGACATACGTAAAGTCAAAGTCAAATCAATCTTTATCTCGGCTATGTGGCCATAAAAGAGCATGCTAAAATTGCAATCCGACAAGATAAAAACAATAAATACACAACAGGACAGGTCACATTTTTTAAATCTTCAACAATTAAAACACAAATAACAGAAATATACACAATAAAACCATGTGAATAATGAGATCAAATAGCTAAAAAGACAGGAAGGGCTGTATTAATTTTTTTTTTAAATAAACACATATACCTCATCAGGACAACACTTTCTGCCTAAGCCTCCACATGTGCAACAGAAACCGAGACAGCAAAGACAATAAACTCCATAGTATCACTCTGCAGTACTCTAAAGGCTGTCCTAAAATTCTGTTGCCCCAGACTACGACAAACAGGTAGAATCCATATTCTTCTGACCCCCCTAATAGGCAGGGCAAAACAACAAAGCATGTTCAGGTGATTCTACCACCAATGGCAGAACCAGGAATGGGGCTCTGATCATTAACTATCAGGACCAATAACCAAATTAGACAGGGCAGTTGGACCTGACAGGGTGCCACCAACAGGAGACACTGACACTGGTGCTAGAGAAGCACCAGATGCTGTGCCTAAGTCCCAGAAAGCCTCCTTTTGGCTAATTCGATCTCCTTTGACACAACACTGACAGCATGAACCAGGAAGGAGTCAAAAGTAGAGGGGCCAGATGACCTACCAAGGGTACTGTCTCTGTCTGTTTGTGCTTTCCTCTTGCCCATTTTGTCTCCCAATAGCCAACACTCACAAGGTAGTATAAGGTGGACAGAGTCCAACACCACTATGCACCAGGACCAACAAAAGACGCCCCGGATATCCTCACAGAGGAGAATGGACCATTCCCAAACACAAAGGAAGGCTCTAGGAACAATTAGCCTCCCCCGGTTAGTGCAGAAAAAAACTTGTGTCAGGAGAGCCGCCTGTAGCTGCCCTGGAGATGGCCACTGGAGAGGGGCCAGATGCTTACCAGTTTGAGCACATCCCCTGTCTCTCCAAAAATGACAATATCAGAGGGGTGGCCCAGCCAGCCTTGGCCAGTTGCGCCACGTCTTTGCCCTGGCGCGTCCCTCAGAGCAGGAGTGAAACTGCGTTTTAAGCATGTCAGCCCTGCACCCCACCATCCCCCACACGGCTGTCTCAGGTGAAGTAAAGGCTGGGGGATGAAGTCCCACCCCAGTCGGTGCAGCAGCAATGTCCCACGCAGCTGGAGAGAATCATCGATTTAAGCGCATCAGACAGTCCCCCACCGTGGGCGGATCACATGAAGTGAAGGCTGGGGGATTATGTCCCAGGCCAGCCAGTGCAGCGGCAATGTCCCCAAGTGAAGTTTCTGGTCAGGTTTGAGAGCTCTGGAGTTAAATTTAAAGGTACTGAGAGTTTCTGTCAGTGCCCGTCAGTTGGGCATAAAGGTGTACAAAATTCATGCTCATCCGGTCCTTGGCCTCTGCAGATTCCACAAAGGAACTGGCATGTCTACTGTAATTGTGACTCTAGGCAAAAATGAATGAAAGGAGGTACACAGTGGTCAAATTATTTACAATGTGAAAGTAAAATGAAAATGCAGTGCTTACAGGTGAGGGGGGGCGTGGTATGTGGGTAGAGGGACTGTGAAGTGAAGGAGATGCAAGGAAGTGCATGCAGGAGCTAATGTAAAGAGGGTGCAGAAGAGGGAATCAATCAATCAATCAATCAATCAATCATAGTATTTATAAAGCGCGCTATGTACCCGTCAGGGTTTCGAGGCGCTGCAGATAAGCTGTGAAAGATGGAGGATTTCAAAAGAAGTGCAGAGAAAAGGGTGTGACTCACAGGGGAGCTACACAGGAAAGTGGTGTGAAGAGGAGAACAGGAGTAAATACAGCATTCTGAAGGCCACTTCCCTCTCCACAGACCTAAGTGATCTTTAATTCAATGGCAGGACCGGAGGCTTCAGATTATGTTTCTCTTTCTTTACTGACATAAAACACAGCAGACAATTACATTATAAAAAAACTTTAAACTACATATCCCAAGAGCCTAAGCCCCTTAACTGTCCAATCACAAGGTGTCTAAGTCATATATATTCCTGTACCAACGTCTTTCCTCTTTCTTTGCTGCTGCAGCCGAGATAAATACAATGTCATTTGTTTTTTGCTGTCAGAGTAACTCATGTTGCGCACTGCATTCTGCAGCTTATTTTGGCGCAGTTATTGATTTATTGGTGCGCTTTCATTCATTCAAAAACTGAACTTGCTATGTGGAGCGGGACCGGGAGAGCTTCTTCTCCCTGGAGGACTCAGTCTTCTTTCCATTTTGGTGATCGTGCATGCATGCTGTAGCCAGATCGGCAATTCCTATATCTTTCTTATCGGCTACACGCACTTGTGATCCCGGCTCATTAAGGTCCCCAGAATGCCTAATGGGGTGCAATAACTTCAGAGGCTTTGACTAGGGTGCAAGCAGGGGCTCCCTCCAGCCTTAACATAACAATTGGGTACTTTTTTGTGGTATAACCCTTCCTAACACACATAAATTTCTCTACCTGCTTGGGGCTACCCCCTAAACCTCTTCCTCTCCTCATAACAACAATATTATGGCGTACTATGCCGATGAGGAGGATCCTCAGCTGAAACTGAATAACAACCAAGAAGAGTACCAAATAGAAGAGCATCTGGTGGAAGTTCTGGGTTACCACGTGCAGGATTCCGTTAAGGCCCTCAAGCCCCTTACATAGTCACTGGTGAGATTTGGCAATCGAGAGCTCTTGGGAGGCTCCAGTCAGAATGTTTTTCCTCCTCATTACTCTTTCAAGAATCTGAATCGCGTTTGAGATCCTCAGCAGGGGGGGTTCTTCCTTCGCTGGTATCCTGGCGCAAATGACTGCCTCTGTACTCAGGGACTATGGGTACTAATGTGCTGAACTCGAAGGCCCTTCGGGATGAAATCCATCCCTGGTTCAGGGGACACTTCATTTGACACCTCTGTCCTGCCACAGATTCTGACAAATCGGAAGATGAACCTCACAAAAAGAAACGCAAATCTCACCATTCCTCTACTGAGGTCCCAGAAACAGCTGGGTACAATTTATTATTTGATGCAGAAAATATTATACACCATAGATCCACTGAGTGTGTTCCTTTCGCAGAAATCGCTCACTATGTCCAAGAGAAATTGCGCAAGAACTTTGAACACAATGTTCGTAATACTCTGCGTTCAGCGTGTCCTTGACCGTCTCTCCGTGGTAAGGTGGCAGACACACCAGAACTAGACCCGAACATGGCAACCTTTTAAAGAAAATTCACTAAAGATCCTAAAAAGGTCTAGACCGTGTCTGGCATGGATGTCAGGACAAGTTGTTAGACCTATCTGGTCCCCGGACACAAATCCTGGAGCTTGCTGTTAAGGCGAAAGAAAATAAACACTTGGATCCAGACGACATCTTAGAATGGGTCCAATGGGCTATTTGTATGTTCGGAAACGTCAACTGTGCCATGTCTGTGGAGCGGCATAAATCTTTCCTTATGCGTACTGACCCCAAACTGGCTGATTTAGCATCTAAAGAAGGAGGGTCTTTGTCTAACCGCCTATTATTTGGTGACACGTTCATTAAAGAACTTGGAAAGTATTTAGCCACCTTTTCAGCCGTCAATTAAAAAGGTATTCAACAATGCCCTTTTTGCCAGGGCCCGGAGTTACAGAGGTCGAATACCAAGCTGAGGCTTCCAGAAGACCTCTAGAGGCGCCTACAGAGCCAGAGGTTCTTCATCCTCAAGCTTCTGCCCCACGAGGTTCAGAGGGGGCTGAGACAGGTCTCACAGAGGAGGCTATTGGGGTGGACCCAGCGCAACAGATGCCAATTTTACATGTAAATTTGATTTGCAATTCCGAAGTCTCCTTGGGGAGACGGATTCAACTGTTTGTGGACAAATGGGCTCTCATTACACAGGACCCTTGAGTGCTGCAGACAGTACAGGGTTTTCATCAAGAGTTTTATTCCTCACCAAAGCAGTCGCTTCCCCCACGTGATCTCCTTTTTTACCTAAGCAAGAGCAGGTACATAACCGACAGAGTTGAGGATCTGGTTCAAAAAGGGGATGTAGTAGAGGCCGTTCCCATCCCCAGGGTTTTATCAGCACAGTATTCTTGGTGTAGAAAAAAGGCAGAGGTTCTCGCCTTGTGTTGAATCTGAAACATTTCAATTCTTGGATAATTTACCACCATTTCAAGATGGAGGGTATCCATTTGCTCAGAGATCTGCTACAAGAAAGAGATTGGATGGTGTCAATCGATTTAAAAGATGCTTACCTGTCCGTTCCAATTTTTGCTCCCTATCGGCAATTCCCTCAATTTCAATGGTGTCAGACATATTACAATTTCACAGCCCTTCCCTTTGGTCTGTCCTTGGCGCTTCACCAAGTTACTTCGCCCCGTTGTTCAGTACCTCAGGGAACACAGGGTGAGACTGATTATTTATCTTGATGATATTCTAATTTTGTGACAAAGCATAGACCTGGTCATGCTTCATCTTTCTTAGGCGATTCAACTGCTTCCATCATTAACCACAAAAAGTCTTGTCTGTGCCCGTCTCAAACAATAAAGCTCTTGGGTTTCTAGATAGACTCGATCAATGCACAACTGAAACTCCCCCTTCCCAAAAGGAATTCTATCAAGAAAGAGTTGGAGGAGAACCCTTGCCTCACCAACTATATCACTTAAGAGTTAGGCTCACCTTGTGGGTCTCCTAGTGTTGTCTATTCAAGCCATTTTCCCGGGACCCCTTCACTTTCGGGTGCTATCTTTAGAAGGGAGTAGCAAATTCGGAACAGATAATGCTCGCGGCAGAGGCCAGGACAGAGATTTCCTGGTGGCTGTATTACATGGATGCCAGGAACGGCAAAGCCATTTTTGCATCACAGCCGGAAGTGATCATATAATCGGATACCAGCCGCTGGGGCTAGGGTCTCCGGAGGAGCTCCGATATCAAATCAATTGTCTAGAACTGTTAGCGGGCATTTGCGATCAGGTCCCTATCCCACAACTCAGAAAAATGTTGCATACTCCTGAGAATGGACAATATCTCAGCAGGTTGGTACATAAATCGCTTAGGGGATACAAAGTCCAGACTTCTGGCAGAGATAGCCAAGGACTTTTGGCATTATTGCCCGGGTCACCAAATCTCTGTAATGGCGGTATAAGTTCCGGGCAAATCCAATGTGAGAGCGGACCAATGTCATTCGCGATTCCAGCGACTGGAGATTGCATCCCAGAATTTTCTGGCCCATCAATCTACGATGGGGCCCGTGTATGATAGATCTGTTTGCTTCCAGGCTGAATGCTCCGCTTCCGTCCTTCTTCAGTTGGAGGCCATATTCTTTGACGATGAGTTTGGATGCATTTCTACAATCCTGGTAGTCGGGGGATCCTTTATGCGTTCCCTCCGTTTTGCATGATACCAAGAGTCTTGGTTCAGGTCAGACGCCACAAAGTGGAAGTGATCATGGTGTCTCCCTGTTGGAAGGCCCAATCTTGGTTTCTGAAGGCAATGGCATTGCATGTGACCTACTGGCTCCTGTCTGTTATTTTCCAAACCTACTGTCGGATCCAGTGGATCGACCTCATCCGATGGTTTTGCAGGGCCTTCTGTTTTTCATGGTATGGAGACATTCAAAAGATGTTGGCAAATGCCTGGATTTTCAGTGGATGCAATGTTCTTTCTTGCACAATCTTGGGCTCCCTCTACTCACAAACGGTATGAAGCAGACTGGCGATGCTGGGTTAGTTGGTGCGGCGAATGGGGTGTTGCTCCCTTGAGGCTGGAATTCATGTAATTGTGAATTTCCTATCAGAGATAGCTCGTCAGGGTTTAGCTTACAGGACGGTGAATAATTTTAGATCAGCCATCTCAGCAGACCATCCCCATATTGATGGTAAACTAGTTGGTGAACACTCGATTGTCTATAGACTTTTACAGGGTATTCGATTAATTTGTCCTCCTCAACCTAAATACACAGTGTTATGACCACCTCTTGAGTTCCTGCATGAAGACAACTCATGCTCTCACAGCTTTTGTATTGGCTTTGGACCACAAACTGCTCATCAAGCAAGGAAATCAGGACCACTTGACCTATGTTATCATTTTTAATGGGTTGGTGTAGGAAACAGGGTGGCCTGAAGGGAAAAGGTGTTATGGGACGTTTATGTGATTTCAACTTTTCTGAGAAATTGGCCTTCTAATGAAGATCTTTCCTGCAAACAGTTATCGGCAAAATTACCCTGTTTTGTTTGATATCCTGCAGACGGGTCTCGGATGTAAAATCACTGGATATTGAAGGGTATTAACAAACCTCAGGGGTGTCTTTTACTATTTCTAATCATACAAAGACTGCATTATGTTGTGTTTCCTATCCTGCAATTCCTCATAATCACAAATTGTGTTTAGATAAATGTTTAATGGCATAAGAGGATAGTACTCATGAATTTCAGCGAGATTCAGCAGATCAATTGCTTTTTTCTTTACAGAAACCTTTCCACCCGGTCTCCTCTGCAACTTTGGACCGCTGGGTTAAATGGTTATTGGGAGAGGCTGGTTTATGTCAGTCTTTTTGAAGCTCATTCTGTGCAAGGAGCTATGGCATCCAAGACCTTTTCAGTGGATACTTGATTGGAAGATATTATGGCTGCAGTAGATTTCTCTTCTGGTTCTACTTTTAAAGTATTCTATCATCAACCAATTGTGGATGTTGCAACAAGAGTAGTAAAACAACTTTTAACTAGCATAATCCGAACCTCTGGTCCTGCCATAGAATTAAAAATTGTCTAGCTATTACGTCAAGAATTTTGGATTCTATTAAGGACATGAAGGCGAGGATTATCCCATCCATGATTAATGATATATATTTAATTTGGTCTGATTGTCTATGTAATTGCATCGGTATGTATGACTTTGAGTTGTAAGGTCCCACCCTGTTGATAGTTTCCGTGGTATTTTTCTATTCCCTAGGTGCTGACAGCAAAGCTGCCTGAACATGACGCAGCGGAAAAACGAAAAGTGAAGTTTGCTTTTGTATGGTTCTACCTCCAGAGATATGGTTTGTCTGCTTGAGGCTGTTTGAGGTTCCAGACTGTCTGGACTTCGTTCTGGTTGGCTTTGTTTATGAGCAAAGAAAGAGGAAAAAAGTTTATTGGTACAGGAATAGCTATGGCAGAGACGTCTTGTGATTGGACAGTTAAGGGGCTTAGGCTCTTGGGATATGTAATTTAAAGTTTACAATAATGTGATTGGCTGCTGTGTTTTTGTGTCAGAAAAAAAAGAGAACCATAATTCTCACCTCATGGTCCTCAACAGAATCTAATATTCTTGAAGCAATAGCTAGAAAGGTTTTCATTCACAGGCTCACATTTTAAGAATGGGAACAGTTTCAATTCGACATAATCACCACAAAACGATGGGTACTCATTTGCCTGATAGTGCTAACAAGCATTGGCAAAACCAAGGGGCCTGGTTGGTTCTTGTCTCTGGGTGATGTGCGTGACCGCAGTGAGACACCAGAGGGCGGGGGTCAGCTGCCGGGGGCAGAGGGCGGCAGACACCCCCTCCAAGGCTCAGCCCTCCATAGCACGGGCCGGGCTCCTGGAAGGGGCCTCCGAGGTCACGACCCCCCCCGGGGGCTCCTCGCGCTCTCCTCGCTCCCCCCGGCTCCCCTCCCCGCCTGAGGGGACTCACCTCCTCGGAACTCTGCTGGAACATCTCTCCTCCGCGGCCTCGGGTAGCTGCCTCTTCAGTGAAGGTCCGCAGTGACCCGGTGTCAGGTTTGGGGCAAAATCAACAAGTAAAAAACAAAGAGAGACGTGAGGGCACCTCCGGGGCGACTACTGCAGCCCCGTCCAAGCAAACAATGTACGCGGAAGTGCACGCCCGCGTCTGCGCGTGCGCAGTGAGGAGGGCCTGCCACGCATGCGCGGTAGGGAGGGTCTACTACGCACGCGCATGACGGCTATGTCGATTTACGCATGCACATGCTACAGAACACTATTTTGAGCGCATGCGCGCTACTAGCGATGAGCCGTACGGACAGACGGGGTTGTTTTCTATCGCCCCAAGAAAAGATGCGTGACCTTGCGGCTCACTGACGTCACCGGAAGCAGGAAAAATATCAGCAAAATAGTTTATTTTTCCGGGTCACCAGTGCCAGAGACAGAACAGGCACTTCAATAACAACCTTTTGTGAGCGCCGTGCGTGCGGAGGTGGCGGTCAGGCGAGGCTCGCACCGGGGCATCCGGTGTGTTAAACTCAAGTCCCGTTAAAAGCAGTATAAAATCCCCAAAATAAGCATGTCCTTTGTTTCAATATAAACATAGCCCCGCAAATACACAAACAAATTGTAGTGGTGAAATCCTTGAGTGAGATACAGAGCCAAAGAGTTTAAGTAAGAGCTATTCCTCCTTTATTAAGAACGCCAGTACAGTAAAAGGGAACAGGTCTGTACAGCAGTGCGTCCTGGCTCAACTGCCTCCAAGAGCATTCCAACGTCGTGGACATTGGAACTCTCTTGCGTCACTAGCCATACATTCCATCAAGGAATGTGCTTACACACACAACACATCTCCCTTCTTTATTTTAAAATAAATAACTAAATAATAACAAAATTAAAAAACAAGAACAAAACAATTCAAAGCTAAAGTATAAGGATGAAGAAGTTCCCTGAAACATAGAAATAAGATTTACCCTTCAAGTATATGTCCTAACACATAATCCTTCAGCCAACCCGGACGTGTCACCTTACTCTTCTCTACACACATAGCATCGCTACCTTCACCCGTTACACAACTTCCCCCTTCATCACAGACTGAACCCTGTTGGGACGCAGGCAAAAGGCAGTCACCCTCTCCGGAAATCCTAACATCTTGTAACTCATCTTCTAACCAATCAGATCTTCCTTTCTCAAACTTACGACCAACAGCTTCCCGCACAATATGCTCCTTATTGTTAATCAAGGCAATGCGTTTAAGATTCCAAACCTTTCCATCACTCAATCTAACAGCATTATGCAACACTTCCATCACTTGTTCTGGTTCAAAATATTGGCTTTCATTCTTCTTAACTCTATAAGGTTTCTTAACCCGTACCCAATCACCCACAGCAATCTTTACCGGTTTCACATGATGTCAGTGGTCATAGTACAACTTTTTTTTTTTATTGATTTGTCCAAATTATCCCTCACCGATTCCACAGACCAATGCTCCGCACCCACATCACACAACCACGCAGGATTATGCTTACCCCTGGGTTTCCTACCTCTCATAATGACATAAGGACTCAATCCAGTAGTTAGATTTTCAGTAATTCTGTATGCCCACAACGCTTTGAATACAGCCGTGTGCCAATCGCATTTACTCATAGAGCTTTGAATGACATTTTTGATGACCCTATTAAATCTCTCCACAGTACCATTGCCACTGGGATTATACAAAGACGTAATTTTGTGTTTAATTCCCACTCTTTCAAAATACATTCTAGCAGCATCTGAAACAAATTGCACACCGTTATCACTTAACAACTTCGCTGGAATACCTTCAGATAAAAATACCTTATCCATAAACTCCAGCACATTTGCAGTGTCAGCTCTTTCTATTATACCGATTTCGGGCCATTTAGAAAATAGATCAATAAGAACAATTACATATTCTTGTTCATCCCCTACAGGACCAAACAAATCTACAGCAACACACTCCCAAGGTTGTTTAGGCAAGAGAACTTGTTCCATGGGTGGTCTCAAGGTACACAAGCTTTTGTCCGCTGATGAACACACTTTACAGGATCTTACAAACCTTTCCACTGCTTTGTCCATTCCCGGCCACCAAAATAAATCCTTAACAACTGATTTGGTACGAACAATGCCAAAATGACCTTCATGGCACAAATTCAAAACAACATCCCTCATACCACACGGTGGAATAATTTTACTGCCCCTCATGATGACACTTCCTTCTATGGATAGTTCATGTCTAACCTCCCAAAAGTGCTTATTCTGCTCAGTAAGTTGGTCCTTCCTAGGCCAACCTTCCAAAATGAACTTCCATACCAATTTCAAGTCAGGATCCTTATCCATCTCATTATCCCAAGATTCCTTATCAAGAGAAGAACTACCAGTATCATGTATAAGAGCAATGCTATAATCCTCCCAAAGATCAGCCACACAACTTTTCAACGGGCCTGGCAACCTTGATAAACAATCTGCCATCAAATTGTTTCTCCCAGGAACGTACACAATGCGGTATATGAAATCTTTCATACGCATGGACAATCTCAAAATTCTCGCAGAAGCAAAAACGCTACCTTCCGATGTAAGTAGCTTAATCAAAGACTTGTGATCACATTGAATAGTGATGTTCTTACCCCAAATAAATGTACAAAAGTGTTCCAAAGCCCAAGCACATGCTAAAGCCTCCTTTTCAATAACAGAGTACTTCTCCTCAGAAGGTGATAATAATCTTGAAGCAAACAATATTATCCTCTCCCTTCCATCTATATCTTTCTGTGATAAAACTGCACCTAATCCCTTATTGCTAGCATCAGTAGTTATGACGGTATCCAGTTCAGGGTCAAAACTTCCTAAATTCGCAACTTTGCTCAAATATTCTTTAATATTTCCAAATTCCTGCTCACATACATCACTCCAAATAAAATGAGCATTCTTTTTAAGAAGAAGTCTCAAATTATAAACCTTTTCAGCAAAATTCGGAACAAATTTTGCACAAAATTCTGCCATCCCTAAAAATGATCTTACTTCCTCCTTAGTAGTGGGGGTCGCTGCACTAACAATGGCGCTAACTAACGACGCCTTTGGTTTCACTCCATCACCACTGATTTCATGCCCCAAATACTCCACACTTCTCCTGGCACACTTGCACTTGCTCAGTTCTACCGTCAAACCCTTACTCTCCAACACCCCCAAAACATGTTCCAATCTCTCATCATGCACCTTACGATCACATCCAAATACCAAAATATCATCTTGGAAACACATCACTCCTAAAGATTTTCCGAATAGTTTATGCATTAGTCTTTGAAAAACTGCAGCTGCAGACGCTAGTCCAAAAGGCATCCTTTTGTACTGGAAACATCCAAAAGGCGTGATGAAAGCTGTCAATTTCCTTGATTCAGTTCTCAAAGGAATCTGATGATAAGCAGCAGATAAGTCAATTGTAGAGAACCAACTAGCACCTTTTAGATTGGAAACCATTTCAGTGATCTTAGGTAAAGGAAAGCGATCGATCACAATATTTTCATTCAAATATCTCAAATCGACGCATAAGCGGATCCTCCCATTGCTGCGTCGAGCGATAACCACCGGAGAAATCCATTCTGCATTCTCTATCGGTTCAATAACATCCATACGTACCAACTTCTCCAACTCTTTCGAAACTTCATCCCTTATCATCAAGGGTACCAATCTCACTTTATGAATTTTTGGTATGGCATTCTTCTTCAATACTATTTCATGTTCAAAACCTACCAATTTTCCTAATAGCGTACCAAAGACTTTAGGAAATCTTCTTTCCATTTCCATAGTTAAAGAAACCCCATCACCAACTATTAACACTTTTTCTCTGCTGTTAGAATCCAGGATCATCTGAAGTTTTCCTTGATCTTTCCATCCAAGGACTGATGGCCCCCTTTTTGATACATACAATTTTCCTCTGGTACACCTATTTTTAAAAGAGAATAAGAGCCATCTGAAACCTAGGAGATCAACTTTGTCCCCAGTATAGCTCTCTGGCCGGACATCTGGTTGCGACAATTGTTTTCCTAATTTATTCACAAATGTTGTATTCCACACTTCTTCATTCACAATGGTGAAGGGTGAGCCAGAATCGGCATACATAGTAATTGGAATCCCACCAATTTGCATATCACACATTGGTTTCCCTTTGGTCTCTGCATCAGTTATATTCAGGATAAAGTTTCCATCCTCAGTAACGTCTCTAGATTCCGAGGAATATTCTTCGTTCTCAATTCCTGTGTGAGCATCACTTCCCAATATACACTTGACTATTCTCTTTTTACTCCTGCAGACCTTCGCAAAGTGGCCTACAATTCCACATTTGCTGCATTTCAATTTCAAAGCCGGGCACGACTTAGCATATGCCAGGTGCTCTTTACTGTCACACCTATAACACCTCTTCTCATTGTCATTACTCTGTGATGTTTTCTGTTCCTTCTGTGTTCTACGATTAGTAATTTTGAAAATGTTATCAACACTCCTCTCTGTTGACTTTAATTCTGAAACACACCTTCCAGAAATTTCTGCCTTCCAAGAATGGCCAATATCTCCTCCAGCGGGGAATCACCATTGATCCATAACCTTTCTTGAATAGATTGATTGTTGCCATGCATAACTACTTGATCCCGTATCAAATCATCATGTATAGGACCAAACTTACAGTCAAGAGCCAATTTTTTTAAGTCTGCCACATAGTCATCCACAGACTCCCCCTTTTCTTGTTTCCTTTTGAAAAACTTATAACGAGTAATTCCAACACAAACTTTTGGTGCAAAATATCTGTCAAGATCTTGCATTGCAACATTAAAAACACATATGTCACCACTAAAAGGGCCCTTCTGCATCTTATTATACGTTTTCAAATCAATAGGCCCCAATGAATGTAGCAAGAGTCTCTTCTTCTGTTCTGCAGGCATTTTGTTCTCAAGATCAATGGCTCCTATATAGTTAAAAAAATAATCCTTCCATTCAGTCCATTTAACTGGAGGAGCATTCCCTGCAGCCCAAAATGCTTGTGGTGGAATAATAGTAAAATTAGGTTGTGCAGACTGTGCCATGACACCCACACCTTAATGCACCGTTTAGTAATTTGCACAAAGAGAAAGAGATAAAAAAACATTTCTAAGACCTGTTCCCTTTTTTTTTTTTTAATTTCAAAACTTGGTTCTTTTTTTTTTTTTCCTTCTTTGTTCTTCCTTAATACGCTAATTCCCAAACAGCAGCGTGCCGAACAATGTGCAGAGCGTCTCTGGTTGCTTAGGAGACTCTCCGCTAGTAGACCGTGCCGTAGTGCATGCGTTGTTTCCGTTCCTACGGAAATGCGCTAATTCCTTGGGAGACGCGAAGGAACGCGTCTGTTTCCCTGGATACGACGTGTGCGGGTTAAACGCGCTAAAGCATTATGAGACGTGAGAAGATCACCGTTTCCCTAGTGATGACGGGTGCGCGTTGAACGGCTCGTGGGCCTCAACGATATCCGCTTGCGCGTCTCGTCACTTTCAATTCAGGAAATGTCCAATTTAAATAAAAATCATAAAAATGAAAACCTGTTTGAAGATGGTGTAGACGAAAGCCACGGTAATGAAGATGAGACACACGCATACGCTGAGATCCTTTCTGGACGCTGGTCAAGTCGCGCTTCAACCACTCTCTTCGCCAAATTGTAGTGGTGAAATCCTTGAATGAGATACAGAGCCAAAGAGTTGAAGTAAGAGCTATTTCTTCTTTATTAAGAACGCCAGTACAGTAAAAGGGAACAGGTCTGTACAGCAGTGCGTCCTGGCTCAACTGACTCCAAGAGCATTCCAACGTCGTGGACATTGGAACTCTCTTGCGTCACTAGCCATACATTCCATCAAGGAATGTGCTTACACACACAACACAAATCAATTTCAAATTATTTTAGTACTATTTAAACTGCATTATTTTAAAACCAGAGGCCTAACTGCCAGGCTAAAAAAAAGATTTTACTCAAAAATTCAAGATCAGTATTTCGCTAGATGGGCCTGTGTTCACATCCCTTCCCGGACCTCAATTATTCAGCTGCGTGTATAACAATCCTGAGCCCCCGAGGGGCGCTGTCCAATGGCATATGGAAGTGCCATTGGAAATGAGTAAGAGGTGAAAGAAAACAGACAATCAAGAATGTGGAATCATATGGGTGTCCAAATTAAATCAAATCATTAATCGCTTTAATAATACATTTGTATATACAAAGAAAAGGTCAACAAATGCTTGTCAATCCTTTGAGAGCACAATAAAAAAGCGGTCTATTCACGTGAGATTCCATTAAAAAATGAAACTCAAAATGTCAACTTTCTATATGACATCAGCCAATAACAGTGACTTCAATTCGTATGCTGTATATCCAATTGTCCAATCTATAGATCGTCCATTTCTTCATATTAACTGGTATTTCCAGCTTACACATGGTAGCAATTGATGTGTTATTGTGTTATTGAGCACCATTAAGCCAATATTTTACCACTGAACTGTTTCTGGTATATGCGGCCAGCTTGTAGTCATTGTTGCCATGTCTTTTCCAATATTATGAGTTTTAATGGGTCGGTGCTGGAAACAGAGTGGCCTGAAGGGAAAAAAAATGTCTTCTGTTTTTTATCAAAGAACCTGAGGGGAACTAAAGGGTGCCCTGGCAAGAATAAAAAAATGTCAAGCTTACGCGTTAAGAATTTTCAATTCTATTAAGGACACGGAGGCGAGGATTATGCTTCTCTTTCTATGCTTTATTTTCACACAGCAGCCAATAGGAGAAGATATTGTTAAAGGAAAACATATCCCAGCATTCACAGTATACACAATACAACCATAGAGAACAGAGTATATAAACCAAAGAGGCTAAAGAACTTCCTCTTTCTTTGCGAAATCTCAGTCAGTAAAAGTCAATGAAGTGTATCAACATCAAATCGAACAAGAACACAATCCAAAGATCCAGGAGAACACAGCCACTCCGGATAAGGAATGATGCAACATCCAATCTGATAAAGTCCCCGGAATGAAGAGCTTCAACTCTGATCAACACCTGAGAAGGGAAGAAAACGAAAAACTAATCATAGTATATGTCATAGAACCAATGTCCACAACTTACATGCACTGATAACATCACTGGGTGGGTAAGACAATGAGACATTAAATGAAAACAGTATACTTAACTCGTAAGCAGAGGTCTTATCGTCCACTAGGGGGGGATAATCCTCGACTCCGTGTCCTTAATAGAATTGAAAATTCTTAACGCGTAAGCTTGAATTTTTTTAATTCTATGTCAGGACCGGAGGCTCAGATTATGCTAGTTCAAAGCTGATCAACCACGATTGATGCAATGTCTACAATGGGTTTATGATAGAAAGTCTTAAAAGTAGATTCCGAAGACCAGTCTGCCGCCTTCATAATGTCCTCCAACCTCATGCCTAAATTAAAGGACTTTGAAGCCATAGCTCCACGGACTGAATGAGCTCCAAACATGGAGACATTAATCCTTGCTTCAGAAAGAAGCCATCTGATCCATCTGGCTAAAGTAGCCGACGAGACTGGCTTGAAAGGCTTCTGTAGTGCAATCAACAATTGACCTCTAGGGTCTGCACGAAATTCTTCTGTAGCCGATTCATAGGCCTTTAAACACTGTACTACACATAGTTTGGGATTATGAGGAAAGGAAGGGTAAGACACTGAATTGGTGCCCGTCTTAGTACGTTTGGAGATCGAAAAGGAAACTCCCGTAGGAGAAAAAATCCTGCCCTGCAGATCAAGGGAACGTACATCAGATACCCTCTTGCATGAAATGAGGCATAGTAATAAGGTTAATTTGGCCGAGAGTTGTTTGCGTGAAAGGAATCTGTTGTCCGGCCAAGACGAAATGAACGTAAGAACTACGTTGACGTCCCAAAGGGAAGAATATCTGGGACGCGGGGGGTTCGACAGACGAATACCCCTCATTAATTTGCAGACAATAAGGTGCTCACCAATAGGTTTACCTAAAACTGGTAAATGACCTGCTGAAATGGCGGATCTATAATTATTGATCGATCTGTAAGCTAGGCCTGCAGCTGCAAGTGAAGCCAGAAAATTGACCACTAAACTGACATCAGCGTTAAAGGGATCGGAATCCCGTTCCTCACACCAATGAATCCATCGCTTCCAAGCAGAGGAATACCGCTTGTGTGTATTGGAGGACCAGGCTTGTAGGATGAAACTGGAAGCTTGTTCTGAAATGCATGGAAGGAACCAATGATGCCTGAAATTCTCCAGGCCACCAGGTGTAACTTGCCTTGAACAATCAAGGGGTGCAGGTTCCCCAGAGGGTCCAGGAGAAGGTTGTGAAGAGGAGGGATTAGGAGAGGTGAGTCGCACAGAAGGTCTAGTGCTAAGGGGAATCAGGCTTGAGCCATCCAAAGAGGGGTTATCAACACAATCTCCGTTCTCAGACGTCGGACTTGGAAAAGGACCCGAGGAATCATGCTGAATGGGGGAAAGGCATAAGCTAGATGGGGTGACCAGTCCTGGAGAAAGGCATCGGTGGCCATCGCTTCCGGGATCTGGTCTCCAGCTGAAGAAGAGAGGAAGCTGGCGATTCAATCTCGAGGCAAATAGATCTATCGAGAAAGGGCCCCATTTCTGGTTGAGAGAGGCAAACACTTTTGGGAGCAGCATCCAATCGCTGGAATCCCGCAGGAATCTGGAATTCCAATCCGCCACTGTGTTGCGAGTCCCCGGAAGGTATTCCGCAATCACTGAGATGCGATGTTGGAGGCAATATTGCCAGAAATCCCTGGCAATGCGAGCTAAGGTCTGAGATCTCGTGCCCCCCAGTTTGTTCACATATCTGACCGCGGAGATGTTGTCCATTCTCAAGAGAATGCAACAATCCGTCTTCAGAAGGGAGACACTCCGGATTGCAAAGGTTCCGGCTAAAAGCTCCAGGCAGTTGATGTGGAGGCGGAGCTCCTCCTCCGACCAACGGCCCCCGTGGTCACATCCCCGCAATGGGCTCCCCAGCCCCATCTGCTGGCATCCGATTCCAGAATAACATCCGGGGATGTGCCGAAAATCGCTCGCCCATTCCAGGCCTCCATGTGCTCTAACCACCAGGTTATCTCCGAGTGGACCTCTGGATTCAGAGGAACTAAGTCCGTATAAGACAAGCCCTTCTGGAGGTGAGAAATCTTGAGCCGTTGGAGGGCTCTGTAGTGTAGCGGGCCCGGGAAAATAGCCTGGATCGAGGATGATAAAAGACCCACCATCCTGGCTAAACTCCTCAATGACACTTTCTGACTGGACAAAAGTAGGCGCAATTCCTTCTTGATACTGCGCACCTTCAGAGGAGGGAGGATCAACTGAGCTGTCACCGAGTCTATCTTGAAGCCCAGAAACTCGATCTGTTGCGACGGACGGAGACAAGACTTGGGTTGGTTGATTATGAAACCCAGATCCTGAAGAAGCTAGATCGTCCAAGACAAGTGGACCTGCAGGATAAGGGGGTCCTGAGCCATAATGATCAGGTCGTCGAGGTAAACTATCAGGCGCACACCCCTTGCGCGAAGGGATTCGCCACAGGCCTCATCACCTTGGTGAAGCACCAAGGAGCGGAGGAAAGCCCAAAAGGGAGTACTTGAAACTCGAAGCACTGGCCCTGCCAGAGAAACTGAAGGAAACGCCGGTGAGGTGGGAAAATGGGAACGCTTAGATAAGCGTCCTTTAGGTCTAGCCGCACTAACCAATCTGCTTCTTGCAGTATATCTCTGAGGAGATGTATTCCTTCCATCTTGAAATGTCGGTAGACCAGCCATGCATTGAATTCCTTGAGATTTAGGACCAAACGCGATCCTCCTCCTTTCTTGTCCACCAGAAAAATGGGGCTTAGGAAACCCCTGGGATGGGGGACAGTTTGGCAAATAGCACCCTTCTTGAGGAGCGCTTGCACCTCCAAGTCTATGATGTCTATATCGGAACGGGAAAAATGGGGAAGCGGAGGGGGGGATTGTTGATAAGCGGTCTGGTAAAATTCCAATCTGAACCCTTGAACGGTTTGTAACAGCCAGGGGTCCCTGGATAATTTTTTCCACTCCGTCAAACAAGTTTGTACCCTGCCCCCAAGAACCACCTCGGAAGGGTGGATTATTCTCACCTGAATTTGTGCGATCCTGGGTATCTCCTTGCTGACCTCTGTATGAGTTCTTGCGGTACTGGCCCCTACCTCCTCGGGGACCCCGATGGATAGAAGGTGGAGCTTGATTGTTGCTCTTTGTAGTATCCACAGCCCCTGGACAGGGCATCTCGTCTGGGGCCTTGATAATAAGAGCGGCCAGACGAGCGACCCCGCAGACGTCCGGCTCTCCGAAAAAGAGTCTCTCTGAAGACTTTTTTGAGCGACAGTTGGGCTTTATCCATGGTATTGAAGGTCGCAGCAAATTTGGCCAAGTCCTTAATGAAGGGGGCCCCGAACAGGAGTCCCTGGGCCACCGGGCCCGCTTCAGAGGTGGCGAGTTCAGTGAGCTGAGGGTCGATTCTCATTAGGATAGAGCGTCTCCTTTCTGTCGATAGGGCCACGTTGGCATTGCCTAGATGGCAAATGGCTCTCTGAGCCCACCCTACCAGGATGTCAGGATCGATAGGGGACTGAGACTCCTTGGCTGCGTAAGCCATCTCCAAGATCTTTGCTAGAGGGCCAGAGAGGTCAAGGAGCTTGTCTTGGCAAGAGCGCCAAGCACGGTCTAGGCCCTTTTTGGGGTCCTTAGCCCATTTCCTTAAGAAGGTGACCATCGTAGGATCCACGTCTGGTGTATCCGTGACCTTACCCTCCAAGTCTGGGCGAGGGCACTCAGCGCGAAGCCTGGCCCTCACGTCCTTGTCGAAACCTGCCCTGATATGGTTTTGGAGGTATTCTGCCCCCTCGGGCGGAGGAACCCATCTTGAGGAGCGGGGGTGGACGATCTCCTCCGGGCTGAAGGTCAATACACGAGGGGCTTTGGGAGGCGGGGCTTTAGCGGACTCCGAGTTCTTGCGTTTGCTCGGGCCCGGCCGGACCCCGAGATCCTCCTCAGAATCAGACTCGGATGAAGATTTGGAGGACGTCTGGTCTGAATCTGAACCATAAGCGTCTTGCGCTTGAGAGGAGCTATAACCGTGCTCCTTTTGAATGGAGGAGGACAATTTCCTGAAAATGTCGGAGTGGGCCCAAGTCTTGGCTTTAGCCTTACCTTTGGAGGTAGAGGGCTGGTCAGATAGCGCTTCATCCGAAGGCGCAATGTGGGGCAGCCAACCTTTTTGGCGCGCAAAGCTCTCAAAATGATGGGTGAGGGGCCCCAGAGCCTTCGCCAGTGCCTTATTTACCGAGAGCTGCACGGTATTGTCTAGTGCGCCCACCAAATTATCATCAAGAAACGGAGGCTCATTCCTAAAATATTCCTCGTCCTCATAAGTATATGACTGGGTCATAGTATCTCTGTCACGTGGAACACGTGGATTCTGGGTAGTACAAGACTACAATCAGGGGGAGTGCAAACCCCAGCAGGGATAAAAAACACTGCTTTAAAATAATTTAGAGTGTGGAGGGAGCCAGCCTGCAGCACTCTAGGCAGCGCCTAATCTGATTTATCCAACCCTGGTCACGTGATGTCAGGGCATCAGGGAGTGAGGAAGAGGCGTTCAGGCAAAAACTATAGGCAAAATTGCTGGACAACCCTTGCAAAGGCTTAAGGAATCGTCGCTGGGACCAACTAGGCACTCGCACCGTCTCGTCCTCTGATCGCGCGTTTCATTAAAAAACGGGCGCCAGGAGCAACGAGCAAGCGCGGGTGCGTGTCTTGAGAGGGCGTGCAAGTGAGGAGAGAGAGAGCGCGCGCGCGTCAGGCCGCAGGAAAAACAACAGCCGAAACCACCTCAACCTACGGAGAAATATCTCCGCGTCAGGAATGACCCGACACACTCCCGCTCCCACTCCACAGAAAATATGCCGCGCGACTAAACACAGCGCGCATAGCAACACCGTCAGAGAAACAATGGTAAAGAGGTAAAGCACTTAACTGGCTGCGGAAGCAGCAAAGAAAGAGGAAGTTCTTTAGCCTCTTTGGTTTATATACTCTGTTCTCTATGGTTGTATTGTATATACTATGAATGCTGGGATATGTTTTCCTTTAACAATATCCTCTCCTATTGGCTGCTGTGTGAAAATAAAGCATAGAAAGAGAAGCATAATCTGAGCCTCCGGTCCTGACATAGAATAGTGAATCCCTTGGCAGGATTTAGTAGTGCATGTCCATAATAGACTGAATGAAAGACGCTCAGGTAAAACCAAAGGTGATGGTAAATTGGGGCTGTCTGTTCTCATGAAGTAGAAGACATAAAAACTGAGTAACATCTTTGAACGAATGCAGACAGGAGGTCTCGAAAGGGCACTAGGAAAGGATAAGCAAAAAAACTAAAAGGTGCTTCTAAATTAATGTTTGTTCTGTGGTAAATCCGGCCATTTTTTCCAAAAGATTGCAGAAAAAAGCCAAAATGAAATTTGAAATAAAAAATGCCAGCTGCGGTAACAGCAGAGACAAAGTATGAAGGGCATCTAGAAACGAGAGAGCTTGTTAGGATCTACATGCACGCTGGTTAGCTGTACATAACAGCACAGCCAACACTTTATAAAGAGCTGTTGCTGTTGTTTACTATTCCAATGTTTATGTGTTTACCAGACAACTAAGATCGAGTAGTGGGTTTGTTAGGTTGAAGGATTAAAGGCAACATCATTGATATTGGATTTGCTCGTAGTTTAGCAATAACACCTGTGCGCATCAAAACCCTAAAGTGATTGACAAAGTTGATGGAACCGTGATATCTTCTGGACCTACCTGTTGTCACACCTAAGAGATTGCTCTTACTTGTTTTGGGACACACTTTGAAACAGTACACTTTAATGTGATTGATGCCCCTCAATTCTCCGTCAGGAGCAGAGGCATATATTATGCTTTAATTTCCTTCAAAGTATGAGTCAGAAGGTCCCCCTAAAAACTTAAGTCAAAATGTAGTTATATGTAGGAATTGATACTGAAAAACAGAAATTCGCTAGTTATGCAGGTGCGAGTTATGAATTGTGCTCCTCATCTTAACCTGAAAATGTCAGTAGTTTATTTTAGTTTTAATGAGTAACCATAACTAATTTAACTAGATTTTTATAACATATTCTTAAGGCGTTATAACCAAAGCTAACCATACCTTCATTGTAACCTTGTTTTTTCACAGTTTTTATTTCATCAAACACTACAGCTGTGCGCTGCAGGATTGAACTAGAGCCTGATCAAAGGCCCAATTCCTACAGGTGGTTAACACTAGCTCATGGCTTTTGCCCTTGCATGCCTGGGGTTTGGCCCAAGGGCCTCAATCGCAGTGGATTTGGAGTGGGATTTGCAAACCTGCAATAGATAATGAGAGAAAAAGCTTCCATGCCCATTGCTGTGTCCCTATTTTTTATTGGATTTTTGTAAATCCACAAACAATCTGCAGAGTAAGAGTTCAGATACCTCTTTCTTTATTTCTGAGTTTGACAAGTCGGCTTGAGGTCTACCACAATCACTTTTCTAGTGCCAATTTCCTGAAAATGTCCTTGAGTAAAGGTCTAATTTCATCCCAAATTTGGTATAATTCCAGTCATCCGTTCTTCATGGAGATCCATCAAAAGCTTCCTGATGGAAAATAGAGTGAGAGGCACAAGGAGGGTTTTAGTAGACAGGGAAACCAGATGTATGTGCGAATGAATGGGCCAGAAGAGATGCTCTGCAACTGTATTGATTGTCTGGGAAATGTGAAGCGGGCCAATCGATCTAGGTCTGAACTTCACATGATATCCCGGAGGATGTAATGACAGGTGGAGGGCTAAACTGAATCCTCAACTTTATAATTGGGAGTAAATCATTGATGACGGTCAGCAGGATGTTTATAGGTTCTCTCTGCAGCGTTCAGATGTTTGGCAATCTGTTTTTGGATTTCATGAATGGACAAGAGAAGAGCTTTGACTGAGGTTACTGTTCTTAATGGTTCATGAGTGGGCGGCATCCTAGGGTGAAATCCATACGAAAAATACAATGGTGATGACTGCAAGTTACCTATTGTATACACATTCTGCAGGTGGGATCCACCTTCCCCAACCATCTTGATACTATATGACTAAGAGACATTGATCTATGGCTAAGGTTTCTCCTATTTAACCATCGGACTGCGGGCGATTACTGGTGGATTTGTATGAGTTCACTTCTAGAATGTTCAATAAAACAGAACAGAATTTAGAAGTAAATTGCATATCTTGATCTAACACAATATTAGTAGGGAGGATGGGTAGACAAACTATCTCTTGTGTGACTTGTTTTGCCACTGATTGAACCGCGGGAACTGATGCTACAGGACTAGAGAGACTTTGTATATTGAATATGTGTTGTAATAGGTAAGTCAGCAATAAAGCAATAAAGCTCATTCAGATGGTTGACTATGGCTGAGTTGGAGTAAGAAAAAGTTGTAATAGACTTACACATTTTCAATATGACTTCTTAACATGTAAACAAGTAACACAAATTCTTATGTATCCTTCGATAGTTTTTCTTACATGTGGGCAACAGAAAAAATGTACAAGCAACACGTCAACACGTGGAAAACCAGGATAACCAGATAAAGGAGCATTGTGACACACTTGGACTATTCATTCTAGAGCTCCTTTATTGAAATTAACAGTTTCATCTGCCTGTACAGCGAGCCATATTGAACAAATCTTAAATGTGCTTCTTCCAGTAACCATGTTTGTTGAGAAATGTCTTGTTGAGCTTCCTTTACAGCTGCCGGATCTGTGTCTGATGTTAAGGATCTGGTGTGAAAACAATAACAGATTTGTGCCAAACGTGTTTCCTCAAAGTCTTTGCATTTCACAATGAAAAATCTGCTTTACTGTGTCTATTTCATGATCTGTAATTGATGTGAAAAAGGAAGATCATAATGCAAGGGATTGGAGCACCAGGCTATACATCACATGTCACATGTGGAGGTAGAGTATTTGCTTTTTTCTTACCAAAGGCATCCCCAAATTATTGAAGGCACTGAATTTCAATGAAGAATGGCATGCAAACCTATGAATATAACAAACAATCAATGTCCATATCATAATATGTAAGGGCACACCTCTAGCCCATAGCCCTATTTGTGCAGAATAAAGCCATGTATTCATCCTGAAACTTCTAACTTCTTGGAGTCTCTCAATTTAAAGCACAGTCTTAACTCTGTGTCCTTAATAATTTTGAAACTTTCCTTCACAATAGCTAGGAATTATTTTAACTGATAGTTAAATATATATATAAAAAAAATCCCTTTCAGGGTTAGAGTGACACACATAAATTATGCAAAAAAGAAGAATAGAGGACTCTGGGTAGTTCCCAAGTTTAGGTGGAGAGCAGCTCTAGTAAAGAGCACCCTGCAACACCAGCGCCACTCTAGATTTGCTCACCTCAAATGTCTGTTTATCTAGCAAAGTTTTTTAGCATTGGATCAGCACAGTGCTATCCATGCCGAGCTAGATAGTGACAAAGTCTTTTGCCATTTGTACAGCAAACTCTTTAAGCATAGGTGTGACACAGTGTCAACCTTGCCGAGCTGTAAAATGACAAAAGCCATTTACCACTCCAGGCACAGTATTACAGCTTTGGATTGATAAAATACTGTCCAAGCCAACCTGGAATGAGTAAAAGCAACCCCTGACACGTGTTTCGCTCTCTTTAGAGCTCATCAGAGAGGTTTAGCTTTGTCCAGACACAAGGGAGCACCCAGTATAAGTCAAAATAAATCCCTTTCAGGGTTAGAGTGACGCATAAATTATGCAAAAAAGAAGAATAGAGAACTCTGGGTAGTTCCCAAGTTTAGGTGGAGAGCAGCTCTAGTAAAGAGCACCCTGCAACACCAGCGACACTCTAGATTTGCTCACCTCAAATGTCTGTTTATCTAGCAAAGTTTTTAAGCATTGGATCAGCACAGTGCTATCCACGCCGAGCTAGATAGTGACAAAGTCTTTTGCCATTTGTACAGCAAAGTCTTTAAGCAACGTCATGACAAATCTGACAGTGTACCGTTTACCTGTCTGTATCTGTGCAATTATATTTTGGAATGCTTGTATTCTCTGCGTATTTTGACTTGCTAGTGCTTTTTGAGTATTTAGTATTGCCCCTAAATACTGTTGTATTTGCGCAGGTTGTAGTTGCGACTTTTGGTAATTTATTGAGAACCCTAGCGTGTGCAGGGTTTGTAGTATGTAATGCATATGGTTTTGGCATTGCATATGACTGTTTGATTTTATTAGCCAATCGTCCATAACCTATTTAGATATGGAAAGACATGTATATGTTGTCTTCTTAGGGAGGCTGCGACTACCGCTAGGCACTTTGTGAATACCCTTGGAGCTGTTGTTATTCCGAAGGGTAACACTTTGAACTGATAGTGCTTCCTTGAATGACAAACCTGAGATATTTTCTGTGCGCCGGATGGATGGGTATATGAAAAAAGGCATCCTTGAGATCTAATGTTGCCATCAAATCGTGTATTTGGAGTAGTGGGATAACATCCTGGAGAGTTACCATGTGAAAGTGTTCTGACAGGATGTAAAGATTGAGGGTCCTGAGATCTAATATTGGCCTTAGAGTGCCATCTTTTTGGGGAATGAGGAAATACAGTGAGTAAACTCCCGTCCTTGATTTGTGGCACAGGTTCTATTGCTTATTTGAGTAATAGAGATTTGACTTCTTCCTGTAACAGAGTGATATGGTCTGTGGATAGTTTGTGTGGTTTTGGTGGAATGTTTGGTGGAGTTTGCATGAATTCTAGGCAATAGCCATTGCGGATAATTGATAATACCCAATTGTCTGTGGTAATGTTTTGCCAATTGGTGTGGAACGTTTGCAGTCTCCCTCCCACAGGGGAGGTGTGGAGTGGAAGGGAATGAAACAAGTCACTGTTAACTGTGTTGTGAGGCTTGTTTAGGTGTTTGATATTTCACTCTACCTCTGGGGTACTGGCCTCTATATGTGCTCTTAAAAACACCTTGTTGGTATTGAGGTTGGTAGGCCGGTTTTGGCTGCGATGTGGATGCCGCTGCAGTTTGAACACCTCTAAACTGGGGTTTCCGAAAGGATCCCCTGTATTGTGTGGTGTATAGTGCACCCATGGCTTTTGCTGTGTCTGAATCCTTACGCATTTTTTCAATTGCAGTGTCCACCTCTGGCCTGAAAAGCTGTTTTTTGTTGGACGGTGTATTCAACACCACTTGTTGGATTTCGGGTTTGAACCCCGAGGACCTGAGCCATGCATGCCTCCTGATTGTTACAGCAGTGTTGATGCTCCTGGCCGCTGTGTCTGCTGAGTCTAGGGCAGACCTAATCTGATTGTTGGTGATGGCTTGCCCTTCTTCCACTATCTGCTGTGTCCTCTTTTGATGTTCTTTGGGGAGATGCTGGATTATATCTTTCATCTCCTCCCAATGGGCCCTGTCATATCTAGCCAACAACGCATGTGAGTTGGCTATTCTCCACTGGTTGGCTGCCTGGGATGCCACTCTTTTCCCTGCAGCAACTCATTTTCTACTCTCTTTGTCTGATGGGGGCACATCACCTGACGACTGTGAGTTTGCCCTCTTCCTGGCAGCACTTACCACTACTGAGTCTGGAGGAAGTTGCTGAGTTATATAGACAGGATCAGAGGGAGGTGGCTTGTATTTGTTTTCTACTCTAGGAGTTAATATTCTTGCTTTGACAGGCTTGCTAAATATTTGATCACCATGTTTTAGCAGGCCCGGGAGCATAGGGTGCAACTGGTATGTTGTATGTGTGGAAGAGAGTGTATTAAACTAAAAATCGTCCTCCAATGGTTCAGTGTGCATGGTGACACTATGGTATACTGCAGCCCTAGTGGTGAAGGCTTAGAGGGATAGCAATCAGGGTCATTGTCGGGAATGGGGTCTGGATCATAAAGATCCCATGGGTCCACATTGTCTTGCTGCAAATCAAATGACTGTGATGGTGACTGCATTGGTTTAGGACTGGTAGTAGGAGAGATATGCAGGTGTGGAGAATGAGGAGGACAAAATTGAGGAGGCGGAGATTTGTCCTTTGTCTTTGGCACTTTAGCTGGAGGCTGTGTAGTGTCCAATTCCTCCTGAAAGGCTAATTTCCTCTTAGGTTTTAGAGGAGGTGCTGTTACACTTCTGCCAGTTTCTTTATGGATATGATTCCTGGCTTGCCTTTCATCCATTACTTCCAGTATTGGCTGTATTTGGGAGTCCTCCTCAGTAGTTTTATGGCTTTCTTTGAGTGTCTTAGAAAGTCGATGCTCCTCAGTGTAACCTGCTCTTTTCGGCTCAGGAGCTGGCTTTTTCTGTATAAAAAAAGATGGCGTTGTGGATGGTCTGGGCTCCGAAAGGGACTTCCAAACTTTCGACTCAGAAGAGGGGTGTTTGCTCGAGTCGGAGATGGAGCTTTTGGTCAACTCCGATGGCTTCGGAGGAGTGGCCTTTTTCGGTGCCGAACCGGGGGTTTGGTCACCGGGTGTCTTCTTTCGGGTCGAGCCATGGCCTTCCGGCAGTGGCGTCCCCAAGGCCTTATATTTCGGTTTAGATGGTACAGGGGCAGGCGTACTTACATGCTGTCCTGCCGTGACTGGTCTGTCTTCCTCGGATTCCTGGTCAGAGTCGGATCCTCGAACGGAGACTGCTGTCTGCATAATCTCTTCCTCCTCGACGTCAAGATGTTCGGAGCTCTTTGATGCCCTCTCGAGCCATCGTGCTCTTCTGTCCCGAAGTGTCTTTTTTGATCGGAAGGATCGGCAGGCCTCGCAATTTTCGTCCTGATGATCTGGGGAAAGGCAAAGATTACAGACGAGGTGTTGGTCTGTATAAGGGTATTTATCGTGGCACTGAGGACATAATCGGAATGGAGTCCGATCCTTGAGTCTTCCACGTGGTCAGCCCGACGAGGCCCGAGTTGGGTGTGCGCGGCCCGAAGCGAAGGGCGAGTAGAGATGTCTGCTCCGACGGTACCGAAGTGTCGATAGAAGATGTAACGCAATCAATACAATACAGTCGAAAAATTAAGCGTTTTCAAAGTTTTCCAAATCGAACTATCGGAGCGAAAGGAAACACGTCCGAACCCAATGGCAGAAAGAAAACAATCTAACATGGAGTCGATGCCCATGCGCAATGGAGCCGAAGAGGATGAGTCACTCGATCCCGTGACTCAAAAACATTTCTTATAAGAAAAACAACTTGTATCACTCTCAGCCCAACACTAGATGGCAGAAGTAAATGCCAAGCATGTGTATCTGCAGCTACACATGCCATCGAACATATATATCTATATACATATATATATCTTTCTTACAGAGCGGTAGTGGTAGTAGCCACTCTGTAGTTATAGCTAGGATTCCAGGATTCCCAGGTATAGGACTTCACTAATAACTTTGCCCCCGTTTGACAAATCTCCACAAATCTTTCTAGACTTATAACCTTTTCTACATTGGTGGGGGATGGAAATTTGGCATGATTATACATTATGGTGTGCAGATGACCCTTTTAGGTACTACAGATAAGTAGAATAATTAATGTTTTAAGTTATAAGGCAGTTTATCTTAGTAATATCTATTGTTCTGGAAGTTTCAAGTATTTCGCAAAACTACAGCGGAACTTAGTGATGACAAGGCATTATGTTATTGACTAGTGGCTGACTTTATTAAAGTTAAAGGCAGCCATGTTGTTTTTATTACACTTTGGCTGTTTTCTGCATTACTCCCTTTGATATAGGTAAGCATTAGGTTTTTATTTTTTTCCCTACCTATTACCCCCTTTTAAAGTGTTAACAGGTAGGAAATATTATTTATATGTTTCAATATATTTTGTTTATAGGAAGCACTGTACTTAAAAAAAAAACAAATAAATATACAAAAAATGTACTGTACTACAATATATTGTACGTATATAGTGTACTAGAGTGAATTTTTTATTTTTACATATTTAATTCTTTAGAAAAAAGTCTACGGAGTACAGCTGAAATACTTACAAATTTCTATGCTACTTATTATTTTTGTATTTAAATAGCGCGGTTCTCCATAATATGCTGTAAAAATATATTGAAAAATATGAATATGTTTTTCTACCTAGGAACATTTTAATATAGTGGTAATAGGTAGGGAACATCAATAAAAACTCACTCCTTAGCAGTATATAAGACCCTAAACCAGAATGCAGCGAAAGTGTGCTGAAAACTATGTGAGTGACTTTTACATTTTGTAAAGACAGCTGTTAGCCAATCTACTGCTTTGGCACTGGCATGTACCGTGGTGTACCGCAACGTTACTACAGCATACTGCGGCACACCGTATATCTAAGTAGTTTAACATTTATAACTTTAACACTACCTAAACTATTTAAACCTACTACCAACAATTACCACTTACACCTCATAATCTATATTCTTGCCACATTACATCTACATCCATTCACCCACTTTCATGCTGTCTGTCTTAAGTACCACACTCCACTCTATGCCACTCCACTCTACATTATTACACTTTACTCTACATCACTCCACTATCCACCACTCCACTCTATGCCACTCCACTCTACATTATTACACTTTACTCTACATCACTCCACTATCCACCACTCCACTCTACATTATTACACTTTACTCTACATCACTCCACTATCCACCACTCCACTCTATGCCACTCCACTCTACATTATTACACTTTACTCTACATCACTCCACTATCCACCACTCCACTCTAAGCCACTCCACTCTACATTATTACACTTTACTCTACATCACTCCACTATCCACCACTCCACTCTATGCCACTCCACTCTACATTATTACACTTTACTCTACATCACTCCACTATCCACCACTCCACTCTAAGCCACTCCACTCTACATTATTACACTTTACTCTACATCACTCCACTATCCACCACTCCACTCTATGCCACTCCACTATACATTATTACACTGTACGCCACTCCACTCTATGCTAATCCACTGTACGCACCTCCATACACAGGGCCTCAGTACGAGTTTGGTGGCCAGTTTAGACAGCCCACCGAACTTCAGATGGGAGGTTGCCGCTATACTGGCTACCTCCCTGCTAGGCCCATTAAGAGTTTCCCCCTACATCAGAGGGCAGAAACCGGAGTTTCTTCCTGCTGGCCTAGCAGGAAACAGCCTACAGCATTGTCTCCGGCTCGTAATTGAGCCGGCGGCAATGCTGTAGTGCGTAGGGTGCACCAGCACCCTCTCAATGTTTACTGTCTGCAAAGAAGACAGTGAACATTGCGACGGTGCTGGCCACGGGGGACCCCTGCACTGCCAATGTAAGTGCAGGGGCAATGCATGGGCCCCCCTAGGGCCCCCTGCACCTGTTCTCCACCAGCCTTTTCATGGTGGTGCTACCGCCATGAAATGGCTGGTACACTGCACTGGTGGATTAGGAGCAACACACATGCCAGACCCCCGGGATCTCTGATCCTGGCGGTCCCATGACCGCCATGGTCAAAATATGGCGCTCGGACCACCGCAATGGAGGCGGTCTGACTGCCACTGTGAGTCTAGAGGTCTAGTGACCGCCAGACTCGTAATCAGGGCGACAGTGTATTCAACTAAGTAGCCACACTACATTTCCTGCAACTCGCTACTCCATCACGCACTCCGTTCTCACAAAAGATGTGCTTTAAAACGCAATAACTATTATCCTAAATACTATTATGTTAGATGGCAAGTGATAATATAAAAGGGTATAATCAGTGAATGCAGAAGACGCGAGTTATAGTTAATATAGTGTGGCTACAAGTTGAGTATAGTGTGTATGGAGGTGCGCGAGTTATAATAATTGGAAGGTGCTGCGTAAATTACAAATTAAAGGTAAAAGACTAAATTTTACAATTTTTGTGTAGTTCAAGTTTAGTTTGTAGATAAACAATAAATAAAGTCATATTAATCTCAATGTGGGGTAAAGTATAAATTTAAGGTATAAATATAACTTTAGAATTTGTAATGTTTGTGCATCTTAGGTTTGGCTTGTATAGAAAGAATAAATAAGGTTGTCCTAACTATAACAAAGGTTTAACTTTTGGTACTGTTCCACACCCCATGCTATTATCTTCCATCAATACCCTCAGTATCACTGGCTCTGGTGAGAAAGGCAAGACTTCATCTGTTTCAAAGTAATCCAATATCCACTCTTTCCATTGCCAATTGGTGTCATCCCCAAGGCTTAGTCCTGGAATCTCTATTATTCTCTCTCTCTATACCAGTGTTTCCCAAACTGTGGTCCGCGGACCCCCAGGGGTCCGTGACACATTCCCAGGGGGTCCGCAGGCCTGGGATGACAGAAAGATACTTCTCCAACTGAGGCCTGACAGAAACACCTTTGTGTTTTTATTTGTGCAGCAGTTGTTAAAGCACTTCAAAGTTCCTTGTAAATCAAGCAACTTTCAAGTGAAAATAAAAGTGTCAAGATAGCTTTGGTGATTAATGTACCTGCTGGAGAGAGATGGGAGTTTTGTCTAGTGGCAGTTTCTAAGGTGTTTCTAAGGCAGATGGTTAATGTGCCTGATGCAGAGAATGTGTATCATGCAAAGAAAATTATTTTATGTGCATAGCACAGTGGGTTACTGCTTCTGCCACATAGATTATTTTGTTACTGTGCAGTTCATAAATTACAATCGTATTCTAGCACAGTCAGCTATGAATTGCCATCAGAGAGTTGTATGCAAACTGCATGGCACAAATTAGAAAGTTTCTTTTTTCTCTGCCTTTCACTATCCTTATGCTGCTAAAAATAAAAGGTTTGCTTGCGTAGAAATACATTCTTACTAAAGGCAGCGCTAACCACTGTGTTATGTTCTGAATCCTCAGTTTGTGCTTCTCCAGACCATCACTCTTAGAAAAGGCCTACCAGTGAGGATGACATGTGAATTCTGCACCTTGTAGTCACTGGAAAAGTGCTCCAAAACCCTACACTGGTATGCGAGGTGCTATGAAATAAATGAATTACATGTGACAGATAAGCTGTGGAAACTTGAGAGGTCCTTATGGTTTTACTTCCTTTCCCCACCACATATTTATGTGAAAAAGCTTTCTCAGATATTATATCCCTAAAAAATAAAAACAGAAATCACTTGGGAAATGTAGAATCTGACATGAGGAGTCAGCTTCCCTAAATAAAACCAAATAATGAAAAGTTAATCACCAAGATGCAGCAGCAAACTTCTCTTTAAATTGTTTTGATGTCTGCATACGTTTTCAATATAAAATAATTATATCATTAGTAATTAAAGTATTTGTTTGGTGTGTACTTGTTTGTGTATTTTTTGTGAATTACTGTTTTAATGTTTGAAATTTAAATTGTACAAATTGTTTGGGGGTCCCCGGCTTCCAGTAATGATTCAGTGGAGTCCTCGGGAGTCAAAAGGTTGGGAACCACTGCTCTATACAACTCCCCTTGCTGTTATTATCTCATAATTCTTTAATCCAGCATTTCCCAAGGTCGCAAGCCGATTACTGGTGGGTTGCAAAAGTCCAAACAATAAAAAAAAAGATGCCTTAACATTATGTTTTTATCTTGTCACATTTACTGCACTTCAAGATTCAGGTTAAATGGCAGGCTATGTCTTCTGACAAATGGCATCTTATTTCTTAACATGGGGTTTGGTGTTTACAAACGTCCCTCACTTAGAAAAAGAAAAGAAACGTTAATTATGTGACAGCCTTGCTGGGGGGTACAGGGAGTGTGAAAGGAAAGGCTGTAATTTTTGTAACACACAACAAAATGTAAATAACTGTACAAGTTCAGGAGTTAGGAAAGCACAAATGCACTTTCTTTTTTATAATTCTGCAGTGTGATGGAAACAAAGATTTTATTAGGATCATAACAAATCAAGACACTTTACTCGGTGATGCACAAATGATAAATATTCAGTGAAACCTGATTTCCACATAAGATCATTTGTATGCAGTATAGCTTTATTAATAAAACTGTATGTCTGTGCAAATTTATTGGCCATTTTAATGAAAAATGTGCGGACTGTATATGAAAGTGCACTACTGTTACATTAAAGCTAGGTGGATGGGAAAGTTTGTTGTTCTATAAAGCTACACAGGACACAGACGTTTGTTCTTCTAAACATTAAGTTGTGGTTCTAAAAAGTTTGGGAAGTGCTGCTTTAGTCAGTAGTGTAAGTACATATATTGTTTTTTTCTTCATACATCAACATTTCTAACTCATACTATTCACAAATATGTAAATCCTTCCATATTCTCAGTTTCTCATTTAACCGCCTTATTGTACAACAGTTATGATCTTTGTGTTGTGTGCTGATGCTTCCTATAAATCAATAAGTAAATAATTCTCCCTCAACTGGCTGCCAGCCCTTACAACTCCCCAGAGCCGTCTGGCTGGCTTGCCTTTGCCCTCACTCTCCTGACATTTCTTCCGGTGCACTGTATCGATCATGCTCTGCAAGTCACACTCACACATACTTTCAGAGTGTTACCCATCTACCACTGGGGGCTGTTTTACTCCTCCCCTAGGTGGGTCCAAAAGCAAACAGCCTGCAACTGTCAGAGAAAGATGGTCCTGCTCAGGGGCTATGATTGTGTACGCCAGCTCCATCGGTGTCTAGTCCTCCACTTACTCAGTAAAGTTGTGCTTGATTGATCCGCCACTGAGGAACAGGTGGTGCTCTGGAATCTGACTGGGTAGACCTCCAACAGCAGGAGCGTAAAGGAAAAGGTTCTGCCTTGTTTCAATACAGGTAGCCTATCAACGCTATCAGACCCCGCCTGCACCTGTCAGGACCTTTACCCTGCAGCTCTTTAAACCCAGAGCAGTTTCATCCATGTGGTACTGCTTAGTTGGGAGCACACACTTGGTATAAGGCAACACAAACTTGGTATAAGGGAACACAAACTTGTGATATTAAATGCAGAAATGTAGGGCCTAATTTACTGTTTGGCGGATGGGGTTACTTCATCACAAATGTGACGGATATTCCATCCGCCGTATTACGATCTCATTAGATTCTCTGGGAATCGTAATACAGTGGCCAGAATATCAGTCACATTTGTAACAGAGTAACCCGTCCCCCAAACAGTAAATCAAGACCCTAGTGTCACTATCAGCTCTATGGGGACTCTAGGAGAACATGTTTTGGGCTTTATGTGATCTGTACCAAGAACGGGAATACAGTTAAGCTCTTACAGCATTATATATATAATTCCCAGTGATACACAAGAAGGATATTGCAGAAAAACTCCCATTGCTCAGTGGACCATGGGCCAACAAAAAACAATATATATTCACTTTTTTTTTTCTTTGCAAACCTTCGCAAAGCTCCCAACGCATCTTCCCAAGCTTTTCATGCAACCAGTGCAGCTGGGTTTTAAAGTCCCACTGAGACAGAACTACTATGCTGAAAACGTACAAGATGGTTAGTGCCCAGGTACTTGAGAGCTTTGAGAGTCACACTCTGGAATGAGGAGGTGACCCCTACCAGAAGAGGCCTTGTGTGGTACTGCAAAGCAGGCAAAGAGCAAACAACTTTGTCCTGGTCGATCTACGGATTTAATCCCCATTCTTTAGGTTATTTCCGGTAGACATAAAAGAGTGGGCACACAAGACTTGGGCACTCACTGCAAATTGGGCAGAATAGAGCACGGTATATACAGCAAATAGATATTACTGTGTTACAGGAGTATGAGGTATTTTCTTGAGGTAATCACCTCTTATTCAGAGTTTTCACGTCAAGAACAAGGCATACTACGCAGAATCAGTATTTAATACACTAAGGGCCTGATTTAGAGTTTGGCAGATGTGGTCACTCCATCACAAACGTGACAGATATCCGTCCGCCATATTATGATCCCATTATATTCTACGGGAATTGTTATACAGTGGATGGGATTCCCTCCCGTTTGTGATAGAGTAGCCCTTCCAGAAAACTCAAAATCAGGCCCTCAATTCCTCAGGTTTTGCCTTTTTTTTACAGGCCTCTTCCTTTGATAAATTTCGTGAGGTTTGACCTGCCAGAATCAGGGGAAACCTGTGAGAGTGATAATTATCACACAACTCGTAGTTCGAATCCCTGTGCAGCCGTGTACTTGCAGAGGGATTGGAACTCAACCCTTAACTTGTAATGAGGGCTCGAGCAGGGAAGCTCCAGAGCACATGGTCAGCCCGGGCACTCAAGTAACCACTGCGTACTTGTTATGGGACAGTTATCGGAGAACTTCTTTAGTTGAAGTTGAAAACATACGGGACATGCGAAGGAGGTGAAAGGAGGCTAAATATACAGAAGTAATTCAGGATATGCTTGTTCGCTAGAAAAACTAAAACGTTTAATAACTGAAATGAGTATATTTCTAGAGTCAAGGCATATGAAGACAACTTTCTGCATGAATACAATAGTACACCTGCCACAAACACCCCTCTGGAAACATAATTTATATCACAACAACCACTGATCACACGCACAAAGTGATTCCGTGACTGCAAAGCGAGCAATCTGCAAAATCAAAGGCTTTGCGACTGCAGATTCATTGATCTCAAGGTACAAAATCCACTTTGCGAGTCAAAACATTAATTCAGACTCGTGAAATGGCTTGTGTGACCCTTCCTGACACGCAGATAGGAGGAGGCATGGAGGGGCATTCCATTGATACTTGTCACTTTCAATGCAATGTATCATTGGTTTGTGAGCTCAGCTGTGGTCTGAAACCATTAAAATGTTACAGATTCCTGACTTGGGGTGGTCACCACTATGCAGTGGAACCTGGACCTGTGGACATCTTCCAGTCTAAGAATACTGGTGCCTGGCCTCGGCTGAGCAGACATTAATTCCATACGCTCCCTTAATGGCATTCCTTACATGTGAATATCTTTTTTAAAGCATTCATCTGCTATAGGAATAAGGACTGAAACGCAAGAACTGAGTCCTGCTGTCCATCGCAGGCATCCATCCCTGCGTTCACAGGCATTCATGTCTGGGGGTGTCACAAAGCACTTCCTGCCTCAATAAAATGAATGAGGCAAGAGGTGTTGTGATTCTTGCAGTTGAATTTGATGTATACATTAGTACACAAGTCATGCGGCAAAACGAAGGCCCCTTGTTGTGGAAGTCTCATATTAAAGTTCTACATGATGTATTTGGTAGTGCAATTTTTAAATCATATTGCCCTCAGATAATTGAATTTATTCCAGTGGGCATCTCTACATTGTTAGTCTCTGATAGGCTGTGCAACGCCAAGGTAATGTACTTCTCTATAAATAGGCTTGGGGATTTTGAACATGTTCGCTATAGATTTGATTATCTGAGAATGCTTCTGCATTCCCAATTTACTGGACATTTTGGCAGTAGGTTTACAAGTTCTCTCTTTCGGCTGAAGAACCAATTCTTACACACATTTCACACATCTATGTTGCAATGAACTCCAGACACCATTATAAAAAAAAACACTATAAAGACTTCACACAACCTGGAAAGTGCTGTATAAATATTAAAACAACACAATAATGAAAATGTCTAATAACATTGAATGGAGTACCAGCACCAAAAAGTATTTATTAAATACATTTCAACCACCTTCTTACAAACAAGTCCACATGGCATTACCCCATTCCCAGTTCTTAATCTTTCATTAACCTTAAACCATATCCTAATCCCAGCCGTAACTTTAATCCTAAACTATGCTTTTGTTAACCCTTTCCCTAAACCCCTTTTTAAACAAAATCCTTACCCTTTAGTTACATTACTTTTTTAATGATAATGAAAAAAACTACAACAGATATAACTATTTTGTTTTAAGTAATAGAGTACTTCTATTGTGTCTTCTTGAGAACATGTAGAGTGCAGCCCTCCATCAGGGAATGTGCAGAAAAGGTTCTGAGTAACATTACATTTGTTTCCTTGATCCTACATTAGCCCATTCCACATGTCACAGCCCGTAGCATGTTCTTTTTCCACGATACTCAACTTACGCCGACTGCTGTTGTAAGTCAAACAACAGGGTTTGCAACATACTACACATCATGACTTTTGTATTTTGGTTGTGCACACTACTGAAACCAAGTTATAACAATATTAAGGCTAAGATTTCCTGTATTCAGTGACTCACTCTGTTCACTTTCCTGCTGTGTGTTCCACCTCTTTTATGGCAAGTCTCAGGAGGTGAAGGTATTCAGTTCAGGTGCATTACTGCTACTCTTCATAGCTCTCAAGTTCCTCTCTTTGTACAATTTGGGATTCGTCTCATAAGAATTTGATTTCCCCTCCCTGGTGTGCAACAGCTGATGCTTAATAAGGTGCGGCGTCTGTCTGAAACTCTTGCCACATGTAGCACATGTGTAGGGCTTTTCTCCAGTATGTATGCGCCAGTGCCTCACCAACAGTTGAGAAGTTTTGAAACTTTTCCCACATTCCCTACATGTATGTGCTTTTCTCATCACGTTTAACGAGATGGAGAGTCTCTTCATACAGACAGTACATAAATTACGTTGGTTGCCTGTCTTTAGCTGCTGGTGTGCATTGCCAGTCGCGGAATGATTATAGCATACTCCACACTGAATACAAGTGCCAACTTGCATTCCAGTCTGTGCATCCTGATTCTTTTTCACATTCAACGAATCATTTGAACTTCGCCCATGTCCAGTCCAGGTAGATGGTTCGTGCTCCGGGGGACTTTGGTGAGGTTTACTGACGCTTGACTGGAGCGTGGTACATGGTTCGTGCTCCAGGGGGCTTCGGTGAGGTTTACTAACGCTTGACTGGAGGGTGGTACATGGTTCGTGCTCCGGTGGGCTTCGGTGGGGTTTACTGACGCTTGACTGGAGGGTGGTACATGGTTCGTGCTCCGGGGGACTTTGGTGAGGTTTACTGACGCTTGACTGGAGGGTGGTACATAGTTCGTGCTCCGGGGGGCCTTGGTGAGGTTTACTGATGCTTGACTGGAGGGTGGTACATGGTTCGTACTCCGGGGGGCCTCGGTGAGGTTTACTGACGCTTGACTGGAGGGTGGTGTCCCCTCTAGCTTGGTCACCTTCACGCGCTTTCCCATTTGGATGAAGTGTTGCAGTGTTAGTCGTGAAGCATCTGTCGCTGATGGGTCTTCGGCCTGCCCTTTCCCAGCTCCTTGTACGATGTTGCTCAGTAGTGTGTACTAATGTGTTTAGGCCTTACACAAAGACAAATAAAAAACAGAAACAATTAAACAACCAGCTGACAAAAAGGTATTCTTCAGATGGAATGTAGGTACATCCATAGTAATTACTACAGACCCACAGGTAGCAGTGCCCCTTCTACGCAGAGATAACATAAGAGCCTGATTTAGATTTCCGCGGGCGGGTTGCTCCATCACAGTGGTGGCAGAATCACCCTGTCCGCCGAAATCTAAATCGGGCCCTAAGTGTCATTTGCACAATTGTAAAGGAGCTGTTCATAACGCCCCCACCCTATACACAGTAGTTCGCAGTCTTAGCGTTTGTGATCAGCACTGTTAATGCAACGTCTCTGAAGGAGTCCCGCGCGGCGGACAGCGTCGGAGCTCCCACGGTTTGCTGCTCCTCAATACTAAAGCAACAATTCATTCAGCGAGTTCAGAATTTATTCACCCCGTAAAACATCCTAAAGACATTATTAATGGCCAACTCTCACGCTAATTTAGGTTTTTTTCCCCATAACCTATGTTATAGGTAAGCCACTCTGAAGGGGTGGAAGGTAAAGCTCCAGTTATTAAAGGGGGGGGCCTGGGTCTCTGTGCTCGAAAGGTGACAGGTTACCCACCAGGATGTCTGGGGGTATCACTGGTACAGATGGAAGATGGCTCTGCCCTTCACAGTGACCACTGGGCTTAACCCACATTACACACCGAGGCCTGCACTGTTCGCAGCTCGCTGGGCACCTTGGCGACACGGTGCGGTTGAGCTCTCTTAAAATGGTCTAAACTAGATTAATTTTGTAACAAAAGCAATAATATAATATGATAATGAGTAACAGAGGCTTTCACTACTACCAATAAAAACACTGATGACCATAAAGATAGAAATTATTTATTTCAAGATAACTCAATGTTGACCAAAAAATAATACTATATGTCTATTTTCTGAAAATCCTTCAGGGGCCCTTGCACTGATGACCAGTGGAGCACCTGGAAAATAATAAAAATATTACAGTCTTAAAAACCTAGAACAACACTCACTTCCAAACCACAAAGATTAAAGAGCTGATTTAGGGTTTGGTGGACAGTCATATAAATCACATGTGGTAGAGGACACCCGCCCCAAGGGGGTTAATCCTCCAGATGCTGGGTTTGCTGCCACAATGGCGGCTGTTTTTCTCCTTCTGTAACTTCCATCTAGATGTGTCTTCACCCATGGTGCTTGTTGGCCCGGAGGTACCAACAGCAGCAGGACCCGCTCTTCACTGTGACATCATCCAACAGGTCTCCTCTCCCAGAAACTCCAGTTCATGATTCTCCTTTCCTTCATGACACAGCCCTCATTTGCCCTCCTTCCTCCCTGCAAATCCAGTGTATTCGGAAGCCACTGTAACTCAGCCCCTTTCTGCCACCAAGCCAGACCCGGTGGTCCCTGACAATGTATCCCTCATACGGGGTACATGTACGGAGTATACACAAACTGTTTCATTGCAACGCTAGGGGACACTCTGGTACGCTTCTCTGACAAGCCGCCTTGGTTTACGTGGCAATCTGTCGTGAAGTAGGCCCCACAGAAAATGGTGATGGGTAAGCAAAGCTGGAAGCGTCTTCACCATGGTGGCGGCGACCTTCCACTGCCCCCTAAATCAGTCGCGAAGCGCTGGTGTGTCCAGGAGGAGCACGCGCCTCTTTTGGAAGGCGTCCATTACTGCCCATCTGTGTTTTTGGGTTACAAATGTTACTTTCTTCCTAGTATCAGTCAAGAGCAATCATATGGATTTTTGCAATGTTTTGATGATCAAAAGTCTTAAAAATCTCACCAGTAAAGGCTTATGGGGAAATCTGGATTTTTGAGGAAATATACCTAAACACAATTTTCTTCCTCAGTACAAAGATAGCGAGACAATAAAATCTTCTGATATGGAGGAGTGGGAGGGAATTTAGTAATTTATGGTTTAACCATTATATGAAGAAAGTCCAGTGACATTTAGAGTGACTGAGATTGCCTTGTTGAAAGATGGTAAGTATTTTACAGTTGAAATAAACTGAAAAGGTAAATGACAAGAACTGCACCTTCTACAACGCTAGGCGTTCCCAGCGAAGGCGCACATTGATTAGTTCTGTTCTCTATAACACAGTGATGTCAATCAGTACGGTCACCACTTCTGCCAGTGCTTCCATCTGCAGAAGGAGATTGGCTTCACTGTGCATAGACCTCAGTACTACACAGAAGAGGAAGATGAGGAAACATAGCCAGAGCTCGCTAGCTGTTTCCTCACCTAAATAAAACACAAAGGGGAGAGTGTGATGTGACATCCAACATGGTGAGTATCCCCTGAAGACCTCCCACTTGTCGCCCATTGTACTCTTCAAGTTCCTCATAGATTATTTTGGCCCAGTACCCACAGATATCATACATTCAGTCTTTGCTTAGCGGAGACACCGGGATGCAGCCAAGAGCTGGGCCAGACCGCGGGGTGAAGTGGAGGAAGTAACTCGCCCAAGACACCACAGATCAAGTCGGCCAACGGAAGCAGGACCTGTCGACAAGGCGGGTTGGTGTTGTGGCAGACGGGGGCCCGGCAAACTGGTATTTGGGACTGGCAAGGTGAGTGGGGCACGAGGAACCACAGGGCTGAGTGGAAGGCAGGACTGTCCACCCACTCCTGATTATTAGGCCTTGGGGTGGCAAGGTTTGCACCCTTCTGTCTCCCGCATGGACGGGGAGTCTCCTCCAACTGGACTCGCTGGGCTTACTTGTGGTGGCAGCCACCTTCTCTCTCTTAGGACTGGCGGCGACACCCGGGCAGCTCATTCTCCACCTGACGAAGAAAGTGGTCTTGGGGGAGACAGGCTGTGCATGGACCACACTGCGCAAGATCCTGTAATGACGCTGCTGGGAGCAGGTGGAGTGGAACTGCCTGCCCCGGGACCCCACCACTGATCTGAGGGTAAGGGAGACGGGACTATCCCGGGTATGACAAGCGGAACTTTTCTGAGCCGCACTAGGCCTGCATTGGATGGTTGGAAGTTTGACCTAATAAGGGCCTTCAGTGTAGACTTTTGAACAGCTTTGTGATGAAAAAGAAGAGCTTATAGGACATCAATTTCTTTTAACCCTGAAAATGTTAAACTCAGTGCATGTACATAAACACTTTTTCAAAAAATGGAAACCAGAAAACTAATCACAGGTCACTATTAGATATATCTTAAAATGATTTATTTTAGTATATTTCATTCCATCCACTTCTCTACGACTGCCGCAGGATGCGAAGCCTTTGTAGACGGCTATGTCACCGAAAAAGGAAAAAACGTTGAAAAACACAAGGAAAATTAATAAGTTCCTGAGGGGCTCTGGATCCGTCAGTAAGAGACACAAGTGATAAAGAACTGACCTCAATGGTGCTGTACACAGACTGCACAATGTCCCTTCCACCCATCTATCACACAGGAGAGAAACCCGCCTTGGCCCTTGGCACCGGTGAAGAGAGACTGCTCAAAAGTTTCCTGATTCTATCATGAATGGTTCGCAGAAGGAGCACAGGGGAGAGACAATCCATTTGAATAACCCTTGAGTGTCCACTTGGCCCTTGGTGAAGAAGATAGAGCCAGAGGCGGTGTGGTTCTCTGATGGCACCCAGAACAGCAGCAGTGGTACCGATGTAGGGCCTGGCAGACGGAAACCTTACTACCAGACGAGCAACCACTGCCTCGCAGAGACAATCTCACCTACCGCAGTCTTCCACATTATTACCATTTAGGACTAAAATTACACGGGTGGGAAAATACCCCTCGAACAGTTATCATCTGGGGCTGGTCGTGTTCACTGAAAGAGTAAGGAAAATGTCACTTACCCAGTGTACATCTGTTCGTGGCATTAGTCGCTGCAGATTCACATGCTGTGCATAGTCCGCCGTCTGGTGTTGGGTCGGAGTGTTACAAGTTGTTTTTCTTCTAAGAAGTCTTTTCGAGTCACGAGACCGAGGGACTCCTCCTACTTTGGTTCCATTGCGCATGGGCGTTGACTCCATGTTAGATTGTTTTCCCCGCAGAGGGTGAGGTAGGAGTTGTGTATGTTAGTAATAGTGCCCATGCAATGGAATGAATAAGTGTGTACAAAATGAAGGTTAAAGTAATATATTTACAAATGTACAAATGTTGAAGATTACTTCCAAACGGCTACAGGCTCCCGGGGACGCGGGTGGGCGCATGTGAATCTGCAGCGACTAATGCCACGAACAGATGTACACTGGGTAAGTGACATTTTCCGTTCGGTGGCATGTGTAGCTGCAGATACACATGCTGTGCATAGACTAGTAAGCAGTTATCGCCCAAAAAGCGGTGGCTCAGCCTGTAGGAGTGGAAGTAGTTTGAAATAAAGTTCTTAGTACTGCCTGACCTACTGTGGCTTGTTGTGCAGATAACACGTCTACACAGTAGTGCTTAGTAAATGTGTGAGGCGTAGACCATGTTGCTGCCTTACATATTTCGTTCATTGGAATATTTCCTAGAAAGGCCATGGTAGCACCTTTCTTTCTGGTTGAGTGTGCCTTTGGTGTAATAGGCAGCTGTCTCTTTGCTTTAAGATAGCAGGTTTGGATGCACCTAACTATCCATCTAGCTATACCTTGTTTTGATATTGGATTTCCTGTATGAGGTTTTTGAAATGCAATAAATAGTTGTTTTGTTTTCCTAATAAGTTTTGTTCTGTCAATGTAGTACATTAGTGCTCTTTTGATGTCTAATGTATGTAGTGCTCTTTCAGCTATTGAGTCTGGCTGTGGAAAGAACACTGGCAATTCTACTGTTTGATTTAAGTGGAACGGTGAGATGACCTTTGGTAAGAATTTTGGGTTGGTTCTTAGAACTACCTTATTTTTGTGTATTTGAATAAATGGTTCTTGTATAGTAAATGCCTGAATTTCACTTACTCTTCTTAGAGATGTAATGGCAATGAGAAATGCAACTTTCCACGTTAGATATTGCATTTCGCAAGAATGCATGGGTTCGAAAGGTGGACCCATGAGTCTTGTTAAGACAATATTGAGGTTCCATGAAGGAACAGGTGGTGTCCTTGGTGGTATAATTCTTTTTAGGCCTTCCATAAATGCTTTAATGACAGGTATTCTAAATAGGGAAGTTGAATGAGTAATTTGCAGGTATGCAGATATTGCTGCGAGATGTATCTTTATGGAAGAGAAAGCTAGATTTGACTTTTGCAAATGTAGTAAATACCCTACAACATCTTTTGGAGATGCATGCAATGGTTGAACTTGATTATTATGGCAGTAGCAAACAAATCTTTTCCATTTACTTGCATAGCAGTGTCTAGTGGATGGCCTTCTAGCTTGTCTTATGACCTCCATACATTCCTGTGTGAGGTTTAAGTGTCCAAATTCTAGGATTTCAGGAGCCAAATTGCTAGATTCAGCGATGCTGGGTTTGGATGCCTGATTTGTTGCTTGTGTTGTGTTAACAGATCTGGCCTGTTGGGTAGTTTGACATGAGGTACTACTGACAGGTCTAGTAGTGTTGTATACCAAGGTTGTCTTGCCCATGTTGGTGCTATTAGAATGAGTTTGAGTTTGTTTTGACTCAATCTGTTTACTAGATATGGAAGGAGAGGGAGAGGGGGAAAAGCGTATGCAAATATCCCTGACCAATTCATCCATAGAGCATTGCCTTGAGATTGCTGGTGTGGGTACCTGGATGCGAAGTTTTGGCATTTTGCGTTTTCTTTTGTTGCAAATAGATCTATTTGAGGTGTTCCCCACATTTGGAAGTAAGTGTTCAGGATTTGGGGGTGAATTTCCCATTCGTGGACCTGTTGGTGATCCCGAGAGAGATTGTCTGCTAGCTGGTTCTGGATCCCTGGAATAAACTGTGCTATTAGGCGAATGTGGTTGTGAATTGCCCAATGCCATATTTTTTGTGTGAGGAGACACAACTGTGTCGAGTGTGTTCCCCCCTGTTTGTTTAAATAATACATTGTCGTCATGTTGTCTGTTTTGACAAGAATGTATTTGTGGGTTATCATTGGTTGGAATGCTTTCAACGCTAGAAATACTGCTAACAATTCTAGGTGATTTATATGAAATTTTCTTTGATGTACGTCCCATTGTCCTTGGATGCTGTGTTGATTGAGGTGTGCTCCCCACCCTGTCATGGAAGCATCTGTTGTTATCACGTATTGTGGCACTGGGTCTTGGAAAGGCCGCCCTTTGTTTAAATTTGTACTGTTCCACCATAGAAGCGAGATGTATGTTTGGCGGTCTATCAACACCAGATCTAGAAGGTGACCCTGTGCATGTGACCATTGTGATGCTAGGCACTGTTGTAAGGGCCGCATGTGCAATCTTGCGTTTGGGACAATGGCTGTGCATGAGGACATCATGCCTAGGAGTTTTAAGACCATCTTTGCGTGTATCTTTTGTGTTGGATACATAGCCTGTATCACCTTGTGAAAATTTTGAACCCTTTGTGGACTTGGAGTGGCTATCCCTTTTGTTGTGTTGATTGTCGCTCCTAAGTATTGCTGTGTTTGACACGGCAAAAGGTGTGACTTTGCATAGTTGATGGAGAAACCCAGTTTGTAAAGGGTTTGTATAACATACTCTGTGTGGTGTAAACACTTTGTTAGCGAGTTGGTTTTGATTAACCAATCGTCTAGGTACGGGAACACGTGTATTTGCTGCCTCCTGATATGTGCAGCTACTACTGCTAGACATTTTGTAAAGACTCTTGGTGCTGTCGTTATTCCGAATGGCAACACTTTGAATTGGTAATGTATTCCTTCGAATACGAACCTTAGGTATTTCCTGTGCGAGGGATGTATCGGTATATGGAAATACGCGTCTTTTAGATCTAACGTTGTCATGTAGTCTTGCTGTTTCAGTAGTGGTATTACGTCTTGTAACGTGACCATGTGAAAGTGGTCTGATTTGATGTAGGTGTTTAGTGTTCTGAGATCCAATATTGGTCTCAGACTTTTGTCCTTTTTCTGTATTAGAAAGTACAGTGAGTAAACTCCTGTGTTCTTTTGTGTTTTTGGTACTAATTCTATTGCGTCTTTTTGCAGTAATGCTTGAACTTCTAGTCCTAGAAGGTCTATATGCTGTTTGGACATCTTGTGTGTTTTCGGTGGGACGTTTGGAGGGAGTTGGAGAAATTCTATGCAATAACCATGTTGGATAATTGCTAAGACCCAAGTGTCTGTTGTTATCTCCTCCCAAGAATTGTAGAACTGGCTTAGTCTTCCCCCCACTGGTGTTGTGTGAAGGGGTTGAGTGACTTGTGAGTCACTGCTTGTTTTGAGGGGTTTTGGGCCCTTGAAATTTTCCCCGGTTTCTTGGGAATTGGCCCCCTCTGTATTGGCCCTGAAAGCCTCCCCTTTGATACTGTCCCTGGTAGGTAGACGGTGTTGTTTGTGAGGTGCTGGCTTGTGTGGCTTGACCTCGAAACCCTCCTCTGAAAGTAGTTTTGCGAAATGTGCCAAATGTGCCTCTGCCCTGCGGGGAATAGAGTGCGCCCATGGCTTTAGCTGTGTCAGTGTCCTTCTTTAATTTTTCAATTGCAGTGTCCACTTCTGGTCCAAACAATTGTTGTTCATTGAACGGCATATTGAGCACTGCCTGTTGTATCTCAGGTTTGAAGCCGGATGTGCGCAGCCATGCGTGCCTCCTTATCGTGACTGCAGTATGTATAGTTCTTGCAGCTGTATCTGCTGCATCCATAGAAGAACGGATTTGGTTGTTGGATATGTTTTGTCCCTCTTCAACCACTTGTTTTGCCCGTTGTTGGAATTCTTTGGGGAGGTGCTCGATGAGATGCTGCATCTCGTCCCAATGGGCTCTGTTATATCACGCTAGGAGTGCCTGCGAGTTGGCGATGCGCCACTGATTTGCAGCTTGTACTGCAACCCTTTTCCCGGCTGCATCAAACTTTCGGCTCTCCTTGTCTGGAGGTGGTGCGTCGCCTGATGTGTGCGAGTTGGCTCTTTTACGAGCTGCTCCTACGACAACTGAATCTGGTGTCAGTTGTGATGTAATAAAAGCAGGGTCTGTGGGTGGTGCCTTGTATTTCTTCTCCACCCTTGGGGTTATTGCTCTGCTTTTAACTGGCTCCTTAAAGATTTGTTTAGCGTGCCTTAGCATTCCTGGGAGCATACGAAGGCTTTGATAATTGCTATGGGTGGAGGACAGGGTGTTAAAAAGGAAGTCATCCTCGATAGGCTCTGAATGTAGCGATACGTTATGAAACTCTGCTGCCCTAGCTACCACCTGAGCATACGCTGTACTGTCCTCAGGTGGTGAGGGCTTAGTGGGGTACGACTCAGGGCTATTGTCCGATACTGGGGCGTCATAAAGATCCCATGCGTCCTGGTCATCTCGGCTCATGGTGGTATGAGCTGGTGATTGTGACGGAGTCTGTGCCGGTGATATATGAGTTGCCGGTGGTGGAGAGGGTGGTGGAGTTACCTTCTTCACCACTTTTGCTTGTGGTGTTTTTTCTTGTTGTTGGAAATCTAGTTTCCTTTTTCTTCTGATTGGGGGAAGGGTGCTGATCTTCCCTGTACCACTTTGTATAAAGATCCGCTTTTGCGTGTGATCTACAGCTGTTGATTGTAATTCCTCCTCAAATCTGTGTTTTTGAAGTTGGGAGGACAGTGAGTGTTCCTCTGAGTAGGAACTGGCTTTCGGTTCAGTTGCTGGGCGTTTTGGCACCGAAACCGTGTCTTTTGTTGTTTTCGGCTCCGAAGAGATTTTCCTCTTTTTCGGTGTCGTACCTTCTTGGCGTCGACCATCTTCGGTGCCGCTATCTCTGTGCCGAGCAGCTTCGGTGCCGCTGCCTCGGTGTTGACCCTTTTCTGCGGCAGTTTCTCGGTCCCGAGATTGCTGCGTGCCTGTGTCTCGACCTGAGTCGGACGATCTCGGCACCAGCTCGCCCTTTTTCGGTGCCGATGGACGGTCACCTACTTTATGGGTGGAGCCATGGCCTGTCGGCAGTGGCGTCCCCTGGGCTTTGTCTGTTTTTCTGTGTGATGCTTGTTTCGACATCTTACTCACGGTTTCTTCGACGTCGAATTCTTCGGAATCCGATTCGTGGATGGAGAATGTTTCTTCTTCTACCTCTTCCTCGAACCGTTGTTGTCCTGTCGGCGTGGACGCCATCTGCAACCTTCTGGCTCTTCGGTCTCGGAGCGTTTTTCTCGACCGAAACGCTCGACAGGCCTCACACGTTTCTTCTTTGTGCTCGGGTGACAGGCACAAGTTACAGACCAAATGTTGGTCTGTATAGGGATATTTACTGTGGCATTTAGGACAGAATCGGAACGGGGTCCGTTCCATCAGTCTCGATCTTGCACGCGGTCGGGCCGACCAGGCCCCGACGGGGGATCGAAATTACCCCGAAGGGCTACCGGAGCTCTTCAAGATTCGGTGTCGATTCTAATCTAACCCGATACCGAACAAAACAATACCGACAAATTTTCCGTTGATTCTGACTAACTTTCCGACCCGAAACACGGAGCGAAAAGGAACACGTCCGAACCCGATGGCGGAAAAAAAACAATCTAACATGGAGTCGACGCCCATGCGCAATGGAACCAAAGTAGGAGGAGTCCCTCGGTCTCGTGACTCGAAAAGACTTCTTCGAAGAAAAACAACTTGTAACACTCCGAGCCAACACCAGACGGCGGACTATGCACAGCATGTGTATCTGCAGCTACACATGCCACCGAACACATAGTTCATCAAAGTGATCCAAAAATACTATTTTTAGGGTTAGTCGAGAAAGCGTGAAACAGCCTGCTCAGTGACGTTGGGAAAGTGTTGAAAAGACTGGAGGAGGGTGACATACATCACCCGTGAGGTTCAGGTCAGAGGAGATGGTGGCCATGTGTGGCATTGCAGGTAAGAGAATGTAAGCATTCTGGGGCATTTGCACAGAAAGGCAAGGGAGGCGGGTGACGTCATTGATGCATGGCCCTGACAGACCGCAGTCATGAGCCTGACACCACTGTAGGCAAACATGGGTCAAGGCACGCGTGTTAATGGTCTCTCTCAAAAAGCTGAACACAGGATGGATCTAATATAAACATTCAGTGCAAACTTGTCAGTTCCAAGTGGCAGGTTTACACACATCAGTAGTGACTGATTGAAACATGTATGAAGTGCCCAGCACACTAGGGGGCTGCCTGGTGCTGGTCGCAATGGCAAGCAACCCAAACAGACAGCTCTACAGGGGAGAGGGACAGGGAGGGAGAGAGGGGGAGAGACAGAGGGAGAGGGGAGAGGGAGAGGGAGAGAGGAGGAGAGGAAGAAAGGGAGAGTCTTGGGCGGAATGCTTCAATTGATCTGAGGTACTGGTAACTACTCGGAGCCACATTCAAATCTATAATTTTGTTGCTTGTTGTACCACTACAGAGAAGGAACCTAGAACAGGTAAATCAAGCATTGCCCCACATAAAGGGGCCAGTCCATGGACAGTACTCGATCTGTCCTCTCTGCCCAGGTACTCAAGAACCCAGAGGCCGGGCTGGCCTTGTTGGGCTTCACCAGTGAGGGGCAGCTGGAGTCCTAGGATCCATAGCTGCACATACCCTCACACATAGGGTCACTGACAGACAAGTACAGAGAGGGGTGGCTGAAAGGTCTGAATTATTCTCGGCTACAAGCAGTTTCTGTGGACAGCATGGCAGGGCCTGTTTCTGTTGCTTCCTGTAACACCACACAGCAAGAAGGTGAGAAAATGTACATAAAGTTAATCATACACCATAGCTGCTAGGCATCTGTTTATCTTTATTATGTTGCCATGTGCTCGACAAACCTCCTGAACCTTGATGATTGACCTTGTGCTCGCAGCCTTGGGCTGCAATCTGCTTATCGCTGCCATATTACTTTTTCCAATTACAGTTCAGAGAATTGTCGTGCTTAATCAGTAACTGCCAGAACATGTTTGTACAGGTCGTTGCCACCTCCTGCCAGCTGCATCTGTACCTTCTCCCACCACACGTGTATCCCTGAAATATTCTGAAGGCCGCAGAGGACCTTGAATACAATAGGGGTGGAGTTGTCCTCTGACTAAGCAGTTTTGTGTGTATATAAGGTTGGGTGCCCCAGAGTGAAGGGGCAGCCTCCGTAGGATAGTCAGTTGACTGTCCTGGGACTCTGTATTAGCTCCAGCTATAAATCCATGTAATAAACTTCTCTTTATTCCTCCAGTTGGTGACTCCGTCTGATTTGTGAACTCTCTGCTAAATTGACCTTGAGGACATAAAGGGTGTCCCTCCACCGCTGGGAAGGAGACCCCGGGTGGGAGTCAAATCTTTCCTGGTTCCTCAAAGGCCTGACTGATTGGTTTGCTAACCTACAGGCAAGTCATAAGGCCAGTCCTGAAAAAGCTACAGCAGCTACCAATGGAAGGACAAACCCAAATCACTACTGTGCCGAGCACAAAAACCCCTCTCATGAACCCCAAACATACTTTTGAAAGGCTTCAGGTTCGACAAAACAACCTGGTCTGTCAATACTGCCAATGAAAACACTCAATATTTAATCTTGATGCAAGAACACATCAGTTAAAGGAGCAGCCTGGTCCATCCAAGGTCCAGACCATGGGGATCCCTCCAGCTCAACTAGGGCACACCGGAGTCAAGCCCAGAACTGCCAGCTCTGGCCTCTAACCCACACACAGACAGGGAGTGAAAACCAGAGCTGGGCCCTGGGCCATACTTAAGGAAACAATAATCAATGCTTGAAGTAGAATCATTTATCAGTGCCCAAGGCTTGTTCTCTGGTGTCCCAAGAGAGCAGAGGCCCTGAGGGTGGTAATTCTGCAGAGAGCAGAGGCCCTGAGGGTGGTAGTTGTGCAGAGAGGTCAGTATGATGTACTCACCTCTGGGGCTGTTGCTGCTCCCACTCTTCTGCTCACTTGGACGGTCCAAGGCCTCTTCCTCCTTTATGATGAAGGACACAAACTCCTCTTCGGCTGCTAAAAGAAAACTGAGTTCAATTACAGTGCACAAGCTCTCCGCTCATTTCATAACATGACTTGTTAAATTGCATTTCAGAATCCTGTTACAAGCTGCAGTGGTCTGAAGACCAAGTGGTACGAGGGACGGCAAACAGATAATGTGAGCTCCTGAATAATCAGGGATTAGAGCACCAGTCCTCATTAGGTAAAACACAGTTTGATGAAACCTAGACGGACCTAGCCCCTAGTAGAAACAACACCAAGCACCTTTTTTCTCCCAGAGAAAAGTCAGAAAACAAAACAATATGAATTCGCAAACCAGTTGAGGGTAGGAACAACATCTAGTGGTGAAAGTAAAACCAGAGCAGCTAGATAAGGGGATCAGGAAAAATGACTTACAAATGAAAAATGTAAAAATAAAATGTCCTGAGAACAATGTGGGTCGATACTAGCTTGTGTGTATTACCAAAAGCGGCCAATGGAGGCCACTACAGCACACACGAACAAAACGCAGTTACTAGTACTGCACAGGCTGGGATGGCAGGGACAAAGTCACATACCTTTCAAGCTGGCAGACAAAAGTACCAAATTCAAGCTTCCACGTATTTTCTGGGGAGTTGACCTCTATTCTCAGCGCCCAGAGTGAGGGGGACAGTCCTCACTAACCCTGCTGTGTCAGGGCTGTGGCCACTGCCCAGTCCCTCCGACCTGCTCACTCTCTCTTCTGCGTCCTTCTTCAGGACTGCCATCTGTCTTCAAGGCGCATTGCCTTTGACTTTCTCCAGGTCGTGGGTATTTTTTCCTGTTCACTCGTAAAGCTCTTGCTGCTAGGAAGAGCTTGCATCTAGGGCAGTGGTTCCCAACCTGTGGGCCGGGGACCCCTGGGGGTCCGCGGCTGCTTAAAACATTTAATAATATTAGGTCCCAGCTATCAGTAATGACTCCTCGGGGGTCCCCGTGTTCCAATAATGATTCAGTGGGGGTCCCCGGGCTCCAGTATTAATAAAATGGGGGTCCACAGAAGTCAAAAGGTTGGGAACCACTGATCTAGGGCACCAGGTCATGTGTAGCTGCCTCCCAGGCTCATTGGCTCTCTCCAGCCAGGGCCCCAGCACAGGTCTCAGCGTCTACTGGGCTTTTGATTCGTCATAGAAGAGATGCCCCCTATATCGGTTAGGTTCCTGGGACCACACAATGCCAGCTAATCACACACTTCAGAAGCATTTCCAGGTCACGGGGACAAGGGGGAAGAAGGTACTCTGTCATGATGGTGACTGATATCCCCTCCACCGTAGTACAACGTCCATAGGATATAATGGGATCGTAATACAGCGGACAGTATATCCTTCATGTTTTTGATGGGGGAACCCCCCCCCCCCCCACCAAACTCTAAATCAGCCCCCAAGACAACTCCTCTGGCAAGCACCAGGCAATTCACATTCTGATTTTCTCTATGTCTGCTTGTTTTCTGAGATACGGGTGTGGAGGACCTTTTTTAAAAAACAATAATGGCCACTATCTAATAATTGGGAATAACTTATTAACACCAAGAAAAATCTCCCAGCGTAACCAGCCTGAATCTGCAGTGTTTCCTGTCACTTTACTCCAACTGACCTCGGAACACTCTGCAGTGTACAGTGTTCAAGCCAATAGGACCCCACTGTAGGTGCGTGGAGCTTTCAATTCCCCCCAAGTCTGGGGTATTCTGAGGTGCAGGCCCCTCTCGTCCTGAGCACAGAGAACTTGGCTGGGAATTAGGCCACTTTCAAAGACTTTGAGCCCTGTATTCGGTAATAGCGACAGCTCCCAGGGTTCAGTTTGTGACTTGTGCTGTCATTTAGTGTTCTTGTCTGGCGTCTGTCCTGCAATAAACTCATCTCTGCCTTCCTGCAAGAGAACCACTGCCAGCCCAAGTATACTGGACTCCCCAGAAAGGACCCCCCCCCTCCATTAGAGAAGGGAGATGCTACCAGAAAAGAAGTAATTACTACCTGGGCTTTTAAGCACAGACAAGCAGATGTTAATAACGTAATCTTGGCAGGACATGTTACAAAGATCTATTTGTACCTGTGAATTAGATTGTTGATAAATATTACAGTGGTGTTCAGCTGATTTCTATAAACAGTTCCTAAAGCCACCTACAAAAATGACATTTGCTATAGAAAAGAAGCCATGTTTCTGCAAAGACATATCAAACTGAATATTAGGCATTTCCCATGTCTGCACCATGATGTAAGGTGTGAAGGCAAGACCTATAGAGGACTTATGTAATATCAAGATGAAGTTTATAAACATGCCAAGATGGTTTCCTCTGACACATGCTAGCAGTTGCTTCTCTCACAGTAATTCGGGACTTCTCTGGGAGGCCTGAAGTCAGACTTTCAAACGTGCTCCTAAACCCGCACTGCAGCTTGTAAGTGTCACTTGAAGTCTATCCCACTGGGGCACCGCGTCCATCTCACTGCTGTGGGGTTACTGAAAGTGATACCTGCCACTTGGGGTTCGTCGACCCAGCACCTTGTGTAAAGTCAGAGCCCAAGCAATAGTAACTGTTTAACAGGTGCACAGCGCCCACATCCAAATAATGGCCATAAATCCAGCCTATGAAAGCAAAACAATTTGGAGAAAGCATACAGAAAGCTGATCTTCGTCACAGTTAATAGAGCTACTCACATCTGAAAACCAGGGTTCCGAAACACTCTAATGCAGTTAACGAAGAACCTGTGCAGGCCCAGCACCCAATGGGAGACAAGATTGAGGCTGACATGTTCAACTGGATGATTCAAGAAAAAGTCTTTGACCCTGGCCCTCCCTCCAGAACACTTCCACTCAAAGGAAACACTGCCTGTTATGAGACAGAGTCCTCTCTGATCAGTTCTTTTATGTCAGAGGGCAAACAATAAAAATGGGCTCCTTTAAACTGCAGTAACTGGCATTGCTTGCAGTGCTTAAGGCCTCAGGTTTTAGACAGAAACTGTTTCATTCTGACATGTTCTTCCTGAAGCAGGTGATGGAGTTTGTGGTTTCTATTGTCAACTGAAGGATGCTGGTACTGGGATTTACCAAAATGGAGATTCTGTGGGCATGCCAGCGCAGGTATGTGGTCCCGGGATTCCTTTTGGTGGTTTGGTTTGGTCCTGGGATATTCCTCTTCCAGGGGTCTGACCTGCAGGCTGTCTCTGGGATCATATTTGATATTCTACTTTATTTTGAATCTAAGGAACAAATGTGGCCATTATCACCAACCTCTATGGTCTCCACTTTGCTCCCAACAGCACTGATTTAATTCCTGATATTGTCGTGAAGCTGACCTCTGGCAGAGAGTCTCTGGCTGCAAGTTGGACCAGAGGCCAAGGTTTCATAGTTCTTGGCTGCCAGAGGTATGAGCAACCCCTTCCAGAAGCCACATTTCTACCGACACAGAAAGCACCTAGTCAGAAAGTGCCTTCTGGCATTGGCCCCAGGAAGCAGGAAAACGTCAGAGGGCAAAAAACCTCTGAGATGACTTCTGGGCGCAGTTGGAACAAGGCTGAGGACTCAACCAACAGGAGATGATTGGAAGTTCCAGAAAGAGGCAAGGAAAGACTGGAGCGCTGGACTGGCTGGAGACAAGAAGACTGAAGATTCCTGGAGGAGCCAAGGAAGCCCTGGTGTGCCAGAATCCACCACAGGCGACCTGGTGCATTGCGACACAAGGAGAGGATGGAAAACCCTTCCTTAAATAGTCCCAGGACAGGAATTACATCACAGGAAGTTAGACCACTATATTGGATTGGGAATGTCCTATTGGAAGGAACGGACAAGACCCCATCTTTGAACAGGCGGTATTTCCTGTCCCAAAAATGCTCTCTAGAGAATTCTCGGAAGAAGAAGAAGAAAAAGAAGAAGAAGGAACATGGAACATGGAGATACCAGGCTGCCTCCCAACTTATCCCCAAGGAGAGGACTACCGGACGATAAAGCACCGTCGAGCTGGCCGCCTTGGGGAAAGTGCATTTAGGAACTGCGGCAGCCCGCCGATACCTCTGGGGTCCCTCTGGCTCCCGTGGGAGCTTCCATTTCGCCCGCTGTTGGAAGCCGGCTACCGGCGGGACGCAACTGTAGTTTGGCAGTTTGATTACACCTACACAGTAATGCACAACTTGTATACAACTTATTACAAGATACAGAATTCGGCCAATTTTCGTCCAAGAAACATTGATGCCATCTCTAGTTCACAGGACCTTTTGAGATGTGCTCTGTGTTTATAAGTTGATTGGTCATGCTCTGTGCCTTACATGGAAAATTATTTTTCATGAGGCTCCACCTTGCACCCTAGGAGATTACTTTAAAACTGATACAAATTAGTATGTTGTAGAGCGGTGGTTCATAACCTTTTGACTTCTGTGAACCACCACTTTATCATTAGTGGAACCCAGGGACCCCCACTGAATAACTATTGGAATCCGGGGACCCCCACTGAGTCATTATTGAAAGCTGGGGACCTAATCTATTTAGCTTTCTAAGCAGTCGCGGACCCTCTGAGGAGGCTTCGCGGACCCTCAGGGGTCCCCGGACCAGAGGATGGGAACCACTGTTCTAGACTTAAGATAGTACAGATCGGGGGACATTTCTTCAAGTCCAAGGATCACGAGTCTAGAGTTCTGTAATACAAGACACATTTCCAGAGTTACTATGAAGCAATTCCACCTAAGTCTAGAGTGTGTTGCCCATCTAGTGCTCTGTGGCGTGTGCTTCTTTAACACGCTTGTCTCATCCTTGGTTCCTGAGGGTGTAGTTCTGAGGGGACACTTATTTGATTGCATGAGGTTACTGTATGATATCCAAGGTCCAGACCTACCACCTCCTATGAAAATAAACCCGGTCTGATCGCCTACGTTAAGCTGGAAAGTCAGAAGTACAAACGTCAATTCATTTGCAGCACTATCTAGGATGATGATACATTAGTGGTTAACAATAGTATTCACTGCAGATACTGAAAAGCAACCCCTTGTTACTACATTACCCATACAAAAGGCATCAATGCATCCACAGCACATGCAGGAAAAATACTCAAATTAAGCGCTAGCCACGAAAATGAAGCTGCAATAAATTCATGTGCAAATACTCAATTCATAATAAACATACATGAATTAGACCACTTCAGAAGGTGCATGTACACAGTAATATATCCAAATACAAAGGTATAGGGTATGTGAAGAAACAGAACGACCCCCCAAAGGTTTCTTGTTACCGTCAAAAATCAGGAAAGTTTGTGAAACTGAATGGAATTAGAGTGGGCGGCTCACGAATAATCAAGAAAAAGACAAATATCTGCTGCTTTATGAAACTGTAAATGGGTCCTCCAGTGATGACAGGCAGGGGAGTGACAAGGGGTCCTCCAGTGGTGACAGGCAGGGGAGTGACAAGGGGTCCTCCAGTGGTGACAGGCAGGGGAGTGGCAAGGAGTCCTCCAGTGGAGACAGGGGAGTTGCAAGGGGTCCTCCAGTGGAGACAGGTAGGGGAGTGGCAAGGGGTCCTCCGGTGGGGACAGGGGAGTTGCAAGGGGTCCTCCAGTGGAGACAGGTAGGGGAGTGACAGGGGGTCCTCCAGTGGAGACAGGTAGGGGAGTGACAGGGGGTCCTCCGGTGGTGACAGGGGAGTTGCAAGGGGTCCTCCAGTGGAGACAGGTAGGGGAGTGACAGGGGGTCCTCCAGTGGACACAGGTAGGGGAGTGGCAAGGGGTCCTCCGGTGGTGACAGGGGAGTTGCAAGGGGTCCTCCAGTGGTGACAGGTAGGGGAGCGGCAAGGGGTCCTCCGGTGGTGACAGGTAGTGGAGTGGGAAGGGGTCCTCCAGTGGTGACAGGTAGGGGAGTGGCAGGGGGTCCTCCAGTGGTGACAGGTAGGGGAGTGGCAGGGGGTCCTCCAGTAGTGACAGGTAGGGGAGTGGCAGGGGGTCCTCCAGTGGTGACAGGTAGGGGAGTGGCAAGGGGTCCTCCAGTGGTGAGAGGTAGGGGAGTGGCAAGGGATCCTCCTGTGGTGACAGGTAGGGGAGTGGCAAGGGGACCTCCAGTGGAGACAGGTAGGGGAGTGGCAAGGGGTCCTCCGTGGTGACAGGTAGGGGAGTGGTAAGGGGTCCTCCAGTAGTGACAGGTAGGGGAGTGGCAGGGGGTCCTCCAGTGGTGACAGGTAGGGGAGTGGCAAGGGGTCCTCCAGTGGTGAGAGGTAGGGGAGTGGCAAGGGATCCTCCTGTGGTGACAGGTAGGGGAGTGGCAAGGGGACCTCCAGTGGAGACAGGTAGGGGAGTGGCAAGGGGTCCTCCGTGGTGACAGGTAGGGGAGTGGTAAGGGGTCTTCCAGTGGTGACAGGTAGGGGAGTGGCAAGGGTTCCTCCGGTGGTGACAGGTAGGGGAGTGGTAAGGGGTCCTCCAGTGGTGACAGGTAGGGGAGTGGCAAGGGTTCCTCTGGTGGTGACAGGGGAGTGGCAAGGGGTCCTCCAGTGGAGACAGGTAGGGGAGTGGCAAGGGGTCCTCCGGTGGTGAGAGGTAGGGGAGTGGGAAGGGGTCCTCCAGTGGTGACAGGTAGGGGAGTGGGAAGGGGTCCTCCAGTGGTGACAGGTAGGGGAGTGGGAAGGGGTCCTCCAGTGGAGACAGGTAGGGGAGTGGCAAGGGGTCCTCCGGTGGTGACAGGTAGGGGAGTGGGAAGGGGTCCTCCAGTGGTGACAGGTAGGGGAGTGGGAAGGGGTCCTCCAGTGGAGACAGGTAGGGGAGTGGGAAGGGGTCCTCCAGTGGTGACAGGTAGGGGAGTGGGAAGGTCTCCTCCGGTGGTGACAGGTAGGGGAGTGGGAAGGGGTCCTCCGGTGGTGACAGGTAGGGGAGTGGGAAGGGGTCCTCCGGTGGTGACAGGTAGGGGAGTGGGAAGGGGTCCTCCAGTGGTGACAGGTAGGGGAGTGGGAAGGGGTCCTCCAGTGGTGACAGGTAGGGGAGCGGCAAGGGGTCCTCCGGTGGTGAGAGGTAGGGGAGTGGGAAGGGGTCCTCCTGTGGTGACAGGTAGGGGAGTGGCAAGGGGTCCTCCTGTGGTGACAGGTAGGTGAGTGGCAAGGGGTCCTCCAGTGGTGACAGGTAGTGGAGTGGGAAGGGGTCCTCCAGTGGTGACAGGTAGGGGAGTGGCAAGGGGTCCTCCAGTGGTGAGAGGTAGGGGAGTGGCAAGGGGTCCTCCGGTGGTGACAGGTAGGGGAGTGGGAAGGGGTCCTCCAGTGGTGACAGGTAGGGGAGTGGCAAGGGGTCCTCCAGTGGTGACAGGTAGGGGAGTGGCAAGGGGTCCTCCAGTGGAGACAGGTAGGGGAGTGGCAAGGGGTCCTCCAGTGGAGACAGGTAGGGGAGTGGCAAGGGGTCCTCCAGTGGTGACCGGTAGGGGAGTGGCAAGGGGTCCTCCAGTGGTGAGAGGTAGGGGAGTGGCAAGGGGTCCTCCGGTGGTGACAGGTAGGGGAGTGGGAAGGGGTCCTCCAGTGGTGACAGGTAGGGGAGTGGCAAGGGTTCCTCCGGTGGTGACAGGTAGGGGAGTGGTAAGGGGTCCTCCGGTGGTGACAGGTAGGGGAGTGGGAAGGGGTCCTCCGGTGGTGACAGGTAGGGGAGTGGCAAGGGGTCCTCCAGTGGTGAGAGGTAGGGGAGTGGCAAGGGGTCCTCCGGTGGTGACAGGTAGGGGAGTGGGAAGGGGTCCTCCAGTGGAGACAGGTAGGGGAGTGGCAAGGGGTCCTCCGGTGGTGACAGGTAGGGGAGCGGGAAGGGGTCCTCCAGTGGTGACAGGTAGGGGAGTGGCAGGGGGTCCTCCAGTAGTGACAGATAGGGGAGTGGCAGGGGGTCCTCCAGTAGTGACAGGTAGGGGAGCGGCAAGGGGTCCTCCAGTGGAGACAGGTAGGGGAGTGGCAAGGGGTCCTCCGGTGGTGACAGGTAGGGGAGTGGCAAGGGGTCCTCCAGTGGTGACAGGTAGGGGAGTGGCAAGGGGTCCTCCAGTGGAGACAGGTAGGGGAGTGGCAAGGGGTCCTCCAGTGGTGACCGGTAGGGGAGCGGGAAGGGGTCCTCCAGTGGTGACAGGTAGGGGAGCGGGAAGGGGTCCTCCAGTGGTGACAGGTAGGGGAGCGGCAAGGGGTCCTCCAGTGGTGACAGGTAGGGGAGCAGCAAGGGGTCCTCCAGTGGTGACAGGTAGGGGAGTGGGAAGGGGTCCTCCAGTGGTGAGAGGTAGGGGAGTGGGAAGGGGTCCTCCAGTGGTGAGAGGTAGGGGAGTGGCAAGGGGTCCTCCGGTGGTGACAGGTAGGGGAGAGGTAAGGGGTCCTCCAGTGGTGACAGGTAGGGGAGCGGCAAGGGGTCCTCCAGTGGTGACAGGTAGGGGAGCGGCAAGGGGTCCTCCAGTGGTGACAGGTAGGGGAGCGGCAAGGGGTCCTCCAGTGGTGACAGGTAGGGGAGTGGCAAGGGGTCCTCCGGTGGTGAGAGGTAGGGAAGTGGCAAGGGGTACTCCAGTGGAGACAGGTAGGGGAGTGGCAAGGGGTCCTCCAGTGGTGACAGGTAGGGGAGCGGGAAGGGGTCCTCCAGTGGTGACAGGTAGGGGAGCGGGAAGGGGTCCTCCAGTGGTGACAGGTAGGGGAGCGGCAAGGGGTCCTCCAGTGGTGACAGGTAGGGGAGAGGTAAGGGGTCCTCCAGTGGTGACAGGTAGGGGAGCGGCAAGGGGTCCTCCAGTGGTGACAGGTAGGGGAGCGGCAAGGGGTCCTCCAGTGGTGACAGGTAGGGGAGTGGCAAGGGGTCCTCCGGTGGTGAGAGGTAGGGAAGTGGCAAGGGGTACTCCAGTGGAGACAGGTAGGGGAGTGGCAAGGGGTCCTCCGGTGGTGACAGGTAGGGGAGTGGGAAGGGGTCCTCCAGTGGTGACAGGTAGGGGAGTGGGAAGGGGTCCTCCAGTGGTGACAGGTAGGGGAGTGGGAAGGGGTCCTCCAGTGGTGAGAGGTAGGGGAGTGGCAAGGGGTCCTCCAGTGGTGAGAGGTAGGGGAGTGGCAAGGGGTCCTCCGGTGGTGACAGGTAGGGGAGAGGTAAGGGGTCCTCCAGTGGTGACAGGTAGGGGAGCGGGAAGGGGTCCTCCAGTGGTGACAGGTAGGGGAGCTGCAAGGGGTCCTCCAGTGGTGAGAGGTAGGGGAGTGGGAAGGGGTCCTCCGGTGGTGACAGGTAGGGGAGTGGCAAGGGGTCCTCCAGTGGTGACAGGTAGGGGAGCGGCAAGGGGTCCTCCAGTGGTGATAGGTAGGGGAGTGGCAAGGGGTCCTCCAGTGGTGACAGGTAGTGGAGTGGCAAGGGGTCCTCCAGTGGTGACAGGTAGGGGAGTGGCAAGGGCTCCAAAGATCTATGGAGCGCCCTCTTGAGGGTGTGAGCCTCCTGCTCACAATGCAGGCTGTCCCAGCAGATCTCTCTCAGAGGGGGCAGTACACAGAGCTAATCATGCCCTTTGGGAAGTGGGGCGCAGTGTCTGTACTGAGTTGTGGAATGCACTGGCAGGGTCCAGCTGGATGTGTGCACCTGAGACTGTATCTGGCCTCATTGTGGGGAAGGCCTGGAAGGAACACATGGAAAGACACATTGTCTGAAGGAGGAGACATCCATCACAACCCACAGCTTTATTCCATCCTTGAAGAGTATCCCTTGGGCATGAGAGGATTATTTCCTGACCTTGTCCTGCCCTGCCCCACCTGTAGCCACGGTCTGCACCAGCTCTGTATGAAGGGTAGACTCCAAGGAGGTGGAGCTGAGGAGTGGACCGTCATCTGTTGAGGGGCTCCTGGACCACTCATCCAGGGGGATGCAGGTGGAAAGATAACCAACATACTCAAGCCTACATATTCAACAACAGCCCAGTGTTTAGATGTATGTAAAAGGAAGATCCTGTTGAATGAGACGGAGGGTTTCAGGTTTGGAGCCAGGACAGAGAAGCCCCCCCCGGTTCACATTTGGTGGAGGCTGGTATCTGTAACAAACGGGAGCTGGCGGAGGGTCATGACGGACGGTCAGTCCACGGACGGTCGCGCCCAGCATCCACCATCTTTGTAGAAGTGCACAGGAGACAAGAATGCACGTTAGACATTAGAGAAATGTGGCATTGTCCCAAGCGCTGTGAGACTTGCTTCTTTTCTGTGTGACATTTCTAGCGCGCAGAGTGGCATCGAAGCGCTAGGCCGCAGGAATGCGGCACTTGTCTCAGTCCGAGAATAGCCGGGTGTGGAGTTTGTTTCTGAAGCTGGGGTGGTCCGAGGTCAGGGGGAGATCGGGGGCAGTAGGTGCCAGTGAGAGGGGGGAATGAACGTCCACCCATCCCGGGGGGATCCATGCGTTTGGCTTTACCCAGCGCTAGACTAGATGAACGCAAATCCGCACAAGTTTGTAAAGTTTCACTTTACTGCATAGACTGGCAGGGCCAGTGCAGCAGGGACCCTCGTGGGCACGACACAGACGTCTACATGTGTCTCTCCTGGGGACTGGCGGCCAGTGTAGAGTCTGTAACACCAGACACTGAGCTGTGCCCCTCTCTGCTACAAGACCGTGGCAGGGAAAGACTTCCATACCCAATAAAGGGCCTTTCCAGAGTCCAGGCTGCCAGGAATCACTGCCTGGACCACAGCTCTAGGCCAGGCCACAGGGATCCAGTGGAAACGCTTCCGCAGGGTCCTGGTGAGGCGGGAGCATTGGCCACACCGCGTTGACCTGACCCTGTGGAGGGCGACAGACGTCCACCATGAAGGCTCTTCGCACTCTCTCAGGCTCTGGCGCGGGGTCTCCAGGGGGTTAAGGAAGAGCCTACAGGGCTCTGTCATAGGAGCCCATGATTCTCATGGAGGTCCCCAGGGCTCTGGTGGTGGCCTTCAGACCAGACAGGAGGAGACACCTTCTTGCGAAGCCGGGGTCTTTGTCGTAGGGTTGGGTCGCTTTAATGATCTGTGCTAAGGCTTCAGTTTGTTACTCTGCAGGTAAAACAATCTAGGACTTTTATTAACTGGGTGGAACAGCAGTACTTGTGTTTGGGTGGGAACAGTCAGGCAGCGGCCCCTGAGCCAGGACCGGTGAAGGCTACCGTGGGTGTCTGCTCACCCTGGGCCTGCTGTGTGTGGAGTCAGAGGTGCACCTGTGCAGGGTGATATGTACATGCATGCAGCACCTGTCCTTCCTCTCTTTACATTACCAAAACACAGCATGCATGCAGCACCTGTCCTTCCTCTCTTTCCATTACTAAAACACAGCATGCATGCAGCACCTGTCCTTCCTCTCTTTCCATTACTAAAACACAGCATGCATGCAGCACCTGTCCTTCCTCTCTTTACATTACCAAAACACAGCATGCATGCAGCACCTGTCCTTCCTCTCTTTCCATTACTAAAACACAGCATGCATGCAGCACCTGTCCTTCCTCTCTTTCCATTACTAAAACACAGCATGCATGCAGCACCTGTCCTTCCTCTCTTTACATTACCAAAACACAGCATGCATGCAGCACCTGTCCTTCCTCTCTTTCCATTACCAAAACACAGCATGCATGCAGCACCTGTCCTTCCTCTCTTTCCATTACCAAAACACAGCATGCATGCAGCACCTGTCCTTCCTCTCTTTCCATTACTAAAACACAGCATGCATACATCTCATTCCTACAGAATACTTTATAAGTGACTAGAGAGAAGGGCTTGGTCCCTCCAGCCCCAAACATTCCACATCTTCTTCCTGACCTCTTGCGGGATAATGCACGCTTTCCCTTCCAGTAGCCTCTTGGGGGAGCTTTGGAAATCGGGCTTCCTCTGCTTTTATTCCTTGTGACGCTGCAGAACTAGCAGTCACAGAACCTGTAAATTAAATACAGAGTTAATATCATACTGTCAAACTCTTTACACACTGCCCAAACACAAACCAAACTCTGGGCCTGATTGAGATCTTGGCGGATGACTTACTGTGTCACAACGGCGACAGATATCCTATCTGCCAAAAACTAAATCTCATAGGATATAATTGGGTTTATATTTCGGCGCACGGGATATCCATCGCCATTGTGACAAAGTAACTCGTCCACCAAGACCTCAATCAGGCCCTATGCCTGGACATCTAAAAGGAAGATTCATAGGAATGTGGGTAGTTTAACCATATTCCATTTAAACTTAGCTCTTTTTTCTACAATGTAACTTCTATGAATATTGAGGTGCAGTATATGAGATAAATTACCTCCTACCGTGTCTTATGAGTATACTGGCAGCCAACAAGGAGATTAATGACCACATAGAGGCAGAAAGCCGAATTTGTTTATAAAGTCACAGGACACTGAGAAGGCTGGCAATATTACCTTTCCATAACATAAAGGGTATTTTACTCCTTATAATACATGACCACTCCATCACTTTCCCCCACCAAACTTGCTTTTCCATACTTAAGGTCTGATTCACATATTAGCGGACAGGTTATTCCATCACAACGGTGACAGATATCCAATCCGCCGAAACCTAAATCCCATTAGGTTCTATGGGACATAGATTTTGCAGATGGGATATCGTCACCACTGTGACGGAGTCACTCGTCCACCAATATCTAAATGTATGTATGTAACAGTTACATTGATTTCCTTTCAGGGATTAGGAAGTATTTGTTTTATTTATGTAACATACTTTCATCTAAGTAGAAATTTAATTTAGGTTAACTTTAGGGTTAACTTTCGGGCTACAGCTAGAAAGACTTTTAAAATTAGTTTAGATTTCGGGTCACCTGTGAGGTACAGGCAGAAGCGTGAAGGTCTTTCAATCCTATTTACATTCGATCAGAGCTAGGGAAAGTGGAATCATGGTGGGCGAAGTCGTTTAAAATATATCCCCAGTATGACAATAAAACCCTGACTGCTACTGAGAGTAGAAGTAGTGGCAAAGCCAGTCAGTTTAGCGTGGCTCTTGTCCGCTGGCGTTGCCAATGCTTATTTTCTTTGTGAATATATTTTGTATGAAGGCACGCATTGTATGAAAACAAGCATTGGCTAAAAGCCAAAATCTATACAGTTTTATGTAAGAGCACATATTGCCCGAGTAGTCTGTGGCACTGAAGGGGACTACTTATTGTGCGGATGCGCACGTTGTGCTGTGGAAGTGTGCGGAGGCGGAGCCTGTTGTGCTGCAGGTAGGCACATTCACAGTCAGGTAAACCAGTGGCCGTAGTGGGCTGATCCTGTGCTTCATGCCGTGTACAAAATGTGAATGACACCACAGAAGGCCAATGGAGGAGGAGGGTTTACTGAAAACCCCTCTAAGTAAGTATGTGTAGTTTATATGTTTTATAAGGGCAGACCTAATAAATGCTAATGTAAGTGAAGTGTAACAAGAGGCTCCGTGGGCCTGATTCACAAAGGTAAAGTTAGACCAAAAGTCTTAGTTTCGAACAGAAGTTTGAGTTTACTACTTTTCGGTATTCACAAAGGTAAAGTTAGAATAGAAGTTTAAGTTTGGAACAGAAGTCTCAGTTTAGACCAAAAGTCTAACTATACTGCTTTTCGGTATTTCCAAAGATAAAGTTAGTCCAAAAGTCTAACCTAGACAAAAAGATCTAATTTTACTACTTTTCGGTATTCACAAAGGTAAAGTTAGATCAAAAGTCTAACTTAGACTAAAAGTCTAACTTTCCTACTTTTTGGAATTCACTGAGGTAAATTACTACTAGTAAGCTTACTACCAGTAAAGTTAGACTTTCTATCTAAGTTAGGCGTTTGGTCTAACTTTACCTTTGTGAATCTGGCCCAGCGTCTGCAGTAATACATTATTTACAGCGCTTTCGAGAGCTGAGATAGACTATACTCAGGTGAGCCTCCTCCCAGTTGTCCTCTGCCCACACCACTCTCCTTGACCTGTGTGTGTGTTTCAGCATTACTGACACTGAAGTGAAGTAATGGAAGTTTACAATACAGGTGCAGAGCTCTTTCTGCATTAGATGCTTTCAGAAATATTTAAGATATAATTCAGATCAGACTGTAGGACTCGGGAGGTGAAGGGGGATGGACTGCCTGCTCTGACTGTCTGATGCACTCCAGTGTTTAGTTTGTAATATTCAGTGGTGTGCGGTGCCCTTCTTTGCTGATGGTGTGTTTAGTAAGCAAGCTGTAGAATATCAGGACCCCTGCACCCCAAAGAAAGAGCCCTGCGACAAGTCTCCCCACCTGTGCAGCGTGTGCCAGAGAATCCGGCGTCCGGGTCCTGCTGATCCCTGGGGCTCTGCCTTGCTTTGTCCTTGGTTCTCCAGGAGAATGTGGCAATGAGAGGGCCTGGCATAAAAAGCAAAAGTATAGGTCACACTTACATGTCCCTTGTACAAGGTAAACACACAACAGTGCAACAGAGCATCAAAGAGTAACAGGGACCAAAGGTGAGCTTTGAAAGCAGCCAAAGGCAAGAGCTGTGCTGATGAGGGGGGGCAAGAAGGGAAGAGGTGGTGCAGGGAGCAGCCTGGGGTGAGGCTCCAGGTGCTTCAACACATAATGAAATTAGAGTTATAGGACCAGCAAACCACCCAGGGCGCAGGGCTCACCCTACAGTGAGGGGCGCTCACCGTGGCCAGGGGTAAACCTCAGACACCAATCCATAAGACAGAGACAAAGAGACTGCATGTTAGGGCAGAGACACCCCCTTATAAGAGAGGAGAATGTTAAAGAGAGCAGTGTAAGGGAGTACAGTATATCCCCAATATAAGCAAAGCAGGAGAGATCACCCCATGTGAGGAGCGCCTGGGGTGCTGGGAGCAGTGGTACAATGCCACAAAGAGAGACAGACCAGCCCACTGCACAGTGCCAGAGAACAACTCCTAGCAGTACACCCCAGACTGTAAAGACAGACAGGCACTAACAAGAGTGATTATCAGCAGTCACGTGGGAACTACACACACCGTGGGGACAGGAGCCCCTACAGGGTGCAGTGAAGAACAGAGAAAATAAACCGAGGGCAGGGCGGGCTCTGGGACATGCAGAGGAGAGCACTCCTTCTCATAGGAGGAAGCCAGCACGGGCGGTGGGCACTTCGGAATATCCAGTCTGTCCAGGTATCAAAGTGATAGCGAGCCGACATATTTCATTGCAGATATGGAGCTAGGATGTGCAGCATTTAAGTGGCGCATTGACTCAGCAGTCACTGATGTGTGTTTCGGTTACAAACGTTTAACACCAGTAAAAACCCACCAGATATAAAGAACTGTCAGTTCACTGGTAACCAGAAACCACCAGAAGAAGGTGCCTCTACCTAGCAGCAGAAACAATCCAGTGAGGTGGCAGGCTGACTGAGCAGCAAGTGACCGGTTCCAGTCCTCTCCACAGCTGCTGGTTGTGTGATTGCTTTTCACGGTGGTGAGCTCCGGGAACGCGTGGTGGTGGGTCACACGGCTCCACTGCTGGTGCATTATTAATACTGTAGGGAGTTACCAACACAACACCTGCCACTACTCCTGCTCCTGCTCCTGCACCTGCTTAGAGCTTCCAAACTCCTCGCACATGTCGACTGGGGTGCATGGGGTATACCATTGGGCTTCCCACCCCCAGCGGTGCCAGGCCTGCTGGGTGGACATCTGTAGGCCTACTGCGTGGTGTCCCAGCAGGCTTAAATTCCAGTTAAGGGTGGGAACATTCCAGTACTTGAATCCCCACCTTAGGAGTGTCATGCGTGCAGGGCTTCATATTGTGGTAGGGACATGATGTGGCTCTCCTCTCCAATCCCATGGGAGGACATGCACGTCTTCCAAGCTGGATGCACACTGCACGTGAGCTGTGCTGAAGTGCCTATGAGACACCAGCGTTTGCTAACATGGTAAGTGGAAGACAGGGCAGCACCACCCAAGGCATCCTGCGCACACCCCCTCAAGAACTCTGTCACCTGCAAAGATGCTAAACAGGAGGAGTGCGGAGGCCTACACTGAAGAAACCATGAACCAGTATAGAATCACCATAAACAATTTCGGGGGGGGGCTCCTCTGCTAAAGCAGGAGAAGGAAAAATAAAATGATAATAACGGTGAGCCAGGTTAGGGCGGGGCTGGAGGGGGCGGAGTGGTTGCTGCACCATAAGTGCGCAGGGTCTTCTCTTCGGAGCTACCATTGTCCACGATCTGGCCAAGTTCGCTGAAATGTATAATACGTTGGACAAAGCGAACCTTTCATTAAAGAAGGTCTTCCACAACACCCTTTTTGGAAGGGCCAGACAATATAGGGCCCGTTCGTCAAGCTGAGGCGCTTACCAGGGCTCCCAACGGGAAGCATTCAACCGTTCCCATGAAACTGGCAAGATTAGTCTTCTGATCAGACCTTATACCCCACCCGAGCTTGAGGAGGTCGTCAGCGCATCTGCAGAGGCTATGGCAGAGGTTAACAAAGACGCTCTCCGGAGTCAGGATCTTCAGATGAGAATTTTACCTTCATCAGAGGTGACTTTGGGGGGGAAGAATTCAATCTTTTGTGCACAATTGGGTGCGTTTAACTCAGGACTCGTGGGTCCTCAAGTCTGTTCTGGGGTACAAGCTAGAATTCTACAGCTCCGCAGTTCATACTTCTCCTCAGGAGCTGTATTTATCCCTACAAGATCAATAGCTCATAGCAAGGGAAGTTCATTCTCTACTCCAGAAAGATGCCATATGTCTTTCCTCCCCGCACCCCAGGAGATTCGTCACCAATATCTACTTGGTCAGCAAAAGAGGTGAAGGCTCTCACTTGATGATCAATCTAAAGAATTTCAGTTCATGGACTGTGTATAGGCATTTCAAGATGGAGGGTATTCACCTCCTTCGGGATCTGCTTCAAGGGAGCGACTGGATAGTCCGGGTGGATCTAAAGGACGCATACCTTTCAGTTCCTATTTTTGCCCCTCACAGGCATTTTTTCAGTTCCTCTGGCGAGGTCAATGCTACGAGTTCAAGGTTCTTCCCTTCGGTCTATCTTCAGCCCCATGGTGCTTCACCAAGCTGGTGAGACCAGTGGTAGAACCCCTATGCGCCAAGAGCGTCAGCCTAATCGTTTATCTCAACAATTTGATTCGGATGGCTCAGGACCCCTAGACAGTTTCTCTCCATCTCTCTTGGACAATCCAGCTACTACAGGAATTGGGGTTTGTCATCAATCAACCAATGGAATTTTTGAGATTCCACATAGATTTGGTGTTATCCCAGTTGATCCTCCCTTCCCAAAAGATTCAGAATATCAAGAGGGAGTTGAGGTCTGCTATGCGAGACCAGACAATATCATTAAGGTCAGTAGCTCAGTTTGTGGGCCTTTTAGCCTCGCCCATTGAGGCGATATTCCTGGGAACCCTTAATTACAGGGCCCTTCAAAGTCTCAAGATACAACACTCGCAGAAGGGATTGTCGTACTCAGATCAGATTCAGCTCTTGCCGGAATCCAGGATGGAAATTAATTGGTGGTTAAACCACATGGAGGCCTGGAACAGCAGGTCGATTTTTGGCAGCGCCCCGGATGTTACCCTGGAATCGGATGCCAGCAGGTGGAGTTGGGGCACCAGATGCGATGCCCTCTCCAATGGAGGTTGCTGGTCAGAGACTGAATTTCAGCTTCATATAAACTGCCTGGAGCTGTTGGCGGGTTCTTTGCAATCAGGAGTCTTTCCCCTTCCAGGACGGACTGTTGCATTCTGTTGAGAATGGACAACATTTCAGTGGTTGATATGTCAACAGACTGGGGGGAATGAAATCTCGGATGTTGCCAGAGATTGCCAAGGATTTTTAGGCATTATTGTCTGCAGCATCAGATTTTGGTAAATGTGGAGTATCTTCCAGTGGCAAAGAACTCAGTGGTTGAGACTTCAGCGATTGGAGGTTGCACCAAAGGTCTTTTTACACCTCAATCGCACTTGGGGTCCCTGTTCACTGGATCTCTTTGCCTCTCGGCTCAATCGTGAACTCCGTGTCTTCTTCAGTTGGCGCCCAGATCCGGAGGTTCTGGTGACGGATGAGTTCTTGCAGGACTGGTCCACCCACAGGGAGTATGCATTTTCTCCATTCAGTATGATTCCCAGGGTTCTTGTCCAGACACATCACCAGAAAGCTGAGCTTATCCTGGTGACGCCACTTTGGAGGGCTCAGCCCTGGTTTCCTATGGTTCTGGAGATGTCTTGCGACAATCCCCTTCTGATTCTGCAGTGCCAGAATGTGTTGCTGGACCCAGAAGGCCTTCCACATCCACTGATTGTTTCAGACCAGCTGAGCTTGGTGGCCTGGAGGGTTTCAGGAGTAGATGGAAATGTTCAGGTATTTCGTTACAAGCTTCTGCCTACATCGACCAGGCCTGGTTCAGTAATACCCATAAGCGATATGCTTCGGCATCGCAGAGATGAGTTAGTTGGAGTAACGAAAGGGGTTTGGACCCCTCTCAGGCAGGTGTATGTTTCATAATCAATTTCTTGTCTTCTTTGGTGGACTGGTTTATAGGTCTGTGAATAATTAGAGATCTGCTATTTCATCAGGTCATGTTCCAGTTAATGGTAAAACTATTGGTGACGATCATACAGTGTGTAAACAGATGAGGGGTATTAGTTTAGCTTCAAAATCCTTCGCTTTAGATTCTCGTCTAGAGCATATCTTGAAAGCAGCGGACTGGTCATCTGAATCCACATGTAAGTCATTTTATTACAAGCCAATTGTGGACGTAACGTTTGTGGTGGTGGCACAGCTTTTAACTAGCATAATTGGAGCCTCCGGTCGGGACATAGAATTGAAAATTGTCCAGCTGTTGCCTCAAGAATTTTCAATTCTGCTGAGGACATGGAGGCGAGGATTATCCCACCCTGATGATAGTTTTTTCCGAACTTCATACGGTATAAGTATGTTTATGCTATTACAAATGTCTTTTGATTGCCCAAACTGTACATTCCCACCCTTTTCGGATGATTTGATTAAGGGCCTGGGAGTAGCTTTTACGGCTGCTGTACTTTATCCTTAGGCAACAAGCATAGGCAAAATTGAGGATGCGTCACGTTCACCAAGGTTAATTTGTCGTTGGAGGTCTTCTGTCAGTCGACTGTTTCTTGGTCGCTTCGTTTGAACATCTTCCTGCAGGGATCCTGCGGTTCTTGTCCAGGTTGGATGTGATCTGGTCCGTTTGGAGTCCAGTGTGTTGTTTTGAGTTATCCCTACTTCGGCCGTTCTGCAAAGAAAGAGGAGGTCAAGATGGTGGCAGTGGCTATTAAGGACTGTGTTGGTTACTGATTGGACCTTGTGACATTGGGTTCAAGGGGGGTGTAGTTTTTTCTCCTGTTTTGTGATTGGCTGCTGTGAAAATTACAGTAAAGAATGAGACTCATAATCGGAGCCTCCGGTCCTGAAATAGAATTGAAAATTGTTGATGCGACAACTAGAAACTTTTACATCCCTCTTTTGAGCGCTGAAGCAGGGCGCTCACACCAATCACGGCACTGCTCTCTTGCTGGTGACAGCAGCATCGTGATTGGCTGGGAGCCTGTTTGCTGCCAGGAAAAGGACAGAGGAGACAAACCAGTCTTTGTAGGAAAGAGGTAAGGTTTTTTATTTTCATTTTTTTTTTTTTTTTTAACCCAAGCCCCACTATCCCCTTTCAGTGTCAGCTGCCACTGAACAATTTATGTTAATGAGACTGAATTAATGCACAGAAATCCCTTCAGATGCCATTAGCCTGAGATTCCTTGCTCACCAATTTTCTTGTCTGGTAAAAAAGGAAACACTATTTTCTGACTTCAGGAAACTTTTTGGGATATGTTTTCAACACTTTGGAATGTGTTTTAAGTTTGGTATTTCTGCATGTTGTGTTCTGATTACAATCTAAAATCAAAGCTAGGGTGGGGAACTAGTGTGCTGTGGTGCTCCTGCTGCACTTCTGCTGGGACACCATGGGAGGGCGTCACTGTGCTGTGCTGAGCACTCTCTTGCAAGTGTATAATGATATGGTAGGCACTCATGTATTTAACCCTTCAGGCCAGGTCATAACATTATGACTTACTTTCTTACATCTCAGTGACTACATAGCACAGGGCTTTTTTAGTTTATGCTAAACTGATGTACACACCAAGCATCCATGAATCACCCTAGTTGCCAGCATGAACCTGAGCTCCAGCATGAACCAGAAAATGTCATAGTTGTGTAGCACAAGGGTAGCTGCATTCAAATTCATCATGATGTAATGTTTGGAAATGGCACTACGAGTACTGTGTGTCATGGGACGTGGTGCTCTTAAGTTACAAACGTTTTCGGCCCAGTGCATCAAGCATGCATACGAACAAGGCGACTAGATGTCTGTCCTGCATGGGCATCGGCATGCATACGTGCAGACCAGTCGATGAAGTCACCCCACAAGTATTGTGCCAGGCCACGCAGATCTATGCCGGGTGTCATGCCACCAGACAGCTGAGAAGAGACAGGGGCTTGGAAAAGCAAGGCTTTGTTCTTGGTGCTTCTAACTGCAGCTTCCCATCTTTAGAACACCCCCTGGCACAGACGTATGCTGCTAGATGGGAGTGGGAAATCCACTTGGAAAGGTGATCCGGATAAGGCTTGGCAGTACTGCTGCACGCAGGTCCTCTATGCTGGCAGAGATGCTGGAGGTTCCTCTAGACTTCACACCGGAGTTTTCCATACTAGGGCTAAATAGAGGTTTACCCAAATCCAACCGCGATTTACATCAATGGCCATACTGCTGGCCAAGCGACAAGTGGCGGTGCGATGGATGTCGGCAGTAGCCCCCACGGACACAGCATGCTTAAAAGGCATGGACCAATGGCACATGATTATTGAGCACCACAGTGCCTTCGTGCACCCCGAAGCATGGCCAAGAGGTTTCTGGGAGCCTAGAGAGTGTCCCTACAACTCCCTGAAACCACTACACCATCGGGCGAGGGTTGGACCCAGGGAGGAAACAGGAGTACCTAACACTGGAGAAGGGGCCTCCTCCCAGGAAAAACACTAGTGCTTAAGGGTAGAAATGTACATTGCTGTTCAATCTATGAAACTGAATACTTACATGAACCCCGACATATCATTGTATACCTGTTATGATTATGTCACCTGTTGGTGAGCTGATTTTTTTTTTCTGTTATTTCTTATGGAAAAACTAAAATAAAAATTATATAAAAAAAAGAATATATGCAGGCACCAGATAGGATCCGGAGATTTATCTTAGTAGTTCAACCGTGCACCGGTGGGTGGCATCATGCGGCTCTGCACTGACTGCCCCACGAGTGACAGAAGGAAGCCGCAGACAAGTGCCACCCCTGTGTGTTGACATTCATGCCTTTCTTTCTGTGCTCCACTCCCAATTTTGTTGGTCTTCAGTGCGCTGATGAATGATTTCTTCACCATAAACGACAGCATTATATTGATCAGATCTGCATACTTTATAGGCTGTCCGTCAAGGTGTGGTGGATAACAACAAGTGTGTTTAACATGCGGTGCCAGGAATTAGTCTTCTGACAATCAGTGTAGATTTTGGTCTTGCTTATATTGAGATCAATTGGGTATTATTTGAAGAATGCAATCCCCACGTGATTCTGTGAAAGAGAACAGTTGCTCGGATCCAAGTTGAAAAATATATTGGAGCAGAGTGTTGACTCTCCAAACCTAGTGAGCATACTCTGCTAGCTCCTCTCTCAATCTTCCAACTTTTATACGCTTTCTTCACATAGACATCAGGAAAGTTCATGTGGCAGAAATTGAAACTTAGACACTATGTAATGCTATTTGTGTTTTGACCATTGACTCCACGTTGCACTTAGCCTAGCGGCACAACGTCACATTAGTGACCACCAACTTCATTTTGCCTATTGACTTTATTTTAGCATTAGCCACCGCCACGTTAAAAACTGCAAGTAGTTTTCCACGTTATACAATGTGCTTATGTTTTTTATTCTGCGCGTTTGTGTGTTCTTTCCCACCAAGGGCTTAGGCTGATAAGATTGTACTAGGACGGCAGGGAACGGTTTTGTTTTGATACAGGGCACCTTGGGATTTTGGCCAAGTACTGACGTGTTCTTTTCAAAGCTGACCTAAAGTAACCAGCATTTTTTGAATAATAAACCTATGTAGTGAGAGGGAGTTTCTAGAATTCTCCTCTCTTTTTTGTTCAAAGTATAAGAGGCCGAGACCAGATGGACTGGGGTGTGAGTGATTCAGATCTCGGACATGCCCAGGATGCTGGGGTGTGTCATCCTTCCCATGAGGATAATTGATCCCTCTCTCTCCTCGATCGATTCTGGGATCTGGCGATCTGATGCTGATAGGAGGGAGATGAAGCAGATGTGCGTGTGCCTTATGGTGATGCATATTTTTAAATTCATTATTGTAATATAGATACATATATTTGCTGTCAATATTCCAGTAGAGAATCATTTGTACATGTTTTCACTTCATTGCTGTGACCATTTTTAAGCGTGTGCTTTCAGCATGCTAATCTCCTTTACAAACCTTGCGAAGTGAATTAATAAATGTCTTCTTTAGACTAAGAAGTGCATTGTAGAGATTTTTGACAGTGCATGAGTGTTTCAGGTCCGTCGTTAGTGAAGCAAAACACACTGGGAGTTAGAAGGTGCTTGGCTTCTTAAGAGAAGTGTGCACAAGACTTTGCAACTAAGATACATGAAGGGAGAATCATCCGCTGAGCAAACCAGACTCTATATTCTCGCTTTAGATTCCCAAGTATGTACGTGAGGTTGTGCACAGTGAACACGAGATGTCCTGAATAACTAGATGAAACATAGGTTCACAAAATGTCCGTGGGCTACACAACCATAACAAATGGTAACACAGTCATTAAACCATCATAAAACAACACAAACAAACTCACAAAACGTGAAGCGACAGTCTGGCCCGTGGTATGGTTCAATGTGGTTTTCAAGGCGCTTCCCTGGCACTAAGGCACTCTGGTATACTTCAGCTCAAAAAGTTTGAAAACCTTAACTGAGACATGTTGGCTCCAAATACGAGACAGGGTTGTGACACAATATAAAGCATTTAAAGAGAGGGTCATCTTACCGAGTGAGAGCAGTGCTTGGTGGATTTCATTTGTCACCTTCTTGTACAGCTCTGCCTGCCACCGCTGCAGTAGCTGCCACTCTTCTTCAGAGAAGTAGGCAGTGCCATCCTGCAGGCCTGCTGGCACCTGGAAGATCAAGAGGCATGTAAGATATCCAACGCCAGCAGAAGAGTCTACTTCAAAGGTGTGTCCTCTAGAAATATGACAATTACAGACCAAAAGCCACCTTCCCCTAAATGCCATCAACTCCAAGTAAAGTTGCATCTGTGTGCACAGGCATCATTTCACAGTGGAGTGTCTGGTGCACACAAGGACAGATTCAAAAGTCATTTCTAAACTTTGAGAAATGCCCAGTTAAGGCCCGAACCCTCTGAACATACAGACTGAGCCTTATATTGAAGACCAACTGGAAATGAATGTCTCCTTGGTACGAGAGCCTCCGCAGCACCTCAAATGCCTCTTAGCCAAAATCAAAACCTACTATAGCTAAACATGTTTAACCTCTCAGGACTCTCTATTCTTCAAGAGGGTTAAAGGGAAATAAGACCAGACAAAGGGCCTGATTTAGATCTTGGTGGACAACCTGTCTGTCACAACGGCGAAGGATATCCCATCCAGTAAAATATAAATCCCATTATATCCTACAGGATCTATATCTCGGAGGACGGGTTATCTGTCGCTGCTGTGACAGGGCAACTCCTACCGAAACCTCAATCAGGGCCAAATTCTCATTGAAAAAGGCATCTATTCACATCTATTTCAGTACATTTCAATACTACAAATATTTTTTTAGGTTTGCCTAATGACACGTCAGCAACTTTCTTGCCTAATCCGTGGTGAGTGAACAGGTTGCAAACATTTGGCTCTTATTCATATGGACACAATGCAGCCTTCGTGCAGTTCTGATTGGTCCCTTATAATGTGCTGGTGTGATTCGTGGGGTTAGAGGTTGCACCATGTGTGTATCCACCCACAATGGCTGCCCGCTCCATGGCACTATCATGCAGAATGGTCTCCTTGTCATAAGGCCTCTGGAATAAATATATGCAGTGAATTGTATGCAAATCCAATGCACGCACTCATGCTTTCTATTTTATAAAATAAGGCACATTCACTGGGCTCGTTTCAATCATGCCTTGAGTATTTCAGAATCTTCTCAAAGTCGTGTAGCCTCACAGAAATGCTTTTACTGCTAAAAAAAGCTAATTCTGCTCTCTGATCGTTTATGCTCTAGACCGCTTCTCTACCCTGCACCAAAGTTGAGAAGTATGTGTGGGGGAACTCGATGATGACGACTGGTGCAAGGCCTGCCGAGCCCCTAGAGTAGTAGCTAGCCCCACACGCCTCTGCATGATCCAAATTAACTACCTACACATGCAATCACGGCTGGTGACTGGGCAAAGTGGTGGAGCAGGGTCGGGGGAATAAAAAAAAAAAATGAAAAAAAAAAAACTTACCCTAATCAACCACCGCACCGCCACTCTCTGCTGCACTCCAGGCAGAGGCTCACAGCATGCCCTGCTGCCAATCATGACACTGCTCAGAGCAGCGTTATGATTGGCTGGAGCATCCGAGGCGCCTGGGCTTGCTCTCTTCAACCCGGTAACACAGTGCCGGGCTGGAGAGTGCACAATGCACAAGTGTGTTTGGACGGCCTGAGACGGCCGGCCTATCATACAAGAGCACCAAGGGGACTGTTCTGTGCACTTCCCTCGGTGCTCGTCACCTCCGTGGCCCCACCTCTTTAAAAATAAAACGATAATAAACATAGTTTATTATATCGTTTTATTTTTAAAGGTTGCAGCTGCTGCTGGCGCACAAATCACTTCTTGTGGAATAAGCGGAAAGAGCTCTAAAACTGAGGATATTTACAGCAGTGAAATGCTACTGCACCCGCTGCACATCAGCATTGCCGCCGGCTCTATTACGAGCCGGCAGCAATATTGATGTGACTTTTCCGCTGGGCCAGCGGACGGTAACACTGTTACCGTCCACTGGCCCAGCGGAAAAGTCATAATAGGGAGCCAGGAATACCGCTGGCAATGGCGGTATTCTGGCTCCCGCAGCCTCGGCGGTCTTTTTGCAAGACCGCCGAGGTTGTAATGAGACCCAAAATGTCCAATGACACTGATTCCAAGAATGAGTGATGGCGAAATATCGAATGTTCACTAACCTTGATTCTAAGAATGAGCAATGAAAAAATACAGAATGTTCACCAACACTGATTCAAAGAATGAGTGATGCAAAATACAGAATATCCAATGACACTGATGCTAAGAATCTGTGACACTGATTCTAAGAATGAGTGATGACAAAATACAGTATGCTCACTCACACTAACTCTAAGAAAGAGTGGTGACAAAATACATTATCTCCACTGACACTGATTCTAAGAATGCAGAGATAACAAAATACGGAATGTTCACTAACACTGATAAATACAGCATGTTCCATTGCACTGACTGGTAGAATGAGCGATGACACAATACAAAATGCCCACGAACACTGATTCTAAGAATGAGAGATGACGAAATCAAGAATGTCCAATGACACCGATTCTAAGAATGAGTAATGGCAAAATACAGAATGTTCAATTACACTGATTCTAAGAATGATTGATGACAACGTATAGAATGTCTGCTAACTCCGATTCTAAGAATGAGTGATGACAAAATACAGAATGTCCAATGTCACTGATTCTAAGAATGAATGATGACAAAATGTGGAATGTCTGCTAACTCTGATTCTAAGAATGATTGATGACAAAATACAGAATGTTCACTAACACTGATTGTAAGAATGAGTGATGACAAAATACATAATGTCCAATTACACTAATTCTAAGAAACAGTGACACTGATCATAAGAATGAGTGATGACAAAATACAGAATGTTCACTAACACTGATTTTAAGAACTAGTGATGACAAAATACAGAATGTTCACTAACACTGATTCTACGAATGAGTGATGACAACATACAGAATGTCTAATGACACAGATTATGAGAATGAGTAATGACAAAATATAGAATGTCTGCTAACACTTATTCCAAGAATGAGTGATGACAAAATATACAATGCTCACTAACACTGATATTAAAAATGAGTGATGACAAAATACAGAATGTCCAATGACACAGATTCTGAGAATGAGTGTTGACAAAATACAGAATGCCCAATGATACTGATTCTAAGAATCAGTGACACTGATTATAAGAATGAGTGATGACAAAATACAGAATGTTCACCAACACTAATTTAAAGAATGAGTGATGACAAAATACTCAATGTCCATTACACTGATTGTAAGAAGCAGTGACACGGATTCTAAGAATGAGTGATTACAAAATGCAGAATGTTCACTAACACTAACTATAAGAAAGAGTGATGACAAAATACATTATGTCCGCTAACACTGATTCTAAGAATGCAGTGATAATGAAATACAGACGGTGGTTACTAAACTAAAAATACAGGCTGTTCAATGGCACTGATTCTAAGAATGAGTGATGATAAAATATAGAATGTCCAATGACACCGATTCTAAGAATGAATGATGACAAAAACAAAATGCTCCCTAACACCGATTCTAAGAATGAGTGATGACAAAAAACAGAATGTTCATTGCCAATGATTCTAAGAATGAATGATTAAAAAATACAGAATGTCCGAGGACACTGATTCTAAGAATGAGTAATGGCAAAATACAGAATGTTCAATTACACTGATTCTAAGAATGATTGATGACAAAATGTGGAATGTCTGCTAACTCTGATTCTAAGAATGAGTGATGACAAAATACAGAATGTCCAATGTCACTGATTCTAAGAATGAATGATGACAAAATGTGGAATGTCTGCTAACTCTGATTCTAAGAATGATTGATGACAAAATACAGAATGTTCACTAACACTGATTGTAAGAATGAGTGATGACAAAATACAGAATTTCCAATGACACTGATTCTAAGAAACAGTGACACTGATCATAAGAATGAGTGATGACAAAATACAGAATGTTCACTAAGACTGATTTTAAGAACTAGTGATGACAAAATACAGAATGTTCACTAACACTGATTCTAAGAATGAGTGATGACAACATACAATATGTCTAATGACACAGATTATGAGAATGAGTAATGACAAAATATAGAATGTCTGCTAACACTTATTCCAAGAATGAGTGATGACAAAATACACAATGCTCACTAACACTGATATTAAAAATGAGTGATGACAAAATACAGAATGTCCAATGACACTGATTCTGAGAATGAGTAATGGCAAAATACAGAATGCCCAATGATACTGATTCTAAGAATCAGTGACACTGATTATGAGAATGAGCGATGACAAAATACAGAATGTTCACAAACACTAATTTAAAGAATGATTGATGACAAAATACTAAATGTCCATGACACTGATTGTAAGAATCAGTGACATGGATTCTAAGAATGAGTGATTACAAAATGCAGAATGTTCACTAACACTAACTATAAGAAAGAGTGATGACAAAATACATTATGTCCGCCACCACTGATTCTAAGAATGCAGTGATAATGAAATACAAACGGTGGTTACTAAACTAAAAATACAGGCTGTTCAATGGCACTGATTCTAAGCATGAGTGATGATAAAATATAGAATGTCCAATGACACCGATTCTAAGAATGAATGATGACAAAAAACAAAATGCTCCCTAACACCGATTCTAAGAATGAGTGATGACAAAAAAAAGAATGTTCATTTCCAATGATTCTAAGAATGAATGATGACAAAATACAGAATGTCCAAGGACACTGATTCTAAGAATGAGTAATGGCAAAATACAGAATGTTCAATTACACTGATTCTAAGAATGATTGATGACAACGTATAGAATGTCTGCTAACTCCGATTCTAAGAATGAGTGATGACAAAATACAGAATGTCCAATGTCACTGATTCTAAGAATGAATGATGACAAAATGTGGAATGTCTGCTAACTCTGATTCTAAGAATGATTGATGACAAAATACAGAATGTTCACTAACACTGATTGTAAGAATGAGTGATGACAAAATACATAGGGGGTTATTCCAACTTTGGAGGAAGTGGTAATCCGTCCCAAAAGTGACGGTAAAGTGACGGATATACCACCAGCCGTATTACGAGTCCATTATATCCTATGGAACTCGTAATACGGCTGGTGGTAAATCCGTCACATTTGGGACGGATTACCACCTCCTCCAAAATTGGAATAACCCCCATAATGTCCAATTACACTAATTCTAAGAAACAGTGACACTGATCATAAGAATGAGTGATGACAAAATACAGAATGTTCACTAAGACTGATTTTAAGAACTAGTGATGACAAAATACAGAATGTTCACTAACACTGATTCTACGAATGAGTGATGACAACATACAGAATGTCTAATGACACAGATTATGAGAATGAGTAATGACAAAATATAGAATGTCTGCTAACACTTATTCCAAGAATGAGTGATGACAAAATATACAATGCTCACTAACACTGATATTAAAAATGAGTGATGACAAAATACAGAATGTCCAATGACACTGATTCTGATAATGAGTGTTGACAAAATACAGAATGCCCAATGATACTGATTCTAAGAATCAGTGACACTGATTATAAGAATGAGTGATGACAAAATACAGAATGTTCACCAACACTAATTTAAAGAATGAGTGATGACAAAATACAGAATGTACAATGACACTGATTCTAAGAATGAGTGATGACAAAAAACAGAATGTTCAATGCGTCTGTGAGTGTTGTGGTGTATGCATGTGAGTGAATGCGTGCATGAATGTTGCAGTGAGTGTGTGTCTGCATGTCAGTGTGTATGTGTGTGGGTATTTTAGTGTGGCTGCGTGCCTGAATGCCTATGAGTATGTGTGAGTGAATGCGTGTATGGATGAGTGTGAGTGTATGCGTGTATGGATATGTGTGAGTGGGTACGTGTCTGGAAGTGGAGGTGAATGGGTGTATGCATCGTGCGTGTGGGTGTGTGCATGTATGCAGGAGGTGTGGGGGGGGTGCTGTGACTGTAGAGTGAGTTGGGGAGTCAGTTGATTGCTGGGAGGGTGGGGGAGCCATCTACCGGTGACAGGGAAGGACTTCCCTGTCACCGGTAGCCCTACCGCCATGGTTTTTGCGGCAGTGCAACCGGCTCATAATGCCGCCGCCGGTCTTCTGTGGACTGCCGGGTCGGAGATGAACATCTCCGGCCCGGCGGTTCATACCTCCATGGCGGTATGAGTGGAGATGTGGCGGGTTGGTAGCGGCCAATCCGCCACACTCATAATGTGGCAGTATACACCGCCAGCCTGTTGGTGGTGATGCCGCCACATTAACCCTGACGGTCTTGAGGGCCATAGAGTACCGCTGAGGAGTAACAGGGTGAGGCTCTTTAACAGCCAGCGCAGCCAGTGGCAGAAGGGCTGTGAGCCTTTTAGAACAATCCTCCCACTGAAGGAAAGGGACTATATGACCAACACTGCAATAATAAACCTCAAAGCCTGTACCAGCCACTACCGACCGTCAGCAACTACCTTACATTCAGCGGGGTCTCAACATTCTAGTGTTTAAATAGAACAAACATGTCAAGGAATCACCAATAGCCCACAATACCAGCACGACACCGGCACCCAGGAAGAAACTGATTTACATTTCACAATACAAAATGTCCACTAACACTGATAAACACAGAACGTTCACTGGCACTGATTCTAAGATGAGCGATGGCAAAATACAGAATGTTCACTAACACTGATTCGAAGAATGAGCAATGACAAAATATGGAATGTTAACCAATGTTGGTTCTAAAAATGAGTGATGGCAAAACACAAAATGTCCAATGTCACTGATTCTAAGAATGAATGATGACAAAATGTGGAATGTCTGCTGACTCTGATTCTAAGAATGATTGGTGACAAAATACAGAATGTTCACTAACACTGATTGTAAGAATAAGTGATGACAAAATACAGAATGTTCACTAACGCTGATTCTAAGAATGAGTGATGACAACATACAGAATGTCTAATGACACAGATTATGAGAAGGAGTAATGACAAAATATAGAATGTCTGCTAACACTTATTCCAAGAATGAGTGATGACAAAATACACAATGCTCACTAACACTGATATTAAAAATGAGTGATGACAAAATACAGAATGTCCAATGACACTGATTCTGAGAATGAGTGTTGACAAAATACAGAATGCCCAATGATACTGATTCTAGGAATCAGTTACACTGATTATAAGAATGAGTAACGGTGGTTACTAAACTAAAAATACAGGCTGTTCAATGGCACTGATTCTAAGAATGAGTGATGATAAAATATACTGTAGAATGTCCAATGACACCGATTCTAAGAATGAATGATGACAAAAAACAAAATGCTCCCTAACACCGATTCTAAGAATGAGTGATGACAAAAAACAGAATGTTCATTGCCAATGATTCTAAGACTGAATGATGACAAAATACAGAATGTCCAAGGACACTGATTCTAAGAATGAGTGATGACAAAATACAGAATGTACAATGACACTGATTCTAAGAATGAGTGATGACAAAAAACAGAATGTTCAATGACCCTGATTCTAAGAATGAGTGATGACAAAACACACAATATTTGTTATTACTAATTCTAAAAATTAGTGATGTCGGTAATGATTACGTTACAGATGAATGCATGACACTCATTAGAGCGTGCTATTACAAGAGAAGGTGCCAAGGGTCATGACCTTCCATCACAGAGCGAATATGCACGCCCTTAACCTTGGCTTCATAACTCTATGATCCTGTGAGGGTTAAATACCTGGTCAATGTACTAGTTTGCTGTGGACAGTTTATTTTTAGGAAGAGAAGCTTTCAACATCCACACAGCGTGAAGACAGAATAATCCCTACACCACCCTCAGGAAGCAGATTATTAAACGTTGCTGGAATGGGCATCTCAAAATAGATGCACTTTCTGATTGCAAGAGGAGTGTGCCTGTAGGTACAGGAGGGCAGGCGAGAAAAATATTACAGCGGCGGTAGGGATCTGGTTTGTCTCCAAGCCACAAGAGAAAAGTCATCAAAATGTTTAACATGGAAATTGTGCAACAAACATGACATATAAATATAATACAGACTCTTCAAAATTCAAAAATGTCTACTCCTTTAGTATTTGGAAGAGTTTTACATTACATCGTATCACAGCACTGAGTGGCATTTTATGACAGTTTCTATCTTGGGAGTTAAGAAACATCCCTGAACCATCTCTCCCTGCCCTTTGAACAATGCGAGTCAGTTCTCACGTACCCTGTGTATATGGCTATATTGTAATTACACATCGAGCAGATTTTTTGTGTAATAAACCATGCAAAAGAGGTTTTGTACAGTGCACATAATAAACTGAATAATTTGGAAGGCGTTCCCCAATGTGGTTATCAAGGAAAAGAAGGCACAGTAAAGTAACTGCCCAGGATCAAACATGTTGTCAATCAGGGGACCTGGGAAGGAACAAAGGTGTCCTAGTCACACCTTCTACAATTTACCCCCTGGATGTGTTTCTCCTCTCCTGGTTTAACAAGTGTGTTTTTATTTCAGGAGCTAAAGTAGCATAGTGTGCTAAATAAATATGTGTTGCATGTTCAGTCCAGCTGACACAAGAAGCCCTTCTTGAATAAAGCTCCAAGTTAAGAGGAGGCAAGGCGTTTTCTTTTTCTCTTTTCACATTGCTAGCTATCAGCTACCCCAGACTTAACAGTGAACTAAGGAGGGGTTTCAACTCTTAAGTGATGGCAACTAAAACATATTACAAACACAGAGCTCTCATAACTTCTGAGAGCACAGGTCTTCTGTGAGACCACACGGCTGCACAGGATGGTGGCTCAGGTGGGCTGGACAGGCTTTTCATTACCTGCTGGGGTGTGGGGCAAAGGTAGGCGCCCTGATGGAGAAAAGGCTCTGCGGCAGGCGTCTCCAACCTAGTCAATCGCGAGCTACCAGTAGCTCCCAGACTCCTTCAGAGTAGCTCACAGCCTGGAGTTCATTTTTAAATAAGAACAGGGTCACATGTTCCTTTTGAAGTTAAGGGAAAGTTGTGTTTATTTTACATTATTATCATCAGGCTGTAGATATTGGGGCCTGATAATGAGCAGTGTTCAAGCAGATTTATAACCCATGATGAGGCACTGAGGTGAAGAGCTGAAGCACTGAGGCATTTAACTCTTAAATAAAAGTCCCTGTTAACTCAATATTGGAGGTGAGAACAAAATGTTGTTTTCCAATGCTTTTGAATCAGAGAAAATAAAAATAAAAAGTTACCTTATGATTAAATTCACTTGATGTTTTAATTTTCTCAATTTTTTGTCAAAGTGTTGTATTTACAAACAGCAGGCCTCTTGCTCCCCGTGCCCTGCAGAACACCCCCGCCACAGTTATAAGTGAAACATAAAGTGAAGGAAGCTGAGCGTGGGGGCATCTGGTAACATGATCAGAAGTAGCTCTCGCTAGAGAGAAGGTTGGAGACCCTGCTCTGGAGTGATTGAATATAGAGTGACTTTTCAAACAGTACCGTCACCGAAGCATGGCCTCCCCCTTGGAGCACTTTCACAGCACTCCGGGCCACCTTTCCCAGTCCACCCATGTTATCACGCCATAGGAGTGGTTGGGGTAGTTTACTAAAAACTATTTATTACCCAAATTACCCCTTTTTAGCTACCTCAGACTAACAAAAGATTCACAGAAAAACCCCAACACAATAAAGGTGTAAGTCTTTACCTTCCATTCTGCATGCAGCACGTAGAAGCAAGTTCATAGCTTACTGGGCTATATTTTACGTTTTGGGGTTCATAAATCACTGTGCTATATCTGATGTATTGAGGATCACAGCTCACTGTGCTATATTTGAAGTATTGGGGTTCCTAGCTCACTCTGCTATATTTGAATTATTGGGGTTCATAGCGCACTGTGCTATAGTTGAAGTATTGGGGTTCACAGTGCACTGTGCTATAGTTGAAGTATTGGGGTTCACAACTTACTGTGCTATATTTGAAGTATTGGGGTTCATAGGGCACTGTGCTATATTTGAAGTATTGGGATTCATAGCGCACTGTGCTATATCTGGAGTATTGGGGTTCACAGCTCACTATGCTATATTTGAAGTACTGGGGTTCACAGCTCACTCTGCTATATTTGAAGTAATGGGGTTCATAGAGCACTGTGGTATATTTGAAGTATCAGGGTTCACAGCGCACTGTGCTATATCTGAAGTATTGGGGTTCACAGCGCACTGTGCTATAGTTGAAGTATTGGGGTTCATAGCTCACTCTGCTATATTTGAAGTATTGGGGTTCATAGCGCACTGTGCTATATCTGAAGTATTGGGGTTCACAGCTCACTCTGCTATATTTGAAGTATTGGGGTCCTCATCTCACTTGCTACATGTGAAGTACTGTAGCCTACCACTTGCTAGTGCCACAAGCCCCCCGGAGACCCTCTGTGCTCCTTTATGAGTCAAACCCGAGACCAGGCACCATCCTTCAGGTAAATGCGCTCATTATCTGGACAGAGGGAGAGCCGCCGGCGCTGCCGCGCACTCTAGGAGCTACATTTATGCTCCGGTGTAACACTCGCCTGGGAGGAGCGCTGCGATTCCTTGGTGGTGCACTCTAGGCGCTACATCAACACTCGCCTGTGAGGAGCGCTGCAACGCCTTGGTGGTGGCACTCTAGGAGCTATATTAATGGCCCTGGTGTAACATTCCCATGATAGGAGCGGTGCGACGCCTTGGTGGTGGCACTCTAGGAGCTACATTCATGCTCCGGTGTAACTCTCGCCTGGGAGGAGCGCTGCGATGCCTTGGTGGTGGCACTCTAGGAGCTATATTAATGGCCCTGGTGTAACATCCCCATGATAGGAGCGGTGCGATGCCTTGGCGGCGGCACTCTAGGAGCTACATTCATGCTCCGGTGTAACTCTCGCCTGGGAGGAGCGCTGCGATGCCTTGGTGGTGGCACTCTAGGAGCTATATTAATGGCCCTGGTGTAACATCCCCATGATAGGAGCGGTGCGATGCCTTGGCGGCGGCACTCTAGGAGCTATATTAATGGCCCTGGTGTAACATCCCCATGATAGGAGCGCTGCGACGCCTTGGTGGTGCATTCTAGGCGCTAGGCTACATTAACACTCGCCTGGCAGGAGCGCTGCAGAGACATCCCCGCCCCGCACAGGAGGGTCCCGGGTACGAGGTGTGGTCGAGCCGAGCGCTTCCAGGTCAGGTCTAGGCGCTAGGAGCTGTCAGGATGGAGCAGTGTCCTCCAGAACCACGGATGTCAGGTGATGTGTGCGTCAGACGGGCCAAAGCGCCAAGAAACCTCGGGTGGGAGGCACTACGCATGCGTGCGGCCCGAGACACTGCCTCGAGAGCAGTGTGAACAGCTCCTCGAGGAGCTACAGCTCCTGGGACATGCCCTGGGCTCACGGCCGAGGGTGGAACCGGACATGAACACAGCAGCACCGGCCCCGCCTTTCAGAGCTGCAGTCTAGGCGCTACATTACAAGCGCTTCTGGGCGTAGGCCCCTGGTAGCTGGCATGAAGTGATCAGCGCTTGGCCAGGCGCTGCTCCGGGTACCCGCGCTATCAGCCACCCCCGCCCGGGCCTCACCGGGGAGTTCTGGGACCTGTAGTCTTCTTTATTCCAATATAAAACGGACTACAAGTCCCAGAGTTCCAAGGGGGCAGAGCAGGCGTGGAGCAGCACACGGGGGGTGGGGGGGACCTTTCACTGTGGGTTCTGGCTGCACCTGCAGGGGGCCCCTGTACTGCATGGACGTCCTTTGGGGGTCACCGGGGGCTGCAGCTGCGACCCCTGGCTTCAGAGGTGGCAAAAGTAGTGCCAGGAACAGAGGGGAGCTCGCATGACCTGTTCAGGCTCCAGCCTCCTTTTCTGCTCAGTTAATTATGTTAACAGTGATTAATAATCTATCGCTCACTAAAAATGCAATAGAAACGTGGAACAGCAGGATCTGGAACCGAAGCTGTGACGGTGCGCGCATGCGGGTGAGAGAGCGTGTGCATGTGTGTGAAGGTGTGCATGCGGGTGAGAGAGCGTGTGCATGTGACTGCATGTGTGTGAAGGTGCACATACGGGTGAGAGAGCGTGTGCATGTGACGGTGCGCGCATGCGGGTGAGAGAGCGTGTGCATGTGTGTGAAGGTGTGCATGCGGGTGAGAGAGCGTGTGCATGTGACTGCATGTGTGTGAAGGTGGACATACGGGTGAGAGAGCGTGTGCATGTGACTGTGCACGCATGCGGGTGAGAGCGTGTGGATGTGACTGTGCACGTGTGTGAAGGTGTGCATGCGGGTGAGAGAGCGTGTGCATGTGACTGCATGTGTGTGAAGGTGTGCATGCGGGTGAGAGAGCGTGGTCATGTGACTGCATGTGTGTGAAGGTGTGCATGCAGGTGAGAGAGCGTGTGCATGTGACTGTGCGCATGCAGATGAGAGAGCGTGTGCATGTGACTGCGCGCATGCGGGCGAGAGAGCGTGTGCATGTGACTGTGCGCGCATGCAGGCGAGAGAGCGTGTGCATGTGACGGTGCGCGCATGCGGGCGAGAGAGCGTGTGCCTGTGACTATGCGCGCATGCTGGTCAGAGAGCGTGTGCATGTGACTGCATGTGTGTGAAACTGTGCATGCAGGTGAGAGAGCGTGTGCATGTGACTGTGCGCGCATGCGCGTGAGAGAGCGTGTGCATGTGACTGTGCATGTGTGTGAAGGTGTGCATGCGGGTGAGGGAGCGTGTGCATGTGACTATGCGCGCATGCTGGTCATAGAGCGTGTGCATGTGACTACATGTGTGTGAAGGTGTGCATGCAGGTGAGAGAGCGTGTGCATGTGACTGTGCACGCATGCAGGTGAGAGAGTCTGTGCATGTGACAGTGCACGCATGTGGGCGAGAGAGCGTGTGCATGTGACTATGCGCTCATGCTTGTCAGAGAGCGTGTTCATGTAACTACATGTGTGTGAAGGTGTGCATGCAGGTGAGAGAGCGTGTGCATGTGACTGTGCACGCATGCGGGTGGGAGAGCGTGTGTATGTGACTGTGCATGTGTGTGAAGGTGTGCATGCGGGTGAGAGAGCGTGTGCATGTGACTGCGCGCATGCGGGCGAGAGAGCGTGTGCATGTGACTACGTGCATGCGGGTGAGAGAGCGTGTGCATGTGACTGTGCATGTGTGTGAAGGTATGCATGCAGGTGAGAGAGCGTGTGCATGTGACTGTGCATGTGTGTGAAGGTGTGCATGCAGGTGAGAGAGCGTGTGCATGTGACTGTCCATGTGTGTGAAGGTGTGCATGCAGGTGAGAGAGCGTGTGCATGTGACTGTGCATGTGTGTGAAGGTGTGCATGCGGGTGAGAGAGCATGTGCATGTGACTGCGCGCATGCGGGTGAGAGAGCGTGTGCATGTGAAGGTGCGCACATGCGGGCGAGAGAGCGTGTGCATGTGACTATGCGTGCATGCTGGTCAGAGAGCGTGTGCATGTGACTGCATGTGTGTGAAGGTGTGCATGCAGGTGAGAGAGCGTGTGCATGTGACGGTGCGCGCATGTGGGTGAGAGAACGTGTGCATGTGACTGTGCATGTGTGTGAAGGTGTGCATGCGGGTGAGAGAGCGTGTGCATGTGACTGTGCATGTGTGTGAAGGTGTGCATGCAGGTGAGAGAGCGTGTGCATGTGACTGTGCGCACATGCGGGTGAGAGAGCGTGTGCATGTGACTGCATGTGTGTGAAGGTATGCATGCGGGTGATAGAGCATGTGACTGCGCGCATGCGGGCGAGAGAGTGTGTGCATGTGACTATGCGCGCATGCAGGTCATAGAGAGTGTGCATGTGACTGTGCATGTGTGTGCAGGTGTGCATGCAGATGAGAGGGCGTGTGCATGTGACTGCGCGCATCAGGTGAGAGAGCGTGTGCATGTGACTGCACGCATGCAGACGAGAGCGTGTGCATGTGACTGTGCGCGCATGCGGGCAAGAGAGCGTGTGCATGTGACGGTGCGCGCATGCGGGCGAGAGAGCATGTGCATGTGACTGCACGCATGCTGGTCAGAGAGCGTGTGCATGTGACTGCATGTGTGTGAAGGTGTGCATGCAGGTGAGAGAGCGTGTGCATGTGACTGCGCGCATGCGGGTGAGACCGCGTGTGCATGTGACTGTGCATGTGTGTGAAGGTGTGCATGCGGGTGAAAGAGCGTGTGCATGTGTGTGAAGGTGTGCATGCAGGTGAGAGAGAGTGTGCATGTGACTGTGCGCACACGCGGGTGAGAGAGCGTGTGCATGTGACTGTGCATGTGTGTGAAGGTGTGCATGTGGGTGATAGAGCATGTGCATGTGACTGTGTGGGCGTGCGAGCGTGTGCATGTGACTATGCGCGCATGCGGGTCAGAGAGCGTGTGCATGTGACTGCGCGCATGCGGGTGAGAGAGCGTGTGCATGTGACTGTGCCCGCATGCGGGCGAGAGAGCGTGTGCATGTGACTGTGCGAGCATGCGTGCGAGAGAGCGTGTGCATGTGACGGTGCGCGCATGTGGGTGAGAGAGCATGTGCATGTGACTATGCACGCTTGCTGGTCAGAGAGCGTGTGCATGTGACTATGTGTGTGAAGGTGTGCATGCAGGTGAGAGAGCGTGTGCATGTGACTGTGCGCGCATGCGGGTGAGAGAGAGTGTGCATGTGACTGTGCATGTGTGTGAAGGTGTGCATGCGGGTGATAGAGCATGTGACTGTGCGCGCATGCGGGCGAGAGAGCGTGTGCATGTGACTATGCGCGCATGCGGGTCAGAGAACGTGTGCATGTGACTGTGCATGTGTGTGAAGGTGTGCATGCAGGTGAGAGAGCGTGTGCATGTGACTGTGCGCGCATGCGGGTGAGAGAGCGTGTGCATGTGACTGTGCATGTGTGTGAAGGTGTGCATGCGGGTGAGAGAGCGTGTGCATGTGACTGTGCATGTGTGTGAAGGTGTGCATGCAGGTGAGAGAGCGTGTGCATGTGACTGTGCGCGCATGCGGGTGAGAGAGCGTGTGCATGTGACTGTGCATGTGTGTGAAGGTGTGCATGCGGGTGAGAGAGCGTGTGCATGTGACTGCATGTGTGTGAAGGTGTGCATGCAGGTGAGAGAGCGTGTGCATGTGACTGTGCGCACATGCGGGTGAGAGAGCGTGTGCATGTGACTGTGCATGTGTGTGAAGGTGTGCATGCGGGTGATAGAGCATGTGACTGTGCGCGCATGCGGGCGAGGGAGCGTGTGCATGTGACTGTGCGCTCATGCGGGCGAGAGAGCGTGTGCATGTGACTGTGCGCTCATGCGGGCGAGAGAGCGTGTGCATGTGACTATGCGCGCATGCGGGTCAGAGAGCGTGTGCATGTGACTGTGCATGTGTGTGAAGGTGTGCATGCAGGTGAGAAAGCATGTGCATGTGACTGCGCGCATGCGGGTGAGAGAGGGTGCATGTGACTGTGAAGGTGTGTGAAGGTGTGCATGCAGGTGAGAGAGCGTGTGCATGTGAATGTGCGCGCATGCGGGCGAGAGAGCGTGTGCATGTGACTATGCGCGCATGCGGGTCAGAGAGCATGTGCATGTGAATGTGCGCGCATGCGGGCGAGAGAGCGTATGCATGTGACTATGCGCGCATGCGGGTCAGAGAGCGTGTGCATGTGACTGTGCATGTGTGTGAAGGTGTGCATGCAGTTGAGAAAGCATTGGCATGTGACTGCGGGCATGCGGGTGAGAGAGGGTGCATGTGACTGTGAAGGTGTGTGAAGGTGTGTGAAGGTGTGCATGCAGGTGAGAGAGCGTGTGCATGTGACTGTGCGTGCATGCGGGTGAGAGAGCATGTGAATGTGCGCGCATGCGGACGAGAGAGCGTCTGCATATGACTGTGCGCGCATGCGGGCGAGAGAGCGTCTGCATGTGACTGCGCGCATGCGGGCGAGAGAGCGTATGCATGTGACTATGCGCGCATGCGGGTCAGAGAGCGTGTGCATGTGACTGTGCATGTGTGTGAAGGTGTGCATGCAGGTGAGAAAGCATGTGCATGTGACTGCGCGCATGCGGGTGAGAGAGGGTGCATGTGACTGTGAAGGTGTGTGAAGGTGTGCATGCAGGTGAGAGAGCGTGTGCATGTGAATGTGCGCGCATGCGGGCGAGAGAGCGTGTGCATGTGACTGTGCGCGCATGCGGGCGAGAGAGCGTATGCATGTGACTGTGCGCTCATGCGGGCGAGAGAGCGTGTGCATGTGACTGTGCGCTCATGCGGGCGAGAGAGCGTGTGCATGTGACTATGCGCGCATGCGGGTCAGAGAGCGTGTGCATGTGTGTGAAGGTGTGCATGCAGTTGAGAAAGCATTGGCATGTGACTGCGGGCATGCGGGTGAGAGAGGGTGCATGTGACTGTGAAGGTGTGTGAAGGTGTGTGAAGGTGTGCATGCAGGTGAGAGAGCGTGTGCATGTGACTGTGCGTGCATGCGGGTGAGAGAGCATGTGAATGTGCGCGCATGCGGACGAGAGAGCGTCTGCATGTGACTGTGCGCGCATGCGGGCGAGAGAGCGTCTGCATGTGACTGCGCGCATGCGGGCGAGAGAGCGTATGCATGTGACTGTGCATGTGTGTGAAGGTGTGCATGCAGTTGAGAAAGCATGTGCATGTGACTGCGCGCATGCGGGTGAGAGAGGGTGCATGTGACTGTGAAGGTGTGTGAAGGTGTGCATGCAGGTGAGAGAGCGTCTGCATGTGACTGTGCGCGCATGCGGGCGAGAGAGCGTCTGCATGTGACTGTGCGCGCATGCGGGCGAGAGAGCGTCTGCATGTAACTGTGCGCGCATGCGGGTGAGAGAGCATGTACATGTGACTGTGCGCGCATGCGGGCGAGGGAGCGTGTGCATGTGACTGTGCGCTCATGCGGGCGAGAGAGCGTGTGCATGTGACTATGCGCGCATACGGGTCAGAGAGCGTGTGCATGTGACTGTGCATGTGTGTGAAGGTGTGCATGCAGGTGAGAAAGCATGTGACTGCGCGCAAGCGGGTGAGAGAGGGTGCATGTGACTGTGAAGGTGTGTGAAGGTGTGCATGCAGGTGAGAGCGCGTGTGTATGTGACTGTGCCTGCATGCGGGTGAGAGCATGTGCATGTGAATGTGCGCGCATGCGGGCGAGAGAGCGTGTGCATGTGACTGTGCGCGCATGCGGGCGAGAGAGCGTATGCATGTGACTGTGCGCGCATGCGGGTGAGAGAGCATGTGCATGTGACTGTGCGCTCATGCGGGCGAGAGAGCGTCTGCATGTGACTGTGCGCGCATGCGGGCGAGAGAGCGTCTGCATGTGACTGTGCGCGCATGCGGGTGAGAGAGCATGTACATGTGACTGTGCGCGCATGCGGGCGAGGGAGCGTGTGCATGTGACTGTGCGCTCATGCGGGCGAGAGAGCATGTGCATGTGACTATGCGCGCATGCGGGTCAGAGAGCGTGTGCATGTGACTGTGCATGTGTGTGAAGGTGTGCATGCAGGTGAGAAAGCATGTGCATGTGACTGCGCGCATGCGGGTGAGAGAGGGTGCATGTGACTGTGAAGGTGTGTGAAGGTGTGCATGCAGGTGAGAGCGCGTGTGTATGTGACTGTGCGTGCATGTGGGTGAGAGCATGTGCATGTGAATGTGCGCGCATGCGGGCGAGAGAGCGTGTGCATGTGACTGTGCGCGGATGCAGGCGAGAGAGCGTATGCATGTGACTGTGCGCGCATGCGGGTGAGAGAGCATGTACATGTGAATGTGCGCGCATGCGGGCGAGAGAGTGTGTGCATGTGACTGTGCGTGCATGCGAGCAAGAGAGCGTGTGCATGTGACTGTGCGCGCATGCGGGTCAGAAACATGTGCATGTGTGTGAAGGTGTGCATGTGACTGTGCGCGCATGCGGGCGAGAGAGCGTGTGCATGTGGCTATGCGCGCATACGGGTCAGAGAGTGTGTGCATGTGCATGTGTGTGAAGGTGTGCATGCAGGTGAGGGAGCGTGTGCATGTGACTGTGCATGTGTTTGAAGGTGTGCATGCAGGTGAGAGAGCGTGTGCATGTGACTGTGCGCGCATGCGGGTGAGAGAGTGTGTGCATCTGACTGTGCGTGCTTGCAGGTGAGAGAGCGTGTGCATGTGACAGTGCATGTGTGTGAGTGTGCATGCAAGTGAGAGAGCGTGTGCATGTGACTGCGCACATGTGGGTGAGAGAGCGTGTGCATGTGACAGTGCACGTGTGTGAAGGTGAGAGAGTGCACAGGTGGGTCAGTATAGGCAAGATACTGAGAATTAGTGAGTTAGGGTAAGGGTGACTACATATTTTGATGTCATGAGGGTTAAGATCATATGACATCACTTCTTGTGACATCATTAGGCTCAAAGAGTGTATGATGTCATGTCCGCTACCCCTGACATTTTGGTGAATCGACGTCTATGTGCACTGGCCTGATTACAGTAATCTTCATTACTCTTAGTTTTACTCGTCCTCATCACACTCATAACAATATGAGAGACCCCCTTTCAAGACAACAAACCTAAGAACAGGATGTCAGACCTACCCCCCCACCTTCAGCAGGGTAGCGTAGAGGACACTGGGCCTGATTTACAACTCGGTGGATGGAATACTCCCCCACAAATGTGTCGGATATCCCGTCCGCCGTATTACACTCTCCATACGATATATTGGGATCGCAATAAGGCGAACGGGATATCCGTCACGTTTGTGGCAGAGTATTCCTCTCTGCCAGCATCTAAATCAGACATTATGGGGGTTATTCTGACCCTGGCGGTCTTGGACCGCCAGGGCCACGAATGACGGAAGCACCGTCAACAGGCTGGCGGTGCTTCAATCCCCATTCCGACCGCGGCGGTAAAGCCGCGGTCGGATTGCCGGGGCCGGCGGTCATCTGCCGTTTTTGCCCCGGCTGGGATTCTGACCCCCGTACCGCCAGCCTGTTTCTGGCGGTTTTCACCGCCAGGAAGAGGCTGGCGGTAACGGGTGTCCTGGGGCCCTTGGGGGCCCCTGCACTGCCCATGCCACTGGCCTGGGCAGTGCAGGGCCCCCCTAACAGGGCCCCGGCCTGCTTTTCACTGTCTGCATGGCAGACAGTGAAAAGCGCGACGGGCGCAACTGCACCCGTCGCACCGCTGCAACACAGGAGCCGGCTCCATTCGGACCCGGCTCCTGTGTTGCGGCCTCATTCCCGCTGGGCCGGCGGGAATGTCAGAATGGGGGCTGCGGAATTTTGGCCGCGTGGCGGCCAAATGGCGGTTTCCGCCTGGCGGGCGGCTTGGAATCACCCCCTTTGTCTCCACAAAGTCTCCCTGTTACTCCCAAGCACTCGCTGAAGGCCTGAAGACATGGAACAGTGGGAGGGGCCTAATGTCTGGCAGGAGTAAGCGTAACGAAAATTACAGGTAAGTAATCTAGCCATTACCTCTATGTCACTTGTCATCTTCCCACGCATAAAAACATGAGGTGTACCAAAGCCAACGGGCCTTTGATGTCAGAAGGAGTCTAGCCACAATCAGTAATACCAAATAATAGCGCAAAGGCCTCTCTCCTTGGACAACGGGAGACCAGGCAACGAGGGTGACAATGTTCTAAACGTTTCTGAGAAAATTATCTTGACTTATTTTTTGAATAATGTATTCCTTAATGGTCTGTCAGATAAAAATTAAAAATCAGAAGGAGAATGTTACGAAAGATTATTATCCGTAATTCCACAGAAAACTGTTTGTAGACATGTTTCGGCTTCTCTGTACAGATGCTGTAGGTCACTAAGCTTTCATCAAGACTAGACTGATATCTCGGGTATAGATCTGTTGTCCTCACAGACTTGGCTGAGCACTGCCCTCTGCTCTAAAACTGCATCCCATCCCAACCTGCTCTCATCTGCTCTCACCACCATGGTTGGGAGAGTGTGTAAAGAGCCCTCTTTAACAGATTCCCTTCCTTTAACAAATCTGAAGGGCCTGTTCAGTCTCTGAATAGATGGGGCCGTCTTGCTTGTATATTTGGGTTACTGGATCACAAGTCATATACATATCAGTCATCAACATATAGAGGTGTAACCTGACCCAAGGCAGACTCATCACTATGGAAGACACAAGACCCTGAACCCTTAACCAGACTCAGGCTGATGGATCCTCACAAGTCAGAAGGTCTGATAATTCTGCCTTCAGTTTCTCTATCTTTGCCTAAGACAGGAATACTTTTCCCAATCCTGTCTTGAAAAAACCTATGAACTGAAGTTCTCGAGAAGGAGTCAGATAAGATTTGGTATTGTTTCACAGAAATCTGCGTTGCTGAACGCGTGTATGTAGTTGTGCTTTATCAAAAAGAAGACAAACAAACATGACAGTTCTCCAGGTGAGGAAATAACTGAATTCTCTCAGCATAGACAACCCCCACCTTAGTGCAAACCCCTGGAGAAGAAAAGACCAAAGGAAGTGTCTGGAACTGATAGTATTCTTGCTCCACATAGAACCGTAGAAACTTCTGTGAAGCTGGATACATTGGCGCGCGAAGACAACACCCAGCAGCGTGGATGATGGCAGAAAGTGTCCTTTGTATATCAATGAAAGAACTGCCTGGAAAGTTAACATTTTGAACTTTATATGCAGAAAGAAGGAATTCACCGACTACAGATCCAGCACTGGACGCGAGTGGACCAAAACTGGAGTAGCTGTTTGCGGTGTCTTTACTGATGGAGCCAGGAATGGCCGTGCAAAAATAGTCTGAGGTTTTCACATTGGATATGGTCACCAGTAGCTCAGTCTCTCAAACTAGAGTTAGAAGGAGCCAGGGCCACTGCGCTTTTTAAGATAAATTCTCCTCTGCTTTGTGGCCAAAGGTGGCTGGCAGGGAGATATTTACGTCTTGAACTTTTTTGTCCAAAAACTCCACAAAGTTGTTGTATAAGATAAAATAGGAGGTTGGGTCTGCTAATTACGGTGCCCTGGAGGCATCGGACATGCGTTGATGTAGCTCTGAAGATGTGGTCTTTGTACCTTTTTCGCACAGATCTCAGACTAACCAGACTCCGAGTGGAAGGTGGTTGTCTCTTTCCTTTATCTAACTTTCTGAGGTCATTGGTTGTCAGCTGGGGATCGGATCAGAGTGGACTCCTTGCAGTGTGTGGGTTTCAGGGAGTGTTGCAGGACATCATTGTCACTGTAAAAGGAGTGAAAGGTATCATGGATTTGTTGCCCTTGGTACCACAGTAAAGATTGAAGCCACCTAGGAACATGATGCTGTCTGAGTGATTTAATTAGGATGGGAAGAACTCCATGCATTCGTCGCAAAAGTGTAAAAAATGTTCACTCTGAGGTTAGGAGCATTGCACAAGGAGGTAGCCAGAGATATGCACTTAGAGGACTGAAAGCGATTCAGGGGAATGAGCCTGTTGCCTTGCAAGTTTCTGTAAAAGATCCCTCTGTCCCCACTGTGCCTGCTTTATCCATGGACGCCCAGAATGAAGCAGAGTAGGGATGGTAAGGGGGGCAGAATATTGTTTTGAGGCATCATTGGGCCAGGATTGAGTGAGATACATGGTGTCAAGGTTGTAATCTTTGATAACTTCCACACTATCAAGGCAGTGTTTGACTTCTCCACTGCACTTATGATCATGTAACTGAGGGAAGAGCCGTTGAGTCCATGCACAGGGCGCCCGGGGGTGCAACTGAAACTTGAGTAAGGTTCTAGTGAGTTGATGTGGTTGAGGTTGTGTGATTTCAGGTGGCGGTGTGAAGTGTGGAAAGGTGTCAGTGGTTTCTGATGATGGTGTTAACAGGTAGGTGTTTTTTAGTTTGGTAGTGTTTTGTTGTGTGGCTGATTGTTGGTGGGCTTGGTGGTTTTGTAGCTTTGCATAATTATGACACAACACTTGGGAGGCTACCTGGTATTGTGATTGAGATTATGTAGGTATTTTCCTTTGAGGGGAGAATATGCCTGTTTAGACTCGGGAGAGCAGTTTCCCTTAGGGGTTATTGATTGCCTGTGGTGTATTATTCAGAAAAGGGAGACGAGGCTGCTATAGGCAACATTTGTGAATTCTAAGTGAGTTTCAAAACAGAGAGAATGCTTGTGTAAGGATGCCAGTTTCCTTCGTGAGATGAGATGAAGAGAGCCGGAGTTCCCACAGTAGTTCTGAGCGGGGGCATTCATGGCTCAGGAGAGGGTAGGGGCACCTGTTGCACTTTTGAAACATGCTGTTGGTACAGACCCTGAGAAGGGAAGATGGGGAGAGCACTGTCTGGAAGAGGAAGCAGGGGAAGGGGTGATGTGTGGGGAGTGGGTACCTGCCGAAAAGAGGAGGGTGAGTGAGATGGAAGGAGAGCTGGATAAGGGTGGTCAGTTATGAAACATCAGGTAGTGGGAGGAGAGGTGTTGGTGAGTGGGAGGTTGCTCAGTTAATACCTGGGAACAGGTGGTGAAGTTTGGGGAAGGGCACAAGGGGTGGGAGGAGGGAGACTGGGAGCGATAAGGGGAAAACAAACTAGGTCCAAAAGATAGGGGTAATCCCATAAGCTTGATTTGGAGAGAGGGGAAAGTGGAGGGGGTGGTGGACAAAAGACGGGGGCAGGGTGAGAAAGGAATAATAGGTAGAGGAGGGGAACAAGGTGTTTGGGTAAAGGTCAGATAATGAGGGTCTATTGATGGGGCGCGGGCAGGGGAGTTGAAGGGATGAGCTTCAGACGGAAGGTGATGGGGTTGGTGCCGGGGAAGCTGTGGGGTGGAGGATTCAGAGAGAACATGATTTCGTTGGTGAATTGTCTGGAGAGGAGAATAGAGGAAATAAGAGCAGAGCATGAGGGTTGTAGGATGGAGGAGGATGGACGTGAGTCAGAGGGGAGGAGACTAAGAGATTGTTGATCTTGGCCAAGATCATGCCATTAGCTTCGAACATGATCTTCCCATTGTGAAAGATGGACACTGAGAGGTTACTGGATGGGCTAAAGAGAATGCTTGTCAATGAGAAGACGTTCAGTAATAAGATCCCACAGCACTCAGGAGGTCCAAACAAATGTAAACATCCATAGAGAATGAAGGATTCAGTTAAACGGTTTACTAAGAAGGGACGAAAGACGGGCGCCTTGGTGCAGTGTTGAGCACTCACGTCTGAGAGGAGCTTACGAAGGTCTCCAACATCACATTGATTGACACTGTGACCGCTACATCTACAGGTGGTCATCTTGGAATCATATCAAGCTTCCAACCTCTTCTATTTGACAGAGAGCATCCGAGCACAACTTTGATATATTGTAGTAAATAAGACTACAAGTATGGAAAAGGGTAAGTCTTTTTAATAAAATGTAGACCGCTGCGATGTCGCAGCTACAGCCTCCAACCGTCCTCTCGAACCCCCAGTGTCTCGAGCTCACTCTCTCGAGCTCGGGACGTAAGGCTGGGGTCGCGAGGACGCGGCAACACAAAATTATCCTCTTCCCTTACAAATGAGCAAATAACAATTTTTCCATTATCATTACTCATCAAGATAGCAGTTTACAAAAGAACAATAACAACAAAAATATAAAAATAAAATTAAAGATACAAAGCATCAAGAAAGATGAAACACAAAATCATAACTCAACTACATGTCACAGAATTAACGGTATCTCAAAGGTTTCACCCTCTGACTGCCACTTCTGCGTACATAACGTTCAAAAACAACTTTATCAACATCTGTTGGATTTGTTTCATCAGTAACCGGTTCACTGTGAGATAGTTTGTTCAGACATCCCATAGAATGATCAGACTTACACATTTTGTTAGGAATTTCCTTGACCTTAACCACCCTGTCAGCATTCCACCAATTTCGCAAATTAACCCTAACAGCATTACCACATACTTTGTCAATTATCATGGGTTCTGAAAATCTCTTTTCTCCTTTCTTCCTGTGAGCAGGAAGTTTGATTCTAATCTTGTCCCCTACTTCAAATTGATGGGGGTAGACCCTCTTGGATGAATCAAAATATTCCTTCTGTCTCATTTGTGCCCTCCGGACATTATTTCTGACAACATCATCAATAGCACTCAAATCACTTTGTTTCACCCACTTAGACATCCAACCAGGACAGATCCTTGAAGATGGCTTCCTTCCATGCAACAGTTCAAACGGAGAAACACCTGTAGAAGAATGGGGGGTTGTGCGATAAAACCAAAGCATAGTTCGTACAGAAATTTGAACATTTGACTTGTTAGCAATAGCCCATTGTACACAATTCCCCAATACTCGATTCATGCGCTCTACAAGGCAATTGGTTTGAGGATGATATAGTGAACGCTTTATGTGTTTGACATCACCTTCTAGTAAAAATTCTTTAAATTCCTGACTAACAAATTGCACACCATTGTCAGAAACAATGGCCGAAGGGAACCCCTCCCGTAGAAATACATGTCTCAAAAATTGAATAACATTTTTTGATGAAGGCTCACTTATAAATTTGATTTCAGGCCACTTAGAATAGTAGTCAATTAAGACTACAGAAAATCTACATGGACTTGGCAAAGCACAGAAAGGACCAATAAGATCAATTCCCAGCTTTTCCCAAGGCCTAGCGGGTAGTTCAATAGGTTGTAACGGTGGAGTCCTCACTTTCAACCCCTTTTCACAACTGTTGCAAATCACACATTCGTCCACACAAACATCAACACATTGGTCCATTCCAGGCCACCAAAACGTTTCACGTAATCTGCGCTTAGTAAGTGTCCTGCCTAAGTGTCCCTCATGCGCAGCAGCAACTATTCTTTTCCTCAGGCTCTCCGGGGGAACAAATCTCTCACACCTCATCAGAATGTCATCTTCAACTGACATTTCACCTGACACCTTGACAAAAGTTTGGAATTGAATAGGCACATTTCTTTCTCTGGGCCACCCTTCTTTTATAAATTTTACAATCTGAGCCAATACCAAGTCTTTCGCCAATTCCCTCTTCCACTCACATTCACTTATCGCACACATATCTTCCAGATCAACAGCTGCTATAAAACAGTTATCAACATCATCTTCATCTTCATCCTCACCAACACCTGCATCCTCAACCAATGGAAATCTAGATAGAAAATCGTCTCTAACATTCTTGTTACCTGGAACATAACGGACTTCAAAATCATATTGTAATAATTTTGTGACTAACCTAGAAATGCGAGGTGTTGATTCTCTTATTTTATCTCCAGTCAAAATAGGAACAAGGGGACTATGATCTGTGTACAACACAAACTTGTTACCCCAGACATATGGATGAAACTTCCTTATAGCTCACCAACATGCCAACAATTCTTTTTCAATAACAGAAAAGTTTAATTCAGATCCTCTCAAAACTCTTGATGTATATCCCAAAGTTTTTTCCGTACCTTCTTTCGCCTGAGTCAACACAGCACCAACACCGAAACTGCTTGCATCAACAGTTATAATACACTGCACATCTGGATCAAAAGGTTTCAAAATTTTAGGCCCAACTAGTTGCGACTTGATCCACTCAAACGCTTCCTGACAATCCTTATTCCAAACAAAAACAACATTTTTCTTTAACAAATTCGTCAAAGGTTTAGTTTTAGCAGCATAGTCACTCATTAACCGTGAATAAATTCACACAAACTAATAAAAGACTTCAATCCTGTTTTGTCTCACGGTGGAGAAGCATTCATAATCGCTTTGACTAACCCTGGTTTGGGTTCAATCCCTTGTTCGGAAATAACATGTCCTAAATATTCAACTCTATTACGCAAAAATTGGCATTTCTCACTTTTGAGAACCACTCCTTTTTCCTGCATGATTCTTAACACTTTCCTCACAATGTTATCATGTTCCTCTTTGGATGCTGCATGGATCAAAACATCATCTTGAAATACAGCTACCCCTTTTATGTCCTTTAACATCTGAGACATTACTCGCTGAAAAACAGCTGCTGCTGAGGCTAACCCAAAAGGCATCCTGCAATATTGAAATATGCCCAAAGGTGAAACAAAGGCAGCAAGATGCTTTGAGGCTGGATCTAGAACAATCTGATGATATGCCGCAGCTAGATCCAACTTGGAAAACCACTTTGATTCACCGATAGTGGCCAGCATTTCCGTAATTTTAGGTAAAGGATGCGAGTCTACCCAAATGTGTTTATTCAAACTGCGCAGATCCACACAGGCTCTCAAATCGCCATTTTTCTTCCTTGCAATAACCAAGGGAGACAACCACAAAGAGGAATCTATAGGTTCCATTATACCTTTCATACACAAATCCTTCACCTCCCTTTCCAATTTTTCCCTCACACTGAATGGTACACTCCTAAATTTGTGTTTCACTGGAATGGCTCCCTCCTTTACTTTTATCACATGAGTAAATCCTTCAATGGTGCCCAACCTTCCCGAAAATACCAAAGGAAAATCCTTTATCAGATTGGCTGCATCATCACCTGATTCTACAACAGATACCTGTTCCTTAGTGCCTGGCCTCAAAACCATTTGGAACAAACCTTGATGGAACCAACCCAATATGTTTAGTCCCTTTATCGCCACATAAACATTGCCAAAAATTCTCCTTCCCTTAAATTCAAGTACATCTTCGAAATAACCAGCCAATTCAATCTTTCTCCCTTCATAGGAGACAGGTGCTCTGTCAGGTGCACAGAGAGTTCTCTCTCCCCAAACCTCCTTGCACAGTTCTTGAGTAATCATTGTGATCCGAGCCCCAGAATCCACAAAAAGTTTGATCACTTTGTCACCAACACAAATTTCAACGTAAGGATCCACACACCTAGTAGGATCTCCAGTCACTATTTGATCCTCTGTGACAATCATTACCATGTCCCTGAACTCTTCTTGGATCCTATCTACATCACCATCATCTACTTCTGTAACATATGCTACCCCTGAACCATTTGAAAACTCCCCTGAACCTTGTTGATAACCAACACTCATTGTGGCACTCTAACACACTTTGGCAAAGTGCCCAACTTTGTTGCACTTCCTGCATGTGGCATTCTTAGCAGGACATCCTCTGCCACTCTTAATATGGTTCAGATTACCACACCGAAAACAAATGTTACTTTGCTTAAAAAATGGTTTGGAAGAAGTCTTAGTTGATTTTAACATTCTCCCATTTTGAGAATTCACCAATCCTATATTTTCTGTTGTTCTGGATTCCAGTTCCTTCACAGACAATTTAGACTTCTCAATGCTCTTTGCCAGTCGTAATGTCTCATCAAGTGACGGATTGCTCAAGGAAAGAAGTTTTTGTTGGATAGTCTTGTCTGTGCATTTTGCAATAAATTGGTCCCTGACCAGCTGGTCACTAAACGCCTGAAATTGACAATCAGCTGCAAGTTTTCTCAGTGCTGACACAAAGGTATCCACATCTTTACCAGGATTTTGTTCTCTTTTGAAAAACGTGTGTCTAATAATGACTAAACTGGGTTGTATGTCAAACCTTAGTTCCAATTTTTTTACTGTTTCGGCATACTCATCAATCTCTTCTCCTTCTTCCAATACCAAGGCAGGAAGATATTTAAAAACGGATCTCCCTTCAAATCCTAGGGAATGCAGTAAAATATTTTTTTTTCTTTCAGGGCGGAAGCGTGCTGCACCAATTGCTCCTAAGTACATTTCAAATGCATCAAACCAATTTTTCCATGGAATTGGAGGGTTACCCGGTGTTTCCCAAAAAAATGGAGGTGGATTCACAGACTGCATTCTTAAAGCAGATCAATTGCAAAAGGTAAGTAATATCACTGAGTGTGTGACGCAGAAGAAAAATGAAGGCTGATGAAACCCAGCAACAATTTTTACTAAACCTTCTTTACTTTTACGTCTGTATAGATATAAGAGCCAAAGCAGATCACAAACAAAAAAGCGCTGAAGGTTCCTTATAATATAAGCAGCTAAGAAGTTAAAATAAGCTGTCAAAATTATTTTCCTCTTAAAATCAAGGTGCAGTACCGCTTAGTTCCATAGGATGGCAGAGTTTGACAAAAAATCCAATGTAACTGCTTCAGCTTCCTCTTGAAAACAAAAATAGGTAACCAATCATTTGCTCAGATTGACGTTACCAATATTAGCTGTACTTCCTGCTTGGCACCGACGAGGAAAATGGGTCTGATGCAGCGGTCTACTCGTCGCCAAAAATACTTGTAGTAAATAAGACTACAAGTATGGAAAAGGGTAAGTCTTTTAAATAAAATATAGACCGCTGCGATGTTGCAGCTACAGCCTCCAACCGTCCTCTCGAACCCCCAGTGTCTCAAGCTCACTCTCTCGAGCTCTGGACGTAAGGCGGGGTCGCGAGGACGCAGCAACACGACATATATACTTGTGACTTTTAGATATGGCTCCTTTATACCAAGGTCTCTATGTACCAGAGGTGTTCAAACTGGGGGGCGGGCCCCCTTAGGGGGGGCCACAAGTGATCCGGGGGGGGGGGGCGCCAGACTCTGGCTAAAAGCAGCATTATACAGGTAACAGGCCTTTTTTAAGCATAAGCATGTTATTACATTTTTTAAAAAGGTAACATTACTTAACTGCAATGTTTAAGATGATGCCATCTTCATAAAATAATTGTGATAAATTCTAAGGGGGGCAGTGATTTTTGTTTTTGAACTGGGTGCGCGGCATTAAAATATTTGGAGACCACTGTTATATACCATGCAGTAAATTCTGCCTACTAGCGGCTAGAGAATTACTTCTGGATCTTTTAGTACTGATTGCAGACTTATATCCTGAGTTGCGACATCTCATTGACGGATCCACTGCTTTAGGAACTACATATGTCACTGTTCTTAGGCTAATATATCAGGATTGATATCGCGACGTGATACCTTATCGTATTGGGCCCTTTCTTGATGTATTACCTTGCATGGGATCCAATATTATTGGAGCCTTAGCTCTGACTACTTCATTCCACCTAATTTCTAGCGTTGAAAAGTCACTTTGTGAGAAAACATGTAGAATGCTGTTCAATCACGAATGTACTGAAGATTAGAGGATTCATTCCTCTCAATAAACTGTTTAACTGAATCATCAATTCTCTATAGACGTTTACATTTGTTTGGACTTCCTACTAAGTGCTGTGGTATCTTACTGGTCACTGTTGTACACAGTGGATCCTTAGATTCTGAGTGAATCTGCACCCCTGGTGGTAGGGTGTTCCGATATCTAGAACCACCACTGCAAAATAATCCTTATTGCTCTCACAAATTATACTGTATCCACTTACATATGTATCCATAGTGGTGCGATTGTAAACCACTGCTACAAAGTTGTATTGAAGGTGCAGATGTTTTTCCTAAGGAGCTGGACCGTAGGTTGGTGTTGTGTGGGAAGAGGAGGAGGTACGTTTTGAGGGTTCCTTTCCGAATCCAATGGTATTGCTCTAAAAAACTAATTGGTGAGAAATCTCTATGCATCATGTGTTTGATGGAGCACTTAGAGAGAGAGATGTGTTCCTGGAAGCAGTGGTTCGTGATTTGGAGAGAGGTTGTGAGAGGAGGGGCAGGGCTGTGTCCTCGCCGTAGTTAGGCCCCTGTGGGGCGGGTGATGTGGAGGAGGGCCCTGGGTCCTCGGGTAGTCAGCCGGGGGCGGCAGAGGGTGCTGGCTGCAGGTGTGGCAGCTCCTTCCTCCGGACCCCCGGGTGATGTGCTTCACAGCAGTGAGGCTCTTTGTGGGGGGCTCTAAAGTGTTGCCTGGGGCTGCCAGGGCCGCTCACACCCCCACTTCTGCTACAAGGCCCAGTCCGCCTCCTCGGTCTCCCTGGGGTTGCTTGCCCCACTGCTGGGGTCTGAGGTGTCTGCAGGGCTCTGGCCACTCCAGAGGGTGCTCTTGAATAATGAGATAGCTTCACTGGAGGAAGGGAGAAGGGCGGCCTGAGCCCTGTCTCCACGCGTTTCACGCCTGAGCTCTGCTGACACCCACACTGAGCACGTGCTCACAAAACACGACGAGTACTTCCGGGCCACTGTCTTTACGTAACCTTCTTGCGTCGTTATGTAGTGTTGGGCTTCTTTTCACGGGGAGTTGCCCTTGTTTACTACGTTGTGCGTAACAACCGTCTCTGCTCACCGCAGAGCGCGGACCCGGTGCACCGGGGCGGCTGACGGGTGTGGTGCTGCCGGCGGGTCTTCCTGCTCTCGGGTACCGTCCGCGGATACAGTGTAAAACGGGGTACCCATGTCCTGGAGCCCCCGAGCTGTGTTAGACTCCGGCCACTGCTTCCGGCGCGGGGCTCGATGCTCACACTGAGCATGCGCCGATGATCGGTGTCTGTGCCCTGCGCATGCGCACTCGTCCTTAGTGAGCCAGCCCTGGGTCTAGTGTACAAGTGCCCTCTTGGCATCCCGGTGCCCTGGCAGTGACCCCCTGCCTCGGTGCCCCGACCCCCTGCAGCTTGGAAGCGAACCCTTGCACAAGTACCCACTTCTGCAGCCTGGCAGTGACCCCCCCCCCGCCTCAGTGCCCTCCCCCCTTGCAGCCTTGCTTTGCCCCCTGCCTCAGTGACCCGCCCCCTGCCTCAGTGACCCACCCCCTGCAGCCTGGCAGCGAACTCTTGCACCAGTGCCCACCCCTGCAGCCTGGCAGTGATCCCCTGCCTCAGTGCTCCTCCCCTGCAGCCTGGCATTGCCCCCTGCCTCAGTAACCTACCCCCTGTAGCCTGGCAGTGACCCACTGCCCCAGTGACCCACCCCTGCAGCCTGGCAGCGAACCCTTTCACCAGTGCCCACCCCTCTAGCCTGGCAGTGCCCCCTGCCTCAGTGCTCCCCCTCTGCAGCCTGGCAGTGACCCTCTGCCTCATTGCCTGCCCCTACAGCCTGGCAGTGACCCAGTGTCCCCCCCGCAGCCTGGCAGTGATCCCCTGCGCCTCGCCCCTGCAGCGACCCCCTGCAGCTTGGAAGCGAACCCTTGCACAAGTACCCATTTCTGCAGCCTGGCAGTGCCCCCTGCCTCAGTGCTCCCCCTCTGCAGCCTGACAGTTACCCCCTGCCTCAGTGCCCACCCCTGCAGCCTGGCAGTGACCCACTGCCCCAGTGACCCGCTCCTGCAGCCTGGCAGCGAACCCTTGCACCAGTGCCCACCCCTGCAGCCTGGCAGTGACCCCCCTGCCTCAGTGCCCCCCCCATTTTTTCCTGGCAGTGACCCACTGCCCCAGTGACCTGCCCCTGCAGCCTGGCAGCGAACCCTTGCACCAGTGCCCACCCCTGCAGCTTGGCAGTGACCCCCCGCCTCAGTGCCCCTCTTTTTTCCTGGCAGTGACCCTCTGCCTTAGTTCTCCTCCCCTGCAGCCTGACAGTGACCCCCCCTGACTCAGTGACTCCCTGCCTCAGTGCCCACCCTGCTGCCTGGCAGTGCCCCCCGCAGCCTGTCTGACCCACTGCCCCAGTGACCCACCCCTGCAGCCTAGAGCGATCCCTTGCCTCAGTGCCCACCCCTGCAGCCTGGTAGTGACCTCCTGCCTCAATGCCCACCCCTGCAGCCTGGCAGTGACCTCCTGCCTCAGTGTTTCGCGCCGGTGCTCTGGCAGTGACCCCCTGCCTCAGTGCCCTTCCCTAGAGCCTGGGAGTGACCACCTGCCTCAGTCACCTGTACCAGCAGCCTGGGAGTGACCCCTTGCCCCAGTACCCTGCCCTGCAGCCTGGGAGTGACCCCGGGGAGTGCATCACAGCTGGCAAGGCACAGGCATCTACCCCACTGCCCCTGAACACCAGATCACCACGGGGAGTGTTGGTGTTCGGCTCTGTCCAGGGGTGACAGCTCTTTCAGTGTTGTAATGAAGGTAGGGCTCTGCGGGGGTCTAGCCCCTCCCACCTCCTACTTCAGCCTTTGCTGCAGGGGGCGTCCAGGTGTTACTGGTGCCCCCTCCATCACATCAACCCCCAGAGCTTCCGCTGAGGAGCAGGAGAGATGTACCAGCAGGGTCCGGAAATGGTGAGTGCAGCCTCCTCTGCCTTGTCTGTGCTGTCAGGACTGTCATTGTGCGTGGTATCATCTGCCTGTCTCCCCCCCCCCCAACTCCGGCACAGTCCGTGGTATCATCTGCCCTTCCCAGGCACTGTTCGTGGCATCCCCACCAGGCACTTTGTGTGGCATCATCTGCCCCACCAGACACTGTGCTTGGCATCCCCACCAGGCACTGTGCATGGTATCATCTGCCCCCGCCAGGCACTTTGCATGGCATCCGCACTAGGCAGTGACCGTGGCATCCCCACCAGGCACTGTGTGTGGTATCATCTGCCCATACCAGTCACTGTGCGTGGTATCATCTGCCCCCGCCAGGCACTTTGCATTGGATCCGCACTAGGCAGTGTGCTTGAGGCACTGTGCGTGGTATCTGCCCATACCTGTCACTGTGCGTGGTATCATCTGCCCCCGCCAGGCACTTTGCATTGGATCCGCACTAGGCAGTGTGCGTGGCATCCCCACCAGGCAGTGTGCGTGGTATCTGCCCATACCAGTCACTGTGCGTGGTATCATCTGCCCATACCAGTCACTGTGCATGGCATCCCCACCAGGCACTGTGCATGGTATCATCTGCCCCCACCAGGCACTTTGCATGGCATCCGCACTAGGCAGTGGGCGTGGCATCCCCAACAGGCACTGTGCATGGTATTATCTGCCTATACCAGTCACTGTGCATGGTATCATCTGCCCATACCAGTCACTGTGCATGGTATCATCTGCCCCCACCAGGCACTTTGCATGGCATCCGCACTAGGCAGTGTGCGTGGCATCCCTACCAGGCACTGTGCGTGGTTTCATCTGCCCATACCAGTCACTGTGCATGGTATCATCTGCCCATACCAGGGACTTTGTGTGGCATCATCTGCCCCCACCAGGCACTGTGCGTGGCATCATCTGCCCCCACCAGACACTGTGTGTGGTGTCATCTGCCCCCCCGCCTGGCACAGTGCGTTGTGTCATCTGCCCCCACCAGGCACGGCACTGTGCGTGGTGTCATCTGCTCCCACCAGGCACTGTGCGTGGCGTCATCTGCTCCCACCAGGCACTGTGCGTGGTGTCATCTGCCCCCACCTGGAACTGTGTGTGGTGTCATCTGCCCCCACCTGGAACTGTGCGTGGTGTCATCTGCCCCCACCTGGAACTGTGCGTGGTGTCATCTGCCCCCACCTGGCACTGTGCGTGGTGTCATCTGCCCCCACCTGGCACTGTGCGTGGTGTCATCTGCCCCCACCTGGAACTGTGCGTGGTGTCATCTGCCCCCACCTGGCACTTTGCGTGGTGTCATCTGCCCCCACCTGGCACTTTGCGTGGTGTCATCTGCCCCCACCAGGCACTGGCGTGGTATCATCTACCTCCACCAGGCACTGTGCATGGCATCATCTGTCCCCACCAGGCACTGCCTTCACCAGAGGGCTCCTGTTAGGCAGGATGCACCTCCCTGTACTGACGTTGCTCCGTCTGCTTATTTCCTCTGTATGGTCTAGACCAGTGGCTCCCAACCTTTTGACTTCTGTGCCCCCTGACCCCCCCACCTTATCATTACTGGAACACGGGGGCCCCCACAGAATCATTTTTGGAATCCGAGGACCCTCCACGGATTCATTACCTAAAGCTGTGGACCTAATCTGTGAAGATTATTTAATTTTCTAAGCAGTCGCAGACCCTCAAGAGAGGCTTCGGGGACCCCCAGGGGTCCCCGGACCACAGGTTGGGAACCACTGGTAGAACAATGTCAGTCTAACCTCTTGATAATATGCACCACATTAGAGCTGCATCATTGAATGCCCTTTGGAAATCATTTCACTCGACTTAGTTCTGTTGCTGTTGGTTTCCATTCACTGTTATCTAGCTTTGGGTGATTGTGTCTACTCGTTGAATGGGTTAGGATGGGTGGAAAGGAAGGTGGTCGAAGCAGGGTGCCAGCACCAGGTGTGTCTAAGGTACAGTGTTTTTCCCCTGCCTCTGCGTATATTCCAAAAGTACATATTGGTCTGTCGCAGAAGAACACTCGTCCACTTCACGCACACAGTCAATCAATCAATCAATCAAAAAATGTGTTAAGCGCGCTACTCACCCGAAAGGGTCTCAAGGCGCTATGGGGGGGGGGGGGGAGAAATGGGGGATGCCGTTTACTGCTCAAAAAGCCATGTCTTGAGGTGCTTTCTGAAAGTCAGGAGGTCCTGGGTCTTGTGTAGGTTGGTGGGGGCGGTGTTCCAGGTCTTGAAGGCGAGGTAGGAGAATGATCTTCCTCCGGAGGTGGTGGGTTGGATGCGGGGGACTGTGGCGATGGCGAGGTCGGCAGAGTGGAGGAGTGGAGTGAGTATGTGGAAGTTCACTCGTTTGTTGAGATAGGCTGGTCCAGTGTTGGGGAGGGACTTGTGAGCGTGGATGAGGACTTTGAAGATGATCCTTTTACTGATGGGCAGCCAGTGAAGGGATCTGAGCTGAGCGGAGATGTGTTCGTGGCATGGGAGGTTGAGGATGAGACGTGCAGCTGTGTTCTGGATTCGCTGAAGTTTGGCTGTGGTACCAGAATAGAGGGCATTTCCGTAGTCTAATCTGCTGCTGATGAGTGCCTGGGTGACGTTTTTTCTGGTTTCTATGGGAATCCATTTGAAGGGCTTCCGTAGCATGCAAAGCGTGTTGAAACAGGAGGATGATATGGTGTTGATTTGCTGGGCCATGGAGAGAGATGAGTCTAAGATGATGCCGAGGTTGAGTGCGTGGGTGGAGGGTGTTGGGGGTGGACCTAGGGCGGTGGGCCACCAGGAGTCGTGGATGTGTGTTATAAAGCAGTAACAAGTGTCCAGTGGCCCCTTGTACTGCAGCACAATGCTGTACACATGGGACACAGTTTTACTAATCTGTGTACAGTAATCATATGAATACATGTTTTCAAGCTGTTCGGTATCTGACGTTCAACATTTACACCAAAAGATTAATCTCGCTGCAGGCATAGCTCCACCAATGTACCTCTAGTCTGACCTGCACTGCACAGTGCCATGCCAGCACAGAGGTACATAGAGCGTGCTTACAAAAACCTTTGTTCTGGCCTTGCCAGCAGTGCAGTGGCAGCACTGAGACATACACTCTTTCACCATCATCCATAGCACGCTGGCTGTGCAAGTACTGAAACATTCACAGAGCTGCCACTGTTTACCCCATACTGACTGCATGGTTCATTGGTTGCCCCTAATAAGACATCCATTGAATTTACTGCATGCTGCCCTTTGTGTTGGGCTAGGAACATGCTTAATGCTGGAGACACGGCCTTATGTCAGCTTGGCACCTGTCCTTGGTGCACTCGGGGGCTGCGCACTGTGTTGGGCCCAAGCTTCCCCACCCACCCTGTGTTTCAAAAATAAAAACCCGAAGGGCTAATCTGTAGCTGCTGTCTCTGTTTATTTTACACTGAACTTACCGCACTCTGCGGTTGGCTGGAAGCCAGACTTTCGTTTTAACTGTGTTTAAGAAACTTCTCAAGACTTGGTTGTTCTGGTAAGCTGCTATTCCTTCTGTCTGCCATTAAAGTGCAGAGATGCCCCTTCGGGGGTGCGTCGTTTTCACTATATCAAGAATTTCTTATCATAAGCCGCATGAACGTTTGTGGAGTGGAACATGCTTAAAGGTGAATCCAGTTGGGGGGTGGTGTGGTTGAAGTGCAAAGATGGCCACACTGTAGGTCATCCCGCAGGTGCAAATAATGTAATCCTCCTTCTGCTCACAGCACCAATAATGCCTGCGGATTTGGCAACCCCCACAAGTGCAGAATCCTGTGAAGACCTGCCGTTGATAGTCTGAATGCCCTAAGAGTGGACAAAACAGTCAGAATCGTGGTGGAGCCCAGGCAACCGCGTGTTGCTGTTAGCGCGGTCCCTGGTGCTTCAGCCAGGAGAGCCCCGGTTGCACTGGTGCACTGGAGAGGGGCCCCCACCATCCTGGCGGCTGGAGAAATGAATGCTGAGGTCGATCTGAGAGGGGGGCCCTTTTGGAGTGGGACCCAGGAGTCTCACTACAGGACCAGAGGTGGCGGGGGAAACCAGGACCCCCTGACCGTGCGGGTGCCCTGAGCTGGGTCTATTGGAGGGGGGGGGAGCAGACATCATGCCTGGCAGCAAGGCCCTGATGACAACGCAGAGACTGGCGGCGTGGGCGGCTGTATTGCTGTAGCGCAGAAGCCGTGGAGGAGCTCCTGTGGTGGGCGATAGGCAGGTGAGCTGGGCCTCGCTGATGTGGCTGAGTTACAAGAAAGAGGCTGGAGGAACAAGTACAACACCTTACAAAGCAGAACATTATACTTGCAGCCAAACTTGAAGATCAGGAGGGGAGAGCTAGAAGAAACACATACGAGTTGTGGGGGTCCATGAGGGAGAGGAGGGACCCATCATTGATCTGTTTCTTGAAGACCTTATTACGAAAGCCCTCCATCCAAAGTGCCTCTTGAATGTCTTCACTATCAAAAGGGCACACAGGGTACCAGTCCGTATTTTGGGTCTCCAAGGCTCGGAGGCAACAGTGTCACTTACTTTTGGGGAATCATTTGAGCTGGTACCGAAGCCCAGTACAGGAAATGGAGGCCACATTCCCACTTCTTCATGGTGGCCTCCTGTGCGGAGGGGATTGACAGACCCGACTGTCGTGAACTTTGAAGAGTAGGCATTGATAAGGCAGCTTTAGCCATACCAATGTTATGATCTTAAAAATGTTGGGGCGACAGGCACTCTGCATATTGTGGGTGGTGGGCAGTTCCAAGCCTGTGTTGCAGGGTAGCTGGTAGGGGGAGTTGGGCTGTTGTGGAGAAATGAAAGTGTTTTATTTTTATGTGGTTTTTTTTTTGTTTGCAATGTTGAAGTACACTAGTGCGATGGTGGGAAGTGCAGACGGACAGAGAGGGGATTGGGCATCCTCACCACTAAACACAGTACAGCCATACCAGCATACCCACAGTCATTACATATACGATGGGTACGCCACAAGAGAAAACTTTAAGCATATTATCCTGGAACCTCAATGGACTGGGCAGTAGGATTAAGAGGAATGTAGTATTACAGTATTTGCGGAGGCGTGCCCCTGACTTGGTTCTCCTATCAGAAACCATTTTAAAGGCAACCACTACAAAGCACTAGATAGGTTTGGCTACATACTGCTGGTGCATGCAGGCTGTACGGCAGACTCTAGAGGGACAGGGATTCTGATTAAGAAATCTATGCCCTTCAATTCACAGCACACGCGGAGTGACCTTTCAGGCAGTTTCATGACACAGTCAGGAAGCTGGGAGGGTCACACCCTGAACATTTGCTCCATATATATGTCCTGCCACGATTATATGTCACAACATTTCCCGATATCAGTGCCATACTCTTGAACATGCCACCTGGAGTCCTTATATTGGGAGGGGACATGAATGTGGTGGCTGACCCGAGAGTCGATAGGGAGGGCAGGGCGGTGCCTCCCGTTGCGCCAGGACTTCTGCCGGCATTCGTAGAAGCGATGGTCCTGGTGGACTTGTGGCTGGATCACACCCTAGTGAAGTGACAGTTCACCTAATTCTCAACGGCCTAAAATAGCTTCTCCAGCCGTGATCATGTATTTACTCAGTGACTTCATGCTGAGAAGTTTAGGGACATGGTGCACAAGGGCATTCTGACCATTCACCAGTAGGGGTAGTATTGCGAGGTCAGGCGGCAGTGTGGCAACCCCGAGACTTGATCCCCGGCATCTGCAGTATAAGGTTCTGAGGTACAAACTAAGGGCCTCATTACGACCCTGGTGGCTGGCGGTACACTGGCGGTAACACCTCCAACAGACTGGCAGTGTACCGCCAGTGTATTATGACTGTGGCGCATTAGCCACGGCCATACCGCCGGTCCCTCCACTATACCGCCAGGCTTCCACCAGGCTGTCCTGGGGATTATGAGTCCCCAACCGCCAGCCTGTCCATGGCGGTTGGGCTGCTGCAATGTTGATGTGACTTTTCCGCTGGGCCAGCGGACGGAAAGAGTTTCCGTCCACTGGCCCAGCGGAAAAGTCATAATAGGGAGCCACCAATACCACCAGCAGTGGCGCCCACGGCTTCGGCGGTCTTTTTGAAAGACAGTCGAAGTCGTAATGCGGGCCTGAATGATGTGTCAGAAAGCTAATTTCAAGCAAACAAGGGCTCGGTGGACTCTGCCTGTGTCCTTTTGGAGGCGTTTAAGATGGTCCTACTTGGGTAAGCACAGTCACTCATAGGGGGGGGAAAAAGGAACGAATGACTGCTACACTCCGAGACACATGAACAAGAAATTGGAGTCTCATCTCCCAGGGCTCGAAAAATCTACTCAACTCAACCACTCGCTATGGCGAGTCATTTTTTATGAGGTCGAGCTATTTTTAGAAACTACTCAACCCTTCTGAGGAATGGACAAAGAACAGGTGTTCTGTTCAGACAGAAACTGAATTAGCAGTTAAGATGCCTTTATTCTTTTCACATTTGCTCCGTGTTCAGAGACAGAGGTCAAAAGTCAGTTTGTCTTCTTGCATTGCAAATACTTTTCCTTGTGACTGCAAAGTTCCAGGATTTTGGAAGGTGAACTGTCTGACCTGTGTGAAATGAAAGGCTGTGGGTATCAGGTCTTTCCTAACACACAGCATTTATATAACTAAGTCAACTTTACAAACATTTCAAAATACATTTCAGTAGCTGTGAAAGAACCTTTTTGTGTACTTGATGAAAAAAATATTTTAATGGGTTGAAAAAAATGTCAGAGCACTTTACTTTGTGATTTTCAAATGATAAATGTTTTCTGAAACCCACTTTTCACAGATTATTGTTAATACACTGTATAGTTTTATCAGTAAGGCTGCAAGTTAGTGGGAAGGTTTTTGGACATGCACTACCACATCATGCTTTAGTAATATATTTATTAAAAGTGAGTATTTAAACATAAACCGAGAAACACTCCTGCCCTGATTGCAAAGCGTTTAGTAAACTAAGGGGCAAGTTATGCATGGATCATGTATACCCTATATGTGGGCTAGGTTTATTATACATAGAGCAAACATTTACTGTATTTAATCAAACAAAAGAGGACTTTTTTTTTACAGCAGAAATGCTGACCTCACATATTTAAAGGTGCACTCGTCAGAATGCAGAAAAAGGGGACTGTAAAATACAATATTTGCATAGGATCAGACAATCTGAGACCCGTTTCCGGGTGAAGCACATTACAGTTAGGTCGAGTATGTAGGAGGCTGGCCTGGCTTATAGTGGGTACCTTGTGGTACTTACACCTTGTGCCATGTCCAGTTTTCCCTTATTAGTAGAATAGAGGTGTTTCTAGCAGCTTAGGCTGATAAAGGTAGCTATGGCAAAGCAGCTTAGGCTGAACTAGGAGACATGCAAAGCTCCTACTATACCATTTATATCATATTGCACAATATCATAAGAAAACACAATACTCAGAGTTACTAAAAATAAAGGTACTTTTTTTTATGACAATATGCCAAAAGTATCTCAGAGAATACCCTCACTTAGGAGGTAAGTAATATACACAAGTTATATGTACACAAACCCAAAACAGGCAAGTAACAGTAAGAAAAGTAGTGCAAACAATGTAGAATCACAATAGGATGCAATAGGCAAACATAGGTCTAGGGGCAACACAAACCATATACTCCAAAAGTGGAATGTGAATCACGAATGGACCCCAGATCTATGGGAGCTTGTAGAGGGTCGCTGGGACTGTAAGAAAACAGTCAGGGTGTCCAAGATACCCCACCCCAAGACCCTGAAAAGTAGGAGTAAAGTTACCCTACTACCCCAGAAAGACACAATAGTCATGATAAGGGGATTCTGCAAGAACCACAAGCACCAGCAAAGCACTGAAGACAGATTCCTGTTCGTGAGGACCTGCAAGGCAAGGGGACCAAGTCCAAGAGTTGCGATAGTGTCCAGGGGGGCAGGAGCCCAGGAAACCCCGGATGAAGTTGCAAAAGGGCTGCCTCTGGGTGGAAGAAGCCAAAGATTCTACAACAACGAAAAGGGCTAGGAACTTCTCCTTTGGATGGAAGATGTCCCACGGCATGCTGGATGTTGCAGAAGTTTTTCCACGCAGAAATACCGCAAAGAAGCCTTGCTAGCTGCAAGGGTTGCGGTAGAGGTTTGTGGGTGCTGATGGGGACCAGGAAGGACCAGGATGTCGCCCCTTGGAGGAGGAGACCGAGGGGGCGCTCAGCAACTCAGAGAGCCCCCGCAGAAGCAGGCAGCACCCGCAGAAGTACCGGAGCAGGCACTTAGAAGATTTGTGAAACCGGAGTCACAAAAGGAGGGTCCCACGACGTCGGAGTCCAACTCAGGGGGTTGAGCACTGCAGGACGGAGTGCTGGGGACCCAGGCTAGGCTGTGCACAAAGGAATCCATGGAGAAGTGCACAGAAGCCGGAGCAGCTGCAAATCACGCAGTACACAGGTTTGCTGTCTGGTGTGGGGAGGCAAGGACTTAACTCCACCAAACTTGGACTGAAGGATCACTGTACTGTGGGGGTCACTTGGATCCAGCTCCTGTGTTCCAGGGACCACGCTTGTCAGGATGAGAGGGGACCTAGAGGACTGGTGACACAGTCTTTTGGTGCCTGCGTTAGCAGGGGGAAGATTCCGTCGACCCACTGGAAATTTCTTCTTGGCTTCCAGTGCAGGGTGAAGGCAGACAGCCCTCAGAGCATGCACCACAAGAAAACAGTTGAGGAAGCCGTCAGGATGAGGCGCTACAATGTTGCTGGTAGTCGTCTTGCTACTTTGTTGCACTTTTGCAGGTGTCCTGGAGTAGTCAGCGGTCGATCCTTGGCAGAAGTCGAAGAGGGAAGTGCAGAGGAACTCTGGTGAGCTCTTGCATTCGTTATCTGAAGAATACCCCAGAGGAGAGACCCTAAATAGCCAGAAAAGGAGGTTTGGCTACCAAGAAAGGAGGTTTGGCTACCAAGAGAGGTAAGAGCCTATCAGAAGGGGTCTCTTACGTCACCTGCTGGCACTGGCCACTCAGAGCAGTCCAGTGTGCCCCCAACACCTCTGAATCCAAGATGGCAGAGGTCTGGGACACACTGAAGGAGCTCTGGGTACCTCCCCTGGGATATACTGGTCAGGGGAGTGGTCACTCCCCTTTCCTTTGTCCAGTTTCGTGCCAGAGCAGGGCTGGGGGATCCCTGAACTGGTATAGACTGGCTTATGCAGAGATGGGCACCACATGTGCCCATCAAAGCATTTCCAGAGGCTGGGGGAGGCTACTCCTCCCCAGCCCTTCACACCTATTTCCAAAGGGAGAGGGTGTAACACCCTCTCTCAGAGGAAATGCATTGTTCTGCATTCCTGGGCCGGGGCTGCCCAGACCCCAGGAGGGCAGAATCCTGTCTGAGGGGTTGGCAGCAGCAGCAGCTGCAGTGGAAACCCCAGAAAGGCAGTTTGGCAGTACCTGGGTTCTGTGCTAGAGACCCAGGGGATCATGGAATTGTCCCCCCAATACCAGGATGGTATTGGGGTGACAAGTCCATGATCTTAGACATGTTACATGGCCATATTCGGAGTTACCATGGTGACGCTACACATGGGTAGTGACCTATGTGCAATGCATGCGTGTAATGGTGTCCCCGCACTCACAAAGTTTGGGGAATTGGCCCTGAACCATGTGGGGGCACCTTGGCTAGTGCCAGGGTGCCCACACACTAAGTAACTTGGCACCCAACCTTCACCAAGTGAGGGTTAGATATATAGGTGACTTCTAAATTACTTATGTTCAGTGAAAAATGGCTGTGAAATATTGTGGATGTTATTTCACTCAGGCTGCAGTGGCAGGCCTGTGTAAGAATTGTCTGAGCTCCCTATGGGTGGCAAAAGAAATGCTGCAGCCCATAGGGATCTCCTGGAACCCCAATACCCTGGGTACCTAAGTACCATATACAAGGGAATTATATGGGTGTACCAGTGTGCCAGTGAGAATTGGTAAAATTAGTCACTAGCCTACAGGGACAATTTTAGAAAGCAGAGAGAGCATAAACACTGAGGTTGTGGTTTAGCAGAGCCTCAGTGATACAGTTAGACACCACACAGGGAACACATACAGGGCATACACTATGAGCACTGGGGTCCTGCCTAGCAGGATCCCAGTGACACAAGGGCAAAAACAAACAAACAAACAAACAAACATACATACAGTGAAAATGGGGGTAACATTCCAGGCAAGATGGTACTTTCCTACAGAGTAGATTGTTCAAGCTACTCGACCTGCAGGGCTAGTAACATTTTAATGATTTTTCAAGGCCTGTCTCCTTACAGGAGGGGATCATGACCTCAAGCATCAGCTCCACCTCAACATGAACTGCGAGAACTGGTCGGAGAACGGGGCTTGTACTTACGCTCTGGCACCAACCGTCAACTCTACAAAGTGGACATTAAGACGGACGAACTACTGGTGTGGTTAGAAAAGGCAGGACAGGGGTTAGAACTGGGTTCTGGAGATCCTGGATTAGGCAGGAGTGGCCAGGAAAAGTAACTCGGCTATTGCGAAGGCCTTTGCTACATATTAAGAGGGTGTTTACACCTCCACGAGTACCATGACAGGCGAGGATTGTGCGGCCCATCTACAAGACATACACCTCAAAAGTCTTGCAGATGAGTACAGAAGCGCCTTAGAAGGAGATGTAACAGCGGAGGAAAATAGCCAAGGCAATTACGGACCTCCAATCTGAAAAGTAACGGGCCCCAATGGGTTACCAGTGGCACTTTACAAAGAGATGGCATCAAAGCTGTCAGAGCATATGTTGGCCATGTTTAAGACAGCAAGGTAAGAGGGGAGCTTGCCTGAGGACCAGCAGATGGCAACGATAGTAGTGATCCCCAAAAAGAACAAGTCGCCGACTGACTATGCCTCTTACAAGCCTATATCATTACTTAACGTAGAGGCCAAAGTGCTCACAAAAGTTCTAGCTACCAGGCTACGCACATTGATCACTACTGTGAGACACCTGGATCAGTCCAGTTTTGTGCCACACAGAGGGACCAGGCTTAACTCGGGACGGTGACCTGTTGGAAGGGAAGAGGTAGGGAACTTTTGGAGGGGTGCTTCTCAAAATGGGACTTGATTGGAATAGGACACCTGGGTGATTTGTGGAGGGGGTCCTCATTGGTGGCATTTGAGGTATTTTGACAGCAGTACAGACTGGCAGCGACTGAGCAGTTTAGGTACATACAGGTGGCCATGCTCTCTGGAGCCACATAGTGGATGGGGAGCAGATGATAGAGGTGGCACCGCTGGAGGATCGCCTCCTTTTGGACCATATGACAGAAAAAGCCATCTCCCAGCCGTATAAAAAAATAATGGATAATTCTCTTGACAGCTGAGGAATGGCTGAGAAGTAGATATCGGTGTACTGGAGGATGATGACTGGGAAGAGGCGCTGCAGGGCCCGAGGGTTATGACAGTCTGGGCTGGGTTTCGGGTGCTTCATTTATGCATCCTATACAGACCATACTGCTCAAGTGCTCTTGCACAGAATGGGAAGGGGTAACTCTACTCTTTGCTTGAGGGGCTGTGGTCGGGAGGGCTCCTTCTTCCACACATTTTGGGCCTGCCTTATCATTCGGACCAATTGGGGAGAGAGTAACTTGGATAATGGCACAGGCACAGAACCTGTAGGCCCAGCTGGAGGCAAAGTGGCTCTTGCTTAATAATGAGCTTGAGACGGTGTGGCCTAAATACCCCAAACAGTGCTTGATGGTGGAAGCTGGAGTGGCCAAACAAAAAGTGGCACATGCAGCATGCAGGGCATCGGTCAGCCCCTAGGGTCACGGACTGAGAAACAGACATGGATTGGTGCCAAAAGACAGAAGAGGTGGTTATCAGAGCAGGGGCTGCCTACAAAAGTGGGAGAAAATATGGGGTAGCTTGCAAACTTATTGTTGCTATTAAGTGAACCAGAGTAAGTGAGGGTGGGAGAAGGGCTACGGCCCGAAATGCATTGGGATTGTTAAGAATGTCTTCATGTACATGGGATCAACAAGTCAACTTGAGGGTATGTGATTTCATTTCATATACATTCAACAACCATTAGCACTTTATTAGATTACTGGAGATAAGTGATGTTCTAAAGGTCAAAAACACATAGAATATTGGTGGAGAAATTTAAAAGGAGGATACGTCTCTGGCTTGAGATGATAAAGTGCACTGAGGGAACATTGGGCAATATGTCTTCAGTCAGACTACACAAATAATTCTTTCCCTCTCAAGCACTCAGACCATTAAATGAGAAGTCTGGCACTGTTAATAATTGTCTATTTAAACATAAAAGTGGTCAAACAATGACACAGGCCAACACCAACTCGGTGGTGCCTTTGGTAAGCACTAAACCTTCATGTAAATTGATATATTTACAGCTCTTCCAAGAGCGAGATAAAAATGCCCCTCGTGCATCACACTGTCAACTCCGCATGTTTTAAAGAAAACTCTTTAGGGGTTTCTAATTGTATTCAATCCTTTAAATCAAGACTAGCAAAGCTATCAAAAAGTTGTAGGAGGTTACTACTGATGCGACGGATAATCTAGTCCCTCAAATTAGTGGTCAGGTGGAGCTTTTTCAAAGAGTTAATAATGCTTCTGATAAATCTGCATCAGAGGCAAATGGCTTAAATCACAATAGTGGCGAACATGACCCGTCTGCTGTGGTAATACAAAATGCAGTAGTTGGCTCTTAATCAATCACCACCTCCTCTTGGGCACCAATATTCAGAAAGACAAACAACAAATCAAATTTAGTAATTTAAAAATAGGCCACAATTGTTGAGACTCCATAGGAGACAATCCGGTTTCTTATTGAAAGAGAAATACAACTTTGACATTTTTTTTGCTTTTATGGCAAATTTGAAGGACCTTGTGAGAGATGCAGGTTCTTTCTTCAATGGGAAGCCAACATAGCTTATTCAGTACCTGTGAGATGGGGGTCATTATTTTGGCACTAGAGACAAATCATGCTGTCACTTGAGTTTTGAGCCCTTGTTCTAGAATCAAGTGACAAATTCCTCTGGGGGGGGAGGGGCATATTTGAAAGTGTGCATTTTTGTTAATTTGTGAATGAAGGTTGAGTCTTGTGTGAAGGGTTGATTCCTAGGACTATCACTGTTGTGTAGATTTGCAGTTGAGGATTCTGTTTGAGTCCATCCAGGAGTGAACTGGCATTGGCGAATGAGACAAGAAAATGTGGTGAAATTATGTTTTAGAAGGATTAAGTTTAAAATAATCATTAGTAACCCAGTCTTGACCAGCGTGTGGAGTACTGGTTAGGTGGGAAGTGGAGAGAAGACATTTATGTACAGTGAGTATCATTTCCACATTGATGCTAAATTATTTCACCATACTTTAGTGTGACTTCAAAGGGTTAATTCTATTAATGAAAGAGGGTGGGGTCTTGGAAGATTCCTAATTGACCCCTTCTGTTCAGACAACCCGTTTTGTGAAGCTGGAATCCATTTTTAACCTGAATTATCAGTCTGTTAGGTATGACTTGAACTATTTGAGGACCACTCCGTCAATGCCCATTCTATCCCCGAGAGTATTAGGAAGTATACAGTGATTTACTATTTCAAAAACTGCCAATAGGTAGCGTAGAGCGGTGACGTTTCTGGGTTGCCGCATTGAGTGAACCCTGACCAGTACTTATCTAAGAGGTTGTTGTCTTGCAGACATTTGGTAAGTTGCATTACTACACTGCTTTCAATAACTTTTTAAGAAAGGGGAGGTTGGATTCAGGGTGGAAGATTTCAGATCACCCACATCTGGACAGTGATATTTGAGAAGTGGGGCACTTTGGCCACTTCTGAGGCTGTCAGGAAGCACTCGCTGGTTGAATGGGAGATGTACTAGTTATGTCCAGTACTGAAGCAGTTGAAGAGCACGTGTTCAAAATATTTCTCAGTATAAAATACACAAAATGGTTGCAGTGTTTGGTTTTCATGATAATTATAATGTATCCTCTACGACTTTACCAAATTGTTGTCCCATGTGTTCTGATATTCACAGGCAGTGGTCTGTAGGAAGGTACCCTCTTTCTTGGTATGGTTACCCCCTTTTTCTGCCTGATGTCAGTGTGTTTCACTGTGTTCTCTGGGATTCCTGCTAACCAGGACCCCAGTGATTATGCTCTCTCTCCCAAAACTCTGTACTTCATCCCACAATTGGCACACTGGTGCCCCACTGTAAGTCCCTAGTATATGGTACCTAGGTTTCAGGGCATTGAGGTTCCAGAGGATCCCTATGGGCTGCAGTGTATATTTTGCCTCCCATAGGGAGCCCAAGTAAAGGGCTCTGCAGGACTGCCATTGCAGCCTGCGTGAAAAGGTGCAAGCACCCTTTCACTGCCACTTTTCACTGCACCCGGTCACTTATAAGTCACCCCTATGGCAGGCCTTCTAGCCCAGAGGGCAGGGTGCAAAGTACCTGTGTGAGGGCACCCCTGCACTAGCAGAGGTGCCCTCACAAACTCCTGGCCCATTTTCCCGGACTTTGTGAGTGCGGGTACGCCATTTTACTCGTGTACTGGACATAAGTCAATACCAATGTCCAGCTACATAATGGTAACTCCAAACATAGGCATGTTTGGTTTCAAACACGTTGGAATCCTACCCCCATACATTTGCAAGCATTGGTTGTATGATTCCATGCACTCTGGGGGCTCCTTAGAGGACCCCCAGTATTGCCATTACCGCCTCCTGAGGTTTTCCAGGCAGCCCAAGCTGCTACCACCTCACAGACCGGTTTCTGCACCCATGGTGCTTGAAAAGCTCGAGCCCACGAAGGCAGAACAAAGGATTTCCTTTGGGAGAGGTGTGTTACACCTCTCTCCCTTTGAAAATAGGTGCTACAGGCTTGGAAGGGGTAGCCTCCCCAAGCCACTCGCAATGCTTTGAAGGGCACATTTGGTGCCCTACTTGCATAAACCAGTCTACACCGGTTCAGGGACCCCCAGTCCCTGCTCTGGCACAAAACTGGACAAAGGAACGGGGAGTGACCACTCCCCTGTTCATTCCTACCCCAGTGGTGGTGCTCAAAGTTCCTCCAGAGGGTCCGGGGGCTTTGCCATCTTGAACTTAAGGTTGGCAGGTAACTCTGGGAGCATCTGAGTGGCCAATGCAGGCAGGTGATGTCAGAGCCCCCTCCTGATAGGTGGTCACCCAGCTAGGTGACCCCCACCCACCTTCAGGGCTATTTAGGGTCTCTCTCTTGGGTGGTTCCTCAAATTCGGTTTGGAAGATTTCAGCAGGATTCCTCTTCAACCTTCACTTCGATTTCTGACTGAAGACTGAAGAAACTGCATCTGGACGCTCCAGGACCCAACAAGCTGCAACAAAGAAGCACAACGCTGTCTGCAACATTGTATCCATGGCTCCTTCCAGAAACTGCAACATTTCCCCGGTCGTGCATCCCCTGAGGACAGTCCATCTTCAGCCTGCACAAGAAAGAAGACAGAATCTTCCTTGGAGTGGAAGAGTCACTCCTCTGCATCTGCAGGCACCAACTGCAATGACAGCTGGCTGTGTGGATCCCCTCTCCTGCTGAGCTGCGTGGATCCTGCAACACGGCTGGTGGACTGAAGTGGTCCTGACGGTCTTCTCTTCCAGCTGTCCAACTTGGGTGGAGGTAAGCCCTTGCCTGCCTATGCAGGGCAGTACCCCTGTGGACCGCGTCATTTGCAGCTGCCAAGGCTTGTTGGAATCTTTTCCAAAGGGATCTTCAGGATCTTGAAGCTCCATCACGGTGGTTCTCCGGCAGAGTGGGACCACTTTTCATAGTGCTGTGTGGGCTACTTCTTTGACTTTCGTGTCCCCGTCCTGTGTGACTCCTGTGGGGGCTGCCTGTGCTTCTGTGGGCTCTCTGTGTCGTTGAGGGCCCTCCTGCTCCCACCTCCCCTGGGCAGAGTTCACCTGGTACTTCCTGGTCCCCAGCAGCTCCACTTTCCACCAACCACGAGTTTTGCATGTGCCAAGGTATGTTGGTGGAATGCGGAGACGCAAACCCGACTGCAATCCTTCTTCCAGCGTGGGACATGGGACATCAATGCATTTTCCAGGAAATCCACTTCTCCTTCTTGGGTGCAGTGCTGACTATCCTTTATCACTGTCAACTCATCTCTTGCACCTTCAGTCTGGTAGGTAGGGGCTCCTGCCCTTCCTGGGCTCTGCTGTGCTTCTTGGACTTGGTCCCCTTCTTCCACAGGTCCTCTTGTCCAAGAATCCACTGTTGGTGTCTTGCAGTCTCTTCAGGGCTTTGCATTATTCTTCTTTTCTTCCAAGTGGGAGTTCTGAGGAAATTACATTGATTTACTCCTGCTTTCCTGATCGCTGGGGGGTGTTGTGGTACTTACCATTGGGCTTTCCTAGTACCCCCAGCTCCCCTCTACACTCTCCACTTATCAAGGTGGGGGACCAGCTCTTGCAATCCATTTTTTTAGTATATAGTTTGTGCTCCCCTTAGAGCCATTATTCTCTATTCTGATTTTCACTGATTGCACTGTTTTCTATCTGTTTTATGCCCATTTCTGTATATTAGTGTATATAATGTGTGTGTTACTTACCTCCTGAGGGAGTATAGCCTCTATGGTATTTTTGGTATTTGAATCACCAAAATAAAGTACCTTTATTTTTGTAACACTGAGTATTTTCTTTCATGAGTGTAAGTACTGTGTGCGACTACAGTGGTATTGCATGAGCTTTGCATGTCTCATAGATAACCCTTGGCTGCTCATCCACAGCTACCTCTAGAGAGCCTGGCTTCTAGACACTGCCTACATTTCACTAATAAGGGATAACTGGACCTGGTATAAGGTGTAAGTGCCTTGGGTACCCACCACACACCAGGCCAGCCTCCTACATGGTCAGGTTGAGGTTGCAATCAGAACACATTACCAGTGACGTCAATGGATTCCACCTTAGTTTCAAAGAACTATGCACATTCTTTTGATGTTTTGGGTAGATCCATCAAATCTAATAGAAGTTGAAGGGTTGTTAGCAGTTCTGGACAGTTTGAAAAGTTGTTTGGGGGCATTACGTGTCACTTTTTGTTTTAATTAAAGATGCTTCTCTTGTAAAGTGATCTTGGTGCCCTGAGGGACACAACATTAGTAGAAGATGGCCCGCATCTCCATTTGTTTTCCAACAATCTCAGGGTTTTCTTTCTGCATATAGATCATTTGTGAACCATAGTTTTGGTATTTTCTTTTTACTCTTTAGTGGTGCTAGATCATCAAGCAGATCCGAGAGGCAGTCAAAATAGAGGAAGGTTGAGTAGTTGATGTTGGTGTCAGGGCTGACTGTAGAGAGTAAATTGGGTCCTTTGTGCCAAAATTATAGAGGTTTGTATTTCAGAGTTGTGAAACCAAGAAAGCGCCTTTTTGGGTTGCCCCTCGTTATGGAATGCAGAGAGAAAAGGATAAAACGAGGGCCTGCCCAATCCACTGGTATGTGATCTTCTACTGGGAGCACTCTTGAAGCAGCTGTAGTTAAGTTTATAGTGGAACCTTTTGTGTGGATACGTATGAAGCTGTGTTGAATTAGATCATTTTTAGAGAGGAGGAAAGGAGATTGACTACAATGTCATTGCTTTTGCCCCAGTGAAGATTAATATCCCCGAGAAAGATATCATCACAGCAATTTGATTGTTTGTGGTGAGCTGCATCCACCTTTCGTTAAAAGCTGCGCTACCACCAAGAGTGTGGTGGGTAGCATTTAGTCCAGTAAGAGAATTTTGCCATGGGTGGAGTTCAAGTGTTGCACTTTGAAAAGAAAACAGAAACAAGTTGTTGGGTATCTTTGCATTAGAAAACATTATAATACATTACTGCAACACCATCTCAATCCTCCCTTCGTGATCCCATCTTGTGACAGAGTAATTTGGAGACAGCAGAAGGCCCATGCTATTGTGGGGGTGCAGTTGAAGCAGATCTCAGTAATTACGAGTAGATTTAGATTGTAGTGTGTGGTAGTGTCTGCAATTTCCAGCTTGTGTATCACAGCTGTTCTACAGTTATTTAGCATGCAGCGTAGAACTGAACTGATAGTTTGGATGTACAGGGTGTTCAGGGGTACCAATGGAATAGGAATAATGTTCCTTTTAGCCACTGTCATTGCCAAGTAAGTCTGATGTTTGATTCCATGCGACAAGTATTTGTACTTTGTCATTTTGAAAGAAAAGTATGCCTTCGGGCATCAAAGTGCTGCCCACAGAGAAGTAACAAGCTGGGAGCCCACGGAATGGCCATTAAGGACGGGAGAAGAGACAGGTCTTCAGTTGCTACAGAAGGAAATGTGGGAGTCTAAGCCTACTGTGTAACCTCGTAATGTATTCCAGAGTCAGGCTGCTGCTACTGATATAGAGCGCTCTCCCCATCTAGCCCTACGATACTTTGAAAGAATTACTTTTTTCCAACCTGAGGATCTCAAGTGTCTGCCCGAACATTACCACTGAAAAGCCGATCTCGGAGATATAGATCTCTGCTGCTGCAAGGCCTTGTGCACAATACAGAGGGCGTTTTGAAATCGGAAGCGAGAGAAGAGAGCGCTAGCCTGCTGTAACAGAGGAGTGCTTAGGTATGTTAACACCCAACCTAGCTGCCATGTTGTGAATCATCTGCAGTTTCCTGAGGGATGATTTGTTGATGTTTAAGTAAAATGCATTGCAACAGTCAAGGCAAGAAGTGATCAACACCACAACTACTGCTGTTCTTAATTCCAGAGGGATGAACAGGAGGACTTTATTGAGGATCATGATAATATTAAAACAGAAACTGGTCGTCTTGTTATTCTGTCACAAGAAAGAGTGTGGTCAAATATCAGTCCTAGGTTTTTTGCTGATTTGACTGGTGTGGGAAGGGGTCGCTCTGGCCACCATCTATCTGACCACGCTGATTCTTGAGCGCCAATGACCAAGACCTTCGTCTTTTCCGCATTTAATTTTAGACAGTTGTCTTTCATCCTGATCCCAATGTTTGTCATACGCTGTTGAAACCTCTCTGCTACGGCTGGTAGATCTTCAGAAATAGATATCAGGATCTGGGTGTCACCTGCGTACCACAAAACCTAGAAGCGAGCTGAACGAATTGAAGTGGCAAGTGGGTGCAACACAAAGGTTAAACAATGTGAGACTGAGTGAGGACCCTTGTGATATTCCACATGGGAGCTGAAACGAGGCAGATCTGTAATTGCCACAACTAACCGTCTAAATTCTGCCCGAAGGAAAAGAGCTCAGTAAGGCTAAAGCCTTATCCCTAATCCTTAATCACAGAAATAAAGTGGAGCACACCATGCATCAATTATAAAACATCTGACTGTAACAAATAGATGTCATAGTCAAATAGGCACTATATAGAATAGATGGATATAAGGGAATGTAATAGTAAATCAATAACCTAAGCAAAAGAGTGTACATTTTTAAATACTTGTTGTTTTTACTAATTGAAATAAGCAATCATAGCATATATAACAATCCTATTTGTAAGTTCATGAGTTCATAAATACATAGTCTAATACAAATACAAAAATACAAAACAGTTCTTTTTAAAAATACATAACAATTTATAACCAATTCCAATCCAAAATGATTGTAAATCCCAGACGTTCAAGCTTTGTTTGTTCTCAGCCAATAAAAGTGAACTTCAGCCGACATGTGTTTCGTCCTATCTCAGGACTTTCTCAAGGCTGATAGATTGGTAACATAAGGAATTGTGTTACACAATTTTAAATATGTATTCATTAAATCTCAAATAATTACTAAAATTCCAACACTAAAACATCAACATGACAAATCTGATTTTCTAAAAAAACAAACACCTGATACCCCACAGGGTTTCATTTTTACAACCTTTGTGTCACTTAAATGTAAACAAAAAAATGTGCTCCAAACATCCATCACCCATGCAAGATGTAAGAATGGTGCCGAAGGGAAAAGAAAAACCCAGTGATATTCATAGTCCAAAACCATAGTTAACTATAAAAGAGTAAAACATATAGGGGGTCATTCTGACCCCCGCCTGCGGCGGAAGCCGCCGGCCTGGCGGGAACCGCCAGAAGACCGTCACTCTGAGTTTCCCGCTGGGCTGGCGGGCGACCGCCAGAAGGCCGCCCGCCCGCCCAGCGGGAAACCCCCTTCCACGAGGATGCCGGCTCCGAATGGAGCCGGCGGAGTGGAAAGGGTGCGACGGGTGCAGTTGCACCCGTCGCGATTTTCAGTGTCTGCTATGCAGACACTGAAAATCTTTGTGGGGCCCTGTTGGGGGGCCCCACGACACCCGTTCCCGCCAGCAAGGTTCTGGCGGTCAAAACCGCCAGAACCAGGCTGGCGGGAAGGGGATCGGAATCCCCATGGCGGCGCTGCCTGCAGCGCCGCCATGGAGGATTCCTCAGGCCAGGGGAAAACCGGCGGGAAACCGCCGGTTTCCCTTTTCTGACCACGGCTTTACCGCCGCGGTCAGAATAGGCCTGGATGCACCACCAGCCTGTTGGCGGTGCATCCGCGGTCCACGGCCGCCAGGGTCAGAATGATCCCCATAGTAATAGAGAGACCCTAAAATCACCGTTAGTACAAATCCTATAGACTGAAAGTACCTTAATTTCATTCCAATGCACATCATAATTTCAACGTTCTTGAGACTAAGAAAAAGAAATGAAAAAATTGCTCAAAAGAAATAGGAAACCGCATATTGTCAATTGTATATGTCCTCAAACCAGTGACGAAAAGGGTCCTCCCCATCTCACTGAACATATCTTCTTTTGGGGAGATATATTGATGATTTGGACAGGATCAGAACTGCTGTTGTTAGAATTTTTTTATTACATTAATGTAAACAATTTTAATATACCGATGACATATGAGTATAGCAAAAATCAAATACATTTTCTTGACTTGGAAATTTTCATTAAAGGGAATACAGTTCAAACTAAAGTGTATTGTAAACCAACGTCATGTAATGTGTTACTACATGCCAACAGCTCCCATCCTAAGACTCCGATTTCAGCTATTCCTTTTGGTGAGATGATTAGAATGAAAAGGAATTGTAGTGAAATGGAAACACGTGGGCTACAGTTGGATCTTTTGGAAGATAGATTTCTGCAAAGAGGTTACTCAAAACAAACTGTTATGGTAGCTAGAAAAAAGATCAATACAATTCCTAGAACTTCTTTGCTAAAGAAACAAAATAAGTCAAAAACAAAATCATTACAGAAGTCTGTATGGTTTTGTACTCCTTTCAGCCATAAAAGCCAGGATATTTATAAAATTCTATGTAAACATTGGAATATCCTGATGACAGATCATACCCTATCACATATAATATCTTCTAAACCTAAAATGATTCATAAGAGAGGGAACAAGCAGAAATGTGGTCTGTAATAGTTATCTTCCTCAGATTAAGGAGCACACAGTAAGTTGGCTCTCGGAAAAAAACAAATGGATTTTTTAAATGTAGTCATTGCAATATGTGCAATAAAGCTCTGCACAGAGCTTCTAATTTTAGCTTTACTGGCAGTAGTAAAACTAAGACTTTCATAAATTGCAATACCAAATATGTTGTATACATTTTATTATGTGAATGCGGTCAAATCTATGTGGGCAGTATCATCAGGCCACTTAAGGAGAGAATTCAGGAGCATATGCGCTCATTGAGAAACAATGATCTATCTTCTCCCGTAGTACGACATATTAGCAAAATTCGCCCTACTTCGGAGATGCCATTGATCAAATATTTAGGTATCAGCCAAACCCCTGCGCATTCCAGAGGTGGGAATAGGATGATAGAAGGAATGAGGCAAGATGGATAATTAGACTAAAATGATGGAATCAGGGATGAATATAGATGACGAGATGCATCACTTTTTGTAATTGTACACATAAGAGATGAGGAGTAATATATATAGGCACATTACATGTTGGATACATCTTCTGTAATACTTATGTGATAATGTCTTACGATTGCTATGTTTAAGGAATTGAGACAAATAGAAATTAACAGTGGTCATAAAGAAACACTCGATACAAATTTAAAAAGCTTGGAACGACCTAACTAGTTATTGAAATAACAGGGGATGGGAAATAGTATTAAAATACCTCTATTAAGTTTCTATTTTTAACACCTAGGAATATCAATATATGACTAACACTTAAATCAAAATATTGGCTTTTTTTATCTTTCTCTTTCTTTACCCACTATGATTACCATATACTATAGTATTTTTAGATTCCTTTTCATTAGGGGCTATTCGGAATAGAGGACATGTGGTAGAATGGACCTTCTTGCAATATAGCCACCATTTGTATGATTGTAACACGCCTATAACTGCTAATGAGGTGCTGTGTTCTTGTGTCTTCAGTGTGCATAGGACTGTTTTGAAGGCTTCACGTTTATTTTCGTCAGTCTCGGTGGGTGATTGACATGCAAAATAAATTGTTGTCAAATTATATCACATATTATGTATACCACAAATTGTCATATTAAGCGTAGCTGGACACATGAATGAATCGATAGAGGAGTGCGATACAACCTTTGCCTGTTCCAATATGGCCACCATGTGTATGATTGAAAACGCTTAACGTAACGCATATAACTATTGTTGAGGTTCCCTGGTTTTGTGTCTTCAGCAGTTTCGGTGTAGGAAAGTACCATCTTGCCTGGCATGTTACCCCCATATTTCACTGTATATATGTTGTTTTAGTCTATGTGTCACTGGGACCTGCCAGGCAGGGCCCCAGTGCTCATAAGTATGTGCCCAGTATGTGTTCCCTGTGTGATGCCTAACTGTCTCACTGAGGCTCTGCTAACCAGAACCTCAGTGGTTATGCTCTCTCTGCTTTCCATATGTGTCACTAACAGGCTAGTGACTAACTTTACCAATTCACATTGGCATACTGGTACACCCATATAATTCCCTAGTATATGGTACTGAGGTACACAGGGTATTGGGGTTCCAGGAGATCCCTATGGGCTGCAGCATTTCTTTTGCCACCCATAGGGAGCTCTGACAATTCTCACACAGGCCTGCCAGTGCAGCCTGCGTGAAATAACGTCTGCGTTATTTCACAGCCATTTACCACTGCACTTAACTTAAAAGTCACCTATATGTCTAACCTTCACCTGGTGAAGGTTGGGTGCAAAGTTACTTAGTGTGTGGGCACCCTGGCAGTAGCCAAGGTGCTCCCACATCGTTCAGGGCAAATTCCCCGGACTTTGTGAGTGCGAATACACCATTACACGCGTGCACTGTACATAGGTCACTACCTATGTACAGCGTCACAATGGTAACTCCGAACATGGCCATGTAACATGTCTAAGATCATGGAATTGTCACCCCAATGCCATTCTGGCATTGGGGGGACAATTCCATGATCCCTCGGGTCTCTAGCACAGAACCCGGGTACTGCCAAACTGCCTTTCCGGGGTCTCCACTGCAGCTGCTGCCAACCCCTCAAACAGGTTTCTGCCCTCCTGGGGTCCAGGCAGCCCTGGCCCAGGAAGGCAGAACAAAGGACTTCCTCTGAGAGAGGGTGTAACACCCTCTCCCTTTGGAAATAGGTGTGAGGGCTGGGGAGGAGTAGCCTCCCCCAGCCTCTGGAAATGCTTTGATGGGCACAGATGGTGCCCATTTCTGCATAAGCCAGTCTACACCGGTTCAGGGATCCCCCAGCCCTGCTGTGGCGCACAACTGGACAAAGGAAAGGGGAGTGACCACTCCCCTGACCTGCACCTCCCAGGGGAGGTGCCCAGAGCTCCTCCAGTGTGTCCCAGACCTCTGCCATCTTAGAAACAGAGGTGTTTGTGGCACACTGGACTGCTCTGAGTGGCCAGTGCCAGCAGGTGATGTCAGAGGCTCCTTCTGATAGGCTCTTACCTCTCTTGGTAGCCAATCCTCCTTCCTAAGTAGCCAAACCTCCTTTTCTGGCTATTTAGGGTTTCTGCTTTGGGAATCTCACCAGATACTGAATGCAAGAGCTCACCAGAGTTCCTCTGCACCTCCCTCTTCACCTTCTGCCAAAGGATCGACCGCTGACTGCTCAGGATGCCTGCAAAACCGCAACAAAGTAGCAAGACGACTACTAGCAACCTTGTATCGCTTCATCCTGCCGGCTTTCTCGATTGTTTCCAGGTGGTGCATGATCTGGGGGAAGCCTGCCTCCTCCCTGCACCAGGAGCTCTGAAGAAATCTCCTGTGGGTCGACGGAATATTCCCCCTGCAACCGCAGGCACCAAAAGACTGCATCACCGTTCTTCTGGGTCCCCTCTCAGCACGACGAGCGTGGTCCCTGGAACTCAGCAACTCTGTCCAAGTGACTCCCACAGTCCAGTGACTCTTCATTCCAAGTTTGGTGGAGGTAAGTCCTTGCCTCCCCACGCTAGACTGAATTGCTGGGTACCGCGTGATTTGCAGCTGCTCTGGCTCCTGTGCACTCTTCCACGATTTCCTTCGTGCACAGCCAAGCCTGGGTCCCCTTCACTCCTTCCTGCAGTGCACAACCTTCTGAGTTGTCCTCTGGCATCGTGGGACTCCCTTTTGTGACTTTGGGTGGACTCTGGTTCACTTTTCTTCCAAGTGCCTGTTCAGGTACTTCTGCGGGTGCTGCCTGCTTCTGTGAGGGCTCCCTGAGTTGCTGGGCGTCCCCTTTGTCTCCTCCTCCAAGTGGCGACATCCTGGTCCCTCATGGGCCACAGCAGCACCCAAAAACCTCTACTGCGATCCTTGCAGCTAGCAAGGCTTGTTTTCGGTCTTTCTGCGTGAGAGCTTTGTCGCGAAGTGGGACATCCGTCCTCCAAAGGAGAAGTCCCTAGCTCTCTTCTTTCTTGCAGAACTCCAAGCTTCTTCCATCCGGTGGCAGCTTCCTTGCACCCTCAGCTGGCATTTCCTGGGCTCCTGCCCACTCTCGACACTGTTGCGACTATTGGACTTGGTCCCCTTGTCTTACAGGTACTCAGGTCCGGAAATCCACTGTTGTTGCATTGCTGGTGTTTGTTCTTCCTGCAGAAACCCCCTATCACGACTTCTGTGCTCTCTGGGGGTAGTAGGTGCACTTTACACCTACCTTTCAGGGTCTTGGGGTGGGCGATTTTTCTAACCCTCACTGTTTTCTTACAGCCCCAGTGACCCTCTACAAGCTCACATAGGTTTGGGGTCCATTTGTGGTTCGCATTCCACTTTTGGAGTATATGGTTTGTGTTGCCCCTATACCTATGTGCTCCTATTGCAATCTACTGTAATTCTACACTGCTTGCATTACTTTTCTTGCTATTACCTTCATAATTTTGGTTTGTGTACATATATCTTGTGTATATAACTTATCCTCATACTGAGGGTACTCAGTGAGATACTTTTGGCATATTGGCATAAAAATAAAGTACCTTTATTTGGAGTACTTCTGTGTATTGTGTTTTCTTATGATATTGTGCATATGACACCAGTGGTATAGTAGGAGCTTTACATGTCTCCTAGTTCAGCCTAAGCTGCTTTGCCATTGCTACCTTCTATCAGCCTAAGCTGCTAGAAACACCTCTTCTACACTAATAAGGGATAACTGGACCTGGCACAAGGTGTAAGTACCTCTGGTACCCACTACAAGCCAGGCCAGCCTCCTACATTTGGGGATTGATTGACATATAAAATAAATGGTTTCTAAATATATGTTGTATTTATATGTATTGTACAAAATGCTTATTATATTCAATGGTTTTTGATTAACGAAATAGAAAAACAAATAGATTGATAATTAGTATACGACTCTGGCCTGTTACAATATGGCCACCACATCTATGATTGGTGAGGCCTGCATTTAGCACTGAAGCGAGAATGTAGTATACGACTCTGGCCTGTTACAATATGGCCACCACATCTTTGATTGGTGAGGCCTGCATTTAGCACTGAAGCGAAAATGTAGTATACGACTCTGGCCTGTTACAATATGGCCACCACATCTATGATTGGTGAGGCCTGCATTTAGCACTGGAGCGAGAATGTATATGCTCTGCCCTGAGTGGACACTTTGTCCATCAAAATGACACGCTGTTTCAGACTCAGGTTTGCCCAAAGGTATGGTGAATGCTGTGTGGAGTCAACAACAGAGGCCAGGAAATACAGCTAACAGCGCCTGTATGCCTTTACATTTTTAATTGAATAATGTTGGTCCAAGCCTTAGTTTACGTACTTACGATACATGGGGTTGTGGTGCACATTATCAGATCTTACCAGGAGATAAATATGAATTGTTTGACATTTATGACCAGTTCTCGGTGTATGAGATGGGGTCGATATATTGAATATTCTGTCTCACTAGTGGAAGTTGGACAGGTGAGGTGTAGCTTCATATATAGATAACGTGATTATTGATATGAATTCCGCTATAGAGATTAAGAAACACTGCAGGTATAGGATGGAGTGGAAATATAGATACCATACATGACACGTGAAAATCATGTAAATTTCGTGTCTGGTAATATTTAGTTTTGATTGGATGATTTAATATTTATATATTTGGTTTGGCTGACTAATAAACCAACTTATTAGAAATAACATTGAAATCTTTTTAGTACTGATAATGGATTATAATACTTTTTTGATGTTTACTTTGTCTAGATGCGTGTTGGTAAAAACCCTTAGTGCAGATTGCCTCTAAATTTTGGAGACTCCGCAATGGACATATAGAATTGGATTTGTGCTATTTTGGATCCTGCTATAACAAATTTGGAGAAAACCTTGAGGTTGGTTCATTGGTGGGTTGAGGTCACTTGTTGGACAACATATACAATTGACAATATGTGGTTTCCTATTTCTTTTGACCAATTTTTTCATTTCTTTTTCTTAGCCTCATGTTCTTTGAAATTACGATGTGCGTTGGAATGCAATTAAGGTACTTTCAGTCTATAGGATTTGTACTGACGGTGATTTTAGGGTCTCTCTATTACTTTATGTTTTACTCTTTTATAGTTAACTATGGTTTTGGACTATGAATATCACTGGGTTTTTCCTTTCCCTTTGGCACCATTCTTACATCTTGCATGGGTGATGGATGTTTGGAGCACATTTTTTTGTTTACATTTAAGTGACACAAAGGTTGTAAAAATGAAACCCTGTGGGGTATCAGGTGTTTTTTTTTTTTAGAAAATTAGATTTGTCAATTTGATGTTTTAGTGTTGGAATTTTTAGTAATTATTTGGGATTTAATGAATACATATTTAAAATTGTATAACACAATTCCTTATGTTACCATTCTGTGCCTTGGGAAAGTCCTGAGATAGGACGAAACACGTTTCGCCTGAAGTTCACTTCCATTGGCTGAGAACAAACAAAGCTTGAACGTCTGGGATTTACAATAATTTCGGATTGGAATTGTTTATAAATCGTTATGTATTTTTAAAAGAACGGTTTTGTATTTTTGTATTTGTATTAGACCATGTATTTATGAACTCATGCTTATTCCAATTAGTAAAGACAACAAGCATTAAAAAAAATGTACACTCTTTTGCTTATATTACTGATTTACTATTGCATTCCCTTATATCCATCTATTCTAAGTAGTGCCTATTTGACTATGACATCTATTTGTTACAGTCAGATGTTTTATAATTGATGCATGGTGTGCTCCACTTTATTTCTGTGATTCATGATTAACTGGTTTGGCAGTTTGATTCCAGTATGTACATGTTGGCAACTGATGTACTTTGGTGTTTGAGCACCATAAATATATATAATTACAAATGAGAATTTGAGAAATGTGCAGCTAACCAACCTCACTGTTGCTGTCTATGTTTTTGTATTATCCCTAATCCTTGCCTGGCGCAGTCTATGCTCCAGTCGGGAAGAGGACACTGTATTGATTGTTGCTGATAAATCCAGCATCACCAGTGTGGCTGCACCACCCTGATCTACTTGACGTTGGATAAAATCTGTCACAACCACCAGGGCAGATTCAGTACTGTGCCCACGGTGGAACCCATTTTATGATGGGTCCTGAAGATCTTTAGTGGAAATAAAGTCTTTCAGAATCTAGTTAATGTACTTCTCTTGTATTTTGCCTGGTGCAGGAAGTAGTGAAATAGGCATCAGATTAGTTAAATCATGAGGGGCTGCATCATTGGACTTCCTTTTAAGGGGAATTACAGTAGCCTCCTTCCAACTCTGGGGTAACACTCCTGTCCTGATTATTTGGCCAAAAACCATTTCTGAAAAGGTAGATATGATATCTGGGGCCAGTTGGAGAATTTTAGTGGGTGGGGCAGAGGTCCTCTGGGGAACCAGATGACAGCTCCATCAGTAATTTCCTGATCCCTCACTGAGACATCAGAGGCTAGATGGACAGAGTTCTTGAAGATTCCTCACCAGTACAATTCTCTATATCCCATGCACAATCCACCTTTTCCTCTTTTACGTTCAAGCCAGCATAAATTCCTAAAAATATCCAGCTACCTTATTACAAAAGTGTTGAGAATTTTCAAGTTATTGCTGTGCTGGGGGAAAAATGTTTGACAACCTTGAATAACTCATTAGGCCTATTGTTTGCAGAGCATATTTTATTCGTATAGCAGGTGGATTTGGCCCCGTGTTTGCTCTTGATAAGCTAGTTGATATTATGTTCTGAGATACTTTAACCAAGGAGGCTGACTTGTCAGAAGCTACTGTGGAAGAAGGTGGTAGGATAGGGTGAGTGCAGTAACTGTCAACAGGTTACGAATGTGTTACTGGGCAAGATAGGGAAGGAGAAACCAAATGGACGAGGTATACATTTACTAATCGGTTTTGTGTGCCAGGTATGAAACTTCATCAGATCCTGGGTAAAATGTAAAAAAAAATGTAAATTTGCACTTGTATAGCGCACTACTCACCCGTTAGGGTCTCAAGGCGCTGTACTCATACCGCTATGGAACCCCTCCTGGCTTTTCCCTGTGAGGTGCCCACTCCTGGGCACCCGCAGGGTGAAGCCAGGCATCCAAGCGCTGTTGGGGCCGTTGTGGAGATTAAGCAAGCTATTGCCCAGAGTTGCAGAGTGGGACCCATTAATTAGATTAGGTACCGAGGCGAGAATTATCTGGTCCAAGGGAATTGAGCCCAAGACCTGCCGAAGCGGGACTTGAACCCTGGTCTTGAGCCAGATCTCTGCTTCAGGGTCTGCCGCTCTAACCATTGTGCCACACTTCTCCACTGGGTGGGACAGAGATTTCACAAGATTTCACAAGAGTAATAAACCTAGAGGTTAAGTGAGACAATGAATTGTCCAGATGAGATAACTCTGATTTGGGGAGATCGGAGATCAGTTGTGTTCAAGGAGGGTAAGATAAGTAGAGTTGAGCGAATGCTGGTATCTGGTTTGCACCTTCATCATTGAGACTAGGTAAAGGTTGTCTTTGAAAAGTGGTTTGAGGACCCTTGGGGAAGGATAACATACTGTGTCAGGCTGCGTCAGTAGTCAGCCTTTGAGCCGAATATCCTGGTTGTCATTTTGCTCTTGATGTTTTGGTTTCAGTTAGAGAGGTAGCGGTGTCTGTGACTGCGTTGGTGCTTAAGGCTGGAAAGAGTGGCGGTGACGATGGACTGAGCCTAATTGGGACAAGGGGCCGAAAAGTGTTGAGATTATCAAGGATCAGTAGGGGGAGTAGGTTGGGGGATCATCTGGAATGAGTATTGTAGCGAGGGAGTATGGTGGGAAATGTGTCAGACGGGTGTGTAAGAGGGAAGAGGTGTGTGTTGGCTCTCAGAGTGGGAAGGGGTATGACTGATTAAGAGAGAAGTGGGCGGGTCATAGGCCATAAGGTTGAAGGCATTATGTTTACTGGATGGGGTTCGAGGTGCAAATACTCAGATAAGGAGTATGGTGAAGAGGATTCTTCTAGTATGGCTTCAATATGCAGGGAGTTAGGAGGAACAGGTGAGGACAAAAAAGACTGTTTCTTATAGGAGAGTGAATATTGAGTATCTCCAAATGAGAGAGACTGAAATTTGAAGTTATTGACGATAGTCCGGTGCAGCATAGTCAGGTGTGCAGCTTACTCTGATTCAGTCCTAGGAGGGCTGAAGTTAATCCTCATGGTAGTTAGAGAGTAAATGATTTGGTGAGATGATGAAGAGCTATTTATTGGGAATGGGGCTTGCAGTTGTTGGATAAATGTTTAACAAGGAAGATGTGGGATCAGCAGTAAGGAGGCCAGACAGAAGGCTCATTTCACTTACCGCAGAGGAGTAGTCCAGAATAATGTGAGGTTTAGGAGGATGGTTTTCCAAATCAAGCGGTAGCCCTGGATAAGGAGCAGTCAAGTGGATCGGGTGAGTGAGTAAACTGTGTGGGTGACTAACTCACAGCGTTGGAGGAAGAGAGCTGAGGTCAAATCGTTGTGTAGGGCAATGACCAAAAGAGGAGCAGTGGGCCAGCGATAACATTGTGCAGCAGGTTCTCTATGTCAGATGGTTGCGTGATTAGAGAGTCTGAAGCAATGCAGTGAACTGGACCTATTGACAAGTAGTGAATGTGACAGTCTAACAACTGTCGGGGGAGGGGAACAGAGAGCAAAAATGACTGTTACTTACTTATTTAGAACCTATCTACTCATTTGTGGAGTACTGCATTTTAGCTGTCCCAGCTGGGAGGGTTTCAGCTCCGTTTATTAATGCATGCCGATAGATTGCTGGATCCTAAATGCATAATACAAATTAACACCACAAATCGTTTAATATTGATGTTTCTGAAACAAAAAATGTAGTGTGTGGTAGGAAAAAAATGGGGCTTTAGTTGACACCGCTTAGTAACGCCCTTTGAACAAGTTAAGGCCTGGGCATATCATGGCATGACTTTGGCATCTTTGTTACTTTGGAATATCATCTTAAAATCAGTTGCACAGAAAGTGTAAATGATTGTATCAGGGTACTAGTTACTACATAATGCATGTCTTAGATCTATGCAAGGTGCACCACATCCAATAGTAAGATTAGAACTGGACAGAACAGCTTTAAATTTGCTGCCTGAAAACTCTGCAGCGCTATATTGATATAGACTGAAAATGCTGATTCTGAGTTAATAGAAGGGCTCACCTGGTCTGGGATTAAAAGATTAGCTTCTCTGTACTAAGGTTGTTACTCTTTTCCGATACTATTTATTGAAATGTTCTGCATAACAAAAGTCAAATCTTGTAATACATTTGAGCAGTAAACCCACACAGAAAGCAAATTACTATTCATCTTAAAAGAAGTGTTTGCGTACTCTTACAAACCTGCAGTAGATATTAATAGCACATACTCTGATGTCATTGACAGAATACTCGTCCGATTGTCCCTGAATTTTCTGGTGTTTATGAGGGCAATCTCAAATCTCGTAAACAGGAGTATCTGATATTGTGCATCAGTCCATCCCTTGTTGCCGTTCTCATAGCTTGGGTTCAGTTGGCGAGAGTCACTGTCTGGAAATATCCATTTTATACGATCAAACATCCCAATCCAATTAACATTTTCATAGGTTGAGGGAATCCATTCTTCTCCACTATACCCAACAGCAGTAAGTTGAGGGACATGTAGCCATGTAATGGTGTGATGTTGGTGAGAGTCTGAGTAAGTGATGTCCAGTACCTTCGTAATATTGTGCAGAACCGGATTATATGATACAAGTCCCCCTTGTCGGCAGGCCATCTAGAACTTAGTGTGGTAGGACATCTGTGAGGTTCCAGAGGCCCTCGGGTGAGTAACATATCCTATGTACATATTTAAAGTGAATAAGCCTGAATTTCTCTGATATTTCTAGTGAATGGGCAGACAGCGTGCCCTCTCTCAAATGTCGTCCTCTAGGGCGCTTCCACCTCCCACACCAGCCTAAGGGCTAACAGCCTGCCCAAAAGGGAGCAGTAGATTTGATAAACACGTTTACCATTTTCATTGGGGTCCAGTATTATTTTGAACTCATGCAGGCTATTGTCAGGGATTTTGTCGGGTGCCCTAATGTGGCAAGTCAGTGTGTGCCTTAGTTGGAGAACCATGTAGAATTATGTTTTGTGTAGCTCAAAATCTTTGACCCAGCTAAGGAAGGCCTTTGCTTGTTTAGCACCATACATCTCGTACCTTGGAAATGCCAATGTCATCCCCACCTGCAAAACCCTCCAGGTAGATCACCTGTTTCAGCCAACCCAGTGGTGTTTCTCATGCTGTCTTTCTATTCCTTTTCACCCATCTGAGTGCTTTGGTCTAGCTATCAGAAACCACCTTAGTAATCGTCAGTAGATTGCTACTGACCTTACCCCGTAAAGTGTATGCTTGATGACTGCCTCAGTTAATTTCACTCTCTTCAGTCTATTGACAGGGCCATCTCTCTCCCCAAGCACCCATTCCTTCAGTATGTCAACATATTCTTTAGTTGGGTGGTCCCGAAGTACATCATGACATCAGACATATAATAGCAACTCATCAGTGTAAAATGATAAACAGTTATCACAACTATTTCCCCTACCTAGTCCCGGTTTCAGCCCTTCTATATAATTCCAAGAAGCCCAATAGCCTACAAAAATTGCAGCGGGGAGAGTCATCATCGTGACACGGATGGAAAGTGATTTAACATGTCTTTAAATTTGTATCTTTTTAAAAAATCAGTTTGTTAAGGGAATTGTGTGGAATGTCTCAAGGTCAATTCAAGAAGCTTTTGAGTTTTTGGACTTCCAAGTTGAGTTATGCAAAAGACATCCAGGCCACGGTGATGTCAATTGACGTTGAGAAGGCCTTTGACACACTGAGCTGGAAATACTTATTCAAGACATTGGGACAGGGAAACATTGGACCGGCGGTCATAAAATATATTCACCTATCATCTACAAACCCAGTAGCCCAAGTCTGGGTGAATGGTGTGTCGTCCCCCCCTTCCCTGTACAGCGGGTTACAAGGAAGGGATGGTAACTTCCCGCTGCCATTCGTGCAGGCCATTGAGCTTCTCGCTTCTTGGATGCATATAGATGGGCTGGTACAGGAACCATCTCTTGCCATTAAAAAAAAAAGTATGCCACAATATTGACTAAGTTAAATACCTGTATTTAACCGCTACTTTATGAAAGGAAGTCAAGTGGAGACCTTGTGGGTGTAGGAACTTTGTTAAGTTAAATGACTTGTAGGTAGAGTGTCAGTTTGTGGATTTTTCAAGCCTTGGCAGTAAGACCCACCCCATTGTCTGACAGTGGTTTTTGGGCCTTTATTGTCTGATTTCTTTAACAACTCCTGATCCCTACATCCAGTTTTCTTCATTTTGGTGTAATGTTAACAACTAAGGCCCTCATTATGAACACAGCGGTCAAACTATTGACCGCCAGCGCCCCCGGATCTGGGCTGGCGGGCGGAAACAGTGTCCCGGCCCAGAGGAATGCCTGGCCGGGACATTGCCGGCAGCTCCACATGGAGCTGCCACCAATGCCTCTGTGCGGCGGGTGCAGCTTCACTGCCCGGGCACCCCCTCCGCCAGCCTTTCCCTGGTGGGTTTCCCTGCCAGGGAAAGGCTGGAGAATTATGGATCATTATCCAAGGGGCAGCACTGCTGCCCTGTCGGATAATGATTCCGAGCACCGGCAGGCTGGCTGACGGAGGCAGCCTGGCGGTGAGTGAGGGCTGCCGATTGCGGCCCTCATGGTGTTCTTTATGTGGCGGTGTGGTCCGGCATGCCGGCTTTTCCTACCACCGCAGGCATGGCGGGCCACACCGCCAAGTACATAATGAATTCCTAAATGTCTGCTGCAGCCCTTCAGGGAATGTTTTGGTTCCATTAGACTGGAATGCATTTATCCAACCTCTATTGATAAAACCCAATGTGGAACAAACCTCTGTATCCAGCTCAGCTCCTGCTTCCTTTTGCAGTTACAGTCTTGGAGAAGCATGTGAAGAAGCTAGTCTCTGTGTTTTTAGAATATAAGCAGATTCTGGAGTGTGTGCAGTCTGGGAACAGACCAGGACGCAGTATCGAAACAGTCTGCCGCCTGTCCTGGATGCACTGCGACCTGCGGTAAACTAGCAGAGCTGGAAGCTTCAGTTGTATTGGATTTGTCAGCCACCTGAGATACAGTGTCACATTGTGTTCTTCTGACCAGACTTTCTGAGAAAAGTTCCAGGGGATTCACTTTCATGAGAAGGTCTTGGGAAAAGTGGTGTTTAATTCCATTTCTAAAGGCATGGCAGATGACCCTTCCCTGTGTCGCAGCGCTGGTACACTACCCTAGAATCATGAGACTAAACATGCAAAACTCTCAAGATCCCAAATGTAACTGACCAATCAGAGGGCGTCAGAGCATTCTTTACAACCTCTGAGATGATGGGGTGCATGGACCTCCAACGTGGGTGGCATTTCTGTTACCACTCTGTTTACTTTTTATTTTTTTAAATCAAATGTTATTGCTTTTTAACAAAGGTAGACTTTTAAATTTGTGGTCAAAAACCACATAACACGCAAAAATATTATGTTTCTTGTAGATCCGTGTCGGCTTGGTCACAGTCAATCGATTTGAGAAATTAGGGTTCGTACAAGTTGTTAACTGGAAATCAACCCACTTCTAATACACTTGGTAAACAATCCTAACATGAGTTCCTCTCCCTTTCCCTGCCTCATATCAGAATCAAGGTTACATTACAGTTGATCTCTTTCACCCAGTGGGGAGCCCACTCCAGACCAGAGGCGCATGCGACCCACAGGGTCCTATATTTGTGCACATCCAGAGTTAGGCTTCCCCTGAGTCATGTGGAGGTATCGAGGAACTGTCAGGGGAATCCGCGTCAGCTTCTTTCAGACCTTCTACTAAGTTGTTCCAAGCCTTGGCCTCGTTTAGAGAGCCATGACCCTCCCCTCATTTCCTGAAACAAAACTGCACTTTCATATCCCGCCCACAGCATGGGGGCTTCTCTCCACCCGTTCACATGGTGGCTTCTGGCAGCTTTCTCTTCACCAGAATCAGGCTAGATCCACGAATTCAGTGGTCACTTTGTGTTTGGCTGGTCGTGGGAATCCCACCAATAGGGATGACGGGGGGGGCAGAGGATTTCTCTCTCAGTAGCCTCATTAATACATTCTCCTGCACCCTCCTAGAAATGAAGTAGAGCGGGGCAGGCCCGCACAATGTGGATCATTTCGGCGCCATGCTCTCCGCACCTAGGGCAAGCTGCCGCAGGGGCTCCAAATGTTTTCCTCAGGGTGAGGTATGCCCTATGCAAGTAATAAAAGTTAATTAACTTAAATCTGGCGCAATGTGAAATTGTTTGTGTTTTAACTAGTATTGTGGTCTAGTCTGTGTCTGTAATCAAGAGTGCAATGTCCTCTTCCCACTTATGGCACAACTCTACTAATGGGGTAATGATATCTGCCGGTAGTGCTTGATATAGGATAGTGATTGCTCAGATCCTGCTATTTGTTGAGCAGAGGATCTGACTACATTGATGTAGGGAGGCTCCGCTATTCCTCCTGTCCAGTGGTTCCGCAGCATCGCTATCACCACACGATGTAGCAACAACTGTCCCCGGGGTCTTTCAAACACTTCTGAAAGGTCATCAAACAGCAGTTCCCCGGCTCTATTAAGGTCTCCGATTCAGGTTATGCCAATTGCTGACCACTCCGTCAATCCTCACAGAGCTCCTGTCCTGTCCGCCACCTCTGGGCCCTGTAAAGAATTGTCCAGGGAACCACTGTTTATGTAGTTGATGAACTCCAGGTAGTGGTTGTAGAAGCAAGTAGGTGCTTTGAGTAAAGTCCACCAAATGTCTGGAAGGTGTGCCTTAAAATAACACCCCACGAGCAGGAATGTTGACACCAGGTCTACCCATTACCTAGTGATCCCCTCTGACGTCTCTTGTGGAATCCTTACACAGCATTGCACACACATTCACCAGTACAACTCAGCCCAAAGGCCCAAGAGCCACAAGACAGCACACCTGTAGAAGGGAGGTGTGGGGGCACTGTGAAGGGACCACAACCTAAACCCACTCAAACAAGTGAGAAAGCTTAGCATTGGCATGTATGATTTCTGTTTTAATAATTTATTAAAGTGTTTTATAAAGCCTTACTTGGACTTTAAGGAGCCTATTTGTCAGCTCCAAAATGTGCTGAATTTGTGATGTTTACCTTTCTGTTCCAGGCGCCAGTTACGTTCCATGACGTTGCTGCCTACTTCTCAGAAGAGGATTGGAAGTTTTTGAATGAATACCAGAAGGAGCTTTACAAGAACGTGATTAAAGAGATTCACCAGGCTCTGCTTTTGCTGGGTAATATTGCGCTGTCTTATTTTGAGCTGATAAATATTTCAGTTGTTGGTTTGGTTCTGCAGTCAAAAAATAAGATTGTCCATTGTCCACTCCCTAAGCATATCATTCTTGCATTTTCGTTTTTAAAATAGTTTTGTTTCTCCGGGAGAAAAGCTGCTTTGTAGTATGAAACCTTCAGTTCAGATCTAGCTCATCGGTTGATCTTTGTGACTAAAGTTTAGATGTTCATGGGTTGTCCTGTATTGTTCATCTGCAGGATAGCTAGACTTACAGTAGTGAACTGTTCAGATGTATTCCCTTCACAGTCTCTTCCTGCAGAACATAAATGTGATTTCCAGGTGGAATTTCTTCTTCACATCATGATCATCTGAATTTACGCTCATTTCATCATCTTGATCCCTAATCTGAAGAACTTTACTTTGCATTTTTACTTATTTCATGGGAAAGATCCCTTCACTGAAACGTAGTCTTGAGCTTCCCATCTTCGTGATTTGTCATATTCATAGCGAACCCCCTTTTAATTCTTTTGTCTCAAGGTTTAAGATACTCAGTAAACCTGCAAGTCCTGATCAACCCCCCTATCCAGCTCACTGACCCTTCAGTGGACTCTGCTTGCTAACGAATGTTCAACGTCCATCCGTTCAAATAGATCAAATTGATGATCTGTGGTTTTTATACCTATATCATCCATTAGCCTTAATTACTACTTTTAGGGTTAGCGGTGGGTGTTGCCCGATATAAGGGATCCTCCACCACTGGTACCCCCTGCCTCCTGCAGTGTCCTTGCCCCCGCGGTGTTATTGGTCTGAAAAAGTGGGCATACCCTCTTACGAGGGCCAGGCCTCTTGAAATTATCAATTTACTTAAAAGGGATTTCCTGCTTGTGTTAGTTCCAAAGTTTATTACTTTCTCTTTTGTTTTGGATAGGACTTTTTCTGGCAGAGGTGGAACATCATGTTGTAATACATTGATTTCCTTTGTAGCCTCACGGGCCTGCTTTCCATCTAGCCCCTGCCCTGGGGTGCGTCATGCATGTGCTTACTATCCCTCCTGTGATGTAGGAAGCCCTCTGCTGGGCTTTTGAATACAAGGGTCTGATGGCTCTTTGCTGTAGCCACCTGCTGATGAGCTGGATGATTATTCCCTCCTTGGATTCTCTGTAGATTTTAAGGCAGCTTCAGGAGGGGGCTCCAGCGAAGGACTCCTTTCGGGCTCTACTGTCATCTGCTTGACAATGTGCACAGTGGATCTATTGGGACTGGCAGCTCAGTTTGCTAATGTATTATAGAGTGAACAGCTACACTCTCTCCTTTCTGTGTCAAAGAGGATTTTAATAATGAAGGCACTTGCTGATTTTGCTTTCTAATGAAACAACACAATTTGCCAGAAACTGTAGCAAATCCATTTGGAAGTCCATTTTTTCTGTGGTAGTTCAGAGTTTGGGTACTGGAATCAAGGGTCACGCAGAGGTTACTAATAAGTGAGACAGCAGTTTGGTAGCTTTGTCTTTTCTATTCCTCCCTGCTGGGACCGAAAGTCCCATGAATAGTGGCTGCATGCACCCCTGCCATGAGTGCCCCAGCTGCACTGGGGTCTAGATGCCTGGTACTGATATTGGTTATGAGTCGGCATGGATCATGCATGTGCACCGTGCCCTAAGCCTGCTTCACAGTAATATAGTCTGCTTAAACTGGGAGGGGTTCACTATGTGCTCTACCCTCATGGAGGTAGGTGGCTACTGCCCTTACTTGGAGTTAAGTGAAAGCATACGGTGGCAGCATACGCATAGTTGTGTTCATAAGAATCAGTAATGTGAACAGTCCTTCTTTTAATCTGTGTGACAGGAGTGGAGCCTACTGGCCCTTTCATGTAAACTTCCTTTGCTGAGTATTTAACTCATTCTTGGTCTACATAGAGTATGGGTAGCAATGTACAGAGCATGATACTTGTGTGTGTGTGCTGGGCTGCATGTGTGTGCCTGTGGATGGGGCATTTGGAAGTGCACTGCCAGGAGAGGCAGGAGCGGTGAAGACTGCAATACTGTGGCAGGAGATGTTATAGTATAATAATAATAATGAGGGATGGGGTCAGACACAGAAACTGAATGGAGAGGTGCAAAGCATCTTCTGTGCACATCAGAGGGCTCTTTGATCCTAGGAAGAGTTACTGACCAGTAGGACCTGGGCGCATTGTGAGGTAGATGGTAAGATTGGTAAGGGTGGCACTACCATGGAATCTGATAGAGGGTAAGACTTAATCCTTGGAACCGTTATGGGGCATATTTCAGTAGTAGATGACAGCCATGTGTGATACCCGGTTACTCACTTGGCCTGTTTTGTGGGTCATTCGGAATTGGAGCCACTCCTTCCCTGCTGTGGCAGACTGCCCCTTTGACAAAGGGCAGTGCAGAGGAAAGAGCACTTCAAAGTTGCAGGCACCTCCCAAACTAATTTTAAAAGCCAGACACTAACCCACATACGTGTCTGGGTTTGGACTATAAAAGTAGGAGCATGTGTCCCATACTTTGTTGAAGAGCCCCGTCCATCAGGAGAGGGAAGCTCACCAAGACTTCTTGCTGTTGGAATCAGAGCTGAGGACCGGCCAAGGTCTGTCAGTCTCCCATCTGGGGGAGGGGCCATCACCCAGGAGCCAAGAACACTTGCCATGTGCCTGGAGCACTAGCCCTCTGCCTTCCTGCCAAGACAAGTGTAACCTGTGAGGAGAAGAGTAGAGCCTGAAAGGAGTGAGGTCCAGTGGGGATCCTAGCAAGTGGATCCTGATGAGCAGAGTGTGAGGTGCATGGTCCACTCGGGGTCAGTCCTGCGAGAGAGCTGCCCTCTGTCTTGTAGAAGTTGTCAACCTCCGTCTAGGCTGCCGTGAAGTTATGGGCCGTCATCCAGCAGCACTGATCTTGTGTGGACTGTCAGCTATGTCTGTGACCTCTGTATGCCAGGAGGAGGGCCATTGGGATTGTTGGGGCTATTCCCATAGCAAGTATCAGTACTCCCCCCCCCCCCCTATATCTGTGACCCCTGTATGCCACAGGGGCCACTAAGACTGTTGTGACCGTTGCTGTGTCGGAAGAGTCCCCAATACCAACAGCTGCGTCACCGACTTACCAGTAGGAATCATTAAAACGAAAGATCTGCTGCACCTGGAAGTTGTGGCCATCTGCGACTGCCCCAGGGCGCTGATCCCATTGGCTGCGGGAAGGCTGCAGTGCAGGCTGCTCACTATGGAGCTCTGGGGAGAGATACACCACGGCTCCTGAAGGCTACAGTTGGGATAAGCTGGGAACAGGGCAAGAGGCCAATGTGACACTTGGTGGTTTTCTTGCCCAAAGAGCTGAGAAACCTTTAAGGCCAAATTCGGACTTTGATGTGCATTGCTAGTGCAGGCAGCAACTGGGGTCACCTAGAATCTGCCAGAAGGTGCAGAATATAGCATTGTGGAGCGACAAGACCCACTCGCCGGTGGGGAGCACTGACCATATAAGCGTTAGCCTTGAGAGATTACTGTGTGGAATATTTAGTGTGCTGTGTTTAGCATGTGTAATAAATACAATTTCTTCACGCTAAAGATCAGTTTTGGAGTGGACAATTGTAGGGGTGGCTGGTGGGTATTTTGAGTTATGAGACCTCACATATCTTGCACTTACTGCCCCGTGAACAGCCTTGGGCTACTCGACCTGCGCTATCTCTGAGAGTCAAGTGCTGAATGGATAGTATTTGGCCCAGTTACTCAGGACGCATAGTAGGTCGGGCACCGGGACATCAGGAGTAAAAGGCCACAACTCCCATGTTTGGGTCCATTAGCTCCTGCCTGCCCTGTGGCCTATCCATAGCCATCCTTTTATCGAGTGCTAACTTCTTGTGTTTTTTTCAGAGAATTCACCATGCATCGCAAGTTGATGGAGTGGAGTACTTAAATCATTTATTGCCTCATCACGGTCCCTTGGTGCTCTTATCTTCATGTCAGTTTTACTTCCTACCTTGAAATCATTTGACTACTCATTTTCCTTAGCAAAATGGGTATCATCAGAAAAGACACTGCTTATTCTAGGGTCTTGCACAGTGAATAGTCAAACAGTCATTGCCCTTCCCCAAAATAAACCCAAAGTCTGGACTTGGGGACTTTTTGTAGCTGGCCGAAGGAATGCCCTTTGTGAAGGTAGAGCACAAGCCTTTTAGGCTATTATACGTTTCCCTCTTAAGTTAATATATTAGAAATGCAGTTCTTAACTGTATTGGTGTTAGTGAGACAAACAGCTTGGCCAGCCCCCAGCCTACTCCCACCACAGCTGTGCACTGAGCAGGCTCTGTAAGCGTTTGCCCAGTCAGAAGGCCGGAGTTCCTGTGATCCCTCTGTTTTGCTTTCACTAATGACCGAGCTGACAAAAATCTCTGAAATGCATTTCTTAGTTTAAAGAAGACATTTATTATTTCACCACGAGGCTCCTAAAAGGAGATCAGCCTGTTGAAAGCACAAGTTTAAAAATAGTCACAGCAATGAAAGGAAAACATACCAAAATCATTCTCCACTGCATTGTACACAGCAAATATATGTATTTATATTATAATGCAAAGCAAATAATGAAGTAAAAATGCATCACCTTAGGGCCTGCCAAGTTCTTCATCTTTCTCGTGCCAGCAAGACGATGACCCAGTTCGACTGTGAAAGAGATCTTCACCCTCATGGGAAAGATATCAGGCATCCGACGTCCAGAATCCTGATTGAGGCCACTCACTCTCTCACTGGGTCTTTTTATATCTTAAAAAACCAAAAGGAGCTTTCTGGAAAAAAAAACCATAATTTTGCAATTCAAACATGCTGGCTAGTTTAGGTCAGGGTTGAAAGAAATAGGTTGGAACTGGCCAGTTTCCCAAGGTATCTCTCCCAAGCCTAAGCCGTTCCCTGCTGTACCATAAACATCAGTCTAGTGCCTCCTTATCATGCTGACTGACTAACTCCTCCATATAATGTACTAGCTCTTCCGTGATAATATGTCCTAGCTCTTCGGTGAGAAAGAGCACAAAAACAAGACAGAATGCACAGTTTACAATGTGGAAATGTACGGGCAGCTTTAACATGGCAGTGGCTTATGCTACGATAAAGTCAATAGGCAGAATGAATCTAAAGCTAAACTGAATACAAAATGTAGTCTGTAACTGGTGAACAATAGATAGCTAGGCCAGGTGCAAAGTGGTGCAACACGAAATCAGTGGTCAAAAACACATATTTCACTACATTCCGCCCTTTGATCAATGTCTTTGTCTAAATTACAGATTGAAAATCAAATTTTCTCTCTTTTTTTTTCTTAAAAAAAAAAAAAAAGAAAACATTTTAAGCAAATCAGGTTTGCATTGTATACAGCAACATAATGAAATGATAAAAGCAATCACTATAAAGCAATGGAAGTGGATTAACGTCTTGATCTTATTAACAGTTAAAACATACACACCTACAGTGAAAAGACTGAAGCTTATATATTCTGATTGGGATAATAACTGATTGAAAAGTGTCTCTCGGATAGCAAGTTGGTATAGAATTAGATGGAAAAATCATGAGTTCTAATCATGTAAAGGCACACGGTCCACCTGAAAGGTTTGCTGGAATATAAGTGTTTCCATACGAGAATAGTCAGCCAACTGGCAACTTAAACTTGCTTAATGAGACTGGCAGCAGTCATGAGATGATAACGAGCCATGGGTTAGTTCCAGTGGAAAAATGTAATCAAACAGGTTAACAGAACATCCATAGTACTCTGCATTGTTCCCATGCAGAACTTTCATCTCTGAAGCATAATTAGCGCTAAATGGACCTATAGGTTTTGTACTTTAAAAGCAGCAGGAGCGTTGCACAAAAGTGATCAATCAGGTTCAAGTTAGGGGTGCTGTCCCTCCCCGACACCACACGCAAACGCCCGAAGGGAGACCACACAGCACACTCATGGTCAATGGCAAGTCGTAGTAAGATCTGTAAAAGAAACAAGTATGATTTTTCTCGCAAATAACATTTGTCATCTGAAATGTGCTCCCCATTTTCCTTTCCTTGTTTTATAATCAGCAGGATATTATTGGGGCCCTGTGCTATAATTTCTGCAGGTTTTGGAGGGCCAACTGGGGATTCAACCCACACCTTAGCACTCAGGTTTCTATCTGCTGAACTTCCCTTTCCTTGCACTGTTAGAAGGGCTGGGGCAGTCCACTTCCTCACCAATCCTCCATACACCGCACTTATGACAATTTGGGCAATTCTGTCTCCAATCTGTATAAATAAATCAGCTTCTACACTGTTTAACAGAATATCTTGGATTTCTATCTGTCCTGGTATCTTTCCTCTCCCAATTGAACTTTGACTGTTGTGGGACAGATCTCTGTTGTGGGTGCTGACAAATAGGACATTGCAAAATCACAGTTTTTATCAAATCTAGGGGAATGTGCATCCCTCTAATCTCTGCCCACCTGTAAGTGTCTTTTTCTCCCAGGTGTCCACATTTCTGGTGCGCCCACTTGCCATCCCCACCAAGTCAGAATTCTGGGTTGACACTTCTGTCTCAGAACCTTTGTCTTTGTCGTCTGCAAGGGAATTGAACCAGCATTCTAGTGAGCCAATGGGACAATGAGCATTTATGACTTTATTCTGTTCTGACATTTTCCAAATTTCCTGCCACAACTCTTTGCTACACACCTCCTTTATGTGAATGAACCAGTTGTGTGCATGACATGTGGGAAGCCAAATGGCTAATCCATTGGCAGTGGACCAAGAATCAATGTAAATATGACAAGTCTCAAGCAGCTTTTGCTTTACAGCTTGATACACAGCGTACAACTCTGCATATTGGGTACTTTTTCCTGCTCCTGTGGTGGTCAACAATTATTCAGTAACTGGATTGTTTTACACTGCTTTCCAATGTCTTTTGGTACCCACATATTTGAATGAACCATTAGTAAACCAAACTTGCGTCCTATCCTCCGGGAACAAGAATTCAAATGGTACACCCCATTTCACTGGTGACTCTTTTACCTATGGTACTCCCTGCACCCTCTCCTCATCCTGTACAGGGACTTGTGACACCTGTTCATATAGGGCTGCAGTGCCTGCCGGTCCTACTCGAACCCTGTCTTGTATGTACCATTTCCAGCGTTTGATGCTAGCCTCTTGTGCATGTCCTACACGGTGAGATTTAGGTGAACTCATCACCTACTGCATGATTGGTATTTCAGGTCTCAGAATTACACTATGACCTAGTGTTATTTGCTCAGTATCCACTAGAGCCCAATAACAGACCAAAAGCAGTTTTTCAAAAGGAGTATAGCGCTCCTCAAAGTCAGGTCGTTTTCTGATGGATACAACTACCTGTGGATTCCTCACCTTATGAATTCGTCCTTGCGTCAGCATCCAACGGAAAGTCTTCTTCCTAGCTGTCCACGTCGACGAGGACGTCATAATGGCACGGCTCCACGTGACTCTGTCTGACATCAACATGCCAATAAGAGGTCCTCGTCGGCGTACTGACGTAAGTTTTCCTTTTTTCCGTGCCTTCGACGCCAACGGTTTTTCTTCCTGGCTCGTTGATAACTGTAGCGCTTTTTGGTGGTTACAGTGTCGCCTCCAAAAAAGTCCGGTTTCAAGCCGTGTAGGGAATGCGGGGTCGGATGTCAGTGACCGACCCCCATTCGGATTGTATTTGGTGCCTTAGTTCGGAGCATGATGTGGAAGGATGCTCTTCGTGCCAGAGCATGAATCCAAAAGCTCTGAAAGAGCGCGAGGCGAAGCTTTTCTTAGCAAAAGCGAAGAAGAAGGGCCATAAAAAGGATTCTTCCCATGCTTCACCCAAGAAGCATAAGAAGCGGCGTCATCATGACTCTCAGCGCCATCATGACTCTCGCGCCGTTCGGAGCGGAGCTGATCAAGGTCGAGGTCTCGGTATTCTCGACGCCAGAAGACATGGGAGATGAGCCCTACTGTCACGCCTCAACCCGAGAGTCCGGAGTGGTCGCCGGCGCCATCTGTTTTTGAGGTCGTTCATCGTAGCCCTCAATTTTCGCCGGCGTCGAGGGAGCCTGATGTACAGCAGACCTCTGCTCAACAATACCCGGCTTTCCCGGCTCTAGGGACGGATCCGGCAGCATTTTTTAATGCAATGTATGCCCTGTTCCAATCCATGGCCCCTGCTGGTGCACCGGCGGGTCCCACAGGGCCATTGGCGTTTAATTTGGGCTCTCCGGCGCCATACAAGGCGGCTCCATTCATGCCCTTTTGCCCTTCGGAAACTGGCGGTTCGGCGCCGAGGGTATCCCCTGGCGGGAGTTCACCACTTGTGACGGTGGATCCTCCATCACGTCAACCGACTCCATCACCGCGCCATCCGACGTCGTTGATGTCCCCATCCAGACCGGCTCCATCGCCTTCCTGCCAACCGACTCCGAGAAGGTCATCGTTCGACTCCGTGTCGGCGCCGGCACTGGCGTCGGGTGAGTCTAGGAGTCATCCATCTCTTCCTGGGCCCTTTCGAGGTTCGAAGTCGTCGGCGTCGATGGACTCTTTATCGACGCCTGCCCTAGAGACACATCTTCGATCTCGTAGGAAGGCATTAAGTCTTTTGGAGGAAGAGGAATATAGACAGCTGGAGGAAGGAGATATTGAGCCTTCAGATGAGTTCCAGGGTTTAGCCACTGCAAGTGGTCTGGATACTTCCCCGGAGTGGGACATTGCGTCTCCGGGGGAGTTTACAGAAGAGGCCGCTTCCTTCCATACAGTGGTAAGGAAGGCAGCAGAGTTCCTGGACTTGCCTTTGTCTGTGGCGGAGGTGAAAACTAACCTGCTCACAGAGGTACTACATCCCTCTTCGTCCAGTGCTGACCCTTTGCTACCTTTCAATGAGGCTTTAACTGAACCTATATTGGACTTATGGAAGAAGCCAGTAACAACTCCTGCAGTGAACAGGGCAGTGGCGAGGAGACATAGTGGCGCACCAGGAGATCCGGTTTTTCTATCACGACATCCAACTCCGGAAAGCTTAGTAGTCCAGATGTCATGTTCCGCGAAGTCTGCTCCTGGGACATCTCCTGGAGTCCCAACTGAGAGGGAGTCCAAGAGGATGGAGCAGTCTTCGAAGAAGATCTTTTCATCATGTAGTATGGCGCTTAAGGCTACTAATTCCACCTGTGTGCTGGGCAGATACGTCCACGCCCTTATGGACTCCGCTAAGGAAATGGCAAAGGATCTGCCACAGGAGATGCAAAAATCGTTTGGATCCCTTTTTATGGATGCGCAGGCGGCTGCTCAACAAATTATACAATCTGGCCTGGATACTTCGGATTCCATAGCCAGGGCCATGGGAACATCTGTGGCTACTAGGAGGCATGCCTGGTTAAGGTCCTCTGGTTTTTCTTTGGATGTTCAATCCACCTTAATGGATCTACCATTTGATGGGGAAAAGTTGTTTGGGGACAAGGCGGACTCTGCCCTTGAACGGTTTAAGGACTGTCGGGCGACAGCTAAGTCCTTGGGCTTACAGACCTCTGCTACAACACCTTATAGACCATTTCGCAGATTTCGGGGGTTCACTCGAGGCTCTGCCTTTCGGAGGTCACAGTCCTTCGCCCAGCAACCTGCCAATCCGCCCTATCGTGCCTTTAGAGGGCGGGGTAGGGGTAGAGCTAGAGGGCCAGCCCAGCAGCTGTCATCTTTGTCATCCTCCTGTGGTGGACAACAGCAGAAGCAGCCCTAGTTTTCCCCACTTTATCATCCATACTTCTCCTGTAGGGGGAAGATTGAGTCTTTTTCTGCAGAAATGTAAGTCAATTACAACAGACTCGTGGGTGCTAAGAATTGTGGAAAAGGGCTATGCTCTCCCCTTTCAGGAGTTCCCTCCTCCCTTTCCCCCCGTCCCTCCTTTTGTTCAGAAGACCATCTTCTGTTGTTGCAACAGGAGGTTGTCACCATGTTGGCAAAGGGCGCTATAGAGTTGGTGCCGTTGCAGGAGAGGGGTCAGGGATGTTATTCAAGATATTTCCTGATTCCCAAAGTGGACGGTCGTTTACGGCCGATCCTAGACTTGAGTATTTTGAATTTGTTCCTCAAGCAGGAAAAATTCAAAATGCTGACCCTATCGCAGGTGCTATTGGCGTTGAACGAAGGAGACTGGATAGTGTCTGTCGACTTGCAGGACGCGTACTTTCATGTTCTGATAATCAAGTCGCACAGGAAGTATCTCCGGTTTGTGGTCGGAACGCAACACTACCAGTTTGCGGTCCTTCCGTTTGGACTTACTTCAGCACCTCGGGTTTTCACGAAGGTGATGGCAGTTGTTGCAGCACATCTCAGAAGGAGGGAAGTAGCGGTTTTTCCCTACCTGGACGATTGGTTGATCAAAGACAAGTCTCCAGAGCTTGTGTTGTCTCATCTGCGAATGACAACCCAACTGTTGTTCGATCTGATTTTTTCTGTAAATGTGCCCAAATCTCACCTGGAGCCCTCTCAACGCCTCCTGTTCATAGGGGCAGTACTGGACACAACAATGTTTCGGGCCTACCCCCTGCCTCAGCGGGTTCGGGACATTCAGCCGCTGATTCCGTTGTTTCAAGTTGGAGCGGCAGTTCCAGTCCTCAAGGTCTTACGCCTGCTAGGTCTGTTTGCTTCTTGCATTCTGTTGGTCACTCACGCTCGCTGGCATATGAGGGCTCTTCAGTGGTGCCTCCGCAGGCAGTGGTTCCAGCACAAAGGAGATCTCAGGGATTCAATAAAGATCTCTAAGGACGCTGTAGCGGATCTTCATTGGTGGACAGTGGACGGCAACCTTTCCCAAGGAAAACCGTTTTCACTGCCACCTCCGGTGACCACAGTGATATCGGATGCTTCCACTCTAGGGTGGGGAGCTCATCTGGGGGACCTGGAGATCATGGGTCATTGATCACCAGCGGAACAGTTGTTGCATATCAATCTGTTGGAATTGCGGGCGGTACGTTTGGCGCTCAAGGCCTTCCTCCCTTCCCTTCGCGGTCTTTCTGTTCAGATCTTAACAGACAACACTACCGCGATGTGGTATATAAACAAGCAGGGAGGAGTAGGGTCGTACCTTCTCTGCAGAGAAGCTCTGCGACTCTGGTCCTGGGTAGAGGACCATCGGATTTGCTTAGTAGCAAACCATCTTGCCGGAGTTCTGAATGTACGTGCGGACAGTCTCAGTCGTCACTTCTCGATAGATCACGAGTGGCGTCTCCATCCAGACCTGGTCCTCCACATCTTCGGGATGTGGGGTACTCCTCAGGTGGATTTATTCGCCACTCGGGAGAATGCGCATTGCCTGTTGTTCTGCAGCCTCCAGTATCTGTTGCAAGGAGCATTGGGGGATGCATTTCAGATGGCCTGGAGAGGCCAGTTGCTTTACGCGTTTCCCCCCATACCCTTGATTCCTCGGGTTCTGAGGAAGGTTCGTCAAGACCGGCCCGAGTCATCTTAGTGGCATCGGACTGGCCGAGAAGGGTATGGTATACAGACCTGCTTCAACTCTCTCAGTGCCCTCCGCTCCGTCTCCCGCTCAGGGCAGACCTCCTCTCACAGTCGCAGGGGCAGGTTCTACACCCCCACCTCCAGAGCCTGCACCTTCATGCCTGGAGATTGAACGGGGCAACCTGAGTTTGTTTTCTCTCCCACCGGATGTAGTGGATGTTATTCTATTGTCCAGGCGACACTCCACTAAATCCATTTATGCCGGCAGGTGGGTAAAATTTGTGGTTTGGTGTGGGGTTTGGTGTGGGGAGAATCAAACAGATCCCTTGAAGGCCCACCTTTCTGATATTCTTTTGTTTGCTCTTAGTTTAGCAAGGAAAGGCTGTACGGTGGCTACGGTTAAAGGTTATTTGGCGGCTCTGTCTGCTTTTGCCTTCCGGACCAGCCTTCTTTGTTTAAATCTCCAATTGTAAATAGGTTTATTAAAGGTTTAATGAATAAGTTTCCTCCCACGCCCTTTCACATGCCTCAGTAGGACTTGAATCTGGTATTAACGTTTCTGATGGGTTCGCCTTTCGAGCCCATGCATTCATGTCCGTTGAGATATTTGGTCTTAGACTGTTTTCTTAATTGCGATCACATCTGCTAGGAGGGTTGGGGAGCTTCAAGCCCTTTCTGTTAAACCTCCTTTTACCATGTTTTTCCCTGATAAAGTGGTGCTGAAAACCAGGGCAGCTTTTCTGCCAAAAGTTGTCACTCCTTTTCATATAGGGCAGTCTATTACCCTACCCTCGTTCTACCCTCCTCCCCACCCTTCTAAAGATGAAGAGAGGCTCCATAGGCTGGACCCTAAGAGGGCGCTGAGTTTCTACCTGGAGAGGACTAAAGACTTTCGCTTGGATGATCAGCTGTTCGTAGGGTATGTTGGACAGCGAAAGGGCAGAGTGGTCCAGAAACGAACACTCTCCAGGTGGGTCATCTTGTGTATAAAGATTTGTTACTCTCTGGCGAAGAAAGTCCCTCCTGAAGGTATCAGGGCCCATTCTACTAGGGCTAAGTCTGCTACCTCGGCTCTAGCGAGAGGAGTTCCGTTGGTGGATATATGCAAAGCGGCAACTTGGGCGTCCCTCCATACCTTCGTAAAACATTATTGTTTGGACTCTGAAGTGAGGAGGGACGGTCATTTTGCTCGTTCGGTATTGCAAGATTTCTTGGTGTAATCAGGCGGGCACCCACCACGAGTGCGGTACTGCTTTGGGACTCTATTCATAAGGTGAGGAATCCACAGGTAGTTGTATCCATCAGAAGAACAAGTTACTTACCTTTGGTAATGCTTTTTCTGGTGGATACACTAGCTACCTGTGGATTCCTCACGGTCCCTCCCGCCTCCCCGTTGCCTGCCTGATTTCACAGTTATCTTGCAGTGGTTGGAAATATGTTTATTTGTATATATATATATATATATATATATATATATATATATATATGTATTTTAGGGTATCTATGTAAATATATGGGTTCAATGAACAATGTTATTGTGTGTGTATATATATCTTTCTTTACGGTTTTTGATGGGTCGGTTCTCACCTGTTCGCCTCAAAGGCATGTAAAAAATGAGGTGAAACTGACGTCAGTACGCTGACGGGGACCTCTTATTGGCACGTTGACGTCAGACGGAGTCACGTGGAGTCGTGCCATTATGACGTCCTCGTCGACGTGGACAGCTAGGAAGAAGACTTTCCGTCGGATGCTGACGCAAGGACGAATTCATAAGGTGAGGAATCCACAGGTAGCTAGTGTATCCACCAGAAAAAGCATTACGGAAGGTAAGTAACTTGTTCTTCTAGTCCAAAACCCCAGGGGCACCCTCGCCCCCCCTATTTCTGCCACATATTCCAATTTGCATATTGTTGCTGAACAGTTGCATGTAACTCAATGTCTCCCTCTTGCACTGGCCAAAAGTCTAAAGTCTGTTGAATTATTTAATTTGCCAAATCAAAAGCATACTGTTGCTCTTCACTCCATTCAAACTCATGTTTTTTTCTGGTTTCTTTGTACCAAAGTGTTAAGATTTTACTCAGATGAGGGTCATGCTGTTTCCAATAATCAAACAATCTCATGAAACTCTGTGTCTTCTGCTTAGTGCGAGGAGTAGCAAACTTCAACATCTTTTGTTTTACCTGTAACAAAATCTCTCTATGCTCTGGATTCCACTGAATTCCTAGAAACCGCACATTTTGCAACAGTCCCTGTATCTTGTCTGAATTAATTGTACACATCGTACTCTGCAAATGATGTCTGAATATACCGGTAACATCATCAACTTCTTGCTTGGTATAATCTTTTAAAGAATGCATTTCAACTCCTGCCAAAAACTGTGGGCTTCTCTGTATTTTTCATCCAAATATTGGCTGCTCATGATGCTGCTCATGCAGCTCACACTGGCCCCCACCTTTTTTAACCTCCTCATTACTGGAATGTGAAAAGTCAGATTCCCCTGTAACTGCTTGGTAGATTACAGCTTTATCTTGTAATAACTTGTTCTGCTAACTTGCTTTCTTAATTTCGTATTTTCATATTCTGTTTACATCTCTCATGCATTTTTCTGTAAGCAGACAAAAGTATCCAAACCCTCTAGTCAAGAACAAAAGAGGTATAATTTCGTTTTAAAAAAACCTTTTCTGAACATGAAAACACATTTAATAAGTTTGTTTTATCGAAGCACCCATCCCAAAATTTAGAAAGTCCTGATAAACAAGAAAACACATTTGCCAAGACATCATAAGGCGTTTTAATTTCACTTGCATTTTCAAACATGGTTTGCAGTGCTTCCTTTAACGCTCTGAATAAAAATATATTTACACTTTTAAATCGTGCACTCGAAACCTCCAACCCCTCTTTTTAGACTGTCTGATCTACGCCAAAATGTTTTGCTTTCACTAATGACCGAGCTGACAAAAATCTCTGAATGCACTTCTTAGTTCAAAGAAGACATTTATTATTTTACCACGAAGTTCCTAAAAGGAGATCTGCATGTTGAAAGCATAAGTTTAAAAATAGTCACAGCAATGAAAGGAAAACATACCAAAATGATTCTATACTGCAATGTACCCATCAAATATATGTATTTATATTATAATGTAAAGCAAATAATGAAGTAAAAATGCATCACCGTAGGGCCTGCCAAGTTCTTCATCTTTCTCATGCCAGCAAGACGATGACTCCGTTCGACTGTGAAAGAGAAAGAGATCTCCACCCTCACGAGAAAGATATCAGGCATCCGACGTCCAGACCCCTGATTGAGGCCACTCACCCTCTCATTGTCGTACTGGGTCTTTTTATATCTTTAAAAAACAAAAGGAGCTTTCTGGAAAACCCCCCTCATTTCACAATTCAAACATGTTGACCAGTTTAGGTCAGGGTTGAAAGAAACAGGCTGGAACTGACCAGTTTCCCAAGGTGTCTCTCCCAAGCCTAAGCTGTTCCCTGCTGTACCATAAACATCAGTCTACTACATCCTTATCATGCTGACTGAGTAACTCCTCCATATTGTGCACTAGCTCTTTGGTGACAATATGTCCTAGCTCTTCGGTGAGAAAGAGCACGAAAACAAGACAGAATGCACAGTTTACAATGTGGAAAATTACAGGCAGCTTTAACATGGCAGTGTCTAATGCTACGATAAAGTCAATAGGCAGAATGAATCTAAAGCTAAACTGAATACGAAATGTAGTCTGTAACTGGTGAACATTAGACAGCTAGGCCAGGTGCAAAGTGGTGCAACACGAAGTCATTGGTCAAAAACACATATTTCACTACACCCTCCTGTGTTGTTTCTTCCACTAGGACGCTGTACTGGGTTAAAGAAGGGCTATCTTTCCAGGATCAAAGTGGTAAGTATGTTAAAGTGCACCAGGTAAAAACAAGGTTTATATCACCATTTACATGACCATAAACACAACAAGATGTGTAACCCCTGGTTGACTACATGCACATATCTTGTACTGTGTAACTTAAGTTCATCTGCTCCTTTGACCTTATCATGGAATACTTCTTCTTCCATCATTAAGATTCATAAAGATTATAAATTACATTGCAAGTGCTATAATTAAGGTTATTTGTATCAACAAAAACGGAGTATGTCTGTTTAACAAATAAACACATAAAGCCAAGTGCAGAGCCACCCACAGAAATCCTGCAGAGCCTTGACGTGATACACAAGACTCCTAGTCTTCCACCGAAGTGATGGGTGTGACACACTTGAGCCCCTGCAGGTATGCCATATCTCAGTCCCACTCTCCTCCTTGACTAAGTATGCACCAGGTTGTGGTACTCTCTACATCCCCCTCGGGCCATGAGGTTAGATTGTATTCCGAGATGCCGATGGGATGCCTGCTCATTGTGGTTTGCCCTCCTGTATTTATAGTAAACCCAGATGATTTGCGACAACACTGTATTCCACGCCCTCTCCTTCCAACTCATGGGCAGCTGATGTAGCCATGACTCACTTTTCTGATCCATTACCTGCCACTTCCATTAAATTACACATTCTGTGAGTATTTTCTTCTGAGACACAGATATACTCTGCTGTTTAATGTCCAGCTACTACATTGTGTGACAGATCTCGAACACATTATCTGCCAAGATGTTTTCTTGGTTAGATTTGAAATCAACAGATGTTGCTCTTATACAAGAGACTCAGTTATCGGTGTTAGAGGCACAGAAGCTGAAAAGGTGCTGTGTGGAAAGGTAATACACATGCCTACAATAAACCAGGGAAGAGCAGAGCTTCTGGATGCCGTGCAGACTTCAGTGTTGCAGAACTGTACACAAAATCACTTCTCATCAAGACACTGAAAGTTTGAGTAGGCATGAAAGACAGCTAAGTCTTTGTCAATTCTCCTTCTGAAACACAACCATGATCTTAGACTTTATCTATGCACCTTATTGCACCAAGATGACTTTCTTCTCTGAAATCTCAAGGCTAATCACAAGCTTTGGAAGGACCATATCAATAATTGAGGAGACTGGAACTCGAATTTATGCAAAATATGAATATAAGACAGATCCTGTGACCACCACAAGAAATTCTGTGAGGTATGATGCAAGATTATGTCCTTGAAAGTGTTTTGATGTTTGATTAATCCCAGACAGATATCTAGAGTCATTGGTAATAAGCAACCGGGCAAGCTGCCTGGTCAAGATGGCTTGCCCACTAAATTCTATAAGGTTTACTGCCTTAAACTAGCCATAGTGCTCAGAAAGTGAATACAAATGTAGAACCACTGGCCTACACATGCCTGATTATATTATGGTCACAGTATCTTTGCTACGAGTAGAAGGGAAAAACCCATTGCTATGCTCCAGGTCGATCTCTTTGATTAATATGGACACCAAGATTCTGGTCAGGCTCCTCGTGGGCAACTACTCAAGTTAATTTCAACACTCCTACAGTCCTCACAGGTGGGGCACGTATCATACCGCTCCTCCCAGGATAAGCCACAAACGCTGCAACAACTGCTGTGGCCAGTTAAAGATGATGGACACAGTCGACTTTAGGTGTTGGTAAGGCATTTGGTTGTGTGGATTGGGGTGTATTATTCAGAATGCTATAAAAGCGGCATTCTCGATTCTCTATCCAAGGTACAATGGGTGTATTATTCACCCACCAGTCAGGTCACTTGTGGATACATTACAGATCCAGAGAGGACCATGCCAGGGATGTCTGCTGTCCCGTCTCCTGTTCATTCTTGCACTTGAAACTGTTGCAGCTGTCATCAGACAGTCAGGCAATTTTTGTGGCATCCAAAGGTCTGCAGGGGAGCAGAAAGTAATAGTGTACGCAGACAACTTCTTGCTCCACCTAAACCAGATATAGCTGTCCCATCCTCGTATTTCTGATCTGCCACTTGTAGGCTTTGGGTTACATGATCAATTGTGATAATTGTGAAGTTCCTCCCCAGAGAGATTCAGCTATTCATCCCTAGAACAATCTTCATTTAAGAGGGTTCACACAAACCTTAGGGGCCTTAGTATACAGATTGGTAGTGGTCTCAGGAAGATTATGACTGATAATATTCACCCAGGCTTCACAAGGAGGGACTTCTCTAGGTGTTCAAAACAGAACCTGTCTTTGTGTGGCCGAATGTAAGGAGAGAAGATGATGCCTATGTCATGATTTATTTACATTTTTGGCATGCTTTCCTTAAAAATTCCAAATAACTGCTCCAGATTGACAGTCCGATAAAGACATTTATATGAGCAAACCTGAAGCCAAGACCTATAGAAAATAAACTGCAAGCTACAACGGTGTCAGGAGGTTTCAGACTCTCACACTTAGAGCTTTACCACAGAGCCACCAGATATTATACCTATCACACTGTTATCCATAAGAGGTGGCTAAGCCCACATGGATTCTTATGGAAGGCCAATCACGAGTAAAGAAGCTAGGACTCAACATCTGGCTACACTTATCTACACAACTGTGACAATTCCACCTCATCCAGTAACCATATGCTACACACACCAGTGTACAACTGGAAAGTGCCTTAGGTCTTTGCAACAATCCCTGTCCTCATCTGTTTCAGAACAAGGGTGAGATCCAGAGACATAGTGTCAACCATTTATGGATGCATGCTATAGGTCTCTTTGACAAACCACATGACAAATCACTGCTTCAAAGTCTGAAAGAAATGTTTCATACACTCTCTGGAAGAACACTGTTCTGACTCACTCTTTTATCTTGAAAAGATTCTATGACAAGCCGGACTAGAATTTATTTTATTCAAAATCCTCCATGACTCCATGAGATTAGCTGTCTGTCTGCCAAAGACCAGTTGTGGACAATACCAAAAACTTACAGTGGGCTTTGAGTCTGCCCATTTTTTGTTACGATTGGTTGGCTGTATTGTCACATTTGTGCTTGCTTTTTATTCCATGGTTTGCCTTTCTTATGTTTGTCCCTTCCCTGGAGCATAGCTTCTTTGCCATCCTTGTGATTGGCTGACTTCTTCCTTCCACTACTCATATTTAGAGAATGACTTTTTTCCTTTTCCTATGCACTCGACGAAGGTGGACTTCTTTTATTGCTCTCTCTTGTGTGCTGCTCCCGCCTTAAGTACCCACCGCATATGGTTTGTTTTGCTCCCTCTTTTGCGTACTGCTTCTCCCGTTTCATACCGGCCACCATTCCACGCATGCCGTGCTGCCCCCATCCTCCCTCACATGTCCATTTCTTCAACCTCCCCGACTTATTTTTTAATTATTTATTCCCTTCCCCGGCCTCAAGTTTCTCTATTGGTCGGCCACCTACACCCTCCTTCTTCGGTCCCACCCCTTTCTTCATTGCTCCCCCACTCACTATCCTTAAAACATATATATTGTCAGACCTGACAGCCTTAGAGTTGTCATCTCCCAACATTTTGCCTCCCTCCCTCCACTTTTCTGACACTGTTTTTACTGGTTTTTAGGACTCTGCACATTTTACCATTGCTAACCAGTGTTAAAGTGCATATGCTGTCTCCCTTAAACATGGTAACAACGGTTCATCCCCAATTGGCACTACATGTTCCCAGGGCCTGTAAATTAAATGCTACTAGTGGGCCCGCAGCACTGATTGTGCCACCCACATAAGTAGCCCCTTAACCATGTCTCAGGTCTGCCATTGCAAGGCCTGTATGTGTGCAGTTTCACCGCCACTTTGACTTGGCATTTAAAAGTACTTGCCAGGTGTTAAACTCCCCTTTTTCTATATATAAGTCACCCCTAAGGTAGGCCCTAGGTAACCCATATGGTAGGGTGCGATGTTGGTAAAAGGCAGGACATGTACATATGTGATTTATATGTCCTGGTAGTGAAAAACTCCTACATTCATTTTCCACTACTGTGAGGCCTGCTCCTTTCATAGATAGCATTAGGACTGCCCTCATATACTTTTTGAGTGGTAGATTGTGATCTGAAAGGGGTAACCAGGTCATATGAAGTATGGCCAGAATGGTAATAGAAAATCCTACTTATTGGTGAGGTTGGATTTTATATTACTATTTTAGAAATGCTACTTTTGTAAAGTGAGCATTTCTCTGCACTTAAAACCATCTGTGCCTTACAGACTATCTCCAATCAACGTCTAGTATGTGCTGGTTGACAGCTCCCTTGTGCATCTCACCAAGACAACCACAAACTCAGGACACTCAGTCACACCTGCATACTGAATGGGTCTTCCTGGGCTGGAAGGGTGGAGGGCCTGACACTTACATTTCAAAGGCTAGTGGCCTGCCCTCATACAAACAATTGATAACCCCCACAGGTACCCTGGCAGACAGGACTGGGCTGAAAGGGGACCTTGTGCACTTCAAAACCACTCTTTGAAGTCTTCCCCCACTTTAACTGCGTTTTTGGGTATATAAACTGGGTCTCTGAACCCACCAACTCAGACACTTCTGGACCTGCACCTGAACTCTGTCAGAAGACCTGCCTGGCTGTCCAAAGGACTCTCTGAACTGGTTTGCTGGGAAGGACTGCTGCCCTCCTGACGTCTTCCTGTGCTGGAAGGACTCTGCCTTCCCCCAAAAGTGCTCTCCAAGGGCTTGGATTGAACTTGCCTCTTGTTCTGAAGTCTCAGGGACAACAAAGACTTCAACTGCTAGCTTTTTACTAGTACCCGACTACAGTGACTCGGGAACGACTTCAGCTACGTCGCAGCCTGCTCCCGCTCCGTGGACCTCGCTGCACGCAATGACCGCAGCCTGCAATGCAAATCTGACGTTGCTGCAACTCTGCTGACGTCACTCAGGATCATTGCGACACTGCGAAGTCCACACATCACGTCCTGACAGGCCGGAACCAGCGACCCCGCCCGGTCACAGGGAATTGACGCATCGCGGACACTGCCACATCATCTCCCCCTGTATCGTGGACCTGACGCCTCACCTCCCCCTGTTTCGCAAATCGGAGCCAACGCCTCTTTCCTTGGAAGCCGTAAGGGACTGATGCCTCTTTCCGACTCCGTGCGACGTCCTTGTTCTTCGTTTTCAAAAGGTACTGTACCTGGGGATCCATGTGACTGGCACCAGTGAGTGCTGTTATATTGTTGGGAACAACTCCGTCAATGACACCGTGATAGCCCCATATGGAGCTATTGTGTTTTCTAGGTGCTTTAGTTGTATTTGATCTTTAAAAATTCATAACTTTATGTGTGTACATTGGATTTTCATCGTTTCAACAGTATTTTAATCAGATAAATGCTCTCTATTGTTCTAAACCTGTGTGGTGCCTTTTTGTGGTGTATTCTCTGTGTTATTGTATAAAGTTCTGCACAAATACTTTTCGTATTGCCCTCTAAGTTAAACCTGACTGCTTAGTGCCAATCTACTAGAGGATGGGCACAGGATAATTTGTATTGTGTTGTGACTTACCCTGACTAGGATTGTGGTCCCTACTTGGATAAGGGTGTATACCTCTGCCAATTAGATACCCCATTTCTAACATATATTTTATTTTTAATTTGTTTGGAGATTCTGGCAGTAGCCATTTGCTGTTGTAGCGCTTGCTGTCAAAAACTTTCACACAACTAAGCTTTTATTCTTTACTGTTCCAAGTGGCATCCAGATGTTGTAGTTGTCAATAAATAAATAAAAACATAGTGGTCAGGGCATTCCATAGGTGTGCGCAGGTGTGTTGACGAGTGTGCACATGTGTGGTGACGCATGTGTTAGCTTGTGTGTGGACACATGTGCATGCATGTTGACGAATGCATGTGAATGCCTACAGTATGACGTGCCTGCTGACAGCGTCATGACAAATATATGATCATGCGTATGTTCATGTCATCACATCTTACTAGCAAAGCCAATAGATCAAAATGGCGAGACCTATTGGCTTTACAAATGGTTGGTTTACATTTTAGGATGCTGCCAGCATATATCGTTGATCTGGTCACCGATCCACATCACATATCAGCATCCTGTGGTATTGATATTACCATAAAAGCAGCTGTGACGCGTGATACGCCTGATGTCTCTAACACTGTCTTATTAGAGAAGATGGTGGGCCATGTCAACCAATCTTTGACTTGACTTCTGCATGATGATTTGTGCCAAATACAAGCATAAGATGGCTGAACCGTGACGCAGGGTAGTACGAAGACAAATGCTCTCCTGAATACCCAAAATAACTCAGAATGACGCCTAAACCCTGTTATTACTCAAATCTCTTTGCCAAAGCTGTTGCTGTGTTTCACCGTTGTAACCCATTGTAACTCGCCTCACAGAAAGGACCGGGAGCAGTCGCTTAAGTGTTCAGTCAGCTCCTACTGGCATCCTGTCTCCCTCAACAACAGAAGAGGCAGGCCTAGGGCATTAGCAGTCATCATTCACCTCTTATCATTTACTATGGACTGTTTGCAGTTATGTGTTAAGCAGAATATTGGAATGATATAATTGGACTGTGCTCAAACCACCCGATTTGTAATTTGAACATTTTTACTTTTCTTGCTTCTATCCCCTTGAACAGCAAGACAGAAGATTCTCAATTGTGGGCAGAGCGCATTCAGTTCATAGATTTTGTTTAATAAATACCCATTTAAGTATTCAAATTCATATTTAGGTATCTGTATGAGGCTGTTTATTGTCAGTAACTGCTTTGTTTGTGAAAACTAATTAAATGGAACTGAACAGCCTTAGCAGAGTGCTGTGAAGGAAGTAGATCAGACGTGAGGGCTCTTCATAGAATAGCATGGAGTCCAGTCAGACCCTCATGGGATGGGGGCGGGGGGTGGAAACGCGCGCTTTGAACAACATGATACAAGTAGTTACAATTTCGCAACGCTTTGCCCCGAGTAAGGGTGTTTGCTCAAGTGACATAGCTAGCAGCAGAACGCAGTCTTAAAGTTCTCCCGTCTGCGACCCGCTCTAGAGCACATCCCTTTCTGCGGCCACGCATTCACCGCTCTGGCTGCGGGAGCATTGAGTGCAGAGTTGGAAGCATCAAAGGTCCTCATCTTGAAATCTTTCCACGGCTTTAGGAGTTATCACCTTATTCATTATTTGTCATGATCTTCACAGATTATGATTTTGCAGAGTTCTGTTTTGAATACTTGTTTGAAGAATAACAATCTTTAGGTTGCTTGAACTTTTTGGTCTTCCTAATCTATGCTTACGTGTTTTAAAGTATAAAGGTCCAGCTACATCCATAGGTATTTATCTGCAGTGAGAGTTTTCTCCAAGTGTGTAGTGTGTCATGCAAACATTCTGGTTTGTATGTTTTAAGTAAGGAGGTACATGTCGAGACATGTTTGTGTAGTACACCCATTCCCATTCCAATCAACATCACATTTATCTGTTCCCATACCAGGGTACCAGATTGTCAATCCTGACACGTTAGTTCGCATTAAGAAAGGTGATGAAGATTTTGTCGATCCACAGGATGCAGCAACAAGAGCAGAGATGATCGACAACGCCTCATGTAAGTCAACCTCTTTAAATATCTTGCAGGATGGCTGAAGGGCTTAGATGTCCCAGGTAGCAAAGGCTTTAGCTGAACAAAGTATTTTGCGGTATGATTTTCTATTGAGCAGCAAGTCTTGGCCTCACTGAGACATCACTTGCAACAACATGGCATGCATTAGTGTCACTGGCTTGAGAGTGTCATATTAACTCTGGCTTGGTGTTAAACTCCCATTATCACTTAACATCAAGATCTGCACTCCTATTCCACCTAAAGCACCATTATGGGTCAGAACTATTCAAGTCCTGATACTGTCACATGTTCTTCATTTCTTTCAAAGTCATAAGTAGCCTTCCCACCTCTCTGGATGAATGAACGAAAAAACTGTATGTCAGTTACCCAGGATCCTTCCTGTAACCGTCAAAACAAACTGGCATAAATAGCACCTGTGGTGCATGATGGGATACTGGAGAAGGGAGACTCCTTGAAGACAGGATGACAGGTTTTCAACCTAGATCTCCGCTAACATTGCCCTGTCTCTCGTTTCTTTGACTTTTAATATGTTTCTAGCCACTTGTTTATTGAATTAGTGAGTATTTGAATACAATTGGCTTCCTTTTAAAAACAATTAATACATTAAATTTGGCCAAATGTTCTTCTAGTAAGCTGCAGTATTTTTTTTATGCAAAGTGTAGGGTGTGTGGGTGCAGGTATATACAGAAGTATGCCCATCAATCTATAATATCTTATTTATAAAGTGCTCCAGGATCCCTCATTTGGTGGGACAATTCTGTGCTCCGGACCTAGACCACGATTCTAGATATGAGAGTTGTGCTTTTTAAGTGTTTCACAAGAATTCAGCAGTGGAAATCTCAGGGTGAAGCACTATACCTAGTAATCCTGATGTGGATAGTAACTACTGATAAAGGCCCCTTTGGAGTTCCTGTGGCACTAGCGATGAGGCCCTTATTGTGTATATGTGTAGATAAACACACAGGAAAGTATATTTTTAGGAGGCACCCAATACCTTCATTATGTATTGTAGAAATGGTTACTCTCAGGAATAACATCTACACGAATTGACACCAGACTTGCCAAAAGATCCATCTTGGCCCAGAATGTCCCCCTTTTGTGGTTTGACCTAAATTCTTACAGTTATGTTGAGGACATTAAAAATGTAGTGACAGCTACAAATCTGTTTGCAAGTCATGAATTGTTTTTCAAACCAAGAACGGCTGATTGGTTGCAAAACTATGCACATTTTGTTATGACCATCATTACATGATGGGAGCTGTTCCCAAACCACAACGTTGATTTTGGGAACCTGTGCCACAGAACTGAGTTCTGGGGAGCAGTGTGAGGGCAAGAGAAGCACTTCCCAATCTAAAAGGAACAAAGGAAAACTCAAAGGCATACCCCAGAGGTATAGAAACCAACTTATTTCTCCCATAAACCGTGCAAAATTGTGATGCAAGGTTCACAGACTGCAAAGAGTAGTTTGCGAACAAATTTACAGACTCAAAAGCCTTTTTTGATCAACAACTGCTTGTACACTGCTTCTTCCAGTTTGCAGATATTAAAAAAGAAAAGCCCACTTTCATGGCCCAAATGGGCACTGAGAGTAGTGGGTCTGGCCTTAGGTTGAAGACCATATCATGTCTCATAGCCTCCTGAGCATTGCTGAAGGCAGTGCCCCAGTGGGCTCTCAAGGTGGAGAGACTCAGGGCGAAAGGGCAAGCCATGTGCCCTTCAAGATCTGGGGCCATTGGAACTGGGAACAATGTATGCCAAAAGGCACATTGTGTGAATGTGCAGGATATGCCCGAGGGGCTCTGAAGACAGGGTGACTGAGCGCAAGTATGCCTAGAACAGAGCCCAAGAAAAAAACATAAAAGAAAGCACTGATACCAGTGTACTCAACAATGAACTGTTATTGAAAAACACATGAATCTAAAAAATTGTCAGTAGATGGGATGTCCTCTGAAATTCAGCATTTAGTATGAGTTGGAGAGTCATAAGCTCAATGCAGTGCGCGTGACCAGGCACATAATGACAAGTGATGACATCACAAATTACTTTTTTGTGCTTGCTATGTCACCTTTTCTCCCCACCACAAGCCACTGAATGTGTGCTCCTCCTCAGGTTACTCTGCCACCCATCCAGACATTTTACTTCGGATTAAACAAGAGGAGGACTTGTATTGCAGCAGCTGGTACGGCATCGATGAATCTGGGATTGGTAGAAATTTCTCCAAAGGTAAGTTGGCTGTTAAGAATTTTAAATCTTTCTCATTTACAAGTGGAACAAGCACTGCTGCATTGGTTAGCTAGACCTACTAAAGGGGGTGGTAATTTTGCATTGCAGAACTTTTGCTGGACCCAGGCCCAAAACCACATGAGGCACAACATAAGCTGGTCATAAATCCTACAGGAAAGCTCCTTTGGCTAAGATTGTGGAAACCTTTGGAATTGAGATTCTGTCTTACGCATACATCACCCAATTAATGATCTCATTTTGGGCATGATTTTGCGATAACTAAATCTAGGTTCTTTGATTGCATGCAGAGAGTTGCCCAATGGATGAAATAGAATTGTTTACAGCTGAATGAGGGAAAGACAAATCCTATTATTGGGCAAGGCCAAGGAAAATTAGTCTGAAGACTCATGACCTAGTGAGCTGAGAACTGCGTGGGCCTAAATTAGGTGGTAAAAAACCTGGGTATTCTTTTAGATGACAAGCTTTTGATGGCCGAGTAGGTTAAAGCAATTTGTGGCTCATGTTTCACCATTTTTCACCTGCGTAGGAAAACATTCCCCTGTCTTCCCCTTAACTGCAGAATATCCATTACTCAAGCCCTTATAACCAGCCGGTTAAACCATGACAATGTTCTCTTGGTTACCACTAATGAGGTGCACTTGTCTAGATTGCAGGTAATGAGACGCAGGTGTCTACATTGCAGGTGATCCAAAATATGGCAGCTGGCCTAGTATGCAACCTTGGCTCTCCTTCAGAACCTATGCTAAGATCACAGGCAAACGGTTTTGCTAGGCTTCTCTTCAATAAGGGACTTTGTTGAGAGATGTCTGGCTTAGGAGGAAAAGTCATGTATTAGGTGGCACTCCCTTTTGGGCATCTTTGCTCCACACACCTCAAGTTGACAGTTTGCTTTCATCAGTGAAATTGGTTATCTGCATAGTTACTTGTGCTTCAGTCCTGTGTGAAACCCATCAGTAGAAAGTGGAAGTGAGTGGGAGGGGTGTAGTTGATTGAGAGGTTGTACTGCAATGTACTGCCCATCTTCAATTGTTTACTGTGCCGTGATGTATTGGGAGATGAATTGTGTCATCGTGAGAACTAAAGAGTGGGAAGATTGATAGCAAATGTAAGAATAGAACTCTAAATAGAAATAATTCAAATGTGTTTAACCTGTTTATTTCTTTGTGAAGCAGATCACACCATTGTTGATTCTGATCTACTATTTCTGAGAAAGAGAGAGGAAACCCTTTGTGTGGAAGATTCTCCGAAAACAGACAGAGGAATCGATAGTCATGTCAACACAGGTCGGCAGCTAGCTATAAAATGTTTACCCCATTTTGCTTAAGTAATTTTCAAGCACTCTCTTCCTTTACTCTGTCTTTACACCTTTAAAGAAAAGGAAACATCTGTGCAAAACATAGGAAATATTGTACCCCTCATCTCGATGCTCCTATACAACTGAATGCGTTATCCGCTGACTCTGACAGATTTAGGCCCTCATTCGGACCTTGGCGGGCGGCGGAGGCCGCCCGCCAAAGTCCCGCCGTCAAAATACCGTACCGCGGTCGCAAGACCGCGGCGGGTATTTTGACTTTTCCCCTGGGCTGACGGGCGGCCGCCGAAAGGCCGCCCGCCAGCCCAGGGGAAAACGACCTTCCCACCATGAAGCCGGCTCGTAATCGAGCCGGCGGAGTGGGAAGGTGCGACGGGTGCTACTGCACCCGTCGCGTATTTCACTGTCTGCTATGCAGACAGTGAAATACTAGCGGGGCCCTCTTACGGGGGCCCCTGCAGTGCCCATGCCATTGGCATGGGCACTGCAGGGGCCCCCAGGGGCCCCGTGACACCCCCTACCGCCATCCTGTTCCTGGCGGGCGAACCGCCAGGAACAGGATGGCGGTAGGGGGTGTCAGAATCCCCCATGGCGGCGCAGCGAGCTGCGCCGCCATGGGGGATTCAAATGGGCAACGGAAAACCGGCGGGAGACCGCCGGTTTTCCATTTCTGACCGCGGCCAAAGCGCCGCGGTCAGAATGCCCAAGGGAGCACCGCCGGCCTGTCGGCGGTGCTCCCGCCCCCGTTGGCCCTGGCGGTGCAACACCGCCAGGGTCATAATGAGGGCCTTATTCTCTGAACTCTACATTGCTGTGGGCGGCAGAGTGCCATCACGCTTCTGGATTGACGTGTGCATATACTGGTGTTGCACATCTAAGAGCCTGCTGGCACACCTAAAATATAGATCTGTGCTTGTGTGTGGATTCTAGGCCCTCATTATGACATTGGTGGGAAAAACTGCCTACCGCCACAGAGACGGCCGCCAAAAGACCGTTGCCATGGCTACAAGCCGACTGCCATATTATTACTGTAGCCGGAATACCACCGGAAGGATGGCGGAATTCCGGCTACGGTCATGGTGGCGGACGACAGTAAGGTGGCGCTGCTGCCAGCTGCAGCGCCATGCTAGTAGACCGCCGCAGACCGTATGATGACCCATGATACGGTCTGGCGGTGTTCTGTTGGCAGAAGCTGCTGCTGGCAGCCGCGCCCAATCCCGTCTCCAGCCGGAGGACCCCGTGAAATCAGGTAAATTGGGTGCTCCGACAGGGGAGGGTGGGTGGAGGTGTTGTGTGTGGGTGTGTGTGTGTATGTTTGTGTGTTCGTGAATGCGGGTGTGCGTTGCATGTGGTATGTGTGTGCATGTGTGAGTGCGTGTATGTTTTGTTGTGTGAATGCATGTGTGCTTGTTTGTATGTCAGTGTGTTTGGATGTGTGTGTGAATGGATGAATGCATGCATGGGTGCATGTGGGTATAAGTGTGAGTGTGTGTGATGGTGCCTGAAGGTGTGTGTATGTTGGGGTGAGTTTGGCGGGGGAGGGGGGCGGGGTGGGGGTTTTGGCTCTGGGGAGAGGGCGTGGAAGACCCCTATCAGTGACAGGGAAGGGATTCCCGGTCACTGATAGTGCCTACCACTATGGTTGTTGTGGCGGTAAGGAGGCCACGAAAACCATGGCGGTACGCGGGGTCATAATCCCTCGGGCAGGCTAGTGACGGCCGTCTGGCTGGAGACTGAAGTCTCCAGCCCGGTGGCTGTTACCGCCGTGGCGGACGGAGTGGTACGTTTGGCTTGAGCCTAACCGCCAATGTCATATTATGAGAAAAAGTACCTCCAGTCTGTTGGCAGTACTTTTCTCCATAATACCGCCGTCCACCAGGGTCATTATGAAATTCGTGGTAAAAACTGGCTACCGCCACAGCAACGGCTGCCAAAAGACCTTCGCCATGGCTACCAGCCGACCGCCATATTATGACCGTGGCCGGAATACCGCCAGAAGGATGGTGGAATTCCAGCTATGGTCATGGTGGCGGACGGCGGTAAGGCGGCGCCTCTGCCAGCAGCAGCCCCACACCAGTAGACTGCTGCAGACTGTACCATGATCATTGATACGGCCTGGCAGTGTTCTGCTGGCAGACGCTGCTGCTGGCAGCAGCGCCCCGTCCCATCTCCTGCCATAGGACCCCTGAAATCAGGTAAGTTGGGTGCTCTGACAGGGAAAGGGGGTGGGAGGTGTTGTGTGTGTGTATGTTTGTGTGTTCATGAATGCAGGTGTGCGTTGCGTGTGTGGATGTGTGAGTGCATGTATGTTTTGTTGTGTGAATGCGTGTGTGCTTGTTTGTATGTCAGTGTGTTTGGATGTGTGTGTGTGAATAGATGAATACATGCGTGGATGAATGTGGGTAGAAATGTGTGTATGAGTGTGTGTGAAGGTGCGTGTATGTTCGGGGTGGGTATGGAGAGGGGGGGCGGGGTGGGGGTTTTGGCTCTGGGGAGGGGGAGTGGAAGACCCCTATCAGTGACAGGGAAGGGATTCCCTGTCACTAATAGTGCCTACCGCCATGGTTTTCGTGGCGGTAAGGAGGCCACGAAAACCATGGCGGTAGGTGGGTTCATAATCCCGCAGGCGGGCTAGTGACGGCCGCCTGGCTGGTGACTGAAGTCTCCAGTTCGGCGGCTGTTACCGCCGTGGCGAACGGACTGATACATTGGCGGTTTGGCTTGAGCCAAACTGCCAATGTCATATTATAGGGACAAGTATCGCCAGCCTGTTGGCAGTACTTTTCTCCATAATACTGCCGTCTGCCAGGGTCATAATGAGGGCCATAGTGTTGACCTGCTCCTGTTCACTGAAAGCATCCATCACTGTCAGTGAAATAAATTCTTTGAAACCTAAAACATACTCATGAGAAGACTTCAACAGACTGCTGGCTTCATACTTGCATATGCACTCAGGGGGAGTTTCATTTATCCACTCCTGGAACAAGTAACGTATCCTTATAAGGACGCCTGACAGGCTTTGGTATTTCTCAGATCAAATTAATGACACTGAGACCTAATTGTTAAACTTGTTAAAGCTGAACATTCCCTTTCAAAGGGGCAGATAAAAAATTATTCCTTATGACCTCATATAGGCGTTGCATCCACGTGACGCAACAGAGATCCAGCTAATTTTCAAATTTTTTTTTTCACCCCCTACTCCCCCACTGCCTTATAAAATGTAAACATTTTTAGCCCTGTTCCTTCGTATATCTTTGCAGCCTTCTAAGTAACTGATAATGGAGAGCATAAGGCAGAGTTATTCTTTTACATAGATTTTGGTGGGATCTCAACCAGTCCCCTAGCAGCTGGAGCATTCATTGCTGTAGAAATCACATATAGTTGTGTGTAAAAAGGAATACTGTATGTTTGGAAGAGCATGTTGAAACCTCCTTCAAAGACGAGCACCTCTTAGGAGTATGCCTGAAGAGTTGGTCTAAAAGTTGTTTAGGAACCTGAAACCTTGCTTACTCCTTAGCCCAGGAGGAAACTCTCTTTATATGAAAGACTATTGTCTAAGACATCCTGCCGAGCCGTAAACCGGGTTGGTAGCTGTACAGCTAGTCAGCAAGAGGTAGGCTGCCCGTGAGAAGAGCGAAATTCAAAACCAAACCTGAGCAACCGTCTTTTCAGCTGTTGCTTCTCCGATTACGCCAGTTCTTCCCAGGTTACCGTGTAAACAGCAGCAATGCCGCTTGGTGAGTTGTGCTCCATAAAATGTCAAATAAAGAAAAGAATTGAATGGTGACTGTTGACCAGTAGGTAGATATCTGGTATATCTTAGAAGAAAATTGGTCAGCTGCGTAGTAGATAAACAGGCTCTAGAAGCAGTATTGTTGGAATATGTCCTAGAGGTAACCTCTGTTTTCCACAACTTAAGACTTGTTATTATCAAGCGGATGTGAATCGCTCTTCAGCTGGGAGCTCTCTGGACAGTCTGGACCAATGCTCTCGCCTGTTGACCCCAAAGGACAAAAGCGTATGTCGGTTCCTACTGCGTGACGGCCGTGTCTTGAAAATATCCCTTTTGTCTCCTCATGGATTCGGAACATTATAGCCACCTTGGCCGGCCGGTTCACTCTCACAGGGAATGCCTGCAGTCTTTCCGTGCGCTCTGGAGACCTTCTGAGGAAGCTTCGTGTGACTCCCTTTTTGTGCCACCTTTGTGGAAGTGCTTGGTGGGGCCGGCGGGTATCTTTCTCGAAGGGGGCACTTCTCTTCTTCTAGTAGATAGAAAGCCAACCTCCGTTCTATGTCTTCAAGTGTCTTTGAAACAAAGGCCTGGCAGATTTTGAAACAAAATGCTTTATGAGTATTATAAAGACAATAAGTACAGTGTTCAATCCGCGGTCTGAGCAGGGACCGAGAAGGGATAGTTTCTCTTCAGTCTTGTTATCAGTTGGTGAAGGGCAGGAGCCCCCTGAGCCAGTAGAGTGGAAACAATCCACAAATACCCGAAAAACAAAAGAGTGTTGGAAGCAGAAGTGGGGGAACTGATTAAAGTCTGGATGCGTGAAGTAGAGGTAAAGTTGAAGTGAGAATTAGGTCAAACAAAAATTAGAGAAAAGCCTGCCTTGGGCACTCCCTCACACGTGACGTGGTAGAAATCCAGGCTATGGTTGCCTGTAGTGGAAGGTATAGAGCTCAGCAGTCCACCTCCAGCTGAAGATTGGTTATTTCAAATGAGGTAGATGTGTTACTAAACAAACACGTTTTGTTGAGCCTGTTACCATTTATCACTGTTTACTACTAAGTTACAGGTTACTGGTAAGCAGCTTCTTTTTTTCCTAGGCTACCTCAACTTCCTGGGCAGCTTTCCCTGTGGATTTGTTGTCTCTTTATTTTGCCATGGCTAACTCACCAAGGAAAGCCCTCTTCCGACCTCCTCTGGCTTGTGGCAAGAAGGGCGTCCACTCTGTTGATCCATGATAAGTGCATCTACTGCCTCCATCCAGACCATGAGCATCAGAACCTCAAGATCTGACAAAACTTCTCCACAAAAACTCTCAAGGCTAATGAGAGTATACAGGCTGAAGAAAGAGGGGGAGACACCTTTGTCTGATGAGGGATCCGCTCGAAAATCTGCATCCTGCACCTCTAAAAGGTGCATAAATTGCCTATGTCAACCTCTGACTAGAGGAAGATTCCTTTTCAAGTCTCTGCAGTAGATCTCTCTGCCCCAGGGGAGAACCCCTCTGCAGGCAGGGAGACAGAGGAAATCTCTGCTGGCAGTGAGGGAGAGCTTTTTGACAGCTCTCCCTTGCTGCGAGCAGAGTGTTTTGCTGTGGCCAGGCCACAGCAAACAGCTATGTCCCGGTGGTGGGCACCCCAGGACATAGCAGGAGCTGGTCCTGGGGGGTGGGGGTCCACAAGGCAATCAGTGGCTCCTTCAGAGGGGCCTCAAGGCCCCCCTCCAACAAGGAAATAGCCCCGGGAGGTGGTGGTCCCCGGGGGTCAGGGATCTGGAACGGACACCCCCTTTGTTCTTTAAAATTTGTGCCCCAGGGAGGTGGCGGTCCCCCACGGCTGCAGCGGGAGGCCAGGTGGCAAGTTCGCTGCAGTTAAAGTCCCAGGGAGATGGCAGTTCCCTGGAGCTGCAGGGGCCAGGTGCCCCACCGCGTTTCATTTTATTAAAGCCCCAGGAAGGTGGCGGTCCCCAGGGCTGGGGGGGGCTGAGTTTAGGGGGGGGGGGAGTGCGGTGGGCGGCCTCACCGCATTATATTTCTTGAAAACCCCGGGGAGGTGGTGGTCCCTGGGGGTGCGGAGGAGGCAGAGTGCCCCCAGGGCTGCAGGCCCCCTGTGTGAAAATATAAATACCCCCGGTACCTGGCCCACCTGAGAGGCTTCACTGAAACAAGCGCAGGAGTCTGAATCTGTGTATTTTTTAAGTTTTGCCAGATCCAATTTCATCCTCCTCTTTTATTATCTTTGATTGGTAGTCCAGGCTCCCATTTCTGAGATAAATGTAGAGTCCCAGACATACACTCTAGTGCAGTCAGACTACAGAAAAGTTATGGGTGCCTCACATCCTGACATTAGATCTGCCCAGCCTCTTTAAAAAAAAATTAGGTTGAAAGTCCATGGGCAGTTGGGGTAAGCCAGATGTTTTTGTTCAATTTGTTTTAATTAGCATAAGGTTAATTACCTTAATGTTTCCCATACTGTTTGCCAGGGGTTTTAAAATGTTCAGAAACATAATCAAAATGTTGCTGTTACTTTCTCTTCAAGAAAGATCGGGTAGATTTGGGTAGGGAGGATGGGCTTTCCACAGTACTGAAGGGCATTAATTTACTACTTAACAAGGACGTAATGTGACACCTGAATGTAGCTCACCAGGAGGCAATCACAAAAAGACCACAGTGAATAAATAATGCTATGTTAAAAAAGAGTACATAAATGCACTGACAACATAGTGAGGCATGGCCTCTCTTGCGTGTGTCTATAAAACTGACGTTTGGTCTTGAATTTTTGTCCTGAATTTTGACCCTTAGTCCTGAATTTTTGTCCTGAATTTTGACCCTTTGTCCTGAATTTTTTACAGTCCTGTCCAGAATTTGCCTCAATCCCAGGTGGTCACCCTAAGTGTAATATGAGGATGTATTAATACACACCTTTTAAAATTGTTTGCGTTTGTGTGAAATTAGGCAAATATTGCGAAAAAACGAAGCTGCATTTGTTGCCTCTGGTGTATTAATACATTTAAGATATTAGGCAGATCTCGCATACTGGGTGACCTTGTGGTATCAGAACAGCTAGGTAGAAACGTCGTTACAATTGTCACAATAATTAGTACACAACATTGACTCAACCTCTGCCCAACAAAGCATTTGTGTTGGTTTCAGAGCTGGATTGCCGTGCTGGAGTATGGAAAGAAGCTGAGGGGACCTCTGTAGGCCTCGTGGGAGCTCTCTGCACTAGTTACTGCCCTCAAGCATCACTCAGTGCTCTCACCAACAAGGCTACAGCACTGGTGTCAAAAGTGCCCTTTTCTCGCTAGCCTGCCATGTCACGGCAGGCCAGGTTTTTTTCTTCCAAAGACATATAACCAGAGTAGGTGGTTTTGAAAGAAAGAAAAAACCCAGCACATACATGCTCGACGGCATCTGTTGCACGCAGCCTCGGGCCTGGCATTGAGGCGCTGGGCAGGACAGTGAAGGTTCTAGATCACCCGGCCTGGTGCTGCGGTGTTTGTGATGACGGGAGGCGGGGGCTCTGCTACCGGAAACTACGGGGATGCGCGGTACCACTCGCCCCTGAACGATCCCCGCTAGATGCACACAGGTCGTCTGCTGGGTTCGGGGGATGCCCGGTACCACGCGCCCCTGAACGATCCCCGCTAGATGCACACAGGTCGTCTGCTGGGTTCGGGGGATGCCCGGTACCACGCGCCCCTGAACGATCCCCGCTAGATGCACACAGGTCGTCTGCTGGGTTCGGGGGATGCCCGGTACCACGCGCCCCTGAACGATCCCCGCTAGATGCACACAGGTCGTCTGCTGGGTTCGGGGGATGCCCGGTACCACGCGCCCCTGAACGATCCCCGCTAGATGCACACAGGTCGTCTGCTGGGTTCGGGGGATGCCCGGTACCACGCGCCCCTGAACGATCCCCGCTAGATGCACACAGGTCGTCTGCTGGGTTCGGGGGATGCCCGGTACCACGCGCCCCTGAACGATCCCCGCTAGATGCACACAGGTCGTCTGCTGGGTTCGGGGGATGCCCGGTACCACGCGCCCCTGAACGATCCCCGCTAGATGCACACAGGTCGTCTGCTGGGTTCGGGGGATGCCCGGTACCACGCGCCCCTGAACGATCCCCGCTAGATGCACACAGGTCGTCTGCTGGGTTCGGGGGATGCCCGGTACCACGCGCCCCTGAACGATCCCCGCTAGATGCACACAGGTCGTCTGCTGGGTTCGGGGGATGCCCGGTACCACGCGCCCCTGAACGATCCCCGCTAGATGCACACAGGTCGTCTGCTGGGTTCGGGGGATGCCCGGTACCACGCGCCCCTGAACGATCCCCGCTAGATGCACACAGGTCGTCTGCTGGGTTCGGGGGATGCCCGGTACCACGCGCCCCTGAACGATCCCCGCTAGATGCACACAGGTCGTCTGCTGGGTTCGGGGGATGCGCGGTACCACGCGCCCCTGAACGATCCCCGCTAGATGCACACAGGTCGTCTGCTGGGTTCGGGGGATGCGCGGTACCACGCGCCCCTGAACGATCCCCGCTAGATGCACACAGGTCGTCTGCTGGGTTCGGGGGATGCCCGGTACCACGCGCCCCTGAACGATCCCCGCTAGATGCACACAGGTCGTCTGCTGGGTTCGGGGGATGCCCGGTACCACGCGCCCCTGAACGATCCCCGCTAGATGCACACAGGTCGTCTGCTGGGTTCGGGGGATGCCCGGTACCACGCGCCCCTGAACGATCCCCGCTAGATGCACACAGGTCGTCTGCTGGGTTCGGGGGATGCCCGGTACCACGCGCCCCTGAACGATCCCCGCTAGATGCACACAGGTCGTCTGCTGGGTTCGGGGGATGCCCGGTACCACGCGCCCCTGAACGATCCCCGCTAGATGCACACAGGTCGTCTGCTGGGTTCGGGGGATGCGCGGTACCACGCGCCCCTGAACGATCCCCGCTAGATGCACACAGGTCGTCTGCTGGGTTCGGGGGATGCGCGGTACCACGCGCCCCTGAACGATCCCCGCTAGATGCACACAGGTCGTCTGCTGGGTTTGGGGGATGCGCGGTACCACGCGCCCCTGAACGATCCCCGCTAGATGCACACAGGTCGTCTGCTGGGTTCGGGGGATGCCCGGTACCACGCGCCCCTGAACGATCCCCGATAGATGCACACAGGTCATCTGCTGGGTTCGGGGATGCATGGTACCACGCGCCCCTGAACGATCCCCGCTAGATGCACACAGGTCATCTGCTGGGTTTGGGGATGCGCGGTACCACGCGCCCCTGAACGATCCCCGCCAGATGCACACAGGTCATCTGCTGGGTTCGGGGATGCCCGGTACCACACGCCCCTGAACGACCCCCGCTAGATGCACACAGGTCGTCTGCTGGGTTCGTGGATGCCCGGTTCCACGCACCCCTGAACGAGGCCTGCTCCCAGACGTGAGCCTCAAGCAGTACAACCTCAGAGACTGGGACAGAAGTTCGTTTTCTTTGTCTCCTTTAGTTTTCCTTTCTTTTCCTTCTTTCAGTTGCTCCTCTGCTGTGTTGATTCCTTTCTCCTCTTTTATTTCCCTGATTTGTTTTCTAGTTCCTGACTAAGCATATTGTATCGTCTATGAAGATGTTTAATGCATGTTTACTTTAGATCTGGGCGGGTTGCAGGTGGGGGGGCGTTGCCCTTCACCACAGGATTCTCTCTGATAGTCATAAAGGGTCGGATACCTTTCCGATACCAGAACAGTTTTTAAAAAAAAGTTTGACTTTCAATCAAATTACATAGAAGATAGACTCAATAATGCAAACACAACAAAAACTTTTTGATTTAGCCGAAATAGAATTCAAACACCCTCTGTGGCTGAAAATACCACCCACAACAATGAAGATTAGAGGAAAAGAAAAGCAGGAAGTGGTGCCCCAATATTAAGTCTGCTTCTGATCTGTCACAGGTGACAGACTTGGACGATGCTCTTTTAAGAGTCCTGGAAGACCACGTAGTAGAGTGTGATTTAAGCAGTTCATTCCTTGGATCCATCAGAAGATACAGCATTAGTACACAGCCACAAATCCGTGGCCCACACAAAAACAGGGAGATGGGTAGGACTTAAAGTATTTCACAAATTATACCCATGGTGAAGAACGAGAGTTACAAGCAAAACCCCTTTCCATTTCACCATGGGGTTGCCTCTAATATTGTGAACATATAGAATGGAGAGCAAGCTAACCCAAGCTGAAAGGCGTGTTCAGGGCCTCCAATGTGAGCCCTTTAAACGATTAAGTAACAAAGAGAGACCTGACCCACTGAAGTTTCTGTATTGAAATCAGAGTCCAGATGATAACGTTTAGGAAAAGTATGGCCTGGCCTCCTCGTGGCAGCCTTGCGTGTTTTAGGGATGCAATGCTTTATCAAAGCGGCAGTAGACAGCATGCTCCCTCCCGGACAGCCCCAGGCATTAACAAGTTAAGATCTTTGTGCTTTGTCATAACTAGTAGCAATGCGTGCAGCTATCCACCTGGCTGTGGTCTGTCTACAGGACACTAAGCCTAACCTAACAACACCATCATTCGACCAAGGGTTGTTTCATCTTACAAATCTCTCAAGTCTTGTCCAAATAATAACAGAGTACTGTTGACATCGATTGTGAGTATTTCTATGTGGACATGCCAGGTGCCAAAGATGCTGGACGCCTAGTTGAGAGGCTCCCATCTGGGCCCAAAAATCCCAAGTCAACATGTGTGCAGGGACACTGCCCTGGCCCCACGATATCGTGGGCGTCGGTGTCCGCGACCCGGAGGCAAAGCGTACCTCACTTGCTGACTGGACCTGGCTTCATGGACTGCAGGCCGCCCCGTGCCATCGAGGTGGTGGTTGAGGAGTGCCCGGTGATGCCTGAGGATGACACCGTTTTCTGGTCTTGAAGGAGTGAGCCTGGAGCACACTGGAGGTTAGGCCAGCACCTCTGCAGTGGAGCTGGGCCCCCAGTAGCAGCTGTCCCACCCACAACAGCCTGAACTACAGGGCCATCAGGCAAGCTCAGGCTTGGAAAAAGGTGGATTGATTCCCCACGGAAAACCCAGTGACTGGTAGGGGCCTGCGCCACCCTGCTGCTCTGTTTCTCTGGAGAGGGGGTCCATGCAGAAACTGGGGGCCCACAGCACACTTTCAAGTCCTAAGAGTTGAAACCTCCAAGGGCCTGAAAGAGGCTGGGGAATCACAAATGTGATGTTTTGTTGCTAGATATTAATAGTTGTATACTTGGGTCCCCCCACAGAACTTCATAGGAGAGTTCCCTGATCACATACCCTGCTAACCTGCTGTGTGGCTGGCCTATAGCTGTGTCCAGTTTGATTGATGGCTGGAGGCCGGTTCATGCATTTTTTTTTTTTTTTTTGCAGAACCTCGAACTTGGGCAAGTCTGCAGCTGTTAGAATTGGCTCCTGAACCCTATACATCAGTCTTAGATTAGTGACATCTGCCCTACAGGGTACGCTTGCCGCAGTGTGCGTGGGACCTGTTTCCAGACTTGATGCCCGTTTCCTTGGACTGTGGTGGGCGCCACCAGATGGAGGCCCTTGACGGTTTGACACACGGACACTTGAAGGGGACAGTGGGAGAATGGTCATTGGAGTCCTTCTACCCGCTTGTCAACATTCAAAGAAGGCGGGGCTCTGCTGGAGAACACGAGGTACTAAATCATTGCCTGTTGGGATAGGAACGAGCGACCAGATAGAAGACGGCGGTACATAAAGGCTGACCTCGCTGACTTCAACCAGCAGCATTTGTGCTTCCTACGGAAATACACTTCTGCACCAACGTGCCCCAGCCATGACAGGTGGCAGAAACAAGAAGAACCAATCTAATACAGGACACGTAGAGCCCACATGGATAGTGCGTGAGGAGCGGCAGCAGAACCCAGGGACAGTCATGTGGAGAACCCGACTCCTGGTCACAGCATCACTGAAGACTGGATGAGTGAGCCAGAGGCTCATGTGCCGACAACCTAAACATGTGAAGAACGAGGAAGACTTGGGCAAAGGTGTCAAGCGAGCGTTAACAGAGAGTGTGCTGAGACACCTGCCCCATGTCATCAGTGGGGATGGGGGGTGGAGGAGGTCAGCCTCGCTACCACCTAGCCAGGATACAAAAGAACTATAACAAGGGACACGGTATGACAGCTGGGAAGATTGGGCTGGGGCTCCAACATACAGCTGAACTATGATCCTGGAGAGGACGGGCCGGCAGCTGATGGATGGTATTACACACCCCTTTAGGCAATACCGGTTAGTATCTCAAGGAGGGAGAAGAGAATGGGAGAGGTAGTGTGCTCAAGGTGTTAATCCTGTTAGGGCCTCTCCAGGTTTAGTTTTGGGTTGAGTTACTAACATAGTTTTGTATGTTGTTGCTGGAGGAGAGCAGTGGAAAGGAGAGCAGTGGAGTCAAGGGAGAGGGAGAGTGATGCTACCATCGTACCCATGCACTTTAAATGTGGCCGAACTCGGTGGCACCCGCCACCTGCCCACACTATCTACATCACATTTATAGGTTAGTGTAATGACTAAAACACAAGTATGAAGATTGTTACATAAAATGTTTGAGGCCTAAATAGCCTCACAAAACATCTGAGTGGTTTGTGGGAACTCAAGACATTGGGTTTGATATATGCCTTCTCCTCTTTAAACAAAGACTGGTTCTGTGCCCAAGATTGTTTCCCATACAATACCATGCAGCTGTACAGATGAAAATGGCAGGAGTTGCGATGCTGATTACTGACAAACACAAATTTGTTGAGGAGAGGGTTAAGACGGATAAACAGGGTTGATGGTTGACTATCCAACTAATACTCTCCCTCTCCGAGGACCACGCCACCCCAGAGACAACTTCAGCAATGCCATGACTCACGTCGCAGAATGGATGAAATCCAACTGCTTGAAACTGAACACGAACAGAGGTGAGGTTCTTCAGAAGCAACCCCTGCCTCTGGGATGACTCCTGGTGGCCCTCCACACTCGTACTATCTCCATCCCCGACTGACCACGCCCTCAATCTCAGTGTCATCATCAACAGCAAACTCGCCCTCAAACAGCCAATAAACGAAGTGGCCTCCTCCAGCTTCCACAGCCTCTGCATGCTACGGACGCTGTTCAGATGGTTCCCGATCGAAACCAGAAAGTCAGTCACTCAAGCAATCACCATCAGCTGATTAGACTATGGGAGCGCCCTCTACTCGGACTACCTGCCCAACTCCTCCACCGCCTCCAGACAATCCAGAACGCAGCAGCAAGAATCGTCCTGGACATCCACAGATGGACCCACATCACCCTCCACCTCAGAGGTCTCCACGGGCTGCCTGTGCACAAGAGGTGCAAAGTCAAGGTTTTCACTATCTCATACAAAGCCCTCCACAACATCGGACCCAAACTTATTAACCACCCACCTCCCCTTGACTTCTGGGGAAAGCTCAAGACATGACTGTTTGAGGATTAGCCTTGGATTCAGAGCGACAACCATCAGCGCCTGGATATCCCCGGGTGATAAGCCACGCTGTGAGAGAATGGGAAGATACCCCGACCATCCTCTCATCTATCTACACCCAGAACGATGGGAAGGAAAAAGTCCTGATGCCAGCATTACATGAGATACTGTAGCTCTCAGACAACCCAATAATAATGGAGGGGATTTTAACTGTGTGATGCACCCCACACAAGACAAATCACATCAGTGAATAGTGGAGGGGGGACTGGGGCACGAACTTTACCACCTTCAAGCAAATCCCAACTTAATGATTTGGGGTTAATCGTTTGGTAGCATCACAGACATCTGTTAGCAATAGACGTCTCCCACTTTTCGGCCACCCATCAGGTGTGTGCCCAAATTGACTACATATTATTTGATCAGAGGTTGATTCCAGGGCTTCAAGAGACAGAACAGGGCCCGCAGACTCTCTCTGATCATGGGCCAACATGTACTGTATTTGATTTGGCAGAGGCAGATGACAACAATACAGGATGTACATGGCGCTTAAATGATTCCTTCCCGAGGGTCTAGACTTTGTGTATGCAATGGTGGAAAGCATGAAAGAGTTCCTCGAGTTCAGTATGCTGTTGGTATGGAATGCTCTGACAGAGGTAGTGCGAGGGGCATTCATTCAGGAAGCTGGAAGTCTCTGTCGTATGGGAAAGCCTGCAATAGTACGTCTCAGGAAGGAGTTACGGTCACTCGAGCAAAAACACAAAACAAACCCCTCCAGAATCTGCAGAGACCATTGTATTCCATAGGAGGTCAGCTATGTGGCCTTGGATGCTAGGAAGCCATGTCTGTGCCAGAGTAGGGACTTGCTTCCTTGAGGGAGGCTGGAAGGGTGGCACTTTGCTGGCCAACAAGCTACGAGCGACTTGAGTGCTGAGATGTTTCTTGGAGATCAGAGACACGATATGTGAGATCCAAATAGCAGATTAATGCAGACTGCATGCATTACATTCATCCTAAGAAACACTGTACACAGCTGCCCTTTCAGACCGGTGGTGGCCATATCTTCATGTATCCCATCAAGCTTCCTACCCACCCTCTCTGCCTCAGAAGCTGTACAACTAGAGGGACTGGTAGGTTGGTGAAATCCCCACAGTAATTAAACAGCTGAAACCAGACAAACCTCCAGTCTCGGATGACTGTACTGCAGGGTTTTACAAACATATCAGCCTACAGCTGGTGCCTCTCTTGGTCGAGTGTTCGTTCCCTTGAGCCGTACCCAAGGCTTGTTCCTGTCCAGGGCTGAAACTACAGTGGCCCTGATTGTGAAATCTAATAAAGACTCCATGCTATGTGCGTCGTAGCGCCAATCTCCATGTTGAACATCGACACACACATATCTGTCAGGGTTCTGGCGAAACGCATGGAGGTTGTGGTACCTCTGTTGAACAATGCGGGCCACAAAAGAGCTGTCCATTTGATAGACCTGGGAAGAGAAGGGGCATAAGGAGGACATGTAACACTGCCTGGATGCATGCAAAGCATATGACAGATTGGGGCGTGAAGAAGGCATCACTCACCAGAGCAGGCTTTGAGGATATTTCAGAAGGTGGGTTGATGCACTCTATACCTCTGCCTGGGACAGGATGTGAGTTAATGGCAAGAACTCTCTGAGGATATCAATACAGAGGGGCACGCGTCAGCGGTTCCTCCTGTTCCCCCTGTCTGTGATGCTCTTCGCACTCTTCTTAGAGCCACTCTTACAGAAATACAGGAGCATCTAGGAATCCAGGGCATCTTTTTCACCAAGACACTTTCATGATGTCTGCCTTGGCTGATGACATTCTGCTGACCTTAAGGCACCATGATACTCCCTCCAGGAACTGATATCATGGTTTGGCCGGCCTCCAAGTTAACCTCAGTAAATCAGGGTGATTGAAGCTAGTAGACTTCCGATGGTCATTAAAAGGGCTTCAGTACTTGGGGATATTCTTAACACCTGACTTGTACATTGTTGGAAGGCAGTTAAATGTCTTGCCTACTCATGGGCACAATCACACCTTATCCTGGCTGTAGAGAATAGGTACACTTAAAATGTCAATCCTCCCAAAGATACTGTAAGTCTTTCAGACCCTCCTGTGTCTTTTAACAAGGAATGAGATCTCACTCTTACAGGATACATAGTGAACTTTGTGCAGGGAGACAAAAAACAGATACTTCATACCTGAGTCTGCAGGCCCCCCTTTCGGCAGGAGGGCCAGGTCTACATGACATATATAATTATTAGTTTGACTGCGCTCCCCTTTGGAGAGGTCTTTTGGGTTAAAAAGAGACAACTATGTTAAAGCCTCTATGTTTCACCTATAGGCAGAGTGATGCAAGAGACCTGGGACTATCTAACCTGATAGCGAGGACTTGTCTCTTATTCACCTCCACAAGCCCAGTAGCAGAAATGCAGACGTGTTCCCAGGCCTTGATAGAAATCGCTTCCAGTTATGGAGTGCACAGGACTGCTCTGGTTGCAAAAAAATTTCCAGAATGGGGCAATTTGCTCTTTTGAAGACATTATGGTGGCCATTACAACCCTGGCGGACGGTGTTAAAGTGGCGGTAAGACCGCCAACAGGCCGGCAGTAAAAAAATTGCAATTACGACCGTGGCGGAAACCGCCAACAAAGACAGCCACTTTAACACTCCGACCGCCACGGCGGTACAAACAGCGCGGCGGTCACCGCCAACAGACAGACGGGAGACAATGTACCGCCCACACTATTATGACAGGCCAATCCGCCGCCTTTTTCGGGGCGGTTTCACCGCGGATAAAAACACAGCGGAAACAGGAATTTCGATGGGAAAACGCTCACCTCTACACACTCCACGAGGAACGAGGACACCATGGAACCGAGACTCCAAATTCTCCCTGCGATAGTCTTCCTGCTCCTCTTCCAGGAGCACGAACGCCAGCGGCAAAGACCACGGTGAGTACAGCACCTACGACACAGGGGAGGCAAAAAACAGGGGGACACACACGCAACACCCCCACCACAACACACACACTAATGCATAGCAATATATCACAGTTACACCCCCCAAGCCCACCCGGAAGAATGTAAAGACCAAAGAAAATGAGTGTAACCATCGGAATATATTAAAAATAAGTAGGCAGAAATATATATATACACAATGTACAAAATAAATACCAGGCATAGTAGTCCAGGTACTGCACAAAGAAAGTCCGTGGAACACTGGGACCACACGGTATGAGCGAGGGCCACACAAGATCTCCGACCATGACGGAGAGAACACTGTAGGGGCATCAGACAGCAAGAAAACAGGCACATCAGGGGGAGGGAAAGGGGGGGCACCTCAGCCGTTTGAGTGCACGACGCCAAATCCACGAGGGGGCCACATGCCCATTGTTCAATCCTGGGGAGTCCAAAGCCACAGGCTCTCATGTCTCTACAGTGGGTGGCTTGCCCACTGTTCAATCCTGGGGAGTGCAAAGCCACAGTCTCTCAAGTCTCTACAGTGGGTGGCTTACCCACTGTACAATCCTGGGGAGTGCAAAGCCATAGTCTCTCAAGTCTCTACAGTGGGTGGGTTGCCCACTGTACAATCCTGGGGAGTGCAAAGCCACAGTCTCTCAAGTCTCTACAGTGGGTGGCTTACCCACTGTACAATCCTGGGGAGTGCAAGGCCACAGTCTCTCAAGTCTCTACAGTGGGTGGCTTGCCCACTGTACAACCATGGGGAGTGCAAAGCCACAGTCTCTCATGTCTCTACAGTGGGTGGCTTGCCCACTGTTCAATCCTGGGGAGTGCAAAGCCACAGTCTCTCAAGTCTCTACAGTGGGTGGCTTGCCCACTGTTCAATCCTGGGGAGTGCAAGGCCACAGTCTCTCAAGTGGATAACAGTTTCCACTGGTTCTGGAGGGGGACTGGTGCCCAGAGTGTTTCATTCTGTGAAGGACAGAGGTAGTGGATGGATCTCTCCACGGGTTCTGGAGGGAGACTGGTGCCCAGAGTGTTTCATCCTGTGAAGGACAGAGGTAGTGGATGGATCTCTCCACTGGTTCTGGAGGGGGACTGGTGCCCAGAGTGCTTCATCCTGTGAAGGACAGAGGTAGTGGATGACAGTCTCCACTGGTTCTGGAGGGGGACTGGTGCCCAGAGTGCCTCACTCACCCTGTGACGGACCCAGCTGCGTCAGTGCACCTGCCGCTCATGGGCTAGCGGTGCTTGAGATGGCGGTGCCCTGTTCAGCGGTGCTTGAGATGGCAGTGCCCTGTTCAGCGGTGCTTGTCCTGGCGGGGCCCTGTTCAGCGGTGCTTGTGCTGGCGGTGCCCTGTTCAGTGGTGCTTGAGATGGCGGTGCCCTGTTCAGCGGTGCTTGAGATGGCGGTGCCCTGTTCAGCGGTGCTTGTGCTGGCGGTCCTTAAGGCCCAGCGGGGCTGGTGCTGGCGGTCCTTCATGGCCCAGCGGGGCTGGTGCTGGCGGTGGCCTCCTGGGCAGCTGGGCTGGGGCTGGAGGTGGCCTCCTGGGCAGCTGGTCTGGAGGTGGCCTCCTGGGCAGCTGGTGCAGCTGGTCTGGGGCTGGACGTGGCCTCCTGGGCAGCTGGTCTGGGGCTGGCGGTGGCCTCCTGGGCAGCTGGGCTGGGGCTGGCGGTGGCCTCCTGGGCAGCTGGGCTGGGGCTGGCGGTGGCCTCCTTGGCAGCGGGGATGATGGCGGTCTTCTCCGCCGTGCTGCTCTTTCCAGACTTGCCGGGTTTCTTGTGGCCCTTCCCCACCTTGGAAGGTGTCACAGCTGACTCCACACTCCTAAAGCGACCCCTGGGAGCGGCTTTGGTGGCTGGAGTCTTCCCCCTCTCCCGCCGGGCACTGGCCAACTTCTGATGCTTCACAGGTGGGGGACTGTCTGTGCTGTGGCTCCGTGCCACACTGGCTGTCCTGGTGGCCGGTGCACTCCACATACCGGTGACTACAGGCACCACTGGTCCCGGAGATGTTGTGGCTGAGGTGCAACTTCGGGACCTATGAGATGGACGGGGTGGGGAAGGTGCGGGAAAAATGTCAAGGGTGGACAGGAAAAGTTTTTGGGACACACTGGGACGGGTAGCTGGAGGGGGTTTGGGAGTGGAGGAAGAGGTGGTGGTAGTAGGAGGTGTACGTTTGGTGACTTTGGGTGAAGGTGCATGCGCTGGAGGCTGTCGTGAGGTGGATGGCTATTGGGTGGGTGTGTGCCTGCGTTTGTGTATCTGGGGAGGGGGCGTCACAGACACACTGGGAGAGGACACAGGGGACGTGTGAATGGTAGTGGTGGTGGTGACTGCACGTGAGCGGGGTGTGCTGGTGGGTGTGCTGGTGAGGGACGTAGTGGCTGTAGAGGTAGTGCATGCAGGTGTGAGTGTAGACGAGATTGGGAGGGAGGAGGGAGACGACAAGGAGGGGGCACAGTAGAGGCAGTGGATGTTGGTGTGTCTGCATGTGTGTGTTGCTTCCGTGAGTGCCTGTGGGATGTGTGGTGCTTATGTTTGCCTGAGCTTCCCTTGTGTGTTGAGGTGTGTGCAGGCTGGTCTGATGGTGTGCTTGGGATAGGCAGAGGTACAGGGGATTGGGTCTGGGTGGAGGAAGATGGAGGGGGAAGGCTAGAGACGGGGACAATGGCTGCCTTCAGTGCTGAGGCCAGAGTCTGAAAAGCTCGGTGAAGGGCCGCCTGACCAGAATTAATGCCCTCCAGGAATGCTTTTGTTTGTTGCAACTGCCTTTCTACATCCTGGATGGCATTCAAAATGGTAGACTGCCCAACAGTGAGGGACCTGAGGAGGTCAATGGCCTCCTCACTGAGGGCAGCAGGGGTGACTGGGACAGGGCCTGAGGTGCCTGAGGCGAAGGTGATACCCACCCTCGTGGGTGAGCGGGCACGGGGCGAAAGCTGAGGGGCTGCTGGGAGGGCGGTACTGGTAGGGGGGGTGGCGGCTGTACCTGTAGATGCGGGGGCACAGATGTTGCCGCCACCACAAGGGAGCTCCCATCAGAGGACGAGTCCGTGTCGCTGGTGTCAGCTCCTGTCCCCGCCGTGGCGCTCCCCTCGCCCTCTGTCCCACTGGTGAATTCAGAGTCCGTAGTCTCGCCCTCCAGGGCCATGTGGGATGCAGCTCCCTCGTGCTCCGGTGCCACTGCTCCTCCGCCTGATGATGCTAATGCACACAAGAACAGGGAGACCACAAAAAGGGGGGGGGAACGACAGAAGAAAGACATGTTGAATGCATGGATTACCGCTACCGTTGCCGGACACGACAGACACAGAAGCCCCCTGCACTACGCCGCGTTCTTGGGCTCCACTGTTCAATTCCTGGGAAATGGCCTACAAGGCTATGGACGATATCTGCACACATAGATGACACAAAGGCATGAATAGCTGTACTTGGCACTCTACAGAGGTGGGGTGGGTTGCCACATGGCCTGCCTTACGGAGGGGCCTTGCCTACGGAACTCGCCCTGGCCTAGGGAAACCCAAAGCCCTCCTCCCCCACCCAGACACCTCCACTACGCGCAAAGTTAGCAGAATGAGAGTGTACTCACCCCCTTGTGTCTGCTGTGATGCCCTCAAGCGCCCATCCAACTCCGGGTAGGCCACTGCCAGGATCCTGAACATTAGGGAGGTCATGGTGCGACGGGCACCCCTCCCTCGTTGGGAGGCCATCCCCAGCTGAGCCTCCGCAGTCTTCTTGCTCCAGCGGTAAATATCCTCCCATCTTTTCCGGCAGTGGGTGCTCCGTCTGTGGTAGACCCCCAGGGTCCGGACGCCCTAGGCGATGGCACGCCAAATATCTTTCTTCTGGTGGGCGCTGACCTACATGAAATGTACAGGGGAAAAAGAGAAGTCATTACCAACTGCACCGTCACAGTGATTGGCCCCCATCCCTCCCCTTGCCATGTGGCACATGCATTCATCGTCTTTCATGCACGCAGCACTCTGCCCCCTTCCTTCTTGCATCCAGCCCTCTCCACACAGGCATAGCCCATACAACATGCTCCCTGTGTACTTACCTGTTTGTCTGGAGGACCGTAGAGTAGCGTGTACTGGGGGAGGACCCCGTCCACGAGTTTCTCCAACTCCTCCGATGTAAAGGCAGGGGCCCTTTCCCCAGACGCACGAGCCATTGTCTCTTCCAGACTGAGGTCAGAGCAGCACTTGCAGTGTAGGTCCTCTCCTGTCGAAGATCAGGTATCGAGTGATTGAACAGATAGAAAATGGCAGTCACGTCCTCGGCGGTGCGTACCGTCACCGCTGGCGTACATTGTCATTGGCTCCTGGGACCCATAGGGTCCAATGTTAACCAATGCAGCATTGCGCTGCGGTCTTCGACCGCCTAGCGTGACGGTGTACAACGCCGGCGCAGTTACCTCACATCCCATTGTCCCACTTCAGAGGTCAGGCAGCCGCCATTTCAGGGCCCCACATGGCTTCATTTTCAACTGCGTCACACATACCTAGGCCTAGACTCAACACACATACAGGCCACCTTTTGTGTATGGATGGTGTTCTGTGTAAACTGTGGGTACGTACCTCTGAGTTGGTTGACTGTGCTCGCTCTTGTCCTTCATAGGCACCGTCCGCTGGGACATGTGAGGAGATGGCGGCATCCTCCGGTGTACCGACCGTTGGTGGACCTGTCGACAATGGAGTAGCTACATTTGATAATCACCTACAGGCTTGACCGTGCCACAATCCAGGAACTGTGTACCCAGTTGGAGCCAGACCTGATGTCAGCAATCTGCCATCCCACAGGAATCCCCCCTCAAGTGCAGGTGCTGTCAGTGCTCCATTTCCTTGCAAGTGGGTCATTTTAAACAACTGTGGCCATGGCATCAGGGATGTCCCAGCCTATGTTTTCCAAGGTATTGTCCAGAGTGTTGTCTGCCCTTCTGAAACACATGCGGAGCTAGATCGTTTTCCCTCAGGTGGAGGATTTGCCTACAGTGAAAGGTGATTTCTATGCCCAGGGACATATCCCCAACATCATAGGTGCCATTGATGGGACCCATGTGGCTTTGGTCCCCCCCACAGGAGTGAACAGGTGTATAGAAACCGGAAGAGTTATCATTCTATGAATGTACAGATGGTATGTTTGGCAGACCAGTACATCTCCCATGTGAATGCCATGTTCCCTGGCTCAGTGTATGATGCCTACATCCTGCAGAATGGCAGCATCCCTTTTGTGATGGGGCAACTCCAGAGGCACCGTGTGTGGCTATTAGGTGAGCACCTGGAAGCAAGTCATTGGGAATGGTTGTCTGGGTCTGGTGTTATCCCTACAGGTTAGTGTGTGTCTAACAGTTGTCCCTCGCCATTTGCAGGTGACTCTGGTTACCTCAACCTGTCATGGCTGCTGACACCAGTGAGGCCCATGGGCGAACTAGGAGGGTGATCGAGCGGACCTTCGGCCTCTTGAAGGCGAGGTTCAGGTGCCTCCATATGACAGGTGGATCCCTATTCTACTCACCAAAGAAGGTGTGCCAGATCATCGTGGCTTGCTGTATGCTTCACAACTTGGCTTTGCGACGACAGGTGCCTTTTCTGCAGGAGGATGGTCTAGATGGCGGTGTTGTGGCAGCTGTGGAGCCTGTGCACAGTGATGAGGAGGAAGCAGAGGAAGAAGACATGCACAACAGGGACTCAGTGATCCTGCAATATTTCCATTGAGACACAGGTAGGAATCCAAACCTGCCTACTACATGTACTTTGACACTACAACCTCTCTACTGTCTGTCGTTTTCACCCAGTGTATGGTCACTGAGTTGTCACTTTCCCTTACGATTTCACAGATGTGGGTCCCACTGTGTGACATCTGCTTAGATTCCTCATGGACTAGAGCTGTGTGACATAGGTATGTTGACATTACTATTTAAAAAACATTTTAGCACTGCAATTGCTAATACACTATTTCGAAATCACAGACAGACTCCAGATCGTTTTGTGCATTAGGTGTGTTTATTTAAATGCTCAATATGGAGGGGGTAGTGAAATGGTGTGGGTGATGGCGGAGGAGTGTCCATGGCAGAGTCCAGTCTATTAGTCTCACAGGTGCATAGCCCATATGGGCATAGGAAGTGGAGCTGGGGCAATTTAAGTATGGACAGGGTGACTAAGTGGGACAGCAGGATGACATTCATGGTGGTCTCATTTCTTGGCGGGGGTCTTGGCATCGTGCTCTGTCATTGTCCTGGATCTCAGGGACCATTTGCGGGGTGGATCTCTGTCTGCAGGGGGTGGGGTGCAGGTGTGGTGGTCCTGTGGCGGGGCGTCCTGTCCACTGGCGCCGGCGGAGGTGGTGGGCAGTTCATCGTCAATGCTAGTGTCATGGGCCCCTTGTAGTGCCACAGTGTCCCTGTTGTTGTTGGGGTGGTGGGTTATCCTGGGTTCCCTGTAGTGGTGGACACACTGCTGATTGACGTGTCCTGGGGACGGAGGTATGGGCCCGCTGGGTGGGTGCTGTGCTTGTGTTTCCAGAGGGGGGAAGGTCTGTGCTGGCCTGTGCCTGTGTGAGGGGAACCGACTGTCCCGAGGTCCCCGATGGGCCGGGCTGGTCATCTAGATCCAGTTGGACAGAGGTGCTGTCATCACTGTGGGCCTCTTCTGTTGGTGGTGTGGACATGTGTGGACCCTCCTGTCCGGTGACGTTGGGTAGGGGTCCTGCAGGGGTATAAAAGGATGTTTATTAAATCTGTGTGTGTAATGGTGTGGAATGGGTGGGTGACCGTGTACCCCCGTGCTAGCATTCCTTTGGGGGACCTTGTGTGATGATGGTTTAGTGGGGTGTATGGGTATGTGCAGTGGGCATGCATTGGTGATGGGTGTCCATGCTTTGTTGTTGCATGCAGGGTTTGGTGTTTGGATGGGTGGTTTGTTATGTTGGGACATATGTGAGGAGTTGGGGTGCTGGGGGTGAGGGGGGGGGGGGGTATGTGATAGCATGCAGGTAGGGTGGGGGATGTAATAGTAAAGGTTTGACTTACCAGAGTCCATTCCTCCACCTACTCCTGCGAGGCCCCTCAGGATGCAGAATCGCCAAGACCTGCTCCTCCCATGTTGTTAGTTGTGGGGGACGAGGTGGGGTTCCGCCGCCAGTCCGCTGAACCGCCAGGTGGTGTCTTGAGACCACGGAACGCACCTTCCCCCATAGGTCGTTCCACCACTTCCTGATGTCCTCCCGATTTCTTGGGTGCTGTCCCACTTCGTTGACCCTGTCCACTATTCTTCGCCATAGCTCCATCTTCCTTGCAATTGAGGTGTGCTGCACCTGTGCTCCGAATAGCTGTGGCTCTACCCGGACGATATCCTCCACCATGACCCTGAGCTCCTCCTTCGAGAACCTGGAGTGTCTTTGCCGTGCCGTGGGTTGGAGTAGGTGATGTGTGGGGTGGAGTGTGTGGTGATAAGTGTGGTGATATGTAGTGGTGTGTTGTGTGAGGTGCGTGGAAGTTGTGTGGGTGATGGTGTGCCTGTGGATGCTAGTTTGTTGATGGTGGTGTCTCTCTCTGGCCGTCTCTCGGTGATTCTGGTCGTGGGGGTTTGTGGGTGATGTGGGTGTGTGTTTTATATTGTAATGGGTGTGTGGGAGTGGTGTGTGTATGTGTATCAGGTGTGTGTATTTGGTATTGTCCAATGTGGCTGTGTTTTGTAAATGTGTGTGTATTTTGAGCGCGGCGGTGTGTACCGCCAATGGAATACCGCATTTGAAAGACCACAGCGTGGATTCATGTGTTGTGATAGTGTGGGCGTATTTCTGTTGGCGTGATGGTGTCGGTTTTGTTTTCGCCAGTTTATCACTGACCTTTGGTGTGGCGGACTTGTGTGGGTGTCTGATTTTTGGGGGATTCCGAAATGTGGGTCATAATAGCTGTGGCTGAATTCTGCGGCGGTGTGTTGGCGGTCTTCTGCACGGCTGTAAGCAGCTTTTACCGCCAATGTTGTAATGACCGCCTATATCTACATAGCAAATTCCCGAGAAGAGGAGATTCCATTACTTGCAATTCAGGCACTGAATCACTTATCCCCCCCATTAAGGACGGCACTATACATTGAAGCCGCTACACATTTCCTCCAGACCCTCACAACAATGCAACACTTAGGCCCTCATTATGATCTCGGCGGTAAACTCTGCCGAGATCAGCGCTGGTGGTCAACAGAAGACCGCCAGCGCTACAAACCCCCCCCTTTTTGCTGGCCGTATAATGTTTTCCCTGCTGGGCTGTAACATTGATAGCGGCTCCAAATGGAGCCGCCGCCAATGTTGGTGTGAGGCGGGTGCAGCAACACCCACCGCGCAGATCACTGCTCGTAAATCGGGCAGTGACCTGCGCAACGGGGCACTGCACTGGGGCCCCGGAGCACCCCTTCTGCCAGCTTTTTTCTGGCAGGGGAACCCGCCAGGGAAAGGCTGGAGGAAAAGGGATCATTATCTGAAGGGAAGCGCTGCTTGCAGCGCTGCCCTGTCGGATAATGATTTCCTCCATCGTCAGGCTGCCTGTGATCATTATATGGCGGTTTAGACCACCGTGCCGGTGGCGGTCTTTGCCGCCGCCGGCATGGCAGTCTGAACTGCCAGGGTTCAAATGAGTCCCTTAGTCTTGACACTCTACAGTGCCCTCAACATGCAACCCACAAAAGCTGACTTCACACATCAAAGAAGCTGGTAGAAAGACCTGGGCTCGCATTGTCAGAGACATTGGGATTGGATTAATACATGACCAAACAATTTCTCCCACCACGTGTAGGGGCAAAAAAACATGAGTTAATATTTTTATCGGTGGTATTACACCCTTGTACCCAACACACTATAGATAAACCATACCCTAGGCATGTATAAGACAGACTGTGGAACATGTCTCGAACTGGGTTCTTTCCAGGAAACTGAGCACAGTAATGTAACTTGAATTGAGGTTAAAGACAGATAGAGGCCCAGTATCCATTCATCTAGAGCTAAACTAACTATTTTAGGATTATGGGGCAAGGGCATGGCTCCAACTATAGAAACGTGGCTTTAGACGCCATGGCGACTGCTTGTGTATGCAGAAATAGCCTATGATTTGAAAGGTGACATCCCCAGAGTCAGTACAAAATGGGACTCCATCCTTGCCTATCGAAAAGAGGACAATAAAGGTCAAACATTCCCCTGTTCACTAGGGGAATGGATAATGAAAAGTACCATCTGGAGACTGGGCGATATGGGGAGCAGAGAGAGGGACCTTGGAGCCAGAGGTGTCCGTAGTGCCTCAGTGTTGGGGTTCCAAGATGGGATTTTGGTAGTGGGAGGGGAATTGTTAGTTTTTCATTATGGTGATTATGCACACCACAAGTGTTGTAATCAGCAAATTGAGTAGAAACCCATTGGAACGTAAAGACCCTTCTGCAGGGAATGTTGGATTTGATAAGAAAGTATGCAAGGAACTAGTGTGATTGTATATCAAAATCAGTAACAACCTGGGGAGACTGACATGACACTTTGTTAGAATGAAAACCCATCTAGGGCTCATTGGTCCACTGAACTTGAAGCTCACTCACCCTCCTGTCTGATGTAATAGCCACCAAAAGGCAACCTTCCATAAAAGGTGCTGTAAATCAGCCATGTGCATTGGTTGAAAGGGGGAACACGTCAATATAGAGTATCTCATTCAGTTTCCAGGAGAAGGCCTTCTAACAGGAGGGAACACTTTCCTAAGACCTTCCAGGAAGTCCTTAATTACTGAAATAGTGCAGAGAGGTGCCTGAGAAGTAGTGATGGACCTAAATGCACTTCAAGAGTAGAGAGCTGTAAGCCAAAGGAGATAAAGTAGTAGGCTCTCTTCCTGGCATCTTTTCCTGGGCACTGGTTTTTTGACGCACCATATGAAGAACGTTTTCCACTTGAATCTGTATTAAAATGGCATGGAGGGAAACTTTGCCTCTCTCAGTGCCATGTAGTCATCGAGTACCATCTGATGAATTCTTCTAACCACAGATTCCTCACCTTTAGAATATCCCCAGGTGCCAAACTGGATCCAGAAGATTTTAACATGGAACATGCCACCGCCTTGACTTTGGCCCTCCTTGGAAGTGACAATGGAGCCACATGTAATCGTTGCACCTACATGTCGGCGTCAGAACTATGTTCCCTCCAAAAACTGCAGGGTTTAAACCTTGCAGGTACTGTCACAACAAATGTGACAGATCCCCAAGAGGTGTACTTCTGGCGCCTGGGTTTGCTTATAACTCTAACCACAAAGGAAAGTTATATGTCTCCAAACTCAGAAAGCATTCTCAGAAGCCATACGTCTGTTCAAAGTCGACAGTGCAGACCTTTCCCACTCAATGCTGTTTCTGCGATATGTCCTCATAGCAGTCCAAGTCTTGTGCTAAGTTGAAGTCAAGTGGAACCACACTAAGGGCAAGCGGATTCTCCCTAGTACTGCCACTCTCAACCAAATAAGTTGCTTGGGTGTGAGGGTGTCTCATGCTCTTGCTCCTGGTCCCCTGCCAAGGAGTGATCCCGTAACTGATCCAGCTGCACCCTGTGATTTCAGGTCCATCAGCGACATCGCAACAGATTGAGGCCTTTTGAGAGGCTATGTTGCAAACATTTGGCATCCTTATGGCTCCTTCAAGGATCCACGGAGACCTCCAGTCCAGAACGCACAATGTCAAAACTTTTACACGCTGCAGTTTTCAAGAGGGCTTGACTCTGAGACACATTCTGGATAGATTGGAGCACACAACTCCTGTATGCCTTTCTTCTGCTTCCTCTCCTGCTCAGAGTTCTGAAAAAGATCAGGAACAACAGTGCCCAAGTCAACCTAGTAGTGCCGTATTGAGCAAGGAGTGTTTGATACCCGGCATATCTGGGCACAAACATCTGTCCTCTGATCTGACTATTGTTTCAGAAACCCCCCGATTTCAGCAGCAGGGCAGTGTCCTGCACCCAAACTTACGGAATCTACACATGCATGCATGGTGATTGAGCAGCAGGAGTTGACTACTTTTGATCTTTTTCAAGAGTTGTGAATGTCATCCTGGCTGCCAATTGCCCTTCTACTAAGTCTGTCTATGCCTGATGCTGGGACAAGTTTGTTGTCTGGTGTGGCAACCAAAATACTGACCCAATGCAGGCCAGACTTGTGGATGTCCCATTGTTTGGTTTATTTCTAGGCCAGCAAGGACTTGCACTGGGCACCGTTAAAAGTTATCTGTCCGCTCTTCTGCAATTTTTTACTTGTACTGATCCAACTGTCCTTGTTAAAATCACCCATTGATGCAAATTCTAAAAGGCTTGACTCATTTATTTCTTCCAGCACCCTTTGGGATGCTACAGTTGGATTTTAATTTGGTCCCACTTTCCTCATGTGCATGTCATTCAATTGAATGCACAGTTGGCCGCTAATTTTCCTGACTCTCAAAGCCGTGTTTCCCGCCACAGTGACTTCGGCTCATCGCATGAGCGAACTCCAAGCTCTCTGAGTGCCACGGCCTCACACCACCTTTTTCAACATAAAGTGGTCTAGAAGACCACGGTGACCTTTATGCCAAAGGTTGTGACCTTTTCACATTAGGCAATCCATCATTCTCCAAAAGTTCTTTGCTCTGCCTCACCCCTGGAAGGAGAAGGGGAAGCTCTATCAGTTGGACCCAGAAGACTTTTCAGCTTTCACATCACTTGCACCAAAGACCATTGGGTGGACAATCCGCTTTTTAAAGATCTCTGGAGCAAAGAAAGGCAAGGCAGTACTGAAAAGGACTCTGTCAAGTTAGATAGTTCTGTGCTTTTGAGATCTGCCATGCACTGGCCACGAAGGAGCCTCTGGACAGACTGAGGGCCCATTCCATCTGGGTCAAGGCTGAGACAAGTAGTGCCTGTCCTTGACATCCGTCAGGCCGCAATGTAAGCATCAGTGCACGTGTTCATTAAGCTCTACTGTCTTGACAGCCAGGCCCAACAGGAGCTTTATTTTGGCCATTGGGTTCTGCAGGACTTATTGATTTGAGCTACTGTATAGACCCACCACCTTAAGAGGTAATGCTTTGGCATCTATTCTAAAACTGAGGAATCTGCTGTTAGAAGTGTCCATCAGAAGAACCAGGTTGCGTACCTTTGGTAATGTTCTTTCTGGGAGCTACTCTGTCTAACTGCAGATTCCTCACTGCCCTCCTACCTCTTCAGTTTGTGGAATGGTCTTTTTTTCCATTAAAAAGGTTGCAATTTAGAAATCTGCACATTGAAACCTCTTATTATTGATCAACTCTTGTCTGAGGGTGTGGATATAGTCCAGCAAGAAACTGACATCGATGTGCAGGGACAGCTGTTAAATGCAGCACCATTGTCACTTCTGGTGCAGACCGAAGTCAGTGTAGAGTCACATGACACCACCTACCCACACACGGGAACATTGCTGTTAAAAGCTCTGGATCCAGTCTGGCGCGTGGGGATATTCTAGAGGTGAGGTATCTGTGGTAGGAAGATTATCCACCAGAAATGGCTTTAACAAAGGTAAGTAACTTTCTTTACACTTTCATACTGCAAGACCTCAGGAGCCAGTTCGGTGATGAAAGGACAGGATGGAAGATTCTGCACTAAATCCTGGAAAGCAGATTGGTTCTGGTTGGCAGGCTCTCGTGCTGCGGGTGGTACAAATGAAGAGGATCCTGCAACCACCAATGGCCAGGCCAGTCTGGGACTTTGAGAATCATCTTTGTGTTGCTGAGTCTGAACTTGTTGGTCATGCTGAGAAGAAGTTGGATCAGAGAAGCAAGAGAAATCCTCTCCTGCAGCTCCTCCAGAATGCGTTAACCATGGTTTGAGGTGCTAGAAGCCTGCAGGGGTAATGTGGGCATTTTGCGTTTTCTTCTGTTTTCTATTTCTGGGAACACCCAACAAGAGAAGCTAACACTTCATTTAAAAGCCATTTGTGTTGGCATCTCAGCTCATCTGCTTTTGTGCTCTACAGACCCAGATGTTTTATATTCAACCAAATGCCTCTCGCCAGCACACACTGCAAAATGGTCTGAGCTTCCTGGATGAGCACTCTAGACTTCGTTTGTGCCTGCTTGTTTCAACATGCTGCCTGTCCAAAGTAGAAGAGGCTTTGTTCACTGTTGAAAAGGATTTCAGAGCCAGGCAAAGAACCCTTAATACTAGCATGTTGCTGTGGTGTGCCTTCTCCACAGCACTTGAGTAGTCAGAGTGTCAGAATTAGCACCCGCAGCCCTCCAGCGTAGAATCTGTAAACACTGAAATTTTAAGAGGATGAAATGGAAATCCGTTCGATAGGTTGTTCTTCTTGCACCACTATGGTAGGGACTGCGCCAGCAGATGTCATTTGTCATTTGTCATCTCAGTCTCCTGACGTCTGGCACTACTGATTCTCTAGACATTCCTGCATAGGTCTCATATACAACATAACAAGGAGATACACTAACGCTTGCCAAACTGAAGGCGACTAACTCATGCGAAGCGGAAAGCATGTCTGACGTGTGGAGAGAAATTTCTTCTTTTTTCTTTTTAAGGATTATCTTCTGGTGTGCTGCAGTCAAACGCACTGTTAAGTTTGTTATTTGGCTCATTAGGTAAGACAATTCAGTAAATGTTGAATTTGGTTTCTACTTGTTTTTGTTCATCTGGAAAACATGACATTTGTGAAACACTGTATTTCAGGATCTCTCGCATGTGAAGAAAAATTCTACCTTTTAGGATTTTAGCGACTTCCTTTTCCTTCCCCTTACAAAGCACGGGATGTGGAGGAGACATCATCCCGCTCCTTTTAACAATGGCTGCTCCATGTTGCTCTCTCAGGGCTCCCCCCTATGAGGCAGAACTGGTTCATTGTGTCAGGCAGGAGTCTAAAGGTCCTTCCTGGGAATGCTTAGTGGAAGCCAGATAGTGCCCTTGGTTTTACAGTGGGAGTGGGACACCTACAGGTAAGGAGCAGCAGTGGGAGGCATGCAGGAAAGGAGCAGCAGTGGGAGACATGCAGGAAAGGAGCAGCAGTGGGAGGCATGCAGGTTAGGAGAAGCAGTGGGAGACATGCAGGAAAGGAGCAGCAGTGGTAGGCATGCAGGAGAGGAGCAGCAGTGGGAGACATGCAGAAAAGGAGCAGCAGTGAGAGGCATGCAGGAGCAGCAGTGGGAGGCATGCAGGAAAGGAGCAGCAGTGGGAGATATGCAGGCAAGGAGCAGCAGTGGGAGGCATGCAGGAAAGGAACAGCAGTGGGAAGCATGCAGGAAAGGAGCAGCAGTGGGAGGCATGCAGGAAAGGAGCAGCAGTGGGAGGCATGCAGGAAAGGAGCAGCAGTGGGAGGCATGCAGGAAAGGAGCAGCAGTGGTAGGCATGCTGTTAAGGAGCAGCAGTGGGAGGCATGCAGGAAAGGAGCAGCAGTGGGAGGCATGCAGAAAAGGAGCAGCAGTGAGAGGCATGCAGGTTAGGAGAAGCAGTGGGAGACATGCAGGAAAGGAGTAGCAGTGGGAGGCATGCAGGTTAGGAGAAGCAGTGGGAAACATGCAGGAAAGGAGCAGCAGTGGGAGGCATGCAGCAAAGGAGCAGCAGTGGGCAGCAGTGGGAGGCATGCAGGAGAGGAGCAGCAGTGGGAGGCATGCAGCAGTGGGAGGCATGCAGCAAAGGAGCAGCAGTGGGAGGCATGCAGGAAAGGAGCAGCAGTGGGAGGCATGCAGGAAAGGAGCAGCAGTGGGAGACATGCAGGAAAGGAGGAGCAGTGGGAGGCATGCAGGTAAGGAGCAGCAGTGAGAGGCATGCAGGAAAGGAGCAGCAATGGAAGGCATGCAGGAGCAGCAGTGGAAGATATGCAGGAAAGGACAGCAGTGGAAGGCCTGCAGCAAAGGAGCAGCAGTGGGAGACATGCAGGAAAGGAGCAGCAGTGGGAAGCATGCAGGAAAGGAGCAGCAGTGGGAGACATGCAGGAAAGGAGCAGCAGTGAGAGGCATGCAGGAGCAGCAGTGGGAGGCATGCAGGAAAGGAGCAGCAGTGGGAGATATGCAGGCAAGGAGCAGCAGTGGGAGGCATGCAGGAAAGGAACAGCAGTGGGAAGCATGCAGGAAAGGAGCAGCAGTGGGAGGCATGCAGGAAAGGAGCAGCAGTGGGAGGCATGCAGGAAAGGAGCAGCAGTGGGAGGCATGCAGGAAAGGAGCAGCAGTGGTAGCCATGCTGTTAAGGAGCAGCAGTGGGAGGCATGCAGGAAAGGAGCAGCAGTGGGAGGCATGCAGAAAAGGAGCAGCAGTGAGAGGCATGCAGGTTAGGAGAAGCAGTGGGAGACATGCAGGAAAGGAGTAGCAGTGGGAGGCATGCAGGTTAGGAGAAGCAGTGGGAAACATGCAGGAAAGGAGCAGCAGTGGGAGGCATGCAGCAAAGGAGCAGCAGTGGGCAGCAGTGGGAGGCATGCAGGAGAGGAGCAGCAGTGGGAGGCATGCAGCAGTGGGAGGCATGCAGCAAAGGAGCAGCAGTGGGAGGCATGCAGGAAAGGAGCAGCAGTGGGAGGCATGCAGGAAAGGAGCAGCAGTGGGAGACATGCAGGAAAGGAGGAGCAGTGGGAGGCATGCAGGTAAGGAGCAGCAGTGAGAGGCATGCAGGAAAGGAGCAGCAATGGAAGGCATGCAGGAGCAGCAGTGGAAGATATGCAGGAAAGGACAGCAGTGGAAGGCCTGCAGCAAAGGAGCAGCAGTGGGAGACATGCAGGAAAGGAGCAGCAGTGGGAAGCATGCAGGAAAGGAGCAGCAGTGGGAGACATGCAGGAAAGGAGCAGCAGTGGGAGACATGCAGGAAAGGAGCAGCAGTGGTAGGCATGCAGGAAAGGAGCAGCAGTGGGAAGCATGCAGGAAAGGAGCAGCAGTGGGAGACATGGAGGAGCAGCAGTGGGAGGCATGCAGGAGCAGCAGAGGAAGACATGCAGGAAAGGAGCAGCAGTGGGAGACATGCAGGAGCAGGAGTGGAAGACATGCAGGAAAGGAGCAGCAGTGGGAGGCATGCAGGAAAGGAGCACCAGTGGTAGGCATGCAGGAAAGGAGCATCAGTGGGAGGCATGCAGGAAAGGAGCAGCAGAGGGAGACATGGAGGAGCAGCAGTGGGAGGCATGCAGGAGCAGCAGAGGAAGACATGCAGGAAAGGAGCAGCAGTGGGAGACATGCAGGAGCAGGAGTGGAAGACATGCAGGAAAGGAGCAGCAGTGGGAGGCATGCAGGAAAGGAGCAACAGTGGTAGGCATGCAGGAAAGGAGCATCAGTGGGAGGCATGCAGGAAAGGAGCAGCAGTGGTAGGCATGCAGGAAAGGAGCAGCAGTGGAAGGCATGCAGGAAAGGAGCAGCAATTGGAGACATGGAGGAGCAGCAGTGGGAGGCATGCAGGAAAGGAGCAGCAGTGGGAGGCATACAGGAGAGGAGCAGCAGTGGGAGGCATGCAGGAAAGGAGCAGCAGTGGGAGGCATGCAGGAAAGGAGCAGCAGTGGGAGACATGCAGGAGCAACAGTGGGAGGCATGCAGGAAAGGAGCAGCAGTGGGAGACATGCAGGAGCAGCAGTGGGAGTCATGCAGGGAAGGAGCAGCAGTGGTAGGCATGCAGGAAAGGAGCAGCAGTGGGAGGCATGCAGGAAAGGAGCAGCAGTGGTAGGCATGCAGGAAAGAAGCAGCAGTGGGAGGCATGCAGGAAAGGAGCAGCAGTGGTAGGCATGCAGGAGAGGAGCAGCAGTTGGAGACATGCAGGAAAGGAGCAGCAGTGGGAGTCATGCAGGGAAGGAGCAGCAGTGGTAGGCATGCAGGAAAGGAGCAGCAGTGGGAGGCATGCAGGAAAGGAGCAGCAGTGGGAGGCATGCAGGAAAGGAGCAGCAGTGGGAGTCATGCAGAGAAGGAGCAGCAGTGGTAGGCATGCAGGAAAGGAGCAGCAGTGGGAGGCATGCAGGAGCAACAGTGGGAGGCATGCAGGAAAGGAGCAGCAGTGGGAGGCATGCAGGAAAGGAGCAGCAGTGGGAGTCATGCAGGGAAGGAGCAGCAGTGGTAGGCATGCAGGAAAGGAGCAGCAGTGGGAGACATGCAGGAGCAACAGTGGGAGGCATGCAGGAAAGGAGCAGCAGTGGGAGGCATGCAGGAAAGGAGCAGCAGTGGGAGTCATGCAGGGAAGGAGCAGCAGTAGTAGGCATCCAGGAAAGGAGCAGCAGTGGGAGGAATGCAGGAAAGGAGCAGCAGTGGGAGGCATGCAGGAAAGGAGCAGCAGTGGGAGGCATGCAGAAAAGGAGTAGCAGTGGGAGGCATGCAGGTTAGGAGAAGCAGTGGGAAACATGCAGGAAAGGAGCAGCAGTGGGAGGCATGCAGCAAAGGAGCAGCAGTGGGCAGCAGTGGGAGGCATGCAGGAAAGGAGCAGCAGTGGGAGGCATGCAGGAAAGGAGCAGCAGTGGGAGGCATGCAGAAAAGGAGTAGCAGTGGGAGGCATGCAGGTTAGGAGAAGCAGTGGGAAACATGCAGGAAAGGAGCAGCAGTGGGAGGCATGCAGCAAAGGAGCAGCAGTGGGCAGCAGTGGGAGACATGCAGGAGAGGAGCAGCAGTGGGAGGCATGCAGGAAAGGAGCAGCAGTGGGAGGCATGCAGCAAAGGAGCAGCAGTGGGCAGCAGTGGGAGGCATGCAGGAGAGGAGCAGCAGTGGGAGGCATGCAGGAAAGGAGCAGCAGTGGGAGGCATGCAGGAAAGGAGCAGCAGTGGAAGGCATGCAGCAAAGGAGCAGCAGTGGGAGGCATGCAGGAGAGGAGCAGCAGTGGGAGGCATGCAGGAAAGGAGCAGCAGTGGGAGGCATGCAGCAAAGGAGCAGCAGTGGGAGGCATGCAGGAAAGGAGCAGCAGTGGGAGGCATGCAGGAGAGGAGCAGCAGTGGGAGGCATGCAGGAAAGGAGCAGCAGTGGGAGGCATGCAGGAAAGGAGCAGCAGTGGGAGGCATGCAGCAAAGGAGCAGCAGTGGGCAGCAGTGGGAGGCATGCAGGAGAGGAGCAGCAGTGGGAGGCATGCAGGAAAGGAGCAGCAGTGGGAGGCATGCAGCAAAGGAGCAGCAGTGGGAGGCATGCAGGAAAGGAGCAGCAGTGGGAGGCATGCAGCAAAGGAGCAGCAGTGGGAGGCATGCAGGAAAGGAGCAGCAGTGGGATGCATGCAGGAAAGGAGCAGCAATGGAAGGCATGCAGGAGCAGCAGTGGAAGATATGCAGGAAAGGACAGCAGTGGAAGGCCTGCAGCAAAGGAGCAGCAGTGGGAGACATGCAGGAAAGGAGCAGCAGTGGGAAGCATGCAGGAAAGGAGCAGCAGTGGGAGACATGCAGGAAAGGAGCAGCAGTGGGAGACATGCAGGAAAGGAGCAGCAGTGGTAGGCATGCAGGAAAGGAGCAGCAGTGGGAAGCATGCAGGAAAGGAGCAGCAGTGGGAGACATGGAGGAGCAGCAGTGGGAGGCATGCAGGAGCAGCAGAGGAAGACATGCAGGAAAGGAGCAGCAGTGGGAGACATGCAGGAGCAGGAGTGGAAGACATGCAGGAAAGGAGCAGTAGTGGGAGGCATGCAGGAAAGGAGCACCAGTGGTAGGCATGCAGGAAAGGAGCATCAGTGGGAGGCATGCAGGAAAGGAGCAGCAGTGGGAGACATGGAGGAGCAGCAGTGGGAGGCATGCAGGAGCAGCAGAGGAAGACATGCAGGAAAGGAGCAGCAGTGGGAGACATGCAGGAGCAGGAGTGGAAGACATGCAGGAAAGGAGCAGCAGTAGGAGGCATGCAGGAAAGGAGCACCAGTGGTAGGCATGCAGGAAAGGAGCATCAGTGGGAGGCATGCAGGAAAGGAGCAGCAGTGGTAGGCATGCAGGAAAGGAGCAGCAGTGGTAGGCATGCAGGAAAGGAGCAGCAATTGGAGACATGGAGGAGCAGCAGTGGGAGGCATGCAGGAAAGGAGCAGCAGTGGGAGGCATACAGGAGAGGAGCAGCAGTGGGAGGCATGCAGGAAAGGAGCAGCAGTGGGAGGCATGCAGGAAAGGAGCAGCAGTGGGAGACATGCAGGAGCAACAGTGGGAGGCATGCAGGAAAGGAGCAGCAGTGGGAGACATGCAGGAGCAGCAGTGGGAGTCATGCAGGGAAGGAGCAGCAGTGGTAGGCATGCAGGAAAGGAGCAGCAGTGGTAGGCATGCAGAAAAGGAGCAGCAGTGGGAGGCATGCAGGAAAGGAGCAGCAGTGGTAGGCATGCAGGAAAGAAGCAGCAGTGGGAGGCATGCAGGAAAGGAGCAGCAGTGGTAGGCATGCAGGAAAGAAGCAGCAGTGGGAGGCATGCAGGAAAGGAGCAGCAGTGGTAGGCATGCAGGAGAGGAGCAGCAGTTGGAGACATGCAGGAAAGGAGCAGCAGTGGGAGTCATGCAGGGAAGGAGCAGCAGTGGTAGGCATGCAGGAAAGGAGCAGCAGTGGGAGGCATGCAGGAAAGGAGCAGCAGTGGGAGGCATGCAGGAAAGGAGCAGCAGTGGGAGTCATGCAGAGAAGGAGCAGCAGTGGTAGGCATGCAGGAAAGGAGCAGCAGTGGGAGGCATGCAGGAGCAACAGTGGGAGGCATGCAGGAAAGGAGCAGCAGTGGGAGGCATGCAGGAAAGGAGCAGCAGTGGGAGGCATGCAGCAAAGGAGCAGCAGTGGGAGGCATGCAGCAAAGGAGCAGCAGTGGGAGGCATGCAGGAGAGGAGCAGCAGTGGGAGGCATGCAGGAAAGGAGCAGCAGTGGGAGGCATGCAGCAAAGGAGCAGCAGTGGGCAGCAGTGGGAGGCATGCAGGAGAGGAGCAGCAGTGGTAGGCATGCAGGAGCAACAGTGGGAGGCATGCAGGAAAGGAGCAGCAGTGGGAGGCATGCAGGAAAGGAGCAGCAGTGGGAGGCATGCAGGAAAGGAGCAGCAGTGGGAGGCATGCAGCAAAGGAGCAGCAGTGGGCAGCAGTGGGAGGCATGCAGGAGAGGAGCAGCAGTGGGAGGCATGCAGGAAAGGAGCAGCAGTGGGAGGCATGCAGGAAAGGAGCAGCAGTGGGAGGCATGCAGCAAAGGAGCAGCAGTGGGAGGCATGCAGGAGAGGAGCAGCAGTGGGAGGCATGCAGGAAAGGAGCAGCAGTGGGAGGCATGCAGCAAAGGAGCAGCAGTGGGCAGCAGTGGGAGGCATGCAGGAGAGGAGCAGCAGTGGGAGGCATGCAGGAAAGGAGCAGCAGTGGGAGGCATGCAGGAAAGGAGCAGCAGTGGGAGGCATGCAGCAAAGGAGCAGCAGTGGGCAGCAGTGGGAGGCATGCAGGAGAGGAGCAGCAGTGGGAGGCATGCAGGAAAGGAGCAGCAGTGGGAGGCATGCAGGAAAGGAGCAGCAGTGGGAGGCATGCAGCAAAGGAGCAGCAGTGGGAGGCATGCAGCAAAGGAGCAGCAGTGGGCAGCAGTGGGAGGCATGCAGGAGAGGAGCAGCAGTGGGAGGCATGCAGCAAAGGAGCAGCAGTGGGAGGCATGCAGGAAAGGAGCAGCAGTGGGAGGCATGCAGCAAAGGAGCAGCAGTGGGAGGCATGCAGCAAAGGAGCAGCATTGAGAGGCATGCAGGAGAGGAGCAGCAGTGGGAGGCATGCAGGAAAGGAGCAGCAGTGGGAGGCATGCAGCAAAGGAGCAGCAGTGGGCAGCAGTGGGAGGCATGCAGGAGAGGAGCAGCAGTGGGAGGCATGCAGGAAAGGAGCAGCAGTGGGAGGCATGCAGGAAAGGAGCAGCAGTGGGAGGCATGCAGGAAAGGAGCAGCAGTGGTAGGCATGCAGGAGAGGAGCAGCAGTTGGAGACATGCAGGAAAGGAGCAGCAGTGGGAGTCATGCAGGGAAGGAGCAGCAGTGGTAGGCATGCAGGAAAGGAGCAGCAGTGGGAGGCATGCAGGAAAGGAGCAGCAGTGGGAGGCATGCAGGAAAGGAGCAGCAGTGGGAGTCATGCAGAGAAGGAGCAGCAGTGGTAGGCATGCAGGAAAGGAGCAGCAGTGGGAGGCATGCAGGAGCAACAGTGGGAGGCATGCAGGAAAGGAGCAGCAGTGGGAGGCATGCAGCAAAGTAGCAGCAGTGGGCAGCAGTGGGAGGCATGCAGGAGAGGAGCAGCAGTGGGAGGCATGCAGGAGCAACAGTGGGAGGCATGCAGGAAAGGAGCAGCAGTGGGAGGCATGCAGCAAAGGAGCAGCAGTGGGAGGCATGCAGGAAAGGAGCAGCAGTGGGAGGCATGCAGCAAAGGAGCAGCAGTGGGAGGCATGCAGCAAAGGAGCAGCAGTGGGCAGCAGTGGGAGGCATGCAGGAGAGGAGCAGCAGTGGGAGGCATGCAGGAAAGGAGCAGCAGTGGGAGGCATGCAGGAAAGGAGCAGCAGTGGGAGGCATGCAGCAAAGGAGCAGCAGTGGGAGGCATGCAGGAGAGGAGCAGCAGTGGGAGGCATGCAGGAAAGGAGCAGCAGTGGGAGGCATGCAGCAAAGGAGCAGCAGTGGGCAGCAGTGGGAGGCATGCAGGAGAGGAGCAGCAGTGGGAGGCATGCAGGAAAGGAGCAGCAGTGGGAGGCATGCAGGAAAGGAGCAGCAGTGGGAGGCATGCAGCAAAGGAGCAGCAGTGGGCAGCAGTGGGAGGCATGCAGGAGAGGAGCAGCAGTGGGAGGCATGCAGGAAAGGAGCAGCAGTGGGAGGCATGCAGCAAAGGAGCAGCAGTGGGAGGCATGCAGCAAAGGAGCAGCAGTGGGCAGCAGTGGGAGGCATGCAGGAGAGGAGCAGCAGTGGGAGGCATGCAGCAAAGGAGCAGCAGTGGGAGGCATGCAGGAAAGGAGCAGCAGTGGGAGGCATGCAGCAAAGGAGCAGCAGTGGGAGGCATGCAGCAAAGGAGCAGCATTGAGAGGCATGCAGGAGAGGAGCAGCAGTGGGAGGCATGCAGGAAAGGAGCAGCAGTGGGAGGCATGCAGCAAAGGAGCAGCAGTGGGCAGCAGTGGGAGGCATGCAGGAGAGGAGCAGCAGTGGGAGGCATGCAGGAAAGGAGCAGCAGTGGGAGGCATGCAGGAAAGGAGCAGCAGTGGGAGGCATGCAGCAAAGGAGCAGCAGTGGGCAGCAGTGGGAGGCATGCAGGAGAGGAGCAGCAGTGGGAGGCATGCAGGAAAGGAGCAGCAGTGGGAGGCATGCAGGAAAGGAGCAGCAGTGGGATGCATGCAGGAAAGGAGCAGCAATGGAAGGCATGCAGGAGCAGCAGTGGAAGATATGCAGGAAAGGACAGCAGTGGAAGGCCTGCAGCAAAGGAGCAGCAGTGGGAGACATGCAGGAAAGGAGCAGCAGTGGGAAGCATGCAGGAAAGGAGCAGCAGTGGGAGACATGCAGGAAAGGAGCAGCAGTGGGAGACATGCAGGAAAGGAGCAGCAGTGGTAGGCATGCAGGAAAGGAGCAGCAGTGGGAAGCATGCAGGAAAGGAGCAGCAGTGGGAGACATGGAGGAGCAGCAGTGGGAGGCATGCAGGAGCAGCAGAGGAAGACATGCAGGAAAGGAGCAGCAGTGGGAGACATGCAGGAGCAGGAGTGGAAGACATGCAGGAAAGGAGCAGCAGTGGGAGGCATGCAGGAAAGGAGCAGCAGTGGTAGGCATGCAGGAAAGGAGCAGCAGTGGTAGGCATGCAGGAAAGGAGCAGCAATTGGAGACATGGAGGAGCAGCAGTGGGAGGCATGCAGGAAAGGAGCAGCAGTGGGAGGCATACAGGAGAGGAGCAGCAGTGGGAGGCATGCAGGAAAGGAGCAGCAGTGGGAGGCATGCAGGAAAGGAGCAGCAGTGGGAGACATGCAGGAGCAACAGTGGGAGGCATGCAGGAAAGGAGCAGCAGTGGGAGACATGCAGGAGCAGCAGTGGGAGTCATGCAGGGAAGGAGCAGCAGTGGTAGGCATGCAGGAAAGGAGCAGCAGTGGTAGGCATGCAGGAAAGGAGCAGCAGTGGGAGGCATGCAGGAAAGGAGCAGCAGTGGTAGGCATGCAGGAAAGAAGCAGCAGTGGGAGGCATGCAGGAAAGGAGCAGCAGTGGTAGGCATGCAGGAGAGGAGCAGCAGTGGGAGACATGCAGGAAAGGAGCAGCAGTGGGAGTCATGCAGGGAAGGAGCAGCAGTGGTAGGCATGCAGGAAAGGAGCAGCAGTGGGAGACATGCAGGAGCAACAGTGGGAGGCATGCAGGAAAGGAGCAGCAGTGGGAGGCATGCAGGAAAGGAGCAGCAGTGGGAGTCATGCAGGGAAGGAGCAGCAGTGGTAGGCATCCAGGAAAGGAGCAGCAGTGGGAGGCATGCAGGAAAGGAGCAGCAGTGGGAGGCATGCAGGAAAGGAGCAGCAGTGGGAGGCATGCAGAAAAGGAGTAGCAGTGGGAGGCATGCAGGTTAGGAGAAGCAGTGGGAAACATGCAGGAAAGGAGCAGCAGTGGGAGGCATGCAGCAAAGGAGCAGCAGTGGGCAGCAGTGGGAGGCATGCAGGAAAGGAGCAGCAGTGGGAGGCATGCAGGAAAGGAGCAGCAGTGGGAGGCATGCAGAAAAGGAGTAGCAGTGGGAGGCATGCAGGTTAGGAGAAGCAGTGGGAAACATGCAGGAAAGGAGCAGCAGTGGGAGACATGCAGGAAAGGAGCAGCAGTGGGAGACATGCAGGAAAGGAGCAGCAGTGGTAGGCATGCAGGAAAGGAGCAGCAGTGGGAAGCATGCAGGAAAGGAGCAGCAGTGGGAGACATGGAGGAGCAGCAGTGGGAGGCATGCAGGAGCAGCAGAGGAAGACATGCAGGAAAGGAGCAGCAGTGGGAGACATGCAGGAGCAGGAGTGGAAGACATGCAGGAAAGGAGCAGCAGTGGTAGGCATGCAGGAGAGGAGCAGCAGTGGGAGACATGCAGGAAAGGAGCAGCAGTGGGAGTCATGCAGGGAAGGAGCAGCAGTAGTAGGCATGCAGGAAAGGAGCAGCAGTGGAAGGCATGCAGGAAAGGAGCAGCAGTGGGAGGCATGCAGGAAAGGAGCAGCAGTGGGAGGCATGCAGCAAAGGAGCAGCAGTGGGAGGCATGCAGGAAAGGAGCAGCAGTGGGAGGCATGCAGCAAAGGAGCAGCAGTGGGCAGCAGTGGAAGGCATGCAGGAGAGGAGCAGCAGTGGGAGGCATGCAGGAAAGGAGCAGCAGTGGGAGGCATGCAGGAAAGGAGCAGCAGTGGGAGACATGCAGGAAAGGAGCAGCAGTGGGAGACATGCAGGAAAGGAGCAGCAGTGGTAGGCATGCAGGAAAGGAGCAGCAGTGGGAAGCATGCAGGAAAGGAGCAGCAGTGGGAGACATGGAGGAGCAGCAGTGGGAGGCATGCAGGAGCAGCAGAGGAAGACATGCAGGAAAGGAGCAGCAGTGGGAGACATGCAGGAGCAGGAGTGGAAGACATGCAGGAAAGGAGCAGCAGTGGGAGGCATGCAGGAAAGGAGCAGCAGTGGTAGGCATGCAGGAAAGGAGCAGCAGTGGTAGGCATGCAGGAAAGGAGCAGCAATTGGAGACATGGAGGAGCAGCAGTGGGAGGCATGCAGGAAAGGAGCAGCAGTGGGAGGCATACAGGAGAGGAGCAGCAGTGGGAGGCATGCAGGAAAGGAGCAGCAGTGGGAGGCATGCAGGAAAGGAGCAGCAGTGGGAGACATGCAGGAGCAACAGTGGGAGGCATGCAGGAAAGGAGCAGCAGTGGGAGACATGCAGGAGCAGCAGTGGGAGTCATGCAGGGAAGGAGCAGCAGTGGTAGGCATGCAGGAAAGGAGCAGCAGTGGTAGGCATGCAGGAAAGGAGCAGCAGTGGGAGGCATGCAGGAAAGGAGCAGCAGTGGTAGGCATGCAGGAAAGAAGCAGCAGTGGGAGGCATGCAGGAAAGGAGCAGCAGTGGTAGGCATGCAGGAGAGGAGCAGCAGTGGGAGACATGCAGGAAAGGAGCAGCAGTTTGAGTCATGCAGGGAAGGAGCAGCAGTGGTAGGCATGCAGGAAAGGAGCAGCAGTGGAAGGCATGCAGGAGCAACAGTGGGAGGCATGCAGGAAAGGAGCAGCAGTGGTAGGCATGCAGGAAAGGAGCAGCAGTGGGAGGCATGCAGGAGCAACAGTGGGAGGCATGCAGGAAAGGAGCAGCAGTGGGAGGCATGCAGGAAAGGAGCCGCAGTGGGAGTCATGCAGGGAAGGAGCAGCAGTGGTAGGCATGCAGGAAAGGAGCAGCAGTGGGAGACATGCAGGAGCAACAGTGGGAGGCATGCAGGAAAGGAGCAGCAGCGGGAGTCATTCAGGGAAGGAGCAGCAGTAGTAGGCATGCAGGAAAGGAGCAGCAGTGGGAGGCATGCAGCAGCAACAGTGGGAGGCATGCAGGAAAGGAGCAGCAGTGGGCAGCAGTGGGAGGCATGCAGGAGAGGAGCAGCAGTGGGAGGCATGCAGCAAAGGAGCAGCAGTGGGAGGCATGCAGGAAAGGAGCAGCAGTGGGAGGCATGCAGCAAAGGAGCAGCAGTGGGAGGCATGCAGCAAAGGAGCAGCATTGAGAGGCATGCAGGAGAGGAGCAGCAGTGGGAGGCATGCAGGAAAGGAGCAGCAGTGGGAGGCATGCAGCAAAGGAGCAGCAGTGGGCAGCAGTGGGAGGCATGCAGGAGAGGAGCAGCAGTGGGAGGCATGCAGGAAAGGAGCAGCAGTGGGAGGCATGCAGGAAAGGAGCAGCAGTGGGAGGCATGCAGGAAAGGAGCAGCAGTGGTAGGCATGCAGGAGAGGAGCAGCAGTTGGAGACATGCAGGAAAGGAGCAGCAGTGGGAGTCATGCAGGGAAGGAGCAGCAGTGGTAGGCATGCAGGAAAGGAGCAGCAGTGGGAGGCATGCAGGAAAGGAGCAGCAGTGGGAGGCATGCAGGAAAGGAGCAGCAGTGGGAGTCATGCAGAGAAGGAGCAGCAGTGGTAGGCATGCAGGAAAGGAGCAGCAGTGGGAGGCATGCAGGAGCAACAGTGGGAGGCATGCAGGAAAGGAGCAGCAGTGGGAGGCATGTAGCAAAGTAGCAGCAGTGGGCAGCAGTGGGAGGCATGCAGGAGAGGAGCAGCAGTGGGAGGCATGCAGGAGCAACAGTGGGAGGCATGCAGGAAAGGAGCAGCAGTGGGAGGCATGCAGCAAAGGAGCAGCAGTGGGAGGCATGCAGGAAAGGAGCAGCAGTGGGAGGCATGCAGCAAAGGAGCAGCAGTGGGAGGCATGCAGCAAAGGAGCAGCAGTGGGCAGCAGTGGGAGGCATGCAGGAGAGGAGCAGCAGTGGGAGGCATGCAGGAAAGGAGCAGCAGTGGGAGGCATGCAGGAAAGGAGCAGCAGTGGGAGGCATGCAGCAAAGGAGCAGCAGTGGGAGGCATGCAGGAGAGGAGCAGCAGTGGGAGGCATGCAGGAAAGGAGCAGCAGTGGGAGGCATGCAGCAAAGGAGCAGCAGTGGGCAGCAGTGGGAGGCATGCAGGAGAGGAGCAGCAGTGGGAGGCATGCAGGAAAGGAGCAGCAGTGGGAGGCATGCAGGAAAGGAGCAGCAGTGGGAGGCATGCAGCAAAGGAGCAGCAGTGGGCAGCAGTGGGAGGCATGCAGGAGAGGAGCAGCAGTGGGAGGCATGCAGGAAAGGAGCAGCAGTGGGAGGCATGCAGCAAAGGAGCAGCAGTGGGAGGCATGCAGCAAAGGAGCAGCAGTGGGCAGCAGTGGGAGGCATGCAGGAGAGGAGCAGCAGTGGGAGGCATGCAGCAAAGGAGCAGCAGTGGGAGGCATGCAGGAAAGGAGCAGCAGTGGGAGGCATGCAGCAAAGGAGCAGCAGTGGGAGGCATGCAGCAAAGGAGCAGCATTGAGAGGCATGCAGGAGAGGAGCAGCAGTGGGAGGCATGCAGGAAAGGAGCAGCAGTGGGAGGCATGCAGCAAAGGAGCAGCAGTGGGCAGCAGTGGGAGGCATGCAGGAGAGGAGCAGCAGTGGGAGGCATGCAGGAAAGGAGCAGCAGTGGGAGGCATGCAGGAAAGGAGCAGCAGTGGGAGGCATGCAGCAAAGGAGCAGCAGTGGGCAGCAGTGGGAGGCATGCAGGAGAGGAGCAGCAGTGGGAGGCATGCAGGAAAGGAGCAGCAGTGGGAGGCATGCAGGAAAGGAGCAGCAGTGGGATGCATGCAGGAAAGGAGCAGCAATGGAAGGCATGCAGGAGCAGCAGTGGAAGATATGCAGGAAAGGACAGCAGTGGAAGGCCTGCAGCAAAGGAGCAGCAGTGGGAGACATGCAGGAAAGGAGCAGCAGTGGGAAGCATGCAGGAAAGGAGCAGCAGTGGGAGACATGCAGGAAAGGAGCAGCAGTGGGAGACATGCAGGAAAGGAGCAGCAGTGGTAGGCATGCAGGAAAGGAGCAGCAGTGGGAAGCATGCAGGAAAGGAGCAGCAGTGGGAGACATGGAGGAGCAGCAGTGGGAGGCATGCAGGAGCAGCAGAGGAAGACATGCAGGAAAGGAGCAGCAGTGGGAGACATGCAGGAGCAGGAGTGGAAGACATGCAGGAAAGGAGCAGCAGTGGGAGGCATGCAGGAAAGGAGCAGCAGTGGTAGGCATGCAGGAAAGGAGCAGCAGTGGTAGGCATGCAGGAAAGGAGCAGCAATTGGAGACATGGAGGAGCAGCAGTGGGAGGCATGCAGGAAAGGAGCAGCAGTGGGAGGCATACAGGAGAGGAGCAGCAGTGGGAGGCATGCAGGAAAGGAGCAGCAGTGGGAGGCATGCAGGAAAGGAGCAGCAGTGGGAGACATGCAGGAGCAACAGTGGGAGGCATGCAGGAAAGGAGCAGCAGTGGGAGACATGCAGGAGCAGCAGTGGGAGTCATGCAGGGAAGGAGCAGCAGTGGTAGGCATGCAGGAAAGGAGCAGCAGTGGTAGGCATGCAGGAAAGGAGCAGCAGTGGGAGGCATGCAGGAAAGGAGCAGCAGTGGTAGGCATGCAGGAAAGAAGCAGCAGTGGGAGGCATGCAGGAAAGGAGCAGCAGTGGTAGGCATGCAGGAGAGGAGCAGCAGTGGGAGACATGCAGGAAAGGAGCAGCAGTGGGAGTCATGCAGGGAAGGAGCAGCAGTGGTAGGCATGCAGGAAAGGAGCAGCAGTGGGAGACATGCAGGAGCAACAGTGGGAGGCATGCAGGAAAGGAGCAGCAGTGGGAGGCATGCAGGAAAGGAGCAGCAGTGGGAGTCATGCAGGGAAGGAGCAGCAGTGGTAGGCATCCAGGAAAGGAGCAGCAGTGGGAGGCATGCAGGAAAGGAGCAGCAGTGGGAGGCATGCAGGAAAGGAGCAGCAGTGGGAGGCATGCAGAAAAGGAGTAGCAGTGGGAGGCATGCAGGTTAGGAGAAGCAGTGGGAAACATGCAGGAAAGGAGCAGCAGTGGGAGGCATGCAGCAAAGGAGCAGCAGTGGGCAGCAGTGGGAGGCATGCAGGAAAGGAGCAGCAGTGGGAGGCATGCAGGAAAGGAGCAGCAGTGGGAGGCATGCAGAAAAGGAGTAGCAGTGGGAGGCATGCAGGTTAGGAGAAGCAGTGGGAAACATGCAGGAAAGGAGCAGCAGTGGGAGACATGCAGGAAAGGAGCAGCAGTGGGAGACATGCAGGAAAGGAGCAGCAGTGGTAGGCATGCAGGAAAGGAGCAGCAGTGGGAAGCATGCAGGAAAGGAGCAGCAGTGGGAGACATGGAGGAGCAGCAGTGGGAGGCATGCAGGAGCAGCAGAGGAAGACATGCAGGAAAGGAGCAGCAGTGGGAGACATGCAGGAGCAGGAGTGGAAGACATGCAGGAAAGGAGCAGCAGTGGTAGGCATGCAGGAGAGGAGCAGCAGTGGGAGACATGCAGGAAAGGAGCAGCAGTGGGAGTCATGCAGGGAAGGAGCAGCAGTAGTAGGCATGCAGGAAAGGAGCAGCAGTGGAAGGCATGCAGGAAAGGAGCAGCAGTGGGAGGCATGCAGGAAAGGAGCAGCAGTGGGAGGCATGCAGCAAAGGAGCAGCAGTGGGAGGCATGCAGCAAAGGAGCAGCAGTGGGAGGCATGCAGCAAAGGAGCAGCAGTGGGAGGCATGCAGCAAAGGAGCAGCAGTGGGCAGCAGTGGGAGGCATGCAGGAGAGGAGCAGCAGTGGGAGGCATGCAGGAAAGGAGCAGCAGTGGGAGGCATGCAGGAAAGGAGCAGCAGTGGGAGGCATGCAGCAAAGGAGCAGCAGTGGGAGGCATGCAGGAGAGGAGCAGCAGTGGGAGGCATACAGGAGAGGAGCAGCAGTGGGAGGCATGCAGGAAAGGAGCAGCAGTGGGAGGCATGCAGGAAAGGAGCAGCAGTGGGAGGCATGCAGCAAAGGAGCAGCAGTGGGAGGCATGCAGGAAAGGAGCAGCAGTGGGAGGCATGCAGGAAAGGAGCAGCAGTGGGAGGCATGCAGAAAAGGAGTAGCAGTGGGAGGCATGCAGGTTAGGAGAAGCAGTGGGAAACATGCAGGAAAGGAGCAGCAGTGGGAGGCATGCAGCAAAGGAGCAGCAGTGGGCAGCAGTGGGAGACATGCAGGAGAGGAGCAGCAGTGGGAGGCATGCAGGAAAGGAGCAGCAGTGGGAGGCATGCAGCAAAGGAGCAGCAGTGGGCAGCAGTGGGAGGCATGCAGGAGAGGAGCAGCAGTGGGAGGCATGCAGGAAAGGAGCAGCAGTGGGAGGCATGCAGGAAAGGAGCAGCAGTGGAAGGCATGCAGCAAAGGAGCAGCAGTGGGAGGCATGCAGGAGAGGAGCAGCAGTGGGAGGCATGCAGGAAAGGAGCAGCAGTGGGAGGCATGCAGCAAAGGAGCAGCAGTGGGAGGCATGCAGGAAAGGAGCAGCAGTGGGAGGCATGCAGGAGAGGAGCAGCAGTGGGAGGCATGCAGGAAAGGAGCAGCAGTGGGAGGCATGCAGGAAAGGAGCAGCAGTGGGAGGCATGCAGCAAAGGAGCAGCAGTGGGCAGCAGTGGGAGGCATGCAGGAGAGGAGCAGCAGTGGGAGGCATGCAGGAAAGGAGCAGCAGTGGGAGGCATGCAGCAAAGGAGCAGCAGTGGGAGGCATGCAGGAAAGGAGCAGCAGTGGGAGGCATGCAGCAAAGGAGCAGCAGTGGGAGGCATGCAGGAAAGGAGCAGCAGTGGGATGCATGCAGGAAAGGAGCAGCAATGGAAGGCATGCAGGAGCAGCAGTGGAAGATATGCAGGAAAGGACAGCAGTGGAAGGCCTGCAGCAAAGGAGCAGCAGTGGGAGACATGCAGGAAAGGAGCAGCAGTGGGAAGCATGCAGGAAAGGAGCAGCAGTGGGAGACATGCAGGAAAGGAGCAGCAGTGGGAGACATGCAGGAAAGGAGCAGCAGTGGTAGGCATGCAGGAAAGGAGCAGCAGTGGGAAGCATGCAGGAAAGGAGCAGCAGTGGGAGACATGGAGGAGCAGCAGTGGGAGGCATGCAGGAGCAGCAGAGGAAGACATGCAGGAAAGGAGCAGCAGTGGGAGACATGCAGGAGCAGGAGTGGAAGACATGCAGGAAAGGAGCAGTAGTGGGAGGCATGCAGGAAAGGAGCACCAGTGGTAGGCATGCAGGAAAGGAGCATCAGTGGGAGGCATGCAGGAAAGGAGCAGCAGTGGGAGACATGGAGGAGCAGCAGTGGGAGGCATGCAGGAGCAGCAGAGGAAGACATGCAGGAAAGGAGCAGCAGTGGGAGACATGCAGGAGCAGGAGTGGAAGACATGCAGGAAAGGAGCAGCAGTAGGAGGCATGCAGGAAAGGAGCACCAGTGGTAGGCATGCAGGAAAGGAGCATCAGTGGGAGGCATGCAGGAAAGGAGCAGCAGTGGTAGGCATGCAGGAAAGGAGCAGCAGTGGTAGGCATGCAGGAAAGGAGCAGCAATTGGAGACATGGAGGAGCAGCAGTGGGAGGCATGCAGGAAAGGAGCAGCAGTGGGAGGCATACAGGAGAGGAGCAGCAGTGGGAGGCATGCAGGAAAGGAGCAGCAGTGGGAGGCATGCAGGAAAGGAGCAGCAGTGGGAGACATGCAGGAGCAACAGTGGGAGGCATGCAGGAAAGGAGCAGCAGTGGGAGACATGCAGGAGCAGCAGTGGGAGTCATGCAGGGAAGGAGCAGCAGTGGTAGGCATGCAGGAAAGGAGCAGCAGTGGTAGGCATGCAGAAAAGGAGCAGCAGTGGGAGGCATGCAGGAAAGGAGCAGCAGTGGTAGGCATGCAGGAAAGAAGCAGCAGTGGGAGGCATGCAGGAAAGGAGCAGCAGTGGTAGGCATGCAGGAAAGAAGCAGCAGTGGGAGGCATGCAGGAAAGGAGCAGCAGTGGTAGGCATGCAGGAGAGGAGCAGCAGTTGGAGACATGCAGGAAAGGAGCAGCAGTGGGAGTCATGCAGGGAAGGAGCAGCAGTGGTAGGCATGCAGGAAAGGAGCAGCAGTGGGAGGCATGCAGGAAAGGAGCAGCAGTGGTAGGCATGCAGGAAAGGAGCAGCAGTGGGAGTCATGCAGAGAAGGAGCAGCAGTGGTAGGCATGCAGGAAAGGAGCAGCAGTGGGAGGCATGCAGGAGCAACAGTGGGAGGCATGCAGGAAAGGAGCAGCAGTGGGAGGCATGCAGGAAAGGAGCAGCAGTGGGAGGCATGCAGCAAAGGAGCAGCAGTGGGAGGCATGCAGCAAAGGAGCAGCAGTGGGAGGCATGCAGGAGAGGAGCAGCAGTGGGAGGCATGCAGGAAAGGAGCAGCAGTGGGAGGCATGCAGCAAAGGAGCAGCAGTGGGCAGCAGTGGGAGGCATGCAGGAGAGGAGCAGCAGTGGTAGGCATGCAGGAGCAACAGTGGGAGGCATGCAGGAAAGGAGCAGCAGTGGGAGGCATGCAGGAAAGGAGCAGCAGTGGGAGGCATGCAGGAAAGGAGCAGCAGTGGGAGGCATGCAGCAAAGGAGCAGCAGTGGGCAGCAGTGGGAGGCATGCAGGAGAGGAGCAGCAGTGGGAGGCATGCAGGAAAGGAGCAGCAGTGGGAGGCATGCAGGAAAGGAGCAGCAGTGGGAGGCATGCAGCAAAGGAGCAGCAGTGGGAGGCATGCAGGAGAGGAGCAGCAGTGGGAGGCATGCAGGAAAGGAGCAGCAGTGGGAGGCATGCAGCAAAGGAGCAGCAGTGGGCAGCAGTGGGAGGCATGCAGGAGAGGAGCAGCAGTGGGAGGCATGCAGGAAAGGAGCAGCAGTGGGAGGCATGCAGGAAAGGAGCAGCAGTGGGAGGCATGCAGCAAAGGAGCAGCAGTGGGCAGCAGTGGGAGGCATGCAGGAGAGGAGCAGCAGTGGGAGGCATGCAGGAAAGGAGCAGCAGTGGGAGGCATGCAGGAAAGGAGCAGCAGTGGGAGGCATGCAGCAAAGGAGCAGCAGTGGGAGGCATGCAGCAAAGGAGCAGCAGTGGGCAGCAGTGGGAGGCATGCAGGAGAGGAGCAGCAGTGGGAGGCATGCAGCAAAGGAGCAGCAGTGGGAGGCATGCAGGAAAGGAGCAGCAGTGGGAGGCATGCAGCAAAGGAGCAGCAGTGGGAGGCATGCAGCAAAGGAGCAGCATTGAGAGGCATGCAGGAGAGGAGCAGCAGTGGGAGGCATGCAGGAAAGGAGCAGCAGTGGGAGGCATGCAGCAAAGGAGCAGCAGTGGGCAGCAGTGGGAGGCATGCAGGAGAGGAGCAGCAGTGGGAGGCATGCAGGAAAGGAGCAGCAGTGGGAGGCATGCAGGAAAGGAGCAGCAGTGGGAGGCATGCAGGAAAGGAGCAGCAGTGGTAGGCATGCAGGAGAGGAGCAGCAGTTGGAGACATGCAGGAAAGGAGCAGCAGTGGGAGTCATGCAGGGAAGGAGCAGCAGTGGTAGGCATGCAGGAAAGGAGCAGCAGTGGGAGGCATGCAGGAAAGGAGCAGCAGTGGGAGGCATGCAGGAAAGGAGCAGCAGTGGGAGTCATGCAGAGAAGGAGCAGCAGTGGTAGGCATGCAGGAAAGGAGCAGCAGTGGGAGGCATGCAGGAGCAACAGTGGGAGGCATGCAGGAAAGGAGCAGCAGTGGGAGGCATGCAGCAAAGTAGCAGCAGTGGGCAGCAGTGGGAGGCATGCAGGAGAGGAGCAGCAGTGGGAGGCATGCAGGAGCAACAGTGGGAGGCATGCAGGAAAGGAGCAGCAGTGGGAGGCATGCAGCAAAGGAGCAGCAGTGGGAGGCATGCAGGAAAGGAGCAGCAGTGGGAGGCATGCAGCAAAGGAGCAGCAGTGGGAGGCATGCAGCAAAGGAGCAGCAGTGGGCAGCAGTGGGAGGCATGCAGGAGAGGAGCAGCAGTGGGAGGCATGCAGGAAAGGAGCAGCAGTGGGAGGCATGCAGGAAAGGAGCAGCAGTGGGAGGCATGCAGCAAAGGAGCAGCAGTGGGAGGCATGCAGGAGAGGAGCAGCAGTGGGAGGCATGCAGGAAAGGAGCAGCAGTGGTAGGCATGCAGGAAAGGAGCAGCAGTGGGAAGCATGCAGGAAAGGAGCAGCAGTGGGAGACATGGAGGAGCAGCAGTGGGAGGCATGCAGGAGCAGCAGAGGAAGACATGCAGGAAAGGAGCAGCAGTGGGAGACATGCAGGAGCAGGAGTGGAAGACATGCAGGAAAGGAGCAGCAGTGGTAGGCATGCAGGAGAGGAGCAGCAGTGGGAGACATGCAGGAAAGGAGCAGCAGTGGGAGTCATGCAGGGAAGGAGCAGCAGTAGTAGGCATGCAGGAAAGGAGCAGCAGTGGAAGGCATGCAGGAAAGGAGCAGCAGTGGGAGGCATGCAGGAAAGGAGCAGCAGTGGGAGGCATGCAGCAAAGGAGCAGCAGTGGGAGGCATGCAGGAAAGGAGCAGCAGTGGGAGGCATGCAGCAAAGGAGCAGCAGTGGGCAGCAGTGGAAGGCATGCAGGAGAGGAGCAGCAGTGGGAGGCATGCAGGAAAGGAGCAGCAGTGGGAGGCATGCAGGAAAGGAGCAGCAGTGGGAGACATGCAGGAAAGGAGCAGCAGTGGGAGACATGCAGGAAAGGAGCAGCAGTGGTAGGCATGCAGGAAAGGAGCAGCAGTGGGAAGCATGCAGGAAAGGAGCAGCAGTGGGAGACATGGAGGAGCAGCAGTGGGAGGCATGCAGGAGCAGCAGAGGAAGACATGCAGGAAAGGAGCAGCAGTGGGAGACATGCAGGAGCAGGAGTGGAAGACATGCAGGAAAGGAGCAGCAGTGGGAGGCATGCAGGAAAGGAGCAGCAGTGGTAGGCATGCAGGAAAGGAGCAGCAGTGGTAGGCATGCAGGAAAGGAGCAGCAATTGGAGACATGGAGGAGCAGCAGTGGGAGGCATGCAGGAAAGGAGCAGCAGTGGGAGGCATACAGGAGAGGAGCAGCAGTGGGAGGCATGCAGGAAAGGAGCAGCAGTGGGAGGCATGCAGGAAAGGAGCAGCAGTGGGAGACATGCAGGAGCAACAGTGGGAGGCATGCAGGAAAGGAGCAGCAGTGGGAGACATGCAGGAGCAGCAGTGGGAGTCATGCAGGGAAGGAGCAGCAGTGGTAGGCATGCAGGAAAGGAGCAGCAGTGGTAGGCATGCAGGAAAGGAGCAGCAGTGGGAGGCATGCAGGAAAGGAGCAGCAGTGGTAGGCATGCAGGAAAGAAGCAGCAGTGGGAGGCATGCAGGAAAGGAGCAGCAGTGGTAGGCATGCAGGAGAGGAGCAGCAGTGGGAGACATGCAGGAAAGGAGCAGCAGTTTGAGTCATGCAGGGAAGGAGCAGCAGTGGTAGGCATGCAGGAAAGGAGCAGCAGTGGAAGGCATGCAGGAGCAACAGTGGGAGGCATGCAGGAAAGGAGCAGCAGTGGTAGGCATGCAGGAAAGGAGCAGCAGTGGGAGGCATGCAGGAGCAACAGTGGGAGGCATGCAGGAAAGGAGCAGCAGTGGGAGGCATGCAGGAAAGGAGCCGCAGTGGGAGTCATGCAGGGAAGGAGCAGCAGTGGTAGGCATGCAGGAAAGGAGCAGCAGTGGGAGACATGCAGGAGCAACAGTGGGAGGCATGCAGGAAAGGAGCAGCAGCGGGAGTCATTCAGGGAAGGAGCAGCAGTAGTAGGCATGCAGGAAAGGAGCAGCAGTGGGAGGCATGCAGCAGCAACAGTGGGAGGCATGCAGGAAAGGAGCAGCAGTGGGCAGCAGTGGGAGGCATGCAGGAGAGGAGCAGCAGTGGGAGGCATGCAGCAAAGGAGCAGCAGTGGGAGGCATGCAGGAAAGGAGCAGCAGTGGGAGGCATGCAGCAAAGGAGCAGCAGTGGGAGGCATGCAGCAAAGGAGCAGCATTGAGAGGCATGCAGGAGAGGAGCAGCAGTGGGAGGCATGCAGGAAAGGAGCAGCAGTGGGAGGCATGCAGCAAAGGAGCAGCAGTGGGCAGCAGTGGGAGGCATGCAGGAGAGGAGCAGCAGTGGGAGGCATGCAGGAAAGGAGCAGCAGTGGGAGGCATGCAGGAAAGGAGCAGTAGTGGGAGGCATGCAGGAAAGGAGCAGCAGTGGTAGGCATGCAGGAGAGGAGCAGCAGTTGGAGACATGCAGGAAAGGAGCAGCAGTGGGAGTCATGCAGGGAAGGAGCAGCAGTGGTAGGCATGCAGGAAAGGAGCAGCAGTGGGAGGCATGCAGGAAAGGAGCAGCAGTGGGAGGCATGCAGGAAAGGAGCAGCAGTGGGAGTCATGCAGAGAAGGAGCAGCAGTGGTAGGCATGCAGGAAAGGAGCAGCAGTGGGAGGCATGCAGGAGCAACAGTGGGAGGCATGCAGGAAAGGAGCAGCAGTGGGAGGCATGCAGCAAAGTAGCAGCAGTGGGCAGCAGTGGGAGGCATGCAGGAGAGGAGCAGCAGTGGGAGGCATGCAGGAGCAACAGTGGGAGGCATGCAGGAAAGGAGCAGCAGTGGGAGGCATGCAGCAAAGGAGCAGCAGTGGGAGGCATGCAGGAAAGGAGCAGCAGTGGGAGGCATGCAGCAAAGGAGCAGCAGTGGGAGGCATGCAGCAAAGGAGCAGCAGTGGGCAGCAGTGGGAGGCATGCAGGAGAGGAGCAGCAGTGGGAGGCATGCAGGAAAGGAGCAGCAGTGGGAGGCATGCAGGAAAGGAGCAGCAGTGGGAGGCATGCAGCAAAGGAGCAGCAGTGGGAGGCATGCAGGAGAGGAGCAGCAGTGGGAGGCATGCAGGAAAGGAGCAGCAGTGGGAGGCATGCAGCAAAGGAGCAGCAGTGGGCAGCAGTGGGAGGCATGCAGGAGAGGAGCAGCAGTGGGAGGCATGCAGGAAAGGAGCAGCAGTGGGAGGCATGCAGGAAAGGAGCAGCAGTGGGAGGCATGCAGCAAAGGAGCAGCAGTGGGCAGCAGTGGGAGGCATGCAGGAGAGGAGCAGCAGTGGGAGGCATGCAGGAAAGGAGCAGCAGTGGGAGGCATGCAGCAAAGGAGCAGCAGTGGGAGGCATGCAGCAAAGGAGCAGCAGTGGGCAGCAGTGGGAGGCATGCAGGAGAGGAGCAGCAGTGGGAGGCATGCAGCAAAGGAGCAGCAGTGGGAGGCATGCAGGAAAGGAGCAGCAGTGGGAGGCATGCAGCAAAGGAGCAGCAGTGGGAGGCATGCAGCAAAGGAGCAGCATTGAGAGGCATGCAGGAGAGGAGCAGCAGTGGGAGGCATGCAGGAAAGGAGCAGCAGTGGGAGGCATGCAGCAAAGGAGCAGCAGTGGGCAGCAGTGGGAGGCATGCAGGAGAGGAGCAGCAGTGGGAGGCATGCAGGAAAGGAGCAGCAGTGGGAGGCATGCAGGAAAGGAGCAGCAGTGGGAGGCATGCAGCAAAGGAGCAGCAGTGGGCAGCAGTGGGAGGCATGCAGGAGAGGAGCAGCAGTGGGAGGCATGCAGGAAAGGAGCAGCAGTGGGAGGCATGCAGGAAAGGAGCAGCAGTGGGATGCATGCAGGAAAGGAGCAGCAATGGAAGGCATGCAGGAGCAGCAGTGGAAGATATGCAGGAAAGGACAGCAGTGGAAGGCCTGCAGCAAAGGAGCAGCAGTGGGAGACATGCAGGAAAGGAGCAGCAGTGGGAAGCATGCAGGAAAGGAGCAGCAGTGGGAGACATGCAGGAAAGGAGCAGCAGTGGGAGACATGCAGGAAAGGAGCAGCAGTGGTAGGCATGCAGGAAAGGAGCAGCAGTGGGAAGCATGCAGGAAAGGAGCAGCAGTGGGAGACATGGAGGAGCAGCAGTGGGAGGCATGCAGGAGCAGCAGAGGAAGACATGCAGGAAAGGAGCAGCAGTGGGAGACATGCAGGAGCAGGAGTGGAAGACATGCAGGAAAGGAGCAGCAGTGGGAGGCATGCAGGAAAGGAGCAGCAGTGGTAGGCATGCAGGAAAGGAGCAGCAGTGGTAGGCATGCAGGAAAGGAGCAGCAATTGGAGACATGGAGGAGCAGCAGTGGGAGGCATGCAGGAAAGGAGCAGCAGTGGGAGGCATACAGGAGAGGAGCAGCAGTGGGAGGCATGCAGGAAAGGAGCAGCAGTGGGAGGCATGCAGGAAAGGAGCAGCAGTGGGAGACATGCAGGAGCAACAGTGGGAGGCATGCAGGAAAGGAGCAGCAGTGGGAGACATGCAGGAGCAGCAGTGGGAGTCATGCAGGGAAGGAGCAGCAGTGGTAGGCATGCAGGAAAGGAGCAGCAGTGGTAGGCATGCAGGAAAGGAGCAGCAGTGGGAGGCATGCAGGAAAGGAGCAGCAGTGGTAGGCATGCAGGAAAGAAGCAGCAGTGGGAGGCATGCAGGAAAGGAGCAGCAGTGGTAGGCATGCAGGAGAGGAGCAGCAGTGGGAGACATGCAGGAAAGGAGCAGCAGTGGGAGTCATGCAGGGAAGGAGCAGCAGTGGTAGGCATGCAGGAAAGGAGCAGCAGTGGGAGACATGCAGGAGCAACAGTGGGAGGCATGCAGGAAAGGAGCAGCAGTGGGAGGCATGCAGGAAAGGAGCAGCAGTGGGAGTCATGCAGGGAAGGAGCAGCAGTGGTAGGCATCCAGGAAAGGAGCAGCAGTGGGAGGCATGCAGGATAGGAGCAGCAGTGGGAGGCATGCAGGAAAGGAGCAGCAGTGGGAGGCATGCAGAAAAGGAGTAGCAGTGGGAGGCATGCAGGTTAGGAGAAGCAGTGGGAAACATGCAGGAAAGGAGCAGCAGTGGGAGGCATGCAGCAAAGGAGCAGCAGTGGGCAGCAGTGGGAGGCATGCAGGAAAGGAGCAGCAGTGGGAGGCATGCAGGAAAGGAGCAGCAGTGGGAGGCATGCAGAAAAGGAGTAGCAGTGGGAGGCATGCAGGTTAGGAGAAGCAGTGGGAAACATGCAGGAAAGGAGCAGCAGTGGGAGACATGCAGGAAAGGAGCAGCAGTGGGAGACATGCAGGAAAGGAGCAGCAGTGGTAGGCATGCAGGAAAGGAGCAGCAGTGGGAAGCATGCAGGAAAGGAGCAGCAGTGGGAGACATGGAGGAGCAGCAGTGGGAGGCATGCAGGAGCAGCAGAGGAAGACATGCAGGAAAGGAGCAGCAGTGGGAGACATGCAGGAGCAGGAGTGGAAGACATGCAGGAAAGGAGCAGCAGTGGTAGGCATGCAGGAGAGGAGCAGCAGTGGGAGACATGCAGGAAAGGAGCAGCAGTGGGAGTCATGCAGGGAAGGAGCAGCAGTAGTAGGCATGCAGGAAAGGAGCAGCAGTGGAAGGCATGCAGGAAAGGAGCAGCAGTGGGAGGCATGCAGGAAAGGAGCAGCAGTGGGAGGCATGCAGCAAAGGAGCAGCAGTGGGAGGCATGCAGCAAAGGAGCAGCAGTGGGAGGCATGCAGCAAAGGAGCAGCAGTGGGAGGCATGCAGCAAAGGAGCAGCAGTGGGCAGCAGTGGGAGGCATGCAGGAGAGGAGCAGCAGTGGGAGGCATGCAGGAAAGGAGCAGCAGTGGGAGGCATGCAGGAAAGGAGCAGCAGTGGGAGGCATGCAGCAAAGGAGCAGCAGTGGGAGGCATGCAGGAGAGGAGCAGCAGTGGGAGGCATACAGGAGAGGAGCAGCAGTGGGAGGCATGCAGGAAAGGAGCAGCAGTGGGAGGCATGCAGGAAAGGAGCAGCAGTGGGAGGCATGCAGCAAAGGAGCAGCAGTGGGAGGCATGCAGGAAAGGAGCAGCAGTGGGAGGCATGCAGCAAAGGAGCAGCAGTGGGAGGCATGCAGCAAAGGAGCAGCAGTGGGAGGCATGCAGCAAAGGAGCAGCAGTGGGAGGCATGCAGCAAAGGAGCAGCAGTGGGCAGCAGTGGGAGGCATGCAGGAGAGGAGCAGCAGTGGGAGGCATGCAGGAAAGGAGCAGCAGTGGGAGGCATGCAGGAAAGGAGCAGCAGTGGGAGGCATGCAGCAAAGGAGCAGCAGTGGGCAGCAGTGGGAGGCATGCAGGAGAGGAGCAGCAGTGGGAGGCATGCAGGAAAGGAGCAGCAGTGGGAGGCATGCAGCAAAGGAGCAGCAGTGGGCAGCAGTGGGAGGCATGCAGGAGAGGAGCAGCAGTGGGAGGCATGCAGGAAAGGAGCAGCAGTGGGAGGCATGCAGGAGAGGAGCAGCAGTGGGAGGCATGCAGGAAAGGAGCAGCAGTGGGAGGCATGCAGCAAAGGAGCAGCAGTGGGCAGCAGTGGAAGGCATGCAGGAGAGGAGCAGCAGTGGGAGGCATGCAGGAAAGGAGCAGCAGTGGGAGGCATGCAGGAAAGGAGCAGCAGTGGGAGACATGCAGGAAAGGAGCAGCAGTGGGAGACATGCAGGAAAGGAGCAGCAGTGGTAGGCATGCAGGAAAGGAGCAGCAGTGGGAAGCATGCAGGAAAGGAGCAGCAGTGGGAGACATGGAGGAGCAGCAGTGGGAGGCATGCAGGAGCAGCAGAGGAAGACATGCAGGAAAGGAGCAGCAGTGGGAGACATGCAGGAGCAGGAGTGGAAGACATGCAGGAAAGGAGCAGCAGTGGGAGGCATGCAGGAAAGGAGCAGCAGTGGTAGGCATGCAGGAAAGGAGCAGCAGTGGTAGGCATGCAGGAAAGGAGCAGCAATTGGAGACATGGAGGAGCAGCAGTGGGAGGCATGCAGGAAAGGAGCAGCAGTGGGAGGCATACAGGAGAGGAGCAGCAGTGGGAGGCATGCAGGAAAGGAGCAGCAGTGGGAGGCATGCAGGAAAGGAGCAGCAGTGGGAGACATGCAGGAGCAACAGTGGGAGGCATGCAGGAAAGGAGCAGCAGTGGGAGACATGCAGGAGCAGCAGTGGGAGTCATGCAGGGAAGGAGCAGCAGTGGTAGGCATGCAGGAAAGGAGCAGCAGTGGTAGGCATGCAGGAAAGGAGCAGCAGTGGGAGGCATGCAGGAAAGGAGCAGCAGTGGTAGGCATGCAGGAAAGAAGCAGCAGTGGGAGGCATGCAGGAAAGGAGCAGCAGTGGTAGGCATGCAGGAGAGGAGCAGCAGTGGGAGACATGCAGGAAAGGAGCAGCAGTTTGAGTCATGCAGGGAAGGAGCAGCAGTGGTAGGCATGCAGGAAAGGAGCAGCAGTGGAAGGCATGCAGGAGCAACAGTGGGAGGCATGCAGGAAAGGAGCAGCAGTGGGAGGCATGCAGGAAAGGAGCAGCAGTGGGAGGCATGCAGCAAAGGAGCAGCAGTGGGCAGCAGTGGGAGGCATGCAGGAGAGGAGCAGCAGTGGGAGGCATGCAGGAAAGGAGCAGCAGTGGGAGGCATGCAGGAAAGGAGCAGCAGTGGGAGGCATGCAGGAAAGGAGCAGCAGTGGTAGGCATGCAGGAGAGGAGCAGCAGTTGGAGACATGCAGGAAAGGAGCAGCAGTGGGAGTCATGCAGGGAAGGAGCAGCAGTGGTAGGCATGCAGGAAAGGAGCAGCAGTGGGAGGCATGCAGGAAAGGAGCAGCAGTGGGAGGCATGCAGGAAAGGAGCAGCAGTGGGAGTCATGCAGAGAAGGAGCAGCAGTGGTAGGCATGCAGGAAAGGAGCAGCAGTGGGAGGCATGCAGGAGCAACAGTGGGAGGCATGCAGGAAAGGAGCAGCAGTGGGAGGCATGCAGCAAAGTAGCAGCAGTGGGCAGCAGTGGGAGGCATGCAGGAGAGGAGCAGCAGTGGGAGGCATGCAGGAGCAACAGTGGGAGGCATGCAGGAAAGGAGCAGCAGTGGGAGGCATGCAGCAAAGGAGCAGCAGTGGGAGGCATGCAGGAAAGGAGCAGCAGTGGGAGGCATGCAGCAAAGGAGCAGCAGTGGGAGGCATGCAGCAAAGGAGCAGCAGTGGGCAGCAGTGGGAGGCATGCAGGAGAGGAGCAGCAGTGGGAGGCATGCAGGAAAGGAGCAGCAGTGGGAGGCATGCAGGAAAGGAGCAGCAGTGGGAGGCATGCAGCAAAGGAGCAGCAGTGGGAGGCATGCAGGAGAGGAGCAGCAGTGGGAGGCATGCAGGAAAGGAGCAGCAGTGGGAGGCATGCAGCAAAGGAGCAGCAGTGGGCAGCAGTGGGAGGCATGCAGGAGAGGAGCAGCAGTGGGAGGCATGCAGGAAAGGAGCAGCAGTGGGAGGCATGCAGGAAAGGAGCAGCAGTGGGAGGCATGCAGCAAAGGAGCAGCAGTGGGCAGCAGTGGGAGGCATGCAGGAGAGGAGCAGCAGTGGGAGGCATGCAGGAAAGGAGCAGCAGTGGGAGGCATGCAGCAACGGAGCAGCAGTGGGAGGCATGCAGCAAAGGAGCAGCAGTGGGCAGCAGTGGGAGGCATGCAGGAGAGGAGCAGCAGTGGGAGGCATGCAGCAAAGGAGCAGCAGTGGGAGGCATGCAGGAAAGGAGCAGCAGTGGGAGGCATGCAGCAAAGGAGCAGCAGTGGGAGGCATGCAGCAAAGGAGCAGCATTGAGAGGCATGCAGGAGAGGAGCAGCAGTGGGAGGCATGCAGGAAAGGAGCAGCAGTGGGAGGCATGCAGCAAAGGAGCAGCAGTGGGCAGCAGTGGGAGGCATGCAGGAGAGGAGCAGCAGTGGGAGGCATGCAGGAAAGGAGCAGCAGTGGGAGGCATGCAGGAAAGGAGCAGCAGTGGGAGGCATGCAGCAAAGGAGCAGCAGTGGGCAGCAGTGGGAGGCATGCAGGAGAGGAGCAGCAGTGGGAGGCATGCAGGAAAGGAGCAGCAGTGGGAGGCATGCAGGAAAGGAGCAGCAGTGGGATGCATGCAGGAAAGGAGCAGCAATGGAAGGCATGCAGGAGCAGCAGTGGAAGATATGCAGGAAAGGACAGCAGTGGAAGGCCTGCAGCAAAGGAGCAGCAGTGGGAGACATGCAGGAAAGGAGCAGCAGTGGGAAGCATGCAGGAAAGGAGCAGCAGTGGGAGGCATGCAGCAAAGGAGCAGCAGTGGGCAGCAGTGGGAGGCATGCAGGAGAGGAGCAGCAGTGGGAGGCATGCAGGAAAGGAGCAGCAGTGGGAGGCATGCAGCAACGGAGCAGCAGTGGGAGGCATGCAGCAAAGGAGCAGCAGTGGGCAGCAGTGGGAGGCATGCAGGAGAGGAGCAGCAGTGGGAGGCATGCAGCAAAGGAGCAGCAGTGGGAGGCATGCAGGAAAGGAGCAGCAGTGGGAGGCATGCAGCAAAGGAGCAGCAGTGGGAGGCATGCAGCAAAGGAGCAGCATTGAGAGGCATGCAGGAGAGGAGCAGCAGTGGGAGGCATGCAGGAAAGGAGCAGCAGTGGGAGGCATGCAGCAAAGGAGCAGCAGTGGGCAGCAGTGGGAGGCATGCAGGAGAGGAGCAGCAGTGGGAGGCATGCAGGAAAGGAGCAGCAGTGGGAGGCATGCAGGAAAGGAGCAGCAGTGGGAGGCATGCAGCAAAGGAGCAGCAGTGGGCAGCAGTGGGAGGCATGCAGGAGAGGAGCAGCAGTGGGAGGCATGCAGGAAAGGAGCAGCAGTGGGAGGCATGCAGGAAAGGAGCAGCAGTGGGATGCATGCAGGAAAGGAGCAGCAATGGAAGGCATGCAGGAGCAGCAGTGGAAGATATGCAGGAAAGGACAGCAGTGGAAGGCCTGCAGCAAAGGAGCAGCAGTGGGAGACATGCAGGAAAGGAGCAGCAGTGGGAAGCATGCAGGAAAGGAGCAGCAGTGGGAGACATGCAGGAAAGGAGCAGCAGTGGGAGACATGCAGGAAAGGAGCAGCAGTGGTAGGCATGCAGGAAAGGAGCAGCAGTGGGAAGCATGCAGGAAAGGAGCAGCAGTGGGAGACATGGAGGAGCAGCAGTGGGAGGCATGCAGGAGCAGCAGAGGAAGACATGCAGGAAAGGAGCAGCAGTGGGAGACATGCAGGAGCAGGAGTGGAAGACATGCAGGAAAGGAGCAGCAGTGGGAGGCATGCAGGAAAGGAGCAGCAGTGGTAGGCATGCAGGAAAGGAGCAGCAGTGGTAGGCATGCAGGAAAGGAGCAGCAATTGGAGACATGGAGGAGCAGCAGTGGGAGGCATGCAGGAAAGGAGCAGCAGTGGGAGGCATACAGGAGAGGAGCAGCAGTGGGAGGCATGCAGGAAAGGAGCAGCAGTGGGAGGCATGCAGGAAAGGAGCAGCAGTGGGAGACATGCAGGAGCAACAGTGGGAGGCATGCAGGAAAGGAGCAGCAGTGGGAGACATGCAGGAGCAGCAGTGGGAGTCATGCAGGGAAGGAGCAGCAGTGGTAGGCATGCAGGAAAGGAGCAGCAGTGGTAGGCATGCAGGAAAGGAGCAGCAGTGGGAGGCATGCAGGAAAGGAGCAGCAGTGGTAGGCATGCAGGAAAGAAGCAGCAGTGGGAGGCATGCAGGAAAGGAGCAGCAGTGGTAGGCATGCAGGAGAGGAGCAGCAGTGGGAGACATGCAGGAAAGGAGCAGCAGTGGGAGTCATGCAGGGAAGGAGCAGCAGTGGTAGGCATGCAGGAAAGGAGCAGCAGTGGGAGACATGCAGGAGCAACAGTGGGAGGCATGCAGGAAAGGAGCAGCAGTGGGAGGCATGCAGGAAAGGAGCAGCAGTGGGAGTCATGCAGGGAAGGAGCAGCAGTGGTAGGCATCCAGGAAAGGAGCAGCAGTGGGAGGCATGCAGGAAAGGAGCAGCAGTGGGAGGCATGCAGGAAAGGAGCAGCAGTGGGAGGCATGCAGAAAAGGAGTAGCAGTGGGAGGCATGCAGGTTAGGAGAAGCAGTGGGAAACATGCAGGAAAGGAGCAGCAGTGGGAGGCATGCAGCAAAGGAGCAGCAGTGGGCAGCAGTGGGAGGCATGCAGGAAAGGAGCAGCAGTGGGAGGCATGCAGGAAAGGAGCAGCAGTGGGAGGCATGCAGAAAAGGAGTAGCAGTGGGAGGCATGCAGGTTAGGAGAAGCAGTGGGAAACATGCAGGAAAGGAGCAGCAGTGGGAGACATGCAGGAAAGGAGCAGCAGTGGGAGACATGCAGGAAAGGAGCAGCAGTGGTAGGCATGCAGGAAAGGAGCAGCAGTGGGAAGCATGCAGGAAAGGAGCAGCAGTGGGAGACATGGAGGAGCAGCAGTGGGAGGCATGCAGGAGCAGCAGAGGAAGACATGCAGGAAAGGAGCAGCAGTGGGAGACATGCAGGAGCAGGAGTGGAAGACATGCAGGAAAGGAGCAGCAGTGGTAGGCATGCAGGAGAGGAGCAGCAGTGGGAGACATGCAGGAAAGGAGCAGCAGTGGGAGTCATGCAGGGAAGGAGCAGCAGTAGTAGGCATGCAGGAAAGGAGCAGCAGTGGAAGGCATGCAGGAAAGGAGCAGCAGTTGGAGGCATGCAGGAAAGGAGCAGCAGTGGGAGGCATGCAGCAAAGGAGCAGCAGTGGGAGGCATGCAGCAAAGGAGCAGCAGTGGGAGGCATGCAGCAAAGGAGCAGCAGTGGGAGGCATGCAGCAAAGGAGCAGCAGTGGGCAGCAGTGGGAGGCATGCAGGAGAGGAGCAGCAGTGGGAGGCATGCAGGAAAGGAGCAGCAGTGGGAGGCATGCAGGAAAGGAGCAGCAGTGGGAGGCATGCAGCAAAGGAGCAGCAGTGGGAGATATGCAGGCAAGGAGCAGCAGTGGGAGGCATGCAGGAAAGGAACAGCAGTGGGAAGCATGCAGGAAAGGAGCAGCAGTGGGAGGCATGCAGGAAAGGAGCAGCAGTGGGAGGCATGCAGGAAAGGAGCAGCAGTGGTAGGCATGCTGTTAAGGAGCAGCAGTGGGAGTCATGCAGGGAAGGAGCAGCAGTGGGAGGCGTGCAGGAAAGGAGCAGCAGTGGTAGGCATGCAGGAAAGGAGCAGCAGTGGGAGGCATGCAGGAAAGGAGCAGCAGTGGGAGGCATGCAGGAAAGGAGCAGCAGTGGTAGGCATGCAGGAAAGGAGCAGCAGTGGGAGGCATGCAGAAAAGGAGTAGCAGTAGGAGGCATGCAGGTTAGGAGAAGCAGTGGGAAACATGCAGGAAAGGAGCAGCAGTGGGAGGCATGCAGCAAAGGAGCAGCAGTGGGCAGCAGTGGGAGGCATGCAGGAGAGGAACAGCAGTGGGAGGCATGCAGGGAAGGAGCAGCAGTGGTAGGCATGCAGGAAAGGAGCAGCAGTGGGAGTCATGCAGAGAAGGAGCAGCAGTGGTAGGCATGCAGGAAAGGAGCAGCAGTGGTAGGCATGCAGGAAAGGAGCAGCAGTGGTAGGCATGCAGGAAAGGAGCAGCAGTGGGAGGCATGCAGGAAAGGAGCAGCAGTGGTAGGCATGCAGGAAAGAAGCAGCAGTGGGAGGCATGCAGGAAAGGAGCAGCAGTGGTAGGCATGCAGGAGAGGAGCAGCAGTGGGAGACATGCAGGAAAGGAGCAGCAGTGGGAGTCATGCAGGGAAGGAGCAGCAGTGGTAGGCATGCAGGAAAGGAGCAGCAGTGGAAGGCATGCAGGAGCAACAGTGGGAGGCATGCAGGAAAGGAGCAGCAGTGGGAGGCATGCAGGAAAGGAGCAGCAGTGGGAGTCATGCAGAGAAGGAGCAGCAGTGGTAGGCATGCAGGAAAGGAGCAGCAGTGGGAGGCATGCAGGAGCAACAGTGGGAGGCATGCAGGAAAGGAGCAGCAGTGGGAGGCATGCAGGAAAGGAGCCGCAGTGGGAGTCATGCAGGGAAGGAGCAGCAGTGGTAGGCATGCAGGAAAGGAGCAGCAGTGGGAGACATGCAGGAGCAACAGTGGGAGGCATGCAGGAAAGGAGCAGCAGCGGGAGTCATTCAGGGAAGGAGCAGCAGTAGTAGGCATGCAGGAAAGGAGCAGCAGTGGGAGGCATGCAGCAGCAACAGTGGGAGGCATGCAGGAAAGGAGCAGCAGTGGGAGGCATGCAGGAAAGGAGCAGCAGTGGGAGTCATGCAGAGAAGGAGCAGCAGTGGTAGGCATGCAGGAAAGGAGGAGCAGTGGGAGGCATGCAGGAGCAACAGTGGGAGGCATGCAGGAAAGGAGCAGCACTGGGAGGCATGCAGCACAGGAGCAGCAGTGGGAGGCATGCAGGAAAGGAGCAGCAGTGGGAGGCATGCAGGAAAGCAGCAGCAGTGGGAGACATGCAGGAAAGGAGGAGCAGTGGGAGGCATGCAGGTAAGGAGCAGCAGTGAGAGGTATGCAGGAAAGGAGCAGCAATGGAAGGCATGCAGGAGCAGCAGTGGAAGATATGCAGGAAAGGACAGCAGTGGAAGGCCTGCAGCAAAGGAGCAGCAGTGGGAGACATGCAGGAAAGGAGCAGCAGTGGGAAGCATGCAGGAAAGGAGCAGCAGTGGGAGACATGCAGGAAAGAAGCAGCAGTGGGAAGCATGCAGGAAAGGAGCAGCAGTGGGAGGCATGCAGGAAAGGAGCAGCAGTGGGAGGCATGCAGGAAAGGAGCAGCAGTGGGAGGCATGCAGGAAAGGAGCAGCAGTGGGAGACATGCAGGAAAGGAGCAGCAATGGAAGGCATGCAGGAGCAGCAGTGGAAGATATGCAGGAAAGGACAGCAGTGGAAGGCCTGCTGCAAAGGAGCAGCAGTGGGAGACATGCAGGAAAGGAGCAGCAGTGGGAGTCATGCAGGGAAGGAGCAGCAGTAGTAGGCATGCAGGAAAGGAGCAGCAGTGGAAGGCATGCAGGAAAGGAGCAGCAGTGGGAGGCATGCAGCAAAGGAGCAGCAGTGGGAGGCATGCAGGAGAGGAGCAGCAGTGGGAGGCATGCAGGAAAGGAGCAGCAGTGGGAGGCATGCAGCAAAGGAGCAGCAGTGGGCAGCAGTGGGAGGCATGCAGGAGAGGAGCAGCAGTGGGAGGCATGCAGGAAAGGAGCAGCAGTGGGAGGCATGCAGGAAAGGAGCAGCAGTGGGAGGCATGCAGCAAAGGAGCAGCAGTGGGCAGCAGTGGGAGGCATGCAGGAGAGGAGCAGCAGTGGGAGGCATGCAGGAAAGGAGCAGCAGTGGGAGGCATGCAGCAAAGGAGCAGCAGTGGGAGGCATGCAGCAAAGGAGCAGCAGTGGGAGGCATGCAGCAAAGGAGCAGCAGTGGGCAGCAGTGGGAGGCATGCAGGAGAGGAGCAGCAGTGGGAGACATGCAGAAAAGGAGCAGCAGTGAGAGGCATGCAGGAGCAGCAGTGGGAGGCATGCAGCAAAGGAGCAGCAGTGGGAGGCATGCAGGCAAGGAGCAGCAGTGGGAGGCATGCAGGAAAGGAACAGCAGTGGGAAGCATGCAGTAAAGGAGCAGCAGTGGGAGGCATGCAGGAAAGGAGCAGCAGTGGGAGGCATGCAGGAAAGGAGCAGCAGTGGTAGGCATGCTGTTAAGGAGCAGCAGTGGGAGTCATGCAGGGAAGGAGCAGCAGTGGGAGGCGTGCAGGAAAGGAGCAGCAGTGGTAGGCATGCAGGAAAGGAGCAGCAGTGGGAGACATGCAGGAAAGAAGCAGCAGTGGGAAGCATGCAGGAAAGGAGCAGCAGTGGGAGGCATGCAGGAAAGGAGCAGCAGTGGGAGGCATGCAGGAAAGGAGCAGCAGTGGGAGGCATGCAGGAAAGGAGCAGCAGTGGGAGACATGCAGGAAAGGAGCAGCAATGGAAGGCATGCAGGAGCAGCAGTGGAAGATATGCAGGAAAGGACAGCAGTGGAAGGCCTGCTGCAAAGGAGCAGCAGTGGGAGACATGCAGGAAAGGAGCAGCAGTGGGAGTCATGCAGGGAAGGAGCAGCAGTAGTAGGCATGCAGGAAAGGAGCAGCAGTGGAAGGCATGCAGGAAAGGAGCAGCAGTGGGAGACATGCAGCAAAGGAGCAGCAGTGGGAGGCATGCAGGAGAGGAGCAGCAGTGGGAGGCATGCAGGAAAGGAGCAGCAGTGGGAGGCATGCAGCAAAGGAGCAGCAGTGGGCAGCAGTGGGAGGCATGCAGGAGAGGAGCAGCAGTGGGAGGCATGCAGGAAAGGAGCAGCAGTGGGAGGCATGCAGGAAAGGAGCAGCAGTGGGAGGCATGCAGCAAAGGAGCAGCAATGAAGGCCATCATTAAGAAACTTGACAAAATAGAGAAATCCACTGAAAATAGAGGTCAAGTTAGTAGACATAGAATCTGTGGTGATGAACATAGAGGCTTGGTTCAGAGAATAGAGCTACAGCGGTGGAGAGAGTGGCCCAGGACTTAACGTTATCCTGACAGAGGGTTTCTAGCACCCTCAACAGCTGAGGAGCACAGTAGAGCCCCCCACCTCCCTAGAGGAGAAGGAGTATGACACGGGGAGTAGGAAGTTGCAGGCCTTTTGCTACAAACATCTTACTACCTCAGGCCACTTGACTCTACTTTGGTTAAAAAGGGCATGCAGTCCTTTCCTCTGGATCAGATATTTCTCAGTTTGGTGGGTGTTGTACATTGACCCTGGGTGACCTGATTGGCGATACGCTTTGCTGCGTAAAGCTAATGTTTGGATTCTTGACCTCCGTAATGCTGGTAGTTGGATCCCTCTGCTCCCTGACTTCAGCATGAAGACTCAGGAGAGGCGAAAGCAGCTGTCAGTGCTAAAAAAGACAAATGGTAGCCTGTGCATGCCAGCCTCCCTTTTCCCCTCCGTGTCAGGAATGATCTAAGGTGGCATCCGTACTTGAGCTGAGGCAGCTCACTGCTTCCTCGATGGAGTGAAGAAGAGTTCCTGAGTAGTCTGGGGAACACGGATGCCTCTGAGTCTTGCTGTCCTGGAGCCTGGTTGGTTGCTGCCACTTGATTCCGCTCTGAAGTTGCACAAGGTTCCAGTAAGGGTTTGGGAAGCTTCAGTATTGCACTTATGGGGAACACTGGATTGAGGATGTGACATTTAATGATGCTGTTCCTCAGCTCAACCTCTTGTGTCCTTTACTTTTACCCTTCCTTCCCCCATTATCTTCTGGCCGCCTATGATGTTCATGTATTCTATAAAACTGAAAATTCATGAGACAAGTGCACTCAACCACATAGAAGTTATCTTGAAGAAGAATATTGCTTTCAGAAACCACTGTTAACTGTAGTGTCTTCAGTGATGTGCAATGACTTGACACATGTGCACCTCTTACAGGTTTTCCATCTCTTGATGCTGATCTTGTTGTCACAGAGGGAGGGTGCAAGGCCTGTGCAGAACATCCACGTGCAGATGTTGAAGAAGGTAGGACAGACCCCACTCCGGTGAGTCACTGATGCTTGTGCGAGTTTAAACACCCTCAGGAAGGCGCACTCACCACACTGCAAGAACAAGAGGCCCATATTTCATTCTTTTTCAGAAGAGCATTTCAAGTGATGAGGGGCTCTAAATTCTCAGTTATTTTGCAGGGGTCTGTGTCCTACAGTCATTAGATGACTGATCCCTGCGTGCTGGATCGAGCACTGCAATGTGCATAAATCTATTTCAACTTTAAGTAACTTATATTTCTTCCTTGTGGGTTGTGCTTGTTGGAAAATGTGTTATTGGTAAGGGCAGGTAAGTACCCACACTTAGCAATAGGCTACTAACCTCCACTTAGGTCCAATTAGGTCTCAGTAAATTAAACCCAGCTCAACCCTTGGTAGCTTGGCAACGAGCGACAAGGCTTAACTAAGGAGACAGAGTGTAAAGCATTCAAATATCACAAAACAGTAATTAAATAAAACACAGGAAACAGTTTAAAAATCCAAAACGAATTTATAAAAATAGATTATATTTTTAACTTTAAAATGACACAAAAGCGAATAAAATCGGATAAGGGGAACCGGAGATATGAATTTTTAAAAGAATTATTGTTTTCTAGCGCCTAGAAATAAAAAGCGCCAATCTAGTCATCTGGTCGCACCTCGACCGGGGCAAAGTCAAAGTTTAAGGCCGACAGCGATGGAGCCTGGCTCAGCTACAGCCCGCGGGAGGCCTCGGTGAAAAGTTTACCTTTGGACTTAGTCGTTTTTCTGAAGATTTTCTTCAGCGGGACGAACCTGCCGGTCCAATCCAACCTCCTGGAACTCTTCCTCGGATACACGTCGCGGGAACCCTCAGTAGAGATTTTTACCTTCGGACTTAGTTGTTTTTTTGAGGTGTAAATCCTTCGACCGGGGCAAACCTGGATCTTGATCCGACGTCCTTGGAGCCCTCCTCGGATACGCTGGCCTGGAGGTCCCGGTCAACTTCCTACGTTCAGACTTAGGGGGTCATTTTGACCTCGACGGTCTTTTTCCAAGACCGCCGTGCGGAAGACCGCCAGTAGTGGCGGTTTGCCGCTCGGCGTATTATGACTGTTGGCGGCTCTCTGTCCTTTTACGGACGGAGAGCCGCCAACAGCCATACTGGCGAGAGGTGGGGAAGTGGAGGTTGCTCCACCTCCACCGCCACGCCAACAGAACACCGCCCAGCGAATCACGTCCTGTGATTCGCCGTGGCGGTGTTCTGTTGGCGGTGTGGTGTCGGCAGAGCTGCCCCCATGGCTCCCGTCCCCTCCCGGAGGATCGTCGGACCAGGTAAGTTGATCGTCCGTGAGGGGGGCGGAGGGGCGTTGTGTGTTGTGTGGGTACATGGGGGTGTGCGTCTGTGTATGTAGAGGGGGTGTGTGAGTGCGTGTATGCTTGCGGGGGTGTTTTGTGTATAGGAATGAGTGTGTGTATGTCTGTGGGTATGTCTGTATGGATGTGTGCGTGTATGTTTGAATGTGGGTGTGCGTTTCTGCCTGTGTGTGTGTATGTAGGCATGTATGTTGGTATGTGTGCATGTGAGGGTGTAGGTGGTGCCTGCGTGCATGTCGTGTGGGTATGGGTGATGTGATGTTGGGGGTCGGTGTGGGGAGGGGGGCCCTGCCACCTTTGGGGGGTGGCATGGGTGGTGGGGGGGTAGGGGAGGGATTTGGGGTAGGGTGAGGGGTGGGGGAGACCCCTATCAGTGCCAGGGAATTCTTTGGGGGGTGGCATGGGTGGTGGGGGGGTAGGGGAGGGATTTGGGGTGGGGGAGACCCCTATCAGTGCCAGGGAAGGAATTCCCTGGCACTGATAGTGCTTACCGCCATGGATTTCATGGCGGTTCAAACCGCTGGAAATCCACGGCGGTAAGCCAGGTCAAAATACCGCTGGCGGTATAGTGACGGCCGCCGGGCTGGAGACCCAGGTCTCCAGCCCGGCGGTTGTCTCCGCCCTGGCAGGCGGAACGGAGAACCGGTGGATGACCATGGCGGTAACCGCCATGGTCATAATTCCATGCAGTAAGACCGCCAGCCCGTTGGCGGTCTTACCGCCGGTTCTCTGCCTTCCACCAGGGTCGTAATGACCCCCTTAGTCTCTTTTTTGGAGATTTTCTTCACCGGGACGAACCTGCAAGTCAGGCCAGGTCGCGGTTGAGGCAAGCCGGCTAGAGTTGCCGCAGCGGGTTGGTCCCTTTATGGAGCTGTTTTCCAAAAGTTCTCCAAAGTTCTCCAAACTTCTGGATCTTCTCCCAGATGTTCTTTTAAGGTTCTTTTGGGATCCACAGCTCACCCCAAGATTCCAGAAGCTCTGAGATGCTCCTTGGGGGTCTACTACTCCCAGAATGCACCTGGCATAAGCTCCTTTTTGGCCACTGGACAATGGTTAGCTGGTTGGTTTCTTCAGGAGTTGGTGCAGTGGACTCTGGTTAGCAATTTTCCACCTGTAGCAAACAGGGAGTCCTTTTTTGAACCAGTTGAAGTCCTTCTTGTGTTGAAGCCCTAGTGTGCAGCTGGTGCAGTCCTTCAGAGTGCAGAGTCCAGGTGCAGGCCAGGGGTCCAGCAGGGCAGTCCTTCTTCTCCTGTAGTTCTTCCTTGTTGGAATCTGATGGGGGTCTGAGGTGTGGGTGCAGGTCTGCCAGTTTTATCCCTGCTCCTGGGTGAAAAACAGGGCGGGCCTAGTTCTCCAATCAGGTGCAGGGTCCTTCCCCTTCTGATGACCACTTCCTGGGAAGTGTGGCAAAAATCAATCCCAGGGGGCAACATTCCTCAAAAATCCATCATGGCTAAAAGTGATTTTTGGAGGTGACATCTGGCTGAGCCCACCCACTGGTGTGGCTAAAAATCCTAAACACACCCCTCTCCTGCCCTCTCCTAATCTAATCAAGGGGGCACCTAATTATCTGGGTTTGCAGGATGTGGGGGTGTTGCTGGGTTGCTCAAAATGTCCTTCTCTGCCTTTGAACACCAGTTGGCAGCCCTCCCCCTTCCTGCCTCACCATCTGCTGAGGGGAGATCTCCTCCCACAGGCACATCTCTTTGTGTGAAGCCAGGCCACTTCACACCTCATCAAGGCAGCCTGGCCAGGCTGCCAGAGGCTGGCCAATCAGAGCATAGCAGCAAAAACACTGCAGGGCTGAAGTTGGCAACTTTTCAGGTAACGTTTAAAACTCTTTACCTGAACAAGTTATATTAAATCCCACAACTGGAAGTTGTGGGATTTATTATAACAATACAATTAATTTTATACCAAACTCTTGGTATCTGTTACTTAAGGGGACTTTTAAAATTAAAATAAAATCTCCCCATTCAAGCCTATAGAGGCCATTTACTACAATGAGGGAAAACGAATTTGGCTGTTTTACCTCACCAGGGCTTATAAAACAATTTTTATAAGGGTCCTGCTTATAGTTACATGGCACTCAGCCCTAGGGGCACATAGGGCACACCTTAGGGGTGACTTATATGTAAAAATAAAGTCGTTTAAGACTTTGGAACTACTTTTAATTCCAAAGTCGAATTTGCAGGTAACTTTAATTTAAAAGTAGCCATAAAGGCAGGCCTGCCTTTAAAATGACACTGGGCACCTCAGCAGTGCACCTATGGGTGCACTACCTATGCTGTGGTCCCTAAACCTACATGCCCTACTATATACTAGGGACTTATAGGTAGGTTAACTTAGCCAGTTATAATTAGCCTAATTTGCATATCCACTTTACATAGAGCACTGGCCCTGGGACTGGTAAGCAGTACCCAGGGCACAGCCAAGAGTCAGTAACCACCAGTACCTGTCCACAAAGTTTGGGGTTGACCAGGGCAAAAAGGAGGACTTTCCTACAGTGCTGCTCACTAGTTTGCAACAAAAGGCTATTTCTTTTACTTGTATTTTTCGGTCATCCAGCGCGTTAGTGGGATCACAGCAGTGCTCACGGTCATCGATGGATAGACTTGACTACAGTGACTGCGTCCCCTCAGTTCCTGTTATGCATTATGAGAATGTCTTTGTCAGACTTCAGGCATAGTGTGCTGAAGAATGGCCCCATGTGCCACCCTGAAGGGGTAGTGGAACTGCCTAATAAGACCCACTTGTGAAATACTGAAGGGGGACCTGTTAAGGTACAAGCTGAAGTTGTTGGTCAAGGTAAACAAGACTTGGTCATGATGACAAAGTAACAAACAAACCAGATGAGCCCAGGTATGAGCACACATGAAGCATGGTGTTATGTGAGACATAAGAGTACTACTGTCTCTGGGAAGGCATCAGTCCTCCCCGGCACACCATGACTGACTGCTGCACTACCAGGGTAGCAGAAAGAAGTGCACATTGATCACTGATTGGTGCCTGCTGGAGAGCTTTAGAAAGTTCAGTATTATATAGAGCCGACTTCACAACAGTGTATGTGTGAGCTGTGCAGTGCAGAAATAAGGTAAACATAAAAACTAACCAATGGCATTACATCTCATAATTTCTTTTAACTAATGACAGGATTTTTTTTTTAAATGGCGTATTTGTGGTCTTTCATACAAGGTAAGCGATCCATCTTGTATCACAAGTTCATTGAGCAAGCGGGAGCAGTGCCTTCCAGGAGAGCGGGTTTATGAAGAGGCAGGATGCTGGGGATGCACCCAAAAATGAATTGGAGCATAAATCCTCAGGAAATATACATCGAAGCCATGATACAGTGCACGACTATCAAAAACGCGAAACCAGTCCTATGTCGTTGAGACCAGAACAGGAACAGATTTATCGCAAAAAGCCCCCATAAGACAAGTGCCTTCTCCGTCACGGGATTCTCTCCCAGATCCATAAATAAACAAACTGAATAGCCCTGTCCATTTCTGCTTGATGCCCAGAACATCACTGAGAGAACATCTTACGAATAAAAACATACTTTCTACTACTTCTCTCTGGGATACACGTTCCAGCTAGCCAAAATTAAAGTGATTTGGTTGGAAACACCACTCAATTACCTTTTTTTTTAAAAACACAGAAAATCTAGGGAAAATGTGGCCTGCATTAAGCTGAGCACAAACAGTGAATAAATCAAGACATTACACCTTTAAGAATTCAGAAGTGTAGGAAGTTGGCTCTGTATATACTATTTCAAAGTGAGAAATAGTGTGCACAGAGAGTACAAGGGTTCTCCTTAGAGGCTGATAGTGGCAAAAGTAGATAATTCTAATGCTCAATTTTGTGGTAGTGTGGTCGAGCAGTAGGCTTATCAGAAGGTAGTGTTAAGCATTTGTTGTACACCCACACAAGCAATAAATGAGGAACACACACCCAAAGACTTACTCCAGGCCAATAGGTTTTTATATTGAAAAATATATTTTCTTAGTTTATTTTAAGAACCACTGGTTCAAGATTTACATTAAACACTTCAAATGTAAGGTATTTCACTTAGATACTTTAGGAACTTTGAATAAAAGCAATATCATATACAGTCTTTGTACAAATGGCAATAAGCTATTTTCAAAGTGGACACTGCAAAAATCAACAGTTCCTGGGGGAGGTAAGTAAAGGTTAGATTAGAAGGTAAGTAAAACTCTTACAAGTCTCAGTCCTGGGGCATAGGTAGCCCACCGTTGGGGGTTCAAGGCAACCCCAAAGTTACCACACCAGCAGCTCAGGACCGGTCAGGTGCAGAGGTCAAAGAGGTGCCCAAAACACATAAGCGCCTATGAAGAACAGGGGTGCTCCTGTTCTAGTCTGCCAGGAGGTAAGTACCTGCGTCCTCGGGGGGGAGACCAGGGGGGTTTTGTAGAGCACTGGGGGACACAAGTAGGCACACAAAACACACCCTCAGCGGCACAGGGGCGGCTGGGTGCAGTGTGCAAAGCAGGCATCGGGTTTTGTATAGGTTTCAATGGAGGGACCCAGGGGTCACTCTAGCAGTGCAGGCAGGCACAGGGGGGGCTTCTCGGGACAGCCACCACCTGGGCAAGGCAGAGGGTCACCTGGGGGTCACTCCTGCGTCGAAGTTTGGTTCCTTCAGGTCCTGGGGGCTCAGGGTGCAATGTTGGTTCTAGGCATCGGGTCCCTTGTTACAGGCAGTCGCTGTCAGGGGGAGCCTCTGGATTCTCTCTACAGGCTTCGCTGTGGGGAGTCAGGGGGGGTCGTCTCTGGTTACTCACGGGCTCGTAGTCACCAGGGAGTCCTCCTTGAGGTGTTGGTTTTCTGCAGGTCGAACCGGGGGCGTCGGGTGCAGAGTGAAGAGTCTCAAGCTACCGGCTAGAGAAACGTGAAGTCTTTGGAAGTTGCTTCTTTGTTGCAAAGAAGTAGCTGGTTTTGAACAGGGCCGCTGTTCACAGGAGTTTCTTGGTCCTGTAGTCCAGGGCAGTCCTCTGAGGCTTCAGAGGTCGCTGGTCCCTGTCGGATGCATCGCTGGAGCAGGTTTTCGAAGTTGGAGACAGGCCGGTACGACTGGGGCCAAAGCAGTTGTCGTCTTCCTCCTTCTCTGCAGGCTTGTAGGTCAGCAGTCCTTCTTCTTTCTTCAGGTTGCAGGAATCTGCTTTCCTGGGATCTGGGGAGCCCCTAAATACTGCATTTAGGGGTGTGTTTAGGTCTGGGAGGGCGGTAGCCAATGGGTAGTGTCCTTGAGGGTGGCTACACCCTCTTTGTGCCTCCTCCCTGTGGGGAGGGGGGCACATCCCTAATCCTATTGGGGGAATCCTCCGAACCCAAGATGGAGGATTTCTCAAGGCAGGGGTCATCTCAGCTCAGGACACCTTAGGGGCTGTCCTGACTGGTGGGTGACTCCTCCTTGTTTTTCTCATTATCTCCTCCAGCCTTGCCGGCAAAAGTGGGGGCAGTGGCCGGAAGGGTGGGCATCTCCACTCGCTGGGGTGCCCTGGGGCGCTGTAACAAAAGGAGTGAGCCTTTGAGGCTCACCGCCAGGTGTTACAGTTCCTGCAGGGGGAGGTGAGAAGCTCCTCAACCCAGTACAGGCTTTGTTCCTGGCCACAGAGTGACAAAGGCACTGTCCTCATGTGTGTGTGTGGCAGGCTGGCAGAAACTGGTCAGCCTACACTAGAAGTCGGGTAGGTATTCAGGGGGCATCTCTAAGATGCCCTCTAGGTGTATGTTACAATAAATTGCACACTGGCATCGGTGTGAATTTATTGTACTGAGACGTTTGATAACAAACTTCCCAGTTTTCAGTGTAGCCATAATGGAACTGTGGAGTTTGTGTTTGACAAACTCCCAGACCATATATTCTCATGGCAACCCTGCACTTACAATGTCTAAGGTTTTGCTTAGACACTGTAGGGGCATAGTGCTCATATGCCCTCACCTGTGGTATAGTTGTAGGAGGCTGGCCTGGCTTGTAATGAGTACCAGAGGTACTTACACCTTGTGCCAGGTCCAGTTATCCCTTATTAGTGTAGAAGAGGTGTTTCTAGCAGCTTAGGCTGATAGAATGTAGCTATGGCAAAGAAGCTTAGGCTGAACAAGGAGACATGCAAAGCTCCTACTATACCACTTATATCATATGCACAATATCATAAGAAAACACAATACACAGAGTTACAAAAAATAAAGGTACTTTATTTTTATGACAATATGCTAAAAGTATCTCAGTGTGTACCCTCAGTAAGAAGGTAAGTACTATACACAAGTTATATGTACACATGCCAAAATTAGGTAAGTAATACTAAGAAAAGTATCTAAGGCTAGCTGTTTCTGTTTATGCTTCAGTCTGGTCTCTTCAACCCTCAACATTTTGAGTCCCTTTCTAACAAGTTATCCGCAAGGTGGGTGGGTTGGGAATGCTTTGACACAGATGACAAATTGGAAACTTCAGAGGGGGATCTGTCCCTGTCTGTCTGGACCCTGGTAACTTGGCCTCTAGGAATAAAGGATGTCCCACTGTGATGGGACCCTCCATTACTACCAACATTACTAGGTGTCCTGCTAGGGGGCAGACCCTTGACAGACCCCTCCCCAACTTCCTCAGGGGATTCCTCTGAATGAGACTGGGAAGCTTCTATTAACCTCTCATGTGATGGGCCAGCTTGGGAGTCATCATTTAAACAAGCATGTTAAACAGAAACTCTTTCGTAGGGTTTTTTCCTATAACTAAACCTCTATCTAAGCAGAGACTCCTTAAGCTCTTGTAATTCAAATTGTCATAAGTTGCATTAACAGTTTTAAGAGCTGAATCTACCACAGACATGATAGCAAAAGGTTTAGAGACAGTGAGAAGAAAGAAAAAGTTTCAGAACTTTTTAAAACACAGAGAAAAAAAACTTTTTCTAACTTTTAGAAAACGTTTAGAAGTTTTAAGAAACCTTTCAGAACTTTTGTAAAAAGCTTTAGAGAAGAAAAGCAAACTTTTTGATTAATTGTACATACACTGAACTGTTTGGTATATGATTCTCTTATGAAAAGTACACATTGACAAAGTGGTAAGTAGTTACAAGCACTTATCCCACCGCTGCACAACCAATGTAGGAGGCTGGCCTGCTTGTAATGGGTACCAGAGTTACTTACACCTTGTGCCAGGTCCAGTTTTCCCTTATTAGTGTAGAAGAGGTGTTTCTAACAGCATAGGCTGAGAGAAGGTACCTATGGCAAAACAGCTTAGGCTGAACTAGGAGACATGCAAAGCTCCTACTATACCACTTATATCATATGCACAATATCATAAGAAAACACAATACACAGAGTTACTAAAAATAAAGGTACTTTATTTTTATGACAATATAACAAAAGTATCTCAGTGAGTACCCTCAGTAAGAAGGTAAGTACTATACACAAGTTATATGTACACAAACTAAAATTAGGTAAGTAATAGCAAGAAAAGTAATGCAAACCGTGTAGAATTACAATAGGTTGCAATAGGAGCACATAGGTATAGGGGCAACACAAACCATATACTTCAAAAGTGGAATGCGAACCACGAATGGACCCCAGACCTATGTGAGCTTGTAGAGGGTCGCTGGAACTGTAAGAAAACAGTGAGGGTTAGAAAAATACCCCACCCCAAGACCCTGAAAAGTAGGAGTAAAGTGCACCTACTACCCCCAGAGAGCACAGAAGTCGTGATAGAGGGATTCTGCAGGAAGAACACACACCAACAGTGCACTGACAATCGATTTCTGGACCTGAGTACCTGTAAGACAAGTGAACCAAGTCCAATAGTCGCGACAGTGTCCAGGGGGGGCAGGAGCTCAGGAAACCCCAGCTGAAGGTGCAAGGAAGCTGCCACCGGTTGGAAGAAGCTTGGAGTTCTGCAAGAAGGAAGAGGACTAGGAACTTCTCCTTTGGAAGACGGATGTCCCACGTCGCGATGAAGCTTGCAGAGGTGTTCCCACGCAGAAAGACCACAAACAAGCCTTGCTAGCTGCAAGGGTCGCGTTAGAGGTTTTTGGGTGCTGCTGAGGACCAGGAAGGACCAGGATGTTGCCTTTTGGAGGAGGAGACAGAGGGGGCGCTCAGCAACTCAGAGAGCCCTCACAGAAGCAGGCAGCACCCGCAGAAGTACCCCAACAGGCACTTCGAAGAAAAGTGAACTGGAGTCCACGCGAAGTCACAAAAGGGAGTCCCACAATGCCGGAGGACAACTCAGAAGGTTGTGCACTACAGGACGGAGTGCTGGGGACCAGGCTAGGCTGTGCACGAAGGAAATCCTGGAAGAGTGCACAGAAGCCGGATTAGCTGCAAATCACGCGGTACACAGCTTTGCAGTCTAGCGTGGGGAGGCAAGGACTTACCTCCACCAAACTTGGACTGAAGAGTCACTGGATTGTGGGAGTCACTTGGACAGAGTTGCTGTGTTCCAGGGACCACGCTCGTCAGGATGAGAGGGGACCCAGATGGCCAGTGATGCAGTCTTTTGGTGCCTGCGTTAGCAGGGGGAAGATTCCGTCGACCCACAGGAGATTTCTTCTGAGCTTCTGGTGCAGGGTGAAGGCAGGCTACCCGCAGAGCATGCACCACCTGGAAACAGTTGAGAAAGCCATTGGGATTAGGTGCTACAATGTTGCTGGTAGTTGTCTTGCTACTTTGTTGCGGTTTTGCAGGCGTCCTGGAGCAGTCAACGGTCGATCCTTCGGTAGAAGGTGAAGAGGGAGATGCAGAGGAACTCTGATGAGCTCTTGCATTCGTTATCTAAAGAATTCCCCAAAGCAGAGACCCTAAATAGCCTGAAAAGGAGGTTTGGCTACCAAGGAAGGAGGATTGGCTACCAAGAGAGGTAAGAGCCTATCAGTAGGAGCCTCTGGCGTCACCTGCTGGCACTGGCCACTCAGAGCAGTCCAGTGTGCCCCCAACACCTCTGTTTCCAAGATGACAGAGGTCTGGGACACACTGGGGGAGCTCTGGGCACCTCCCCTGGGAGGTACTGGTCAGGGGAGTGGTCACTCCCCTTTCCTTTGTCCAGTTTCGCGCCAGAGCAGGGCTTGGGGATCCCTGAATTGGTGTAGACTGGCTTATGCAGAGATGGGCACCATCTGTGCCCATCAAAGCATTTTTAGAGGCTGGGGGAGGCTACTCCTCCCCAGCCCTTCACACCTATTTCCAAAGGGAGAGGGTGTAACACCCTCTCTCAGAGGAAATCCTTTGTTCTGCCTTCCTGGGCCAGGGCTGCCTGGACCCCAGGAGGACAGAAACCTGTCTGAGGGGTTGGCAGCAGCTGCAGTGGAGACCCCGGAAAGGCAGTTTGGCAGTACCCGGGTTCTGTGCTAGAGACCCGGGGGATCATGGAATTGTCCCCCCAATACCATAACGGTATTGGGGGGACAATTCCATGATCTTAGACATGTTACATGGCCATGTTCGGAGTTACCATTGTGACGCTATACATAGGTAGTGACCTATGTATAGTGCATGCGTTTAATGGTGTCCCCGCACTCACAAAGTCCGGGGAATTTGCCCTGAACGATTTGGGGGCACCTTGGCTAGTGCCAGGGTGCCCACACACTAAGTAACTTTGCACCCAACCTTCACCAGGTGAAGGTTAGACATATAGGTGACTTATAAGTTACTTATGTGCAGTGGTAAATAGCTGTGAAATAACATGGACGTTATTTCACGCAGGCTGCAGTGACAGGCCTGTGTAAGAATTGTCAGAGCTCCCTATGGGTGGCAAAAGAAACGCTGCAGCCCATAGGGATCTCCTGGAACCCCAATACCCTGGGTACCTCAGTACCATTTACAAGGGAATTATATGGGTGTACCAGTATGCCAATGTGAATTGGTGAAATTGGTCACTAGCCTGTTAGTGACAAATTTGGAAATCAGAGAGAGCATAACCACTGAGGTTCTGGTTAGCAGAGCCTCAGTGAGACAGTTAGGCATCACACAGGGAACACATACAGGGCACATAATTATGAGCACTGGGGTCCTGCCTGGCAGGCAAGATGGTACTTTCCTACAATAGTGCACCCTGCCTTAGGGCTGTAAGGCCTGCTAGAGGGGTGACTTACCTATGCCACAGGCAGTGTGAGGTTGGCATGGCACTCTGAGGGGAGTGCCATGTCGACTTAGTCATTTTCTCCCCACCAGCACACACAAGCTGTGAGGCAGTGTGCATGTGCTGAGTGAGGGGTCCCCAGGGTGGCATAAGACATGCTGCAGCCCTTAGGGACCTTCCCTGGCATCAGGGCCCTTGGTACCAGGGGTACCAGTTACAAGGGACTTACCTGGGTGCCAGGGTTGTGTCAGTTGTGGAGACAAAGGTACAGTTTAGGGAAAGAACACTGGTGCTGGGGCCTGGTTAACAGGGTCCCAGCACACTTTCAAATCATAACGTAGCATCAGCAAAGGCAAAAAGTTAGGGGGTAACCATGCCAAGGAGGCATTTCCTTACAAGACGCTACTGTGCCATTTCGTCATGCAGTGCAGGGATTTGGCAGATTACTTTTCAAGCTCCTCAGAGGAGTATCCCAAGCACTATTGCCTTTGTTTTCAGGCTTGATGGGTTTTCAGGCTCTCCAGAGAAGTATCCCAAACACTACTACCTTTTGTCAGACTTTTTTATTGAAAACCTCTGATTCCTTATTGGGAATAGCTTTTTTGCGATACTTCCCCTGTGTCTCCTTTTCCCCTTTTCATAGAACTCTATTTGATAGATGCCCTTTATATGGAGGTAAAAGTTCCTAGAAGGATGAAGAGGATGTCTGTGTTGTCTGCATCCCAGATTCTCATTCCATTGTGAAGTGTAGGATCTGCAGGGTGAATCCTTACAGGTTCCTTGGGAGGGAGTTTGCATCAGGGCAGAGGAGAGAGAAATAGGTCGATCTGCCTTGCAAATCACCTCTCCCAGAGTGGCAGCGGCCCTCTCAGAATCCCTCCTTGGTGTGACCAGCCCATTTCAAGACTTTCATGGCAGACTTCAAGCCGCAAGCTCCCCTGCTAGACATTGAGGCAGTTTTCGTTGAGAAGGTCAATGCCAAGACATTCCTTCCCTGTCGAGGCTTTCAAGGGGTTATCCATCAGTGTCTCCTTATTCCTCCTCGGTGATGCCTGTCCCTGTGTCTTGTGTCACTAACACGACCAGAGATCCTTCTGTTAATTCGTTGGCATTGAGAAGTCCCAATTCAACCTTCAGCGAGAAGGTCAGAAGCTGGCAACTCATCCTCAAGGTCCTACCTTGGCAAGACATATAGCCTTGTGTTTAAGACATTTTTCCTGCTTCTTCTGCAAAGAATTACTCTATTTCAGCCAGAGATTAATACCTCCAGCACAACCCCATGAAGGGGATAACACTCCCATTGTGCACCTTCTGCTCCTCGTTGGTGTTATAAGGATAGAAGACTTACTCCTCCTCAAATGGAACCTTCCAAGAAAAAGAGAAAGGATGACCGTCATTCCAGACAGGTGCTCCGAAAGATCGTCCAGGCACATATCCATTAGTCCTCCAAGAAGAAGAAGCCCTTCATCTTCTTCTGTTAGAGACCTTAGTGGCCTCGCTGCTGGGTCTCCAGATTATTACGTCCTAGAAACTTCCCCAGTGAATGGTGTGGTTGTTTTCCACAAAATAGCAAACAAAGCAGCTTGAAAGCTTAACATAAACACTGTGACTCTTATCTGTGAAACATCTGTCCTCTTTGACACATTATTTCCAACACCTCAAGTGAGGTAAATGCAGATGGGTGTAGAGTATAATACCCTATTTCTTATGTTGTCAAGAGCGGAGATAAGTCATGACTCAAGTGAGACAGTAAGCACCTTGTGTTCTTAAATAATGATAATAAATAGAATATTGTGCTCACCAAGCCTGCATGTATGGTTTATGCAATGCTCTTTTTTCATGGCCATTATTTAGAAGGAAAACTATTTAATTAGAAGACATGGGGGAATCAGTGCAGTGTGATGAATTCACAGTAACTTTGGGCCTCATGACGACTTCGGTGTTTTTTTTGTCAGACCACCAAAGCCGCTGCAGGCTGGTCTGTTGCTAGTCATATTAGGGTCATTGGAGGACTTCCTCTCATTTATGGGCGGAAGTCTGACTCCGAAAAGGCAGTTGCATTGCCAGCACCGCCACAGCAGCAAGACTCCACCCGCTGTATTACAAGGCGTAATTCGGCTTGGCGGAGTCTTGCTGGCGTGGTGGTGCAAGACCGACAGGACCCATCCCTTGCCGGATGGCCTCCTCTACGGAGAAAGTAAGTGGTCGTCCGAAAGTGTGGGGTGGGGGGGTTGTCTGTGTGTGTTGGTGCGTGAGTGCGTGTATGCCGAGGGGTGGTGAATGCATGTGTGTAGGCGATTGAATGTGAATATTTGTGTGCGTGTATGTGTGTGTATGCAAGCAAGTGGGGTGTGTGTCTGCATGTTTGCGAGTGAGTGTGGGTGTGTGTCTGCATGTTTGCGAGTGAGTAGGGGTGTCTGTGTGGATATATGTGTATGCTGAGAGGTGTGTATGTGAATGCATAAGTGCGTGAAGCGGTGGGGGTGTTTGTAATTGTGTGGACAGGTGGGGGTGTGTGTTCATGCATGTGGATGTGTAGGGGGGTGTGTGCACACTGCCGGCCGCTTTGGTGCGACTGCACCGGCAGGCCCGGCGGAGTTGTGAAGGTTTGGCGTCTGCCAAGCTTCACAACTCTTGATGTGGGGGTCTTTACTGCCAGGTCCGTGGTGGTAAGACTGCCATGGCGAGGCTGGCGGTCTCATGACCCACAGCCTCCTAATGAGGGCCTTTGTTCTGTGAGGCATATACACCTGTTTATGCCATACCAATGAAAATAAATGTGTCTCACTAATACACACAATAACACACGGGGCCCAGAACACATTAACTTGTTTGTTACTACAATGCAAAGGGTATATCCCATGATAGTACTGCAGTACAGTGTTCATGACACGCAAAAACACAGGTTAATAAAAGAATGCATGTAATCATGTCAACAGATAGGAGCCCTGCTAATACTCACAAGCCATACTCAGTATGATTAGGTCTCAGTGCATGAATTTAATCCCTTCTATCTTGGTTATGAATAAATGGCTTTGTTTATAAGAAGGGCACCTTACAAAACAACATGGCATACACAATGGATGCATATCTGCATTGAGTATTGTGCTTTTTATTTCATTTTGTTAGAGGCTTATTACATTATAGACAGTAATTTATATCTCCTCTTTTTACCAGATGATCCGGTTATCACGTCTGTATTTTTACAAAGTCCTAAACCAGAGGAAGATGCCCATTTCTATGAGGTATCAGTATCCAAGGAAGGAAATGCAAGTGAGTAACCATTACTATTGTTTATTGCATGCCTGACAAGCAAAACACACAGTTGGGTTTGGTCTACAAGACTTCTTCTAGGCTGCCCATTTGGATAGTTCTTTAATCGTTTGAGATTGTTTGGGTCGTCCTTTATGAATCCCTCTCTGTCTGATGAATGCTTCAACCTTGTGATGTCTCACCTGTTGAATATCCAGAGACCCCAGACTTGATCTGGAACTTTTCATAGCTCTGTAGTGAAGATAGGGGGCGCTGTCTCCATCTTGGCGCCAGAAGTGACAGCATGATTGCATCCCTAGAGCCATGAAGCTTCCACCCTGGAGCACCAACGTCAGTTTCCTTTGTTCTGTGCCTTTTGACGTAAACCCGTATCCTGCACTTGTTTCTCTCAGAGTTCGTCATCGCAGAAGTCCTTTAAAAAAGATTAAGTGCAGTACAGGGTATGTCTCTCCCTAAACGATCAAGCTTTAAGCTTTGTGGTGACTGACAAATGTTTATATCTGATCCTCATGACATATGTTTGTGGTGTCTGGGTCCAGGACATGAGTGAAGACAATGCAAGCTATGTCTTAGAAGGAATCTGAGGCCAAGCTTTTTGTGGCCCCACATCCATCACAACTGGTGTGCTTGATGTTGGTCACGACCAAGATCCAGGTCGCCATCCTCTCCTTCGAAATCATTGAGGCACAAAAACACAGAAAGAGGAGAAAGCATGGTGACTTTTCACTGAATCGCTGAGTGACCTTCAAAGGATATCTCCACAAACGCACCCCTTACTGCAGAGCCTCCTCCGTCTCCTCTGCCCTTCTGACGGCACCACTGGCCTATTATGAGCTCCCGGCACTGTGGGCCTGTCTGTCTGCCATTGCTTTCAGCGCCATGTTGAGATGTAAAGGTAACACTAGCTAAAACTACATATATGTGTGTGTGTATATATATATATATATGTGTGTGTGTGTGTGTGTGTGTGTATATATATATATATATGTGTGTGTGTGTGTGTGTGTGTGTGTATATATATATATATATGTGTGTGTGTGTGTGTGTGTGTATATATATATATATGTGTGTGTGTGTGTGTGTGTGTGTGTATATATATATATGTGTGTGTGTGTGTGTGTGTGTACACACACACACAATGTCCGTTGCAACATAACGTTTTAAACTAAAAAACACCACTGAAATTCACCAGTTTTAGTAAACTGAAGTAACTATAATTCAAGCCCTTAAGTAACTATAACTCGGGCCCTCGCCTTGCACAGCGCTGTCATCAGTGATGTAATTTTGGATCGTCGTTGCATTAAAAAACCCATGAAATTCACTGAAAAAGCAATGGTTAAATTGATGTTACGGTTAGGTAAAAATATCAGATTAAGTGTAAGATTTAAAACCTCACCAGGTAAATTTTAAAAATCTATTTTTACATTTTAAATTTGAACCAGTTACAAATGCAACAAAGAGACGTTGGAAAAGTAGGGGGTCATTCGTGTAGCAATATTTGTGTGAAGCAGACGGTGGTGGAGGCAAGCATCCTGCGCGGGGAGTGTGATCCCATAAGAGGAAGAATTTAATATGGGAATTCATGGCACCACAAGGTTAGCGGTTGATAGAACGCTTGTTTACATACTTATGGTATAGTTTAAGTTCAGACTTTTGTGCAAATTGTGAAGGTCCTGGCTGCAAAAGCAGAATTTGTCAATGTTTGATTGACCTGTGGTATTGCCTATGGGCCTTATAGACGTGGAGCACAGTCCCCCTCACCTGGAACCCCTAAGAATATCCCAAACTTCATTTTATGTTACCCTTAGGAGTGATTGGATCCAGGGTTCCGACATATCATCATCCCTGGCTCTGTCTGCATTATAATGAGGCACATGAAAGATGCTATGAGATATGCATTTCATAGATTAATCAGCTCCTTGGTCACAAACTGATGAATAGATGCTATTGTTTCTGAGATGGACTAGGCATGTACAAATGTCTTATGCCAAGCCATAGTGTATCTCCAGAGTGGTAAGATAGAGCTGGATTTCTCTCATTAGACTACCAATTTTGTGCCCACATCAAAATAGAAGCTATCCAGATTTTATTCAGTTTTATGCAACAGGTCCCAGCAATGCCCCACTTTATGTTTTAAATTGGATGAATACCAGTTTTCTTAAAATTAATGCTGAAAAATACTGAGATTCTGGTAGTAGGAAAGCAGGCCACATGGTCTGACAAGTGGGGCCCACTGCCCCTGGCCCCCTTTTACTCCAGTTACTGAGGTCCGCAACTTGAGCTTCTGGTTTGATCAGAATCTGTGTCACAAAAATTAGATAGACCCACCACACTAATGGGGCAGGGTTCCACAAACCAGAAAACAATCAATTCCCCTAGGTGAAAATAATCACATCACCATTCACACTTCACTCCAAACACAACACCAGCAGGTACTTAAGATGCAATGCAACCAAATACCACCAACGTTTAGAAAAATATAGATGGCTGTAAGATCCCAGGATTAGGGATCTCCCCACAGATCTGTCAGTTTGATTTTGGTGCTCCACATCTGGGGGCGCGGACTGTCTCGAATGCAACTGACGTCAGCATGCAGAAGTTGTGCCTATATAGGCCCAAACATCCCTTCTAGAGTGGAATGACGTCAGTGTGGATCCGCTCAGTGCCACCTTCCTGCTCTCACAGCTTCTATGGCAAAGTTTCCAGATCCAGTCTGATGCCTGGGGAATAGTCTCAAGGCGAGGAATCTACAAGGCGAGAAATCTGCAGCTGAATAGAGTTTCTATCAGAAAGAGCTTTGCCAGAGGTAAGTAACTTGTTCTCACGGAGAGACAGGGAATCCGCCCAGAGGGAGGCAAGAGGATCAGAGGAAGAGGGCTGAAACGTGTTTAAAAAAGCCAGATGAGACTCATAGGAAAGGTTCCACCCCCACCACCGCCTCATTAAACCCCCGTCCACAATGGACTTTAACAGTTCCGGAAAACGAGTTCCTGGCATTCAGAGTGGATTGAATACTCTACGAATACTCTAGGGCCAGGGAACATTGGACGAAGATTTACAGGTGCAGATTCACACACAGTGGAAAACTCCAGACATAGACACAACCCAGCATTCATCTAGCACTCTCCTGCCACAATAGCCAGATAACACTTCCCTGGCATTGCACTGTCACCCCTGACACACATCCCCTGACCGAAAGCACTCCTTCCATGCCGTTTACTGCCTTCTTAGAGCAGATGGTAAGAGCCGGTTAGTGGGCCCTGAATGGTGAGCAGAAGGGGATTCGGTATACTGAGATCTGCATGTTCGAGCCCATTCCAGTGTCAGCAACTTGTAATGCCTTCAGTAACTTGACGTTACACCCCCCCAGTTCCCTGGTATCCTTGCACCAAATAACAGCTGAGGTTGTGTTTGTTTAATCTATTTGCTGGCTGGTTCACAAATCATAGGTTGTGGCTACACTCCAGACTGTGACTGGGGTTCATCTTTATCAGCTAGTCCTGCCAACTTAAACTGTGGCCACAAGTGGATGAGGTCCACATCTTTGAGACCCTTGTGAAGTGAGTGTGTCCTTTGTCAGGTGATAGAGGGCCATGTGCCCCAGATGCAGAGAATGATTGATATCTGTATGTATCATTGAAGTCCAGTGTATACCAACCCTGGGACCAAATGACCTGGGATTGTGCCCACCACGCACCTGCCAGCCGTCTGACCTGATATTACGAGCCGGTATTAATTAAGGATTTATGTATTGCATTTTATATTTTTATTACAGTGTGTTACCCAGACATCAGTCCTGACATTTTATTATCGATTAAGCAAGAGGAAATGTCCTATTACAGGGACCAGTGTGGCTCAAATGAAATTGAAATCACAAAATGTTCCACCATAGGTGAGTTAATGATTAATACTTTATTTAAAAATTAATTGGAACCAATTTATATTCTCTTGTACTATTTCTGAATCACTAAACATGGACAGGTTCCAAACTCCATTCATTGTTTCCTTCTGTTTTCCACATTTGAAACCACCCGCCCTCCTGCATTAGCCACAATGTGTGGCTAGTGACAAGCGATAACCCGCTTCTTGCAGTCGCCCCTGAGTCTAGTAGTCTGGAGTGAAGCCTGTGGACTACTGAGTATCCTGGCATCAGGGGTGACCATCTAACCTGCTGGCTACTAGTGCCAGCTAAGCATGGCCGGATCCTTAACAAGATCATTATTATTGGCTTTTAACCAAGATTGAAATCCTGGCAGCAGGGGACACACACCTTGATCCCTCCACTCCCTGTTCTTCAGGCTGGGAAGGGCTGACATGCTGATTACTACTGACATGCCTCCTCTACAGGCAGGGAAGGACTGACATCCTGATTATTGCTGACATGCCTCCTCTACAGGCAGGGAAGGACTGACATCATCATTACTACTGACATGCCTCCTCTACAGGCATGGAAGGGCTGACATCCTGAATATTACTGACATGCCTCCTCTACAGGCAGGGAAGGGCTGACATCCTGAATATTACTGACATGCCTCCTCTACAGGCAGGGAAGGACTGACATCATCATTACTACTGACATGCCATCTCTACAGGCAGGGAAGGACTGACATCCTGATTATTGCTGACATGCCTCCTCTACCTGTTCTTCATGCCGCTTGCAAAGCCAGCAAGTATTATCTGAGGCTGCACGCCAGAGGATACCGCCATTGTGCAATACCTCCATTCTTTTTATTCATTGGGGCACATGCTTTCAACACCTTATTCCATACCCCTTGTTGTTTAGATTGTTTATTCCTTGGGATTTGCCAGAGGGATTTGCCAGAGGGAGCCTCTTCTGGGGCTGTGGCCACTAGGTTTGCTGCCCTCACAGCCCCCAATTTGTTGGCCTTCCCCAGGGGATGCCATGAAAGGCCCCCCTGTAAGTTATTTCAAATTTTTTGTCACTGTGGTGTGTACACTTGGTGGTGGTCCGCAGTTTCAGTTAAGTGACCCTATATTGGGTTTTATCCTGATGAGACCCCATATTGTCTGGAAGGCCCACATGTCGTTGACTAGACCTTAACAAAACCAAATATTGCCTTACTGATTGTAGCATATGAAAGGACATTATGGGCCTTATTATGACCCTGGCAGATGGCGTTATTTTGGAGAAAGGTACTGCCAACAGGCTGGCGGTACCTTTTCTCAAAATATGACATTGGCGGTTTGGCTCGAGCCAAACCGCCAATGTACCACTCCGTCCGCCAGGGCGGTAACAGCCACCAGGCTGGAGACTTCAGTCTCCAGCCCAGCGGCCGTCACAATCCCACCCTCGGGATCATGACCCCGCCTACCGACATGGTTTTCGTTGCAATCTCACGGCCACGAAAACCATGTCGGTTGGCACTATCAGTGCCAGCTGGGCTGTCAAGTAACACCTCTCAAAATTCGGTGCTGCTAGGCCCCTCCCCACCACTGGTCGCTGTAGTGTGGTGAGTGCGACCCGTCTGCAGGCTGAGCCCCATATAAATGATATAATTATTGAGCCTAACTCCCTAAATGTCGCCTGGGGTATCCACAAGGGGAGTGCTCGGGGCAGAGTGATCATCTTCAACAGTGCTATTCTACCTGTGCCTGACAGTGAAAGGGTTTAATAAATTCGATGCTAGATTTCAGGGCACGCAGGGCACTTCCCACATTCTGGTCTAGTAGGTCCACGTGGTCGCGGTATGTCCTAACACCCAGGTGAGAGATACGCCTCAGGCCCATTGCAAAGGGCCTTCCAGCGGCGCTACTTCTGCAGTCATTGGGAACACCCAGGATTTCTGCCAATTCACTTTAAGGCTTAATAGCTGCCCAGAATCTTCCGACCTGGCCCTAGCCCCAGTCAGCTCATCCACAGTATCTTGTAGAAATAGCAGCATGTCGTTGGCATATTCTACTACTCTATCCCAGTGCCCTTTCACTTTCAGCCCTCTGTAATGCGTTCCCAGCTGAGCCTGGTCCGCCAGTAGCTTCACAGCCAAAGAAAAGAGCAGAGGTGACAGCGGGTGACCCTGTTGTGCCACCCGCTCTACCCTGTACAGTTGCAATATCACCTTATTTGTCCGTACCTGCTCCGTTGGGACCGTATATAACAGCTCAGTCCAGGCCACAAAGCCACTGCCTAGTCTCATTTGTGACATTACTGCATACAGATATTCCCACTCTAAGCTATCAAACACCTTTTCTAAATCACCAGCCATGACCGCTGCCCTTCCGTATTCAGGGGGCCCCTGTTCTAGAATGCAGAGAAGGCACCTAATGTTGAGGTATGTTTTACGCCAAGGGATAAACCCATCCTGATCTGGGTGCACTAGCCGTGGCATGTGGGTGACAAGACACGTGGCCAATATTTTACTGAGAATTTTATAATCAGCATTTAGCAGCGAAAGGGGGTGGTAGGCTCTCTAATCCCAGGGGGGGGTTACCGGGTTTCAGTAACAGCACTATCGATGCTTCCCGAGTAGTATCAGGCAAGCGGCCTATTGTTGGGGCTTCATTGTACAGTTTCTTAAGTTTGGGTGCCAACTGGTCTGCATAAGTCATGTACCATTCAGCCGGAAACCCATCTGCCCCTGGGGTTTTCCCACGTCCATGCCCTTTATTGCTGCTCTAATCTCTTGCTGGGTGATGACCTCCCTCAGGGCCTCAGCCTCCTCATGAGTAAGATGCAGTAGCTCTAATTAATCTAGGTACGCCCTCCCTGCTTCCACCTCCCAGGTGCTCACGCTCTGGTATAGCTGCGTATAGTACTGGAGGAAGCAGTCATTAATCTCCTCTTGTCTAAGTTCTCAGCCCCCCTCATCCGTTTCCAGTTCCAAGATTGGAGTCCCTCTCTTTGTGGGGTTAGTCAGTCAGGCCAGCAAAGTGCCTGCCTTGTCCCTCTCTGCATGCCTACATGCCATATACCCCCTATAGTCAAAGCACCGGAGCCTCTCCACTCTAGACATGACTTCCTTTTTCTTATCTAGCAGGGGCTGCTGCCTTTTAGGGTTTTCCGATCTCTGTAGCTCAGTCTAGCACAGTTCCTCCTCAGCATTCTGTACCTCCTTCCCACAGGTCCTCCTTAGTCCCATTCCCATTTCTAGACATTGACTCTTTAGCGTGACCTTAAATGCTTCGAACTCCGCCTGCGCGTTCGAGGCTGTCTCTCCGTTGACCTTGAAGTAATCTTCGAAACCCTGCCTTAATTCCTCCCTGACTGCTTGATTGTCCAGCATTTCAGGTTTTAGCCTCCAGGTGGGTACCCTAGTCCTAGAACAGTGCCAACCGCAGCTCAGAAGAATCAGATTATGGTCAGAAACCGCATGGGCCAAGTATTCTGCGTTCACCACCGTACCGTGCACATCGGGGTAGCACAGAAATGTATCAAGCTGCACGTGTAAATTGCAGGAAGCTGGAAAAGTAGGAATAATCTCTGAAATAGGGATGTGTCATTTGCCACCAGTCCACCAAGCCCCACTCCAGCTGCCAACCTGAGAATGTCCGTGCCAACCCCCTTGCAGCAGGGGTGTCATCTGTCCATCCCTTCATCCACCACACCTTTGAAGTCACCCCCAGGCACTATAGTTCATGTCAAGTAATGCATCAGATGCCCTGACAGGTTCCTTTTGTATGAGCCCTGATCCACATTTGGAGCATAAATGTTAACTATCATGAGGTCTCTGTCCCCAAGCCTCCGCTCACTGCTATATATCTCCCCTCAGGGTCTGCTCATGTGTTGTAAATTGGAAGGGAACCTCCGCTCTCACCCAGATGAGGACCCCCTTGCAAAGGCAGAGTAACTGGTATAATATGCCTGGCCTCGCCATCTCCGCTGCAGCGCTGCCCCTTCCCGGGATGTCAGATGGGTCTGCTATAGTAGTGCTATATGATGCCCTGTCTATTTAAATATGAGAACATTTTATACTTCTTGCAGATGGTATGCATTCCTCTAATGTTACAGGACATCAATTTATCCATGCTAGCTATCAATCTGGATGTACTGATGTTCTATCCCCGGGCCCAGCCTGCATGCCCCTGGTTCTCCCAATTGTGTCAGTTTGTGTTAGATATCGATGCAATTGTTGCAACCCCAAGCAACCAAACTCCCAACACTTCAACAAACATTCCCTCCCCAGGACAACTCGAGGAAAGCCCCCTGTCCAAACCGGTTCAAACTCAACCAAACAATGTGGATTTTCCCACAAAATATACATGGGGGACAGCAAGTCAGAAACTCCAGCTCGAGCTGTTTATCCAGAGCCCCAGTCAGGAGCGTATAATAGACAATTTCGTGCATGCGTAGAAAATGTTCCTCATAGACCTTCCATCTCCTGGGAAGGACAAACAGTGTCCTGCCATATCCTTCAGCTGGTGTTAGCCCGCAGCAAGCGCTTTGCCAGGCTGCTATATAATGTCATCCGCAGTTCCAGGGGTGACATGAGGGAGTATTGTGCTAAATGTGTTCAACCCACTGGAGACTGTCCGATTCAGAATCTTCTGCACGGGCACCACTCATCGCCAGCAGGAATGTAGTTCCTGTGTCACTCATGTACCACTGCTTCGACTGTTGTCCTTTTTGCATTTTGTGATCCCTCGCCCTACAGCAGTCTTCCACTGAGTGGACGTGTCCTTCTCCTTCTCCCAGGATCCGTGGGGCGCCACTCTCTTCGAACACCGCTAGGTCCAGGTTGTGGGTGATTGTCAATCGGCAATAGCCAACATTGGGTGGATGTAGTACCAGCAGTCAGCACTAAAAAAAAATGGCTGCCACTCCTATGCCTCTTAACATCATCCCCGCTCCACTGCCTGCCCATGTCCCCCCATCCCAACTCGCCACAGTGAGTACTGGGACCTCATTGAGCAGCACGCCCAGAGAAGGAAGAGAAAGATGGGGGGTGGGGTTGGGGAGGTTTCACAATTTCACTGTCAGTAGTGCTTAGCAATCCTGCACACAACAAGGGGGAAGGTGTTTCCAATGCTGCCCTCACTCCTTTTCTGCCTAGTTCATTTCTCAGCACTCAGTCCTCCATTTCAGTCTGCGCCCCAGGAGGAAGAAGAAGGTGGAGGGCAATCGGAGGGGGCCTACTTCCTGCAGTCACTTCTCATTCTGTGTTCTTCCTCGGCAGGGGGAGGGGGCACTTCTTATGGTTTCCTTGTCCCCCACCCCCCGGGCCTCTCGTCAACCAGTTGAGTCCTTCAGCCGTCTGCCCCAGCTGGTCCTCAGAGGGATCACCAGACGCTCATGAGCCGCTCTGTTTTCTCTGAGGCCCCCAGTTGCCACTGTGATGCCTTCAGCCACCATCTTGTGCCGCTCCGATTGCTGTTGCGCTTGATGTTTCACAGCTGTCCGGATCTTCTCATCTCCCCCCTCCTGGCTCAGAAATGTGCTGCTCGCCTCTCCATTGGGGTCTGCACCACCCGGTATGGGCTCTGGAGCCAGATGCATCCCAGTTTGTTAAGGTATTGGGACCATCAGTCTGGGACCTCCTGAAGCTGCTGCCATCGCCATCGGGTCACACCCCTTCCAGGTCCCTCTTATCTGATGGCCCCTGGAACCATCAGGGAGAACTTGTTGAATGGCTCAGAGTCCTGCCGGAACGAAGACCCCAAAGCCAAATGTTGTGCAGGCAATTAACCAACATTTACTTTCTGCAGATGCTGCACAGCTTGAGACCTCTGGTCTTCTAGTAGGGTGGGAGATATATAATCCTTAGCACACTGTTGTGTTGAGAAACCTGTTTTGGAGGTCACCTAAATGTAGTTCCACGTCTCACTTCGGGGCGTGAGACAACACAGCTGTGGAGTCCAGTGGAACCACCAATCAGTGTGTGGGAGCAGCTCTGAAAAGAGTTTCTGGATCCAATGTGGCCCCTGGAGGTTGAGGACTCTCCAGTTAGAAGTGTCCATCAGAAGGATAAAGTTACAAAAGATGGCCATCTGGATCTGTCCAGCTGTTTTCCTCATGCTTCCTGAGATTCCTCACTTGTCACTACTAAGGGTGACATGGACTCTGTGAGGAACGTTCTTATAGTTGTTGGAATTTTGTGAATGTTTGCTATACCAAGACTTTCCTTTCTTCACATAATGCTTCCCCCCACTTTATCTTAGTCCCTTTTTATTCTATTCCCCCAGTAACATCCCCCATTTATTGGAGGCATCATTGTTCCTTTTTGTTTAGTCTCTTTATTTTTCCTTGGACCAATTCTGTGACCAAATATGCAACCCAAAATCTTTATTTAACATTGGCCTCTTGCGCGCCTGACACACAGAAATCTCCAGCAACAATACTTCTTTTATTTCACACTTTTCAATGTCTTTGTCTCCTGTCATAATGAGGTTGAAACATTTTCTTGACAGGAACTCCTGTTCTGGCGTCTGAATTTCTAGCGAGACTTAAAAACGAAGCAGATGTATTTTCCATCGACCTTCAGGGCTCTGAAATAAGAGATAAAAGTCATCGCTCCTCAGGTAAGTGAGAATTTGTAAGACCTTAACTGACATATTGTTATATCTCATGCACATATGAGAATGCCCAATCAACCAGAAAGGTACACAGCATGCACCCATTACACTGGGGGAAACACACAGCCTGCCTAAGACTATATGCTTTTACCAATAAGCCTTAAGATCGATACCACCCTTACACAGTCTGCCAATCCAGTGTTCCCACAGGTGTCGTCACTGTGCCACTTCTGCAGAATAAAGTAAACATGGACATTTATATAAGAGTTACTCCTTACCAACAATAGGTTCTGCTAGTTTTATTCTGATGTGGAATTTCTCCATGCTGAGATCCTCACCAATAGCCCAGTTATGACATCCATTAATAAGTGTAACAGTAAAAAGCACTTTACACAGTTTGACATGTGCCAATATACAGGGTCATTTCAGTTGTATTTGCTTTTGCAAAGAAACCAAATGGTAATGAAAAATGGTTTGCAGTGAGATTGGATTGCTGATGTTTAAACGAAGGAACTGATGTACAGTAAGTACCTCATATATCCCATAATGCCTTGCTCCATACCTTTAAGGCGAGCAGTACCTCATATGTCCCATGATGCCTTGCTCCATACCTTTAAGGCGAGCAGTACCTCATATGTCCCACAATGCCTTGCTCCATACCTTTAAGGCGAGCAGTACCTCATATGTCCCACAATGCCTTGCTCCATACCTTTAAGGCGAGCAGTACCTCATGCGTCCCACAATGCCTTGCTCCATACCTTTAAGGCGAGCAGTACCTCATATATCCCACAATGCCTCACTCCATACCTTTAAGGCGAGCAGTGCCTCATATGTCCCACAATGCCTTGCTCCATACCTTTAAGGCGAGCAGTGCCTCATATGTCCCGTGATGCCTCGCTCCATACCATTAAGGCGAGCAGTACCTCATATGTCCCACAATGCCTTGCTCCATACCTTTAAGGCGAGCAGTACCTCATGCGTCCCACAATGCCTTGCTCCATACCTTTAAGGCGAGCAGTACCTCATATGTCCCACAATGCCTTGCTCCATACCTTTAAGGCGAGCAGTACCTCATGCGTCCCACAATGCCTTGCTCCATACCATTAAGGCGAGTAGTGCCTCATATGTCCCACGATGCCTCACTCCATACCATTAAGGCGAGCAGTACCTCATATGTCCCACAATGCCTTGCTCCATACCTTTAAGGCGAGCAGTACCTCATATGTCCCACAATGCTGTGCTCCATACCTTTAAGGCGAGCAGTACCTCATATGTCCCATGATGCCTTGCTCCATACCTTCAATGCGAGCAGTACCTCATATGTCCCACAATGCCTCACTCCATACCATTAAGGCGAGCAGTACCTCATGCGTCCCACAATGCCTTGCTCCATACCTTTAAGGCGAGCAGTACCTCATATGTCCCACAATGCCTTGCTCCATACCTTTAAGGCGAGCAGTACCTCTTATGTCCCACAATGCTTTGCTCCATACCTTTAAGGCGAGCAGTACCTCATATGTCCCACAATGCCTTGCTCCATACCTTCAATGCGAGCAGTACCTCATATGTCCCACAATGCCTCGCTCCATACCATTAAGGCGAGCAGTACCTCATATGTCCCACAATGCCTTGCTCCATACCTTTAAGGCGAGCAGTACCTCATATGTCCCACAATGCCTCTCTCCATACCATTAAGGCGAGCAGTAGCTCATATGTCCCACAATGCCTCGCTCCATACCTTTAAGGCGAGCAGTACCTCCTATGTCCCACAATGCCTTGCTCCATACCTTTAAGGCGAGCAGTACCTCATATGTCCCACAATGCCTTGCTCCATACCTTTAAGGCGAGCAGTACCTCCTATGTCCCACAATGCCTTGCTCCATACCTTTAAGGCGAGCAGTACCTCATATGTCCCACAATGCTGTGCTCCATACCTTTAAGGCGAGCAGTACCTCATATGTCCCATGATGCCTTGCTCCATACCTTCAATGCGAGCAGTACCTCATATGTCCCACAATGCCTCACTCCATACCATTAAGGCGAGCAGTACCTCATGCGTCCCACAATGCCTTGCTCCATACCTTTAAGGCGAGCAGTGCCTCATATGTCCCATGATGCCTTGCTCCATACCTTTAAGGCGAGCAGTACCTCATATGTCCCACAATGCCTTGCTCCATACCTTTAAGGCGAGCAGTACCTCTTATGTCCCACAATGCTTTGCTCCATACCTTTAAGGCGAGCAGTACCTCATATGTCCCACAATGCCTTGCTCCATACCTTCAATGCGAGCAGTACCTCATATGTCCCACAATGCCTCACTCCATACCATTAAGGCGAGCAGTACCTCATATGTCCCACAATGCCTCGCTCCATACCTTTAAGGCGAGCAGTACCTCATATGTCCCACAATGCCTCACTCCATACCATTAAGGCGAGCAGTACCTCATATGTCCCACAATGCCTTGCTCCATACCTTTAAGGCGAGCAGTACCTCCTATGTCCCACAATGCCTTGCTCCATACCTTTAAGGCGAGCAGTACCTCCTATGTCCCACAATGCCTTGCTCCATACCTTTAAGGCGAGCAGCACCTCATATGTCCCACAATGGTCTTTACCGAAGTTGGTGTCTGAATGTTTTTCTGGCTCCTGTGACCAGGATCTTGGAGCACCGGGCTCTGCCCACATTGCTTTATTTGACAGAAATTCCTTTTCCTTTTCATTATTTCTCATAAGCACAATTACATTTTTATTAATTTTGCTGGTTTTCTACTGCAGCTCTCTGCTTCCCCTAAGAGCTTATTCTGTACTATAGATTGTGACCAGTTGTTGAGGGTCACACTCAAGGAATGCAAAGGAACGCCCTCAGGGCCAGACAGAAGTTAAAAAGGAAGAATGAATTGCTAAAATAAATCCTAATCATTCCTGCTGCAACTCGGTGAAATCTAGACTTGCAGAGTCCTCTGCAAGAGGGCGATTGGTAAAACAATATGAAACCTCGGATTGTACCCCTCTTCACCAAGGTTCCATCATTCATTGTGACAGTACCCATCTCAGGCTGCATTCCCACTATTGAGAACAGTAGTGATGTTGAAGTCTATAATATTTGGATCGAACTTCCAATCCTGGAAAGTTCCGGGATGCTACGTATGAGTGACCCCAACTAGTGTTAGTAAGTGACCATTACCCATGAGGTGTTGGCCTGTGGCTTGTGAAAGGTTGGGTTAATGTCTAGATCCAGAGAGAGTATTTCCTCTCTTGTCCTCCTAAGAGCTTGTGTATTTTTCTTCCACACAACTCTCCTACACCTACACACAGGCAGGCAGCAACAGATTATAGTTAGTCACAGATAGTGGACAGCACATGGGGCACAGTCCTGATGAAGGTCCAAGGCCCAGATAAGATAGTAAGGTGGCAGGAACATGTTGAGAGATAGCCCTCTTGTTTTTTACATTTTTGCATTAGATAAAAATAAAAGTATTTACTTTGTGTGAGGCAATTATATTAAATGTGTTACTAGGTTATTACTTAGTAGAGAGAGAGTGCAATAAAATGAGACTTTTTTAGATTGTGTGGGGATACCAGCACTTTCATTTCTGCTGGTAACCTGAAAGCATTAGGTAATCCAGAGTGATAGCTCCAGGTTCATGCGTTCATTCAGACTGCAGGGTAGTGCGCACTCCAGTGATCACGCATCCCACCTAGATTGGTAAGTATCCTTCGACCGACCATTCGCCACTGAAGCACAAGAATGAAGTTTGACGTAAGCACCTTGGATGTCTTTTTATTGTAACCTGCAGTACTCTGTGTTCAAGAGAAGTATGTGATGTTACAGGCTACTTTGATGAGACTTTCAGTTTTGCTAGTGCCATCTAAACAACGGACCACATTAAAGCCCTCAACATCAAAGACTCTGTGGCCCATATTTATACTTTTTGATGCAAACCAGAGCTGGTTTGCGGCAAAAATGTTACCGCTGGCTACCGCCACTCCTACACACCATGCGGGCGCCTTATTTAAGGAATGACGTTAGCCGGCGCTGCGGACTGGTCAGAGTAAAAACAAATGACTCAAACCAGGCAGTGCCGGCGTGGGGGAAAATGGGGGTTGTGCATCAAAAAATGGTGCAAGTCAGGTTTGATGCAAAAATCATGCCTCAAACCGGACTTGCGCCATTTTTTGACACTCAACCTCCATTGAAATGACTCCTGTCTTAGCAAAGACAGGAGTCATGCCCCCTTGCCCAATGGCCATGCCCAGGGGACTTGTGTGTAGGAGGGGGGCAAATTAGGCCCCCCTATGCCACTTTAAAAAAATAAAAAATATATACTTACCTCATCTTACCTGTACTTACCTGGGATGGGTCCCCCATCCATGGGTGTTCTCCAGGGGTGGGCAAGGGTGGCAGGGGGTGTCCCTGGGGGCAGGGAAGGGCACCTCTGGACTCCTTCCATGGTCAGAGACCATGGAAGTGAACCCACAGATCCCTTAAAGCCTGCCCTGACCCAGGCGTTAAAAAACAGCGGACATCAGGCGGTGCGCCGTTTTTTAAGGCCCGCCCTCTCCTGTGTGTCAAAGTGACGCAGGAGTATAACTAAGGCGCACAGGCCTTAAAGTCATTTTTTGGACGGGAACGCCTACCTTGCATGTCATTAACGCAAGGCAGTTTCCCACATCCAAAAAATGACTCACATGGAGGAATTTTGACGTCTGCGGGCTCGGGTGTCAAAGTTTAAATATGGGGCAAGGTTTGCGCCGAAGGTGCGTCAAAATATTTGACACACATTCGGCACAAACAGAGAATATGCCTCTGGACGTACTAGACTGTTGTTCAGATTCAGTATGTTCGTTGTGCCACAGGACTCAAATTAAACCTCTCTGATTAGCTTTAAGTGTGCTGAACCTGGTCTGTGGTTCTTGTATCCCTGTCTGAAGGAGATCTGGCCCAGCAGTTTGGGCCAGGTCGTTCATATTGGAGCAGAACCAAGCTTGATTTGCATATGACTGCCTCTGTATAAAGTGGCTCAGTGGATGGAAGACGATCACCTGGAATGTGGCCCAAGTGATTGCCAGTCGCTGAGGTAAATTCGGGCATTCTATCCATCCCTTTCTTGTTTTTTGCCACACCAAGGAGGCTTCCAGTGCTTTATCCTTGTCCAGCAGACATGATAGAGGTCAGTGGAATCGGACAGAGTTCAAAGGTGACCTATCAAATACATTTCATATTGGTCTTAAGGTAGAATGTTGTGACTCAAGCTAGGTTGCCAGTGTAGCAGATGACCTATAAAACTTTGCAGCCCTCAGGTACACGAACAGACTCTCTTCCAAAGAAATCCTGACTTCATTTAACAGGCCTGAAACCAGATGGCCAGAAATTGAACCCTTTACCAACCCTTCTTTAGATCTATGCTCTTTGGTGCCCATACGAATGAATGGGGTCCATACAATAGAAACAGAGGCCAAGACATTAACTAGCCTTGGGCTAGAAAAGGAAAGATAATTTCACAGGTAGTACTCCAGATCAGGAGACAAAGTGGGTGAATTATCAAACGGTTCAATCCCCATATCTGCATCATCGAAACAGTAGCCACATCAGCCTGAACAGTTTAATTGGAGGAGATAGCTACGAGGCAGAGGGTGTAATCGTGTTCCACAGCTGATGGAAACCCCAGCCACAACAGTAACTTTTCCCTGTAACCTTCTTCAGTTGTCCAAATCTTCCAGAGGGTGGAGCTTTACTACTGTCTTTCTGAGGGACGAAAATTACTAACAATAGATAAATGCTCAGCATTGTGCTGAAGGTTGTGAAAATTGCCTGTGTTCTAGAGACCATGACGCTTTGCATTTTCCTTCTTCAACAGCTGCATACTAAGGTCAGCAGCTTCTGGAGGAATAAGCAGTCAGATCCAATTCATTTGTCTTGAAGATTAGTCTGTATCAGGCCAGAGGCCACACCTGTCCTCAAAAAAATGAAATTTGTGAGTAAAGAAAGATACTTTAGGGTACAGTCCCCCGTTATATATTTCACTCCATCATGAAATCCATCCACTCAGGGGCTCCCACCGATCCATGCAGCACCTCATCCTTGGAAACGAAAAGAGTGGCCAGGAACTCACCACCATATGCAACACCTCAATCACCACTGCTACAAATTCCTGATGCCTGGAAATATGCTGAAGTGACACCTCTACTCAAAAAACCCTCTGCTGTCCCTAGTTAACTCAAAAACTATCGACCAATCTCCTTGTTCCCATTACCGCCCAAGGCACTGGAAAAGAGTGGTGACAGGCAACTCATGACCCACCTAGAGCAGAACCAGCTACTCAACGCCTCCCAATCCGGCTTCCACAACATTGTCAGATCTCACAGCCTCAACATAATATCCTATGCAGACAACACCCAACTTATCCTCTCACTCACAGGTGACCCTACAGCCACCACAGCCAGGTTCCACAAATGCATTACAAGCGTTGTTGACTGGATGGAGAACAGCTGCCTGAAGCTGAACACAGACAAGATGGAAGCACTGATCTTTGGCAACAACAGCAACCCGTGGAGTGACACCTGGTCGCCCTCAGACCTGAGACCGGCACTCATACCCACTGACCACACCAGAAACCTTGGAATCAACACAGATAACAAGCTCACCATGAAATCACAGATCAACGTGTCTCCTCTGCCTGGTTCCTCACTTTGTGCATGCTATGTAAGATCTTTAAGTGGCTACCCCTGCCCACCAGACGCACTCTGTCACAGGCCCTCATCACCAGCCGACTGTACTATGGCCACGCTCTCTATGTGAGATGCACACCTCCTACTTAGACTTCAAACCAACGGCACACCGCAGCCAGACGCGTCCTCGAACTCCTTCAACAAACTCACATCAGACACCACCTCAGACAGCTCCACTGGCTCCCCATACAGGAAAGATACCAGTTCAAGATCCTGACCCATGCATACAAGGCTTGACACAATCAAGGACTTGCCCACATTAACCACCGCCTAAACTTCCACCCACTGCCAAGAAGACTATGCTTCGCCTCCGCTTCACTTGCCCACAATCCTCACATCTACCGAAGCAGAAGCGGAAGAAACTCATTCCCCTGCATCGCAGCAAAGAGCTAGGACTGTCTCCCCACACAGATCTGGACTGTCACCTCACTTACAACACTCTGAGGGCCCTGAAGGTCTGGATGTTCCAGTGAACCTCCCAAGACCTGCAAGCTCCTGAATAGCCTATTGTGTGATGAGCAGCGCTATCTAAATCCTGATTGATTGAGCAGCCCTGAACATGTCATCAGCTTGCAAGATGCATACTTTCACATACAAGAAACCGTTGCAGGCTGCTCTGCTTCCCTGTAGAGATTGTGCATTATCAGTATAAAGTCCTTAAATTCAGACTCACTTGTGCTCCATGAAACCTTTTGTAGTGCATGATAGTGATAGCAGCAAACCTCGGGAAAGAGATTTTCATCTGCGCCTACGGACAATCTACAGACAGTTGGCTGGTAAAGGCCTCTTCTCAACAAAAGCTCCTCAGTCACATAAAACGGCCTCTCTTCGTACACGTACATAATTCTAGTAAACTTTCCCAAATCCATAGCAAGTCCATAGCAGTTCAGTCACTGCCCCTAGCCTGCCCTAAATAGGTAGGACACATTTTTTCATATAAGAGAAATGTTTGATTTCTCAGCGTACTCCTCATCCTGCTGCACATCAGGTGTCTTCTGTCCTGGGCTTCGTGCATCTTCATGGTACCAGATGCAAAGCTCCTCGTGAGGCCTCTAGAACAGTGCTTGCACGATCGATGGATTTACTTGTTAGGATACCGCGAGGACAAACTAGCTGTCACTCTCATGTTGGGACTTGGCAAAGTCCATGGCCCGTTCAGTTCTGACATAGGACACTACCACAACCAGGTATTAGATGTGTAGGAGGCGGCCACAAAGCAAGGGCTGCCCGTCTGGCACTGGATCTGCGGTGACTCCTCCACTAAGGTGGAGGAGCCTCGCCCCACTGCTTGCAGCAGAAGAAAAAATAAAACGGAGTGTTATTATCATTTTATTTTTAGCTGAGCCAGTTTAGGGCGGGGCGGGCTGGAGGAGTGGCGAGTGCACCGTACGCGAGCATGTCTGTTTGGCCGGCCCAACGCGGCTAAACAGAGATGCACACTTTGCATTTCTCCTACCGGCTGTATTGCACAGCCAGGAGGAGAAAGTGCACAGGGTCGCATTCCCTTTGTGAGCGCCGAAGCAGGCCGCTCACACCAATCACCATGCTGCTCTCATGCAGGTGATAGCAGTGTTGTGATTGGCTGAAGGTAGTCTGGGAGCCTGTGTGCTTCTGGACGAGGACGGAGGAGACGAACCATCTCCTTTCTGGGCGGGTAGTGTTTTAAAAAAAATGTTATTTCGTTTTTTTTGTTATTCCCCCGTTCAGTGGCAGCCTCCACTGCACTGGATACTAGCCTGAAATCTGGAGAACACTGTAATTCTCCTACCAGGTGTACAGAATGTCAAAGCAGATGCATTGGGCAAGACGCTTGAAGAAACCCCGGGTTGGCTGGGGAGCATTTCATATGATTGTGGTTTCCCTAAAAAATCGTTAACAAACAGAAGTAAGAAAAATTGCCCATTCAACGTCTGATACCAAGAAACAGAATCCATTGGCAAGCATTCTTTTGATTAGAAGATTGCAGAAATCCATCTCCAGCAGTCACCAACAAGTAGAGGATATGCAAAGACAGAAATATCTTAAGAGTGGACTCAACAATAGTGGTACCTGGACATCCTTCACATGTCTGAGTCCTCCCAGGAAACTGCAGTGAAGCCCAAATCTAGTATACAGAGTGGAAGGCATGATCCTGAAATCACTGAACTTTGCGTGGTAGCTCCTGGGGTCGTGCAATACAGCCATCTGAACTTGTCTCAAGAATCTGAGTATTCCTATAGAAAGCTGAGCGCCCTTTCAGAAGGTCCTTCAGAGCTTTCAAATGGAAAAATGTTTGCAAATAGTGGGGCAGATTTACAAGAAGCTGGTGCGTCAGTACTGATGTCACCAGTTTTCTTGCGTTGCCCCTGCCCCACCTAACAACACCATGTGTGCGCTGTATTTATAATACAGCGCACCATGGCACACGCTACGACAATAGCGTCAGAATATTTTACGATATTGTGGAGATTTGCTTGACTATGGTCAAAAACTTTTAAGCTTTTGGAGCAAAGAGCAAGAAGGCCCAAAAGTTAATATGGGTGCGTCATTTTAATGCCTGCTCTGAGCAGGCGTTAAAAATTACGCCAAAAATGGCGCAGTGAAATCTTGTAGATTTCACTGTCCAATTTTTGCAGGACTCCTAATGCCAGAACCCCCCCCCTTGCATACATTATGCCTGGCACAGGCAGAATGTGGCGCAATAGGTCGCCAAGTGGCATAGTGCATGTATTGCGCCACTTTGTAAATATGGCGTGGCGAAAATTGCATCCTTGAGCCACATTAGTGTAAAAAAAAAAAAAAATGTCACTAGTATGGAGCTGGGGCCTTGTAAATATTGCCTTGTGTTTCCAGAAATCAATTAATTTACAGCGTAGCAGCCCTTTCGTATCTTTTCAACTTAACGAAACCATTTCTCTTTCATTATGATACAGCTACACCTAGTTCCTTTCACTGTGTAAAAAAATAGTTTCTACCATCTCAGTGGTACAATATTTTCAGTGATATTCTTTATTCCCTCAGAGGACTCTTTTCTCCATTGGAACCTAATAATGTTCTGACCAGATAGCTGATCCCTCCATTGGTGCCCATCCACTAAGCATCTCTGCAACACTTAGCCTGAAACTGCCTTCCTAGCAGGCATTACACCAGCCCTTATGCGGAATAGAGGTGATAGTCTGAAACTGCCTTCCTAGTAGGCATTACACCAGTCCTTATGGAGAATATAGGTGCTGTGTTCACATAAACTTTCTACAATTTTCCACATACAGGTCCATATTTACAAGAAAGTGGTGCCTCAGCTCTGAGGTGCCACTCTTCTTGTGCCCTTCTGCGCCCCCTAACACCATGTGTGTGCCGTTTTTACAATACACCATGAAACACGTTAGGACAATAGCGTCAAAACTTTGTGATGCTATTGTGGTACTTTGCAGGATTAGCGCAACAAATTGTGGCAGTAGAAAAGCCTATTGAAAGTAATGGGCGCATCATTTTAATGTCTTAGGCAGGCATTAAAAATTACTCAAAAAATGTTGCAGTGAAATGTTGTAAATGTCATGACCCCATTTTTATGGACTTTCATACATTACGCCTGGCTCAGGCATAATGTGGCGCAAAGGGTTACAAAGTGGCGCACTGCTTGCATTGCACAACTTTGTAAATATGGTGAAGGAGAATGGCCTCCTTAACGCCACATTAACGTAAAAAGAATTACGCAAGTGTGGCGCTAAGAGACAATCAGGCCTTGTAAATCTGGCCAATAGTCGTTATGAGACCTCATCGAAAAGTTGTTTCTGATTTCCACATTAATCAAAACATTCCCAATCCAATTGAATTATCACTGCATAAAACTGAAGACATACAAAAAATAAAACAGCTTTCATATTTTTTTCAAGCATTTCATTGCAAGGTGGACTGTTTCATGAATAAAGCTAAATTGCCACAAAGCCAACTAAATCCTTCCAGGAGCCAAAAACAAAATTGAAGAAGGAAAAACATCTGCTGAGGCTATGCTAAAAACTGCCCTACCTGTGACATGCGCAAAGCAGGCACATGGAAGTCTACAAAGTTCTTTACTAGACGCTACTGCCTCGATTCAGATACCAGGGATGACATATAGGTGTTTCAGGTTGCTTTTGGTAATAACCCCATTTCCTTTCTCAAATGTTTTTTTCTCATTCACACTGACAGTATTTTAAAATGACCTTACCATTCTATTCGCTGTTTGTAACTATCAGTGAAATCCTGGGATAGAAAAAGGAAACATCACTTCTCCAGGTTATAATCGTTGAAGTCATGAGGTCGGAATTGTCCTGTGGTCAAATGGGATCTAGGAGAACTTTTAAATGTCTGTTCTTTCAGGAGACAAAAAGGCCACATGCTTAAGAAATAGTGACTAATATGATCTTTCACAAAGGATAAAAGAAGGAAAGTAGGGTAATGTTACCAGAGTGGAGAACTGATTCTGTATCTTTAAGGATTACTGTCCTTCCAGGATCCCATCATGTCCTCTCAGTTACAGGTAGATCAGTTCTTTTATCCGGCTCCTGAGAACAGTATCCTTTCGCACTGCTCTTGGATTGTTTCCATTGTGAAACCTTTTCAGATCTTTTATTTGTTGTTTCGCTTAGCGACATTTGCAACCAGGAGTATTTTCTCTCATAATTCTGACAGAAATTACTTTGCTTTTTTTAATGTCATTGCTTGGTGAGAACTGCTCTTCCTGTGGGTGGTGAGAAGAAGACATTATCTTTGTACCATCCCCCTTGTACCATTATATAACCGTCACCACACTCAGAAGATGCCTGCAGGTACCCTGAAGAATGGGCACAAGTTCAAGCCCCAAGGATGGACCCCTGCTCCATCTACTGTCTCCAGAGACCCCCAACGAGTGAGATCTTTAAAGAGACATGTTCCTGAAGAACATTGCTGCTCCTTCTTGAGAGTGTTGGCCTTGAAGGCGAGTACAGCTGCAACATGCTCCGCATCCTTTCTCGTTCACATGGCCAGTGTTGTTACTGAGGAGCTTGCAGTTCTGTTAAGTGTTTGACTATCAGTGAAGATTCTGTGATGGAAACAGGAGCATCACATAGGTGTCATTCTTGGTGTCCATACTAGAAGACTTCCGTCAAGTCATAGGCAACCCGCTTTCCTCCCCAGCAGGGAATAGTTTTTTTTTTACCATTCTGTCCCACAATAGCGACCCGAGACCCGCTGGCAAGACAGGGCATTGTGGGAGTGAGGACCTCTGATTGTCTTAAAAGTAAGATGTTTCTTTTTCACAGTGGGAAGAATCCTGCCTGCTTTCCTACACCAGCCTCCGCCCCATGCATTCTCATAGACACAGTCATTAGCAGTGTTCATCGTCCCAATGAGTTAAGCGTTCGCCACCCAGCGGCCCAGCCAGTAAAGGGTACCCTTGCACCTTTTTGTGCTAATCGGCACTCATCTGAAAGGAGAAATCCATTGATTTGTGGAAACCTGGTAAGCTTCTCCCAGTATCTCAGGTTCTGTACCAGCCCAAGCACACTGGTCTATCCTCAGTTAACCCAACATCTTTTGGGACATTTAAATAGGGGGTAAGGGTGTTCACTCCTTAAATCCATGCACCAGCCCTCCCAGTGAATTATGGCTGATGCAGTTCTCAGTAGTGTTTGCCTCCTGGTGTGGGCATGGTTTTTGTGCTCATTAGCACCAATGGGCAAGGAGCAAACCGTTGGTTACATTTATGGAGCTCCTGCCTATGTACCAGTTAGCACATTTTCCTTTTTAATAGAATTGCTAATTAATGGGTGCACTATCTGATTCTATGCCAAGTTAATTTCCATGTGCAATTGGCTGCTTTTTAGAAATTAGATATACATTGAAATTGATGTAGACAGTAGCTAGGCTCTTGACAGTATCTGTGTAAAAGTGTAAATTTTTCAACTACAAGTATGCAACCTGAACACCATCTACCAGGTAAGAGCTTGCAAGCTGATTTATATTACCCTTGAGTATTGGCATTATGTGTTTGTAGTTTGTACAGTTTTAGTAATAAGTGTAAGATTAGGTAATGTATTTTGTGATGCCCAGTTTGGTCTTGTGGGTTTTTGTCAGAGGAATATATAGTGCAGCGAGGCTGGCCTAAAAACCTTTCAGTGCTACAGGAAGATACCTATCTACCTGTGTGATAAAAGTCTCTCTGTGAGGGTCCATTCACACCACAGTGGGGGCTGCTGTTAACTTGCAGGTGCAGTTTACATTTCCCTTTTTGCTTGGCATTACGAGGCTTGTAGTTCGTGCATGTTTAGTCTACACTGTACAATTAGTTTATTTAATTCCTATTGTGCATTTCACTCTTCTTGGAGTGCTTGAAAAGACATTTCTATTTCTTTTTAAACGCGGCATGGAATCCCACACAGTGGTCCGTAGGTTCATTGTTTTTTAATTCAATAAGGCTCCCATTTTGGACAATTGGTAACTTTACTATTCCAGATGTTGCCTCACTTTTTCCCATCTTCTCACTATTTTATTACTGTTGTGTAATTTCAGTTTTTGTTTATGGATATTTGAAAAAGTAAGAGTTTCTGAGCAGTCCAGCAGAGATTCCTATCCATGATCTAAAAGGGAGAATACAAGAGCAGCCAACCCAGAGTGGTATTCATTTATTCTGACCAGGGCTTCTCAATTCTTCATCCAGTTACATTTTTGAACATATTTACTTTAATGGAGAATAACTTGATTTAGACCCTTTGGACACAAAACAATAATTTACTCCAAAACGGAGTCATCCAGTGGCCAACCACTCATAACTCCTCCGTGCTCAACAGAAAGTTAGTGACTTCTGATTTAGGGCCTAATTTAGAACTCGCCGGATGGGTTTCTCCGTCACAACCATGACGCATATTCTGTCCGCCGAAATCTAAATCCCATTCTATGCAGAGGGCTTTAGTGTTCGTCAGATGGGATATCTGTCACCATTGTGATGGAGTAACCCGTGCGTTCTAACTCAGGCTGTTAATCTTAAAGTTCATCATCCTGGCCTTACAGATCAGTAACATTTCCCTGGCAGTGTACTGTGATGTTCTGTGTTACATGCGGATCACAATTGATCATGAATATTCAGGATTATTGAAAAAGAAGACTGTTTTTAACATGTCCAACAGGTTTAATGGTCCTCAGCCCGGACGTGCTTGTGATGACAGACCAAGAGTCCGAGAACTCTATCACGGACGCCCCCGCTGCCGGAGGAGGAGAGAGCAGCTCATGCTCAACCGCAGGTACATCTCAACTTTCTGGGGCTACTTCACTAATCTTTCTGTCTTGGTTTAAGTTGTGACCGCTCAATGTTTTGCTGCGTAAAACTTAACGGTTCTTCAGTAGCCTTCATCATCAGACTGTCTATCTGCAACCTCCCTCATTTTGAAATATTCATCAATCTCAGTGTATAATCTTGTTTCTTAAGAATGCTGCATTGACCACAGCTGTGTTTACTCAACCCAGGAACAAAGCAGTCTTCTGCGAGACTTTAATGAGAAGAAATTAAAAGGTACCCTGCAGGACAACCTTATCATCACGGCTCATCACAAACACCTCAGAAAAGACACTACTCTGTAGTGTGAATACTAATGCAGAGTCACACAATTTCTGGATGTGGTTCTTGCATATAGAGGACGTTCAGCATATAATGTGGATGTATCTTTTCACATAACCAGTTCAGAAACAGGAGATAAAGTCCAGCCTTTTAGAATTTATTTTTGAACCCATGGAGAAATAATGTGCTGCAAGAAGGTCGAGGCGCACTGGCCGCACATTGTCGGTTCTTGCTTGACTTGATTCAATGATGCAAAGTTCAAGCACTCCTGTTCATTGTATCAATGTAGGGATCAAAGTTCGATGAAGCGTTCCAGCTTTGGTGGTTGTATGCAAGAAAGTGCACCGGTCGACTAAGCTGCAGTTAACAGCTTCTGATTTGTGCAAGTCTGACTGAATGATCTCCACACAGTAGACGCTCATGCTGAACTTGGTGTCTGGCTTAACTTGCATGTTTGTCCATCCGTCTGGAATATGGTCCCTGCAATGTAAGGGAACACCGACCAGTCCGCCTCCGGTCCTCAGCTTCCTCTACACTGGCTTGCAGAGCCCCTCAAACAAAGAGGTGATCAGTGGGAATGCAAGAAGGTCTAATTGATATTCAGTCAAAGGGACAGATAGCTTTGCCACATGTCAAGTGAAGTACATAGGTTGCACAAACATTTGTCTGTGAATAAACCACAGTGACGTGCATTTTTCTTTTGGTTGGCTCAAGCTCCTTTGCAATAGTTATGTTGTAATGCTTCTACCTTCCCTTTGTGGGTTGCAGATGAACAGTCCGTCTTCTCAGCACCACACACAGGATTGGGGGCACGGGTAGGGTTTGGGGGTGCCCCTGGCAATGGTTCCCAGTCATAGTCTTTATCCACGTGTTGCTTTCTGGTGAGGCGACACCTACGCCTGTTGGAACTGGTACATTTGCAGGAAGGGCACTTCGCATTGAAAACATCCCTGTGGCTCGGGTGGGCATTGAAGGGGCACATGAAGTGAAGGGAGACTCTGGCCTCCGTTAGCTGTATGACACACACGAAGCAGAAAGATCTCCTAAGGACCTCCACAGAAGGGCATCAGACACAGAAACAGTGGCCAAGGTGAGGGAACCCATCATCACCATCCTTCTTGCTGCCCGCGGGCCTGTGTGTAGGTGCCAAGCATCCAGACCCACCATCAGCAGATGTCGTCTGGCCACATTAGCTCTTTGACCAGGCAGACAAGACCTCAAATGTTTGCACCACTACTGACACAAGAACACTTTCAGAGGCCCAGGGCCAGGTATTCCATTCCCTCTCATATAAAGGTGTCCACCAGTAGAATATCAATTAATGGGTACAATTGAACCCTAACCATCCTGTCCTTGTTGAAGATGCCAAGTCTGGAGAGTGGTTCTGTAGTACTGTTAACAGGACAAGAGAACTCAATGTGCCCAAAAGTGGATTGTCTTACCCTGGTACAATATGACTTTTGTCAAACAAATGTGCTGTTACTCAGTTGTTTTTTTTTGCCTTGCACCTATAAATGATGACTATGTTGACGTAAGCCACACAGTGTCTGACTGTGAATACTGTTTGCCAGTCACAGCAGTTGACTTCAGATTAATGAAGGAAATAATGTATATGTTTATTCATTTCACAGTGATACATACGTCGAGGGACTGTAGGCCCGTAAGGAGGGATTCACTCTAATATGTCAGTGAAGCAGTCATCCAGTAGGAGTACAGGCCAGTAAGGTTGAGCACATTAACAATATGACAATGACAAATACCTAGGAAATGTAAGGATTGATCAAATGGACCACAATCACTATCTGACCGTGGCACACTTATCTGTGGAATTGGGCACATTAATAATCTGTCAGTAAAACTCACACTCAGGAACAGTCAGCTTCAAAAGACATTACTGACCCGACAATGATGCACACATCCAGGCGCAGTAAAGCTGAGTACGACTGCACTCATTAATAATCTCACAGTTACACCACGTTCAGGCACAGTACAGATCATGACGACTGCCACAGTAATGAGCGCTCATTCGGTCGGGCACAGTATGGATCAGTAAGAGTAGGTACGCACGTGGTCAGCCACCGTAGGGATCTCAAGGATTGAGCAAGGTGATAGTCTGACAAAGATGCATACATCCAGGCACAGTACGGGTCTGTATTGGGCACACTAACAACCTCACAATGATGCGTACATCCAGGCATAGTACAGTCTGTGTTGGGAACACTAACAACCTCACAATGATGCGTACATCCAGGCATAGTACGGTCTGTATTGGGCACACTAACAACCTCACAATGATGCATACATCCAGGCATAGTACGGGTCTGTGTTGGGCACACTAACAACCTCACAATGATGCATACATCCAGGCATAGTACAGTCTGTATTGGGCACACTAACAACCTCACAATGATGCATACATCCAGGCATAGTACAGAACTGTATTGGTAACACTGACAACCTCACAATGACGCATACATCCGGGCATAGTACGGGTCTGTATTGGGCACAGTAACAACCTCGCAATGATGCATACATCCAGGCATAGTACGGGTCTGTATTGTGCACATTAACAACCTCACAAAGATGCATACATCCAGGCATAGTACGGGTCTGTATTGGGCACACTAACAACCTCGCAATGATGCATAAATCCAGGCATAGTACGGGTCTGTATTGGGCACACTAACAACCTTGCAATGATGCATACATCCAGGCATAGTACGGGTCTGTATTGTGCACATTAACAACCTCACAAAGATGCATACATCCAGGCATGGTACAGGTCTGTATTGGGCACACTAACAACCTCGCAATGATGCATACATCCAGACATAGTACGGGTCTGTATTGTGCACATTAACAACCTCACAAAGATGCATACATCCAGGCATAGTACGGGTCTGTATTGGGCACACTAACAACCTCGCAATGATGCATACATCCAGGCATAGTACGGGTCTGTATTGGGCACACTAACAACCTCGCAATGATGCATACATCCAGGCATAGTACGGGTCTGTATTGGGCACACTAACAACCTCACAATGATGCATACATCCATGCGTAGTACGGTCTGTATTGGTAACACTGACAACCTCACAATGATGCATACATCCAGGCATAGTACAGGTCTGTATTGGGCACATTAACAACCTCACAATGATGCATACATCCGGGCATAGTATGGGTCTGTATTGGGCACATTAACAACCTCACAATGAGCATACATCCAGGCATAGTACGGGTCTGTATTGTGCACATTAACAACCTCACAATGAGCATACATCCAGGCATAGTATGGGTCTGTATTGGGCACACTAACAACCTCGCAATGATGCATACATCTGGGCATAGTACGGGTCTGTATTGGTAACACTGACAACCTCACAATGATGCATTCATCCGGGCATAGTACAGGTCTGTATTGGCAACACTGACAACCTCACAATGATGCATACATCCGGGCATAGTACAGGTCTGTATTGGGCACATTAACAACCCACAGTAATGCATACATCTAAGCATAGTACGGGTCTGTATTGGTAACACTGACAACCTCACAATGATGCATACATCCAGGCATAGTACGATGTGTATTGTGCACATTAACAACCTCACAATGAGCATACATCCAGGCATAGTAAAGGGTCTGTATTGGGCACACTAACAACCTTGCAATGATGCATACATCCAGGCACAGTATAGTCTGTATTGGGCACACTAACAACCTCTCAATGGTGCATACATCCAGGCATAGTACAGGTCTGTATTGGTAACACTGACAACCTCACAATGATGCATACATCCAGGCATTGTACGGGTCTGTATTGGGCACACTAACAACCTCACAATGATGCATACATCCAGGCATAGTACAGGTCTGTATTGGTAACACTGACAACCTCACAATGATGCATACATTCAGGCATAGCACAGGCCTGTATTGGTACACTAACAACCGCACATTGATGCATACATCCAGGCATAGTACAGGTCTGTATTGGGCAAACTAACAACCTCACAATGATGCATACATCCAGGCATAGTACAAGTCTGTATTGGTACACTAACAACCGCACAATGATGCATATATCCAGGCATAGTACGGGTCTGTATTGTGCACATTAACAACCTCACAATGATGCATACATCCAGGCATAGTATGGATCTGTATTGGGCACACTAACAACCTCACAATGATGCATACACCCAGTCATAGTACGGTCTGTATTGAGCACACTAACAACCTCTCAATGATGCATACATTCAGGCATAGCACAGGTCTGTATTGGTACACTAACAACCACACAATGATGCATACATCCAGTCACAGTACGGGTCTGTATTGTGCACATTAACAACCTCACAATGATGCATACATACAGGCATAGTACGGTTCTGTATTGGGCACACTAACAACCCCAGAATGATGCATACAACCAGGCATAGTACGGTCTGTATTGGGCACACTAACAACCTTACAATGATGCATACATCCAGGCATAGCACAGGTCTGTATTGGTACACTAACAACCTCACAATGATGCATACATCCAGGCATAGTACGGATCTGTATTGTGCACATTAACAACCTCACAATGATGCATACATCCAGGCATTGTACTGGTCTGTATTGGCCACACTAACAACCTCACAATGATGCATACATTAGGGCATATTACGGGTCTGTGTTTGCACACTAACAACCTCACAATGATGATTAATCTATCAGAGCATTTGTAAAGTGCACTCCTCACCTGTGAGGGTCTCAAGGCGCTGATGGGAGGGGGGGCTGCTACTGCTCGAACAGACATGTCTTGAGGTGTCTCCTGAAGGTAAGTAGTTCCTGTGTCTGTCGCAGGTGAGTGGGAAGAGTGTTCCATGTCTTAGCGGTGAGGTGGGAGAACGATCTGCCACCAGCGGTCGTTCTGTGGATGCGTGGGACGGTGGCTAGGGTAAGGTCGGCCGTGCGAAGCTGTCGTGTCGAGGTGTTGTGCAGTGCCTTGTGAGCATGGGTGAGGAGTTTGAACGTGAATCTTTTGTTGATGGGAAGCCAGTGTAGGTCTCTCAGGTGGGCTGTGATGTGGCAGTGGCGGGGGATGCCCAGGATGAGGCGTGCAGATGCGATCTGTATGCGTTGCAGTCTTTTCTGGAGCTTGCCTGTGGTTTCTGCATAGAGGGCATTGCCGTAGCCCAGTTGGCTGCTTACGAGGACTTGGGTGACCGTCCTTCTGGCTTCAGTGGGGACCCATTTGTAGATCATACATTCAGGCATAGTGCAGTCTGTGTTGGGCACACTAACAACCTCAGTGATGCATACGTGCAGGCATAACATGGGTCTGTATTGGCACACAAACAACCTCACAGTGATGCACGCATCCAGACATACCATATGTCTGTATCGGGCACACTAACAACCTCGCAGTGATGCATACATCCAGGCATAGTATGGTCTGTATTGAGCACACTAATAACCTTGCAATGATGCATACATGCAGCATAACACAGGTCTGTATTCTGCACACTAACAACCTTGCAATGATGCACACCTCTGTGCATAGTACGGGTCTGTATTGTGCACACTAACAACCTCAGATTGATGCATACATCCAGCAAAACACAGGTCTGTATTGTGCACACTAACAACCTCGCAATGATGAATACATCCAGGCATCGTACAGGTCTGTATTGTGCACACTAACAACCTCGCAATGATGAATACATCCAGGCATCGTACAGGTCTGTATTGGGCACACTAACAACCTCGGAATGATGCGTACATCCAGGCATAGTACGATGTGTATTGACCACACTAACTACCTCACAATAATGCATACATCCAGGGATAGTACGGATCTGTATTGAGCACACTAACAACCTCACAATGATGCATACATCCAGGCATAGTACGGATCTGTATTGAGCACACTAACAACCTCACAATGATGCATACATCCAGGCATAGTACGGGTCTGTATTGCGCACACTAACAACCTCACAATGATGCATACATCCAGGCATAGTACGCGTCTGTATTGGGCACAGTAACAACCTCACAATGATGCATACATCCAGGCATAGTACAATGTGTATTGAGCACACTAACAACCTCCCAATGATGAATACATCCAGGCATAGTACGGATCTGTATTGGGCACACTAACAACCTCACAATGATGCATACATCCAAGCATAACACAGGTCTTTATTGGGCACACTAACAACCTCACAATGATGCATACATCCAGGCATAGTACGGTCTGTATTGGTAACACTGACAACCTCACAAAGATGCATACATCCGGGCATAGTACGGGTCTGTATTGGTACACTAACAACCTCACAATGATACATACATTCAGGCATAGCACAGGTCTGTATTGGTACACTAACAACCGCACAATGATGCATACATCCAGGCATAGTACAGGTCTGTATTGGGCACACTAACAACCTCGGAATGATGATCAATCAATCAGAGCATTTGTAAAGCGCACTCCTCACCTGTGAGGGTTTCAAGGCGCTGATGGCAGGGGGGCTGCTACTGGTCGAACAGCCATGTCTTGAGGTGCCTCCTGAAGGTAAATAGGTCCTGTGTCTGTCGCAGGTGAGTGGGAAGAGTGTTCCATGTCTTAGCGGTGAGGTGGGAGAACGATCTGCCACCGGCGGTCATTCTGTGGATGCGCGGGACGGTGGCCAGGGCAAGATCGGCCGAGCGAAGCTGTTGGGTCGAGGTGTTGTGCAGTGCCTTGTGACCATGGGTGAGGAGTTTGAACGTGAATCTTTTGTTGACGGGAAGCCAGTGTAGGTCTCTCAGGTGGGCTGTGATGTGGCAGTGGCTGGGGATGTCCAGGATGAGGCGTGCAGATGCACTCTGTATGCGTTGCAGTCTTTTCTGGTGCTTGCCCGTGGTTTCTGCATAGAGGGCATTGCCGTAGTCCAGATTGCTGCTTACGAGGGCTTGGGTGACCGTCCTTCTGGTTTCAGTGGGGATCCATTTGTAGATCATACATTCGGGCATACTGCAATCTGTATTGGGCACACTAACAACCTCAGTGATGCATACGTTCAGGCATAACATGGGTCTGTATTGGCACACAAACAACCTCACAGTAATGCACGCATCCAGGCATACCATAGGTCTGTATTGGGCACACTAACAACCTTGCAGTGATGCATACATCCAGGTATAGTGTGGTCTGTGTTGAGCACACTAATAACCTCACAGTGATGCGTACATCCAGACATAGTACAGATCTGTATTGGGCACACCAACAACCTTGCAATGATGCATACATCCAGCATAACACGGGTCTGTATTGTGCACACTAACAACCTCGCAATGATGCATACATCCAGGCATTGTATGGGCCTGTATTCGGCACACTAACAACCTCACAATATTGCATACATCCAGGCATAGTACGGGAATGTATTGGGCACACTAACAACCTCACAATGATGCATTCATCCAGGCATAGTATGGTCTTTATTGGGCACACTAACAACCTCACAATGATGCATATCCAGGCATAGTACGGGTCTGTATTGGGCACACTAACAACCTCACAATGATGCATACATCCAGGCATAGTACGGGTCTGTATTGGGCATAGCACACTAACAACCTCGCAATGATGCATACATCCAGGCATAGTATGGATCTGTATTGGGCACACTAACAACCTTGCAATGATGCGTACATCCAGGCATAGTACGATGTGTATTGAGCACACTAACAACCTCACAATGAGCATACATCCAGGCATAGTATGGGAATGTATTGGGCATACTAACAACCTCACTATGATGCATACATCCAGGCATAGTACGATGTGTATTGGGCACACTAACAACCTCACAATGAGCATACATCAAGGCATAGTATGGGAATGTATTGGGCATACTAACAACCTCACTATGATGCATACATCCAGGCATAGTACGATGTGTATTGGGCACACTAACAACCTCACAATGAGCATACATCCAGGCATAGTACGGGTTTGTATTGGGCATACTAACAACCTCACTATGATGCATACATCCAGGCATAGTACGGGTCTGTATTGGGCACACTAACAACCTCACAATGATGCATACATCCAGGCATAGTACGGATCTGTATTGGGCACAGTAACAACCTCACAATGATGCATACATCCAGGCATGGTACAGGTCTGTATTGGGCACACTAACAACCTCTCAATGATGCATACATTCAGGCATAGTATGGTCTGTATTGGTACACTAACAACCTTACAATGATGCATACATCCAGGCATAGCAGAGGTCTGTATTGTGCACATTAGCAACCTCACAATGATGCATACATACAGGAATAGTACGGGTCTGTATTGGGCACACTAACAATCTCACAATGATGCATACATCAGGTCATATTACGGGTCTGTATTTACACATTAATAACCTCACAATGATGATCAATCAATCAATCAGAGCATTTGTAAAGCGCACTCCTCACCTGTGAGGGTCTCAAGGCGCTAGGGGGGGCTGCTACTGGTCGAACAGCCATGTCTTGAAGTGTCTCCTGAAAGTAACTAGGTCCTGTGTCTGTCGCAGGTGAGTGGGAAGAGTGTTCCATGTCTTAGCGGTGAGGTGGGAGAATGATCTGCCACCGGCGGTCGTTCTGTGGATGCGTGGGACAGTGGCGAGGGCAAGGTCGGCGGAGCGAAGCTGTCGGGGCGAGGTGTCGTGCAATGCCTTGTGAGCGTGGTGAGGAGTTTGAACGTGATTTTTTTGTTGACGGGAAGCCAGTGTAGGTCTCTCAGGTGGGCTATGATGTGGCAGTGGCGGTGGATGTCCAGGATGAGGCATGCAGATGCGCTCTGTATGCGTTGCAGTCTTTTCTGGAGCTTGCCTGTGGTTCCTGCATAGATGGCATTGCCGTAGCCCAGTTTGCTGCTTACGAGGGCTTGGGTGACCGTCCTTCTGGTTTCAGTGGGGATCCATTTGTAGATCATACATTCAGGCATAGTACAGTCTGTATTGGGCACACTAACAATCTCAGTGATGCATACGTGCAGGCATAACATGGGTCTGTATTGGCACACAAACAACCTCACAGAGATGCACTCATCCAGGCATATCATAGGTTTGTATTGGGCACACTAACAGCCTCGCAGTGATGCATACATCCAGGCATAGTATTGTCTGTATTGAGCACACTAATAACCTCACAGTGATGCGTACATCCAGACATAATACGGATCTGTATTGGGCACACCAACAACCTTGCAATGATGCATACATCCAGCATAACACGGGTCTGTATTGTGCACACTAACAACCTCGCAATGATGCATACATCCAGGCATTGTACAGGTCTCTATTGGGCACACTAACAACCTCGCAATGATGTGTACATCCAGGCATAGTACGATGTGTATTGACCACACTAACAACCTCACAATGATGCATACATCCAGGCATAGTACGATGTGTATTGAGCACACTAACAACCTCACAATGATGCGTACATCCAGGCACAGTATAGTCTGTGTCGGGCACACTAACAACCTCAGAATGATGCGTACATCCAGGCACAGTATAGTCTGTGTTGGGCACACTAACAACCTCAGAATGATGCATACATCCAGGCATAGTACAGGTCTGTATTGGGCACACTAACAACCTCACAAGGATGCATACATCCAGGCATAGTACGATCTGTATTGGGTAGGCTAAAAACCTCTCAGTGATGCATACATTCAGGCACTCCAAGCTTCAATAGATGGGGCCACATTAATATTCTCTTGATGAGGCATACACTCTAAGCTTCAGTAGATGTGGTTACAATAATATTCTCTTAACAAGGTTTACATCCAAGCACTCCAAGCTTCAGTAGATGGGGCCACATTAATATTCCCCTCGATGAGGCATACATCCGGGCACTCCAAGCTTCAGTAGATGGGGTCACATTAATATTCCCTCTGAGGCATACACCCAGGCACTCCAAGCTTTAGTAGATGGGGTCACATTAATATTCTGTCGATGAGGCTTACATCCAGGCACTCCAAGCTTCAGTAGATGGGGTCACATTAATATTCCCTCGATGAGGCATACATTCAGGCATTCCAAGCTTCAGTAGATGGGGTCACATTAATATTCTCTTGATGAGGCATACAACCAGGCACTCTAATCTTCAGTAGATGGGGTGACATTAATATTGTCAATGAGGCATACATCCAGGCATTCTAAGCTTCAGTAGATGGGGTCACATTAATATTCTGTCAATGAGGCTTACATCCAGGCACTCCAAGCTTCAGTAGATGGGGTCACATTAATATTTGTTTAATGAGGCATTCACCCAGGTACTCCAAGCTTCAGTAGATGGGGTCACATTAATATTCTCTTAATGAGGCTTACATCCAGGCACTCCAAGATTCAGGAGATTGGGTCACATTAATACTCTATCGATAAGGCTTATATCCAGGCACTCCAAGCTTCAGTAGATGGGGTCACATTAATATTTTTTTAATGAGGCATTCATCCAGGCATTCTAAGCTTCAGTAGATGGGGTCACATTAATATTCCCTCTATGAGGCATACACCCAGGCACTCCAAGCTTCGGTAGATGGGGTCACATTAATATTCTGTCAATGAGGCTTACATCCAGGCACTCCAAGCTTCAGTAGATAGGGTCACATTAATATTCTGTCGATAAGGCTTACAACCAGGCATTCCAAGCTTCAATAGATGGGGTCACAATAATAGTCTTTTAATGAGGCATAGATCCAGGCATTCCAAGCTTCAGTAGATGGGGTCACATTAATATTCTGTCGATAAGGCTTACACCCGGGCACTCCAAGCTTCAGTAGATGGGGTCACATTAATATTCTCTTGATGAGGCATACATCCAGGCACTCCAAGCTTCAGTAGATGGGGTCCCAGTATTATGCTCTCAGTGAGGCAAACACCCAGCCATAGTACAAATCAATGACATTGTTCACATTAATAATCTGACAAGCATGCATTCAGGTACAAGGTTCAGTAGAAAGGGGTCACTTTATTGCACCTTATAAGAAAACGTGCCTGAAAGTAGTAAGGGGCTTGAGATACATTCTGACAGAGGCACAGCAACTCCATCTTCTGCTGTGAAAACAGAAAACCTCACTGCACAATCTACAGTTTTAATGAGCAGAGTGATTTTATGCATTGGAAACCACAGCTCTGCAATGATGTATCCAAGTATGTTATACTATCCAGACATTCATTTGCCATAAGTCAGCAGGAATATAGATTCTCTAATAACTTTTGAACCTGAAGCCAGTTAATACTTGCAACAGGTTGCGATCATACTCTGTGACGTCTTTTAGTTTAATCGAAGGCTTGCGTTTTAAAGACTCTACTTGCCATTCATGAATTTGCCTAGGTGCCAGACTAGATCCATAGTTTGGGCAATAGTTATTCTGTACCAGTGGGTGGTGCCATGGCTCCACTTTGGCTCTAGCATAAGACATCAGGGACCTGGCACTCTGACATCTGTTCTCAAACTTTACTTTCCTTGCCCTGAAAGGTGGAGATGAGCTTACGGGGAGGTGAGTGGTTTCTTGAGTGATCTACAGGTGTATCCAGTAGAAAGGTTTTTATCTAAAGAAAAGCAATTGTATTTCCTTATGGATGTTTCTACCTGCAGATTCCTCACCTCATGAGCCAGTACCAAAGGAGGTAGACCAAGAGAACTAGGCTGTGGCAGTCAGGGGCACCTTCAGAAAAACACACCAACAATGACATATTGGCAGTGACCAAAATAGCAACAGCACCAAAACAAAGTCAAACCCTAAAACCAAAGTTTGCACCCAGCATATCACAGGTTACTAGCAACCACAACAAGGAGGCTGTTGGAAACAAAATAAGATACCCTTATCAGCAACTTCCATCACCGCAGGTCCAGCGGTCTGGCAGACAATAAACGGACACGGCTAGCAAATCAATAGAAAAATCCAAAAACAACCAAGTGGAAGTAACCAGAATGTCTCCTGAAACATCAGCGGGCAAGAAAAAACATCACCACACAGTTACCACTTTGGGCCACAATATCACACCCGGATAGAGCCTTTTCATGTAACAAGAAGGCAGTAACAATCTGTTGTAGTACAACATCGACACCCAGAGACAAAGGGAAGCCAATCACCCACATATTGAAGGATCATACCAGCAGAAACAAAAAGAAGGTCACGATAGAGATCCACACCACACCAGTGAAAAGGTTGTAAGGTGCCAGAAACTCAGTCATCCAACAGAGCCCGGAGGATCAGGGGTGAGCACAATATGTAGGCAAAGCCCGTCAAATGTGCACAGCCTGACCAAGTGCTGGAAGCAGAGCCAGGGTGAACATTCCCAGTGTGGTGTTTCCAAGGGGGGGCAAGTAAATCCAAGGCAAAGAACGAAGGGAGAATAGAGCCACCAAGGCCAGGAATGTCCCAAGGAGTGACAACAAAACACATCAGCATCTGCAGGTTCCAAAGCAAAACTCCATAGAGCACTTCCCAGTAGAACCACAACAAACTGTAGAAGCCATGATGTGCAGAGGTAGCAGTAAGAGGGCCGGAAGCAGAAAGAGGGCCAGAATGTCAAGCAGTACATCATTGTCTGACTTGACACCAGCGTTGTGCCTCTTCATTACAGCAAAACAGAGCATGCAGTACGATATAACTTACTGGTATGATCAAAGACAGACAAATGAAAAATACTTTGAGGTGATTCAGGGATCCTTCAAGACAGAAAATTCTGCTCTGTTCTGTGCACATTCAACGGAGATGCAACACTGAAGAGGGTCATCTTGTGGCCTGTCTGCTTCTCTCCAGTACTCGCTCTGCAGCTACACTGAATAATTGGGAGGCCCTGAAGGAAAAGTTCAGCAAATCAGCCTGGAAGTCCTGAGAACATCAAAAGCAAAAAGCCTAGCTCAGTGGCAAAGAGATACAAAATAACTGTTTAATTGTGCCACTGACATGACCATGTCAAGGCCTAACCTCAGATATTCTTTAGCAACTCCAAAACAGCTGCAGACCATTTCTGCAAAGGAGCTCCAACCACTTGATCTTTTTAAGAGGAGACAACCCAACCAGTGTGTGAGAATGGTTCTGAACTATGGCCAAAAAGGGTGAAGATGTGTGGGCAAAATGAGACCACCAAGGAATTTGAGCCATCAATTACTGAATTACAGCAAATCATAGAAAAATCTTCATAACAAAAGAATTTTAGAACGGAGATACATTGGATCCACATATGTGGCATCAGTATGCAGTAAGAAGGCAACTGACCTCTGTACACTGGGTGATGCCATATATGACTCTGTGGCGCCTCCTCTGCTGTGAGCAGACTTGAAGCCAGGTGCTACCTACCGGTGCAAGAGCAGTATCCAGATCCAGTCCGGGAGGAGTCATAGGTGGGAATCTGCAGGTAGAAGTATCCACTACAGGAAATTTAACTAGGTCAATCAACCTTATTTGAAGGCTTCATCTACACAGCATATATTTTTTCTCTGCATCATTCCAGGCTCTTTTACTAGTCCACACATATACTTACTGAGAAGGAATGCGCACATGGTAGGTGTAGATGGTGTGTGTAACTCTGCATGTTTTCTTTCTGTTTAGTTTATACACCTGCCATCAGTCCGGAAATGTTGCGGATCAAGCAAGAAGAAGATCCATATTTTAAAGCTCAGCATTGCTCACAGGAAACCGAAACAAGCAGCGGCTTAGACAATGGTGAGACTAATGCTGTTTCCAGATTTTCAGAGATCAGAGTAATAATCTGTAACACTTGAGCTATGATCCCATAGCTCAGTGCTGCTTGTTTGTCATTGGAGTTAATGCATATCCCTCAGTCAACCCTTGAGCGTGCAAACCTTCCCTTTACAAAAAGGCGTTGCAAGTTACCCACCCCAAGAGGTTTGAGTAACATGGCATATTTTAAGCACACTTTTCCAGAGTACTTCACAGATAGGTCATAGGTAAATAGAGCTGTTTAAACCATACAAAGCCATGCAAGGCAGAACTGTGCCAGAATAATCATTCGTCCTTTGCATAAAATAGGTATTTCTGACCCTCAGAAGAATTCTATTTTCAGTAATAACATTGGAAACAGGGAATGTAGCTGTTTGGCTCACAGAGGCATTACACATGGGCTGCAGGAAAAGCAGCTCTGAAAAACAAGTCTTTTGTGATTTAGGTTTCGTGAATTGCGTGAGCGATCTGCAAAGCGGGTAAGATTAATCGGTGGGAAGGTCAGAAAACAAAGAGCATTGGGCAAATCAATTAAACTAGGGTTAAGTGGGTGTCTTGTTATTTAAAATAAGGCAAATCAGGAGAGAGCAGGGTGTAGCACAAAATCAATGGGTCATGAGGGGAGCTGATTGGAGAAACTGATGGTTCAGCCCTAGTCCCAGTAACAGAAAATTGGGTTTACACAGGTGAAATTGTCACTGCAGAGACACTTGACACTGTCACAGTAAGGTGGCGTGGAGTGAACATGCCTTAGTTTAGGCCCCTAGTTTTCAGTAAAAATGTATTTTCTGAACGTGTTTTCCTTCACTTGATGCACTACTTTGAGTTTTTTGTAGCAGTAAAGATGAATTTTGTGTGCTTTCTTTCATAGTGCCCACGTCTGAGCCACTACTGGCAGGAGTGTTAGTGAAAAGTGTGTTTTCCCTCCTTCAAGTCTCACTTTTAATTTTTTCTTTTAAACATTTTTGTGGCTTGAAGACACACCTATTCTGAAGTAAGAAATTTTCAGAGCTGTCTACTAGGCTTCTTGGTACCTCGCAGACTAAGGCCCCTGTTACGAGTTGCATGGTAGTGGTGATGTGCAAACTCCAGCCCCTTAATAACCGGGATGTGAACACTCTGTCAGGAATATGCAATTAAAAGTTAAACCCCATGGAATAGGGGATCACTGGGTGGACCCGGGGTTAAAGCAGGTAGTAAGTGGAAGCACTGGCTTCTGTGCAGTGCGGGGATCTGGGGTGCATGTTGTGAGGTAAAGAGAAGTGTCCTGGCATGGGGAGCATTGGATGCCAGAAAGGGAGGTTGTGGTGAGCCTGGGGAATAAGGTGTGGTTGTTATTGAACCTGAAGTCTAAAGGGATATTACTTGCTGCTTTTTCCAGACAGTAAAATCAGGCCCAGTGCTCCTGCACCTGGGAAAGGCTGTGAAAACACAGACATTTGTTATCGGGCAGAGCAAAATTCCAAACAGGAATTCCATCCTGCCTGACACCTGGTGAGGGCCTTTGTGGGAACTCCTCTACCTCAGTCCTTACTGGACCCTACCTTGATGCTCCAAGGGCAAGTCAGTATTTTACAGTCCCCGCTCCTCTGCCTCTTAGTTGACATTGAAAAGGCTTTCATATTGAGGGGTCGTCAATGTCAAGAGGATCTTAGATAACAAGAAGAGGCTTTGTTATAGCAAGACACTTAATCTCTGGAGATGCTGCAGTGACCAAAGGACTTTGATGTCCAGAGTGGGCCTGCCAGTCCATAGCCATTAAGATCAGTGGATGCAGGAGGGTGGAGAAGTTTGACATCTACATAGTCCTTGAAGTCGAAAGGTCACCCCAATTTGAGGTACCTAATGTCAAGGTAATCCCAACTTTGATGGGGTCTTCAATAGTGATGGAGCCTCGAGTTGGTGGAGCCTTGCCCCTGACCTCGACATCTATAAGCTTTGCTATACACAGTTCACACTCCATGGCTCCAGTATCACCTTTGCTATACCCAGTTGAGACTCTGTAGTGGCATAAGCCTAATTGAATGCCGTCAGTTCTCACTGGAGGCTCTTTGCCTTGGATCACGTTTGCAGAAGTCCAGTGACTGATTACACTTTTAGCATACTATGGGGGTGATTCTAACCCTGACGGGCGGCGGAGGCCACCCGCCAGAGTTCCCCCCTCCAGAACACCGCTCCACGGTCATGACCGCTGCGGTGATTCTGGGTTTTCCACTGGGCTGGCGGGCGACCGCCAAAAGGCCGCCCGCCAGCCCAGTGGAAAACACCCTTCCCACGAGGACGCCGGCTCCGAATGGAGCCGGCGGAGTGGGAAGGTGCGACGGGTGCAGTTGCACCCGTCGCGAATTTCAGTGTCTGCTGAGCAGACACTGAAATTCTTTGTGGGGCCCTCTTACGGGGGCCCCTGCAGTGCCCATGCCATTGGCATGGGCACTGCAGGGGCCCCCAGGGGCCCTACGACACCCCATACCGCCAGGAACAGGATGGCGGTATGGGGTGTCAGAATCCCCATGGAGGATTCATTTGTGCAGCGGAAAACCGGCGGGAGACCGCCGGTTTTCCACTTCTGACCGTGGCCAAACCGCCGCGGTCAGAATGCCCTGCGGGGCACCGCCAGCCTGTTGGCGGTGCTCCCGCCAACCCCGCCGGGGTCAGAATGACCCCCCATATGCCTTGAATGATAGACTGTTTGAACCAGATTGAAGTTGGGTAGTAACAGAAAATCATATTGGAAGCAAGTGCTAAATCTGAAGAAGAATCCACCAAGAAAAAGTCCTCCATTGTAGATTAATGTGATTGATGAGAGATCTTCTATAATTAATACTTCTTATATTAAGCATCCAAGGTATGTGTGTGGCATAAAATGGAATAGGTTCTGTTTTGGTGCCTAGGAAAAACACTGATCCAAGGTTTGATCAGGTTAAGGCTCTCTATTTAGCTAATTTGGCCTTAAAGTTTTCATTGATATAGGGTCACCTCGTAGCCATCACAGCTTTCAGAATATGCCCTGCTTAGCCATCTGTATTCACAATACCAGTGATCAAGGTAGTTGCTGAAATGAAGAGGCCCAGTTTTGAAAGTAGCAGAATCTGTCCTTAAGTACTTATCCTGCATGCTAGCATCATTTCTGCCCATTGCTTAAGCCAGAATGGTGGGCAAGATAGAGACATTGGGTTCTCAAGCTCCGTACAGTGTAGGTGTAATCCATAACAAGGTGTTGGAGGCTTGTGTGGCTGTGGATACCCATGTTTTGCATACTCCTGCATCTACTGTTGGATCCAGATGTGTGCAAGTTGTTTTTCTTCAAAGAAGTCTTTTGAGTCATGAGGCAAAGTGATTTCTCCTCTTGGTGATAATGCGCATGGGCATTGACTCCAATGTTAGATTTTCTTCCCTGCGTTGGGTTTGGACGTGGTTTTTCTGCGCTCTGGTTTGAGATTGTTTTGCCCTCCTATACTCGTCAGTATTGTTCTCGATTGCGTTTTCATCATTGCGTATCAAAAAACAAGAAAACCATTGGGAGTTTCACTGGTGGCCTTCGGACCTTGCCTTTTTGGGCTTATCTTCCATCTCAACACTGCGCTGCTAATGGGACAAACTCCATTTCGCTTCTGTTCCAGCTGTCACGCAAAATACGCAAAATACAGATGACCGGCCTTCATCAGGTTTGCGACTTATGCCTGTCTCCTGATCATAAGGAAGAGGACTGAAGAAAACTAGAGAGATGCAGCGTAAGGACATAGAGAAACACCCAACGTCTTTGGCCAACAAGAAGTCAAAGAGGAGTAGGAGGAAGAACTTCATGAGGCCTCTGCGGCTGGAGGCCTTTTCCATCCAGACTCCAGCTCCGACCTCGAGATCAGTCTCCAGATGCAGGACCTTCCTCCGGGTCAGCGTACTGTGAGTACCCATGCCCCTGCTCAGCCACCCAAGAACCACTTGGTTCCAACCGAATATATGGCCCCAGGACCACCACTGCCCCCAGACCATGGTAGGCACCGACCATCTTCGCGCTGACCTCTTTGCGCTGAGTCGTCCATCTGCCTCTTCAGCCCGAGCACTCCTGCATCGACTGCTTCGGCTCTGAGCACTTCGGCACTAAAATCCAAATCTCTTTCGGCACTGAAACCTTCAACTCCGACACCAAAATTGGCTCCAGAACCAGTCCTTGTAGGAAAGTACCAGCGTTTTGGCATGTTACCCCCATTTTCAGCCTGTTTGTCAGTGTGTTTGACTGTGTCTCTGGGATCCTGCTACCCAGGACCCAAGTGCTTATGCTCTCTCACCTCTAAATGTTGTCACTGCATACTGGTAACCCAGTATTTCATCCCAAATTGGCACACTGGACCACCATTATAAGTCCCTAGTATATGGTACCTGGGTACCCAGGGCATTCAGGTTCCAGGGGATCCCTATGGGCTGCAGGATTTCTTTTGCCATCCATAGGGAGCCCAGGCAAAGGCTTCTACAGGACTGCCATTGCAGCCTGTGTGAAATGGTGCATGCACCCTTTCACTGCCATTTACACTGCACCAGGGCCCGTATTTATACTTTTTGACGCTAAACTGCGCTAACACAGTTTAGCGTCAAAAAGTTTTGCGCCAGCTAACGCCATTCTGAAGCGCCATGCGGGCGCCGTATTTATTGAATGGCGTTAGCCGGCGCTAACAGACCGGCGGTGCCTGGTGTGCGTGGAAAAAAACCACGTACACCAGGCAGCGCCGGCGTTGGGGAAAATGGCGTTAGGGCGTCTTAAAATGGTGCAAGTCAGGTTGACGCCAAAAAATCGCCTCCACCCGATTTGCGCCATTTTTAACGACGCCCAGACGCCATTTACATGACTCCTGTCTTAGTAAAGACAGGAGTCATGCCCCCTTGCCCAATGGCCATGCCCAGGGGACTTATATCCCCTGGGCATGGTCATTGGGCATTGAGGCATGTAGGGGGGCACAAATCAGGCCCCCCTATGCCAAAAAAAAAATATAAAAAAAATAAAAAATTATACTTACCTGAATGTCCCTGGGATGGGTCCCTCCATCCTTGGGTGTCCTCCTGGGGTGGGCAAGGGTGGCAGGGGGGGTCCCTGGGGGCATGGGAGGGTAGCTGTGGGCTCATTTTGGGCCCACAGGTCCCTTAACGCCTGCCCTGACCCAGGTGTTAAAAATAGGCGCAAATGCGGTTTTTTTTGCCCCGCCCACTCCCGGGCGTGATTTTTGCCCGGGAGTATAAATACGACGCATTTGCGTCGCAGTCATTTTTTTAGACGGGAACGCCTACCTTGCATCTCATTAACGCAAGGAAGGCGTTCACGCAAAAAAATGACGCTCATTCCTCATACTTTGGCGCTAGACGCGTCTAACGCCAAAGTATAAATATGGAGTTAGTTTTGCGTCGAATTTGCGTCGAAAAAAACGACGCAAATTCGGCGCAAACGGAGTATAAATATGCCCCCAGGTCACTTATAAGTCACTTATATGTCTGGCCTTCCATCCCTGAAGGCTAGGTGCAAAGTACCTGTGTGTGAGGGCACCCCTACACTAGCAGAAGTGCCCCCACATCGTCCAGGACCATTTTCCCAGACTGTGAGAGTGCGGGGACGCCATTTTATGCATGCACTGGTCATGGGTCAATACCTATGTCCAGCTTCACAATGGTAACTCCGAATATGGCCATGTAAGGTGTCTAACATCTTGGAATTATACCCCAAAGCTGAATCTAACATTGATTGTATAATTCCATGCACTCTGGGGGCTCCATAATGGACCCCCAGTACTGCCAAACCAGCCTTCTGAGGTTTTCCAGGCAGCCCCTGCTGCTGCCACCTCACTGACAGGTTTCTGCCCTTCTGTTGCTTGAGCAGCTCAAGCCCAGGAAGGCAGAACAAATGATTTCCTTTGGGAGAGGGTGTTACACCCTTTCCCTTTGGAAATACGTGTTACAGGCATGGGAGGGGTAGATTCCCAGAGCCTCTGGAAATGTTTTGAAGGGTACAGATGGTGCCCTCCTTGCATAATCCAGTCTACACCGGTTCAGGGACCCCCAGTCCCTGCTCTGGCGTGAAACTGGACAAAGAACAGGGGAGTGACCACTCCCTTGTCCATCACCACCTCAGGGTTGGTGCCCAGAGCTCCTCCAGAGGGTCCTTGGGTTCTGCCATCTTGATTTTAGGATGGGCAGGGAACTCTGGGAGCATCTGAGTGGCCAGTGCCAGCAGGTGACATCAGAGCCCTCCCCTGATAGGTGCCTAGTTAGGTGACCAATCCCCTTTTCAGGGCTATTTAGGGTCTCTCCTTTGGGCGGTTTTTCGGATTGCAAGACTCCAGCAGGAATCCTCTACATCCTTTACTTCACCTTCTCACCAAAGAAACAGCATCTGGACCCTCCAGGAACTCTACAAACTGCAACAAAGAAGCTAAGACGACTTCTGCAACATTGTATCTTCAGCTCCTGCCAGCAACTGCAACTGTTTCCCGGTTGTGCATCCTCTGGGGACAGCCTGTCTTCTGCCTGCACCAGAAGAGCATCGGAATGTCCTTTGAAGTCACTTCCCTGCTTCAGCAGGCAACCCTCTGCAGCGACGACCAGTGGCTTGGGTCCCCTCTCCTGAAGAAGTGTGTGGATCCAGCAATACGCGTGGTGGATTGAAGTGGTCCCGACTGACCGGAAGTCCAGCTGTCCAACTTTTGTGGAGATAAGGGTTTGCCTCCCCAAGCAAGACAGTACCCTCGTACACTGCGTGATTTGCAGTTGCCAAGGCTTGTATGCGACCTTCCATGAAGTTCTTCGTGCACAGCACAGCTCCGGACCCCAGCACTCCATTCTGTGACGCACAGCTCCCTGAGTGGTTCTCCAGCGCCGTGGAATTCCCTGTGTGTCGTGCTGCATGGGCCTCCATTTGCACCTCCTTTGTCGCTGTGCTGTGGGACTCTTGTGCGCGCTGCCTGTTCTGTGGGCTCTCTGGACTGCTGAGAGCCCCCTCAGTCTTCCCCTCCTGGGTAGAGTCGACCTGGTCCTTCCTGGGCCCGGGCAGCGCCATTTACTGGTAACTGCGAGCTTTGTGTTTACCAAGGCATGTTGGCGGGATCCAGCGGCACAAACCAGACTGCAATTATCAATCCGGCTTCGGACATCTTCTGCACCAACCAGGAACCTGCATCCGTCTTCTTGGGTGCAGTACTGACTTTTGTTCTTCACCAGTGGTTCTTCTTTTGCACCTTCATCCGGGTTAGCAGGGGCTCCTGTTCTCCCTGGACTCCTCAGTGCTTCTTGGACGTGGTCCCCTTCTTCCACAGGTCTTCAGGTCCAGGAATCCACTGTTGGTGTCTTGCGGTCTCTTCTGTTTTTTGCACTATCTTCTTTTTCTTTTTCTTGTGTGTTCTAGGAAAGTTCTTGTGATTTACTCCTGCTTTCCTGGGCTCTGGGGTGGGTTCTATTACTTACATTTGGTGTTTTCTAAAACTCTCAGCGCCCCTCTACACACTACACTTGCCTAGGTGGGAAACAGACATTCGCATTCCATTTTTTTAGTATATGGTTTATGTTCTCCGTAGGCCCATTTCTAACTATTGTGATTTTCACTACTTGCACTGTTTTCTGATTGTTTACTTACCTGTTTTTGGATACTATTGTATATATTGTGCATATTACTTACCTCCTGAGGGAGTATAGTCTCTAAGGTATATTTGGCAACTGTGTCACCAAAATAAAGTACCTTTATTTTTGTAACACTGAGTATTTTCTTTCATGTGTGTGAGTACAGTGTGACTACAGTGGTATTGCATGAGCTTTGCATGTCTCCTAGTTAGGCCTTGGCTGCTCATCCACACTACCCCTAGAGAGCCTGGCTTCTACAGGGAGTGCAGAATTATTAGGCAAGTTGTATTTTTGAGGATTAATTTTATTATTGAACAACAACCATGTTCTCAATGAACCCAAAAAACTCATTAATATCAAAGCTGAATATTTTTGGAAGTAGTTTTCAGTTTGTTTTTAGTTTTAGCTATGTTAGGGGGATATCTGTGTGTGCAGGTGACTATTACTGTGCATAATTATTAGGCAACTTAACAAAAAAAAATATATACCCATTTCAATTATTTATTATTACCAGTGAAACCAATATAACATCTCAACATTCACAAATATACATTTCTGACATTCAAAAACAAAACAAAAACAAATCAGTGACCAATATAGCCACCTTTCTTTGCAAGGACACTCAAAAGCCTGCCATCCATGGATTCTGTCAGTGTTTTGATCTGTTCACCATCAACATTGCGTGCAGCAGCAACCACAGCCTCCCAGACACTGTTCAGAGAGGTGTACTGTTTTCCCTCCTTGTAAATCTCACATTTGATGATGGACCACAGGTTCTCAATGGGGTTCAGATCAGGTGAACAAGGAGGCCATGTCATTAGATTTCCTTCTTTTATACCCTTTCTTGCCAGCCACGCTGTGGAGTACTTGGACGCGTGTGATGGAGCATTGTCCTGCATGAAAATCATGTTTTTCTTGAAGGATGCAGACTTCTTCCTGTACCACTGCTTGAAGAAGGTGTCTTCCAGGAACTGGCAGTAGGACTGGGAGTTGAGCTTGACTCCATCCTCAACCCGAAAAGGCCCCACAAGCTCATCTTTGATGATACCAGCCCAAACCAGTACTCCACCTCCACCTTGCTGGCGTCTGAGTCGGACTGGAGCTCTCTGCCCTTTACCAATCCAGCCACGGGCCCATCCATCTGGCCCATCAAGACTCACTCTCATTTCATTAGTCCATAAAACCTTAGAAAAATCAGTCTTGAGATATTTCTTGGCCCAGTCTTGACGTTTCAGCTTGTGTGTCTTGTTCAGTGGTGGTCGTCTTTCAGCCTTTCTTACCTTGGCCATGTCTCTGAGTATTGCACACCTTGTGCTTTTGGGCACTCCAGTGATGTTGCAGCTCTGAAATATGGCCAAACTGGTGGCAAGTGGCATCGTGGCAGCTGCACGCTTGACTTTTCTCAGTTCATGGGCAGTTATTTTGCGCCTTGGTTTTTCCACACGCTTCTTGCGACCCTGTTGACTATTTTGAATGAAACGCTTGATTGTTCGATGATCACGCTTCAGAAGCTTTGCAATTTTATGAGTGCTGCATCCCTCTGCAAGATATCTCACTATTTTTGACTTTTCTGAGCCTGTCAAGTCCTTCTTTTGACCCATTTTGCCAAAGGAAAGGAAGTTGCCTAATAATTATGCACACCTGATATAGGGTGTTGATGTCATTAGACCACACCCCTTCTCATTACAGAGATGCACATCACCTAATATGCTTAATTGGTAGTAGGCTTTCGAGCCTATACAGCTTGGAGTAAGACAACATGCATAAAGAGGATGATGTGGTCAAAATACTCATTTGCCTAATAATTCTGCACTCCCTGTAGACACCGGCTACATTTCACTAATAAGGGAGAACTGGACCTGGTGTAAGGTGTAAGTACCTATGGTACCCACTGCAAACCAGCCCAGCCCCCTACAGTCCTTCAAACAATGCAGGAGCGGCTCGATCCCGAACAAAAGAAACTGCATATACAGCCTCTGACTGGCCGTATTTTAGCCAAACCTGTGCAGGCAGCGCCATTACCATCTAAGCGTCAACTCTCCTTTGAAGAGGCTATAGACTTAGTGACCAGTCCGCTGCGGCCTCCTCTTCCTGCTCCTCCACCCCCCATTCCACCACCATCCCCTTCACCACCTCCCCCGGGTGATACTGACCCAAATCTCTACCCGGCTAAGCCATCACTCCCCGATGATGCAACTTCTTATCAGGAACTCATTGCTAGAGCGGCAGGCAGCATACCACCAGGTCCCTTTAAATAAAGACCCTTTCAAAGATGATTTCCTCTTCAAGACACTATCCAGCACCCAAAGGGCATGCCAGGACCTCCCTGTGCTAACGGGAAGGCTGTGCCACACTGATGAAATCTTTAAAGAACCAGTGTGACCGCGCATCATTACACCCATGGTCGACAAAAAGTATAAGGCAACACCCTCAGGCCAGCTACCCCACAGTGACTAGTTGTGTCTAATGCCCGTAAGAGGGCTCATTCACAGACCATAGCATACGCTCCTCCACCTGATAAAGCGTCTAAGCTCATTAAAGCCTTGGGGAAAAGAGTGACAGCACAAGCCACCAATCACTGGCGAATTGGCAACATACAGGGTTTATTGGCAAGATACAAGAGGGCCCACTGGGATGAAATGGAGCAACTCCTCCACCATCTCCCTGCGGAGTACAAAAAAGGGGACATGAAATAGTACAAGAGGGCAAATTAATATGTAACAACTCAGTCAGGTACAACAATACGAGTGTAAAACTGCGTAGACATGCTTGGCTAAAGATATCTGGCTTCCTGCCAGAGGTTCAGCAAACACTTTTGAATGCTCCATTTGATAAAGAACACCTGTTCGGTGCCCAAGTGGACCAAGTGTTAGAGAAAATGAAAAAGGACATTGAGGTAGCCAAATTAATGGGGGCGCTCCAAACCTCCACTCCTCGTGGCTCCTTTCGACGTCCTTCATTTAAACAGGATGCCAAAACAACTCCTTTAGATGCCTCTACCTCCTCATACATTCTATCATAACACTCCCCCTCCGACCATCTAACACATGTTGAGGGATGACTACGACTTTTCTTCCCTACCTGGAAAAACTTAACATCAGATCAGTGGGTGTTGGACATTTTCCAACATGGTTATTGCCTGGAGTTCATCACCATCCCACCTCGCAAACACAAACTCTCTAAGGAACATCAAATCTTGCTCAAACAGGAGGTACAGGCTCTGTTGCTCACAGAAGCCATAGAGCCCGCAACTCCAACATCAAGGCTCAGGGGTTTACTCCCTATACTTTCTAATCCCTAAAAAAACAGACCTCTATGGCCCATCTTAATCCTCAGGCCCTTAAATCATTACATCCTATCTGAGCAATTCGACATGGTCACACTCCAGGATGTGATCCCACTTCCCCAACAAGACGACTTTATGCCAGCACTGGACTTATGACTCTTACTTTCACATCCTGATCCATCCAACCCACCGCAAATACCTTAGGTTTGTTATAGCTGGAAAACATTACCAGTTCAAGGTGCTCCCATTCGGAGTCACTACTGCACCCCATGTTCACCAAATGTCTAGCAGTAGAGCAGCAGATCTGCGCAGACAGAGCATTCATGTCTTCCCATATCTGGACAACTGGCTCATCAAAGTCAATACACTTTTGCTGTATCACCAACACACTCAGACTACCTTAGGTCATCTCCATCAACTAGGGTTTACCATCAGCCTGCAGAAATCACAACTTCAACCTTCACAGATTCAGCCATATTCAGGGGCCATCCTCAACACACAACTGGGATTAGCCTACCCAAACGCAGCCAGGATTCGAAACACCCAATCGCTGCTACAAGAGTTTCGACTCAATCGACAGTCAGTTATGTGACTCAATCAAGACAGTTATGCGACTCTTAGACATGATGGCATCCTGCAGTGCGTCTGTTCGCCTACACATGCATCCGCTGCAGGAATGTCTGGCGTGCCAGTGGTTTCAGTCACAGGGTCAGTTACAAGATCTATGGTTGGTAGACAGCCACACTCATCACTCGCTGCAGTGGTGAAACACACACCACTTGTTAAAGGAGCCGCCGTTCCTCAACTCTGTTCCCCAGATCATTCTCACAGCGAACGCGTCCCTCTCAGGATGGGGTGCTCACCTTTAGGATCTCACAATTCAGGGACACCAAACACCAGAATCTCCATATCAACTACCTCGAGCTTCAAGCTTTTCACCTTGCATTGTAGGTGTCTTTGACTCAACTGATAGGCAAGGTTGTCTTAGTCCAGACGGACAACATGACTGGAAAACAGTGGGACACACACGCCTATCTCAGACGATTTGGCGTTGGGCACTACGTCACAACATACATCTCTTGGCGGAACACCACTCTGGGATGGACAAGCACTTTGCTGACCTCCTCAGCAGAATGCGACAACAAGTCCATGAGTGGGAACTCCAACCCCAAGTCCTCCTCCCATACTTCCACAAGTGGGGGGTTTCCCACAGATAGACCTGTTTGCAACTGCAGACAATGCAAAATGGCCAGACTTCGCCTTCAGGTTCCCACACCCACTATCCAAGGGAATGCTCAATGGATGAACTGGTCAGGAATATTTGCCTAGGCTATTCCACCTCTCCCTCTTCTTCCGATTGTGGTTCCGACGTTCAGGCAAATGTCTCTCATCCTCATTCTGGTAGCTCCCACTTGGGCTTGTCAAGTTAATTTACAGGTATTTACATTTTTATTGGATGTTACAAAAAACTCACATCTTACAGCCTTTACTTTCACACAAATAATGTCAATTATTTGAAAGATGGTTAAATAAATCACTTTACACTTTTTTCTCTGACCGCAAAGTGAGAGGAGTTTGTAAGTGTCAATCCCCTTGATAAAAAAATATTAAGCAGCAGTTTGTCTGTAGACATAGCTGGACATGTGACCTCTCTCTGAAGCACAGCAAATGTGACAAGATGAATACAGAATTTGAAGACATCTTTATGTATTGTTTGGACTGTCATGACCCATCCAAAATCGGCTCACGACTCACAGTTTAGGAAACACTGTATTCTATACTGATCTATACTGATTTCTTTAATGTAATTTTCCTAATATTTCTCCATCAGAGGTCTCTTCACACCTAATATGAGAGCCTTTAAGCGGATGATGGAAGAGGCCATGTGAGAGCGCTCATGGACCTTCAGGTGTACAAGCTTGAGGTGCAGCCTGTCAGTGACCTGGTGGTCAGCAGCCTCCAGGCTGTATAGTAAGTCCTGTGGATCTCTCTTGGCAGGACAGTGGGCTTTTACTCTTAGCTCAGCCTTGCCAGTAGGCAATCTGTCCAACATAGCTGCCTGGACTTCGGGCACTTTAATCTCAGCCCTTATCCCACCTGTTCTAGCCACGGGGCCACCAGTACAGTGGTCTGGCCTGAGCGGCGGGAGGAGAATCAGGAGTCTGAATTGCCTCAAAGCCGCCAAATCTAGTGCAAAGTTGGGAGAATGTGCAGCGCTTCAGTAGGCAATTGAAAAGACAACACTGCGAGTTCACATGCCACCTGCAGTCTTGTTCACTGACTTGTTGCTTTCTATTTCTCCTCCAGTGGTTTATGGCTACCTTTGTTCTTTACTTTGGTCCTTGTGTGAATACTAATAATTTGTAAGCCCACGTGCTACTTGCTAACTTGTTTAGATATTTGTGTGGAAAATTCCCTGACTTTTGTTGAATTATTTTACTGCCTGACATCTAGAGATCCAGGCAGTGTGAGAGGGCAAACTGAGATTTGGCAATGCTGATAAGAGTTTTCCTAGTGCCTTAAGCCATAGGACATTTGAAAATCACCTCATTATTCATGCCCACTCGAGGTGGTGGGATCCCTCCCATTCCTCTGGTGTCCCTGTACTAACTAAACACAAGTGAGAAGAATGATCCACTCAGACAGACCCTTTAGCAGGGGCATGAGCTTGAATCCTAAACTGTTTCAAGGGGGATGTTACTTGGCTTAAGGATTCAAGCACAAAACTGACACCAACACCTTCACCGAATGACAAACATGGGCCTCTGAAAGTGATGGCTGCTACAGATTGTGCTCCTGAACAGATGGAGAATGGAGCTACTCGACTGCATCTAGAGTAAGTAAAAGCCATTTTGGACAGAAGATCGAAGAGGAGATCAGAAACAGAGCGGTTGCTAATTGAAGTTTCCTAAGAATTTGAGTACATCAACCTCATTAGAAATAAACTCAGACAACTTGGCAGAATACCTGACACTAACAGCTGCCAGTCTTTCAAATTCAACCATGAGTTACAGCTATGCTAATGCGGTTAATTTGAAACTTTCGCTTTGCCAGAATGTTAGCCAGTCTTCGTCTTCATGCCCTGATTCACAATCCAGCTACACTACTTATTCAAATCTAAGCCACTCAGTGAACCTGTAATAGGTGGGACGTAGCCAGTACAGTTGGCCCTCTCTATCCTCCTGCCTTATGGGTCTAACAGCCTGTAGAGCCAAGGGGGAAGATGCAACAAGAACACTCTACAAACAAAAGGGTAAGAGTGGAACTTGAAGAATCATTGGGCCAGCTGTTCACATAGGCCCCCACTTCCCTGCACAGTTACATGCAATAATAAGTCTTAGTACAATGCATTTTCATCAACAGCCTCTGAGATGACTATGCTCCTAAAAAACAGTAAAGGACAATTTCAGAATCAGGCAAGCAAACTTTGCAACAAATTGTGTACTACCCAGACAAGTCCCCATCCACATCCTAAACCTCTGCAACCAATCAGAGTTGTGCAATGATTGATCAAGACTTTGTAGCCAGACTAGCAGCTGAAGTGGGCCTCCAGACTGCCGTCTGGGAAGTCCTCCAGTCATAATCTACTTACAGCTTTTCCACCCAAAGCAGTATACGTCACCAAATGTTTCATACTCCTCGGCATCAGTAAGGTCCTCTGTGGAGGGGAACCTAGACATACAGTGCCAGCTTCCTGTTGCCAGACAGGTGACAGTGTGCAGAACACCAGATACTAACTGAGACTGCACTGTGAGGCTGAAATCCTCTAAACTTAGTTCGAATCTTAGTGACACAAAATAATCTGCTGATTACAAACATGCCGGCGGAAGCTGATCAATCAGTGCTTCAGCAATCAGAACCCTTGCCCTGGATGGAAACCAAAGCAGGCCCTGTTCTTGTCTAGACTAATGACCTAAAAGTTTTCCAAATGATTTGTATCACTAATTTGGATCAACTGATAGACTACATCCTAAAAGGATGAGGCCAAACAACCTCACAAGTTTTGTAAGAAGGAGCTGAAGTCTTTAATGTGCAGCTTTGCCCTGAAGATCCTTGCATGACTGCCAACAGTGATTTCTGTTTGGTTGTCCAATCCTTTCCCCATCTCCTTTGGTTCATTTACTATTTCTACTAGTTCTGTGTACTTATGCTTCTTTTTTTGGTAGCCTTTATGTTTATTATTTCTTTGACTTCAACAAATTGTATGCTTCATACTATGAGACATTTAGGGTCAGTAGGCCAAAATGTTTTAAAAAATCAAATGAAACCAGCATTTAACTGTCTTACAAACTGCAAGCTTTTGGCCTGTCTGTACATGTTTGGTTACCTCTAAACCCTTAGCCATATGTCCAGTATCATGCATCACTTTATGTTATCAGAAGGCCAGTGGACGTCTTAGCTAGACACTAAGCCCGTTCATAAGTGGTCAGTGCTGCTTTCATTGAAGGTGTATATGAGATTGTGATTGTATTTATATAGCGCTTACTACCCTTGGTGAGGCATCAAAGCACTTTTCAGAGAGTCGATTAGTATAGGGAAATATGGGTACAGTATTAGTATGAGTTCATTTGAGCGGAGGATATGTGAGTTTGTTAGTTGAATGGACTAGAGTAATGGAGGGGTAGAGGAGGGAAGAATCCAGAAGTGTTAATTGGGAGTTTATAGTAATAGGATTTAGGCTTGGGATGAGTAAAGGAGAGATGGAGGAGGGAGGAGTCTGTGGAAAGGGTTAGGGAGCTCATAGCAGCAGGAGGGGGTTTGGATGAGTCAAAGGTGAGATAAATGAGAATTTAGTAGGGTTGTTTGGGAGATCATAGTAGTAAACTGAGGTGTGGGGTGAACCAGGAGTGGTAGAGGAGGGAAGAGGTTCGGCAATGTTATTTTGGAGATCAAAGTAGTAGAATGGGTTTGGGATGAATCAGAGTGGGGATGGAGGATAGATTGATAGAGACATAGGGTGATTGGGAGACAGAATAAAGTTTACGAGAGAGTAAATTTTATACATTTGTTTATTTAGTTATTTTTTTTTTTTAATGTATTTAGTTAATTTTATTTATTTGTATTTATTTTTTCTCCAGTACAGTAGGACCAGAGTAATAAATAAATAGATATGTAAATACATAGTAAGTGAATATATGTGCAAGGAATATAATAATGGGTATTATAATATGAGAAGTAATGTTGTATAAACGCAGACTTACAAGATTTGTAATATTTGATGTTAATTAATAAGTGTATTTTTCTAACATTCATTTATCTTTCCTCAATTTTTCAATAGTGAAATGCTTGCTGTTAAATAGTTAAGATAACATTTGCCCATTGTGATATAAAGAAAAACAGGGATTCATAACTATCTAATATAACAACTTATCTGGGAGCTATGCAATGACTTATGAACATGTTAAGCATAGAAAAATACACACATATATACGTATATACACACACATATATATACACACACATATATTTAAAGGTGAATAAATATACATTTGTTAAACAGGCTTAAAGAGTATGTGTATAATTTATTATCATGAAATAGTAAATATACAGATTTCTTAAAGACCTATACATATCTAGAATATACAGATTATAACTATGTTCGGTGGCATGTGTAGCTGCAGATACACATGCTTTGCATAGTCCGCCTTCTGGTGTTGGGTCGGAGTGTTACAAGTTATTTTTCTTCGAAGAAGTCTTTTCGAGTCACGAGACCGAGGGACTCCTCCTCTTTGCTTCCATTGCGCATGGGCGTCGACTCCATGTTAGATTGTTTTTTTTCCGCCATCGGGTTCGGACGTGTTCCTTTTCGCTCTGTGTTTCGGGACGGAAAAATAGTCAGAACTTCGGAAAACTATGTCTGTATTGTTTTGTTCGGTATCGGGTTAGATTAGAGTCGACACCGAATCTTGAAGAGCTCCGGTAGCCCTTCGGGGTAATTTCGATCCCCCGTCGGGGCCTGGTCGGCCCGACCGCGTGCAACATCGACACTGATGGAACGGACCCCGTTCCGATTCTGTCCTAAATGCCACAGTAAATATCCCTATACAGACCAACATTTGGTCTGTAACTTGTGCCTGTCACCCGAGCACAAGGAAGAAACGTGTGAGGTCTGTCGAGCGTTTCGGTCGAGAAAAACACTCCGCGACCGAAGAGCCAAAAGATTGCAAATGGCGTCCACGCCGACAGGACAACGAGGGTTCGAGGAACAAGGAGAAGAAGAAGAAGCCTTCTCCATCCATGAATCGGACTCGGAAGAATTCGACGTCGAAGAAACCGTGAGTAAGACGTCGAAGCAAGCACCACACGTGAAAACAGACAAAGCCCAGGGGACGCCACTGCCGGCAGGCCATGGCTCAACCCATAAAGTAGGTGACCGTCCATCGGCACCGAAAAAAGGCGAACTGGTGCCGAGGTCGTCCGACTCGGGTCGAGACACAGGCACGCAGCAATCTCGGGACCGAGAAAGTGCTGCAGAAAAAGTTCGACACCGAGACAGCACCACCGAAGCTGCTCCGCACAGGGACAGCGGCCCCAAAGATAGTCGACGCCGAGAAATTTCGACACCGAAAAAGAGAAAAATCTTGTCGGAGCCGAAATCAACAAAAGACACGGTTTCGGTGCCAAAACGACCAGCAACCGAACCCACAACTAGTTCATACACAGAGGAACAATCACTTTCCTCCCAGATGCAGAAACACAGATTTGAGGAAGATTTACAAGCCACAGATGTAGACCACACCCAAAAGCGGATCTTCATACAAAGTGGTACAGGGAAGATCAGCACCCTTCCCCCAATCAGGAGGAAAAGGAAACTCGATTTCCAACCGCAAGAAAAGACCCCACAGGAAAAGGTGGTAAAGAAAGTAACTCCACCACCGGTAACTCATACATCACCGGCACAAACTCCGTCACATTCGCCAGCTCATACCACCATGAGCCAAGATGACCAGGATGCGTGGGATCTCTATGACGCACCAGTGTCAGACAATAGCCCTGAGTCATACCCTACTAAGCCCTCACCACCTGAAGACAGTACAGCGTATGCACAGGTGGTAGCTAGGGCAGCAGAGTTCCATAACGTGTCGTTACACTCGGAGCCTGTCGAGGATGACTTCCTTTTCAACACCCTCTCCTCCACCCATAGCAATTATCAGAGCCTTCCTATGCTCCCGGGAATGCTAAGGCACGCTAAACAGATCTTTAAAGAACCTGTCAAGAGCAGAGCAATAACTCCAAGGGTGGAGAAGAAATATAAAGCACCGCCCACGGACCCTGCTTTTATCACATCACAACTGCCACCAGATTCGGTTGTCGTAGGAGCAGCCCGTAAAAGAGCCAACTCGCACACACCAGGCGACGCCCCGCCTCCAGACAAAGAGAGCCGCAAGTTTGACGCAGCTGGGAAAAGGGTTGCAGTACAAGCTGCAAACCAGTGGCGCATCGCTAACTCGCAAGCGCTCCTAGCGCGATATGACAGAGCCCATTGGGACGAGATGCAGCATCTCATCGAGCATCTACCCAAAGAACACCAGAAACGGGCAAAACAAGTGGTTGAGGAGGGACAAAATATCTCCAACAACCAAATACGTTCCTCTATGGATGCAGTGGATACGGCTGCAAGAACAATAAATACCGCGGTAACCATAAGGAGGCACGCATGGTTGCGCACATCCGGCTTCAAGCCTGAAATCCAGCAAGCAGTGCTCAATATGCCGTTCAACGAACAACAATTGTTTGGCCCAGAAGTGGACACGGCAATTGAAAAACTGAAAAAAGACACTGACACAGCCAAAGCCATGGGCGCACTCTATTCCCCGCAGGGCAGAGGCACATTTGGCACATTTAGAAAAACCACTTTTCGAGGGGGGTTTCGAGGTCAAGCCACAAAAGCCAGCACCTCACAAACAACTCCACCTACCTACCAGGGACAATACCAAAGGGGAGGTTTTCGGGGACAATACAAAGGGGGCCAATTCCCAAGAAACCGGGGGAAATTTCAAAGTCCAAAAACCCCGCAGAACAAGCAGTGACTCACAAGTCACTCAACCCCTTCACACAACACCTGTGGGGGGAAGGCTAAGCCAGTTCTACCAAGCTTGGCAGGAAATAACAACAGACACTTGGGTACTAGCAATTATCCGACATGGTTATTGCATAGAATTTCTACAACTCCCTCCAAACGTCCCACCAAAAACACAAAACATGTCCAAACAGCATATAGACCTTCTAGGACTAGAAGTTCAAGCACTACTGCAAAAAGACGCAATAGAATTAGTACCAGGTCCACAAAAGAACACAGGAGTCTACTCACTGTACTTTCTAATCCCCAAAAAAGACAAGACTCTAAGACCAATACTAGATCTCAGAACATTAAACACCTACATCAAATCAGACCACTTTCACTTGGTCACATTACAAGACGTAATCCCACTCCTGAAACAGCAAGACTACATGACAACATTAGATCTAAAAGATGCGTATTTCCATGTACCAATACATCCCGCGCACAGGAAATACCTAAGATTCGTATTCAAAGGAATACATTACCAATTCAAGGTGTTGCCATTCGGAATAACAACCGCACCAAGAGTCTTCACAAAGTGTCTAGCAGTAGTAGCTGCACACATCAGGAGGCAGCAAATACACGTATTCCCGTACCTAGACGATTGGTTAATCAAGACCAACACGCTAACAAGGTGTTCACACCACACACATTATGTTATCCAGACACTTCACAAGCTGGGGTTCTCCATCTACTATGCGAAGTCACACCTTCTGCCATGTCAAACACAGCAGTACTTAGGAGCAACTATCAACACAACAAAAGGGATAGCCACTCCAAGTCCACAAAGGGTTCAAAACTTTCACAAGATTATACAAGCAATGTATCCAACTCAGACCATACATGCAAAGATGGTACTAAAACTACTAGGCATGATGTCCTCATGCATAGCCATTGTCCCAAACGCAAGATTGCACATGCGGCCCTTACAACAGTGCCTAGCATCATAGTGGTCACATGCACAGGGTCAACTGCTAGATCTGGTGTTGATAGACCGCCAAACATACACCTCGCTTCTATGGTGGAACAGTACAAATTTAAACAAAGGGCGGCCCTTCCAAGACCCAGTGCCACAACATGTGATAACAACAGATGCTTCGATGACAGGGTGGGGAGCACACCTCAATCAACACAGCATCCAAGGACAATGGGACGTACATCAAAGAAAGTTTCATATAAATCACCTAGAGCTGTTAGCAGTATTTCTAGCGTTGAAAGCATTCCAACCAATAATAACCTACAAATACATTCTTGTCAAAACAGACAACATGACAACAATGTATTACTTAAACAAACAGGGGGGGACACACTCGACACAGTTGTGTCTCCTAACACAAAAAATATGGCATTGGGCAATCCACAACCACATTCGCCTAATAGCACAATTTATTCCAGGAATCCAAAACCAGCTAGCAGACAATCTCTCACGAGATTACCAACAAGTTCACGAATGGGAAATTCACCCCCAAATCCTAAACAATTACTTTCAAATTTGGGGAACACCTCAAATAGATCTATTTGCAATAAAAGAAAACGCAAAATGCCAAAACTTCGCATCCAGGTATCCACACAGGCAATCCCAAGGCAATGCTCTATGGATGAATTGGTCAGGGATATTTGCGTACGCTTTTCCCCCTCTCCCTCTCCTTCCATATCTAGTAAACAGGTTGAGTCAAAACAAACTCAAACTCATACTGATAGCACCAACATGGGCAAGACAACCTTGGTATACCACACTACTAGACCTTTCGGTAGTACCTCATGTAAAACTACCCAACAGGCCAGATCTATTAACACAACACAAACAACAGATCAGGCACCCGAATCCTGCATCGCTGAATCTAGCAATTTGGCTCCTGAAATCCTAGAATTTGGACATTTAAACCTCACTCAAGAGTGTATGGAGGTCATAAAACAAGCTAGAAAACCTTCCACTAGACACTGCTATGCAAGTAAATGGAAAAGATTTGTTTGTTACTGTCACAATAATCAAATTCAACCATTGCATGCATCCCCAAAAGATATAGTAGGGTATCTACTACATTTGCAAAAGTCAAATCTAGCCTTCTCTTCCATAAAGATACATCTCGCAGCAATATCTGCATACCTACAAATTACTCATTCAATTTCACTATACAGAATACCCGTCATAAAAGCGTTTATGGAAGGACTAAAAAGAATGATTCCGCCAAGGACACCACCTGTTCCTTCATGGAACCTCAATATTGTCTTAACAAGACTCATGGGCCCACCTTTCGAACCCATGCATTCTTGCGAAATGCAATACTTAACGTGGAAAGTTGCATTTCTAGTGGCCATCACATCTCTTAGAAGAGTAAGTGAAATCCAAGCGTTTACTATACAAGAACCATTTATTCAAATACACAAAAATAAAGTCGTTCTAAGAACCAACCCAAAGTTCTTACGAAAGGTTATCTCACCGTTCCACTTAAATCAAACAGTAGAACTACCAGTGTTCTTTCCACAGCCAGACTCCATAGCTGAAAGAGCACTACATACACTAGACATCAAAAGAGCACTAATGTATTACATTGATAGAACAAAACTAATTAGAAAGACAAAACAACTATTTGTTGCATTTCAAAAACCTCATACAGGAAATCCAATATCAAAACAGGGGATAGCCAGATGGATAGTTAAGTGCATCCAAACCTGCTATCTTAAAGCAAAGAGAGAGCTGCCTATTACACCAAGGGCACACTCAACCAGAAAAAAAGGGGCTACCATGGCCTTTCTGGGAAATATCCCAATGAACGAAATATGTAAGGCAGCAACATGGTCTACGCCTCACACATTTACGAAGCACTACTGTGTAGATGTGTTGTCTACACAACAAGCCACAGTAGGTCAAGCTGTACTAAGAACTCTATTTCAAACTACTTCCACTCCTACAGGCTGATCCACCGGTTTTGGGGAGTTAACTGCTTACTAGTCTATGCAAAGCATGTGTATCTGCAGCTACACATGCCACCGAACGGAAAATGTCACTTACCCAGTGTACATCTGTTCGTGGCATTAGTCGCTGCAGATTCACATGCGCCCACCCGCCTCCCCGGGAGCCTGTAGCTGTTTGGAAGTAATCTTCAACACTTGTATATTTGTAAATATATTATTTTAAGCAACTCTTGTATATACATACTCATTCCATTGCATGGGCACTATTACTAACATACACAACTCCTACCTCACCCTCTGCGGGGAAAACAATCTAACATGGAGTCGACGCCCATGCGCAATGGAAGCAAAGAGGAGGAGTCCCTCGGTCTTGTGACTCGAAAAGACTTCTTCGAAGAAAAACAACTTGTAACACTCCGACCCAACACCAGAAGGCAGACTATGCAAAGCATGTGAATCTGCAGCGACTAATGCCACGAACAGATGTACACTGGGTAAGTGACATTTTCCTTATCAACACAGGCGTATGCAGTCTATTGCTGTTTGGATATGGTGGTTATGAAGGAAAGAGCCAACTCCTGAACAGCCTTCTAAAGACAAAATAGTTATCCGTGTATCGTATATTCGGGGGCAATTCCATAGTTGGCAGCTTGGGCAGATAAGGATGTACCACCTATTCTCTTTTTCTTGTATGGTGGTGTTCTAAGGTGGGGTGCCAATCTTTAGCGGAGGCGTCTTTGTTGAATGTATTTGGTTATTTTGTTTCTGATAAAAAGCGGTCCTGTTCCATGTATAGCTTTGTGGGTGATACAAAGCAGCTTGAAAGTGCATCTTCTGGCAACGGGTAACCAGTGTAGTGCTCTCAGGGCAGGGGAGATGTGGGCTTGTGGCTTTACATGTAATAGTAGCCTGGCTGCGGAGTTCTGAATACGTTGTAGTTTTTTCATAATAGCTAGAGATGATCCATGGTAGGGGCCATTGGCATAATCCAGTTTGGATAGCACAAGCGAGATAGTAGCCTGCACCTTGCATGGAAATCCGAGGTGGGAGAAGATGTGTCACAGAGTCTTCAAGGTAATGAAGCTTGTTCGTGCTAATTTGTTCACTTGGGCATTCATTGTTAACTTGGAGTCCATGGTAATTCCTAGGTTTTTAACTTCCTTGGTTACTTGAGGAGGTGGTCCCAGATCGTCAGACCAGGTGCACAGTGGGTCATAATTTTTCCAGTCACCACATGTGAGTATTTCTGTTTTGGAGGCATTCAGTTTGAGATGGCTCCAAGTCATCCACTGATCAACAGCTCTGAGGCAACTAAAGATTTGTGAGTTTTCAATGTCTTTGGGGCATTCCAATTTAAGAAGTATTTGTGTGTCATCTGCATAGTTGTAGCATGTGAGTTGAAAATCATTGATTAGTTCCAGTAATAACATCATGTAGTTGTTGAAAACCATAGTTGAGATGATTGATTCTTGGGGGACCCCTGCTTTTGTGAGGTAGGGTTTGGACGAGAAGGGGGGCGAGTGGATGATATTAGATCTTTTTTGAAAATAGGAATTAATCCAGTCGAGAGCAATCCCTTGTATGCCGGCTTCGTGGAGTCTTTGAATTAGGATGTCATGGTCAACCGTATCAAAGGCAGCTGAGAGGTCCAAGAGAAATAGTGCAGCAACTCCATTGTGGTTGACTGTGTTTTTAAGATCATCCCAGATTGCTATGAGCGCCGATTCAGTGCCGCTTCCTGGGCGGAATCCAGTTTGGTAGTCTGAAAGGATGGAATTGACTTCAGTGAATTTTGACACCTGGGCGAATGCTGCTCTTTCTATCAGTTTACCCAGGAAAGCTCCATTTGTAATTGGTCTGTTGTTGTTGGGGTCCTGCGGGTCTTGGTTTGTTTTCTTTAATAACTGACGTAAATATGCTTTTTTCAGGTCTTCAGGAAAAGTTGCTGTAGTTAAAGAGTTATTGATGATTCTTCTTACAGGTGTGGCAGCAGAAGTAGATATAATAATGTTCTTGAAGATGTGTGGTGGACAAGTGTCATAAGGGTAGCTGGAAGGCCTGCTTGCTTTGAATAAATCCATAAATTCACCTTGTGATATTAGTTTGAAGGAGTGCAGAGGCTGGGTTGATTTACTCTTGGAGGGGACTTCAGGAAATAGGTTAGTGCTGATGGTTTTCTTCTGTTTTAAATAGGAGTCCAGTGTGTCTGCCTTGGTTGTGTAATGAGCTGCGAGTTTGTTTGGGAAACCTTGAGTAGCAGGGATGACTTCCTTCCATGCGTTCAGGTTTTTGAAATTCATTGAGAATTTAAAAAAAATCTTTAGTTACAGATTTAGCATTTTGAATTCTGTCTGAGTAGTGACTTTTTTCAGCTTTTTTGATGGATGATTTGTGTGTTCTGCTTAGTTTGTGTAGCTGGCGTTTGTCTTGAATGCTGTTTGTTTTATGCCAGGTCCATTGCAGCCTTCTGATTTGTTGCTTTATCTTTTTAAGTCCTGCGTTTCTCCAAGGTGTTGGTTTTCTTTTGTCCTGTTTAGTTTTTCTGAGTGGTCTTAGGGTATCAAAAGATTCCTGTAGCCACTCATAAAGTTTTGGTTTGGAACAGAATGTGTTGTCTAGATCTGTGTTGGCTGTAAGTTGTGTTTCTAAGTCTTCAAAATTGAGTTTGCCCCATGGTCGATAGGGGCATGTATGTATGTATGTATGTATGTATGTAAGGTACTATGGGTTGTCTGAATTTGTGATGTTTTGTCGGAAAGCTACCAAATGGTGGTCTGACCATGTGATTTCATGATGCTTTGAACGGTGACTGGTTTGCAAAAATGACATTTAGGATGTGTCCAGAGATGTGTGTGGGATTGTGTACAATCTGATGTAGGTTCAGTGTGACTATGCCAGTGGTGATAGCTTTTTGATGGGGCATTTGTCAAACAAAATGTTTAGGTCCCACAGAATGCATAGGTTTGAGTATAATGTAATAAGGTTTGAGACTGTATCTAGAAAAGCGTCTGGGAATGTTGAGTTGTTAGGTGGTCTGTAGGGGAGGAGAAAGTTACAGGATGAAGTTGGAGTAGGGTTGCATCTGGTGAGGAGGGCCTCACAACCTTATATGGAAATGTTGTCTGTTTTACTGAGATTTATTGCTTGTTTGAATATAATAGCTAGTCCACCTCCTCTCTTGCCTATACGGTTTTGTGTAATGGTTTGATAGCCCGGAGGAATGGCTTCATGCAACACTGGGGCCATGTCATCTCCCAACCATGATTCCGTTACGAATAGTAAATCAGGTTGTGTGTCAGTGAGCACATCGTAGATGTGGTGCTTGTTTTTTTAGAGTGATCGAGCATTTATGAGTAGGCAGTTTAGCAAATGTGTGCTCATGGCGGTGTCATTTTGTTTTAGAGAAGGGTGGGCAGTATATTTTGAGCTTGTAGCAGGTGTGTTGTTAGTTGTGATAACTGTGTGAGGGTCACAATAGTCCTGTTTTTCTATATAGTGTTAATTGTCCAGCAGGCTTAGGAGGCATTTTCTTGGGTCTGTGTGTGTGGGTGGTGGACTTAGTGGCTGAGAATGACATGATGAGTGTAGTTTGTTTTATAGAGTAGACTTATTGTGCCATAGATAAGGGAATGCGAAGTTAAGAGTGGCATGTTGTTTATTTTGTTTGTGTCTGTTTACTGTGGAAGGAGTATGGGTTAGGGATGGCGAAGGAGCATGTGGATCATAATGTAAGGCTCTAAATTGTGCAATGGATGACAGGAGGTGACTGAATGTTGCTATGTTGTGGTGCTTGTGATAGATGTTTGTGAAGAGTGAGAATGTAGGAGTAAAGATTGGTCAGGAATTTTATTATTTGTGAAGTCATGAGGGTGGGAGTGGGTGTGACAGAAAGTATGAAAGTTTGTGTTATTTTGATGTGCTGATGGGTGTGGTTTGTTTTGTTGTAGTGGAATACTGTTTGGGACAGTTTGTGGCCGATGGACCTGATGGGGTAGATGATCCCACCTTAGGCTGGACGGTGATAAAGATTTCTCAATGATAGGATACAAGGAGGAAAAGGGGACCAAAGGAGCACTGCAGTCCAACAGCCTGCTCACAGGTGGATGTTGTTTTATGCTTACTCACTAAGGTTTTTGAGGATCACTGTTATGTCTTTTGGTTTTGAATATAAAAAATGGAGCAAATATTTTTTTAAAAAAGAATTTCAATGAACTGAGGCTACCTGACACTGCACAGTATTGTGGGAATGTTAAGTTGTTTTTGATGGTTCATTTGTAGCCTTCTGACAGGGATGTCTCCAACAAGACGAGAAATGCCCAAAAGTATGGAGTATAACAGTCAGACGGTCTGGAGATTCTCTCCTAGACACCTTTCTGTTTTGTGAGAGAAGATCAGATGTTAAGTAGCATGTCAGAGCCCCAAACAGCATGACCCAAGAGATGAAAAGTAAACTAGTGAGATAAAAGGAAACATTTACTTACTCCTAGTTCTCTGTAACAGTTACCTTGATATTCACAAACTTTGAATATCACAGGCAATATGCAATCATAGGACACTTTTCAAAGATATATATCTCGTTCTACAAAATTTCTGTGAAAATATGACTATTTAGATCCAACATTTCCTGTGTTTTTTATTTTATTTTTGAATGTGCCATTCGTAATGGAAAATACAGTAAATGGGGCACGTTAGGCAGTCTGCATCGGGAATAGAATTCCAAGCTTATTCCAAGATGCGGTTAAGCCAGGACATTCATGGCGAAAAAACATTCTGTAGTTAAGCTGTGTTTTCTACACTCCGCAAGTATACTGTGTGTGACCTTCGTTTTGGGACCCCAGCTTTCCCTACGCCCTAATACAGCCCAGTGATCAAGAAATCCTACGAGACGGGTAAGAGTCCCAGACGTTCTGGGAATTCTTGTAATTTGTTAAAAAGTATTTGTACTGCTACCTGTGCCTGTTTACTGTAGGCTCCCTGTGCTTGCTCTTTTTAAACTGCTGTTTTTTACCCGTGACTGTTCCAAATTTCCCTTCTACTTTGTGGCAAAGGTCTGCATAAAGCCATCCCCCACAACCCACCTTAAAAAAAACAAAAAAAAAAAAAAACCTATATACACCTCAGTGGCTAACCAGTGTGTTTAGGAGACTGCTTAATCTGCATCTGTGATTTCAACTCTGTTTAGAAAGTGTCTGCACCACTTGTTTTTGCCTTGAGAAAGCCAAATACCTGAGTGTGTGACAAGCAGTATTTCCATGCCTTTCAATCTGTCAGTTACCTGGAAAATAGACTCTCCTAGCTTGGGAGTGTGGATTCTGCCTATCTGTATCGAAGGAGAGTCTGAATAGAGCAGCACGCCCTCCTCCTTTCCACAGGGGCTTGGGCTTAAGTTAACTTTGGCCCTTATATAAGTTTCTATTGGTTGTTGCATATGTTCTTGTGATTGGTTGCTGGGACTAGTATTTCTATTGGCGTAAGGATTAGGGTTTGCATTCTGATTGGTACTAGGGTTGGGATTCCTATTGGTCTGTTGTTCTAGGGCTTCTATTGTGATTGGTACTAGGGCTGGGGTTCCTATTGGATTGGCATTTTAGGGTTACTGTTGTGATTGGTAGTCAGGATTAGGGGTGTGATTGGTTATTAGGGCTAGGTCTCCCATTGGCTGTAGGGTTAAGGGTTATAAATCTGATTGGTTAGGGTTAGGACTAGGTTTCTACTGGCCAATAGGGCTATTTAAGGCTATGGCTCAAGGCCTCTCAGCTAAGGGTGGAGAGGACAAGAGCAGTTGCCTGTCTGGGCCTGTTCAGGACAGGTCGGGCCTAGGGCCAGAGATGCTGCTAAATTTTCCATGTACCAGAAAGGACCTTATTCCCTCCACATCCTCCAACATCCAAACACAATATCAGCAAAGGCATCCAACTCATGCACCACAAACAGACCTCATACAGATTGCAGTGTCTCTTCAACCAGCACAAAACCCCAGCCTTCCATCACACCACCCACTAACATCCTTACACACAACCATACAATCCTTACACACCACCACACATTACCTCTTGCAGTAATCAGAACTAACATAAACACCTCTAACTCTCGTCCATCCCCTCTTACACCCTCATACACTCTTCCCCAAAACACATCAACAACCCCTGTAATATTCTTCTACCACTAACCAGCACTAATGTATTTACAAATCCTTCACAGAAAACCACTACATCAATATATCCTGGGGACCTATTGGGCTCTCACTGTTCAGTTGTATAGATAACCCACTCATTACATCTCTCCTATGTCATTATTTGATCCCAAGACCCCCATGAAGTATGCAGCAATGTGCCTTCCTCAGTCCCACTCAATCCAGCCGCTTTTATGTAGATTCCTTGGGGCATATTAAAGAGCTCCTAGCCCTATTCCAACACTACATCAGCTTCATTTTGTTATGCTGTGGCGTTGGAAGGCCAAAAAATGGCACACCATATTTACAGTGCATGCATTTACCACTTTGTAACCCTTTGCGCTACATTATGCCTGCGCCAGGCACAAGGTATGCAAAGGGGGCGTTCCCCCTTTAGAGGTGCCAAAAAATGGTGCAAGGAAATCTAAGAGATTTCCTTGCACCATTTTATTTGGCACTTTCAACGCCTGCTCAGAGCAGCGTTAAACGGAGGCTCCCATTGGTTTCAAGGGGCCTCTGGGTGCTTTGCAGGATTAGTGTCAGATTTTGTTATGCTAATCCTGAAAAGCATTGGACTAGCGTCAAAAATTCAAACTCTAGTCCCCGAACTACTGCCATGGTGCTCCGTATTTTAAATACGGCGCTCACACATGGTGGCGTTAGAGGGGTGTAAAGGGGCGGACGAGAAGTGGAGCTACACTGTGTGCAGTGCCACTATTCTTAAAGATGACCCGCTGTGTTATAGTGAACCCTGTGCAATTCTTTCAATTGTCCATCATGTGTAACTTCTTTACGTTCATTAACTAGTTGTATTTCTCCATGGTAGTCATTCAATTGCATAATTAAATAGTGTTTAATATCCTTTCTCTAACATGCCTGTCACAATGCACTGAGGCTGAATGGCAGTGCACTGTGTTGTGAGAATGTCAAGCAGCCTGCTATCCTACAGCGATAGTTCCTCTTCTGTGAGGCCATGGCCTGGCTGACCTGTTAGCTAACCTTTCTTAAAGGAATAATTAAAGGGTTGATGATTTAGTTCTCTTTTTCATTGTAATTGAGGTAAAGTACTGAATGTCTTTAGACAGGCATACTGAGAAGTTTCTCTTTAAAATAAATGTTTCTTGCATTTCATAAACAAGTGGAGATATTTTATTACTTATTGATTTAACAGTGATCCGTGATGAACTAGGATTACAAGTAAATAACATTTCTAATACAAATTTTGAAAGAAAAATCAATGTGAATAACCTCCGACTCCAAGTATGTTTCTTAAACCTACAGTAGTTTGACCAATATAGTTAAAAACATATATTTTAAAGTACTAGAGTTTATAGCTTTTTAAAGTAATTTTGTCTGTACACTTCCAAACCACCATGAAGATTTCTCTCCAATCTCAAATCTTGCTTTCCTTTACCGATTTTATACTGGGTAGACTGTTTAATCAACATCCATAGTTTTCAATATTTAAATGTAAATTCTGAAGCATGCTATATCCCAGTACATATATTGTCACTATCTCATATTTTGTTTGGGTTAATCATTTTGCAAAATGTGCTCCGTGGTTCTATGTTTTCATGTGCTAGTCCCCTCAAGTGGGCACCACTGTTTAAAACATGCACCTGCAAGATAAGATAAGATTCTCTCCTGGTCTGTTAATTAACATCCATAATTTTAAAAAGTTTAAATGTTGCAATACATATTATAGTCCATACCACTGTTTTTTTCTCAGAGCATACTCTACAAAATCTAGTTGTTGATTATTTTCAGGGTGCATTATCAAAAAATCAGATGTGTGTTTCTAGGTATCTTTACTGTTTCTAATTGTGCAGAGATGTTGTCAAAGCAAGCACTTGTTTGAAGTGAATAACCTGCTAAAGTGGCATTAGAATGCATTTATTTCAATCACTGATTTGTGGTGTGCCATCTTGCTGCTTGAAAGAGATGGTTAATAAGCACTGAAAGTTAATATTCTCAGTTTACATTTTTACAGATTTTTTCATAAAGAAGCCCAGATAAAAAACAATTGTTGTCCTCTGTATTTTTATTTAGAAATGGAATAGTGTGTCCTTGGGTAGCCTTTGAGTGCCACTCAGTGCTGTTAATCAAGGCAGCCACTGCAAAAGCTGTGCAGATTTGACAATAAGTGAACATGAAATAAAATATTATGATTTCCTAGTGGAGCTTAAACAGCTGCATATATGGGTGTGTGTTTGCACAACAGTGCTGATGTTTTCAGATTAGTATTATATTATATTGTATATATATGTATGGCTACTTATATTCCATAAAAGGGAGTGTGAAACGCATTGCCTACTGCTAACGTGCATATATCCTCCACTACCACACACAGTGAACAGTGCATAGAAAGAGCATTGACTTACAATTATGTACAATTTCTAGAAGTAGAAAACCATTGTTAAATACTAAAGAAAAATCCTAGAATTTTCCAACATTTTCATACTAAGGATGCAAGGAAGCACATGCAGTTCTGAAAAATGGAACTGCTCTTGCCATAAGCATGTGGAACTAGACAGTTCCAAATACTTTATGACTTTGTAACATTTTACTATTTATTTCGTGGCCATGATCTTGGCTCCTCCTCCCTAAAAAGCCCCAATATTTTTTTGAGCAACCCATTTTTTTTATGTATTCCAAATTTACTCACAAAACTAAATAGTTTTTGGTGGGCGTCACCTGACTGGCCAAGATGGCGGACGTCCCTCCGTGAGCTCCTGCTCCCTGGAGGTGACTGCGTGATGATCTGGCTTCTGGCACTGCTGCTTCTAACCTCGAGGGGCCACTTGCAGTCACTTCTTCCACTGACTCTGAGGGTAGCCTTCTTTGCAACCTGGGGGCTTCCCAGACACCAGAGCAGCTTGCCGGCCTATGACGTGCTGTGAGCTGACACTGCAGCTGCTGACGCCCACAGACTCAATACCCACACGACTGGAGGGGAGCGCCGAGGTCAGGGTCCCCTGTAGCGTCGGTCCGCATTGCATCCTTTTGGTCTTGGCATGCGTTAGACCTGGTGACGGGCTTGGCCTGCCCTGTTCGCTGCATTGGCTGCAGGCCGCCTGGGTTTTGTGAGGTAGGCCACACCATACCTGATTGGAGCCCATCGGGAGTATGCGGCATCTCCTTTGGCTCTTCCACTGTCCTTTGTAACTAGCCTCTGGGAGGCATGTGACTTGGGCCCTGGTGCTGGCAGGGGGGTCCCCTCTCTTGCGCATGAATGTGATAACTGGGCCAACTACTTACTGCAGCTGGGGGTTCCTGAGTGCGAAGAGGAACTCCCTCTTTTACTCTTCAGAACTTGTTGTTTACCCTCCCCGCCCCAGTACCCCTCCTCCTGCTAGTGACAATTGCCTGCTTCTAGGGCCAGTGTTTGACCTGATGTTGGGAGAGCCTGCTAAACTACGGTACTAAACCCCCCTCATAAATTCTCCTCTTCTCTGAGGTCTGCTGCCTGCCAACCTTCTATATCTGCAGGGTCTTAGCTGGTTCCTGTGGGGATTCTGACTGCTCATGCTGCCGGTGGTAACTACCCTGTGCAAGCGGGGCATGACTGTACCCCTCAACTACTGCCCCACCACTGCTGATCTCCATAGTGCACTTGTATCCCACCCACAGGTGTACACCGATTTGTGGACTGCATTGCTTCCCTTGACTTCGTGCGGAAGGCCCCCCTCATCTTCGCAATCCAAAATTGATAAGTTTACGATCTGGCCACCCCTGGCCTCACAGTGGAGCACATTTGAGGCTCCCCCTCTATCCTTGCCAGAAGGCTTGTGAAATGCAAGTGACATTCTCATTCTGTAGCAGACTGCATGGCCGGCGCTGAGGGGCGCATCTCAGATCTTAAAGACTCAAGATCCACTCTCCAAGCAGAGGTGACTCACCTTACGATGGCATCCCATAACCTGGAATTCCAAGGAGATGACACCGAAAAGTGATCCTGGTGCAGTAGGGTCCAGTTTGTGGGGTTCCCAGAAGGGATTAAAGGTTTGGAAAAATTAACCCTGTTGTGAATTCCTGAAGGACACTTGTCATCCTGGTTTGTATTGGAATGGGCCCATAGATCCCTGATGGCAGCACCTCCTCCTGGGCCCTTCCATGGCCGGTGATTGCGAAGGTCCTGAAATACAAAGACAGGGATATGATCACACACTTTGACCGTGAACTGACCCCCACGACCTTCCAGTCTTACTGGATTCTAATTTTCCTGGACTATACTCACCTTGTTCAGTGCCAACGCTCCACTTTTGAAGCAGTGAACTAAAAATTCAGAGCAATGGGCCTGCGATATATGCTCCTCTTCCCTGCCCGCCTCAAGGTTATCCACACCTCCAAATCCTATTTATTTGACACACAAGAGGCGGCATGGGATTGGGCTAAGGAGACTAGGCTTTTACACATTAACTTGCCGCCCCCCTGGGAGGATCACTTTTCCAATGGAGGTACTGCTGGTGAGACCCAACAGCGCGGCCAAGGGAGGAAGGTGGGCCTGCCGGGTGGGGCAGGGGGAGTCTCCTGACTCCTCTGCTCAAAAAGCCCTTCTCATGACCCCACTAGAGAGGCAGCAGCTGGCACCACATCGTCTCATCTGGTGTCATCCAGAGCCCCCGCACCTTCTTCCCAGGACACATGAGGAGGTGCTGAGACTTGGCCCTTATGGGGACCCATTTACTGTCCATCAAGCCTTAAGTATCTCCTGAGCTAGCAGCACTCTATCCTTCTTCATCTGTTCTTCTCCAGAGGTAGGCTGTTGTGTGTGTGCCTTGTCAAGTAGACTTTTGTGGTTTCTAGTTATGTTTTGGGGAGCGGTGACAGATGCTTCTTGGGAGGAAGTATTGGGTGGGAAGGGTAAATGGGGGGATTGTTCTTTGTAGTTGGGCCTATTTGGCCCTGTATGTTTGGTATATTTTGTAGACAAGCTGCAGTCCCTTGTTCTTCTGTTCCTACTAGGACCCGCTCAGCCCATGCCCAAGCCTCTGCGAGCATTCGTTCCCATGCCAGTCCTTATGATAATGACATGGAACGCAACAACCTTAATGACCGTGTTAAATGTTGAGCTGTTCTGGGGTTTGCGAAGCTCCATGCACCTGATTTTCTCATCTAACAAGAGACCCGTCTTCTCGGCACTCGTTGCCCCTTTTTTGGTCTGCTATGGAAACAAGAGGGTGTACCACGCTGGCTACAAAAGGGGCTTATGGGGTTTGACCATACCCATCCGCAGACGCTTATCCATGTCAGTCACTCATAGCACCTCCAATCCCCAGGGGAGCTCTGTCACTGTTGAAGGGATGATTGATGGTCAGGCCTACTACTTACCAAGCGTCTATTTACCCCTCAAACTCCTGGCCCCACGCTTGATGCCGTATAGAGGGTGTGGGTTAAAAGCTCCCTGGGATCACTTTTTTGGGTAGTGATTTTAATATGCTGAAATCTCTGGTCTGGTAGCTCTAAGCCCCTGATTTGTCCTGCACCTCCTACCAGCCGGATTATGGATTGTTTATCTGCCAATGCCTCTGCGATGTTTGACGTACCTGGCACCCCCACTCTCCCATGTCTTCAGCCACACTTCCACTGTAAACAAATCTGCCTCAAAAATTTATTATGTCTTTATGAGAGCTACAGATATGCTTCTTAACACCGGTGCGCAGATTGTGACACATGGCATATCTGATCGCGCACATGCCACAGTTCAACTGGGTCACGAAACCCAGGGCGATTGTCCCATTTGGCTCCTCTGTGCTTGGCGCCTTGTGATCAAGACTGTGACTGCTTACTTTCCCGTGACTCACTTTTAGGTCTGTGGAGTCTCCCAGGACTCTTTGGGCTTCCAGTAACGCGTGTATGAGGGGTGTGGCTCGCACACATTTATTCAATCTACTGCCGCATCGCAGGATTCAGCACTGTATCCGGCGGGTGCAAGCAGCCTTGGCATACCACCACCTCATGCCCGGCTCCAACCATTTCATCCTTCCCAATTTTGAGAAGGCGTGTGACTCAGTTGGCTGCGATTTCCTTTGGGGCTTATTGGCTCGAATGGATTATCGGTCCCCAGTTCATCAGATCCATGGAAACCTTGTAAACTGGCGCTTCAGCACTGATCTGTCTGAATGGCGCTCTCTCTCTGGCATTCCCGATTCAACTGGGCACTGTCTCCTGTCCTGTTCGTTCTTGCAGTCGAGTCTTCAGCAACGTGGGTCCGCTGTGATGTGCAGACACTGGGATTCTGGTGGGAAGACACTGTGCCCGAGGACCGCACCATGCTGTTTGCCGATGACATGGTGATTTTCCTCCACAATCTCTTGTCAACGTGCTTTAGACATACTCAGCCTCAACAGCCAAGTGTCTTTGCTGCTGGTTAACCATTCCAAACCTCTGCTGATTCCCTTGATTAGTCCCCTGCAAGATCATGGCTGGCGCGGCTCTATACCCCTTTGTCAGCTGATGTTTCTTTACCTTAACAGATATGTCTCATTGGTCCCCGCTCTGATGTGGTTGCTGAATATTATACTTTTGTTGGCATGTATGAGGAAAGATCTTGAATTTTTGGCATCCCTACCCCTAAACCTCACACTTTTTTAAACAATGGTTTACCCCAATTCTGGTGTGTTCTCCAGAACTTCCCTCACAGTGTCCATTGGCGTGGTTTTGCTCGGTCCAGCCTCTTATATGTCCCTTTTTAAGGAATCACAGGGTTCCACGCACAGCCTTCCGTAGATGTGTGCAATCCACATATGATCATGATGTCTGGCTGCGGCCTATCAGCAGCTTTACTACTGGGCTCCCACCTGGTGGTCCTGAATGACTGGCTCCTCAGGGGAGGGGGGACAGAGCAAGGACCCGGCCTATCGCTCAGAATCCTCATATGTCCTGGGAGATGATTACCAGCCATTTATATGGGTCCCCAATTCGCAGAGTTTTACCAGATTTCACTGGGTGTTTTTTAAGACCTGGCAGGAGGCTGTGAAGTGGAGTGGTTGGGGGAGGACCACGCTACAGACCCCTCTTCGGACACTCTTCTCTGTCATGTGATGGTCTTGGAGGTGTTTAGACGATTGGACCTTATTGACATCTCCCAGCTTGGTGATATATGGCAAGGCTCTGCTGTGCGTCACTTCTCTGAGTTACAGGCTGACTTTCAATTACATCACGTACCTATGGAGGTGAAGGTCATTATGTTACCTCTGGGCCTCAATGGGGTCTCTCAGAGTTATTGGTCTTTGGTTGCCAACACCCTGGGTTTATATCTGCCTCTCTGTATTCAGTGGGAGGCCTGGTTGGGGGCCCAGGAAAATGGGGAATGGAGAGAAGCTCTTATGGCACCTCGGTTACTGGCCATCTTCTTCCTACTTCATCTGATTCAAGTTAATGTCCTTCATATGACCTGTTTGAGGCCAAAATGGCCATGGAAGGCCAGTAAACCTCCATCGCCCCCGTCATCGCGGTGGTGCTGCTACTACTGATTTCTATCATGTGATCTGGTTGTGTCTTGTCATACAACAATATTAGTCCCAACTTCTGGGGGGTTTCTCAGCTGTGTTGGAGAGGTCGATTGATTGTTCCTCTCAGATTGCGATTCTGGGTTTGATGGAGGAGCTGGGGTGCAAGCGACCTGAGAGATACTTGGTGGGTTAGGGGACCTTCCTGGGAAAACATGTGACTGCCCGTTGGATATCAAAAACTGCTCCAGACCTACACACATGGCAGAATGCCTCGGATTGTGGTTCGAAAACGGAAGAACAAGTGTATGCAGTGTGTGAATGCCCTCAAAAACATTGTAAAATATGGGACATTTGCTGGGAACATTTTGGGTTTTTGGGAATGTGAAGCAGATCCTTCTATTATTTTGTGATCAGGGTTGCCAGTGTTCACTTCTAATCTTGTTTTATTTGTTTTCGTTTATTATGATAAATGTCCTAAAAGAAAACAAAAGGTGTTTCTCTTTTGTAGCACCATGCAGTACCAATATTATAGTAGTTCTGAAATATTGCTTCTTTGTATTATTGTATATGTTAAATGAAAGTGAACAAATTATCTTTAATCTCACAGATCATGGAACGACGAATCATAAAAACTGTGATGATGTTTTACACTGTTTCAAAACCCCAATACGCACACCATCTTCAAGACAACTGAATCATAACCCAATATCTGAGATTGAAATAGACTGTAAAACAGTGTTGTCAGCAGAAATAAAACAAGAGAAAACTACACAATGTGAAAAGGACATGAAGAAGGCAAAACATTCTGAATTACAGCAAGGTATTCTGAAAGTAGAATCCCCAGATAACTATAAAGAAAGCGAATGCAAAAATGTGCCCAAATTGGTGATGTTAAGCCAGAGAGAGCGTCCTTTTCATTGTACTGTCTGTAAAAAAAGCTTCAGTTTGAAGGAATACCTTATTCAACACCAGAGAACCCACATGGAAGTGAAACCTTTCCAATGTACCGATTGTGAAAAAAAATTCATTAGAAAGATTGACCTTACAAATCATCAAAGAACACACACAGGAGAAAGACCTTATCATTGCAGTCAGTGTGGAAAGAGCTTTGTTCAAAAAGGAAATCTTATTACTCACCAAAGAACTCATACAGGAAAGAGACTTTTTCAGTGCACTAAATGTGAAAAGAATTTCAGTCTGAAGACATACCTTATAAGACATTGGAGAACCCACACAGGAGAACGACCATTTCAATGTACTGATTGTGAAAAAAGCTTCAGTTTGAAGGAATATCTCATTAGACATAAGAAAACACATTTAGGAGTGAAACCATTTCATTGTGATGAGTGTGGGAAGAATTTCATTCAAAAAGGAGGTCTTATAAGCCATCAAAGAACTCATACTGGAGAAAGACCTTATAATTGCAGCGAATGTAAAAAAAGTTTTTTTCAAAAAGGAAATCTTATTACCCACCAAAGAACTCAGACCCGAAAGAGATTATTTCAGTGTACTGAATGTGACAAAAGCTTCAGTTTAAAGGAATATCTCATTAGGCATCAAAGAACTCATATGGGTTTGAAACCATACCAATGTAATGAATGTGAAAAAACCTTTGCGCGAAATGTAGATCTTATAATTCATCAAAGGAAACATACAGGAGAAAGACCTTTTCAGTGCAATCAGTGTGGGAAAAGCTTCACTCAAAAAGGAAACCTCATTACTCATCAAAGAATACATACTGGAAATAGACTTTTCAAGTGCACTGAATGCAAGAAAAGCTTTAGTTTAAAATCGTCTCTTGTTGGACATTTGCGGACACATACAGGAGAGCGACCTTTCCATTGCACTGAATGTGATAAAAGATTTAGTTTAAAGGAATATCTTGTTAGACACCAGAGAACACATTTGGGGGTGAAACCATACCAATGTAATGAATGTCATAAATGTTTCAGTCAAAAGGTGGATCTTAAAAAACATCAAAGAGCGCACAGTGGTGAAAGACCTTACCAGTGTAATGAATGTGGAAAAAGCTTCATGCAGAAGGCAAATCTTATTACCCATCAACGAATCCATACTGGAAAGAGGCCTTTTCAATGTTTGGAGTGTGAGAAAAGCTTCAGTTTGAAAATATATCTTATCAGACATAGTCGAACACATACAGGGGAGCGGCCTTTTCAATGTAATGAATGTGAAAAAAGCTTCACTTTGAAGGAGTATCTCATTAGACATCAGAAAACACATACGGGTGGGAAACCATACCAATGTACTGAATGTGAGAAAAGCTTCAGTGTCAAGGGATATCTTATTTCACATCAAAGAACACATAGTGGTGAGAGACCATACCAGTGCACTCAGTGTAGAAAAAGCTTCACTTGGAAGGGCAATCTCATTATCCATGAGAAAACCCATATGGGTTTAAAACCGTATCAATGTACCGATTGTGAGAAAAGCTTCATTCGAAAGGTAGATCTTCTAATTCATCAGCGGAAACACACTGGAGAAAGACCTTATCAATGTTCTGAATGTGGGAAAAGCTTTACTCAGAAGGGAAATCTTATTACCCATCAGAGAACCCATGTTGGAAATAGACTTTTTCAGTGCACCGAATGTGAGAAAACCTTTCGTTTGAAGGTATCATTCATTAAACATTGGCGAACACATACAGGAGAGCGACCTTTTCACTGTACTGAATGCGAAAAAAGGTTCACTTTGAAAGAATACCTCATTAGACATCAAAAAACGCATACAGGAGAGAAACCATACAAATGTACAGAATGTGAGAAAAGCTTCAGTATGAAGGCATATCTTATTGCACATCAGAGGACACACAGCGGCGAGAGACCCTATCAATGTACTCAGTGTATAAAAAGCTTCACTTGGAAAGGTAATCTCATTATCCATCAGAAAATTCACATGGGAGTAAAACCATATCAGTGTAATGAATGTGAAAAGAAATTCATTCGGAAGGTAGACCTTATAATTCATCAAAGAAAACACACAGGAGAAAGACCTTATCAGTGTGGAGAATGTGGAAAAAGCTTCACTCGGAAGGGTAATCTGATTACCCATCAAAGAGCCCATGCAGGAAAAGGTGTCTTTCAGTGTTTCCAGTGTGAGAAAAGCTTCAATTTAAAAACAGCTCTCATTAGACATTGGCGAATACATACAGGAGAACGGCCTTATCATTGTTTTGAATGTGATAAAAGCTTCAGTTTGAAGGAATATCTAATTCGACACCAGAGAACACATATGGGAGTAAAGCCGTACGAGTGTAGTGAATGTAAGAAAACCTTTACTCAAAAAGTAGATCTTAAGAAACATCTAATAACACATACAGGGGAAAGACCTTATCAGTGTACTGATTGTGTAAAAAACTTCATTCGAAAGGTAGATCTTATTATTCATCAAAGAACGCATACAGGAGAAAGGCCTTTTCAGTGTGGCCAGTGTGGCAAAAGCTTTAACCAGAAGGGAAATCTCACTACACATCAGAGAACCCATACTGGAAAGAGGCTTTTTCAGTGTGCTGACTGTGAGAAAAGCTTCAGTTTAAAAATATATCTCATAAGGCATCGTCGAACACACACAGGAGAGCGACCTTTTCATTGTACTATTTGTGAGAAAAGCTTCAGTTTAAAAGAATATTTAATTAGACATTGCAAAATACATTCAGAACAGGATTCAACTATCATTATTGACTGAAATGGCTGACAGTGAAAGAGCCTCCAACTTACCGTAGGAAACCGTATACCTAACTCGTGACACATCACTTACTGGTTGTGACGATATTGTTATCCATGCAGAAAAAGAGGAAAATATCATTGATTAGAGAACTCATACTAGACATATACACCTAAGGAATGTCTCATTGGAGATCACAAGATACATAAGGGAGTTATACAACACATACAAATCAAATTCTGGGGGATAGCACCAATCACCTAATAATGCATAGGAATATCTGAAAATTGAAACAGAGTTTGGTTTTAAAGAATCACATGTTCTGTAATGTGCAGTGCAAAATATTATTGGCTGAACAGCCTTCGGGTGCGGTTCATTCCTTTCATAGAAAGAAAGCAGAAATGTAACCCAGCTCGACACCACAAACCACTTGATCATACCTAATGTGACCAAACCCTCAATTAGTTGGAAAATATGAATGTATTTTATTTCTTATTTTACATGCACTCCTATCTCTTTCTGACTAGACACAAGTATATTTAGGAATGTCATCATATCAATATCACCTGTGATGGCTGCAAACGGAACAGACAGAGACCGATATGTTTTTAGACAAAACTGTAGAGATTTTATAGAAATCTATTTTGGAGGATAATTCCTCTGGCGCCCACGGTCTAGCGGTCCCTGTGTAGTCTCCCTATTTCCATTCAGTTAGTGCTGTGATTTCTTCCACGTGGTATAAGTGTGCTTAATGAAACACGTACAGCACAATAGCATATTGTCTATTTTGCGTGCACTCTCTTAGCCAGACTCTGAAAGCCTTTGCACAGGTGCAAAAACACAACTTGCACACAATAACTTTGACAGAGAAAAGGAGATCTTAATTTAAATTGAACTTGTTAATATTTGCAATAGGAACTGAAATCCAAGGGTGACAGACTGTCCAAGGCTGCCCAGGACCAACGACAGCCCTCCAAGCTGAGTACTGCATGCCTGAAGAAACATGGGAAATCGATAAAGCACTTACAGATTCAGAGGTAGTACACTGATAAATGTTTCAGTTTGACAGCGTGAGACATGGTTCAGTGGAAATCTCATGAATCTATGTAGTTAATATTGAAACAAATATGCATATATATTTTAATAAAAACATATTAACAGAAATATTGGGTGGGTTTCTCTGTTGCCAAAAGCATGGTACTTGGGAGAGCACTTACCATTAATTTAAAAGATTAGTTGTGCAAGACATTATGATCTGGTTTCAACATTTCTATTGGCCAATTAATATAAACATATATACAGGAACGTTGACAAGAGGTGTGAGGTCAAACATAACCCCAAAGTATGGGGAATGCTTTTCAGTACCTTATATTTTTTCCATGCCAGTTTATGAAGGGAGCTTAACATGTTTTAAAGAAATAATTCACACACAGAAACGTCCCCCTATACATCAACAATTTTTCCCTGACAGAAAACCAAGATGTGTATGTTAACAAGAGGGCATTCATCGCAGAAGCGCAATATGGTGCCCATGCAATATGGTCTACATGCAATGCCATCCCGACCCGTGGTCGATTACTCTAGCGCCTAGCGTGAATGAGAGAAACAGCTATTATGCATTCTTAGATTTCATGTGTCCTGTTCTACATGTCAGCTAGACACCTGTTCAGAAAACTGGGACTGCACAAAATATTGGTCTTTCAGCCAGAGTTGATGATGGACAACCTTGGGACCGGACTCTGCATCACTGCAGGAAGGTATGATTACAGAAACGTGTTTCTGTCTGTTTTCTATAAAGCTTGTATGCGTAAACCCCTGTCATTTCTTGGGAGAGATTTCAGCTGATGTCATCTTGTACTCCAGCGTGTACTCTGATAACCTCTGCTGGACTCCTTTGGGGACAGAATTGTGGTTTAGATCTGTAGGTCTGAGCATACCTGTGTGAACAGCCTCTGACGTCATTGCTGTTAAAGATAGTGTCATTTTGTTCTCGAAGGCCCTGTGTTTAAGTCTCTGAATTCAGACCATATGGTTGGCACCCACTACAAATTTCTCAATTCTGAGTCCACCCGTTGCCCGGGCTGGCATTTCTGCATGTATCTTGCCTTTGTTTCATCGTATCTTACAGGTGCCTTGGCTATCCTGAGGCGTGAAGCCTTCGTCATGAAATACCAAGCATGGGACCTGGGGAGGATGAACAGTGTAAAAAGCAACCTTTCCTGATGGCTCAGTCTTTATTATTCTGATATAAGTAGTGAGTGCATTGTTTGCCCACTGATGCAGCCCGGTGTTGCCGTGGAGTGGGGAGTGGCCACTGCTTTCCAACTCCAGCTCCTCGATTGAACCAAGTAAAGAGAAACAAAGGCTCAGCTTTACGACATGTTCAAGCAGCGCAGTGCAGTAACCACAAATGCTGGGGCACGCTGCATGAGAGGGAGAGAGCAGGAGAACGCCATATGTACAGAGATACAGCAGTCTGCTCCCCTCACCTTAGCGCTGGTGCCGAAACTTGCTGCCATGTGCCGCACACACACCGTTGCACGATAATCAAGGATGTCTGCGTGAGCCTAAAATACTATGCTTAGGCTAGCTTTAAAGCTTTTCCTGCTTGCTATGTGTGCTGTACAGTGCACCACACACGCAAAGTCGGAAAAGAAAGGAGAAATAAAAGCATTTCTCCATGATAGCACCCGTTTGAAATGAGCGCTATTTTTTGATGCAAAACCCAGTCTGCTTTTTTTTTTTTTGTAAATAGGGTGTTGCGTCAAAAACCTTCAGCTGGTTTGTGAACACCCATAGAAAGCTTCCTTAGCGCTAAGCAATGCAGAGCAGTGCCATGCTCCGCTTTGCGTTACTTAAAAGTGATCTTCCATGGCAAAACAAGTTTTGAGCTGGAAACTAAATTGGAAAAACATTTTGTGTCATTTGGATCACTTTTGTGACGCAAACACAGTACAAAATGTTAGTAAATATACCCCAGAGAGTCACTGGACTTAAGCTAACTCGTGCAAAGTTCAAAGTTAGCATGATAGTTCTCAAAACCTAATAATATTCAATTTCTCCCCTTGCATTTAGGAACCTTACTTTGTGTAACACACGCCAGAGAATTGCATTTTGTTGAAGGACTTCGGCCGCCTTCTTATCAATAGCTCCAAAGAAGGATTGATTCCTGGCTGGCAGTGGTTGGATGATAAGTTTTTGGAATCAGTTACCTTCCTAAAGGAGTCCCTTTCCCCTCTACATTACACACAGTTGCCATCATCTCTCCCAAGCATCTTTATGTTATATTCTGTCAGTTACCTGACCAATTACGAGCCCCAGGTGCATTAAGCTATTCTGATTTCAGGTCATATCAGCCCCCTGAAACAGGTTTGGTACAGAATACATCCACAGTAGGACGGATATACAGCTGTAGAGTTACTGACATTCCCCTCCTTTGTTTTTCAGTCCTCTCTAGCCTTTGTGCTTGCCAGCCGGGCCTTACCTCGTCCCTCCAGTGGGATTGTTTCTTTCTTACTCTGAGTTCCTCCATCCAAGCGCCTCACCTCGGCCCTCAGGGTGTCCGGGTCCCCACATTACCAGGCGCCTCCACTTGAAACCGCCACCTCGCACGGTGGTCCTGCCAGAGATAGGCAGATCCTGCCCTGGCTCTTGTGTCTGCAGTTCAAGAAGTCTTTCGAAGAAGCCTCTGTGATCTGTTTTTGCCAACATTCATTAATGCCTTTATGTTTTTCACTACTCAGGTTTTTGTAGAAATATATTTTAGCTGATTTTTATTTATTCAATCCTAAGTGGCGATTTTTAATGTAAGATTATTGCTGAATCCCTGCAAACGGTATCTAGAAGAAACAATGTACAGTCACTGTGGCCATATTTACAAGGCCCTTTGCTGTGCACCCTGAGCCAGCAGGAGAGGGAAGAAATGCACCATATCTACAACATACTGCGCGTGACTGCCCCCTCCCTTTGCTCTGGAACACACATTGCTCTGTGCACCGACCGTGCAAGGGTGCCTGCGCTGTGGGGTGACCTTTTAATGCAGGACGGGACACCTTCCTGCACAAACACAATCAGTGGAGGCGGTGTCCACCTTCTATGTGTGCTGCAGAATGAAGAAACAAGCATTGGCATAGGTTTCGCCTTTGGCACCTTACAAATGATTAAGTAACACTTTTGTTTGTAGGTCTTGCGTACTGAATGTACCTAGCCCTTACATAGAGTGCTCTGGTAAGTTGAGTGTGAGTTTTTGCTATATAAGTGTCCTCTAGAATATACAGAGATGTGTATCTAGAAGCACAACGTTAATGACACAGAGGCCCGTATTTATACTTTTTTTGCGTCGTTTTTTGACGCAAAAACGTCGCAAACTTGCAAAATACCATTGTATTTTGTAGGTTTGCGCCGTTTTGCGTCAAAAAGCGGCGCAAATGCGGCGCTAAAAAAAGTATAAATACGGGCCAGACTTTTTCAGTTAACTGCATTCATAAATATGTTTATATAAGCATAAAAGTGTGTGCTAACATACTAATATATGGACCCACGGCGCATGAAGTGTGCCCGTATTTTACACAGAGTTCACTGAAGTGCACGTGTAATCCATGGTGTGAATATTATTTTTTCAGCAATAATACTATAGATATTTCTTCCTCTTACAATAATGTAAGACTTGAAATAAGCCCTAAAACATGAATTTCACTTTTGATCTACAGCAAATAACTAAGTATTTTTAAAAGTAAGTTCAACTATTGTTGAACGTTTCCCAAACGTGCATTTAGGGCACTTGGCAACAGGTGTTCATCCCAATAAGGAACCAATGTGCCCGTCTTACCAGCGGTAAGTATTGTACCAGTTGTGGTAATGTGTTTCAAAGGACTTCTGTGGTAGCCTAAAGGCTTTCAAATGAAAAAGTGACCTTGTTACCACCTTTAGGGGCATATTTATACTCTGTTTGCGCCGAATGTGCGTTCCCTTCCAAAAAATGACTTTAAGGCCTGTGCGCCTTATTTATACCCCAGCGTAATTTTGACGCACAGGAGGGGGTGGGCCTTTAAAAACGGCGCTTAGCCTGATGTGTGCCGTTTTTTAACGCCTGGGTCAGCGCTAGCGTTAAGGGATCTGTGGGCACGGAAGGAGTCCAGAGGTGCCTTCCCCTGCCACCCTCGCCCACCCCTGGAGGACACCCATGGATGGGGGGGGACCCATCCCAGAGAACTAAAGGTAAGTTCAGGTACGTATTTTTTTTATGTTTTTTTAAAGTGGCAGAGGGGGGCCTGATTTGGGCCCCCCTACATGCCACTATGCCCAATGACCATGCGCAGTGGGCATAAGTCCCCTGGGCATGGCCATTGGGCAAGAGGGCATGATGACTCCTTTCTTTGCTAAGACAGGAGTCATTTCAATGGGGATTGTGCATAAAAAAAATGGCGCAAGTCCGGTTAGAGGCCTGATTTTTGCCTCAGACCTGACTTGCACCATTTTTTGACGCACAACCCCCAATTTCCCATACGCCGGCGCTGCCTGGTGTTAGTCTTTTTTTTTTACTCAGACCAGTCCGCAGCGCCGGCTAACGTCATTCCATAAATAAGGCGCCCGCGTGGTGCGTTGGAATGGCGTTAGCCGGCGGTGAAATTTTTGATGCACAACTGTGCTGGCGCAGTTGTGCATGAAAAAGTATAAATATGCCCCTAAATCAGAAATTGAAAAATCAGTACGTTTGGAGCAGCGGGAGATGGTAGATGCCTATGTAGTTCTGCCAGGCTGTAAATATTGTTACTGTGCTTCTGAGCTGTAAATGTGATTTTTATTGCGACCTAGACATTTGTCTCTGAAAGTCCACAACAGCAAAATACATGCGGGGGGCTGACACTCGCCAATAGTGTAGCTGGAGGGACAAAGGAGACACAGGTGGGAACACGCTACCCTCTCCGTAGGCTGGGCCACTGCAGTTGTGTCCAGGTTGTGCTGTGTTGGTGGTTGTACAGCACTGGATTACAACATTGTGCGCAGCCGGAAGGGCACAAGTGCTTGTGTAATGCACAAGGAGGTAGGTTCGGTGGGTGTAATGACCCCACTGGTGTAAAAGCTACCATGGTAGGATAATGAATGGGTGCAGGTTGTGGGGAGTGTGTAATAAATGGAGTTGCGTTGATATTGCTCAGTGTGTCTAACACTGAGGCTTCTGTGTACGTAACGTGTCAAGCACTGTTTGCAACACATACATATTTAAACCTTGGAATAATTTCCCCAAAAAATACACACGGATATGATCATGCACCTACAGACAGACTGGACAAGAACACTCACAACAGCAAAGAACTCTTCAACATCGTCAAAGAGCTCTCCAATCCCAACGCCAACTCCAACTCCATCACGCCCTCACAAGATCTCTGCAACTCCCTCGCTACCTTCTTCCATCGAAAGATCACCGACCTACACAACAGCTTCGGTCACCAGATCCAGCCAACCACCACAGAACCTACAACCCCAGCCATTACCCTCAACGCCTGGACTCACATCAGCGCAGAGGAGACCAAAGCTACCATGAACACCATCCACTCCGGTGCCCCCTCGGACCCCTGCCCCCACTTTATCTTCAACAAAGCCGACGACATCATCGCCCCTCATCTCCAGACCATCATCAACAGCTCGTTTGCTTCTGCCACCTTCCCCGAGAGCTGGAAACACGCGGAAGTCAACGCCCTTCTGAAGAAACCTACGGCGGACCCCAGCGACCTGAAGAACTTCCGCCCCATCTCGCTCCTCCCCTTCCCTGCCAAAGTCATCGAGAAGACCGTCAACAAGCAACTGACCTTTTTCCTTGAAGACAACAACCTACTCGACCCCTCCCAGTCCGGATTCCGAGCCAACCACAGTACAGAAACCGCCCTCATCGCAGTCACAGATGACATCAGAACTCTGATGGACAACGGAGAAACAGTCGCCCTCATCCTCCTCGACCTCTCGGCTGCCTTCGACACCGTCTGCCACCGAACCCTAATATCCTGCCTCCGCTCCACCGGTATCCAAGGACAGGCCCTGGAATGGATCACCTCTTTCCTCTCTAACCGCTCCCAAAGAGTCTACCTCCCTCCGTTCCGCTCAGACCCCACTGAGATCATCTGCGGCGTCCCACAAGGCTCCTCGCTCAGCCCGACTCTCTTCAATGTCTACATGAGCCCCCTCGCCGACATCGTACGCAAACACAACATCAACATCACCTCCTACGCCGACGACACTCAGCTGATGCTTTCCCTCACCAAGGACCCCACCAGTGCCAAGACCAACCTTCAAGATGGAATGAAAGACGTCGCAGAATGGATGAAACTCAGCCGTCTGAAACTGAACTCAGACAAAACGGAAGTCCTCATCCTCGGAAACACCCCGTCCGCCTGGGACAACTCTTGGTGGCCCACGGCCCTTGGCACCGCACCAACCCCCTCAGACCACGCACGCAACCTCTGATTCATCCTGGACCCACTTCTCACCATGACCAAACAAGTCAACGCCGTATCGTCTTCCTGCTTCCTCACTCTCCGCATACTCCGAAAGATCTTCCGCTGGATCCCCGTCGACACCAGAAAAACTGTGACCCACGCCCTCGTCACAAGCTGCCTGGACTACGGAAACACCCTATACGCAGGAACCACCACAAAACTCCAAAAACGTCTTCAGCGAATACAAAACGCCTCTGCCCGCCTCATCCTCGACATACCCCGCAACAGCCACATCTCCACCCACCTGAGACACCTGCACTGGCTTCCCGTCAACAAAAGGATCACCTTCCGGCTCCTAACCCACGCACACAAAGCCCTCCACAACAAGGGACCCGAATACCTCAACTGTCGCCTCAGTTTCTACACACCCACTCGTCAACTTCGCTCCGCCAACCTCGCACTCGCCGCCGTCCCTCGCATCCGCTGCACTACGGCAGGTGGGAAATCCTTCTCCTACCTGGTGGCCAAGACATGGAACTCCCTCCCCGCCAACCTCAGGACCACCCAGGACCACCTCGCATTCCGGAGGCAGCTCAAAACCTGGCTCTTCGAGCAGCAGTAACCCCCCTCCCCTAGCGCCTTGAGACCCTCACGAGTGAGTAGCGCGCTTTATAAATGTTTTTTTGATTTGATTTGATTTGATACATGCTAGCCACAAAAAACGCACAAAGCGCTATATGAGTAACACTTTGCGATGGAAACCTATACCAAAAGTATATCCACACCCTACAACCCAGCATGGTGAACACCAAGCAGTACGTGTTTGACACAATTTATTTAAAAAACACACACATGCCAAAAACACAATGAACTTAACACAACAAGTGGACCCAGCGCAACATGTTTTTCAACAAAGTGCCTTTGGCACAATATGCTTAACAGTGCTTGAGACAGAAGCCTGTGCTGAAAGCATGAAAGCCCCTCAGTGTGTCTAAGACCATACACTGCAATCTTTAAAAACAAGAGATCATGAGATATACACTGCAATCTTTAAAAAGAAGAGATCACAGATATACACTGCAATCTTTAAAAAGAAGAGATCACGAGATATACACTGCAGTCTTTAAAAACAAGATATCACGAGATATACACTGCAATCTTTAAAAACAAGAGATCACGAGATATACACCGAAATCTTTAAAAAGAAGAGATCACAGATATACACTGCAATCTTTAAAAAGAAGAGATCACGAGATATACACTGCAGTCTCTAAAAACGAGATCACGAGATATACACTGCAATCTTTAAAAACAAGATATCACGAGATATACACTGCAATCTTTAAAAACAAGAGATCACGAGATATACACTGCAATCTTTAAAAAGAAGAGATCACGAGATATACACGGCAGTCTTTAAAAACAAGAGATCACAGATATACACTGCAGTCTTTAAAAAGAAGAGATCACAGATATACACTGCAATCTTTAAAAACAAGATATCACGAGATATACACTGCAATCTTTAAAAACAAGAGATCACGAGATATACACTGCAATCTTTAAAAAGAAGAGATCACGAGATATACACTGCAGCCTTTAAAAAGAAGAGATCACAGATATACACTGCAATCTTTAAAAAGAAGAGATCACGAGATATACACTGCAGTCTTTAAAAAGAAGAGATCACAAGATATACACTGCAATCTTTAAAAAAAGAGACCACAAGATATACACGGCAGTCTTTAAAAAGAAGAGATCACAGATATACACTGCAATCTTTAAAAACAAGAGATCACGAGATGCAGTCTTTAAAAACAAGAGATCACAAGATATACACTGCAGTCTTTAAAAACAAGAGATCATGAGATATACACTGCAATCTTTAAAAACAAGTGATCACAAGATATACACTGCAGTCTTTAAAAACAAGAGATCACGAGATATACACTGCAATCTTTAAAAAGAAGAGATTGCGAGATATACACGGCAGTCTTTAAAAAGAAGAGATCACAGATATACACTGCAGTCTTTAAAAGAAGAGATCACAGATATACACTGCAGTCTTTAAAAGAAGAGATCACAGATATACACTGCAATCTTTAAAAACAAGAGATCACGAGATGCAGTCTTTAAAAACAAGAGATCACAAGATATACACTGCAGTCTTTAAAAACAAGAGATCATGAGATATACACTGCAATCTTTAAAAACAAGAGATCACGAGATGCAGTCTTTAAAAACAAGAGATCACAGATATACACTGCAGTCTTTAAAAAGAAGAGATCACAGATATACACTGCAATCTTTAAAAACAAGAGATCACGAGATATACACAGCAGTCTTTAAAAACAAGAGAGCACAAGATATACACTGCAGTCTTTAAAAAGAAGAGATCACAGATATACACTGCAATCTTTAAAAACGAGAGCACGAGATGCAGTCTTTAAAAACAAGAGATCACAAGATATACACTGCAGTCTTTACAAAGAAGAGATCACAAGAACGCGTGGGTCAGTTCACGCACTGATTGCAGCGCCGATGTGCCTGGAGGCCAGTCCTTTAACAGTACCCGGGAGCCAATACCTAATACTGATACCTAAATCTAACACCAACCAACTCTCCCTTCCCAAGAGCACAGCACGGCCTGTCCTGGGAAACCAGAACTTTCAGCTGAGGCGCTGCACCAAACTCTGCAGGTGAAATACAGATAGACAATTATACCAGCACAAAACCACCTAAATATAAATGACAAAACAGCCCATCACCAGAAGAAAACCTGGTCCGTTCCGAACTGAAAAAGCCACTTCCAGCAGAGGGGCTGCAAAGAAACCGTGCAGGGTGAATGATATACGAATGTAAAACGACGGACCCTTCCACCAAAATTGCTCCTAGCGCTATATGTTCAGCAGTACTTGGGACGGAAACCTATCCCAAAGCATATTAACACACGGCATACCACAAGCGCTACATACCACAAGCGCTACATTTTCAACACATTTCATTTAACAACACTTACATACAGAAAATACAATGTACTTAACACAACCCGCGCACCCAGTGTTACATATTTTCCACCAAAAGTGCTCTTAGCGCTAAGGGCCTCATTTACAAGGATTTTGCGCCTCTAAGCGCCATAATTTTTTATGCTAACCCGGCGCAAAACAGTTCTGAACCACACACCAAATTTACAAACTGGTGCAATGTCATCATTGCGTCAGTTTGTAAAGCCCTGCGCCACGTTATAACTGCGCCAGGTATAATGTATGCAAGGTAGGCGTTAGGGGGTTAAATGCCCTGTAGAAATGGCACAGTGAAATCTAAAAGATTTCACTGCGCCATGCTGTGCCAGCATATCGTTATTTTGTAACGCCTGCTTAGGGCAGGCGTGAAAGGCGATGCTGTGCTGTTGTCTATGCCCCCCCCTTAACGTTGCTGGACTAGCATCAACATTTTGACGTTAGTCCAGCAATGTTACGGTTTAGCCCGACAACAACGGCAGAATTTCCGATGCACCCATGAACACTTGGGCCCATATTTATACTTTTTGATGCAAATCGGCGCTAGCTCACCATGGAAATGAGCCCACAGGTCCCTTAACGCCTGCCGTGACCCAGGCGTTAAAAAACGGCACAAATACGTCTGGGCGCCTTGTTTTAAGGCCCGCCTCCTCCTGTGCGTCATTTTGACGCCGGAGGATAAATAAGGCGCACATGCCTTGGAGTCATTTTTTGCACAGGAACGCCTACCTTGCATGTCATTAGCGCAAGGTAGGTTTTCACGTACAAAAAATGACAAACTCCATAACTTTGGCGCTGGACGGGTCTAGCGTCAAAGTATAAATATGGAGTTAGGTTTGCGCTGAATTTGCGCCAAAATAAATGACGCAAATCCAGCACAAACAGAGTATAAATATGGGCCTTTGTGCCATTAAGCACTGTATTGTGAACAGAACGTTCCCATGGTATCATTAGGGCGGCACAAGAACACGGGTGCATCAATCACAATACGCCAGTTTCTTGTAAATGAGCCCCTATATGTGTCAAAGAATATTAACATTGTAATGTTTTGAATAAAAAACAAAACATTAAGAGAAACATACCGTGCACTAAATGCGGCGTGATTCACACACGGAGTGCAGTGTGCTCTCCATGCTTAACACAAATGTTCCTGTAGGTGCAATATTTTTATTTAGTACCTAAATATAACACCAAAGAACAGTCTGTTCCAAAAAGGACAACAATGTCTGGCTCACACACGGAGTGCGGCAAGCGCTACATGCTTAACACGAACATTCTGGGAGCGTAATCTGTACCTAAATATAACACCATACAACAGTCCATTCCAAAAGGTACAACATGGTCCAACTCACACACAGAGAGCCGCAAGCGCTACATGCGTAACACAAACGCTGAAAAACTAAAATGAAAAAAGTCAGCAAACTCAAAAAAATAGCACTACTAGCTGAGTAGCTACAAACAAATCGGGCTGCTTACAACACAAAAATAAACATGAGCCAAGGACCATGCTGCTCACAACAAAAGAATGAGCAGGAAAGGAAAACAAAAAGGCTCCTCAGACCAAACAAATAAACCCAGTGGGTGGAAGAATCCAGTAGTTAGTCCCTGCTCTCAGAGCATAAACAAACAACTAAAAGGAGGCAAATGAGGGACAAATAACACATATTAGCCAATATAACGCAAGCCTTTCTAAAGGACAACACAAATGACCAATGAAAAGCTAGTAGGCGGGCTGTAAGCCCATACAGTGAATACAGCATGTCTTGCAGATAGCGCATGCATGCTGCCAGGCTCGACCTAAAAACCCCTAGGATGGCGTAGGCTTTTGAAGCATTCTCAGGTTTACAAAACTTTTAAATCTGGGAATGCATCAAAATCTATTGATGTTGCTTGGTAACACCCACACATCAACCATAGAAACGTTTCCCTGACGCAAAGTAAGACCAATCAGCGACTTGCACTGTGTTGCCTTCTCCGTATCTACCAGGCCATGTAAAGCCATGCAAAGTGGCTTTCCATGACCTTGTAGATATGGGTCAGCAGCCTGCTTGACGGTGTGCCCAAAAATGTTACGCACAGGCCATTTGTAAAATATAGCCCTGTGTCTCTTGAGGATGTGTTCCACATCCGACCATCTTGGAAAGACAGACATAATTTTGATCTGAGACCTGTACCTAAGGACAGTTACATTCTCTCCTGTTTAACCTGTGTTCTGAGCTGAACCCTCAAAGAGAATCTTCTATTAGAATATTATGGAATGTACATTAGCAACTGTGTTTTTGTATTAATCAGCTCTCTTTAACGCTGTGTACATCTATCCACACATTTAGGATTTAGGGGAGCATAGCACCATTTGGCCTTAACATGAGCAGCTTTTACTAAATCAAGTCAAGTCTGACTGCAGGATGAATCTTTATAAGCAGAGTGTGGCGATGCTAAATTCAAAGTCCCGGGTAACTCACAATCTTATGAGCTTGAACAAAACCAACTGGATCAGTCTCATGATAAATGTGTGTGGACAACAGGAGACAAGTAAAATCAAGTCAACCTGTCATGTTTCCCTGGGGACAGACTGACAGCCAACTGCCCATGCACAGTTTTCTCATCAATAATTTAACGTCAATGATGTCATAGAAGATGTCAGGGGTGATGTTATACATGGGGTAATTAGCAGTGCATGGCGAGGGCACAAGGTATAGTTTCTTGAGATAAGTATAGCTATAACTGCTGAATTTCAATGGCTGTGTGTGTGTAAAATCTGAAAATAACTATAACGTCCCTGTACCCTTAGCTTTTTTCAGTGAATTTGTAAGTTTTTTTATTTTTTTATTCTAATGTCTAAGTATAATGTCCCTGTAACCTTTGTTTTTTTCAGTGAATTTCTAGTTGTTTTTTCAACACAAAGTAATATTTAATTACCATATGTTAAGCCAACCCCTCAAAGGCAGCCAACCTGGGAGGGGGCATGCAGCCCCTTCCTTAGGCTGATTTTGGCCCCAGGGACCCCATCTCCTGGGGCCCAGCCATATTTTAAAAGGGGGGGGCAAACACCGCCGGGGGTGGCAGTCCATGGGGCTGCAGTCAGTCCAAGGAGGGGGACCGTGCACCCCCTCGCCTTCTAAATATCATCCGTGCCCTGGGGTTGATAACCATCGGGCTGAAAATCAGCCCGGGGAGGGGGGGGACACATGCACCCTCCTCCCGCAAAAGTATGGCCCAAGATGGCTTTCACCACTTCCTGTTGAAGTGGTGGCAGCCAATCAGATCTCATTTTGAGATCTGTCAGATTTTCTTACCCTCCGTGTCTCTAGATAAACATAATTTTTTATTTAATAACTCCAAATCTACTAAGCAGATTTACACCAAATCGCAAAAGAGATCTTTCTGGACCAAGATCTAGCTTTCAGCAAAATTTGGTGTAGTTTAATTCAGTGGTTCGGGCTGTAGTCGTATCTAAATTCCCTATGGGAAATTGCATGTGGAAAACACGTTTTGGGAACCCCTATTTTTCCTGGCTCCTGCTAGTCGAATCACCCCAAACCTGTGAAGACAGCAGCTGCAGTAAGTGGCAAATTAGTTTTGAAACTTTCATGACAATTCATCAAATGGCACCAAAGTTATGTGCACAAGAATAAACACTTTTTCTATTGAAACTTGGTCCTAACTATTACAACCTATTATAAACCTCCAGTAGGTAATTAAATATTTTTATATATTTGTCTGTGTATTACCTAGTGGCTCAACCCCCCCAAAACCAAACAAATTAAGGGGCATATTTATAAGCGCCACCTTACGCCACATGATTGTAATTGTTTTCACGCTAACGTAGCCCAACAAGGCCAAAATCCCCGCGCCATATTTACAAAGTGGAACAATGCATGCATTGCGCCACTTTGTAGCCCTTTGCGCTACATTATGCCTGCTCCAGGCATAATGTATGCAAAGGGGGCATTCCTGTTAGGGGGGGGCAAAAAAAGGGCGCAAGGAAATCCAAGCGATTTCTTTAAGTTATTTTGTACAGCCCTTTTAACGCCTGCTTAAGACGTTAAATGGGGGCTTCCATTATTTATAATGGGCCCCTGTGTACTCTGCAGGTGTAGCGTAATAATAAATGATGGTATTGCCCCCTACCCTGCGCAGTATTTTAAATACAGCGCACACATAGTGGCTCTAGGGGAGCACAGGGAAAGTGGCACTGGACTTGGTGCAGCACCACTTTCCATAAATCTGCCCCTAAATGTTTAGGCTGTCCGCAGAGCTGGGTTGGGTAGTTATAGGGGTTGGCCACAGGACCAGTCCGCGGTGGTGGTTGGATTAACGTATAATAATGAAAATTACTTTACATTAAAAAAAAACTGTAGAATTTCACTGAAAAAAACAAAAGTTACAAGGACATTATAGTTAGGAAATTGATAAAAAAAAAGGAAACAGAAATTCACTTAAAAAAACACAAAGGTTACAGGGACGTTATAGTTAGGCTCACACTTTAAACGTACCAAACCATAGAAATTCACCTGTTTTAGTTAAAGTTATCTCAAGTAACTATAACTTGTGCCCTAAGGTAACTATAACTCGTGCCCCCACCATGGACTGCTCATTACCCCACATAATACATCCCTCGTGACATCTTTGATAACATAATTGATAATATCACTGTAACATATGCAGTAAAATTATTTAGCAGAAAACTGTGCAAGGCGGGGCCCTGCGTTACAGTTACTTGAAATATCTAACAGGTGAATTTCTCTGGTTTGGTTTAAAATGTGAGTCTAACTACAACATCCCTGCAACCTTTGTTTTTTTTAAGTGAAAATATATATTACCTACTGGCAGTATATGCTATAACCACCCAACTCCACGCCACGCGTGGCCATGCGCATTGTGCAAGAATCAATCCTGCCCTGCTTATTTATCCAAGAGGAGGCCACATTTTGTGCAGAATTTCTACCCAACTGAGGTACTTTCTATTGGCTAAGTACTACATTGTTGGGTAAATGTATAGTGCCTCTCCTATTCTACAGCTGCCTGCCAGCTGAAGTCAAGGAAAGTAATCTTGATTTTCTCTAACTTTGTCTATGTGATTATTCTTAGAGTGTCTCAACCAGATAACTTTACAAGGTGCAGCTGCACAGAAAGCAATTTTTTTTTTTTTTACTTTTAGAAGAAGGATCTGTGGGGGGGAGAGGCTTAAAGTCTTCATGGTCCCAGCCTGTTCTCTACTCCCTGCGGGAGCTGACATAGTTCTTGCATGTAGGGAGCTGCTTTAAATGCAGCTTCTTGTGAGTGCGAGTAATAGTTTAATCTATTTCCCTGCCCACATGACAGCAGGCAGGGAAAGAGATGAAAACTCTGCCTTCAGCAAGCGGGTGAATTTTGACAGCTCCCGCCAAGCAAAAGCAAACAGCTACCTCCCGAGGGTGGGCACTTCAGGAGGTAACAGGAGCTGGTCCTTGGGGGTGGCTGTCCCCAGGGCCAAATATGGCACCAGGAGGGGGGCTGTGTGGCCCCACCTCCTTTGATTTCACAGGCCAGCCCTGAGACAGCCACCTCCATTTTGTGAGTTCAGCTTTTCCCTGCACCCTAATGGAGCACACTGATCAAGAAATCCTAGGAGACTGGTAAGAAACTCAGAGGTTTGTGGGATAGCTTGTTATTTGTTAAAAAGTGTTTGAACTGCTACCTGTGCCTATTTACTCTAGGCTCTCTGTGTTTGAGCCAGCTTGGCCTTTTAAAACTATTTTTTTCTTAAATGAGACTGTTTGAAATTTCCCTCCTAGTTTGTGACAAAAGACTGCATAAAGACAACTGCCCCCCCCCCCCTTTTGTTTAGAAAAAGGCTACATACACCTCAGTGGCTGACCAGAGTGTGTTTATGAGACTGCTTAATCTGTTTCTGAGATTTAAATTGTGTTTAGAAAGTGTGTGCACCACTTGTTTTTGCCCAGAAAAAAGCCAAATATCCAAATATCTGAGTGTGTAACAAGCAGTATTTCAGTGCTTTTCAATCTGTCCCTTACCTGGAAAGTAGACTCTGCTAGCTTGGAAGTGTGGGTTCTGCCTGTCTGTATCCAAGGAGATTCTGAATAGAGCAGCAGCTCCCTCCTCGCTCCCACAGGGGCTTGGTGATTGGCTCTCTAGCTCCCAGGCAACCTGAGCCCTCCTCTAGCCCCTGCACTGGGCCTTTAAGTTTGTGGAGGGAACCCCAAGACAGCCACCTCCAGTCCAGCTTTTCACTGCACCCTAATAGAGCCCAGTGATCAAGAAATCCTAGGAGACTGGTAAGAGCCCCGGACTTTTCTGTGAAATCTTGTTATTTGAAAAAAAGGGTTTGTACTCCCTCCCACAGGGGCTTGGCTTGCAGTTAACTTGGGCCTTACATACGTTTTAATTGGTTGTTGCATATGTTGTGATTGGTTGCCGGAACTAGTATTTCTGTGGGCTTAAGGATATGGGTTGGTGTGTGATTGGTAGTAGGGTTGGGATTCCTATTGGTTTGCGGTTTTAGGGTTAGTATTATGATTGGTAATAGGTTTGGGATTCCTATTGGTTTGTGGTTTTAGGGTTGGTGTTCTGACTGGTAGGGTTGGGACTGCTATTGGTTTGTGGTTTTAGGGTTACTGTTGTGATTGGTAGTCAGGACTAGGTGTGTGATTGGTTAATAGGGTTAGGTGTCCTATTGGCTCTAGGTTTTTAGGATTACAAATCTGATTGGTTAGGCTTGGGACTAGGTTTCTGTTGGCCAATAGGGCTATTGAAGCCAGGGCTCAGGGCATCTCCGCCCAGTGGTCGAGGCTAAGGGCGGATAGGACAAGGGCAGTTGCCTGTTTGGGCCTGAATGGCCCTAAGGCCAGAAATGCTGCCCAATTTTCCCATTTACCAGAAAGGACCCTATTCTCTCCACATCCAAATACAATATCAGCAAAGGCATCCAACTCATGCACCACAAACAAACCTTATACAGATTGCAATGTCTCATCAACCAGCACAAAACCCCACATACCACGCCTATACGCATATCCACCACAACTACAACATGACAACACTTCATTCTCACACCAAACACAACTCGGTCCATTCCCACAAACATGTCGTGCCATCACCCACACAACACAAAACTACATTATGCATTACTTTCAGCCATCCAGATACACACTCCCTGTTCAAACAACAGCACTATCCTCTATTTTCTCCTGCCAGACCACCTTTTATCACAACTATACCTAAACCCAGACTTCCAACACACCAACCACAAACACCCCCTCTTCACCAATTACACACAACCATACAATCCTTACACTCCACTCTACCACACATATTACCTCTTCCAGTGATCAAAACTAACACAAACACCCCTAGCCCTCATCTATCCCCTCTTACACACTTCTCAAAAACACAACACCCCCTATAATATTCTAATACCACTCACCAGCACTAACTCACATACAACTCCTTCACAGAAAACCACATTAATATCTCCTCTCACTATTCCACAAAACAAAACAAACCACACACATCAGCACATCAAAATAACACAAACGTTTATACTTTCCATCACACCCACCCTCATGGCTACACAAATAATACAAATTCCTCCGTAACTCTGCTCTCAAATCTTCACAAACATCTACCACAAGCACCCCATCACAGCAACATTCATTCACCGCCTCTCATCCATTGCACAATTTAGAGCCTTACATTATGATCCACATGCTCCTTCGCCATCCCTAACCCATACTCCTTCCACAGTAAACAGACACAAACAAAATAAACAACATGCCACTCTTAACTTCGCATCCCCTTGTCTACTGTACAATAAGTCTACTCTACAAAAATAATACACTCATCATGTCATTCTCAGCCACCAAGTCCACCACCAACACACACAGACTCAATAAAATGCCTTCTAAGCCTTCTGGAAGAGGAACACTATATAGAAAAACAGGACTATTGTGACCCTCATACAGTTATCACAACTAAGAACATACCTGCTACAATCTCCAAATATACTGCTCACCCTTCCCCAAAACAAACTGACACCACCACAAACACACATTTTCTAAACTGCCTGCTCATAAATGCCCATTCACTGCCAAAAAACAAGCACCACATCTACGACCTGCTCACTGACCCACAACCTGACTTAATATTCGTTACAAAATCATGGTTGAGAGATGACATGGCCCCACTGTTGCATGATGCCCGTCCTCCAGGCTATCAAACCATCACACAAAACTGTATAGGCAAGAGAGGAGGTGGACTAGCTATTATATTCAAACAAGCAATAAAGCTCTGTAAAACAGACATTTCCATACAAGGTTGTGAGGCCCTCCTCACCAGATGCAACCCTACACCAACTTCCTCCTTTAACTTTCTCCTCCCCTACAGACCTCCACCTAACAACTCAACATTCCCAGACATTTTTCTAGATACAGTCTCAAACCTGATAACATTATACTCAAACCTATGTATTCTTGGGGACCTTAACAGGTTTGACAAACCCAATATACCCCATCCAAAAACTATTACCACTGGCCTAGTCACATTGAACCTACATCAGATTGTACCCAATCCTACGCACATTGCTAGACACATCCGAGATGTCATTTTTCCAAACCCTAAACTAGTTGACCGTTCAAAGCATCACGCCAATCACATAGTCAGACCACCATTTGGTAACTTTCCGACATATAACACCACAAATCAACACACCCCATAGCACCTTACATACATACATGCACCTATCGACCATGGAGCAAACTCAATGTTGAAGACTTAGACACACAACTAACAGCCAACACAGATCTAGACACAATAGTGGCTACAGGAAGCTTTTGATATCCTTATACCACTGAGAAAAACTAAACAGAGAAAACCAGCACCTTGGAGAAACACAGAACGTAAAAAGATAAAGCAACAAATCAGAAGGCTGCAACGGACCTGGCACAAAACAAACATTCAAGAGCAACTTCAGCTACACAAACTAAACAGAGTATACAAATCATCCATGAAAAAGGTACCACTCAGCCAGAATTCTAAATGCTAAATTTGCACACACAAAAAAATGTATAAAATTCTCAATGAATTTCAAAAAACTAAATGCATGGAAGGAAGTCATCCCACTACTCCAGATTTCACAAACAAACTATCAACTCATTACACAACCAAGGCAGACACATTGGACTCCTATTTAAAACAGAAGAAAACCATCAGCACCAACCCGATTTCTAAAATCCCTTTCAAGATTAAACCAACCCAGCCTCTGCACTCAAACAAATATCACAAGGTGAATTAATGGATTTGGTCAAAACAAGCAGGCCTTTTGGCTGCGCTTCTGACCCTTGTCCACCACACATCTTCAAGAACTTTCTTTTATCTACTTCTTCTGCCACACCTGTAAGAAGAATCATCAATAATTCTCTAACTGCACAAACTTTTCCCAAAGATCTGAAAAAGGCATACATTCGTCCGTTATTGAAGAAAATAAACCTGGACCCTCATGACCCCAACAAATACAGACCAACTACAAATGGACATTTCCTGGGCAAACTGATAGAAGGAGCAGCATTCGCCCAGATGTCACAATTCAGTGAAGACAACTATATACTTTTACTTTCCTGGTTTCCGCCCAGGAAGAGGCACTGAATCAGCACTCATAGCAATCTGGGATGATCTTAATAACACAGTCGACTGCAATAGAGTTGTGGCAGTACTTCTTTTGGACCTCTCGGCTGCTTTTGTTACCTATTACCATGACACCTTAATTCAAAGACTCCACAAAGCCGGCATAAAAGGGACTGTTCTCAACTGGATTACATCCTACCTTCAAAACAGAACTAATATTATCTATTCTCCCCCCTTCTCATCCAACCCATACCTCACTAAAGCAGGGGTACCCCAAGGATCAATCATCTCACATATGCTTTTCAACATCTACATGATGTTATTACCACAACTGATCAATGATTTTCAACTGACACGCTACAACTATGCAGATGACACACAAATACTACTTAAATTGGAATGTCCCAAAGACATTCCAATTTCTATTACAACAAATCGTCAGTTGCCTCAGAGCCGTTGATCAGTGGATGACGTGGAGCAATCTCAAACTGAATGCTTCCAAACAGAAATACTCACATGTGGTGACTGGAAAAATTATGACCCACTGTGTGCCTGGCCTTACGATCTGGGACCACCTCCTCAAGCATCCAAGGAAATTAAATACCTTGGAATTACCATCGACTCCAAGTTAACAATGAATGCCCAAGTGGACAAATTAGCATGATCAAGCTTCATCACCTTGAAGACTCTGCAACGCATCTCCCCCCACCTCGGATAATCACACAAGGTGCAGGCTACTATCTCGCTTGTACTATCCAAACTGGATTAGGCCATTGGGCTCTACCATGGATCATCTCTATCTATTATGAAAAAACAACAACATATTCAGAACTCAGCTGCCAGGCTACTATTACATGTAAAGCCACAAGCCCAAATTGCCCCTGCCATGAGAGCACTACACCGGTTAGTGGTTGCCAGAAGATCCACCTTCAAGTTGCTGTGTATCACCCACAAAGCAATATATGGAACAGGACCGCTTTTCATCAGAAACAAAATAACCAAATACATTCAAGAAAGAAACCTCCACTCAAACACCACCATACAAAAAAAAGAGAATAAGTGGTACATCCTTCGCTGTTCTAGCAGCCAAACCTTGGGGGTCATTGCCCCCAAATATAAGATCCACGGATAACTTGCCTTTCTTGCCTTTAGAAGACTACTCAAGAGTTGGTTCTTTTCTTCATGACCACCATATTCAAACAGCAATGGACTGCATATGCCTGTGTTGATAAATATTTATAATCTGATTATGTGTATATTCTAGATATGTGTAATTCTTTAAGAACAATGTTTAGTTATTATTTCATAATAATACATTATACACATACTCTTTAAGCCTGTTTAACAAATGTATTTTTTATCACGGTTTTATATATATATATATTTTTTTTACTCACGGTTAAACATATATATATATATAGATAGATATATATGTGTTTTTTATTCTATGCCTTTCACGTTCATAGGTGATGGTATAGCACCTAGATAAGTTGTTATATTAGATACTTATGAATCCCTGCTTTCTTTTTTATATCACAATGAGCACCATTTTTTTTACTATTTAGCAGCAAGCATTTCGTTATTGAAAAATTGAGGAAAGATAAATGTTATAAAAGTACACTTATTAATTAACATCAAATATTGCAAATCTTGAAAGTCTGTGTTTATACAACTTTACTTCTCATATTATTTCACCTCTTAATATATTCCTTGCACATATATTCCTTTACTATATATTTACATAGCTTATTACTGTAGTCCTACTGTACAAGAGAATAAATAAAATTAAATCTATATTTAAAATTCTAAAATAAATAAAATTAAATAAAATAAATACTAATATAAATTCTACTCTCTCGTAAGCTTTACTCTGTCTCCCAATCAACCTACGTCTCTATCAATCTATCCTCCATCCCCACTCTGACTCATCCAAAACCCATTCTGCTACTTTGATCTCCAAAATAACCCTGGCTAAGCTCTTCCCTCCTCTACTGCATTTAGCTCACCCCAAACCTGTTTACTACTATGATCTCCTAAACAACCCTAGTAAATTCTCCCTCATTTTTCTCACCTTTGGCTCATCCAAAACCCCTTCTGCTATTGTGATCTCCCTAACCCTTTCCAGACTCTTCAATCCTCCATCTCCCATTTACTCATCCCAAACCTCATCCTATTACTATAAACTCCCAATTAACACTTCTGGATTTTTCACTCCTTTATCCTTCCATTACTCTAGTCAATCCAACTAACAAACTCACATATCCTTTGCTCAAAGTAAATCATACTAATACTAATTCTGTACTTATAGTCCCCTATAGTAATCCACCACTAATTCCTCTTCATTTCAGATAGTGTCAAAATAAAATATGTCCCAGCTATATCATTCTCCAACTCCAAACACAACACTACCCCTATTACCAAAAATGAACAAAATAGTATGTGTATCAGAAAGGAAAAGGTTACTCAGTCAGGCATTCCCCAATCAGACATGTACTTGTGCCTCTGGGGTCCCATCGAGTTGGCTGTACAGGTACAGAGCTTCTCTGGCAAAGAGCTCCAGCTTCTTCTTGCTGAAGGCAGGGGCCCAGTCACCTGCTTTGCCCGGAATCCTGGCTTCCAGAGGCCAGTAACAGCAACAAAAAAGAGGAGGTCTTGATGACTGAGGTGTTAGGAGGCAAGTGAGTGTTTTTTCACGACGTGGCGTAAAAGTACACAGTGGACGCCATCCGTGACGGAGACAGACACAGCCATTGGCTTTCGTGCATATCCGTCACACCTTAGCTTATGGCAGGAACCGCAGTGGAGGGTACCACCTACTGTGCAGTCAACTTCTGCTATGGGGTAGCCAATGCCCTGACAGCAATGTCAGGCATCTGCCATTTTTGAGTGTGAAGCTGCACATTTTTCCATTGTTAGTGCGTCACCAGCTCTCAAAATGGAGGCTAGTGTATACACAAATATAAGATACAAACAACACTTTTCTTGGCAAGATATGACACAAAAAATGTGAACTGTGCCTGTGTTTGACAACAATAGCTTTATAGGAGAAGTACTACCTCCATTGACTGTATTTTAGAAAACAATCTAAAAAAATTATATTTCAAAAATATTTTTGATTTCTAAATATTTGATGGTAATCTGCGTACAGATATTAATTACCCAATGACATTTCTCCTGTTACCAAGAAGTCAGATGTGTGTTGACATTAAAAGTGTGGTGTGACCATTTCATCTAATATTTTCTTTTCTATCCATACAGACGTCTGAGCAATGGTTAGAAGGTAACAGCCTCAGGTGTTCTGTCCACCATGGAGGAAAGGGATGTCACCAAGCAATATCGTCTAAATAGGCAAACTATCCTTGATTTGTGTTAACAGTTGGAGCCTGATCTCCTGCCCCACAATATGAATCAAACAGCCATAAGACCAATAGTGAAACCCATGGCAGTACTGCATTTTGTTGCCCCACACCTTTCAGTGCACTGTGGCAGTATCTGGAGGCGTGTCCCAACCAACTCTCAGTGGTGTGCTACTGGAAGTCTTTGCTCCCTTGATGAAACACAACAGCTACATCCAATTCCCACATCCACAGGATTTGGCCACCGTGAAGGAGGAATGTTAAGCTTTGGGTGGAATACCTCAAGTGGTTGGAGCAACAGATGGCACGCATATTGCCTTGGTGCCACCACACACAAGTCAACAGGTCTATCACAATCAGAAGAACTTCTATTCTATCAATGAGCAGGTTTTCTACTTACCTGACTTATACATCTCAAATGTGTGGGCCCACTTCTCTGGGTCAACACATGATTCATTCATACTACGTAACAGCAGCATACCCATGCAGATGTCACAACTTGGACCTGCGAGGGCCTGGCTTACAGTACAGTAAGACTTGATGATCTTTTGCCTGAATCTTAGTTTAGGACGGTACAATGGCTTGATATGTGAGTAATCTGTTGATGTATTGCTTCCGTGTAGGAGACTCAGCATATCCTAACTGACCGTGGGTATTGGCACCGCTGAGGAATCCAATAACAATTCCAGGGAAAGTCCGCTTCAGTGAGGCCCATAGAAGTACAAGGAGGCCAGTAGAGCAGGGTTTCGGGCTTCTCAAAGCGAGGTTTAGGTGACTTGAAAAGACCGGTGGAGCCTTCCTCACGGTGTGCCAAATAAAAATTGCCAGATGCATTCTCCATAACATTACTGTGCGGAGGAACATTGCTGTAATTGCAGAAGAGGGAGACTGCGATGAGTCCCTGGTTGATGATTTTGAAATGCCCAATGAAGCCGACAGAGGTGAAGAAGGAGTTGACTTAGTCAAGAAGTGATTGACCACATCTTCACCTGAGTGTAAGTTTACATTTACAAACTGTAAGCACCAATGTCAGAACACCTTGTGACATAGGGCACATATCTGTCTGCAATGGCAATTTGTTGGGAATGGTCACTGCAGGAAAGTTCAAGGCAAAGATGTTAATGGATCGGAGTTCCCCTACATTGACTACTGTGGTCATAGATTAACTGGTTTGTGCTAGGTATGTGTGTCCTTATGACTTGTCAATTGAGATCACTTTAATATGGGGTAAGATTAATGTTCCTTTGTGATTCTGTTTCAGGGTCCTTCACCATGTCATCTTCATCTGGACATTTCAGAGTGGTGATATTGGCTGTGATATGTTGCTGTTTGGAAGTACAACATGAACACGTGTTGATCCTGGTACAAAAACCCACTTTGGATGGACAAATCGTTCCCAGAGGCAGCGTGCACTCGGAGAGTATGGAAGTTCAGAGGGTTGTATCAGACCTGTTTCTGTGCGACGGTGCCATCACGGCAACATGTGCCATTTGGCTTGCTCAGACCATATGTGTATGTAAAGCCCCAGCATACTGTTCTTCCTTCACATTGGCTAAATCTTCAATTTTTGGACAGTGGACGTAGCTGTTGATGTGTTTTCTCATAGGTGATTGAACTTTTTGCTAGCACACTGATTGGTGAATGTGTCATTGCACCAGAAACCACCACAGTGTCCTGTAATGGTCATGTGGTCTCAAATGTTGGTACTGCCATGCTGTAGACTATTGGTGTTATTTGTCTAGGATTCATCTTGTGGGGGCAGGATGTATGGCTCCAAATGAGGATGTATGGCTCCAAATGAGGACCTGCATCAGTGATTGTTTGCCTATTTTATTTGATAACCCTCCATTATCCCTTTTCTCCAATGTGTCAAGGTTCTGGAGCGTATAACCCTGAAAGGCACACACTACTGGGATTAGGCCTGGTTACTGAAACCCTATTTCATTACTACAAGGACTTGATGCCAACAAATGTATGTTCCGGATACATTCTGAGATGAGTTTGATTTCATTGAATACATTGGTTAGCACTTTCCCTCTATGTAACATTTTTAAAATAAATGTTCAAAAGAATTGACAACATGATGGTGAAAGACAGACATGATAAACGAAAGTCCACAAATAATCCAACAAGAGTCTTGTAGCCTGTGTCCATGACATTTATTATCATGACACAAATAAAGAGTAAGGGTAATCAAAACACAAGATGAAATAAACAAAAAGAGTCTATTGTGGTGGATGGAAGCCCGGAAGTAGAGCCAAAAACAGTTTGGAATCCAATGTCTAAAATACAGATGTCCTCAAGTTGGAAAGTAGCCTCTTTCCAGCTGGGTTACCCCCACGTTTGGCCTGTTTGTCAGTGTGTTTGACTGAGTCTTCTGGGATCCTGCTAATCAGGACCACATAATTATGCTCTCTCCCTTACATTATGGTTGTTGCATACTGGTAACCCAATATTTCACCCACAATTGGCATACTGGTGATCCCTTATAAGCCCCTAGTATAAGGTACTTAGGTACCCACCGCATTTGGGGTTCCAGGGGATCCCTATGGGCTGCAGCATATCTTTGCCACCCGTAGGGAGGCCATGCAAAGGGTTCTGCAGGACTGCCATTGCAGCCTGTGTGAAAAGGTGCAAGCACCCTTTCACTGCCATTTACACTGCACCAGGGCACTTATAAGTCACCCCTATAGCAGGCCCTCCAGCCCTGAGGGCATGGTGCAGAGTACATGTGTGTGAGGGCACCCCTGCACTAGCAGAGCTGTCCCCACGACCTCCAGGACAATTTTCCCGGACTTTGTGAGTGCAGGGATGCCATTTTACGCCTGAACTGGACTTAGGTCACTTCTATGTCCAGCTACATAATGGTAACTCAGAGCATAGGCATGTTTGGTATCAAACATGTTGGGATCATACCCAAGGCTTTTGCAAGCATTGGTTTTATGATCCCATGCACTCTGGTGGCTCCTTAGAGGACCCCCAGTATTGCCATTACAGCCTTTTGGGTTATCCAGGCAGCCCCAGCTGCTGCCACCTCACAGACCGGTTTCTGCCCTCCGGTTGCTTGAAAAGTTCAAGCCCAGGAAGCCAGAACAAAGGATTTCCTTTAGGAGAGGGGTGTTACACCCTCTCCCTTTGGAAATAGGTGTTACAGGCTTGGGAGGGGTAGCCTCCCCAAGCCACTGGAAATGCTTTGAAGGCCACATTTGGTGCCCTCCTTGCATAATTCAGTCTACACCATTTCAGGACCCCCAGTCCCTGCCCTGGTGCGAATCTGGACAAAGGAAAAGGGAGTGACCACTCCCCTGTCCATTACCACCCCAGGGGTGGTGCTCAGAGCTCCCCCAGAGGGTCCCTGGGTTTTGCCATCTTGGATTCCAAGTTGGTAGGGAACTCTGGGAGGATCTGAGTGGCCAGTGCCATCAGGTGACATCAGAGCCCTTCCCTGATAGGTGCTTACCTGTTTAGCTGACCAATCCCCCTTTCAAGGCTATTTAGGGTCTCTCCTTTGGGTGGTTCATCAGATTCGGATTGCAAGACTCCAGCAGGAATCCTCTGCATCCTTCACTTCAACTTCTCACTGAATAAAATGCACCTGGATCCTCCAGAAACTCTACAAACTGCAACAAAGAAACAAAGATGCCTTCTGCAACATTGTATCTTCAGCTCCTGCCAGCAACTGCAACTGTTTCCCGGTCGTGCATCCTCAGAGGACAGCCTGTCTTCAGCCTGCACCAGAAGAGCGAAGGAATCTCTCTTGGGTTGAAGAAGTCACTCCTCAGCTTCAGCAGGCACCTACCACGACGGCGACCGGCGGCATGGATCCCCTCTCCCGACGAGCTGCGTGGATCCTGCATCACGGGTGGTGGACTGAAGTGGTCCTGACGTCACCCTGTCCATCTCTGATAGAGGTAAAAGCTTGCCTACCCAGACAAGAAGTACCCCTGTTCACCGCAAGTTTTGGAGTTACCAAGGCTTGTTGGCATCCTTCCACAAAGTTCTTCGTGCACCGTGCAGCTCCGGCCCCAGCACTCTATCCTGCGACGCACATCTTCCGGATTAGTTTTCCGGCAGCGTGGAAGCCTTTTTTGTAGTGCTGCGTGGGCCTCCTTTTGCACCTTCTTTGTCCCTATGCTGTGGGACTCGTGTGCCCACTGCCTGGTCTTCTGTGGGCTCTCTGAGTTGCTAAGAGCCCCCTCTGACTCTCCCTTCTGGGTAGAGTCTACCTGGTCCTTCCTGGTCCAAGGCAGCGCCATTTTCTGCTAACTGCGAGATTTGCATATACCAAGGCTTGTTGGCGAAGCAAACCAGACCGCAATCCTCCATTCGGCGTGCAACTTCATTTGTACCAACCAAGAACCCGAATCCGTCTTCTTGGGTGCAGTACGGACTGTTCTTTTTCACCAATGGTTCTTCTTTTGCACCTTCATCCGGGTTAGCTGGGGCTCCTGTTCTCCCTGGACTCTTCTGTGCTTCTTGGACTTGGTCCCCTTCTTTCACAGGTCCTCAGGTCAAGGAATCCACCGTTGGTGTCTTGCAGTCTCTTCTGGTCGTTTCTGTGTGTGCTGGGAAAGTTACTGTGCTTTACTCCTGCTTTCCTGGGCTCTGGGGTGGGTTCTAGTACTTACCTTTTGTGTTTTCTAGTACTCCCAGTGGCCCTCTACACACTACACTTACCTAGGTGGGAAACTGACATTCACATTCTGCTTGCTTAGTATATGGTTTGTCTTCTCCCTAGGTCCATTTCTAGCTACTGTGATTTTCATTATTTGCACTGTTTTCTAACTATTTTTACGCCTATTTCTGCATACTAGTCTATATAATTCGTATATTACTTACCTCCTAAGGGAGTGTAGTCTCTATGGTATTTTTGGCACTTGTGTCACCAAAATTAAGTACCTTTATTTTTGTAACACTGGGTATTTTCTTTCATGTGCGCGACTACAGTGGTATTGCATGAGCTTTGCAGGTCTCCTAGATAAGCCTTGGCTGCTCACCCACAGCTACCTGTAGAGAGCCTGGCTTCTAGACACTGCCTACATTTCACTAATAAGGGATAACTGGACCTGGTATAAGGTGTAAGTACCCTAGCTACCCACTATTTACTACGCCGGCCTCCTAAACTTCAGAAAAGGTAAATATGACCTTAAATAGTCCACAAAGTGAATGGTAGACACATATAGGAAGACACTTGGTTCTGCTTCTCTTGGAGTTGTTGGTCTTACCATGCTCTCATGCTGGTCCAGATGACCATCCCTTCGAGGAAGGTGTGTGGGGGGGGGGGGGGGGGGGGGGAGCAAAGGTGAAGGGACTGGGGTGGTGGTGGTAGGAGCAGGATCCTCATGTGGCAGGGCCTCTCTATCTGTGGCTGGCAGTGGTGTTTACTTTGCCCAAATGTGGAAGGACTACAGACAGAGGCAGATGGAATGGAAAAAGCCCTGCACATATTGTGGTAAATGTCAAATAGCACCCTAGTTAGGGAGCTATTTTCTTTTCTTTGTGGTTCTGTAGTTCCAAGATGTGCTCCCTCTGCACCTCCTTGATTTACCTGAGCTCACTTACAACCTGGGCCATCATGTCTTAGGACTGTTGGACTGATCCCAAGAATTGGTCAATGGTGGTCAAGCTGACAAAAACCCCAGTGGCCTCCCTTGGCTGGCCACAGTTTCCCTCCCATAACCCATACCCCAACTAGCCTGTCCCCTTGAGGAAGTACCTCATCACACTGGGTCCTGGCAGAACTGGAGGCTGTGCTGTTGGTGTTTCAATAGCAGACAGGACTGGGGGGCACAGGATTAGTGTGTACCTCCTCTGTGTACAGGAAGTGGAGGTGTGCTTGAGCGGAGAGGTTGTTGCTGTTGTGGTAGGATGTGTAGGTTTGGGCTGAGTTTGACTCACTGGAGCTGTCTGGCCAGACAGACCAGTTTCTGCTAATGATCCTGACTTGCAGCATTGGAGTCCTCACTAAAGGCTTGCTCCTGGTTTTGAGTGGAGGTGTCTTGGCTGGCAAATGGTGCTGGACTGGGCTGGGTGTTTGGACCTGTGAAGGTTACAGAGAGTATGTATTAATATATAGTTTGTACATTTTATGTGTCTTAGTCTTCAAAAGGGCCAACCTAACAACTAGAAAGAGAGTGACAGGCTAATTAGGCCTTTGTGTGATTTTTATAATTTTACACATGAAGCCTTATTTACACAGATGACAACTCCAGTGCTGACGTTGTACAGATGTCCTGAAATGCAAAAGTGTTATTTCATATTTGTAGGTTACATGTGACAGACGTTCAACCTAACACAGTGGTGAGCGGACCGATGTACTGGATCATTAGAATCAAAGTGGTTCATAATACACATAAAATTGTATTTGGTCATCATATGAACAGTGCAAAACGTGTGTGGCTACTAATTTTTTCCCCCATGCCATACACATTTAAGGATTTCTTGGATTCAAAACACAATGACTAATGTAAGCATTTTCATCAATTCACTGTAGCTATGAGCAGGTGTCACCATGACTCAGGTACACAAGAAGTGATATTTAGATCAATTAGGTGACATGGTGACTAATAATTGCACTAGTGTTTAAAATGTGTGGGAATATGGAAGTAAAGGTTGGTGGAACAACAATACACTGCACTATTGTTTTTCAGATCCAAAAACAGTGCATCATGGTAGTTGTAGTCATCTGTTTACACCACAGACAATACTTGTTTGAAGAGCAAGTTACACATATCACTTTCCATGACTATGTGGGAGACAAATACACGTTTGCAGCATGTACACACGTGGATATGATGTAAATACGAGAAGATATCACTTAGAAACACTATACTCTCCTGTGAAAATGGATGCAGTTTTGGACCTCTTTTTGGAAGCACAACATACATTGATAGAAAGTAATGGGCATTGCAAATGCAAGGGATGATCCATTGGGAACCCCACACACACAATCAGACTATGCATATTGCACATTGTTAAAAGAAGAGCTACAACCATGCTGCCAGTAATTTGTATGACACAATGGCCCTCATTACATCCCTGGGGGTCAAAGACCGCCAGGGCTGTTTTGAAGGTTGCAGCGCCAACAGGCTGGCGGAGCAATCTCGGGTATTACGACTGTGGCGGAAGCGCTGCAGTCCGCAGTGGTCCCAGCGGATTTAATCCTCGCTGCCCAGGGGATTATGAGTCCCCTTCCCGCCAGTCTTTTCATGGCGGTAGGAACCGCCATGGAAAGGATGGCAGAAAGGGGAGTTGCGGGGACCCTGCCTTTGGCATGGGCCCCTTGGCACAGCCCCATAACGCTTTTCACTGTCTGCACAGCAGACAGTGAAAAGCGCGACAGGTGCAACTGCACCCGTCGCATGGCCGCAACACCGCCGGCCCCATTTGGAGCCGGCTCCGATGTTGCGGCGGACATCCCCGCTGGGCCGGTGGGCAGAAACTCGTTTTACGCCCGCCGGCCCAGAGGAGATGGCTTAATGGCCACCATGGGAGTGCGGCCGCCACGGCGGTTACAACTTGGCAGGCGCCAAAGTTGTAATAAGGGCCAATATGTTTTGGGTAGTCAAAATTATACATGTTTTGCTAAGGTTGTTGCAGCATCCTTAACGTCTAACTTAAGGACAGGACTCCACTAGTAAGACATAAATAGGCTTAACTTACCAGTCTACACTCCACCAGGGATTCCAGTCAAGCCTTCAGGATGTAGGATCTGCAAGACGTCCTCCTCCCAGAGAAACAGTTGTAATGGGGAGGGGAGAACCACCATCAGTCCTCTGGTACTCCAAGAGACACTTGGAAGCCAGTGAACGGACTTTTCCCCACAGGTCATTCCACCTTTTCATAATTTCTTCCTGTGGACGCAGACTAATAGTTGCAGCATTCACTCTGTGAACTATTCTGGTCCACATTTGCCTCTTCTGGGATATGGTAGTATTTTGGAATTGTGCTCCAAACAATTGTGGCTCTACTCTATAATGATTTCATCCACCATGACAGACATCTCTGCCTCTATGAAACTGGGTTTTCTCCTCCCTGCCATTGTAAATTTTCTCTAAACAAATCTAGTGCTCAAAAACGAAGTGTACTGAAGTAAAGCCAATTTAATAAAAAGCACAGAGGAAGAGGAAAAGAGAAACAAACTGTCTCCTGTGTTGTGAACTCTGCTGGCTCTCTGGTCTACTGCAATGAGAAGGAAAAGTATCATGCACTGAAATGGAGTGTGCTTTATAGTGTGTTTTGCAGGTGTTCACAATTGTCCAAGTTACAATAGGTGTGGACTGATAGCATCCGACCAATGGCCACATACATAGTACTATACTGAACGGGTCCTGCGACGGACTCCTGCGGTAATGGGCCCACCACCAGCACAACTGTGTGATCTAAATAGGTGTGGCGGGATGCTGCCGTCAAGCCACTGGAGTCCGCTGCGGGATGCAGCTGGGGTGAATGAGTACACTCTCTCATGCGGGTCTTTGGCTTAGGCACGGTACATCTAAATATGGTGGGCGGAATTCCGCCAAAGTTTTTCGGGCCCGCTGCAGCTTGGCAGTAATACCGCTAAGATCTAAATTGGCCCTTAGGGTCTCATTTGCAAAGCCGTAGGAGCACGCTGTGCCACTGGAGAGTCATTTATTTTTACGTTCCAGTGGTGCAGTGTGCCGTCCCATATTTACAAGGCCACGCAAAGCCACCGTGCATGGCTTTTCAAGGCCATGTAAATATTGCCCCCTTTCACGCATAACACTGCGTGAAAGGGGCATTCCATGGGTGTTGTGTGGGGGTGTATCCATGCAACACCCATGGAACACAAAGGAATCTGACGCATTCCTAGATCTACTATTCTGGGAATGCGTCAGTTTCCTACACCCCCACAGAGATGGTAAATGAGTGATGCAAGGGGGAGAAATATTTTATTGCTCCCCATTTTTTCCTCTATGTGTGCTGCATTCTGCAGCACACATAGAAAGAGGAAAACACCTCATGATTGTTTTTTGCAGGAAGGGGTGCCTTCCTGCACAAAAACAATCATGCCCAAAAAACAGGCACAACTGCACCACGGTGCAAGAGTGCCTGGATTGGCGCATGGCAGCAATCTGTGCACCAGCGCAGAGGGAGAGGACAGAAGTGCGCCCTATCTTGTAGATACAGCACATTTCTGCCCTTTCCCAGTGGTGCATGGTGGGGCAGCAAGGTATTTGCTGCCCCCCTGTGCAACAGGCCTCGTAAATGAGGCCCTACGGGGCTGAGTTACAAGCCCCTTGCGCCACTGGTGCTTCAGTATTTATATGGGAAAAAATAACACGCCCCTTTAGGTTTAGGGATGAGTTTTTTTATTTTTTACGTTAATGGAAATTTGGGGGGTGGGGTACAAAGTTCTTTCATTTTTGCCAGTGGTAAGGAGTTTTTAGGGTTCAGGGAGCAGTAGAGTTCATTCATAGTGAGGGTTTTAGAGTTCAGGGATGGGCAGAGTTTAGAGGTAGAATGGTGTTTTTAGGGTTCAGAGTCGGGGATGATTGTTTTTGTGCAGGAATGCACAACTCACACAACAGCCTTGCAGACCATAACTCGCACACAAAATGCAATGCTTAGGACCTCACCCAACCTAGTGACAGACGCACGTACATATGTCACTGTTAGAAATGGGGTCTCTGGTTGGCAGTCAGTTTGCACTCCTTCCAAGCAGGGTCCCTCACTCTAGTCAGGGTAAGGGAGATACACGCCTAGGCTAACCCCCTGCTCACCACCTCGGTACCTTTGCACAAGTAGTCAGGCTTATCTTAGAGGCAATGGGTAAAGTATTTGTACCAATACACACAGTAACACAGTGAAAGGACTACAAAATTGACACAACACCAGTTGAGAGAAATAGCCAATATTTATCTAAATAAAACAAGACAAAAATGACAACAATCCAACATACACAAGCAAAGTTATGAATTTTTAAAGTAAAAAGAGTCTTAATCCTTAGAAATCAATGGATGCGTTGTTTTTACACAAAGTACTTGGTTTGCGTAAAAAATAAAGCCACAACGGGTGAGCATGCAACAGAAAAGTCAGCGATGCGTTGATTCCGTACTTGCAAGTAAAGCCATGCTTCGTTTCTTCTCCTGTTGGGTAGGCAATGTGTCATTTTTCTCTCCTGCAGAAGAGTGATGAGTTGTTTTCCGGACAGGCAACCTCGGATCTGCGTAGGTTCACTGAGGTTTTGACACCCAGTGACAATACGTGTGAAATTCCGGCGCACGGTGATGAAGAGCCGCACTGTGCGGGTGATGCGTCGATTTTGGCAGCAGAACACGGGTGTTGGATCAATTTCCCAGCCGCGATGCAGGTGGTGCGCCAATTTGTCAACTGTGAAGCAGGTGCTAGGTTGATTTTTCTCCTGCACGGCTCCTGTGCATGAATTTCAGTCTTGGTTCAACCAGCTTCTCTTTTCAAAGGCCTAGGGACTCGATTAGGCACCACTTGGGCAGGGTAGAAATCTCAGCAAGAGAGTCTGGGTGCTGGCAATGGAAGTCCAAGCTCTTGAAGACTCTTCACAAACAGGAAAACACAGCAAAGTCCAGTCTTTGTCCTCTCTAAGGCAGAAGCAGCAACTGCAGGCCAACCCAGCAAAGCACACTAACAGGCAAAGGGGCAGTACTCCAGCAATTCTCCTTGGCAGAGCTTCCCCTGGGTTCCAGAAGTAATCTGCATATCTGGGATTTTGGGACCACTACTTATACCCCTTTCTACCTTTAAAGTAGGCAAACTTCAAAGGAAAGTCTCTGTTGTTGACAAGATCCTGCCTTGTCCAGGCCTGGCCCCAGACACACACCTGAGGGGTTGGAGATTGCATTGTGTGAGGGCAGGCACAGCTCTTTCAGGTGTAAGTGTCAGCTCCTCATTCCCCACTCTAGCCCAGGAGACTCATCAGGATATGCAGGCTACACCTCAGCTCCCTATGTCACTGTCTAGTAGAGATTCACAAACAGACCAACTGTCAGTCTGACCCAGACATGGAACACAGAAGCAGGCAGAGGCACAGAATGGTTAAGCAAGAAAATGCCCACTTTCTAAAAGTGGGATTTTCAAATTGACAATCTAAAACCCAATTTTACCAAAAGATGTATTTTTAAATTGTGAGTTCAGAGACACTAAAGTCAATCTATATCTGCTCCCAATGGGAAACTGCACTTAAAAGATATTTAAAGGCAGTCCCTATGTTGACCAATGAGAGAGATAGGCCTTGCCACAGTAAACACCGCATTTGGCAGTACTTCACTGTCAGGACATGTAAAACATGTCAGCACATGTCCTACCTTTAAAATACACTGCATCCTGCCCATGGGGCTACCTAGGGCCTACCTTGGGGTCCCCTTACATGTAAAACAAGGGAAGGTTTGGGACTGGCAAGTGGGTACACTTGCCAGGTTGAACTGGCAGTGACACAGCAGTGGCAGGTCTGAGCCATGCTTACAGGGCTACTCGTGGGTGGCACAAACAGTGCTGCAGACCCACCAGTAGCATTTGATTTACAGGCCCTGAGCACTTCTAGTACACTTTACTAGGGACTTACTAGTAAATCAAATAGGCCAATCATGGAAAAGCCAATTCCATACAGTTTACAGAGAGCACTTGCACTTTAGCACTGGTCAGCAGTGGTAAAGTGCCCAGAGTACCAAAAACTAGCAAAAACTAAGTCCAGCACACAGTCAAAACACAGGAAGCAGAGGCAAAAAAAGACAGGGGAGATGGCACCAAGGATGCAAGGTCTAACGGTCACAAATAATCTTACAGCTGTGTTAAAAAATCACATTACCATTAACACTATAAATGAGTAGGCTATGAATGTAATATTATTTAGTAGTTTGAGTATTTTAGGTGTTGTTACTTATGGTCATAACTATTGTGAGGTCTTGCATTTAGTGAACATCCCACAATGGGTGGAATGCATATCCAAACTCATTTATAGAATCCGGAAACAGACGGTTATAAACTTTGAAAACTTTTTTTCCCACTATGGAATTTACAATAATAGCCCATCTTCTCATTCTCAGTTCTGGAATTCTTCTCCCATTGTGCAGTTCCTTTTGTTGCCCCTATAGTAGAGTGTAGAGATGCCCAGGTGCGGATTATATTCTTCCACTTGCTTCAGCACCTCTGGAGCAGAAGTTGGGGCGTTTCTGATCTCTAGCATCCTTTTTTTGTCTCTTCTGTCAGAAACTCCCATACCCCTTGTCGTGTGTCAACTTGAAGTGTCCATGCAAGGTTGATGTTCTGAAGGAGTATGTTTCTACGGCTGTCTGCTAAGCTTTTGGTAACATGCTTTGACAGTAATCTGGCTAGCATTCCGCTTCTTTCTCAGTTAATATGTGGAGAATTCCTACACATTATTGTGTTTCCCCACATGTCCACTGCCCTTAAGCTGTTTGGTTTCTTCTTCCTCCTCTAAAGCAGCAGAGGATGGTCCAAGAATCTCTCTTTCTCTTTTTGAGCCACGGCGTTCCCAATTAGAACTGTGAATGTAGGAAAATGGCTCCCTGTTGCAGTTACCCCCCACTTTTTGCCTGATACTGATGCTGACTTGACTGAGAAGTGTGCTGGGACCCTGCTAACCAGGCCCCAGCACCAGTGTTCTTTCACCTAAAATGTACCATTGTCTCCACAATTGGCACAGCCCTGGCACCCAGATAAGTCCCTTGTAAAAGGTACCAGTGGTACCAAGGGCCCTGTGACCAGGGAAGGTCTCTAAGGGCTGCAGCAGTGTGTTGTGCCACCCTAAGGGACCCCTCACCCAACACATGCACACTGCCATTGCAGATTGTGTGTGTTGGTGGGGAGAAAAAGGCAAAGCCGACATGGCATCCCCCTCAGGGTGCCATGCACACAAAATACTGCCTGTGGCATAGGTAATTCACCCCTCTAGCAGGCCTTACAGCCCTTAGGCAGGATGCACTATACCACAGGTGAGGGCATAGCTGCATGAGCAATATGCCCCTACAGTGTCTAAGTCTATTCTTAGACATTGTAAGTACAGTGTGGCCATATTAAGTATATGGTCTGGGAGTTTGTCAAAACGAACTCCACAGCTCCATAATGGCTACACTGAATACTGGGAAGTTTGGTATCAAACTTCTCAGAATAATAAACCCACACTGATGCCAGTGTTGGATTTATTAAAAAATGTACACAGAGGGCATCTTAGAGTTTCCCCCTGTATTTTACTCAATCCGTCAGTGCCGGAGTGACTGGTCTGTGCCAGCCTGCTGCTGAGAGACGAGTTTCTGCCCTCCCCCGGGGTGAGAGCCTTTGTGCTCTCTGAGGACAGAAACTGGGTGGAGATGCTTAACACCTCCCCCCTGCAGGAACTGTAACACCTAGCAGTGAGCCTTAAAGGCTCAAGCTTCGTGTTACAATGCCCCAGGGCACTTCAGCTAGTGGGAATGCCCGCCCCCTGAACACAGCCCACACTTTTGGCGGCAAGTCCAGGGGAGATAATATGAGAAAACAAGGAGTCACCTACCAGTCAGGACAGCCCCTAAGGTGCCCTGGGCTGAGGTGACCCCTGCCTTTAGAAATTCTCCATCTTGGTTTTGGAGGATTCCCCCAATAGGATTAGGGATGTGACCCCCCCCCCCCCTCCCGTCAGGGAGGAGACACAAAGAGGGTGTAGCCACCCTCCAGGACAGTAGCCATTGGCTACTGCCCTCCCAGACCTAAACACACCCCTAAATTTCGTATTTAGGGGCACCCAAGAACCCAGGAAATCAGATTCCTGCAACCTGAAGAAAGAAGAAGGTCTGCTGACTTACAAGCCTGCAGAGAAGGAGGAAGACGACAACCAATTTGGCCCCGGCCCTACCGGCCTGTCTCCAACTTTGAAAACCTGCTCCAGCGACGCATCTGACAGGGACCAGCGACCTCTGAAGCCTTTAGAGGACTGCCCTGGACTACAGGACCAAGAAACTCCCGTCAACAGCGGCCCTGTTCAAAACCTGCAACTTTTTTGCAACAAAGAAGCAACTTTCAAAGACTGCACTTTTCCCGCCTGAAGCGTGAGACTTCACACTCTGCACCCGAAGCCCCCGGCTCGACCTGCAGAAAACAAACACCTCAGGGAGGACTCCCCGGTGACTGCGACCCCGTGAGTAACCGGAGACGACTCCCCTGAGCCCCCACAGCGACACCTGCAGAGAGAATCCAGAGGCTCCCCCTGACCGCAACTGCCTGTAACAAGGGACCCGACGCCTGGAACCAACACTGCACCCGCAGCCCCCAAGACCTGAAGGAACCGAACTTCAGTGCAAGAGCGACCCCCAGGCGACCCTCTGCCTAGCCCAGGTGGTGGCTGTCCCAAGAAGCCTCTCCCCCCCCCCTTGTGCCTGCCTGCACCGCTAGTGACCCCCCGGGTCCCTCCATTGTTTTCAATCTAAAACCTGACGCCTGCTTTGCTCACTGCACCCGGCCGCCCTTGTGCCGCTGAGGGTGTACTGTGTGTGCCTTCTCGTGTCCCCCCCCCCCCCCCCCCGGTTCTCTACAAAACCCCCCTGGTTTGCCCCCCGAGGACGAAAGTACTTACCTGCTGGCAGACTGGAACCGGAGCACCCCTGTTCCCTATAGGCGCCTATATGTTTTGGGCACCTCTTTGACCTCTGCACCTGACCGGCCCTGAGCTGCTGGTGTGGTAACTTTGGGGTTGCCTTGAACCCTCAATGGTGGGCTGCCTATGCCCCAAACTTGAGACTTGTAAGTGTTTTACTTACCTTCAAAAGTAACCTTAACTTACCTCCCCCAGGAACTGTTGATTTTTGCACTGTGTCCACTTTGAAAATAGCTTATTGCCATTTTTACAAAGACTGTCCATGATATTGTTTTCATTCAAAGTTCCTAAGGTATGTAAGTGAAGTACCTTACATTTAAAATATTAATTGTAAATCCTGAACCTGTGGTTCTTAAAATAAACTAAAAATATATATTTTTCAATATAAAAACCCATTGGCCTGGAGTAAGTCTTTGAGTGTGTGTTCCTCATTTATTGCCTGTGTGTGTACAACAAATGCTTAACACTACCCTCTGATAAGCCTACTGCTCGACCACACTACCACAAAATAGAGCATTAGAATTATCTACTTTTGCCATTATCTTACCTCTAAGGGGAACCCTTGGACTCTGTGCACACAATTTCTTACTTTGAAATAGTATATACAGAGTCAACTTCCTACAGTGAGCAACAGCATTACCTGCTCAGGTCTCCTGTTCTTCACAAAATGGTGGATGTGCTTCCTGTTAAGGCTTGCACTCAGTATCTTCTCCCATTGGTGGATGTGCGAAGAACTCCCACTGTGAGCTGTCAGTACATTAGTCCATTCAGTATATTTAGAGCAGACTGTCTGATGTACTTTTTGCTCTTTGGAGACACTAGTAAACACTTAGGGTGTGGAAGAGTTAACAAAAAAAAAAAGAAAAGAGAAGAAAAACATCTGCTACATCCCACGAGAACACTCCCAGAGTTTCACTGTAATTTTTACTTCTTTTACAAAACATCTGCACTGTTAGCTTGTTTTTGGAAAACAAAACAGTATGTTGAGCGGCCACATGAATTATGGTGCCCATGCAGGAAACATTACATTTTATCTTTTCTGTGGCAGCCAATCCTCTGAAGTCAAAGAGATCTCACCAAGCATGTGGCGATTGCTAAACAGAGTGAGTGGTAGTCTGCCGGGGCAGTTAGTGTCCAGCCACTGCTCTGTCTGCCTTCAGGCAAGGTGGGCAGAGATGACGGAGTTATTCATTGCTATTAGACGGTCTGTTGGGTTCTGAGTCTCTAACCTCTTACCACCTCCATTAGTGAGCCTTGACTGCAGTTCCAAAGTCGGTGGCTTTTCAGATAAAAAGCTGCAAAGTGGCAAATTCAGAAAAACAAAGTGAAGCGATTGCACACTAAACAGAACACAGTTAATAAAACAGAATATAATACCATCGGATTCAGAGGGTTTTGTTAAACAACCCAAGAAAGTTACAAAGCAGCAACGTCAAAAAAACACAAAACAAAGAGATCGCACACTAAACAGTTATTAAAACAGAATACAATACCGTCAAATGAATCCCGTAATACTAAAGATTCTAAAAACACAACCTTCAGAAAACACGACCCAAAGCAAACAAATAAAATAGTGAGACAACCTAGCAGAAATACACACAAGACAAATAATACAAGGAACAGGACCAGTGGCCATGGGCGTGAACAACACACAGAAAGGAGGGACACATCTGAACAATTCACCACAGAAAGGAAAGGAATTCTGAAAGACCCACAGATGAACAAATCCAAAGCTAGGGGCATGCTGAAAGCCCACAGACTAGATATAGCATGTCTCCAAGACAACACAAGCGCACTGCCTAGGCTCGACCCAAAAACGGGAAAGGCAAGGAGAAAGCAGTGAAAATGAGGGAAAAGCAAGGAAATGGCACACAAAAAACAGGGAAAAGCAAGGAGAAAGCCATGAAAATGAGGGACAAGCAAGGAGAAGGCACACAAAAAACTAGGGAAAAAGCAAGGGGAAAGCAGGGAAAATGACGAACATGCAAGGAGCTGGCACACAAAATACGAGGGAGAAAGCAAGGTGAAAGCGGTGAAAAAAAGGGAAAAGCAAGGAGAATGCACACAAAAAAGGAAGGCAAAGAAGGAGAAAGCAGTGAAAACATAGGAAAGCAAGGAGCAGGCTTACAAAATACAGAGGAAAAAGCAAAGAAAAACAGTGAAAACGAGGGAAAAGCAAGGAGAAGGCATAAAAAATTGGAAAACCAGGGAGAAAGCAGTGAAAATGAGGGAAAAGCAAGGAGAAGGCACAAAAAATCAGAAAACCAAGGAGAAAGCAGTGAAAATGCGTGAAAAGCAAGAAGGCACGCAAAATAACGGGTGAAAAAGCAAGATCAAGGCAGTGAGAACAAGGGAAAAGGCAAGAAGAAAGCAGTGAGAACGAGGGAAAAGGCAAGAAGAAAGCAGTGATGAGGGAAAAGCAAGGAGAAAACACAAAAAATGAGGGAAAAAGCAAGGAGAAAGCAGTGAAATCAAGGAAAAAGCAAGGAGCGGGCACACAATACTTGGAAAAAAGCAAGGAGAAAGCGGTAAGAACGAGAAAAAAAGCAAGGAGGCAGCAGGGAGAACGAGAAAAAAAAGCAAGGACAAAGCACACAATACACGGGGAAAGCAAGGAGAAAGCAGTAAAACGAGGGAAAAGCAAAAAGAAGGCACATAAAACAGGAAAAAGCAAGGAGAAAGTGAATATGAGGGAAAAGCAAGGATAAGGCATACAAAAAAGGGGGGAAGCAAGGGGAAAACAGTACAAACGAAAAGCAAGGAGAAGGCACACAAAATGCAGGGGAAAAAGCAAGGTGAAGGCACACAAGTAAGGAAGGAAAATGCAAGGAGAAAGCAGTGAAAATGAGGGAAAAGCAAGGAGAAGGCACACAAGAAAGGAAGGTAAATGCTATGAGAAAGCAGTGAAAATGAGGGAAAAGCAAGGAGAAGGCACTCAATGGAAAAAAACAAGACAAAGACAGGAGCAAGAGCGATACAGCAGCACGAGGAGAGCTGGGCCTGGGATCGGCTCAATGGAGTCACACTGCGGCCTTCATTACGCAAGTCCTGGGAGGAGGGAGGGGCGCTGGAAAGTGGTGGCGGGGCAGGAGGCAGAAAATAATGGGCAGCATACAGGAGCAGCAATGAGGGAAAAAAACAAGGAGAAAGCAGTGAAAACAAGGGAAAAGCAAGGAGAAGGCACTCAAAAAATTGGGGAAAGCAAGGAGAACGCAGTGAAAACAAGGGAAAACAAGGAGAAGCACACAAAGAACAGAGGAAAAAAGTAAGGAGGAGCAAGAGCGACACAGCAGCACGGGGAGAGCTGGGCCTGGCACCTGCTGGAGGTCACACAGCAGGTCATGGGGCTCATGTTGTCCGAGTCAACCTCAGGCCTCGGTGCACATACTAGATTACTGTGACACCAAAGACAAAATAAAAGTCAGGATACCAGATTCACATGCAGCCAGGAACGTGGGGCAGTGGACCAGCCCTGTACACTATCAAGGGGACATTTACATTTGTAACAAGAACAACCACCATTGTTATTGCAACTTAGCACATTTTTGTTAAAGAGCCCACTTAATACGTGAGATCTGGCTATTCAGCAGGTTTTGAACAGACACCCCACCGCAAGGAACTGGCAGTGACCAGCAGGGGTCTCTAGTCTGGACCTCCCAGCCCCACCGGGCAAGGACACTGATGGCCCTTAACTGCTACAGGTGCCAAGATTTTATGAGCGAACATCTTAAGAGCATTTTGCTGCCCCAATCATAGCACAGGGCAAAATGCCTTGAACTGACCCTTCATGTTAGAAGCAGCATAACGTTTCAGTGGTTAAATAAGAAATATTTATCAACTATGTAACAACTACTGCATACAAAGAAAAACTCAGTGTATTCAGTGTAAAATCTTTATTTACAGTATGGTAGACATTAGGACAACTGTTTCATAGACTGTATCATAGAAAAAAACAGACCCAAAGAAATATAATGTTACATTTTGAAGCACCTCAGAACCATCAAAGTAGAGAATACAAAACCCCAACATTCAAATAAAATGTTGTAGTTCATGTAGTGTTTCGCCTTCATGCTCAAGTCTCAGAAGATGTCACATGCCGCACAGGTAAACGCTCTCAGCTCAGCAGCGCATTGACACGGATGTCAGAAATCATCAGTATTAATAGCACAGCACACATTGGATCACCACAACTTTGCAATGGCATCACATATCGCAAAAAAGCAGGCACTGTTAATTTGGGGATAAACCGATATTGTGATATTCAGAGCTGCAGCAAGGGACCCAAAAATGCGGAATTACTGCAGCAACAGAGTCTGCTGCACCCAGTTCCCACATAATTCCCATTTTTGGACCATTTCCCATCCTGGAATTTTATCAGCTTTAAGATGGTGGAATGTTTGGGGGGGACAGGGCCTGAAGAGTGGGGAAGCAGTCTCCCTCCAAGTCTTGTAAATCCTGACTGTGCTGGAATCAGGAATTTAATGACTCAGAGTGAGGCTTTAATGTTTTAAAAGCAAGAATGCACAAGAGCTTTTCCTGAATCAGGCCTTCGGTTTTCTCGAGCAATTACCTGCATTGCATGGGACCTATTACCAAAGGTAAATTTAGTTGTGAACAACTGTTTGCAACTGAATTTACCTTCTTCAAGCAGGCAGTTTATAAAGGGATTCCTGGCAGGTACAAGCCCCTTTACATTCGAAAAGATCTTTGGCACAAGTTCCTCCACTTGGGTTTGGAAGTCTGTGAACTCTCACAAACATGACTGTAGGTATTCACAAACTCCCCTCCTCTTTTCTACCCGGGAAAGGCTCGGCGATTTACTGCAGCAAGGACTGACATAACTTTCCTTTCCATTTATAGGGAGAAGGGAGGGGCTCACCTCCAGATTTGTTGAGATGATAAGAGTGTTTCTCCATGGGGAAAATGATTTTCCTTGTGAAGAATAAAAGATGTGCATTCGCGCAAGACTATCCTACTCCCCCTTTGCGAAGTGCGCCGCTATGCAGATATCTGTAAACCATGAATAGGTTTCTGCTGAGAATGTCACATGACCTTTCCAAGAATACCCATGGAACTCCGCATGTCTCAGCTTTCCATGCATATTCCAGAGAATGTTTGGGAGTTCCAGAAAGTTGTAAATCTACACTCAGAAATAGGTACAAATCTGAGAGTGGGGAAATAGGTATAAATCTCATAGTGGAGATTTAAGACTTTCCTTGTGAAGGGCCTAATATTGTTAATCCCACATCAACTACCAGTTAACTAGTTGCCCGTTCCTTCCAAATCCATCTACACAGGTGTAGGCAGCTTACGCTCTTCGCTCCATGAGAGCTATGAAGCACAATATAAATGCAACAACAATGCAATAAAACAGCCTTCGTTTACTTCTCCGCCTGTCACAGGGTATGGTGGTTATTACAGCTTTAAACATTGCTCTGGCACGCTTGCAGTTCTAGAATAAAGACATAGAGAAACCAGTGAAGTATTAAATTACTGCTGATGATTTGTGGTGAAAGGAGATGGCACAAGTGACTGATGAAATCATGTGTGATGTCAATAATTACGTTTTCAATCTTTCAGCTTCACTTTGAACCATAACATTACATTAATTAAAGTTTTCTTCTTGATTTATAGTTTCAAAATTTCACATACATGTTACTTAATCAAAAGGCACCCTCATTAGTCTTCGTCACACCACGGAGCGGAGAATCTTACTTCAGGAGAACCTCCTGACTACAAGTGAACAGAAAATGCAGCTGGAACACGACAACTAAGACAGACAGGCAACCGTAACTGGAGAAGTTCTGCTGGCATGGAGGTGCTTAATCAAATATTTTCAACAAATGGCATTAGGATAAAATGAATTATCTATACAACAGGAGTGCCAGAATCAGGAAGTATGTGAACAGCAGATGAATGCAGACAGCTCCTTTCTCAAGACGTCAGGGTGAAGGGGTGGTGGGGCTGTGGGTATTGGCTTAGAAGGATGAAAACTGGTTGCAGACTGCTAAGAGACTTCTGGTAAGAGCACGCTTTTATAAGGAGAAAAGTAAAAACCTTTTTGAAACAGCACACTAACGCAAAACATAGAAAGTACACGAGCAGCTCTTGTTTAGTGATTTGTCAAAGAACTCAATACTCGTGACAAAGAAATTGACAGTAGAAAACATTAGGCAGAAACAGGGCAGCCATTTGTGAGTCAACTTCACCTGTGCACTCATTTTTGTTGCTCACCGGTCATGCAGAAAAGTGAGAAAGGTGAAAATTAAGAACACAGGATAGAAGAAATCATAATGCAGAAATACAATAACCACTAACCCAAGACGAAGAAGCACTATTGTGATGAACGGTAATAAAGAAAAAATTAAGAACATTGGACAAGTGTACACATTTGATATCACAAACATTGCAATGTAACAAAATGGGTTAGGGTTGAAATTAGATTTTTGGGTTAAACTTGGATGCATATTATGTGTTAGGAGTAAAAATGTCTTGAGGTTCTGAGTGGCCAGAATTATTGTTTCCAACCAGTAGCTTCACTCTTATTACAAGTTAAACCCCATGGAATGGGAAAAGTCTGTGCAGACTAGGATTTACTGGGCATTAAACTCCATGGAATACCCAAATCCATGGGGTTTAACGCTCCAGTTTACCACCTGCACACAGCAGGTGGCAAATGAAACAGGCGGGGCTGTGCGGGGCGGTTGCTCGGGTGAGGGAAGAGGAAGATTGGTTCTGGCAGGAGGTGCACTGAATGCTCCACCTTTCTACATAAAGAAGTTGGGAGGGAGCAGGAAAGAAGGTTCAAGTCTACACTGATTTGCTGGCTAGATCTGCTGGCCACTAAAATCAGGTCCGGTGCTCCCACACCAAGTAAATCCGGGCGAGTCGTGATCAGACGAAGCAGTATCCAGCCGCTGACACCACTACGCCTGACTTGTTACCAGGCTCCTGGTGCTAAGGCAGGTAAAAGGGGAAAAGGTAATGAGTGCAGTGGGTAACGGTAATTTATGGTCGATTTTCAACATTATGTTACTATTTATATTGGGTTTGTTGTTGCGGTTATCCGAATGGAGAATGAAAAACTAGAACTTACACCATTATGAAGCAGTTTTTATTGTGCTCTTAAACGCGACATTCTTAATTTTCACATAACCCATTAAAAGAGATCTCTTCAGGAGGCAGCTGACTGCTTTTACTGCATTCTGCCACAGCAATGGACTATGTGGTGGAAAGAACATGCTGGGGTGAAGACATTGAAGGGAGCCAGTTTGTGGCAAATCAAACAAGGATTCTGTTTCTGCAAATGACGTTCTTTTGACAATATCAGGTCCTTACGCCTTGACAACCAAATTGAGGATGATGTTATCATTTTAAGTATTCAAGGAAAATTAACCCTAATTAAAAGAACTGCTTAGCATTAAATACACCGAACTCTACAAAAATCGCGGGTGCATGCTAAGACAAACTAAGAAATGTTTTGTAAGTTACTACAAACAGTCCATATTCTGGCTGGGTGGGGATGCCAGTGACAAGATAAATAATTTTCTTATAGGTTTTTACATATTGCACACTCTCCCAATTCATTCTACTATTGAGCGTTCAATCCCTTTAAACAGCACTGAATACCTTTATTTGGGGGCTGGATGGACCTAAGAAGAGAGGGGAGACCGTGAGATAAGTCTTGGAAACCCACAGTAGCGAGTGAGACGGATAGAGAGGTTAATGATGGGTTCACGATGAACAGCAGTTATTCAAAAAAGAGACGACTAAAAGGGCACAATAGAAAACAGGTTCAGGCTGAGGAGCTCGCAGCAGCATGCCCACCATAGCAATGATATAAAGAATGCTCGAGGAATCATGAAATGAACTTGTAACAGAAGTCTCACCAATCATACGGCACTCGCTCATATATGACCTACACCTACAGCATTCACTAGAAAGAAGCTATGGGGTTAAAAGGTTGTGGGAGACACTGCTTTCAGGTGGCTCTGAGGCACAAGATTAGGGTTAAACCAAAATCATAAAGGAATTATCTGTATAAATGAAAGGCATTCAACTCTTTTGTGACCTGTGAAGAATGTGTAGCTATTCAGAAAAGAACACAAAACTCAGAAACTGCTAAAACAAAGGGTGGCAGCATCTAAGAAACTAAAGACATGTGAAATACTGGTGAGGAAAGGAGACTCATTGTGTAAAGTGTTAACCACAATCTACTCCACATTACTCTCAATAACCTCCAAACATTTCCTTAGAAACGTTCCCAGTGAAAAAGTTGGGAGTGACAACAGAACCTCACATGTATATGAACCAGTGGTTCAGAGAGGCTTCAAACATGTGACTTAAAAAGAAGATGAAAGCTTATTGGGTGCAGTGTTGTTAGTATAGGAAAAGGAAGTACAGTGGCAGCCTTACTGGGGGCGCTGGAAAAACAACGACCAAATGTCTGCAGCCAAATGCAAGAAAACAAATTCCCACAATGCAAACTTGGCTAGCCCAGCTGCAGGACATACTGGATAGAGACATGCTTTGCAGAGTCTTGCATGAGAATGAATGCATATGTCTGAATATGTAGCAACCACTTCCCTCCAAAGGACTGAGGTGCAATGACCAACCACGTTATGCAGATATTGAGTTCTACAAACTGAAATGGCTGAAACTACTAGACACAATTAGGTCCCCAAAGTGCAGTAAACGTACAGTAGACATTAACAAAGCTTGATAAAAAATTCTGTCAAATGTATCTATTTGTGAGTGAAATGCAAGGAACTAGGAGGAAAATAAAGAGGATGGAAATTTATGATAAGCACAAACAACCGATGAAAGGTTCTACAAAAAAGCCACAGGAACATGGTTAACAATATGACGTTTTGACACACAACTAAGACATTTCGGTTGTATAACATATAGAGCACACTTGCTTTTGATTTTAAGTAACTGATATATAAAGCAATTAAAAAGAAAAGAATGCATCAAATACAATATATCAAATAATTTCTAACACAATCATTGACGGCCTTGATTTGGCTTTGGTTTCATGTTAATAATTTTTGGAAGGTGAAGCTTAGTGACTGAATTTGACTGAATATAAATTCAAGATACTAAAGTCGTGACCTGCCTTTTGGGCAATGTTATGAATCAACATTCTGAAAGAAGTTCTGTGAACGTTAACATAGCTGTGATTGGTTGGAATACACCTGCTTTGGAGCTGCTCTGTGTACTGTCGCTCAGTGTCCACGTGTCGCTGGCTACAACTGTTTCTCCAAGTTACAAATATCAGTATTTATCAGTGTAAATACATATATGTGGTTTAGATTTGCAACAAGGTCCTCAAGTGACTGAAAAGGTCATTGCACCATAATTAGATTACTGAATTTGACTAACGTGTGGCTCTATGCTGGTACATAGGAAATCTAGACATTTGGGCCTTCAGGCACATTCCTGGTGACTAAGCTTGTTTATTTGCTTGATGAATGTACATTGTGGACCAAGGTCCCTGCTGGATATGGGCGTTATGTAGTGTGTACACACACTGACTGTATGCCGCTAAACTACTCCGAACGTGCCCCCGGTATACTGAACAGCAACTGTTACCACTATAGCCTTGAACGCTTTTGTTCTTGTGACTGGTGGTAGGTATAACACTGAGGTGGGCAGGACCACCAATGATGGACACAGAGTCTAGGGAGGCAGACTCCGTCAAAATCTGCAAATGTATGTAGGTGGTGCAGAAATGTTAGGTCACCCGGGTGATTTAAAAAGGTTGTGTCATGCTGAACTCTAATCCCATAACATCCTAATGCCCACCAGGACCCTGGCTGTCAAGTGCTGAGAGTGGCTTTTTAACAGCAGCCATGTGTAACATGATCAATGAGTCTTATACGCAGTCCTTTCCCCACCATACTTTTATATGTTGTGAAAGCAGAGGGCTCACCATACTTTCCAAAGTAGCAGGTTGCGCAAGTGCATTCACATCTCTGAAGGTTAGCAAGAGCTGCCGCTCAAACCCCCAATCCACCTTTCCAGATGCATTTTCAATGTGTAGGGATGGTGAGTAAGCTGTATAACTGAATTAGGCCTAGATCACTAAAATAGTAAAATAAATTCTATTTGCACCTCCTTTATCCAGAGGCTAGAGAACATGCGCTTGCATGCTTATACCCAGCCCATGCATCACCAACCAAAAGGGTTCTAGAGCAATGTTTCGGCCAATGGAGCCTGCCTCAAAAGTATATAGCTTGCAGACTCACATCAACCACGTGTCTTTGAAAATCCTTTGGCATACCTTGGTACCCTGCCAAGAGCAATCACTGATTCATAACAGAATGGGCCTCAACTATCTTCAGGTGATCTTCCAACAAAAAGGGCGAAATACATACAAAGAAACTTCAGGAAGCAAAGTTAAACCAAGGCTTTGGGCCCTGAAGGCATGGTTGCAACAGAATATGCAGTGCTATTAGGTTCCCCTTGACCAATCTGCTGAATTCTTCTCTGGAGCTGCAGGGGAAAAACTACGCAAAGGCAGCATATTCAGAGGACTGCATCAGTACACCCCTCTAAGAGGCACAGCGATGAGTTCTAGTACACTTGCTTAATCACCTCATTGCACCTCTTCAAAAATCAATGCCTGGTACGTTGAAGTGGACACAACAAGCTTTTCAAAGCCTGTGCCTTGCCGAGAATCATCTGGCTTAGGGAGCTCTGAAGCAGCCTGCACAGTCTTTTGAACACTGCACCACCCTTAAATATATTTCACTACTTTTTAGCAAATGACCATGAAAAGTCAAATCTTATATGACAGCATGGTACCGAAAATACTCATGGTCCTCCATGTCAAACGTACAAATTGGGGGTGCTGTTGATGGGCAGCTACACTGTATTTATGACTGCATACTTATGTTTGGACATAAAGACACCCCTGGACCACTGTAGGGGTTTCGACCGCTAACCAAGGAGATCTAAGAGCGAGCTATTGCCCCAATAGCCGACTAATCAGAAGAGCCCATTCCAGGCGACATCACTTGTTTGTCCAGGAAAAAGAGCTAAATTGCAAGAAGGATGAACAGAGTTATTGACACCCTTCAATGAAGCTGCTGAACTTTGAAACAGTAGGGGATCCCAATGTGGCTTGCTAGTATAAAACAAGTTGTGTCTTCAGAACTCAAACTAAAAATGACCAGCAAAACTATAATTGTTGGGATGGTGTCCATTGAAGACACTGGAGGCAGTATCTGAAGGAATTTTTCTGTGATGTTTACAGGAATCTAACGACCAATGTCTCATGTTATCTTGATACTAGATTGTGGGTAGGGGGTATGTTGGCCTTCCAAATCTCTTTAAATATGCTCAACTATTTTTAGGCCTGAAAGATAAACTGTAGTTTCCGTCTTCACAAAGTGACGGAACCCTTAAACACTTTGGCCCTCATAACAGCCCTGACGGTCAAAGACCGCCAGGGCTGTTTTGGAGGTTGTACCGCCAACAGGCTGGTGGTACAAACTCGCGGATTACAACAGCGGTGGAAGCGCTGCGGTCGCACCGCCGGTTTCCCGCCATGGTCGTCCCAGCGGTTTTAATCCGCCAGGGCAGCGCTGCTTGCAGCGCTGCCCAGGGGATTAAGAGTCCCCTTCCCGCCAGCCTGTCCATGGCAGTAGGAACCGGCATGGAAAGGCTGGTGGGAAGGGGAGTCGAGGGGCCCCCGGCACAGCCCCACACTGCTTTTCACTGTCTGCTCCCATGTTGCGGCCCAGCGGGGATGTCAAAATGGGCACGCCGGTTCAACATTGGCAAGCGGCGGTCGCCGCCCGCCAAGGTTGTAATGAGGCCCTTAATCATGAAAATTCAATAGTGAGACTCTGACTTCTATTGAGAGAGGCTGCAAGGGGAAGGAGGAAAAAGGGACAAGAAATAGTGTGGTAGACCTGGACTCTAAAGATTGCTCTATAGGTTTCCACAGTGACATGGTCAGAAGATGGTTAGTCTTCCCACCATTGAGAGAAGTGGAACTGGGCAGTGGTTGACCATGCACTCCAGACAGACACATGGAGCTGGATGGCAGTGCAAAGAAGGTTGCAACTTCTAGAAAAATGCTGTAGTGGGGCTTTCAAAAGAAGAACCCTGCCCTTCACCCCTATTTCAGATCCAACCGAAGACGTAAACGTTTGGAGAGGCGGGACTTGGTATGGAATATAACACACCCTTGGTGTAACTAGAGGCTCACTGAAACATAAAAATCTACTTATCTGCTCTTGGTAAGTACCAGATCTTTGTTCGTGGCTGCCCGACTAATTATACTGTTCCCTAGACTACGGTGGCCAATCAACAACCGATCCTCAGGAACATGTGAGAACTCCTGATGTGAAACAGTTGTGGGAGGTAAGGCCCTCCACAATAAGAAGTTATTCCTAGGCTGCGGACACACCTCCTGTTAATCAGTTCTGGTGAAACCCGTGAGATTTAAATGAAAGAAGAAAATATCCTGAACTTCGGTACTGTCTGTACATTCACCGTACTCTTTTGGCTAAGCCAGGAAAGACCTTATTTTAGGCTATTTTAATACTGCATCACAAGAGCAATGAAAATCATTAGTGGTGGAAAACAATTATTTTCCTAATCATAATAGCTATATTTCTGCAAGTCTCATGTATACACTATTTTCCGAGTGCTATTCACCAAGTAAAATTATTTTTCTTTAGTCAGCAACATTTGGATTACTACCCTTAAAGCATATACCCACACTTTCTTTTCTAAAGAGAAACTTAATACTTGACCCATCTAACATGAAAAGGGAGTAACATGGTGACTTCAAGAGAGTACTTATTTAAATGGCCAATCTCCAGCCAGCAGCAATCTACACAGATTTGGGCCCAGAATATCATTAAAGGTGACTATCCAGTCAGCACCAGACAGCGCGTGCTTGATGGGGCAGAAAAAGTCAAAAAATTACTTTATGGGTGAATCCAAAATCGTTTTTTTATTTAGTAAAAATCATTAGAAATGTTGTGTTACCCATTCCCAGATAGAATAATTTTTCGAGAAATGTCTGATCATGGAGTGGGACAGCTTTTTACCTGAATGAGTAAACAAACACATGTGGACTTTGAAACTGAAAAAAATATATATATACATGTATATATATATATATGTGTATATATATATATATGGCTCAAACACTGTTCTCTAAAAGAAGAGCGGTTGACAGATTGCCTTGGGTTTTGCAGTAATGCAGACAGGCAAGGTACACGGCTCACCTGATCCCTACATGTTTCAACTCTGGAATACTTAATAGATTCCACACATATTTTGCAATGATACAAGTGCAATAAAATACTTGCTGAAGTTGTAGGATATCATATAATGTGATGTATTTTTTTTTCAAAGTATGAGACCTCTCATACCATCAGTTCAGCTGACATCAGCTGCCTTACACACTACACTGTCTTTATCAAACCCACACAGTCACTGGCATTACCACACAGCACAGTCGTAACACATGTAATACGAGGAATTAGAAAAAATACAAGAAATACAGAAACAAACTTCAGAGAAATAAAAGTTCTAAATAAACGAAATTTTTAAATTGACAACTTGACTGCTAGGTATCTACATGCTATTTCTGGGTCCCAATCAATGGTGAATTATTTAACTTTGAGATTCAAAAATATACCAATTCTCTCTCTGATCTGCCCTTGCCCACCCACATCAGGTTTTTTAGATTGAAGTCTCACCTGAACCCAACCTCTGTCTCTGCAGCTAGCTCCTAAAATCTGCACAACTGGTTTGGTAACGCACCTTATCCCCTAGACGTGCAATATGAAACAACATCTGTTGTTATCTCCAAGCAGGGATCTGATTCATGTTGTCTGAGACTCACAAAGGAAGAACAGAGTAGCCTATATTTGTTGCCACACGATAAGCACATTAGCAAGCATTTAAACCCTTTGCAATACAAAACCAAAATTCAGCAGCAGTCTATTTACCCTGATCAGTGGAATTGCTCTTGGTTTCTTTGTTAAGTCTGTATTTTTGGAAATATTAATACAAATATTTCAACATCAAAATTAAAGACCTAGAATCTCTCCAAACATCAGATTCATGTATATATTTACTGCAACTTTATTTTTTGAGTTTTGATTTATATGATGCCTACAGAAAGATTTCATTCTACCCTCCTAAGATTGCCGTAGGACTTCCCTTCTTTTTGGAACAATGTTTTACCTCTGCATCTTTCTAATGGGTACAAATATGTTTGTGCTCGGATATCTTTTTGACGTGTAGTACAGTGTACGTTCGCGAGTCGTTCTTGCACGGGATGCGTCCCTATATCACACCACTTATTCCTTTACATGTGGTGAAAGGGATGAAGTGCCTTCTTGAGTTGAGCCAGGGCGTAAAACGAACATTCCCAGTGTGTGTTCTTCAATGGCTATTAATGTTTAGGTTCTTTCTGAAGCACTTCAGATTTGTAGGACACAAATGGTTTCTCCCTGGAAGGTGCTTTATGAAATGCCAATAGCTGTCACTTTTGAGATACATTTGCTTTGTGTGTTTCAGTGTGTGTCTCTGCGCCATTTGTTTCATTATGTCTTCTTCTAATGTGATCTAGAAGATTTCCCTTCTGACTGAAACGCTTTTCACATTGAGTGCAGAGATAAGGCCTTTCTCCTGTATGTGTTCTCTGATGGGTGACAAGTTGTGCATTAGTATTAAACTTTTTTTCACATGTAATGCACTGAAAAGGTCTTTCTCCTGTGTGCGTTCGCTGATGGATAAGAAACTGTGCCTTTATGCTGAATCTTTTCTCACATGTAGGGCACTGAAAAGGTTTTTCTCCTGTATGTGTTCGCTGGTGGATAACAAGTCGTGTTTTGATACGAAACCTTTTCTCACACATAGTACACTTATAAGGTTTCTCATCTTTGTGTGTTCTTTGGTGTAACAAGAGGGTACCCATACGATGAAAGCTTTTCCCACATTCAGTGCACTGGTGTTTCTCTCTTTTATGTTTTCTCTTATGGCTACCAAGATGTGCCCTCAGTCTAAAACTTTTATCACACTGATTACATTGAAATTGATTTGAGCTTGTACGTGTTTCAGTATTCAATGTAGAATTTCCCTTCTGAAGGAAATTTTTTTGAAGTTTATGGTACTTTCTCTTTGCATGATGTCTTCGCATATGTAACAAAAGATATCCATTCAGGCTAAAACGTTTTTCACATTCGGTGCACGAGTATGGCTTTTCTTGGTTATGTATTCTCTGATGGCTCACAAGATGAGCATTTAGTCGAAACCGTTTATCACACTGAGTACACTGATAAGGGTTCAAGCCATTATGACCAAGTATGGGTGCCACTCCATTCCCAACCTGGACGAGCTTTATTCTGCGGTCAGCATCCCTTCTCTTCGCATGATGTCTGCTGATGTGCACATACTGACTTCCCTTCAGCCGGAAGCATTTCTCGCAGTAGGGGCAGTGAAATGGTTTTTCTTCGGTGTGTGTGCCGAGATGGCTCACGAGTTGAGCTTTCAGTTGAAAGCTTTTCTTGCACTGAGGACACTGATGAGGTTTCTCGCTGTAATGTATGTTTGTCTGTGCTCCTGCACTATCGTTGTGATCTGAACTGGGTTCACGCTCCACATCGCTCTTCTTTCCGTGATGCCTCCTGAAGTGCACCATAAGACTTCCCTTCAGCCTAAACTGCTTCTCACATGCAGTACACTGGTAAGGTCTGTCTTCTTCGTGTCTTCTGAGATGTTTAGCAAGGTGCGCTTTCAGTGAAAAGCTTCTCTCGCACCGAGCACACTCGTATGCTTTCTTGCCATCTTGTTTTATATTATCTACTAGCGGACCCCCCAGATGAAGGAATCTCACTTTTAAGTGAGGATTCTTTTTCACTTTATCATGGCTTCTGGTGTGTATAAGAAGATTCCCCTTGTGGCCAAACCTTTTCTCACATTTAGTGCACTGATACGGTAGTTCTCCTGTATGACATCTCTGGTGGTTAACAAGACGCGTCTGTCCTGTAAAGCTTTTGTCACAGTGAGAACAAGGATATGGTTTCTCACTATTGTGCTTGGCTATGTCCACTACTGAGACGTCCTTTGGAAAGACGCTTTCTTCACTTTCAGAAGTTTTTCCTTTTTCGTGACGTTTTCTGTAGTGCGACATGAGAGTTGCCTTCAGAGTAAAAGATTTCTCACACTTTGTGCACTTAAATGGTCTGTCGCCTGCATGGCTTCTCTGATGGTCAACAAGGTGTGACTTCAATCGAAAGCTTTTCTTGCATGCGGCACACTGATAAGGGTTCTCTCCGGTATGGGTTTTACAGTGGAGGTACAGTGCTGATTTCCTTTTGAAATATTTTTCACATTCAGTACACTTGTATCTTATATCCCCATTAGGCATGGTTACGGGAATTACTGGGCCCCACTTCTGTACCATATCTTGCTCAGATTTAGTATCGTCTGCCTCCTCACTATTTCGCCTCACACGAGCCTTGTAATTCCCTTCCCGATTTATATTTTTCTTCAGTTCGGTGTTGTGTTTTTCACCGATGGGCAGACTGTTGAGTTTGGATTTCCTGGTATGGAATTTCAGATGGTTAACAAGATGTGCTTTCATACTGTAACATTTCTCACACTTGTGACACTGATGTGGCTTCGCGCCCGTGTGTGTTGTACTGTGCATCTGAAGAGCAGTTTTAAGATGAAAGCTTTTCTCACACTGCGGACACTGGTAGCGTCTCTTCCTCTTGGGGTTCCCATGTAGCTGCTGGTATAAAAAAAGACCATTCTTCGGACTTAAATGTTGGGAGGTATCTGCAGCTCTATACTGATGTGCATTTGATGGACTCATAGGAAGGTCTGCATTTCTAAGGTTACCCTCAAATCTGATATATTCTGCTGATGCCTCAGCACAATAGGTTCTCTGCTGTAAAACGGAACGCTGAAGATCTATGAATTCACTTTCACAATGCTGTGTACTTTCGCTTCCCAGCTCCTGGCTGCGTTCAGGCCATAGAGGATTTCCACAGTTGGTTGCTTTTTCAGACGTCTGGATCACCTTCGCTTGACTCTTTTCTAACAAAGGCTCACAACGGGCCATCACTTTGTGTTCATTTCCAGGCTCTCCATCTATGCCGTTACTGTGCATGGATCCGTTACCTGCAAGATTAAATTGAGATTCAAATCAACAACTATCAATGCCTGAATACGGACTCAGTAACAGGTTGTGTCTTTGAAATATTTCATCCATGCACAGGCTGCAGTAGAAGGTACTGGTTGATCACAGCAGTAACCAAGGGAATCTATTGATTTAGCCCCATTTCCTTAGCTCATATGATTATGCTCCACTGCACACCTACCTTTCTGCTAAGGAGGAGAGCTCAATAGCAGTGGGAGTGGACAAGAATCTTCTGCACTGTACATATACAAATGTGTACACTCCCGCTGCTCACGGTCCCCATACGCTGTAATACCGCCACTTCTACCTTCAGTTCAGATGAATTCTTTTTACTTAAAACTAAATCTCCAGAATACCAGAGGAATGGACCAATGGAAGGAGGACTAGGCCCTGAACATCAGTAAACCTTATCTGGCATGACATCAACACATTCACTACAGTCAATGTTCACAGGTGTTTTTACCACTAGTCTTCCTCTAGTGAACACTGGAGTGCGTAAAAAAAAGAGTTTTTTTTTTTTTAACATTCTACAAGGTAGTTTAGGCTAAAGAGACCGCCAAATAAGGCGGCGTGGCAAATAAAAAGCTGCCACCGATGCAGTACATTTAACACTAATGCATCATACAGTATTAATGGGTCTGTAAGCCTGTTATAGACAAAACAATAACTTTATTCCAAACACAAAGTGGTCTCTGAACAGGAAGACGTCAGTAGTGGAACTGGACAACATTTTTTAAATTGATATTTTGCACTGATAAACGCTCTATGGCTTCTTTTCAGTACACATATGAACATGCACTTGGTCTACCCAGGCAGACAATATATAAAAGGATGTAGTCTTGAAAGCAAGGTAACAGAACAGGCTCCTTGTCAGAGTGCAGCGGTACAATCTGGGCACGTGCTCTGGTCCTACCAAACTGCTGAGCGCCTTTCGTGCGCTGTGCTGTGATTGGGCTGCTTCCGAGTCAGATCCCGATGACTTAGAAGTTACACAGAGAGATTCAAGCCATTTACTATTCTGTAGAGTAACAGCAGTTACTCTGTTTATTTTTCACTTTATTGTCATACAGGCCTTGGTCAGACAAGTGAACTCTGCTAGAGTGTACAAATGTCATCACCCTGGAAGAAAGGTAACTTCTAAAATGCAGCCGGTAGGTTGATTTCCGACTGTGAAAAACAATGGCACACTGAACCACTACTTGGAAATCTATATTCCTGTGCGGGAATAAATGGTGACTAGTGAAACGATGGACTTAAAAAAAGAATTATCAAAAACGTACAGTATATTATTTGTGTTCTTAATAAAACACTGAGTTACTTTTAATGACTGTCAGGGTCATCTCTTCAAATCATGTTTATTGAACTCACTACTTTTTCACATTGTATTACAATTACTGAAGTTCATGGTTATCGTGAGATACAGGTTTTATGTTTTAAATGAGTAAAAACATTGTTTTAGCTAAAATGAACAAAATTCTCCTCCCAATGGCCCTTTTGACTTTTGCATTGTGTATAATATTTTACAATCCTTTACCCCATGTGCTGGTCATGCTGAAGATTTCTAGAGTATTCATGAATCCTTGTTAGCTTTTCTTTGATTGTGGCATGCTTTTTGTTTTTACAGTTTGTGTCAATTCATATCAGGACATCTGAATCAGCACCTCCTGCACTTGTGGACAACTCCTACACTCTCACCTTTTTCCTTATTGAAAAAGGAAATGTCTCTTATTCTAAAAGGAAATGTTACTTACCTTTGATAATGCTGTTTATGGGGGATACATCACCTTCCTGCAGATTCCTCCCCTTATACATACTTCTTCCGGGCTTCAGACTGGTTCTGAAAACTCTCTCCAGCTCCGCCATGCGTCTCTACTCAGCTGCACCTCCAGGCCTGATGTCACCAGCTTATAATAAGCGCCAATCTATGGCATCAGTTCTGAAGAGTCTTTTCGTGCCTATGCTCAGGGAAACCAAGAGAGCCCAACAACAGCTAACACAGCAGGTAACCTCTTTGCATACTTTGAATCTTATTATTCAAGGCATAGCAGGATCAAGGCCATGAGAAAACTGCAGAAAGACTATTAATCAGAAATGTCCTTAAGACGGGTAACAAATTTTTTTCTTCTGATAGATACACCTTTCTGCAGATTACTCGCCTTATGAATGACTCCCATTGCAGTACCTCCCAGGGAAGTGGGCCAGAGTAGTGCGGTTAACACAGGAAGCTATGCAAGACAGCTCAAGGAAAGTGGCAGTCACTATGTGCCCGAGACGCGAAGCAGTAATGCTTTGCAAAACTATGCAACAAAGACCACATAGCTGCCTAGAAGATGATGGCAACTGGGACCTATTCGGAAAGTGATACTGAGGCAGCCATGGCCAGAGGAAAATTGAGCAAGTATTCTCACCAGAGGTTTTTTATGGGTGAAACAGCGGATCGTATTACAAAGGTTGATGAAACATGACATAGTGAATGTAAACAATGGCATGCACTTATTAGCTCCAGGGTAGTCCACAAAAAGTTGGCCATCAAGTCTGTCCTGCATGCTGTCAATGAGTACCACAATGCACACCCAGGGTCCAGTCCATGCTAATGTTTCTTCTTCTTGGCTGGCTGCAGGAGAGGGAAGAAAGACGGAGCTTAATAGATAGAATGAGCCATATTAAATGCAGAAACCGCTTTGGGTAAGAATGTTTGGCAGAACCGACTTATCTGAGTAGAAAACTGTGAAGGGTGGATGAACTGATAGGGCCTGAAGTTCACCAACCCTTTGAAGGCAGTTTTGTTGGTGTCCATAACTTCAGCTCCAAGTGGGAAGTCTAAATAAGCAACCATTCATTGGCTCAAATGGGGAGGCCACTACGGAAGTCAGCAAAAGAGTGAAATCTTATTGAGGGACAATTAACTGAGGGAGGAAATGAGTAAAGTAAACATTTTTGAAACAATTCCTTTCATTAGTAATACTAGACACCTGCACCTGCCTCCGACAATTTGACAGCAAGGATCCTCATTTGTCTGAATATTCAGTTCAAAGTTTATTTGAAGAAAGTACAGAATGAAAGGGTGAAACATAAGTATAAGAACAAATCCTACCTCCTCCCCTCACGCCCCAGCTCCATTACCCTGTTGCAGCTACCCTCTGTCTGGTTGTGTCACACCACCTTGACGTAATGAATTATCAGTAGATGTGTTTACTTTGCCAAGTGGTTTATTGTGACACTTTCCGAAGACAGGCCCTAGATACTCTGTCCCCGAGCTGGTGTCCCACTGTGATTTCCACTGTCCACTCCAATAATACAAGTACTCTAAGATATTTGAGGCACAAATGTTGCTCAAATTCTGTTGAAAGGAGGGATAAGCAGTATCCATCGCAAGTTTCAAACTCTTTAACCCGCTGTTCTAGGGCCATGGCAATTCTTTTCACTGCCAGAAAATCCCGTACCCTATGTATCTGAGAGTCCACAAATGAAGTGAATGGGCGAGGGCGTACTGAGAGACCTGTGTTTACTAGCGCTGTGTCCCATTCTCCTAGGGTCACCTCCATTACTGGGGACAAATGTAGGCACCCATAGTCTCTGCTGCCTCGCCACCCCCAGCAACCGCCTCATCCATGAAGCACCAGTGTTTTTCGCTGCAAGGTTACTCCACGACATAACAAATATGATCTGTGTGATAGTATTTTAGGACATTTGGCAAACCCAATCCCCCGATTTATACATTTGTCCTCGCTATCGGTGGGGTCTTGCCTGACCACATAGCTTTTACACAGTTTTTGTATTTCAACTAGAGAAGTAAACCTTTTAGAAACCGTGACACTGAGTTAGACACGGAAGGAAATCAGGCAGACATGAAAGCAGATGAGGCCATTCAACAGATCTTAGCTATGGCTTTCCCCAGGCCTTCTTGAACAAGGGACAATGCAAACTGCAAGATGTTGGAAAGGCACCTTCCGACTCGCATCAACGAACAACTTTGGTCCAGTGACCTGCATAGATTAGTAGCAGGATCCCTGGCTCCTATGACAATATCAGCATCCACATCAAGAAGGCAAAAGGACTCTAAATGTCACCTCCTAACCTCCTCATACATATTCAACTTTTAGGGATGGGGCGGAGGACATTACCGCTTGTGATCTTTCATTGGGGGGAGACTGGAAACATCGACCTCACATTGAGGGAACGTAGTACCAGGAAGATTCCCCACTGTTGTCCCCACTTCCAAAGGCCAAATGCTTCTCAAGAAAGGGTCCGCATCCCCTACACCGTCCTTTTTGTTGATATACTGGACAGTGGTGGTCTTTTCAGACATAATTTGGTCCTGGCCCCTGTAATAGGCCATAAGCCAAGATGGATAACACCAGCTCCAGCTCATTTAGTGTACAAGTGTTTTGACATGGAGCAAAGGCCCTGTGACATCCTGCTGCCCTGATGAGCATCCCAGCTCAGCAAGGAGGCATCGGATGACAGTAGCCTGTGCAGGGCTGAATGGGCTTGACCGGTCACCACTGCAGATCTTATGCAGCCTCCTCCAAAACATGGATGACATCTGACAGGTTTCCTTGGTGCTGGGCCTACTGAGATTTCAAATCCCACTACAGGGCCGGCAAATGCCACCTGGTGAAGTGTACAAGCAGGATGCATGAGGCCAACAGCTCAAGAAGCTTCACGACTACTCTTACAAAGATCCATGACCAATCCACGACTAAGGATGAAACATCGGAAACATAGCCCAAATGTGCTGGACTTGTTGCAACAGAGGAAAGGGCTTGAACTGCATCATTTCCGAGACAGCTCTGATAAAAGGAAGCCTCTGCAAAGGAATTAGGTATGTCTTCGGCTCATTAATTGAAAACCCCAGCAACATTAGGAGGTCGCCGTCACGTGGAAGTGATCTACAACTGACTGTGACAAGCCCACCTTTAACAACCGGCCACTTAGACAGGGGGAAACTGGTATCCCCAACCTCTGAAGGTGGGTGGCAACCACTGCCATCACTTTCGTGAACACTCAAAGGGCGCTACTAAGGTCAAAGGAGAGCACAACAAATTGAAAATTCCCTTGGATGAGCTTCAGCCGCAGGTAACATCTGTGGAACTGCAGGACACGCACATGAAAGGACACGTCATGTAGGGCAGGCAGAACCTGGGCCAGTGTGAGCATTCTGCATTGGTCCTTCCATAGGGAGGGATTCAGAGGACGAAGATCTAAAATAAGATGAAGGTCTCAGTCCTTATTCAGCCTGAGGAAATAGCAGGGGCAACAACCCTGTAACAGTCCACAACAGAACAAATGCAGAGATGTACATGCTCAGGACCCCCGGGGCACCAACAGTCATCCGGTCGCTGTGCTAGTCTGTAATGGTGCTGCCTGCTCACAGGTTAAAGGGGGCAGCACCTTTGGAAGTGTCATCGTAGACGACCCCGGAAGAGGATGTGGTGTGGCTGAGTCGCCTGGACCTTGGAGAACGGGTGTCAGGAAGACATGGAGGACAGAACACGGAGACGTCCGACCGACAAAGGAGAGAATGGGATTGAGGACAGCATGAAAATAGGAAGCTCAATGTTCCAGGAGGAACCAGCCACCGACCAGAGGGTACAACCACAGCCAACAGGAGCGAGGTGAGCCTGGCAACTACCTCGGAGAAGAGCCAGCAGGACGGGGCAGCCACGGCTCAGAATTCAAGCCGTGGCCTTAGGCAAGTACCTGGCCATGCATCAAGCTTACTTAGCGGGTGGTTATTGATTCAGGAGGCTCTTGTGGGATTTTAAGGGAACTGCCTGAAACACCTTCTTTATTTGACAATCAGTACCTCTAACATGTAATTACGCTGGAAAAGGCATCAGTGTCTGCACTACTTTTTTTAAATCTTCAATTATGTTTTATTCTGGTTCACCGAAAAGTCTCTGCGCACTCCCCTGATACCCATGCACTCACCTGATCAAAAAAACAAAAGGGGAACACAGCGTGCTACACAGAAGGTAAGGTAGTAGAACATAACATGTAAAACCACAGAACAGGATTATTTAAATGCCCATGTGTCTCATGTTTTCTCCTGAGGTTCTCACCAGTTCCCCTGAAAGCAAGTTCCGGAAGGAAGAATCGAATGGCTATCAAGAACTGCTATCCTCTCGTTATTTGTACACATACAATTCCATTGTACCTTAATAAACAAGATTTCAAAGATCCCAGACCTCCTGGCTCACCTATTCTGTGACAAACCCAAACCCATATTTAAGAGTCTGGCACCCTCTCAGTGGCCCCTTTGGACAGTAGAACTCAAACCTCTTGCAGTATGACTTATAGGTGCTCTTCTGAAAAACAACTCTTGTGTGAGAGAAAGTGGTGGTGGGTTGAAAACAAACGGAAAGGCATAGTCCTAATTTATGATTGAGAGGACCCATCTGCGCGATGTGATGGACTGCTACACTGCAAGAAAATGTTGGATCCAGCAGAGTGATTACGTGCCACTGAGAGCTTACTAAAGCGTCTTGGCGGCTGATGATGCAGCTGAAGGGGACTTGGAAAACCAGGGTTCCATGTGACCTGTGTGTTGCCTTTCTGATCCCAGACCACAAAAGGACTAGGGTGACTGTAGCAGGGGCAGTGGAGAGGCTTGGCATTGCCTGTAAACCAAACCTCTGAAGTAGCCTCAGACAGACCGAAACTGATGAGGATGAGAAAAAATGTGGCAGGGGTTGAAAGGCCCAAAGAACACGCGATGGCCTATCTTTCCTTGAAGTGTGATCCATCAAAAGGCATATGCATAAAGGATGGCGGGACATCTACAGAAAAACCTTTGCATAGCATTGACTCAGGGTGGCGGAGCACCACACTAGTGCAGAGAGAATAATGTATTAGCCACATCCTGACCATCCTGAATGGTTTGAGCCAGGCAGGTCCTAAATTCTTAATGAACCGCTGGCAAGATCTCGCTGGCTATGTCCCATGGAGCGTGTGACTATCTGTCTAGCAAGCAAACCTCGCTGATCAACCTCACAGCCAAGCTGCCTGAAGGGAATATTATTTTCCCAAATGCCTAAATACCCCTTGACTGCCTGTCCGGGGGAGGAAGAGACAGGGGAAAGGAGGAGTTGTAGGGAATGAACTAGAATTTATCTTGCTGGACCACCAAACTGTCTGAAGTAGGAAGCTAAAAACAGCAGGATTGCCTGGTTCCAGACTGTGGCGTCTGGCCACCTGCCTATTTAAAGCTGGGCAAGAGCAAGGCTTAGACCAGGAGCCCAGAGTATCAATTAGGGCTTTGCTGAGTAATGGCTCAGAGGAAGCATGCCCAGGCACCAAGACTACCGCAAGAACATCCGTTTTAATGTGACAGAATGCAGTACTAGGTCCAGGACCTCAGCAGCGCATTGAAATGCCACTGCAAAGGAAGCACTCTCTTCTGAAGGGGGCCCAATGGGGAACAACAACTCTGTATCGGGGGAGTTATCACGCCCAATAATCTCCTGTACGTCCATATATAACCTGTTATCATCATGATGTGGGAGTAAATCATCTCCATTATCACCGTTGTCATGTTTCGGAGTTAAGCTCTGGTTTGAATATGAACCAAAAGGAAGAAGGAGCCTCGGAGGACAGCTCCGCGGTATGACTGTGTGTTATCAGAATTATTTGGCTTGCAGTTGGACATGGGAGTTGGCACTGGATCCCCTTCTGGTGCTCCAGACTTCAGTATTGGCGTTGATGAAAGAAATCCTAGGGCAATTCTCTGAGCCAGAATAGAGGTCGGTGGATGTGGCATGACCGCCATTGCTGCAGAGTTTGGAGCTGAGGAACCAGGTTTGAGTCTCGTAATCAGCTCAACATCCAGTAATTCTGTGCAAATCACTTAATCCTCCTGTGCCTATAAAAGAAATGAATGTACCTCTGAGTAATCTAACTGGTGCTCATGGAAAGCGCTCCAATACCGTTGGGTTGCGCTATATAAAATTGCACACACAAAAAACGCACCTTAGTCGGTGCAGAACCTGAGGCGGGTTTCAGGGGCTGAGACAGTGCTGAGGACAGATCTGCCGGCTGTAACCTGACTGGATGCCCCTGCAGTTCCTTGGGACATGAAGGAGCATCAGAGGGAGCTAGAACAGTGCCACAAATACGCTAGATGACCTCTTTAAAGGCCTCAAATTCCTGTGGCATCGGCGACGGCCTAGAGAACTCAATGTGCCTTAGAATAAAATGCAGACTTGGCTCCTCCGGAGGAAGACAGATTGGTACCTTGACTCCTTCACTAGAGAGTGGAGAGATGAGTTCTTGGGACCAACCTTGAGAGCAGGCTCACACCCTCGACTTGGAGCAGGATCTACGCGAGGTCTGTGACTTCTTTCAGTGTCCAACTTCGTTTCACGTCCCAGAACGCCTTTGGTGGATGAGGCCACACTCATCACACGGCCTTGAGTCTTGCCACGAGCGCGGACACCAAAGGCACACCTCATGCAGGTCTGTTACCAACATCTGTTCCCAATAGTATGGTTTGAACCCTTTAGTTTTAGGTGAGGGACACTGCTTCCTTGCACACTTGATTCAAGTTGCTAAATCACTGAAAATGGGAACAAAGCTCTAGATCTGTGTTCAAAAGGATGGAAGAAACTGACATCTGCAGGTTGGCTCTTATGTGGAGCTCCGATTCATCACTTTCTGTTTGTAACGAAGCCTACGTGGAGTAGCACGGTGTTCACCAGGAGGCATGAGGGAGCACTGTTGTGAAATTTTCTGGATCAAGTATGGGGAATATTCTAAATGTGAGAGAACTGTGGTATGAAGTATCCATCAGACTTTGTGATACTATTGGTGGGTGAGGTAGCCCTTCTGTCCTTGAAATGTTACATGGAGTAGCCAGCCTTCCTTCAGTATAGCCTAGATATCTCCTGAAAAATCACAGTGGGAAGCATCGAAGCATGCTGACTCAGTGTGACACCTGTACAGCCCACGCAATGGTGTCCATGGAGTCAAATCCATACTTGTGGATATGTTTTGACTTATCCACACCATCAATCACCAGGTCTCAGGATGGCATCTCGCTATCTCATGGCAATAGTTTAGTTTAGTTTAGTTTATAGATTTGTAGAGCGAATGGCTACCCGGGGGCATCCCAGCGCTAAAGTACACCATGAATGTCAGAAGAGCCAGGGGAAGCAGATTAACTGGGAAAGAGAATGGTTTTCAACTTCCTCCTAAAGAGAAGTTCAGAGGATTCCTGACGGCATTCAAAGGGCAGGGCATTCCAGAGCCGAGCAGCCCTGATGGAGAACAAATTACCTCCCCATGATCTCTTGACCGAAGGGATGTAAACCTGTTGAGAAGAACGAGATCTAAGAGGTCTAAGGGGGCGAGTAAAGAAAGATCCGTTTTCTAAGGGAAAGGGGACCCTTATTGTGTAAAGAGAGCTTTAAACTGAATGCGCTGCTTAATCGGGAGCCAATGAAGAGCTGCAAGTGCTGGTTTAGCGGAAAGATGCCTTGGGGTATTCATGAGAAGTCTAGCTGCCGCGTTCTGCGTAACCTGCAGCCTCTTTATTACATAATCTGGAGAACTAAGATATAGAGAGTTCCCGTAGTCCAGGCGGGAGAGAACTAGGGCATTAGCCGTAACAACCAATCTGTTGGAGGTAAAAACATTGCGACTCAACAGGTTAAAACCAGGAGCATCACAGGGACAGCCTTGGAGTTCTGCTCCGGAAAGAACAATTGTGAACTACCAAACTTTTTGGGGCTAAATGGGAAGAAAGAAGGTGAAGATCACCCCACACCAGACCTATGGTATCTGGCAACGTGTCTGTGCACTGCGAGGCCTGAAAAAAGATTCTCAGATGCAGTTCTTATAGGGTGCAGTAGGGCCTCCTTAAATGGAAGCAAGGACACTGCATAAAGTGAGGGGGATTTCAAGATTTCTGCCAGAATGATCGACCTCCCTCCTTTCCATAAATGACAAAGTTATTTCCAAGGCCTCTACTGCCTTCAGAACCACTGTCGTAAAAATAATCCATCCTCTAAGTCAAGGACAGAAGGGCATAAAACGTCTCTTTCTTGCGAAGTATCTAGGCCACTGGCATTTTGCAAATCCAACAAATAAGCAGCCATCAGTTCTTGCTTTTCTAAGCCTCATTGTGCCAGTCAGTGGCCTTCCATAGTGTCTCAGCAACAAATCTCTCAGCTTTTGACAGCAACTAGGTCAAATGTCTCCTCAAAGGCCTTTGGGCTTCAAGCTTTTCGGGCGGTGCAACAAAAAGATGTGCCTTTCAGATCCCCATGACTATAAGGGTCTCTGGGGGACAGACATAGCACAACAGCCTCTGATTTGTGTGGCTCGATTCGCCAAAAGGCCATTAGCGAACAGGAACCCAAGTCATTTTTGCCTAAGGCCTGCAGGGTGGCCCCAAAGAGGTCTTCCGCTCCTAAAGTTAAACCACCTTCCATAGAGCGTTCTCTCGAGATCGTGCCACAAAAAGCATCACAGGAGCTAGAAGTCTTCTTCACATAGGAGCAGTTGGAGTCTCGAGCCATTGGGTGATGACTGATTGTTCAACGATGTTGGATGACCCCAGGCACCTAAATATGTGAGGTAAAAGTCCTTTGTCCAGCTCCACCACCACAATCCCCTACAAGGTCAGGACCTTCAATCTAGTGATGCTAGATCTTTTCAGTCTTGCTTTGCAAACCTCGGGTTGACTCCTCAAAGGGGGAGGGGTTGGTGACTCTGGCAGCTTTGACTCAAACTCCTCCACATGTTTTGTCTGCAGTACTTATGACGAAGTCTAAATTGACCACAGAACTATTCGCTTTGGCCATTCTCCAGCGTCTGTGTCAGTGCTGACGGTGACACACATGGAGCTGACTTCCACCAAAGAGCTGAACGAAAAAGTGTCATATTATTACAAAGGAGAAGAGCAAGGCTAGGTAAGCCATACTGTGTGCATCTACCTATGGCCCACATGTAGACGTTTGGCACTCATTCAGATGCCTTGGCTACGGGAGATAAGTACTATGGGTGCATTGGAGGATAGCGACTCAGAGAATGATTTTCTTGAGAACTCTGGGCAGCAGCGGCATTGGCGCAAAGGCATACAGGAGTCCCACCCTGTAGGAAAGTGCCCCTTTTTGACATAGTCACTCACACTTTTTGCTTGGTACATGATGCAATTTTGAGTGAAAGTGCACTGGGTTCTTGCTAACCAGGTCCCCAGTGCCAGACCTCTTTCTCTAAAACTGTGCAATTGTTCCCAATTGGAAAAACCTTTGGCTTCCCTTTAAGTCCTTAGAAATTGGTACCCCTAGTACCTAGGGCCTGGGTACCAAAGAGTCCACGAGGATTGCAGCATGTATTGTGCCACGCTCAGGGACCCTTCACCTAGCATATGCAGACTGCTGTTGTAGGCTGCATGTCTTGGTGCAGCTAAAGGTGAAAATACGACACAGCACACAGCCTGTATGCCCTTTCCCCTAACACTGCGTGCAATATATGTAAGTTACCCCAACAGCAGGCCTTACAGCCCTAAGGCAGGGTGCATTTTATTACATGTGAGGGCATATCTGTAAGAACAGATATGCCCCTGCTATGCCTTTTCCGATTCTTAGACATAGGCCCTCATTATGACTCATGGTAAATGTGGCGGTCCCACCGCCAACAGGCTGGCGGTGCAGACCGCCACATTATGAGTGTGGCGGGTTGGTGCCTGCACCACATCTCCACTCATGCCACCAGGCAGTTGAAGCCGCATCTCCGACCCAGCGGTATTAGGAGCCGGCTTCCCGAAGCAGTAGCACCACCACGAAAACCATAGCGGTAAGGCTACCAGTGACAAGGAATCTCTTCCCTGTCACCGGCAGATAACTCCCCCCCACCCAGGCAGCACCATACCATCCCCCTCCATTCCAGGACCCCTGCAACCCCCCTTGAGGTACAACTCAACGCCCCCCACCCCCCTCCAGACACAATTCCACCCACCCCCCTGCCCGCATACATGCACAGACACCCACACACACCATGCATATACCCATTCCCCTACACTTACATACATATTCACACACACACATCCATACAAAGCATTCACTTCAACATTCATACACGCATTCAAGCATGCATACTCACACCCATCCAAACATGCAAACATGCATTGACCACAACACTCACAGTTGCATACACACACGCATACACACATACATGCATACACACACTCACTTCAACATTCAGACAAGCATACACCACGCATACACACATTCGTACACACAACACCCCCATCCCTCTCACCCCCTACCCTGTCAGACGATCACCTTACCTTGTCCGGGGAGAAAGTCGTCCGGCAGGCAACAGGAAGGGGCGCTTCCACCATCAGCAGTACCCCGTGAGCAGGACACCTCAGGCCATATTATTGCCCATAATACGGCTGGTGGAGTCCTACTGGCGGGGCGGGGCCGGTGGGGGAAACTGCCAGAGCACCTCCTCCTGTCAGCGGAAATCCAGCAGTACCCATGATATGGTGGGTGGAAGACCGCCAGCTCTGGCGGTCTTCTGGCGCCCGCAGCTCTGGCGGTCTTCTGGCGCCCGCAGCTTTGGCGGTCTTCTGTGAAGACTGCCAAAGTCGTAATGAGGGTCATAGTGAGTGAGCAGGGAAGCCATTTTAAGTACATATGCTGGACACTGGTCAATATGAGTTTGCCAGCTAGATGATGGCTTCACTGAAAATTGGGATGTTTGGTATCAAACATCTCATTTTAATAAACCCTCACTGATTCCAGTGATGGATTTATTCATAAATGCACCCAGAGAGCACCTTAGAAGTGCCCCCTAAAAAACCAACCATTTACCTGCGTGCCGACTGACTAGTTCTAGCCAGCCTGCCACCACCAGACGCATTTCTGGCCCCCAAGGGTGTGGGCTTTGCTGTTGGGCAGACAGGAACGAAGGCCTGCTGTGTGTGTGTGTGTGTGTGCAGAGGGGGTCAGCACACCCCTGCCAACAGGAAGACCTGTAAATCTGTATTCCCAGGAAGGAGGATTCAAAGAAGTCCACTGCCCTTCCTATACAGATCTGGCCTCACTCAAAGGAGGGAAGCCGACCGTCCTCCTTCAGGGCCCATTTGGCACCTGGACAGGAGGGAAATTTAGTAATCAGCAAGGTGTGTCCACCCCTTAGGTCAGGCCCACCTCTAAGGTGAGCTACACGGGGCCAGAAGTACGAAACGTTTTGCATGGCGCAAACTGCGGAATTCGCAGTTTGCGCCATGCAAAACGAGCATTGAGATGCACATTCCCATTTTGCGAGTCGGTAACTTGGTTACCGACTCGCAAAATGGGAATGCGACTCGCAAATAGGAAGGGGTGTTCCCCTTCCTATTTGCGATTCGCATCGCAATGTAGAATTGCTTTGTGACCGTGAACACCGTCGCAAAGCAATTTGCAGTTAGCACCCATGTGAAATGGGTGCTAACCCATTCGCAAAAGGGAAGGGGTCCCCATGGGACCCCTTCCCCTTTGTGAATGGCTCAAAAAATATTTTTTCAGAGCAGGCAGTGGTCCTATGGACCACTGCCTACTCTGAAAAAATTAAGCCAAATGGTTTCATTTTCCCGAGTGTATTGCAACTCGTTTTCCTTAAAGGAAAACGGGCTGCAATACAAAAAAATAAAAAAACTGCTTTATTAACAAAGCAGTCACAGAGATGGTGGTCTGCTGTCTCCAGCAGGCCACCATCCTTGTGAGTGCAGGGAATCGCAAGGGGGGGTCGCAAATTGCGACCCACCTCAGTAATATTAATGAGGTGGGTCTTTGCGACCCCCTTGAGATTCGCAGATGGTGTCAGGGACACCATTCTGCGTATGGGTTTGCGACTCGCAAATTGCGAGTGGCTCCGACTCGCAAACCCATTTCTTACTACATCTGGCCCAGGGTGTGGAACCAAAATTTAGAAATCTGCCATCTTGATGTTTGTAGAAACAGGAATTCTGGGACAGGATTATGCCCACTTCCCACAGGAAGTGGTCATATAGGGGGTGTAGTGACCCCAGGGGTAAGTAGCCCAATGGCTACTACCCAACACTCCCCTCAATGCCCCTAACTTCAGTATTTAGGGGAGCCCGTGGCACCAGGAAATCAGATCCTGCTGACCCAAAGAAGGACACTTCAGAGACACAAAAGGCAATAGCTGAAGATCCAAGACAGAATCGGCGCCAAACCTGCCAGCCTGCCTGCTGACTTCGACAACTGCGAGAAAGGCGCCTTGTCCTCCAGCTGCTGAAGTTTCCCAAAGCCCCAGAAAACTGCCAGCCTTCACCCCAGCACAAGGAACTCCGGTGGAGCAGTGGAAATGCTACCCTGCAACTTTGCAGGCACCCAGGAACCATGACGAGGTCTCCATACAGCCAAAAGCTGATGCAAGACAATACCACTGCACCCGCGCCTCCTAACCGGAGTTGAAGTGGGCCAAAGATGCCAGTGTGGTAACCAGCTTCTTCAGAAACAAAGTCTCCCCACTGCAACCTTCACCCGGATGCCTGCAGTCTCTTTGAGCAGGCCCCCCTCACTCTAGACTGCCCATGATGACGAAACCTCGATGGTCCACTGTACCTCTGCACCCAGATGCCCGACGGAGGAGAAGAGGACCACTGGTGTCTCTGCATCCCCCAGGCTCATGAGACTTGAGCCCACTTATAATTCAGCCAAACTGGTCCCCCAGTCCACGACTGCAGTCTGTTTCTGTAGGCTCCCTCCACAGGCGACAGAAACCAGGCAGTCCAGGAACCCTTGGCGCCCGGATTGAGGAGTAGAGGACCACTGGTGTCCCTATGTCCTCGAGCATCACAAGAACTGAGCCCACTTGGTGGTTCACTCTGACTGGATCCTCAGTCCTAACCTGCAGCCTCTTTTCGACCAGACTGATCCCCAATTGAGTAACACTGGGCACCCAATGCTGCATTACACCCCTGCACCTGGCTGCCCCAGTGCCACCCGGTGTGACCTGTTGGTGTGGCCTTGACGCTTGCCCAATACTTAACCTACGTCCAAGAGATTAGTCCCGTAACTCACTGTATTATACCTCATTTTCCTCAATAGGATAACATTGCAGCTTCCAGGAACTGCACTGTCGACTTTTCTAAACTGTAAAAAATTTCCTTGCAAACCGTACTTACCTGATCGTATTGATTCTGGTGCAAAAACATATATAAAGATATTTGCTATTTTTGTTAATTGGTGTGGATCTCCTTATTAAGTTGTGTGTTTCATTTACTGATTGTGTGAGTGTTTGCAGATGTCTAACACTCATCTCTGATAAGCCTAAGGCTCCTCAACCACACAACCCCCAAAAGGAGCACACTGGGATTGCTAGAGCAAGCCTCTGACAACTAGTAGGGGAATCCTGGACTATTTGCATTATATATCTTATCTCATTTTGATATATCATATAAAGAGCAAGGTTTCTACACATCTTCAATAGAACACCTAAGTGCTGACACTGCATATTCTCAGCAGTGGCAAACAGATCAAGCCACTGTTATCCCCACTCTCTGAGCAGACCGCGCGCTGCCTCTGGATATATCCTGCACTCTTCATCCACTAGGTGCCGATGGCTAAGCTTGTGCGCCCTGGCATTCAATGATTCTGCCAAGAGGTTCATCGCGAGGAAGCTACCTTGGTACGCCTGCAATTTCCAGAGGAGCAAGACCTCCTGCCAGAGGGTCCTTAACACCTCCTATCCTCTTCGGGACTGCGCAAATTGTGGCCAAGAAAGACATCACTGGAATCAAGGATTATACCCAGCCAAGTGGGCAGGGGTTGCGGGGCAATGCCTACTCTGCAAAAGCTGTAGAGCAAAAGTATAATGTGAGGGACTATCCTAAGAAGTATCACAGGATATGGAGTGCATGGTGGGGACACTTCCAACTTATCCTGCCCAATGTTTAAACTGTACTAACAATCCATTCTTTCTATAAAGTGACCAGGCTTACTGTGTTAACATGGATGGATCTGTAGTGCATAACCAATTCCCTGTCTGAAAGCTGGCTGTTTGAGTTTATGAAAATCAATCACAAGAACTGTTAGAAAAACAAATGTGAGGAGAGACTGACCACAGCCTCCAAGCTGTCCCTACAATCAGAAAATAGTTTGGACAGTAATTGCACTTTGGAGGAGACAGACCAAGGATGCCAATGTCGGATGAATCCTAAAGTCAGCGTGGACATGGACTAAGACCGTCAGCAGGAACAAAGAAGGGGGGGTTGGGTATTCATGACTGTCAAAGTGATTAAATGAGTTGCACCAAGAGCAGGGAAGCTGAATTAACATAGCACACTTAATAAAGATATTGAAACTTCGGTCAATGATACAGTGATATTTGTGGGCTATGTTTAGGAAAGGGTCCAGCTGCCCCGAAGCAGATCCAAACAGGGGGCTTAAGTCTCTGGTGCGCCATGTATGATAAAATGAGGTTGGCAACCCTCCCGGGGTGGCCAGCAGATCTGCCCAAGGTCCTGTCCCCAAAGACTGAACAAACTTGCCTCCGAATTAAGACAAATGGCAGTTGGACCTCAGCAATCAAACGTTGCCAGAGCAATGCAACTGTGCCCATCTTGTGCTTTTCAATCAATGAGGCCTCGAGCTGCATCTTGTGCCTCTTGATCATGAAAAACAGGAGTGAGAAAGAACTAGAATGCAGGACTGGCTTGTCTCAGGATTGTGGAACCTCGGCGTGCACCCGGGTCTTGAAAAACCATGAAAATGTTACTAGACCTGCAGGTCGAGTACCTTGAATAACCTACTCAACCAGATCTGTAATGTATTTGATCTGTAAACAGGTCTCAAACTGTGTGATCCTAGGCAAGTATTTTAGTTTAGAGTCTCCAGTATGAGTGCACCTTCTAATATTTGAGCTCGGCATTTCTGTTTACAAAAAACATCTTTGTTTCGCTCCATGTATAAAAAAAAATAGTCTCGCCCACATATAGGGGACACATGATCCATAACTTGTCAGGGCAGGAGTGTTTCTAGGTTTATGTTTAAACATGCACTTTTAATAATTATATTACTAAACCATGATGTGGCTGCACATTGTCATTTATAGGCAGAAAATTTCCAAGAAATGTCTAACCTTCTCGCTAACTTGAAGCTTTACTTGTAAAACTATATAATGTATAAACTATCTGAGAAAATTGGGTTTCAGAAAACATATTTATTCTTTTCACATCCCCAAGTAAAGTGCTTTGATTTGTTGTCATCCTATTAAAATAATGTTTCAATCACACAGAAGTACAAACAATGGGCTTCATATATTTTGAAATGTTTGTACAGTTGACTTCGCTATTTAAATGGAGGGTATGTGGAGGGAAAATTAATTATAAGACAAACTGACTTTTGATCTCTGTCTTTGAACACAAAACAAATGTGACAAGAACAAGCTCTAAAGGTTTATTTATTGCTTTCTGTCTGAACAGAACACCTTTTCTTTGCCAACTCACCAGAAGGGGTAAGTAGGTCCTAAAAATAGCTTGACCTGATCAAAATATGACTCGCTAAAGCAAGTGGGCGAGTAGATTTTTCGAGGCCTGGCACTGTAGTGTTGGGTTTTCTCAGTATCTCTGAAAGTTTACCAGGGTTGAATTCCTTCAGCACTTTGGGGGAAACAATGGCTAAATTCCTCCAAGAAGGGACCTCAGAGAACGGTGTAGCAGATTAAAGCCTGAACGGTACCTTGAAGCTTTTACATTTACCCCTGTCTGGAAAAATATTGGGAGTTGTTGATATTGTTTGTCTTGTACTGATGATGGCCTAAAAGCTCAGAGCGGTCCACAGCCAAAACACTGAAAGGACTGCTGCATTACAATGAAACAATAATACAGAAACAGCTAAAAACTAACCTATTTATTCAGTGGACCATTTCACCTATATCCTCCCCCCATGTTGCAGTGGTCTTTTTTACTGCACCATGGAATCTCTAACCATTTAGAGAAATAAGATGCTGTATGATAAATCCTTTACCTGCTGCATTAAAGAGCAAGAAAGAGCTGCTTTCCTAATAGGTGGGCGGACAGACAGAGATACAAGAGTGAGTGCAGTATTTTCTGAACCTAAGCATCATCTGCCCATGTATGAAATTATTACTGGATGTCGACACAAACAATACTATGGTATAACAATAAGGAGGGACAAAATAGCTTGAAGATATAAGTACAAATATGTGGAGTTAGGTACAGAAAATGTACACTTAATAATCTGTTGATATTTTATTTTCCATATTCTGTTAATGAAACTTTGGTAACGCTCTTTCAAGTAGAAACTATATTTAACTGCAGATTCCTCACCTTTTGCATACTCCCTTAGACGACAGATTGGATTAATAAAATCTTAAGCAGTACCCCTGAGCGCAGTGGCTCCATGCCAGTGTCCCGCGGCTCCTGCAGTGACATCTGAGGCCCTATCTAGGCACCACCCGTGCGCACCGACATCAGCGGCTTTCTGAACTGTCTGCGCCCACAGGCACAGCATCCAAACTTCAGATTGGTAGCGACCAGTGCGCAGATTCCCAATTGGGACCTTTTTAAATGAGAAGAATCCAGTTCAAAGAAAGGGGAGGATGGGAGGACAGATGAAGAACCTGTGGTTAGATAGTCTCTCTACCAGAATGAGTGTTACTGAAGTTAAGTAACTCGTTCTTCTGAAAGAGATCTATAACCGCTGATTCCTCACCTTTTGAATCAATGCCAAAGAAGTGCCTCCCAGGTGGAGGGTTTGGGAACAGACTCAAGCCAAACATTCCAGCAGGCGTGAGCGAGCAAATGGGCCTTTTTCAACAGATCTGACTGTTCAGACAACAGAGTTGTGTGGACATATGGAGGGACGACTATGTGCATTGTGGCAAATTTCCAGGTCAGGCACACCACATGCCAACGCAGTGGTAGCAGCCTGGGCTCTGGTGGAGTGAACCTGTAAGCTGCCTGGAGGCTGCTTCTTGGCCACAGCGTAGCAGATCTTGATCCCGAGCACCATCCTGTCAGAGATGGTCTTCTTCTGCATTGCCTGGCCTTTTTTGCTCCGTTCAAGAGTTTATTGTTCACCATTTGTGTTCTCTGGTATGATCAATATTGAAACTAGGAACCCTTTTTGGATTCAACTGGCAGTCTCTCCACTTAGAGGGGGGAGTGGGAGCAGAGAATGACCAAAGAATGCGAGAAGGGTGATATTCTGCCCGACATGAAATGGAGCCACTACCTTTGGAAGAAAGGAGGCTCAAGTTCATGGAACTAGTTAGTCTAGGACGAAAGTAGGTGTAGCATGGGGGTTGAGCGTGCCCAAGTTCGGATGCAGGACCCTCCCCTGCTACTGAGACTGGAGATTCTCCCGAAGAGGCAGCCTGATCGGAGGACTGTGTCCAATCCACGGCCATTAAGATTACTTGGGCCTGGTTGGCTCTGATCTTTTTTAGAATTTAGGGCAGGAGAGGTATCAGTGGAAAGGCATACAAAAGTCTCAATTTACACTCTAGGCGGAAAGCAAGAGATGCCTTATTGACATTTCATGTTCACGGCAGTATCAAAAAGGTCATGCCAAGGTTCTCCCTGTTTGCGGAAGAATCCCTGCACCACCTACGGACGTAACTGCCATTCGTGATCCACAAGGTGTCAAAGCCTGGGTCTGTCTGCACTGGAATTCAGGGATCCCTCCTGATGGCATACCATAAGGAAAATCTCCTGGTGTTCCAGCCACGACTTTAACACGTCCTGCTTGTTCCAGTACCACATGGCAGTGGTACTGACCGTGAGCACCTGCATCAACTACCCTTTGATGGAAGGAAGTAAAGCTTTAGACGCCAAGTATATGGTTCGAAGCTTCAACAGATTGATGTGAAGATGAGCTTCTACCAGAGAACAGAGACCTCTGATCTCTATCTCTCCCAGATGGCCACCCCAACCCAGAAGCCATGCTTCGTCACCACTGTTACCTCTAAGTGGGGTAGGGAGAGGTGTCTGCCACTGTCGCCATCTCGGTCCAGTAGCCATCACTGCAGATCTTTTTAAGTTGCCTCAAAAGTCTGGAATCAGGTGTGACTTTGGTATGCTGATAGTGAACCCCCAACGATGTCAGGCTGTTCTCCATAGTCTGGAGGTAGGTGGCGACTGACTGGGGCGATCCTGCCTTCAGCGGTCAAATCGTCAAGTTAGGGGAAGAATGTGACCTCCGACCTCTAAAGATGTGCTGTGACTTATGCCATCACTTTTGTAAACACCAGAGGAGCACTAGTAAGGCCAAAGGGGAGCACAGCAAAATAAAAATGTTAATTGCTGCTGTGAACCACAGATATCGCCTGTGGGCCTGCAGGAAGTAAGAGCCCTGCAGGTTTAATGCTCCCATGCAGTCTCCAGGGTCAGGGCAGAGAAGACCTGGGTCAGGGTGAGCAACCTTAACATGTCCTTCCGCAGGAAGGTATTGAGAGGACGAAGGCCTAATACAGGGCGGAGGCCTCCATCTTTTCTCGGAACATGAAGTAGCAAGAGTAACAACCAACTTTAGGTGCTGGTACCAGCTGCATGCCTCCTCTAGCTAAAAGAGCCTACACTTCCTGCTGCAATAAAGCCACATGGCCCTTCGTCAGCCAGCCTGAGGATGGTTGCATGTGCAGCAGGGTTACGAAGAACTGTAAGGAGAAACCCCACTGAACAATTTGTAGGATCCACTTGTCCTAAGTTATCTTCTGCCACGTTGGCAGAAAATATAGGATTCTGCCTGCGACAGGGTCACTGTGTGTTGTCAAGGACCTGCCAGTCGAAGCCCAGAAAGGAGGCCTCTCGGCTCCTTAGGGTTCAATGGCTCATTAAAGGGAGCCAGTAATGTGCCAAAATGCCATAGCATGGCAGTACTGAATTCTTTGTTTTGCCCCGGGAGTCGCAAGGGCCCCAGAAATTTGGGTTGCCTCGTGACAAGGGTCCGAAACAGCTTTGAAGTTGAACAGCTCTGGAAGCGAGACCAGGAGGCATGCTCTTGCCCATACACCTTCTCAGCAGATTATGAGTGGCAGAAAGGGGTAGATTCCTTCTTGGAATTTGTTTTTTTCCCCTTTAATTTACCCAAAGATTTGGATGGCAACAGTGATTTGTTGCGGGATCGGCGTCAGGTCTGGGACATGAACCTCCCCACATACCTGGACTGGTCATAACATGGAGTCTTGTGGTGTTTTTGCTAGACAAACAGCTTTGCTTCCCAATCCCGGGGGCCTTTGAGTGCATCAAGGTACAGTCACGGCAGGCCTTGGAGTCGTGGTCCGAACTCAGGCACGACAGGCAGATTATGTGCAGGTCGGTGAAACAAATTTGTTTGTAACATTCCTTGAAGGTTTAAACTCAGTAGATTTGGGTGGTGACACTTTCCCGTGCATACTGTAGTAACATTTTAGATTAAAAAAATCGAAAATTACAGTTGAGAAAGAGATAAAAGGTAGCTCTAGATTCACGTTCATTGGCACAAAACGAAGGGAACTGATGTCTGCGCACATGGGTTGCACCTATATAGGGCTGCATGTGTAGCTTCAGGAGCAGAGAGACGGTGGTGTGGAGCCACATGGTGGCAACTGTCAGTGCACACGGGTACTGATTGAGATTTCCCGAATCCACACTGATGCCTGGTTTAACAGGCAGTGGAATCTGCCGCTGAAAGTCTCTATCAGAAATTATGGTGCATCAGTACTGTGGTTTCGGTATTCAGGGTGCACACTGTCCATGCATTACAGATGAGCTGATTGACCTATAGAAAACATACACACAGCACAGGCAGGCTAATCCTAGTGGATGGAATTGTATATTTCATGTTGATCGATACGTTCCAAATAATTCATTTGGCCCATCATTTACAGTTGTTGTTCTTCAAGCACTTTTGGCCTCTTCAGTGTTGGCTCAGATCCTCCCTATAGTCCCGCCAGTAAATAAGTCACCTCCCTTCACATTATCACAGAAGATTAATTGGTCTATAATGATGACAATGTTCCAAGTACAGTTCCATAAATCCAAATAATTAACCACATACAATTAGCAGATTATCCTGAATGTATTACCTTTTTAGCTGTATCTTGAAACTTTCATTAGTTCATCAATACAACCATAGTAGGAACAGGTTCAGTGAAAGCCTCTTAGTAATCACTGGATGGTGTGTTTAGCAGAATGATGGCCAGTAATAAGGATTACTTGTGTTACATTATACAATGTCTCTTTCTCACCTGTGTTCTGGTTCTCCACGCCAAGGCTGTGCTGCTGCAAAGGATTATCATCCCAATAGTGAAGGAGAGAAATTGCAGATGTAAAAACTGGATCTGACCCTTTGGGGTTAAAACATAAAATTATACAATTCAGTAAGAGACCAACGTGTTAAGAATCATTTACAGAATATTCAGAAAGATGTTTGGGGAAGGAAAGCATTAGGAGCACACCAGCCCCTACAGAGAGGATACAGTGACTCACAAGTCTTATATACACTACGAGAAGAAGAACATTTACCTGCCTTAGAAAGCCAACCCATCTGTTGTCAATCAGTTTCCAAAGGAGCACAAGTAAGGGGCTATTACTCATCTTGAAACTGTCTGACAACGGATGGGCTGGCATTGAAAGGCAGGTGAATTTTCCTCTTCTTATAGCGCCTCCATGACTCGTGGTCACTGGATGCAAATGTGTTCATCAAATGATTTTTACTATCACCCCTCTAGTTGGTGCAGATTCACTTACGGCAAGATTGTTTGGTTAACCCATGGTGGGATCCCTCCAGTTATGAGAGACAGGAGATGTCTGCTGAGTATTCTGTTAAATGTTCACCCAGATGTTCGGAGAGTTTGGATTGTTGCTACTGAATGTTTGGCTTGATTATTATTATTTTTTTTATTCTAAGTATGGTAGGTAGAGTATCACATTACCACATGAATGAATAAACCACCTTGTGTAAGCACAAACCACAGGAAGCTGCAGGCACTATAAATTAGGAGTACAAAATGGAAGTTCACAAAAATCAGTGGTAAGTGGACTGCCCTTTGTACTTAAGAACATGAGTGAGGGGGACAAATGAACAGGAATCAGACGAGCATATGATAAGGGTTCGCGTTAGCCCAAACTTGATACCTCTAAGAGTTGCTTTTGCAGAGTTACAAATTCAATACTAGTCGCTCTCCAACAAAATTAAAGAAGCAGAGTTAAGAGACCCAACACGTTTTACAAACGTTCCACATCTTAGGATTGGCAGAGAGGCTTAGTCCCAATATACATGTGATACTCGCGGCTGAATGGGAAAAAATATGAGGAAGGAAATAACAAAAAGAACAATGCCGAAGACTAAGGCACATATCCAAAGGACTACTCGAAGTGTACAAAATTGTGAAACACAGAATAAAATAATGTATAACTGACACATGACACCAAATAAACATAAAAAAAGATATATGCAAACAACTATAACACTTTTCAGAGGAACCTTAGGATGGGGAGAAGAAGGAGTGTGATCCTATTCATGCCAATAAACATAATGGAAAGAAGGCTAGTGATGCATTGAAGGAGGTTTAGATTTCCAATTAAGAATGATTCTTTAGTGACATTGCAAGGAATACACCAAGTCTCAATGGAAGGCCTATCAAAAAATCATTAGACTCTTATAATTTACATGCTTCCAGCTGCAAACCAGAGATAGCAGTGTGTTGGAAAAAATACCACCATCCACCCACAACTGATAAAGAGGAATACAGTCAATGATACGATGGAAATTTTGATGCATAACCTTAGGAATGAATGATAAAGACTCAGCACTAGTTTGAACTCACTCATAGGTTCATGGGAGTACTTGGAAGTGAAGTACAGCTGTATATTATTTATGTTCAAAACCAATCATAGGGCCTTATTTAAAAAACACAAATCAGAAAAGAAGAGGGCTGTGAGCCACTTATAACAAAATCTAGTGGAAGCAGGGGAGAGAAAGAACAGGGGAGAAAAGCAAAGAGGTTGTTACTGGGTTAATACATCCAAAAGGTGGCAAAGTCCGAGTGGCTCTGGCAGAGCAAGCATTTGAAGACGAGACACAGGAACAGGAACCAAAAGTGCAGTGAGACTGAGAGCCAATAGAAACAGACAAGAAAGTAAAGACATTAAAAGAATAATAATGTGAGCACTGGAAACCAAGGAATGAAAAACGAGTTGGAAAGGAAGGAAGGCCCTCTTCGGGATTCAACAGAGACAAGGGCGACACCCAAACGCCGAGGAGTACGAGTATAGCAGAATTGTTTGGAATATATGGTTGACTCCTCTTGAGGTGCGCTACTGAAAACAGCTACAAGTTGTTCTTAAAGGAAAATGACTAACTGAAGGTAGTACCTACATTATACAAAGCAGCACTAGGATCAATAGACATTGGAGGTAACTAAATGGACGGTAAAAAAAAAAAAAGTTATCAGGCAGTTAGACATTTGACTCCAGGTTTGAAAGCAAGATAGAGACAAGTCGTTCAACAATACCTGATGCCTCAAAGAGGAAGGAGAAACTCAGTGGTGTTTAATGAATTCTTTACAGGTAAAAAAGATTTAGACCAAACATGAAACCTTGTGGTTAACACTACAAGAAAAATGATGACTTTATCTATTGTAACATAAAGAACACTGAAAATAACATCATTTAAATGCAGAGCAGAACTACGAATGGTTAAAGACATACAAGAATGAAGACGGGGTGATATACAGTGTTGGAGCCGCATACAGATCCAGAAACACAAGCAAAGGTTCGTGTTTGTAGTATAACTTGTGAAAGAATTTAGGTTCAGTTGAATGCCCCGGATGAAAACTAGATTCCAGGGAAGAGATTAAATTGATGGACCATGAAGGAAAGCATACCCGTCCCTCTGGAATTTAAAAGACATTTTGGATAAAACAGAAAGGACAAAAGAAGGAAGTGTGAAATGGCTCAGTGAGTTAACAGTGGTTGTGGATGCCTGATGTGATGTGAAAAGTCATATGTACCACATCTGCAACAAAGAGGTATGAGTTTGCATGGCTGTTTTGCAAAGTATAGACTGTGAAGATAAGTGTACTTTGGGATTTTTAAGACAATTTCTGTTTTTTTTAAACATACATTAAGGCAGGGATCTTTTTCTGTGAGCCCCCCTATGTAAAATATTTTGAATTCGATCCCCCTTCAAAACTTTAGGTCAAGGATTGATGGATCAGGAGTTGGTGGGAGGAGGTGTTATGAAAACATTTCATGGACACTTTTTCTGTAGCTCATAATAAGGCTTTCCTGTTTTCAAGTGTTTATTTTTGTGGATTTCAGTGGTGTTTTCGAAATATTTTGATTATGAGTGTTTATTCAGCTGCACAACACACAAAGTAGATACAACTGTGTTTTTAAGTGTTTACAAAACATGATCTTTTTTTGAAGACATTATTAAAATGCATGCAATTTAAATGAGAAGTATTACAGTGTATGTAGAATCTTCCCCCAGGTAGTATGTCAGATGGATTTATGGTAGACTGTGCTAAGCATAGCAGCCTGTGTACTGAATTCCAACTCAAGAGCTCTCCTGAATGCCCTCTCTCACACCTCAGAGGCTCTCACACAAACTCTTTCAGTACTCTGCCTTGTTCACGGGACTAATAGTGGACTATGAAAGTAAGAACGTTTTCTTCTAGGCTAATGATTGTTAATAAACAAATTCCGTGGCACATACGGGAGGTCATTCATCGATCCTTTTAAAATATTATTATGTTGTAGAGATGGTCAATCCTACAAACACCATAGAATCTTGTGGAATTTTTAAATATTGGAATTGCACCTGAATAATTTGATGCCCGGTATTTCAGAACACCTGAAACATGATGCTGCCAGCATTGTTGCCAGTGCTTTTTGGAACTCTTTGTCTGTCTCTAGGAAATTGATGCTGCTGTTGTGTGGAGATTCATAGCTGACAAGTAACCCAATGTCAAGGGACACAAAGCTATCCCTGACTTTTTAACCACAATCACATTGTATTCTGGGACTTGACATGTTGTTGTAAGCATGGGCTCAAAAAGCTTAGCAGAAAAGTGCATTTGGCTGAAAAGCCAGGATTAGCTCAATGTGGGACAGCTTGCAGCGATTAATTTTTCAGTTATTCTGCTTTGGTTAGTAGAAAGTCATGTGTCTTGCTTTCACCACAGTTCCATAAACATGGTGACAGAACACTTTTTACAGGTCCTCATCATTACACCTTAACCTGAATGTTTAAAGCATGGGGTGTTTGACAGATCACTTGCTATGAATATTCACTTGTGATCTAAAAGAGCTGATGTATCAAAATAGTTTACCTACCCTGTATCCATAGGAAAACTGGATAGTATGTATTAGCCATGATGCGTATGAGCCTATGAGCCACAATGCGTATGAGCCACGATTCGTATGAGCCATGATGCGTATGAGCCATGATGCGTATGAGCCATGATGCGTATGAGCCATGATTCGTATGAGCCATGATGCGTATGAGCCATGATGCACATACATAATTCAGGCACAAAAGGCCCCTTGCGCCCCTGGGTCCCACTGTCACTGCACATACAGCACCAATGATAGCTACAGCCCTGAACGCCCACTTTTCTGAGCCATCACTCCAGGGCCCAAGGCCCAAAGCAGGCTGTCTGCCCCTTTGTGAAAAAAAGCAAAAATGTTGCCCCATACCACATCCCCTTTTGTTTGGACCTGGTTTTATGCACAGCGATGCTGGGTCTTAATTCTAAAACTACAAGAAAAATAAGACCACGATTCTCTTTTTGGAAGCAAGACAAATCCATGGATATCAACAGGTGAGATACAGGCTTCACAGAGATCTTGTTCCTTTCCTCTTCCTGCTGGGCCTCTACATTTGAGGCCCCAGGGTTCTGGGTGACCAGGAATTTGCATTTGAATGTGACCATGCTGGCTTCTACCCTGCCACCTTACCCAACTCGCCAGAAAGGACATCTGCATGCAGATGAAGACAAACTGGAAATCTGCCAAATAAACAAGGTCGCATTTCCAGGCAATATGTGTTTACAAGTACTTGAAGAGGCATTTGCAGCCCCCACACAGAAAGCCACGGGCCCCACAGCTGAAAGACATCTATATTCAGATCTTATGATCAAAGCTAACCATAACTTCATATAAACTTTAGATAGATTTCCTTTAGGTAGAAAGGTAAAAGTATTTTAATCGTGGCTGAGTAGATATATGGTGGTGGTGAATGCAGAGTCCTTTCTTTTATGGTGCAGACTGCCCAATCACCTGTGGCAGGACATTCCTTATGAAAAACCAATCTCGAGGCTCACCACTGCGACTCGTAGCCTCTGGCCATATGCAAATCGGGCTTCATACAGACAACAAACCAACCGTGCTGCCAACCGACAGTGCACATATGGTATCTCAAAGTTTGTGCAAATCTGTCAAATGGCGTCTGAGCTTTTAGCAAACAAAGGCCTTTTTTACCACCTCTTGTTAGATCTTCATAAGACCTGAGCTCCCTACACTGGGCAAAACGCAAAATACCAACAGAAAAACGAACCACACAAATAAAAATTACAAGCCCTGTGAGTTCCTCAGCCCGTATCTATCACACCTGGTATGTAAACCAGAACCTGCACGCAAACTCAATTCTTATGACTTTGCAATATTTTTTAAACAATAAATACAAGCACACATACACAAAGAAATCATACCATATCAAGAGTCAAGTCGGTCACAACACTGATGGTAAGTCAAGTCTCTAGTGAGGTAATATGTGTCATTTGTGAAGTCGTCTGTTACATGAAGGGCGAAGTCATAAGCAGTGTATTTGGTGTGATTTATAGTTTGTATGGCAGGTGTGTGAGGTATGGTTTGCAGAAATAATCATAGGTGTGAAAATTCATACGTTTTCAGTTTCATTTCATAACCATAACTGCATTTAATTGTGTTTTTTGAATTATACATGGATACATAACTGATAACTGCGTGATATGGGCCAATATGTCAACATCAGGGCAGTGCGCGATCTACGGGTGACTAAAATGCAAAAACACAGCCTTTATGCAAGAGCATAATTCATGCATTGTGTTTATATGCAGTATGTTAACCTTTTGCATTGCAGACTTTAACCTTGAAAAACACTATTAATGATGTTTGCAATAACTGTTCTTTTGCAAGGTATTGCTGCAGACTTACTGTGTATGTTAGGGTGTGGTCCCTTTTTAGGACCTTCCAGAAGCTTTCTCTGCAGCATGACTGGGTGTGGTTTGTGGGCTGGGCCAGACTCTGTATAAGGGAGCCAGCCCCGCTCCACGTGCTCACTATTCAGAGGTCCCGGTGCAGAGCAGCAGTATTTTCCTGAGCTCCTGTTCCGGAGGCCTACCTTGAAGTTCCAGGCCTGCCCTGCATTATTTTGGTGATCCTTGAGCAGGGCGGTAAGACGGAGGTCGGGCTGGGCCCCCGACCCGTTCTAAGAGACCCTTGAGTTTTTGGGGCCTACTCGTGAAACTTTCCGAGTACGCGATTCATTGCTCTGATGCAAATCTTTGTGTTCAGATCGGCAATGGCATTTGCATATTCTTTTTTGAATCGGCAGTGTGCGCGATTCATTTACTGCATGTAAATCTTGGTGTTCAGATCGGCAAAGGGCTGCGCGATCATTTTATGGCATTTGCATATACTTGTTTGAATCAGCAGTGTGCGCGATTCATTTACCGCATGTAAATCTTGGTGTTCAGACTGGCAAAGGCTTGTGCGATCATTTCATGGCATTTTCATATTCTTGTTGGGATCGGCAGTGTGCACGATTCATTCCAGCATTTAAACCTTGATGTTCAGATCGCTTACAGAGTGCGTGATTATTTCATGGCATTTGCATATACTTGTTGCAATCGGCAGTGTGCGCGATTAATTTCCCGCATTTAAACCTTGGTGTTCAAAACGCTTACAGCGTGCGCGATCATTTCATGGCAATTAAAACTGTGATGTGTAGTGTTTCCGGAAGTGCACACAATTATCCAGGGCCTTTGCATTTTCTGCAAAGGTGCTAAATTCAAGATGTTACATCTTTGTGCATATTAAGCCTTAGTACAATTCCTATTGTTTTCCAGGGAATATTTCAGATTACCTTTTGTCCTCATATAAAGATGCAATGTTTGTTCTGAAACATTATTCTAGAAGGTTCTTATTTTCCTAGTCAGTATGTGACATTTCATGAAATGTTCATATGAAACACTGTATTAACCATTCTTGAATCCTTTCCAGGTACCCAGACTTCTTGAGGTCTAGTTATATTCCTTTCTTAAATTATCCATGGTTCCAGTATGACAACTCTTAGAATCATAGTCTAGTGAAAATTAATGTGATAATATACTGAATTGTGTTGTTTAACCTTTTGCTTCCTACAGGTCTCCTTCCCAGCTGTTCCCTTCCTAATCCCCTTTCCCCTGCTTGGACCCTCTCAGGCTCTGTGATATTTCTATCAGAGTTTTGGACCTGCCTAGTGGTGGACATGTTGGGAGCGTACGCAGGTCCCGAGGATCTGGTCTCCCTGACACAATATTACCATTGATGGGTTCTGGTGGCATCATAAATCACGAGGCTGAAGGCGTATAGGTTTGTAAATATCACTAGAGCCCCAAGGTGGCAACAGTGGATCACTTTATACATGGTCCCCGAATTTATTTTTATATTACATGATTATTTTAGGGTACTTAGCTTGAAAAAACTATTTTCTTCAAAATACATCTAACAACTGGCAATGACTGGAGTGAGAACTTTTAGGTTCTATATATGACATAGGTAAGTCTTACTGGAGGTGTCTCAGTGCTTTGAAAGCACACAATGAAACTTGCAGGCCATACTTTAATGTAACTGCCTAATAATACTGTGAAAATAAACATTGTAAGGGAGATCTATGTGTGCAAAAAGTAACACACTGTCCCACATTACCTCATAATGCTGCTTTACATTAAATAAACACACTGTTGAATTAAATCACATTTTGAAAATATTAGTCTATTGTTGCCAAAAGAAAATTCACATTTCTCAAAAACTGACAGATATATCTGTAGTCTAAAGCACAACAATAAATCCATAAATACTCAATGGGTGACACTCAAATGCTCCAATCAATCAGGTAATGTGAAATAATACCTAATGAGTAAGGTGTATTATGGTCATATATTGCCATATCGAGATTCAAGGCACATTTATAAACCACTCATCCTTAATTCACAGTTACCTTTTCTATCATTGCTAGCGTGTCCCTCTTCGTAGTACTCACCCAGCGAGTGTGTAATTTCCTGATGGTTAAAAGACGACACAAAGCTACTCCTGGTTTCTTGGAGCACTGGTTCACAAGTTTTACATCAGAAAAGTAATGGAACTAAAGAAGGCAGCACATATCTACCAATGAAACCAATAGCACCCACAGCATTATCTCCCTTCACCTGCAAACTGTTCTTCGTTCCCGGGGTTTCCCCCCGCCGGCTGGAATCGCAATTCTCCATCTTGTCCGTGATACAGTGAAAACACAGATGTGATGATTGGGTTATCTGTTATTTCAGAAATAAAATACAAAAAATTATACCATTCTAAAAAACAGCTGTGTACCCCCAACAACAATCAGAACATTTTTCAGATAACAGTAAAACTTAAGTTCCCTTTAAATTCATGAAAACAAACATAGGAATGAGAATGTGATTGAATGAGAAAACTTCAGCGGGCTCTGTGAGTAAGACGCCCGAGAACATGGTAGGGCACGGTGAGAAATCAGCATGGACTGGGAAAGATGTAATGCAAGTTTGCTCCCCTGGGCACAATATGTGTTTGGAGAAAAAATAGCATAAATGTAGCGTAGAACTCAAGAAAGAGTGAAGCGGAGGGCAACTCTGAAACACAAACTGCTACAATGTTACGCTGCTCTCTGCATCTTCAGAATTTCTGCAGGAAATTGTGAAACAGTGTACACTCCCTCTTGGCGAACATCTTCCCAGCACTAACGCTTGGCGCACATAGACTGGGGCGGCTGCTAGGACACCTGGGCCATATCATATTGTTTGTGCCAGACACACCTTTTAAAAGCACAGAAGGAAAATGTGCCGTATTAGCATGAATGTGATGCCCCCAGAGCAGCGAGGGTTCGCGGCTGCCCTGAGGGCAGCACATTCATGTGAAAAACAGAGCGGCGGCTTTAAAGCTGCTCAGTGTTTCACTGTGCGGCAGAAACCCACCTGCACGTTTAAGGGGATTAGAGATCCCCTTGAAGGCGGGTACAGTGAGTGCACCCGCCTGCACGTTTAAGGGGATTAGAGATCCCTTGAAGGCGGGTACAGTGAGTGCACCCGCCTGCACGTTTAAGGGGATTAGAGAGCCCTTGAAGGCGGGTACAGCGAGTGCACCCGCCTGCACGTTTAAGGGGATTAGAGAGCCCTTGCAGGCGGGTACAGTGAGTGCACCCGCCTGCAAGGGGATCTCTGGGGGGTCCATGAGACCCTCTGTCTCCACTCTAGAGGGCTGCCACCAGGGGGTGACTGACAGTGCGCCTCCTGACAGCTTCTTTGCCTCTGCGCCCACGCCTACAATGCGGCGCAGAGGTAGAGGGATTATCTCATTTGCATGGGGCCACGCCCTCTGGAGACAGCACCGGAGCTATATGCGCACTGGCGCATTAGTATCAGCACACAGGTCTGCACCCCTTCTGTAATACCAGTGTGCCCCCGGGCACTCTATAATACCGCCCTATGTACCACAGCAAACAGACTTGTGTACAATGTGCCCATTATGCCTTCTTTAGAAGTGTTCCATTCGAAAGAACAGACGATTGAGTTAGCGGGCCAGTCACTGCTGTGTATAATTTTGTGTTCAGTATTAAAAGAACAGACTAGCAGCCCTACAAGCATTGCTGATTAGTTGACCTCCACTTCTTTCCAAAGGGAAGACAAATGGTCTGCTGATGACCATGTCAGTCATGCTTTAACCAAAAACCTGATGCTTTTTCATAGTGAGGTTTCCAATGTCTGAAGAACGAGAATATTTGAATAGAACCCTACGCATGGCTAACTCTGAGATTACAAAATATGACATGGCAACACCAATTCTGTACAATTTTAGGTAAAAAATATTCTAGATAAAGCTGTATGTCCTTGGGCATATAGTCAGATAGATAACATTAGACACACACTCTTCAGATTATACTTTCTATTCTTGTCTCTTTAGTGTAAGCTCTAGAATATTATGAAGACGTATGGCCAGCAGAATATGGATATACAGTGAGCAACAGCGTGTCAAATCTCAAACCAGGAGGCACATGTCAGAGAGAAGAGAGGCAACAGGAAATAGATCAGGAAAGTAAAAACTATTTTTGGATCAGCCAATAAGAAGCAAGCTGCAGTCATGCAGAGCCTGCGCCTAACCTCAGAATCAAAGCTGGCAAGATCCAAGTGACTGGCACTGAACGAGTTACAGCTGGTCCTGTTATGGCCTGGCATGAGAAGAACTCTTGGGAAATAACTCTTATCGGCATGGCCTGGAAACCCCCTTCATACAAAGGCGGTCATTCTGACCGCGGCGGTCGGCGCCCGCCAAGCGGTTCCCGCCGAAAGACCGCGGCGGCCATTCCGGCTTTCCCGCTGTCTTTGCATCCTAAACTTTCTATTTGAAATCAACAAAAATGTTGATGTAATTTCAACCTCGAATGGTGCTCATCGATTGAACACCAAACAAATAGAAAATATGAGCCAATCTCACCCAAACATATGAGATGACCTCTGGACTTTACTGGGAACTTGGACTAAGCCAGCTGTCCACATGACTGGGCATAACAAGTACTGTACAGCCTTCGGGCCTCTGAACACTAGAGCGGAAAGGCATTGACCAGAATTCTTGAATGTCTCTCTTTTAGGGGGTAAGGACTGTACACTGAAACATCGTGCCCGATCTTCATAAACTGAATCATTTAATCAAATGAAAGTTTAGCACGTGAAGCCTGTGTGCCTCTCCCCCTCTGAAGCAAACAGTCATCACTTCCCCGACTGGCAGACGGCAGCTCAGATGGGTTTTTATCTACCTTTATGCTACCGGCCCTCCCTTGTGATCCACGACTGCGAGCCCTGCTGTCCCACCATCCATGAACAGCAAAGACTATAAGGTATTAAACTGAATGGTTGCAGGCTGTAGCTATGCTTGGCTAATGATTGTGGATTATCTCTTGATTTTAAACCTTATTTATGGGCACTCAGGTAGATTAAAGTGCAGTTACAGAGAAGGACAAGTTACTTTTATTTGTAACGCTCTTTCTGGTAGATAATCTGTCTAACTGCAAGTCCTCATCTTGTGAACACCACGGGCACCAGGCTTGATTTGGATAATTTTCTGCGCAATTCCTTTATATGTTGGTAAGAGGCACTGTGTGGCTCTGCATCGGGACCGTCTGACCCCGAATGTGACATTAGGGGCCCAACATAGCTGCCACCTCCGCAAGCGGACATCAGTTTCTTTCTATCTGTCCGAGCCTTCAATAATCAGATTATACCAGAGTGCAGATTTCTATGTTTGAATCCTGTTAGGTTTAACTAGATGAGTTAATTCCAAAGAACAAGGAAGTGAGTGGGTCGGTGACAAATCTGTGTTGAGATAGTATCTACCAGAAAGAGCATTACTGAAAGTAAGTAACTTGGATACTTCTAACCGCATATTCCTCATCTTGTGAGTAGATGCCAAAGCAGTACCTCCCCCAGTTGGTGGGTCTGTCGAATGGCTCAATCCATTAAATCCTATAGGACATTACAGGCTGAATTTCCCTCCCTCCAGACTGGGCTATCCATGCAGTAGTGCTTTGTGAACATGTGGCCAGATGCCACACACCGGGCAGGCAAATGTTCAAGACAGGCACACCACATGCCAATGTAATGGTAGCAGTCTGTGCTCTGGTGGAATAAGAATGTAGGCCTTCTAGGAGCTGTTCCTTGGCCAGTCTATATAAGATCTTGATGCACAAGAAAATCCATCTGGAGATTGTTCCTTTTTTGGACAGCTTTCCCCTTTTTCACCTCAGTGAACCCTACAAAGAGATGATGATCCATCATCTGTTCTTTGGTGCAATCAATGTGGAAGCTTAGGGCTCTCTTCAGATCAAGATAATGAAATATTTCTTCCTCTTTAGACGGGTGAGGTGGGATGAAGAAAGCTGGCAGGGTGATAGACAGCCCGATGTGAAAAGACACAGCAACCTTTGGGAGAAATGCCGCTGTGGAGGCAGGAGCCAGAGCTTGGGTAGTTTGCTTCCCTATGGAGGTTTGGATACTGATGGCGAGGCACGCATCTACACTGGAGGATTGTCGAACCATTTCCCAGTGGAGGAGAAGCTGCGGCTGGGCTCATTGGGGGGGGGGGGGGTACGGGGGGGGGATTAATAGTCCACCTGGTGACTGGTAGCATGGAAGCTAAAAGACATAGAAATCAGAAGGCACAGATGCTATCACAACGTACTGAACTGAAAACAAATGCTCAGTAGCGTTCCCAACAACATTGTAGCTTCCCTTTGGGGTACCATAATCACTCACTCAACAGGTAGACGTTACTGGGAACAACAGGAGGTGCTGCTTTTAGAGGCACGCATCCTGGAGCTGGAGGGGACAGTAGTGGAATTGGAGCCAGGCGCCACACTCGGTGATTCACTACGTACCCAAACCGTTTTCAGACAAACTCTTTTGTCAGAGACAAAAACAGCATGGCTGGCCAGGCACAGCTGCATATATCAATTGGTTGGGAAAGGGGGGGGGGGACGTCCAGTAAAACTCACCACTGGCTGTGCACAAACTTCACAGGCCAAGAGACCCTGGGTGTGCAAGGGAAATATGGAACGGGTGACAATGACATAGCTACCTGCTTATCATCGTACTATGCACACCTGTACTTCCCTGTGGAGGGTCCATATGCGTCTGAACTCTGGGATTTCATGAAGGACCCAGCAATTCGGTCCCTGCTGCCGGCAGAAAGGCTTTTCTTAGATGAGTTTGTGGAAAGGGAGGAATTGGCAAAGGCCTTAGGACAGATGCGTATGGGTAAGATGCCGGGCCCTAATGGGTTCCCAGCTAAAGTTTTCATAGCATGTCAATTCCACTGCATAGACCCTTTACAAAGGCAGAAATCGGGTTGCTCCCCAAGCCAGGCAGCCCACCGAACAGATGGTCGTCGGACCACCACATTTGCTCTTGAAAATCGACGCAAAGATATGAGTCAAGGTGCTAGCCAGACTATTACAAAAAGTGATAGGCTCCCTGGTCCATCGGGAGAAATCCGGCTTCATGCCCAGGGCGTGCCACCAGACACAACATACACTGGGAATACAATGCACAGTGCCGGGCTGTCAAACTACCTCAGAATCACAAGTTAGAACTGGTGGACTTCCATAAGGCCTTCGACTCGGATAACTGGGACTATGTAATCCTCCTCCTTTCCAAATTAAACTTGAGACCCCAAGTTCATTAGACGTGTCCACCTGCTATAGACTGAGTTGGCTGCACAGGTGCGGGTGGACAGGGCCCTTTCAAGGCCTTTCCCAATCCGCAGGGGCAGGATAGAGGTGTGCCCCCTGTCACTGTTATTCGCTATAGCGATAGACCCGTAGTACCATGGGTAAGGGTTGACGCCCTGGTCTGAAAGCTGGAGTGGACACCGGGTGTGGCACACACCAGAACACCCAATGTAACTGATGTTCTCCTATTCTTGTACGAACTGCAGGAGTGTTGCCACAGGTCCTTCAAATACTCCTGATCTTTGGCTGTTATTTGGGGCTTCTTCTCAATAAAGCCAAATCTTCTATACCCTATTAGAGACCCAGACACAGCCCAACAATATGTGGAGAACCTGCAGGTCCTAATGGAGATGTTTGGATACCTGGGGGTGGGGGGGTCTACATAACTGATAACCCTCAAAGGGCGTGGGACAGAAACATACAGTTCCAAACTGGGCTGCCTGGCTCGCAACCTGGGGTACTGGTCGATGCTTCCTCTATCATAGGCAGGGCTGTGATCAACAAGATGGTGGCCCTATCTCCCCTCCGGTATCAACTATACAACTACCCCTGCCCGCCAAAAAATGTTTCCATGCGACTAGACATGACACTGTGACAATTCCCATGGGATCACTGAACCCTGCAAATAGCTTAAACTTTCAACATATGAGGGCGGTATCGCGGCACCAGACCTCCGGTCATACTACAGAACCTCTCACTACAGCTGACTATCACTAACAAGTCAATACCGCCGGAGACCCAGCATTCACGACCAAAAGATGGGTAATGGGGGGCACGCTGCTCCTGCATCCCCTCTACGGGGAAGCAACCCCAGGGTCTTTCCTTCCAGCCTTGAAAGTGGTGCTCCAGACGTGAGAGAAACCAATAAGACCCTGGGGTGACCTACATTTATTCATTTAATGTTGAGTGCTTTAGTGAGAATTGCCAGAGCCCTTAATAACAAGTTCTGGCTTCTGTGAATAGGCTCACTTTCTGCAACATACTATTAACTCTTGAAGAAGGCAATATTGGGCATTCATTATTTTCAAGATCATAGACACTGCTGTTAGTAAAGTCGGCTTGAATAGCTTCTATCTTATACTAAAAAAAGATTCTGATTATCATGTGAGGACTGAATGGTAGGACTGGATAGCTTCACTTTCTCCTCCCTTCTTCTGATGCAACTGGTCTCCCAAACATTCTTGTTGTGGATACATATAAAGACCGGCAAAGGCAACTAGAAATATGTGCAAGGCAATGCTGCCCAGAAGACACAAGAGTTAGTTTGCTAATGGTGCTGCTACAGTGTCAGAGGAGAGAGTGCGTCTTCAAACACCCTGATCAAAGACTTTCCTCCAAAAGCACTCGTCAAAACTGTGTCTACTGTCGATCCCAAGGAATGAATAGTTTGCACCGAATGCATCAAATACATTTTTGAGTTGGAGAACTAATTCACAAAGGAGAGACAGACTTGTGACCATGTCTTGCTGCAGTTTGGATGCCATCAACAGCCAACTGGCCAAGAGTGGAAAGATGAATATCCCCTTCCTCTTAGAAACACAGCTACCACTATCAGGCATTTGGAGAACAGTCTCAGTGCTGACTTGAGGCCAAATGAAAGAACTCAACATTGCTAATGAGTGTGGTATACTAAAAACGGAACAAACGTCTGATGTGCTTTGCAGATGAGAATGCAACAATAGGCATCCTGTAGGACTCCCTGATAATAACCGATTGAGGCACCTATGCCAGGAATGACTCAAGAAAGCCGATAAGATGTCATGGATGACTATTACGAGAGGAGTGGCAACCGCTATAAAACTGATGGGCAAGCTTAGTCCAAAGACGCCCACAATATGCCAACAATGGTCACAGGGCTGTCCACAACTGTGCTAAATATGGGATGCATTAAGAATGGGAATCATACAAAGCTGCCGTCATGGCAGGGGCAGCCATTATGATGCCAGCCATGCCCCAGTCACGCCAGAGACAATCACTCTATGTCAGGGGAGGCCAATGGACACCAAGGGTGGCCCCAGATGCCAGGTAGATCTGCCAGAGAAGGAAACCGTTTGCTATCTCACATACATGGGTACACACACACGACCATCATTTGCAATATCGATATTTTACTTGCCTGTTTATTCCAATCTCCTGTCGCTCCTGCACTAGCTCCTGCTCTCCTCCCAAACAGTGAGCGTTAGTGCATCGTGCTTGTGCTTGTACCTGGGAGCAGGAGCGCTCACGGGCTGAGGACCATCGAGTGAGGGGTCTGTATCACTCTGATGGGTAGCTAAGGGCTGCTGTTCAGTTCCAGCTCCTTAACACAGCATTTAATTTACATCAGTGACGCCACCAGCATGTTTTATGCTTCGGTTGAAGCAACTGTGATCCGAAAATATTTATTACAGCAGTACTATTCCTGCCTGATTGCACAATAAAACTACTAAATTGAACACTTTTCACCCTTTGTGTTTATAGTCTTAAACATTTCTAGATCAGACATGTTTCGAAAATGACACAACAGCCAAATACAGAAGATGAACTTCCTATACTGGAAATGTTTTCCAGGAATATCATTCTAAAGCACTCTCTCATAGCTACCAGCTGCTGATAGGTGAGCATTAAGACAGAAATGCTAAAAGTGACTCCAGGTGCTTCTAGTTTTCCTCTGCAGTAGGAGATAGTGTAAACATGAAGCATTCCTGCTGACCTGCTTCGAGAGTCTCATCAGTGTCTCTGGCGTTTCCTCCTTCGATGACCGCATGGTAATGGTAATCCTCTTGGTGGCCTTTTAACTGGGGAAAAACATCAAGAGCCGCGTCACCTGCAAACAAAGCCGAAATCAATGGCTTTCATTTAGGTACCCATACTTTAGCAGAATTATTCAGATTCTGAAGCATCGCTATTTTATGAACAACAGATCAACTGCATGTGGTATTTCTTATCTCAGCACTGCAGCAACAGAGCCCCTTCTCAACATATGATCTCCATCATAGTGAAAAGTTCAAATGACCATCAGCACATGAACGCAGAGTGCAGGTCATAAAGCCAGCAAAGACATATAAATGAATCAGGCCACGATAATGTTACAAAAGTGACATCACGCATGGCTGTTGAATATAGTATATATATTTATGGGGAAAAACACAGATAAAAACTGAGTTATGGTTCCAGATCAAACATGCAAAATCATTGAAATTAGCCAGTTATACTTAGCAACACACAAAAACGGCACCATGACATCCGTCATCCACTTAAAAATAAAAATAAAAACACTGAAATTCACTAGTTATACTCAAGGGAAGTTACTACGGCTTGTGGACCTGCCATGCACTGCTAATGACCTCACATATTACAGGACTCATGATATGTTCTATGACATCATTGTTAACGTCACGGAAGACATCTGAAATGACATCATTAGGCACAGCAAGTGCGAAAGTTATAGGTAAGTCAGTTAACCATAACTTGTGAAAATTGTATTTTTAAAGACATTTCACCTAAATATATTGTCACTTTAACCTTTGTTTTTTTTTCTGTGAAGATTTTGTGTGTGTGTGTGTGTGCGCGCGTGCGTGCGCGTACGTGCATACATATTTAGTGATTTAGGGCACATCACTATCTCTGTCTCAAATGCTGGGCATTATTATGCCATCTAGTGGTTGGGTCCGGAAACGTTCTAGTCTTTTTTTTTTCTCTCCTGGTGTCTACCACCATTTGGTGCTAAGTGCGTCCTCTGTGTGACGCGAGATGGTGCCCTGGAAGTTCCTGTGTGTGGTCGCCATCTTCAGATTCTTTTTTCTTTTTTTCCCCTTCTTACCCGTTTGCTTCCTGTCCCATTTCTGTGGAGATGGTGGGTCGCATGTGAATCCAGAAAAACTCTTCGAGCTGTAAAACTACTCCTGCAGCAAGAATCCTTTTCTGGATTCGCGTGCTGCGCATCACACTATTCTGCGGTATCCCTTTGCTGAGTTAGCCAATAGGTGGCATAGTACTTTCTGTCCCACCTGTGCTTCTTTATTCACCTGGACGTCCACACAGTAGTGTTTAACAACGGTGTGTGGAGATGCTCATGTTGCTGCTGCGCAGATTTCCTCAATGGGCACATCTGTTAAAAGCTAGTGGTGCGCCCTTCTTCCTGGTCGAGTGTGCCCTGGGGCATGAGGTGGGTGTTTTCTAGCCTTTGAGTAACAAGTCTGTATGATTGCACTGATCCATCTAGTGATTGTTCCTTTGGGCACTGGTGATCCTTTGATTGCTTTGGCAAATGAAATGTAAAGCTGGTTTCCCTTGAGAAAGTCTTTTGTTTCCTGGAGGTAATACATTACAGCCTTATGTACGTCTACGGTGTGTAGGTCTCTTTCGGCTTATGTCCTTGGTTCCTAGAAGAAATCCGGTAATTGTATGCTTTGACTGACATGGAACTGCGTTACTATCTTAGGTAGGAAGTGAGTGTAGGTTCTAAGGACCAGTGACTAGCAAACAAGGTTCCTGAATTGTCAGAGCTTGTAAATCGATGACTCTGCGTAATGAAGCGTTATCTATTAGAAAGGCTGTTTTTAGAGTGAGTGATTTTAAATCTGAAGTATGCATGGGTTCAAAGGGCTCTAACATCAGCTGTGTTAATACAGTATTCAGGTTCTATAACAGTGTTGGGCAGCTCTTGCCAGTGCCACCCTTTTTGAGCCCTCTAAGAATCTCTTTACTACTGATGATGTAAAAATGCTGGTGTAAGGAAATGCCTCCTTGGCATGGTTACCCCCTGACTTTTTGCCTTTGCTGATGCTATGTTTTGAATTGAAAGTGTGCTGAGGCCTGCTAACCAGGCCCCAGCACCAGTGTTCTTTCCCTAACCTGTACTTTTGATTCCACAATTGGCACCCCCTGGCACCCAGATAAGTCCCTTGTAACTGGTACCTCTGGTACCAAGGGCCCTGATGCCAGGGAAGGTCTCTAAGGGCTGCAGCATGTATTATGCCACCCTAGAGACCCCTCACCCAGCACAGACACACTGCTTACCAGCTTGTGTGTGCTAGTGAGAACAAAATGAGTAAGTCGACATGGCACTCCCCTCAGGGTGCCATGCCAGCCTCTCACTGCCTATGCAGTATAGGTAAGACACCCCTCTAGCAGGCCTTACAGCCCTAAGGCAGGGTGCACTATACCTTAGGTGAGGGTACCAGTGCATGAGCACTGTGCCCCTACAGTGTCTAAGCAAAACCTTAGACATTGTAAGTGCAGGGTAGCCATAAGAGTATATGGTCTGGGAGTCTGTTTTACACGAACTCCACAGCACCATAATGGCTACACTGAAAACTGGGAAGTTTGGTATCAAACTTCTCAGCACAATAAATGCACATTGATGCCAGTGTACATTTTATTGTAAAATACCCCACAGAGGGCACCTTAGCGGTGCCCCCTGAAACTTAACCGACTATCTGTGTAGGCTGACTGGTTCCAGCAGCCTGCCACACTAGAGACATGTTGCTGGCCCCATGGGGAGAGTGCCTTTGTCACTCTGAGGCCAGTAACAAAGCCTGCACTGAGTGGAGATGCTAACACCTCCCCCAGGCAGGTGCTGTAACACCTGGCGGTGAGCCTCAAAGGCTCACCCCTTTGTCACAGCACCGCAGGACACTCCAGCTAGTGGAGTTGCCCGCCCCCTCCGGCCCCGGCCCCCACTTTTGGCGGCAAGGCCGGAGAAAATAATGAAAATAACAAGGAGGAGTCACTGACCAGTCAGGACAGCCCCTAAGGTGTCCTGAGCTGAGGTGACTCTAACTTTTAGAAATCCTCCATCTTGCAGATGGAGGATTCCCCCAATAGGATTAGGGATGTGACCCCCTCCTGGGAGGAGGCACAAAGAGGGTGTACCCACCCTCAGGGCTAGTAGCCATTGGCTACTAACCCCCCAGACCTAAACACGCCCTTAAATTTAGTATTTAAGGGCTCTCCCTGAACCTAGAAATTAGATTCCTGCAACAACAAGAAGAAGGACTGCTTAGCTGAAAACCCCTGCAGAAGAAGACCAGAAGACAACAACTGCCTTGGCTCCAGAAACTCACCGGCCTGTCTCCTGCCTTCCAAAGAACTCTGCTCCAGCGACGCCTTCCAAAGGGACCAGCGACCTCTGACTCCTCTGAGGACTGCCCTGCTTCGACGACGACAAGAAACTCCCGAGGACAGCGGACCTGCTCCAAAAAGACTGCAACTTTATCCAAAGGAGCAGCTTTAAAGAACCCTGCAATCTCCCCGCAAGAAGCGTGAGACTTGCAACACTGCACCCGGCGACCCTGACTCGGCTGGTGGAGAACCAACACCTCAGGGAGGACCCCCGGACTACTCGACGACTGAGTACCAAAACCTGTCCCCCCTGAGCCCCCACAGCGCCGCCTGCAGAGGGAATCCCGAGGCTTCCCCTGACCGCGACTCTCTGAAACCTAAGTCCCGACGCCTGGAAAAGACCCTGCACCCGCAGCCCCCAGGACCTGAAGGACCGGACTTTCACTGCAGAAGTGACCCCCAGGAGTCCCTCTCCCTTGCCCAAGTGGAGGTTTCCCCGAGGAAGCCCCCCCTTGCCTGCCTGCAGCGCTGAAGAGATCCCTTGATCTCTCATTGACTTCCATTGCGAACCCGACGCTTGTTCTAACACTGCACCCGGCCGCCCCGCGCCGCTGAGGGTGAAATTTCTGTGTGGGCTTGTGTCCCCCCCGGTGCCATACAAAACCCCCCTGGTCTGCCCTCCGAAGACGCGGGTACTTACCTGCTGGCAGACTGGAACCGGGGCACCCCCTTCTCTCCATTGAAGCCTATGCGTTTTGGGCACCACTTTGAACTCTGCACCTGACCGGCCCTGAGCTGCTGGTGTGGTAACTTTGGGGTTGCTCTGAACCCCCAACGGTGGGCTACCTTGGACCAAGAACTGAACCCTGTAAGTGTTGAACTTACCTGGTAAAACTAACAAAAACTTACCTCCCCCAGGAACTGTGAAAATTGCACTAAGTGTCCACTTTTAAAATAGCTATTTGTGAATAACTTGAAAAGTATACATGCAATTGAAATGATTCAAAGTTCCTAATGTACTTACCTGCAATACCTTTCAAACAAGATATTACATGTTAAATTTGAACCTGTGGTTCTTAAAATAAACTAAGAAAAGATATTTTTCTATACAAAACCTATTGGCTGGATTTGTCTCTGAGTGTGTGTACCTCATTTATTGTCTATGTGTATGTACAACAAATGCTTAACACTACTCCTTGGATAAGCCTACTGCTCGACCACACTACCACAAAATAGAGCATTAGTATTATCTCTTTTTACCACTATTTTACCTCTAAGGGGAACCCTTGGACTCTGTGCATGCTATTCCTTACTTTGAAATAGCACATACAGAGCCAACTTCCTACAGCTGGTGTCTGATGTACCTCTAGTATAGGCCACTACTGCTGCTCAATGCACCTTTAGGGATGGATTTGTCAGACCATTGTCCTGGCGGTGGGTGAGGTATGTTTACACAGCTTCCTGATGTGTGCTTGAATCCATTCTATTCTTGTTTGTACACCAAGGGAGTTATCTTTTCCATGTCTGTGTAGCATTTTCCGTCTGTGTGATTTTCTAGCTTCCCTCAGGGTTTCCATCATCGGAGGAGGGAGTTGTAGGTGTCTGAATTCAATGGATTCAGGAGCCACGATGCTAGGCTGAATGAGGCTGAGTGCGGCTGGCTCTGGGTGGTACACCTCTCTGTGTTTTATTGTCAGTAAGTCATTCACCTATTTTATTGTGATCATTTGGTCCCCGGACATTTCCTGCAGATCCAAGTTCCAGGTCTGTCTTGCCCATTGGGGTGTTATGAGGATTAGTTTTGTTATTGATTGTCTGGTCTTCTCCATCAGGGGAATTGAAGGAAAGGCGTATGCAAATTTCACTGGCCAACTTATTGACAGGGCATTCCCTTCTGACTGGGGTGAGGAAACCTCGAGGCGAAGAGTTGGCATCTTGTGTGTGTTGGTGTGGCGAATAAGTCTATGCTTGGTGTGCCCCAGATGCTGAAAATCCTTTCAAGGAATTCTTGTTTATCTCACATTCTTGCAAGCTGGTTTTCTGTCTGTTCAATTTGTCTGCCTCTGTACTGAGCTCCCGCAGTAGGAGTATTGCCTGCAGAGTTACTTGTTGTTGTATCACCCACTGCCAGATCTCTTGGGCTAGCTTCGACAGGGTGAAGGATTTTGTTGTCCCTTGTTTGCTGAGGTAGAACATTGTGGTTGTATTGACCATTTGTATCACAACATTTTTGCCAGTTAGGTGTGCTGGAATGCTCTTTGGGCTAGGTAGACTATTTTAATTTCCAGGAAGCTGATGTGTCTCACTGCATCTGCGTTGTTCCATAGGCCACGTACTGTCAGGGGTCCTATATGAGCTCCCCAACCTTTGTGGGATGAGTCTCTTTTTATGGTCACATTTGGAGCTGGTGTCTTGAATGGTGTCCCTACATTTATGTTTGTTGTGATCCACCATTGTATCTCCTTTTGTACTCTTGCTGTGACACCCACTAGACCCTCCCAGCTCCCTGTGGCCATTTGTTACAGATCCATCTCTGTATGGGTCGTATCTGAAGTCTTCTGTGTGGGATCAACAGGATGCATGATGCCATAATGCCTATGAGTTTCATGACAGTCTTCACTGTCAGACACTGACCCTTCTGGTAGAGGCGAGTCTCTTTTTTTACTGTTTCTGCTGTCTTCTGAACAGGGTATGCTCTTGCTGTCTTGGAGTTTAATGTAGCTCCAAGAAACACCTTCACTTGCTCTGGTTGTAGTGATGACTTCAAGTGGATTGTCGTGAAGCCAAGAGTTGTAGAGTGTGCATGACCATTTGTATGTCCTTCTGACACATGATCCTTGATTGTGCTTTTATCAGCCGATCGTCTAGGTAAGGACAGACTTGAATTCTCAGTTTTCCTCAGTGTGCTGATACTGCTGCGAGGATCTTTGTGAAGACTCATGGTGCAGATTCTATGCCAAAGGGCAATACTGTGAATTGGTAAGGTATCTTTTGTGTCTTTGATTCATAGGTATGTATAGGTATGCGTCCTTTAGATCTAAGGTGGTCAAACAATCTCTGTTTTGCAGAAGTGGTATTACTTCCTGCTATGTTGTCATTTTGAAGAGTTGTGTTCGAATGAATTTGTTCCTGAATCTGAGGACCAGGGCTGATTTTAAGGTTAGATCTTGTTTTATGACCAGTACATAGGGTGAGTAGTTTCCCATATTTTCCTTTTGTTTTGGTACGTGTTCTACAGCTCTTTTTAGGATTCATTCTTTTACTTCCTTTCTGAGTTGTATACCTCTCCCCTGAAAGGTTGTCTGTTTAGTTCTATGCAACATCCATGACTGATTAAGTTTAAGATCCACTTGTCTGATGTTATTTTTTTACACTCCTGGAGAAAACATTTTATTCTGCCCACCACTGGTGTTACATGTTGGATGCTGTTTTGGCAAGAGTCACTTGTTTGCTGTTCCAGAGCTTTTGGGGGGGATGAACCCTTCCACTCGACCTTCCTCGAAAAGGCTGCCTCACTGGGTGCTGCAATTTTTGGTATGCTGGAGTTTGTGTGACTCCTCCTGTATGACTCCCTTGGCCCTTTCCTAATATTCATCCGGAAGGTGTTGCATCAGGCTTTCTACCTCTTTTCACTATTGATGCCTGAAACGATCCATGAGTGTGTTGGCGTTTGCTATCCTCGACTGGGATGCAGCCTCCATTTCTAACTTTCTGCCCACCAAGTCAAGCCTTCTACTTTCTCTCTTGGGTGACGGCCCGCGGATGTTGGTGCGTTGTTTCCCTAACAGTAGTCACGATAATGGAGTCTGCTGGAACATTACCTTTGATGTGTGTAGGGTGCTGAGTGGAATGCTTGTATTTCTTCTCCACTCTAGATGGGACAGACCTTGTAGTGGCTGGTTCCTTGGAGGGCTTCCTTCCTTGATCCAGGATGCTGGGCAGCAAGGGTGGGTATACGTTTGCCTTTTGGGATGGCAGCAGTGTTTCTAGGAGGAAGCATGCTCTCTCCTTCTCTTCCTGTAGCTGGACCCCATAGGTCCCTGCTGCTCTTTTCATGATGTTGTTATAAGTAGCCAGGTCATCAGAGGGTGATGGCCTCGAAGGTTAATTGTCTACCCCCTCTTCGGGTGAATCTGCGTCGAGGTCCTGCCATGTTTAGCTGAAATGGCTGGAATCGTCGACGCCTGGCGTATACTCTGTGTAATCAATTTTAAGGAACTCCTGCTGCTCCTCAATGTCGTACTCCTGTGTTGCCGGTGCCTCCAAGGCAGATTGGTCATACTCAGTTTCCGTTGCAGTCAAAGGTTTGGTGGGATTGCAGAATTCTTTCAAGGAGTCATCAAACTCTTTATTTTTCTGTATAAGGGGCACCAGTTCTGCTTTTAGCCTCCTTTCCTTTTCAACCTCAAGCATTCTTTGGCTCATTTTGGTTCATCCATCTCCGATGCTGTTGCCTTCTCTCTCGCTCCCTCTCAAGTTGAGGTTTTTGGCAGCGTCTCTGGCCCTTTGATATACTTGGGTCAGGATCCATGTGGCTCTTTCGGTTTTAGCTGATCTTCGGTCTACGACTGTTTCGGCACCGAGGCTGCTTTATGTTGTTTATGTTCTTTGGACTTAAAGTCAGTGCCTTTCGGTGGTTTTACCTTCTTGTTGTTGGCATCTCATGTCCCCTTTTTCTGCTTCTGAGTTTTTTTCAGGGTGGTCCTCGATTATTTCGACATCTGAAACTCCTTTTCTTGCTGTTTCGCTCTCCTTCACGTTCTCTTCTTCGCCACTTGAGAGACCGAGGTCTCTAAATAAATCTTGCTTCTGAGCCGCCGACTTGGTGTAGTGCTCGAGTTTTTGTGGATATCATACTTTTAGCGTTTTCTGAACTAATTTGGACAGGCCTCACAGTCTTCATCTTTGTGGTCCCTCGGCAGGCAAAGGTTGCACACTTTGTGGGGATCTTTCCTGGCAAATTTATGATACCAATTGCGACAAAACTGAAAAGGGGTATTTTCCATGACCCTTTAGTGTTCCTTCTCTCTTCATTCTCTGTCAATGGTGATCTTTACCAGCGGTGTCTCACTATTGGGCTGGGAAGGTCTCCCCTCTCCTCTGAAGATCTTTTCTACTCCCTTGGCGTGTTCTTTGGATTTCCCTTGATTTCTGTGAAAACAAATTGAAAAAAAACTTTAGAAAATTCTTTGGAGCTCCTCCGTCATTCTTCCAGACCCAAGGGCAGTAAAAAGAATCTGAAGATGGCGACCACGCACTAGGAAATTCCGGAGCACCATCTGACCTCACACAGAAGATGGACTTAGCACCATATGGTGGTCGAGGATGCCCAGGAGAGAAGGAAAAAAAAAAAAAAAAAAAAAAAAAAAAAACACACAAAACAGACTAGAACCCCTTTTTGATGTTTTACAAAAAAACTCAACTAAGACGGGTTGAAATGTCAGCAATACATACAGCAATTGTGGCCAATATTTGTTCTGAACAAGGCGAAAAGCATTCACAATTAATATAACAGGCCGGTGTTACACAGAGTTTCAAGGAACAAAATGGGCACTATGTTTATTCAATTGTTTTACGTTGTTTTGTTGTGTTGTTTAAAGTCACTTGATCACACTGCATGATCATTTCACTTTAAGTCACTTAATAAAACATCCTTGCTTAAATTATTTTTTGGAAACCTCGCTATATCAATAATAATATACGAAAGCAATCATACTTGTGTGATTCAAATCATTTATTGATATGTCCATGTTATAGGACAAAGTATATGCTATTGAAAGTAATATTTCTTCCCCGACGGAACCCATTGTGGTTACATATTATTGAATACCCAGGTTCTGATGGACACAGGGTTACCCCATTGTAATTAATGTGTGAAAGAACAGGCAGTTGTTCAAGAAGACAGCAACAATGTTGAGCCAGATCAAAAAAGGTATAATGTTCCTCTATATCTAATAATGTTACATCCAGTTTTACTCTGAACCTTATTGATTATTTTTTAAATAAACTCAATAAAACGCCCTGCTTGTCTTTCACTTACCTATATTCTGAAAAACATTGTTTACTGTTTTAAAAAGTTAGATTGCTGCTAAAACGAAATGACAAATACCTTGTCTTCTCTGACAGCTGTGATGGTCCAACTCTAGAGATTCTCTCTCCCTTTCTTTTATAGAAAATACAGCAGTGGAAATAAGAGGACCTGTTATTGAAAGGAAAGAGTAAACATTAATGTTTGGACACCACAGGATTACGAAAAGATCTTCCAGGGCGTTAGCTAATACGTGGTCACACAAAACATCAGAAAACCGGAGCCTGAGAAAGCATCCAGCATCTCTAGGCACAGACGTCTGACTGGAGAAGGTGGTCTATTCATTGTCATGAACGCCCTCTCACATAGAGGGGAGGGGCCGTACATGAAGCTTCACCTATATCGTCGCGCAGAAGAGTAACTGGAGGAAGGAATCCAGGCAGTAGCGTTAACAACACTCTCAAGCAGATGTGAGAGGCTTAACACCACTTTCACCCCTTCACCGGGGACGAGGTGGAGGGACTCTACATAATGCTGCATCGGACCCTCATGCAGAAGTGTACCTGGAGACAGTAATCCATGCAGTACACTACTCTCACACAGAGGGGAGGGACTGCACATTTTGCGTCACCACATACACACAGAGTCCACCCAGAGAAATTAAGCCAATCAGCAATGCTAACTCCACTCTCACACAGATGTGAGGCTGTACATGATGCTTAAACAGGTCTTCACAGAGGTCTACGTGGAGGAAGTAATGCATGACGTAGTCTTATTTTTTTGTGTTGTAATTTTGTATTCACAAAATATAACAGTATATGATTACAGATTACATTGTACCTCAAAGCGTTATGCAAATGAAGAAGGCAGTCAACAGCTGGTATACAAAAAGAAATAAGAGAAGAGGGTGGGAAGAGCAAAAAAGGGGGAAGGATAAACAGGGGGGATGTGTGAAGATACCCGAAAATGGCAGTAATGTACGGGGTAAATGGAACCATAAGATATGTCTGACAGGAGGGTAGTGACCTAGGTGCTGGAGGACCCTAGCCCCTAGTTAAGTCAGAGAGTCATATCCGGAAGCCGATGGCCAGAGGATAAGCTGAACAACCCCTCTGTCCGGCCGGGCTCCCGGGGGCCATGGGGTGAGTATATGGTAGCTAAGCCGGGCAGGGGGGAGCGCAGAGAGTAGTATTGTGCGGCAAGCTGTGGCAGTGAAGCATTGTCTGATAAACAAAGGCATGGGGACCTCACCAAGGTACAGGGGAGATAGAGATGGGAGCAAGGGCGTGGGAAAGAGCCAAGGTGAGAGGGCAGTGAGGCTCGGATGAGAGGTGATGATACATAGTATTGTATGGTAAAGTAGAGTTGGTTACAGAAGAGTAAAGTGAAGTAGAGACGAGTAGCATAAAGCTGGATGAAGTATAGTAGAATAAAGGATAGGAATGTATGGGGAAGTGAGGTAGGGTAGAGCGAAGTAGAAAAAGGATGGAGTAGATTAGAGTAGGGAAGAGTAGAAGGGTTGGTGGTGAAGATGGAAATGCAGAAGGAGAACAAGAAGGAGAACAAGAAGGAGAAGAAAAAGGGCACCCAGTGTGATCTAGAGAGACAAGGGGGACGAAGGGGCAAGGACCAAATTGGAGGAGGACCATAGGAATACCTGCCAAGAGAGGGGTAGTGGGGTAGGGCGAGGGGAGAGGAGGAGGTGGGGGGGTGCGAGGAGGCCAGGAGAAAAGGAGAGCGGTAATTGTAGCATTAGCAACAGTAGTTGAGTTTAGAGTGGTTGGTCAGTACGCGCACTATGAGTCCCAGGTAAGAAACGGCGCCCATGTCTCCCTAAACAGGGCGGTTTGGTCTTGCATGTGATAGATGATGCATTCATGGGCAGCGGTCCAGACCATTGCCACCATCTACTCTTCTGGTGTGAGGGGGGCAGGAGATCTCCAGTGACGGAGGATGCATATCTTGACTGTTGCGAGGGCTGTATGCAGTAAGCGGCGTTGTGGTTGGGACAGATCGGGGAGGTTTCCCATGTCGTGCAGGAGTATGGAAGGAGAGGGGAGCAGCGTCCAAAGGGTCATGGACGCACCAAGGGTGGGTCCCACAGCCTCCCATAGGGGCAGAAAAGGGCAGTCGCAGGGGATGTGGGTCAAATTGCTCCGCTTGGGGTAAAAGACCCATTCTGTGCAATTTCACAGGAGTCCAGTACCAATCACGGATTATTTTAAAAAGCCAAAACTTCAGGCGGGCTTACCGGGTACCCCTATCCAAGGCCACCATTATATCTGTCCAGTCCTCCACTTCAAACTCCGTCTGGAGACATATCTGCCATTTAGAGCTAAAATTGTCGAGGATGGCATGCGAATAAAGACGATGTGTAAGAACATCATATAGGCCCGCCATCACACCCTTGAGGCGGCCTCATGTCTAAAGATAAGACAGTACAGGGGAGACCTACAGGGTCCTGGGGCTGGCTCCCATGCTACGTCGAAGACAGTGTTTAAGTTGCAGGTACCGCCACACCTGGTGAGGGTGGAAGCCATATTCCTCTCTCAGCCTCACAAATGATTTAATTTCACCATTCTCAATGATCTGGTCCAAACTTTCAACGCCAGCTGCACTCCATTGCGCCCAATGGAGGGTGTCTCCTCCAACACATAGGCCGACATTTCCCCAATTTAACCACAGAGGGACCTGCGAGTGGACAGAAGGATGTGTGTCAAGAAGGCGGTGTGCCCTGTGTAGTGAATACTAGTTTGTTTTAATGGGATACAGGATTTAGCTTAGCCTTTGGCTTGCAGACTTGTGCCCGTCACCTAGTGACTTTTACCCTACTTAGCTTGCTCTGTTTCAGCACATTTGTTTAATTAAATCCTTTAAGATGGCTGCCTTGTTTTTCATTAGGCCCATGTTTTAGATTTGCGTTATCAACGTCACTGCGCTAAGGCATCAATATCAAGGGACAAAGATAAACAAACTGTAGGTGTTCACATTAGGTACTTTCCCTCTTCACGCTTTCGAGGGAATTGTTTATATAAATTACCATCCCAAGCATGTCTTGTTATCTACTGTTTGGGAACAGAGCTACGTCAGGGGTGCAATCAGATCTGTATAAATACGCCTCACTTAAACAGATAGTCAGAGGTATTCTGACCAGATGCCATCGCTGCTATCGATGCTGCACGTCGCCTTGACGCTGACCCAGTTTTCGCGTTCCTACGGAGTCTGAGCTAGAGACCTCATTCCAAGGTAATGAGGGTTGGGGGCTCTTCTCCTGGACATAGCATTGGCAGCTTAGGTTTAACATACCTAGCTCTCTTTTAGGGTAGAGGTTAGGCTCACTATGCTAGGGTATTAGGACATATTACACACCTCACGTCTTTTCATGATTTTGCTCGATGGTGGGGGTCTCTGTATTAATGACTCGTCTTTACCGTTTCTTGCACTGTTCATTATCCTAATAATTGCAGCCCATGCAACTTATCGCAGATTGCAGTTCTGCTGAATAAAACCTATTGAAACTTTACTGCATCTTCTTCATTGCCTGTGTTTGATTGAGACATGGGGTTTATGTGAGAAAGGGGTAATCTCCGCTTAACCACGACATTCCCTGAGATGTCACATTCTTGAGTCCTTGCGTAAAGGCTGCAACAAATCACCTTTTACTGTTTGGATTTTTGGTGAGGTGCTGGCTTGTGAGCCGGGAGGGTTGGGACGACAGTTACGACTTGTTGTAGGACTGGCATAATCGCCTACAAACATAAGCACGGTCATCCTTAAACCAGCAGTCTTGCCTAGAGCAAGAGTCAAACTACGACACCTGCCAGGCTGCATGCATCGCCCTCAACCTCGGGTTGTCTGGCATGACTGAGGAGGACTGACTGTACAAGACACTGAGTCCGCCCGGCTTGAGAGCAACAATCGTTCCGTAATGACCCACTGCGGTGGATCCGGTAACTCCGAGAGCGTATACGCTAACTGGGAAAGGTGAAGGGCAAGGGCATCATGTTCTACCGACAGGAGTCCCATGCCTCCGCAAGAGCGACGTGCCATAAGTTTAGGTGATGATAAATGGGGACAGAAGGAACCCCAAACAAAAGCTCTGATCACTGCATCAATCAGTCTAAGGGACAATAGAGGTGCTTGGATGGGTAGCATGCCTCGCACATAGGTGAAGCATGGTGATGTAACCATCCTCACCACCTGTACCATGCCCCACACGGAAAATGAATGGGTCCAAATTGCCCGCTATCATGCGTTCTAATCCTCGGTTGACGAGGATTCCCAGGTATTTGAGGTGAAGCGGCGTCCACCGGAAAGGAAAGTCGTGAATCGCTGCCCGTGTGGTGATGATGGAGAGGGGCAGCGCTTCGCTCTTGTCCCAGGTCACCCTATACCCGGATAGAGTCGCAAAGCCATCAATGATCTCCAATAAGGTCAGGAGGGAACGGTCCAAATCTGCCAAGGTAAGTAGGATGTCATCCGCATAAAGGTAGAGCTTGGACACCCCGCCCTGCAGAGGTATTCCAGTAAGGAGAGGAGATTGGCTGATAGTGGTCGCTAGCGGTTCCATGGCTAGCAGAAATTTGAGTGGCAAGAGTGGGCAGCCTTGTCTCGTCCCTCTGCATATTGGAAAAGGTTCTGATAAGAAGCCACCATTGTTGACCTGTGCCAATGGGGCGATAGCCCAGACCAAATTTCTGCAAAGTTGGAAACAAGTAGTCCCATTCAATACAGTCAAACGCTTTTTCAATGTCGAGGGACAAGGCTAAGGCTTCATCCGGCATGTCCCTGGCTTCCCATAGGGCATGTGAGAGGAAGCGGAGGTGGTTTCTAGAGGTGCGTCCCGGGACAAACCCCACTTGTGTAGGATGCATTAGGATGGGATAACCCTGCGTAAATGGGCCCCCAAGATGCTGGCAAGGATTTCGATAACTCCATTCATAAGGGAGATCGGGCTTAGGTATAACCGCGATCACTGCCCTATTTGAGATAGAGCCTAGCAATCCCTCTCGGCTAGCCTCTTGGAGGGCTTCGTATATGGAATCAACTACCTCCTCGCCGGCCCATTAGTAAAATTCTACGGGGGAACAGTCGTCCCCTGGTGATTTATTGTATGGGAGATTAGATATGGCCTGTGTTATTTTGATCTTGCTGAACTCCCCGTCTAGCAGGGCTTGGCCCTCGTCCGATAGGAGGGGTAGGCGAACACCCTCCAGAAAGGTCTCCACTTGGGCAGGGCTAGCCACCGTTTCCGGGGTGTACAGACGTTGGTAGAATGCTGCAAACTCATTGACAATATCCTGCGCTCTGGTAAGGAGCTCGCCGTTGGAGGACCAAATAGCAGGAATGGCCTGTGCTGCTTCCTTCTGGTGAAGCTGAGCTGCTGACAGCCTTTTCCCCCTGTTCATAGGGTTGCGTTGCAGCGCATATTCGGCCTGGAACGTATACAGTTTCTTGAGGGCCATGCAGGCCCGCTCCAGGCAATGCCGTACTGGTAGTGAGGGTTGGGCTGTGTACTGTTGAGTGAGATACGCAATGTTGCCCTCTAGTTCTGGCTGGTGAGCTATCCTTTGTTTGTTGGCCTGCGCTGTGTCCTGCATCATTAGCCCGCCAATGGTTGCCTTCACAGCTGCCCACAGTACCTTCTGGGATGAAAATGTGCCTTTGTTGTTCTGCATGTAAGTGGAGAGATGGGCCCGTAGTTGTGCTTTGCCCTGAGGGGGTGTGATAGCTATGTATAGCGAAGCGCCAGGGCTTTCAGCCTGTGGTAGCAGGACTTGTGTCAATAGAAAACAGGATCGGGGAGTGATCCGAAAGGGCACACTCCAGTATACAAGAGTCTCGGACCTGGGCTACTGTGTTTTGCGTCACTAGAAAATAGTCCAAGAGCGAGTGAGTGCCGTGTACTGATGATAGAAATGTGTATTCTCTATCTGCCAGGTGTCTGAGTGTCTAGTAGTCCACCAGCCCATGATCTGAGGACAAGTCTGCCAGAATTGCCCTGCCCTGATTGCTGCTGACATCTGTGGGGCCGGACCCGTCAAGCAGTGCGTTCCAAGCTAGGTTCCAATCACCCCCTATAATGTAACGGGAAGCCATGCTCTCGGTAAGAAGATGGTTGATTTGGAGGAGGAACAAGCGTTTGGGGCCTGGAGGCAAGTATACTGAGCCGACGCAGAGCAAGAGCTCCCCAGTCTTCAGTTTGGCAAACATATATCTCCCCTGAGGATCAGACCACAATTTAATAATAGTAACTGTCAGAGTAGTGCGAAGCAGAATCGCCACTCCATATTTCCTAGGTGTCCCACCCCACCCAGTTTTGGGCAGCAACTAAATATAATTTTCCCTACCCAGTCTCAACGCATTTTATTGGATTCAACATCAAGATGCACCTCCTGAAGGAGAGCCATATCAGTCCCTTCTGACTGGAGATGGGAGAGCAACGTCTTTTGCTTCATATAGTGGGTCAACCCATTAAAGTTCTAGGACACGACCTAGAGTGGACGGGAGGAGAGAGGGGCCTGGCCGACCATGACAGCGGCAAGTGTGTGTGACAGACAGAAAGGGGGGGGGGATTGGAAGGCATTAGAGGTGCCGTGGGGTTGGATGGTGGTGGGGGGTAGGGGTGCTAGCCAGAGTGATAGATAGAACTCTCTCGAGTCCCGGTCAGTGGGGGTGATGGATGGGGGATGCTGGGCGCCCACATTGGGCAACTGTAGGAAGTTAGAGTAGGGTGAACAGAGGGGATGCAGAATAAGATGGGAGAGGGAGGAAAGACGAGAAAGGGGGGGGGGATCTAGGCAGGTGCGAAAGATGGTGGGAAGGTGAGAAGGAAGAGGGGGCGTAAGGTATGGAACCGGGGAGGAAGACGGGGTTTCAGACTCTGGGTAGGAACAAAGCCCCACTGACTTGGGTCTGTGGACTGTGGGTCCAAACCTGTGGAGTCAGCGAGTCCAGGGGGGCCCCGGCAGTGGACAGGGTGCACAAGGTGGGCCACTGCAAGGAGGATGGCTTGTAGGGGAGGGCAGTGGAGTGTCAAATGTCGAAAGCCAAATAGGGTGAGTCTCTCCTGAGTGCCCAGCTTCTTGGGCGGGCGGGCAGGGGGGTGGGTGGGGGGGGACATGGAAATACCAGCACTGATAATAATCAACTCATCGTCGGAAACAACTTGAACAGTGAAACATCATGAGACATAGTAGACATGAATTTTGTGGATGATAGCATATAACACAAGTGTGCATTGTATCTTACATAACTCCACTATAACACAAATATGATACGCAGTTGGGCGATAGGGGTGGAGGGGAGAAAGGGAGGACAGAGAAAACCAGAGCAGTAATAAAGCAGTGCAGTAGACAGCAGGGCATAACACAGCCTTCTAATGGGCCAGATCCTTGATCTGAATATGGCACAACTAGGCCACATCACATATAAGCGTACAACAGAATACTCAGCTGTCCGTCGTAGCAGGGGTGTAGTTCGCACGGCCCCATCGTATCCCCATGGACATACAGGACCCACAAGGCCGCTGAGATTTCAATTGGAAACAAGGAGCGGCTTCAGAGGGGAACAAGACTTATCCCTGTCTGATTGGTGAGTATAGTGTGCCACTGCTTGAAGCACCTGGTCTCCATCGCTGTGGGGTTTTGAAAGCCTCTCTAGGTCCCTGCCTCTATGGTGAAAGTCACCATTGATTCTGTCCTTCCGGGGAGGCATTTGAAGGTGGTGCGTCCGAGGGGTCCTTGGTCAGTCCTGAGGGCAGGACCGGAGAGGTTGTGTCCATGGCCTGGGCCGACAAGCCGTCCAGGAAGAGCTATTGACACTTTGGAACACTCATGCAAAGGTGGGGCAAAGAGGCTGCCCGAGTCACCTCCTGCTCGTCGTCCAATGTTCAGAATTGATGAAAGGTGATACCGCAGGCGGCTCTGGGACCCCAGCCCCAAGAGGGTCCCCTTCAAGTGGTGCAGCTGCAATCTGGCCCCGTGACACTCGGACAGAGGGCCTTTATCGCTCTGCAAGTCCTTACAGGTGGCGCGGGAGGCAGGTAGGGTTGACAGGTGCACAGAACGGGCAGTCATTAGCCTCTTGGTGTACCCTTGTGCCCGGTCAATGTGCCGCCTCAGATACACTGGGCCCGGTCCACCCCAGAAGAGTTAGTGGCTGGGGCAGGTGGTTGTTCTTCCGCGGGCCCCGCTTGTGTGCTGGCATCCGCGGTGGTCTACCAGGTGAAAATAGCACTGGTCCCCAGTGGGGGTAGGTAGGGAGATGCTGGAGGCTTCAGGTGTTACTATGAGACGAGTTCCAGGGGACAGTCGGGTCCCCCTCTCCAGACGGGGCCACCCATGGCCCGCTGCGCTTCAACACTGCACGTGCAAGGCCCCGCCGCATCCAGTAGTTCCACCGGGAGCCGGGGCCCTCGCCAGGACCCTCGTGTCTGCTATGGCCTCCAGTGCTGTATGGGGGGGGGGGGTGTCCAAAAGGGAGCCCCCAAGAGGTCAGTTGCTGTGGTGAAAGTGGGAGGCCACCGGCTCCATGGTGTGCCACCTGCACTCAGCCAGCCTCGCCCTGGCTGGTACACGAGGCTGCTGCGGCGCTCAGCCGACTAGGCACCTCGTACGCGGCTGCAGGGGAAAACCGTCTGGGGCTCGCTGTCGACAGAGTCCCTCGGGTCACGGATGGCAGCCCTCACTGCCCCCAAGGTGCCCAGTCTCTATCCAGGGCCCACTGACGCATGGAGCTCCCTAATCAGGCAGCCATCAACTTTCGTGGCGGTCATACCACACCCCATGAAGTGGTCTTTATAGCACTCTCAGAGAGGTGAGGGACTCAATAAGACACTTCACCAGACCCTCACACAGAGTCTACCTGGATGATGCAATCCATCCAGTAGCATTAACACCACTTCTACTCTGCACCAGATCCTCATCTATAAACAAAAGAACTATTTACTCCTTTCAGATATCTTTGATTTACTGCTAAGATCTTGAGACGTCACATGTGAGAAAGCATTTGTGCAAATGTGCTTGTTTAAAAGAATTCAAATGCCAGAATGAAACATCTAGTGGTTTGAGCCGGAAAGTCCTAATTGTTTTAACCGTTTTTATTTTTCTTGGAGATGGGTGTGTCTGCTGAAACTAGGGGCCGGATGTAGCAAACATTTTGCATGGTGCAAACTGCGAAAATCTCAGTTTGCGCCATGCATAATGCCGTTTGCGATGCTCATTCACAATTTGCGAGTCGTTACCGACTCGCAAATTGTGAATGCGACTCGCAAATAGGAAGTGGTGTCCTCTTCCTATTTGCGACTCGCATCGCTATGCTAAATTGCTTTGTGGCCGCGAATGCGGTCGCAAAGCAATTCGCAGTTACCACCAGTGTCACACTGGTGGTAACCCATACGCAAAAGGGAAGGTGTCCCCATGGGACCCGTTCCCCTTTGTGAATGTTGCCAAAAAGGGTTTTTCAGAGCAGGCAGTGGTCCAATGGACCACTGCCTACTCTGAAAAACCGAAACCAAATGGTTTCGTTATTTTTTTTTATTTTGCAACTCGTTTTCCTTTTAAGAAAAACGGGCTGCAAAATAAAAAATTGCTTTATTTAAAAAGCAGTCACAGACATGGAGGTCTGCTGACTTCAGTAGGCCACCATCCCTGTGAGTGCAGGGACTCGCTATGGGGTCGCAAAATGCGACCCACCTCATTAATATTAATGAGGTGGGTCTTTGCGACCCCATAGCGACTCGCAGTCGGTGTCTGAGACACCGCACTGCATCCGATTTTGCGAATCGGTAATTGCGAGTCGCACCGACTTGCAATTTCCGATTCGCAAAATCGGAAAATGCTACATTTGGCGCTAGATCCCTCAAGAGAGGCTATCACTCCCTCCTTTGTGTGGCCAAGCCTGCAGATTAGTTTTTAACTGCATAAGATGGTGTATGACATAGTTATAGAGGTATTGAATTATTTCTTAACTTGTAAGTATGTCTGAACACAAGGTGTTTTTTTTTTTTTAAATGTCTCTCGACTGAGGCAGTGTAAAATGCTGAAGCAGTGTTCTTGGACTCTGGGGTGATTTTGCGTATTAGATTTGAAATTAATGGCAATATGTTGTCATGGAGTCCTATTGTTCTAGTTTTAACAGCTTCCCAACGTGAGTGACTGTTGCTTTACAATGTAGATATCGATCCTGGAACTTATTTATTAAATATTATCTTTGCCATAGTCCATGTGTGATCCTGTGCTCTCAAACACTCTACGCCCGCTAGACCTGTTCGGCAGCAAGCGCCCTGGCACATCCTCTTACTGATCTCACAGCAGAGTAATATAGTTTGGTAGCACGGTCTGAGTGACTGTAAATGGACCGTTTCCCCTTTCTTTTTAAGTGCTTTTATTGCAGAGTAGCTTTGTACTCCGGAACCGAAAATTAGTAGTTAGTTTATGGAACGTGAACAGCAGTGATTAGTACCTGCTGCACCGCTGACCTAAAGAGGATGTTGATGTCTGTTTATGTAGTTAAGTACGATGAAACAAAGTTTTTATATTTAGTTCCATTTCTGTGCTCTCAATACGCTTTAACTGTATTTGTAATTGAAGTATGGTAATGTCACTGTTCCCAACCACCAGTATGTACTATCCCCTATTGTGTGAATGCTTTTGTAAATAACAGTAAAAATTGTATTATATAGCTACACGACTCAAAGCTTCATACCTATTGTCCTGTGTATGGGTGTTAGGACAACAGTGCATTTTGCTGGGTCTTTACTTGACACACACTGCAGTCAGTCGATCAGCTGTTATGGGAGTCATCTGCTTTTATCTTTTTTTCTTTGAATTGCTTTTGAGGTGGTCAACATGAATTCAGGACCACTCTCCCTTGAATAATCATAAGGTGATTTCTTCATAAAGGTCTTCTTGAAGTTTGTCTTGCCTCCTAAGAAAAATCAGAAGTGGACGGATGTTCAAAGTCATTTTGTGTGATGTGTCCCTCCATTGGGCCTTGTTTTGAGGTTGGGATGTGGTCCCTAACACATACTTGCTGCGGAGACTTTTGGCTGACCTGTATGACTGCTTATAACCACGTCAATTCCCTATGGAAGTCGAATTGTGGACTTTTTTTAAACACACACACACACACCTACCTACCTACCTTTTGAAGTCAGGTGATCATCCATTTTTGTGTTCTCTCCGATGTAATGTGACCCAGAAGACGCTGCATCTTTGCGTCACTAAAGACTGACACTTTTGTATCTTTATGGCTCATAATTCTGTTACCTTGGTGTATGACGCGGTTTTGGAGTATAGCGTAGCACAGGACACCGTTTGCTGTAAAGGGTTTTAGTTATATTTTTGTGATAGAGAAAGGTTGGCCTTTAAACAGTGTGGGTAATACTGTTAACTTTTCATTGTTTCATTACCACAACTTTGTAGTAGTGAAGCATAATAATGGGCATTATGGGGTACATTTGAACCTGTGATTGCCTTTGTTATGGATATCATATCCTTTAGCATTTGAGTCATGTAGGAATGCAACCCCAAACACTTTTGTGCTTTGCTCCATCCAGAAGGTACTCTCATCCCTGCTGGGTAGTAGCAGAAGTCAGAATGACCTATTGTTAGTACTGTGTTTTCATACCTGCATGTTTGTCCCAACCGTACGACCTTGTGGGAATTCAAAGTGCCCCAAGGTTTACACTGTCAGCAAAATTGTGTGTAAAACCTTGAAACTAATGTTGTATGTTAAAAGAAATTAGTGCACCTTCCATTCTGTTTAGATGAAAGCAATGTAAACAAGCATTTGCAATGCAATAGGTCTTGCATTTTCTTGAGTTAGAGCTGCAGGCATTGTATATTCAGAACTGGACTTTAATTGCCACATAAATTGGTCAACCCGGTCTCAATTTCCTCTTTTACTGCCATGTTTTGGTGGTCACTGGCAGCTACTGACATCAGAAATCACAAGTCCTTGAGGAGAGACGAGAAGATGACTGCACTACCTCGCGCTGTATGAACGTCTGAATAGAAATTGAAAAATAAGGCTGGAAAAGTATTTCCTTTTTATTTTAACAGAATGAAAAGTCTAGCAAGCATTCTTGTCTCGCATTTCAACGAGCAGAGCAGTCTGAGAAGATTTATGGCCCCAATAAAGGAGATAAGCAATGCCCTATGTGCGATGTCCTGAGTGCTGGCAGGGAGGGGCCCAGGAGCGAGAGACGCGATACAAAGCTAAGCAAGTTTCACATCATTGCTTCTGGGTTTAGCTACATTTTACCAGAAAGGGAATATTGTGGCTTTCGTGAGCAGTGAGCTAAAAAACCGGGTGTTTCGTTTATTTTAGGAGCCAGAGGTAAACAAGAGCAACACTGGAATGAAGCAAAAACAAATGTCAGCTACATGGGAGGAACAGACTGCTTCAATAAAACACGGGCAGCTACCAGCCTACAACACTCACAGTGAAAGGGGAGCACCAAAGAAATAAAAAAAAAATAGTCAGTCACAGCAACAAATAAAGAAACCAAAGTGGAATAATACAGTAGTTGGTCACTGCTCTGAAACAGAAAAAGGCAAAATTGACCACTAGCGAGCAAGAATTTTTAAAGGACACTGCAACCAACAAATTAAATCGTTTTAAGCCATAAGAATACTAAAAGTATACACAAGGTCAAACGCTTACGCTCGACCTAAAAAGGCTTTGTGTATAGGGATTTTAAGGGTACTGTTGGGTAATCAGCTCTACTGGAATTTTCTGAGGATGCGTTGTAAAAAAATTAAAATATAGAATATTTACCCTTACCTACTTAAAATCGTGGCATGGATGATGTTGATGTAGGATTTTCTAATTAACTGCCTTTGAAAGAATTGCACTTTTGCAAGGTGATGTTATGAGGGGCTGGTGCTGGCAAAGTCATTAAGAAAACTTGCTTTCCTGCACAGTAAGAGTAGAAAGCAAGAGTGATCCAGATCATGTCTTGTTACGCGTTTCAGCACATCACAGTACTGCTGCATCCAGTGTGGAAACAGAACTGCTTTATCACAATGCAGAGATATGTTGTGTGCAGACTTTCATGTAGTTCATTTCTTTAACATGTTACCCTTATATTTATTTAATCATATTTTTGTAAATGTACCCTTTGCACTTCTCACCAGAGATTACTCTGTGTAACGCTTTCTTTACATGATTTTGCTTTTAAATGTAATTTGGGAAGAAAAGTGACATGGGCAAAGCAAAGTGCAAGGTAATTGAGCATGCCTTACACAGAATGCACACACTATAATTTTACCTTTAAGCCTTATGGTGTGCACAAGCTATGGTTTATATGATGCACCCCATAAATGTGGTCCTACAGCGATGGATGGTGGAAGTTTATAAAGTGCTTGACCCCAACAGTGTCCCTTGAGGAAACTATACTATCCTCATCCTTTGAAATAACCACCTACCTTATTACATTATTTTTATTTTATTTTATCTCATTATTATTTTATTATAAATATTTGTAGGAAGCTGGCCTAGAGTGTGGTGGGTACCTAAGGTACTTACACCTGATACCAGGTCCAGTTATCCCTTATTAGTGAAGTGTAGGCAGTGTCTAGAAGCCAGGCTCTCTAGAGTTAGCTGTGGATGAGCAGCCAAGGCCTAACTAGGAGACATGCAAAGCTCATGCAATACCACTGAAGTCACACAGCACTAACACACGTGAAAGAAAACACTCAGTTGAACACAAATAAAGGTACTTTATTTTTGGAACACAACACCTCAAAACACTAGAAGGGCAACCCTCCACTAGGAGGTAGGTAATACATTAAATATATATAACCAGAAATAGGTACAGAAAAGGTTAGAAAACAGTGCAAATAGCAATAACCAATAGATACCCTAGGGGGAGCCCAAACCATATACTAAAAAAATGGAATGTGAACACAGGACCCCCACCTAGGTAAGTGGAGTGTATAGAGGGGTGCTGGGGACACTTGAAAACCACAGAGGTAAGTAACACAACGCCCCCCCAGCAACCAGGACACCAAAAGTAAATCACTGGATTTTCTCCAAACCACCCAAAAGGAAGAAAAGAAGAAAAAGAAGACACCCAGACAAGACTGCAAGAAACCAGCAGTGGATCCCTGAAGACAGAAGACCTGTGGAGAGAGGGGACCAAGTCCAAGAGTCATAGGGGAGTCCAAGAGGAGTAAGAGTTATTACCCACGCGGCTGTACTTGCAGGAGTTGGTCAACGGTAAGGAAGATCAGGTCAGCACTGCAGCCCTGGAGCCGAAGAAGACTTCCTGATGGATGCAGAAGATGTTGCACGCTGGAGTGAAGATTGCATATGGGTGTCGGTTGCAGAAATTCCACCAAGCCTTGCCAAAGTCAAACTCGCAGTTAGTGGAAAAGTGGTGCTGCTGGAGACCAGCAAGGGGGTGTCACAGGGGACACTCAGCATAACAGGGTCCACAGGAGCAGAGGCAGCACCCACAGGAAGGGGACACAGGAGTTGGAGAAGGAGACCACGCAGCACTACAAAAGAGGATTCCACGCCACCAGAGAACCAATCAGAAGGATGTGATTTGCAGGAAGGAGTGCTGGGGGCATGAGCTGCACATAGCCTGAAGATCCCTTGGAGGAGATGCCAACAAGCCTTAGCAGCTGCAAAAGACGCAGTGCATGGGGGTACTGTCCTGCGTGGGAAGGCAAAGGCTTACCTCCACCAAAGTTGGACAGCTGGCAGAGAGGACCAAGAGGACTACTCTGGACCACCACCCGTGATGCAGGATCCACGCAGTCGGTTGTCGTTTGCTGTAGGTGCCTGCGGTTGCAGGGGAGTGACGCCTTCTGTCCAAGGGAGATTCCTTCTTCTTTTTGTGCAGGCTGAAGAGTGGCTTTCTTCTGAAGATGCACGGCCGGAGAAATGTTGCAAAGCAGACAAGAGGCATGGAGACAATGTTGTAGAAAAGTCTTCTTCGTTGGTTGCAGTGTTGTTGGATCCTGGAGGTTCCAGTCGCAGTTCCAGTGGCCAGTGGTCGAAGTGGGGGTTGCAGAAAAATCCTGCTGGAGTCTTGCAAGCCAAATCTGAGCACCCACCCAAGAGAGAGACCCTAAATAGCCCTGAAAGGGGGATTTGTCACCTAACCAGGTAAGCACCTATCAGGACGGGTCTCTGACGTCACCTACCTGGACTAGCCACTCAGATGCTCCCAGAGTTCCCTGCCAACCTTGGAAACAGGATGGCAGAAGCCAGGGACCCTCTGGAGGAGATCTGAGTACCACCACCCCTGGGGTGGTGATGGACAGAGGAGTGGTCACTCCCCTTTCCACTGTCAACTTTCACGCCAGAGCAGGAACTGGGGGTCCCTGAACCGGTGCGGACTGCTTTATGCATGGAGGGCAAAGTCCTTCAAAGCATACCAATGGCTTGGAGAGGCTACCCCTCCCAAGCCACACTTATTTCCAAGTGAGAGGGTGTTACCTCCCTCTCCCAAAGGAAATCCTTTGTTCTGCCTTCCTGGGCTTGATCAGATCAAGCAGGAGGAGGGCAGAAACCTGTCTGAGGGGTGGCAGCAAATTGGCTGCCACGAAAACCCTGCGAGACTTGTGTTAGCAATGCTGGGGGTTCTCTAAGGAGCCCCCAGAGTGCATGGAAACACACTTCCAATACTTGCAACAGTATTGGGGTATGATTAGGGCATGTTTGATACCAAACATGCCCAGGTTCAGAGCTACCATTATGTAGCTGGACATAGGTAGTGACCTATGTCCAGTACATTCGTAAAGTGGCGTCCCCGCACTCACAAAGCCCAGGAAAATGGATCTGGAATTTGTGGGGGCACCTCTGCTAGTGCAGGGGTGACCTCATACACAGGTACCTGCACCCTGCCCTCTGGGCTGAGAGGGCCTACCATAGGGGTGACTTACAGTGACCTGTAGTGAAAAACGGGTGCATGCACCCCTTCCACACAGACTGCAATGGCAGGCCTGCAGAAAGCCCTGTATGGGCTCCCTGTGGGTGGTAGAATAACTGCTGCCCTGGAACCCCAATGCCCTGGGTACCTAGGTACCATATCCTAGGGACTTACAAGGGGGGGCCAGTATGCCAATTGTGGGAAGAAAAAGGTACTGTTTACAGGATAGAGCATAACTACTCAGGTCCTGGTTAGCAGGATCCCAGTAGACACAGTCAAACACACTGACAAACAGGCAGAAAATGGGGGTAAACATGCCAAGAAAGAGGGTACTTTCCTACAACATTGCATTCTTTTTTTCTACTTTGTAACTCAAAAGAGCTGTAGTAATGCAGGATGACTGACTCACAACTACTGTTAGCCTTCTTTAAGATGGTGCAAACCTTAACTTGTCCCCTATTTTGAATTTAAGGACTGTAAATGGCCAATGTTAGTTTCAGCAGTAAACACAATAGAGTTATTATTCTGAAAATGCAAGTAGAACTGCCTGTATTAGTTAAAACGCTGTGTGTAACAACATGGTGCAGCTTGTTTAATTGCAGTTAAATCCCTGTTTATGCCAGTATAGGCACAAAGGAAAGTGTTTGCATCACAAAATGACAGAGTTTACCAAAGGAGGTGAGGCCTGGTTGGCAAGTCCAGGAGCACTTTTAAAACTGAAAAAACAGCACCTTCAATCCAAATGTTAGGGGGTGACCATGCAAAAAGAGGCATTTCCTTACATGGGCCCCGTCCAGACAAAAGGTAATAAGCAACTAACCTATACCCTGGTAGCTCTCATCACTTAAGAGGAATAACCTGGAAATGCCATCTGCATTGGCATGGTCACTCCGGGGTCTGAGTTCTACTGCAAAGTTCATACTGTGTAGTGTAATGAACCACCTCAAGGGTTTGGGGTTCTCTCCTCTCATCTGCATAAGCAACCTGAGAGACCCGTGTTCGGTTTGAACTCTGACGTGATTTCCAAACAGGTAGAGCCTCATCTTCGTTAGGGGCCAAGCCACAGAAAATACTTCCTTCTCAATAACACTCCAATGCTGCTCTCTGAGTGGGAGTTGATTACTCATGAAGGCAACTGGTTGATCCTGGCCCACATCATTTATCTGTGACAATACTGACCCAATCCCATGTTCAGAAGCATCTGTTGGTACAATGAACTCTCTGCTGTGGTCAGGTGCTTTCAAGACAGGTGCTGAGCACATAGCCTCTTTTGGGGTATCAAAGGCCTTCTGACACTCTTCACACCAAATGACTTTCTTTGGCTGCTTTTTCGAAGTGAGTTCTGGCGGTGATGCCACAATTGCATCACAAGCTCTCTATTGTAGTGCTTAAGACAAAAGAAAAAAGTAGTTCCTTAAAAATGAGCAGTGGAAGGACACAAGTAACTTTGAAATGCTCTAGAGGAGGGACAGACACAGGAAGGACAAGACAATCAAATAAGGAGTGAGCAAATGAGAGGTTTAGTAAAGCAATGCCTACTTTGGGTCAGTGGTGGCTGGTGGGGCCCACCAGCACTCATTTTTGGAGATAGAAAAATAAGTGCCTTCATCAGATTTTGACCCAGAGAGAGAGAGAGAAAAAAAAACACACACACAACATGGAAAAGACGGAGAAGAGAAAGATGGGAAAAATGTGACAAATAGAGAAAGCAGGAACCTGTAAGATAGGAATAAAGGAGCAGGGAGTGTCTGTGAGAAAATAAAAAGGCATGAGGTGAAATCAAGACAACATAGCCATGTATTCAGCACTCCGACCTTCAAGAGAACTGGCTGCGGGATTCTAAGCAACACTTTGTGTCCAGGCACGTATCTCTTACAAATTAAGCCTTGCCATAAAAGCCAACCAATGGTAAGCAATGGGCTGGAAGTTCCTCCATGTTCTTGCTAAGTCCATAATATGTCTTTCACAAACCGACAGCTGGGCTGGCAGGCTCAACCTAAAAACTAGGTACTATACACTGGAATGCTAAATAATACCACAGCATGAAGCAAAATAGAAACTGCACTGTAATACTGATGTCGTACTTCAGACACAGGAAGATAAGGAACTACAGCGAACAATACTTCAAAGTGGTCGATTAGCTAAGTGGATGTTTTCAAAATGTATGTCGCGGTCGTGTGAATGAAGAATCAGCATTTATGTGCCACTATTGAAACCACAACTTCAGACACTCAATTACTTAAATCTTATAGCTAGAATACATATTTCAACACCTGCAGGTGTGGACAGCAGAGCGGGTAGGTACTTCATGCTTGAATGTCCAGGGAAGGTGGGCTGGACTGTCACGTATGACTCACTCCTCTAGGATGGGCACATCATGGGTTGTGAAATTAAAGTAGATCTCTAATGGAGTTTAAGACTTGATTTTATAGATGTATTAGGGCCAGGTCAGCACATTCTGCCCAAGGTAACTGCAGAAGTGCTAACATCAGGAAGCTACTTTCAGCTACTGCTACTCAAGCTTATATTTGAACCTCCAAGAATTTGATGTATAATAAATTCCACAGAGGTTCCAGACAAGAACATCAGGAAGAGTGAAGCTTGTCACACACCAATATCCAGAATAACCAGTATCCAGGATAAAAAAAAGTCTAGATAAAGTTTTGCAAACTTTCCCTGCAATCTTGGAACTGATTGTTGCCATCAACAAGACAGAACACTGTACCATATTCAGTGACTGTCCCTTAGTTTCCGGCCAAGTAGAAACAATGAAAGATATATTTGAACTACAGTGGAAAAAAAGGACCCTTTTTTTTTTTTTTTTTACACCTTTGACCCTCTCCCACCAACAGAAAGTCTGTATTTCTAACTCACAGCTGCATTATGATGGTTTGTGCTTCCTCACTAGTGATGGATCTATAAGGAGACCCCTCCTAGTTTTATAACATGTTAGCTCTGTGGACATGAAATCCAATGGCAATAGTGTCAGTGCAGGCAACAACCAGGGGAAGGACACACCCCCTTTCAACATCGACAGGCTCCGCTCTCTTAGAATAACAACTTGCTGGTTAACTTTCAGGGATTTATGTTTGCCTGACTTAGAAAACTTAAGTATCGATGAATCTCCGTACAAAACGAACAGGTTATCAAGATGTTGGCAACTTCCTTGGCTCCAATGACGTGGGTTCAAATTTGTATTAAAAGTGCCAAAAGGGAATCTCCCTCTGGTGATAGACACTTCTCCCAGGCTGAATACTGTAGTGTGTGTTGGATATGTCAATGAGTAACCAGAAAGAGCTGCAGGAAAAAACAGACCATTGCTTCAATACCGTGGAATGAGTGCCTACTGGATTTTGCCACAGCCTCGGGAGCCCCTATAAATCTTCGATTACGAATGGTTATACAGCAGTCGATCTATTTGTAAGCAGATTTGTCCCACGAGTGATGAAGATACTTCGTCTTGCAACTGGCAAGTCTTGATAAATGGTTTTGCAACATGATTACACAGTTAGCTAAGTCACAGGGTGTTCTGGGTACTTTTGAAACAGGAATACAGATGCACATCCGGTATTGACCATAACACAAGCAATAAAATGGTGTACGTTTACCCAGGGTGCTCACTGCTTGGTGAATTTCATACATCACATTCTTGTAAAGGTCTTTCTGCCACTGGTGTAAAAGCTTCCACTCCTCTTCAGAGAAACAGGCAGCAACATCACTGAATGAGCCCGGCACCTGAAACAGCAACATTCCCATTGAGTTATAGTGGCAAACTTCACAGGGAGAGTTCAGGTGAATACAACTTAAATAGTTTGAGAGTAAATAAAAATAAATCAAAATGTTGTTAATAACCCATTGCCAGCATCAATGAAAGCAAACAAATCACCATCTGTATGTCTGCTCACAAAATCACCCCCGGCAGGTACTGAGGTAGCAGTCAATACAGATCAAACTCAGGGGCAGAGACTTCACGCAGCGACGACACAGATGTGCTCCATACGTTGGCAACATAGAAAAGCTCATCAAATGTGCATTTAAAAGCAAACTTATAAAAAGAAACCAAAATAACTGCCTGACACACTCCTGTTTCTTCATACCCTGCAGTTTTCAATGGACGCCAGTGTTGAGACCCACACACGTCAACATGTTACTATTCTCCTTACACAGCCCTGGACTTCAACCGTTAAGGCAACGCCTACTTTTATCTCTAATTCTGCCTATATGTCCACTATTGCCTCAAAGCCTCAAAACTCGTTGCAACCTGTACTTGCATTGTGAGATCTACACTTCTCCCATTCTAAATTTACATATATATATATATATATATACACACACACACACACACACACACACACACACACAGGAACTATAACCTTACATCTGTAGGTACATTTGTTTACAGTCTTGCTTGTACATTTATCTACAGGTGTAAAGTAAATTGTATAAATACATATTGGTTTGTGTACCTATAAAGTAGACTTAACTTTGCAGGTTTAGGTGCTGATATCAGAAGGTGTGCACGCCTACTGCAAGAACAACATCCATTTCTATTCCAACCTCTACACCTAACTCAAGATGTACGTACTTCTAAAGACTAACTATACTTTCCTTTATTCTTACTGTACAACTACTTCAACTTCTAAACTAAAATGTTCCTGTACTGTTACTAGTGTCTCTACCTGTACCTGGCTCCTATTTCTATCGCTAGATCTGCCGCATCAATAATTTCATTGGCTACATCCACAGAGACACTCCAACTCCATATGGATCCTTGACTCTAAGGCTACATCAATCTATACTTACGCACCAATCTCCACTGAAAAAGGTACACTTCAGTCTATCAGTTCCCACACGTGTACAACTCTCTCTCCTTATACTATCATCGGTGTAATCATACCTGCCTGTGCCTCTAGCTATACAACAACTCTTACCTCATCCTACTTTTACACACGTATACGACTAACTGAATAAGTGTAAGATCATAATTATTCACCACATCTGTTCTGGACACGTGTCACTAGCAGCTACAATTTACAGCTAAAAATTACAAACCTCAAAAAATCCTTTTACTGAATTTTGAAAGAGGTACAGGATATATTATCTACCATTTGATTTTAAAGAAAATACTGGAAAACGTAGGGTAGGGTGTGAGCTGGAAAAGTCTCTGGTTGTGCTACAAAGATTACATTTATCATAAACACAGTGACCTTTCGAAAGTCAGAAAGGCCCTTAAACCTGAATTGGTGGTTGAAAAGAAGTCTCCAGACCCGGTGAGTTGTTTCTTATTGTTTAATGACAAGATAACAGACAGGACCAACTCAGGAGGATGCCACCACAGTCCTCCTCTCCCTACTTTCAAAGCATGACCTTTCACCTACGATTCCACAATCCGGGCACCTATAGACACACACACTCAAAGTTCTAACACCAGAGAAGTAAAACCCAACACACCTTCCCGCTTACACAAATGAAATGAAACTGAATGAGGGGAACAATTCAAAGGAGAATCTAAAATTTTAAAAATATACAAACATTCTCATATTATTATTACATAATCATGAATTTCCTTGGGTAAATGTTTTTCACACTGTACACATGAACTGGGAGCCCTAAACATGCTACCCTCTTCACTGCCAAGATGCAACATTGCTCCTAATTCTATATCTGCAGAAGAGTGTCTCACGACAGACCATGTTGCAAAACACATGTTACTTGTTCAGGAACAGAAAACTTAGAATTAGTGTTAGGAAGAGCTCTTGGTATCTTCACTCGCATATAATCCCCTACAAATACTTCTAGACATCTCTTACTTTTAAAAACATAAATGTGCTTTTTGTTTCTGGCTACCAATTTCTCACACTCTGGCATGGAAAACTCAACCAATCAGGATCTCACTAATGTGGAAGCTGGTGCCCTTTGCCTAAGCAGAGTAAACATGGATACCCCTGTATCAGCACTGGGAGTAGCTCTCCCTGCCCACAGTAACTTCTTTACCTCTTGCATGGTATCTAAGCCACTAGCCTTAATCAACTGAGGACTGCCCTTAATTACCATGTTAAGCTCGTCCACAAGACCATTACTTCTAGGATGATATAAAGAAGTTTCAGAATGTTTGGCACCAAGATGAGGTAACAATCACTACAACTCTGGGGATTCAAAACTGAGAACAATTATCTCTTAAGACTTCATCACTATGCAGCAGGGGAAGGCCAAATTGTGTGTCAGGGTTGAGTAAATTATGCAACAAGAAAAGGCAACTTATGCGGCTTAACAAATTTAAACATTGTGAAATAATAAAGTAATACTTTCACAAAATGTGCTGCATTAAGTGTCTGGGCATTGGTTGCACCTCGTTAGTATCAGTTTAGCAACCAAAAATAGCAATAAGCAACAGAGAGGTGACCAGTCAACCTTTGTAAGGGCCTTCCACACTGCGGAAACACGTGTCGCTGCCTTTTTAGTAACTTTTGAAGCGTTTGAGCTAGGAACTTTTTTTTCCCTAACATTTTCAGATTACGCAGTAGATGATGGATTATGTGGCAAATGCAGCAAATCTCTAATTATGCGAAAATGGCCGCACAGTTGCATGAGTCCGGGGTCCTGGGTATATCCTGTCTGGCAAAAAAGATTTTAAGAATTCTATGATCTTCAAACTATTAGCCACTCTTACAAATTGAAGTTTGGGCCTTCTAGAGTAACAGTCCAGGACAACTATACCATATTTATAAACCAAAACAACAGGACCAGTGATGTCACTAGCCAATTAGCTTCATGACGTTTACGGTAATGATCCTTCAACAGGAATTGGAGACGCAACCTGAGACTTGCCACTCATGGCACAAGCCATACAATCTTGCACACAATGCTCTACACTTTTGTCCAAACCTGGCCACCATAGGTACGAAAATTCGCTGTACAAACAGAAATAAGCTCATTAACGTAAAAATCATGAAGCTGAGAAATAAAATTGGCAAACACTTTTTCACACCTTGAATGTATTTCACGCTGTAATCAAATCCATGCAATCTGTACTGCCATTTGGCAATTCTAGGAATAGCTTTGTCAGCCTGTTTAGTGGTAAATAGATCAACCAGAGGTTTGTAATCTAAACGCATGATGAAATCTGTTCCCCACAAATGCAATTTTAAATGCCTGATGAACCTCACCAACATGCTAATGCTTTCCTCTCAATTACAAAGTAAGAGTGCTAAGCACCTTTCAAACTTCTTGAAGTAAAAGCAACTACTTCTTCTTTACCACCACATTTTTGAAGAAGTACAGACCCCACACCTCTTTGTCTGGCATTACACAATCATCACATGAGTCAAACAGCTTAATTTGAATGGCCTGAGCAATTTTGTTAGGAACAAGGGAAAATTCCCAACAGCACAAATCATTCTAGATGAATTTCTCACTATTCTTAAGTAGTTTTCTCTGCAATTTTGACATAAACCTGGCATAAAAGTCGAATAATCCCATGAAAGATCGCCACTGATCTTTGTTAGATGGAGGCGAAAAGTCTTCAATAGCTTTGACTAGACTAGGTTCCACACCCTTGGAAGACAATTTATAACCCAAGTAGTCTACCCTTTCAATGCCAAATTTGCATTTGTCACATTTCAGGATCAGCCCTTTATTCTTCAGAATTGTTAGTACACCCCTTACTCGTTTATCGTGTTCTTTTAGATAGGATCCAAAAAACAAACTTTTGTCCTGAAATACCACAACACCTTCAAGATCCTTAAATAGCTCTCCAATCACTATCAAAAACTGAAGAGGCTGAAACTAAAGAGCACACGTTTAAACTGAAAAGACCCCTCCGGAGTGAATAATGATGTAACTTGTCTTAATTACTGGTGTAGGCTGATTTATTGGTATGCAGAGGTCATATCTAATAATGTAAAAATACTGCCTCCTTCAATGTAGGTAACAACTTAGCTATGTTGGGAAAGTGATGCCATTCAATCTAAATATTGTCATTTTCTTCTCTGATGTGGACACACATCCAAATAGATCCACTAGCCTTTTGAGCTAAAACAATGGGTGACTATTGCTCATAAGTCTCAATATGTTCAATAACCGCTTTTTTAAGCAATTTGTCCGATTCTTTTCTAATTCAGGTCTTAAGGCTAAGGGTACTCTATGAAACTGGTTGAACATTGTTGTTGAGGTGAACCTTAAGTACAAAACACTTCATTAACCCTAGGTTTTCTTGAAAGATATCTGGAAACTCATTTACCTAAACAGGTTCGCCCAGAGGACAAATTTGAGATCGTTTTTTTTAGAAGAACCTTTTCTTAATCATTAGGATCCATATCTATGCCCAGATTATTTAGGTTGAATCAGCCCAATAAGCAGGACCCATCAGTGGCTACATAAACAACTGCTTCAGCAATATTGCCCTTAGAAACTGTGAAGGGCATCAAATTCCCATTTACATCAGTGGGTTTACCTCTGTACCGAACAGGGAAAATACAAACGTTCTTGAGATAGACATTTTTAAAATGTGCTTCTCAAACCTTTTCCCAGATCAGAGTGAAAGGTGAACCTGAATCAGCCATAACTTGGACATCTATATCAGGAATCTGAAGGAGACAAAACAGACGATTGATAATATTTGCTGAAATTTCTAACATCAGCCTTTACGGGTACATCTAAAGTTACTTGATCATCTCTTTTGATCATCAAAACTAGATCGCTGTCAGATGGGGCATCTTTAACACAATTGTCCACCATATCAACACATTTAAGTTGTTTGATGGCACCTTTGCCGAAGATCTACACACCCTGGCTAAGTGTCCTTTCTTTTAACATTTATGATCTAAAGCCGGCCAAAACTGAGCACTGTGACAAACTACCACATCTACATCACTCCTCAAACTTGTTGTTCGTCCCAAGCATTTTCTTTGTTACTGATTTTTATTTTTTTACACTACTGACATTGTAAACTTCGCGTGCTTTGATATGTGCAAGAGACAGACATTTGCTCCATAAAGGATGAGAAACTGTCAATGCTAGATGCTATCTCTATGGCTCTATCAATGTTTAAATTAGGTGTTGACAATAAAGTCTAGTGAACTTTTTGTTTGTTTATTTGCTCTATAATTTGGTCTCTAATATTTTCTTCTTCAAATGTTTTTATCTGCAGGATGCAGCTAAAATTCTTAATACTCACAAAAGTTGCAACAGGTTACCGAAGAATTTGAGAGGCTTTGTAAAACTCATGCCTCTACATAATGACATTCTTACGTGCCTTCAACCCAAATCCAATAATTAAATATCAGAGGTATACTCATCAACATTAACTCTGTCATCCAAAACTGTCTCCCTTGGTGTATGTTTTAAACAATGTTGACCTTCAGGTCCAGGACAATGACGTAGTGTGGCAAACATTTTCTTTCATGTAAAAGAGTTTCCTTCGATAGCTCTAAGTATGCTTCAAAAGTTTCCTTCCAATGCTCGCAGTCAGTATCCAAAGCTGTAGATTTTGGTATAAACATTGAAGGAGGTGTTATTGCTTGATGCATGATGGGCAACACAGACGGAAATGACAGACCTTGAAAAATCATAAAAATGTTACTGGACCTGCAGGTCAAGTGACTTAAATAATGTACTCGACCTAACTGTAATGTACTTGACCCGTAAACGGGTCTCAAAATGTGTAATCCTAGGCAAATAGTTTACAGAGTTGCCTTTTTCGTCATTCTCACATATGATTGCACCTTCAAATATGTGAGCTCAGCATTTCGCAGTACAAAAAAAAAAAAAAACTATTTTGTTTGATTAAGTAGACTAAAGTTTGCTGCATGTTTCACAAGAATCTAGCCCACATACAGGGGACACATGACCGATGACTTGCTAATAGCATTGCCATCAGGGCAGGAGTGTTTCTCAGTTTGTTTAAACACTCACTTTTAATAAATATATTACTATACTATGATGTGGTAGCATGTTGTCATCAGTAATTTCCAAGAAATTTCCAAAAAACCTTTCCACTAATGTGCAGCTTTACTGATAAAACTATACAGTGTATTAACAAACTGTGAAAACTGGATTTCAAAAAACATATCCTTTGCACATCAACACGTCAAGTATTCTGATTTGTTTTCATCCTATTAAAATATTTTTTTCATCTCAAAGAAATACAAAAAAATGGGCTTTCTCGGCTGCTGAAATATATTTTTAAATGTTTGATTTAGTCATTTGAATGTTGTGTGTTAGGAAAAACCTGACACCCTATAACCTTTTATTTTACACTATAAGAAGCAAGTCACACAGTTCACCCTACAAAGTCCTGAAACTCTGCAGTATTGTAAGACAAACTGACTTTTGACCTCTGTCTGTGAACCCAGACCAAATGCGACATAAGAACAAGAATTAAAGGCATCTTTTATCGCCCCTCCACTTTCTGACTGAACAGAACACCTGTTCTTTGTCAACTTGTCAGAAGAGGTGAGTAAGTCCTAAAAATAGCTCGAACTGATCAAATATGACTAGCCACAGTGAGTGGTCGAGTAGACTTTGAGCCCTGAATGAGAAACAAACTGCAGTAGTAAGAAAGTGATACAGAGTGCACACTTACAGTTGTCTCCAAATTACACCATATGCCACGCTCGCAGCGGAAAACAGAAGAAACGCAATCAGGAGAGAGCACACAGACGCTCTAACAGGAAAGTTTTAAAGTGAAGGTTTAGAGCTGCTTACAGTTGATTATGATAAGCATATCATCATGCTGCAGGGCCATGTGCACGCTGGAATAGTGCTGCAGCTGAATAAGATAGGCGTGGTAAGAATAGGGTCACTGAAAATGGCACCATGGTAACCTTATGTTTAAGGTGTGCATATCCTTGATAAGCATAATGCCCAATCCAAGATGGAGGCATGTTGCGTAAGTAATGGGTTACGCCTGCTGTTGCAACTTCCAATCCAAAATGGAACCGACGCAAGCATCATGAAAACACACATGATCACGCATTAACTATGCAGGTTGGCCACTAGCAATATGACCTCTAGTACTTCAGGCATCGAAACAATGTGACCATTGTACAGAGCAACAGCCCGGAGACCGCAGCAGAAAGCAGGAAAAAATACAAGAAGATACCTGGCAATTCCGATTGTAATTAAAGGTAGGCACAATAATGCTGTAAAGAGGTAGAAGGAGCAAACAGATGGTCCTTTCCGAGACTTCAAGGCTAGCCGGTTTCAGAAAGGTCCCCCGTGAGACTTGTTGCCACTGATAGGCAGTCTCCAGGCTCTATGAGTTATTTCTCCATGTTTAATGAGAGGATTAACAGACAGAACCATCTCGGGAGGATGCCACTACAGCCCCACTCTCCTACACTCAAATCACCACATTCCACATAACCATTTCAGGCACCGGCACACACCCTCAACATTCTAACAAAAGCAGTAATCGTCAACAGTGGTATAAGATGGTGAAAGTTTAAATAAAGGTGTTTTGATTCATAAAAAATCATGAGTGTCACTACTAAGATGGGAATGTCAGCAGGTAGGAGTTGTTGTCTAAAAGGTATATTTTTTATAGAAGAGGAATCCACAAAGTTCAGAGAAAGTAACAACTATAACCGAGTCAGGGGTTCGGATTGCCTTAAGTGTCATATTTTGAGCTGTGCCATTAAATATCACGCGAATGAATCATACAACAGAAAAATAATTTGCCAAATATATATTTAAAATTCAAATCAGTTAATTATGTTTTGATATTTTATGTGCTGAATACAAAATATTCAATACTTATAATGCACACTATTACATTGGTACATGAGAGCACACAAATTATTAAATATAATGTATTTAAAGGGTTTAATGTTATCCAACAATTTGATACTGCACAAGATTCAGTCTGGTCTTAGTGCACTTTATATAAAAGAGTCATCAAAAATGAGAAGGTATAAGGAACTTTTACGTAGCTTACTAAATGAGTGGATCAAAAAAATCAAACTAAAGATTAAGGGAAGACAGTAAGAGGGACTCAGTTGTAAGGAGGCAGTAGAAGGATAATGAACCTAGTTTAAGGGCAGACAAAAAAAGATGTGTTTTCAGAGCTTCACTACAGGATAAGGGGAGTCAGGTGAATTTACAAGAGAAAGAAAGAGAGAGATGTTCATAGTATCGGTGACTGTTCCAGAGAATGATTTCTCCAAGGTGAAAGCTATCTTAGATTTCCTTAATTAAGCATCAAGTAATCTTTACTCCTCAGATCACATTGGTGTATAGAGAACAACACAAGATCTGCCACATATAGTTGTCTCTTCAAATGGATAAGTGAGGCAGCCAATTTTGAGTTTCATGTTTCCTTTCCAAGGTAGAACGTTATATTAGTGCACTGAGTAACAGTTATTAACATTCACCAATAACTTTAAAAAGATTTACTCAAGGAATGTGCAAATGATATCCAAAGAAAGATACATGAGACAAGCAGTTTTGTTATGAACTATGTAAGTGGCAATAATATTGTTATACATGGAATAACATACGCATTACATTACACACTCAAATGAATCCCTCCTAGCCCTTCTAAGTTTTTGAAGTTAAGGTGAAGACGTCAGAGAGCTATGTTTCTATTTCACTTGAATGATGCATTACCTGTAAATTAACTTTCCATTAACTTGTGGATCGTGCATTAACCGAATGAATGACCCACTGATTTTAACCAATGAGAACACTAAAAATCAGTGTAACGTTACATTAGTTTGCTGTATTGACTTCAGTACACCATGAAATGATTCACCTGGAGTGTTAGAAATCCCCCAAATCATACAAATATCCCATCTATATTATGTGTAAAAGACACAAAGACCTAAGTATGGTCATATTATTAAAATGATTAAAATGTCAGCTGGTTAAAAAATTGATCAACTTATGTAGCTATCCAGTAAAGACGCTTTTAACCTAATCCCCCCCCTTGGCAGTTTGAAACAGACTGTCCAACGGCTGCAGAACACAACTGGGAATTCTGCATCAACTGAAACATAAAAACAGACGTGCAGATTCTACAGGGCATCTCTAAAAGCTCTAAAATAAGTCATTCTTATTGTGTTTAACTGAAAGTGCAAAACATGCAAATGTGTGGTTTTGAGTCCCGGTCTCAATACACGAGTGTTTATCATTACCAGACAAAAAACCCTCAGTAGCATCGTATGAAAACAATGACTTATTTCTTTACAACATGTGCAGAAACATATTGTGATCATACAACAGTACCAGCTCAGGGTAAGGTGCATAGTGCATTCTACAGGAAATTCAAAGTTTTGGCTACACCTTTTGTAATGTTTGCCAAAGTTAATAATAGGAATCGCCTCCTGGCATGCACAGGTGCTTCCACATTAATTCTGCTTAACTTTTATCAAGACTTTCATAGACAGTGAAGTCGGTTTTTAATGACTATTTTAATCTTTGCTTTTTCACAGGTCAGCCAAAAGTGCGCATTTCTCAAGTCCTCAGCATCAAATGTCACTAAACTCGACATGCAATTTTACAAATGTATCTATACAGTGCTGCCTGATGATCAGTGTCATGTCTAGGCACTAGTCCGGTTGCAATACAAGGAGAAGGACACTTAACCACATTGTATACATTAACAATAGGTTATCACAAGGTCAGTAAGAAATAGGCATTACTACTTCATTAACTAAATAAACTTAAAGGAAAGTACATTTCCTCAAATCAATGTACTATCAAGGAAGTGATGTATATTAATTTTAACCGACATGCATTCACCCCCAATGAATTATGTCACATTCACCAGAGTTGCAAACGCATGTGCAAAGTACCATATCCATTCAGACAACAAAGATTACTGTATGCAAGCTAATACACAATTATCGAGAGAACACAGATTTGTGTCGAAAGACTCCCTACACAACCCAACTCTCATTAAGACGTCACTATTTGATTTAATATGAAGTTTCCAATTAGACATAACGGTATAACAGATGCAAACTACACCACTTTAAAAAGATTTAAAGTAAATGAAGTGAATCAGTTAGTATGCTGTGAAAAAAAAAAATAATGGTGCAATGCAAACCGCCAAATTCGTCCTGTCTATGTATAGCTCGGTAATAGGATAAGCACAGATCACTTTACTTCAGTACTTTTGAGGCAGTGTTTTATTACAAAAACTACAACTCTTAAAAAAGACTATCTTTAATAATAACTTCTTTTTACATAGCTCTATTTGTCAAATGCATTGTACAGTGAAAGTACACATATTAATTACCCAAACATACATATTTTATTTTTTCAGTCTCAGAACAATTAACAACTGAGATGCCCCTATTGGAGTGAAACCTGCAGTCGAGAGAATGCAGTGCACATATACAACTGCGTTTCATACGCCTCGAGTTTAACATTCTGTATTTAACTCTATGTTAGTATGTCACACATCTTATTTAATAAGGTTCACTTATGTTCAGGTTTAATTTAGTTGTTATAAAACACTACTGTGGTATGTACATGTCTTTATAATTTGTATATGTTATTGTAGTATTTCAGTTTACATGTTTTATTGTATGTAAGCATGTTTACTTTCATTACTTTAACTGTTCTTTAATCGTTAACTCTGGGTAGAGCCCTACTGGAGGCTCTAGATCTCACGGGACGCACTTGCGCTCTGGCTCTCATCCTGTACGGATGTCTGTGCCAGCCGTGGACCCGAAATAAATACAGCGCTTGTTCGCTCCAGATTTTACATTGTGTTTGAAGAGTTTGTTTTGCTGGAGTGTTTCTCTTTCTTCGTCATGGCCATTCCTACAACTATATGCTAGGAATGGATATAGTTCTGCCATAAGTCTACTTCTTAACAACACTGGGATGGGAGCTTGTATTAGTTTTTGTGTAATATTGCAATCTGTCTTAATTTTCAGGGATCATGGTGCGGATAAGTGAGGAAATGACGTGCCAGCTCCTCCCATCACCTTAAGCTTTCGTGACCCTTGAAGCTATTGTCTCCAACAGGCCACAGATGAAGCGACCAGTAGCAGAGGACTTTAGGTAAAAATGACTATCAACTAAAACTGCTACAGTAGCCTTGGGCTCAGACCCATATAATACTTGCAAACCATGGATGAAGGGGAGACTGGCAAAGCATATGGCCAGTCTAATGTACTATTGTAGCCTCACACATGCCTCCCAGTACTTTCACCACACTAGCAGCGGACATGCTGGGTCATCTCTATACAGCTAAAAGCTGTTGTTAAATGTGTTAGTTTGAGGTATGCTAGATGCACCTGGCCATGTGAAAATGTGTTCTTCCTGTTGCAGGATGCACTTTTCTCTTCCCTGCTATACACTCAATCCTAAAGATGCCACCTAAACCTACAGCTGAACTAATCACAGTAAAAAAACATAATGGTAGGTGCCCACACTTCTCAGCACTTAAGCAATACTTTTAAACATCACTGGTGCTGTTCATGGAAGAGCCGGCACCTGTCAGGAGCAGACAGGTAATCCTGAACCAAGACCACAATTTTTCAGGCCAACCACTGCCTATCACAATCCTTAGCGAGCTCTATGTGATGTAGCGTAGTCAGGCAGTACTATATACAGATGATCTGACAGGACCAGGCTGGCCAGGGAGCACTATACAGAAGTGATCTAACAGGAGCAGCGAGCACTACACACAGGTGATGTGTCAGGAGCAGCGAGCACTACACACAGGTGATGTGTCAGGAGCAGGGAGCACTACACACAGGGGATGTGTCAGGAGCAGGGAGCACTACACACAGGGGATGTGGCAGGAGCAGGGAGCACTACACACAGGTGATGTGACAGGAGCAGGGAGCACTACACACAGGTGATGTGACAGGAGCAGGGAGCACTACACACAGGTGATGTGACAGGGGCAGAGAGCACTACACACAGGTGATGTGACAGGAGCAGAGAGCACTACACACAGGTGATGTGACAGGAGCAGAGAGCACTACACACAGGTGATGTGACAGGAGCAGAGAGCACTACACACAGGTGATGTGTCAGGAGCAGGGAGCACTACACACAGGTGATGTGACAGGGGCAGGGAGCACTACACACAGGTGATGTGACAGGGGCAGGGAGCACTACACACAGGTGGTGTGTCAGGAGCAGGGAGCACTACACACAGGTGATGTGACAGGAGCAGGGAGCACTACACACAGGTGATGTGACAGGAGCAGGGAGCACTACACACAGGTGATGTGACAGGAGCAGGGAGCACTACACACAGGTGGTGTGTCAGGAGCAGGGAGCACTACACACAGGTGATGTGACAGGGGCAGAGAGCACTACACACAGGGGATGTGACTGGGGCAGAGAGCACTACACACAGGGGATGTGTCAGGAGGAGGGAGCACTATACACAGGTGATGTGTCAGGAGCAGCGAGCACTACACACAGGTGATGTGACTGGGGCAGAGAGCACTATACACAGGTGATGTGTCAGGAGCAGAGAGCACTACACACAGGTGATGTGACAGGAGCAGGGAGCACTACACACAGGTGGTGTGTCAGGAGCAGAGAGCACTACACACAGGTGATGTGACAGGAGCAGGGAGCACTACACACAGGTGGTGTGTCAGGAGCAGAGAGCACTACACACAGATGATGTGACAGAAGCAGGGAGCACTACACACAGGTGATGTGACAGGAGCAGGGAGCACTACACACAGGGGATGTGACTGGGGCAGAGAGCACTACACACAGGGGATGTGACAGGGGCAGGGAGCACTACACACAGGGGATGTGAGAGGAGCAAGGAGCACTACACACAGGTGATGTGACAGGAGCAGGGAGCACTACACACAGGTGATGTGACAGGAGCAGGGAGCACTACACACAGGTGATGTGGCAGGGGCAGAGAGCACTACACACAGGGGATGTGTCAGGAGCAGGGAGCACTACACACAGGTGATGTGACAGGAGCAGGGAGCACTACACACAGGTGATGTGTCAGGAGCAGCGAACACTACACACAGGTGATGTGACAGGAGCACTACACACAGGTGATGTGACAGGGGCAGGGAGCACTACACACAGGTGATGTGACAGGAGCAGAGAGCACTACACACAGGTGATGTGACAGGAGCAGAGAGCACTACACACAGGTGATGTGACAGGAGCAGGGAGCACTACACACAGGTGATGTGACAGGAGCAGGGAGCACTACACACAGGTGGTGTGTCAGGAGCAGGGAGCACTACACACAGGTGATGTGACTGGGGCAGGGAGCACTACACACAGGTGGTGTGACTGGGGCAGGGAGCACTACACACAGGTGGTGTGACTGGGGCAGAGAGCACTACACACAGGTGGTGTGACTGGGGCAGAGAGCACTACACACAGGTGATGTGACTGGGGCAGAGAGCACTACACACAGGTGATGTGACTGGGGCAGAGAGCACTACACACAGGTGATGTGACTGGGGCAGAGAGCACTACACACAGGTGATGTGACTGGGGCAGAGAGCACTACACACAGGTGATGTGACTGGGGCAGAGAGCACTACACACAGGGGATGTGACTGGGGCAGAGAGCACTACACACAGGGGATGTGACTGGGGCAGAGAGCACTACACACAGGCGATGTGTCAGGAGAAGCGAGCACTACACACAGGTGATGTGTCAGGAGAAGCGAGCACTACACACAGGTGATGTGACTGGGGCAGAGAGCACTATACACAGGTGATGTGTCAGGAGCAGAGAGCACTATACACAGGTGGTGTGTCAGGAGCAGGGAGCACTACACACAGGTGATGTGAAAGGGGCAGGGAGCTCTACACACAGGTGATGTGGCAGGAGCAGAGAGCACTACACACAGGTGATGTGGCAGGAGCAGGGAGCACTACACACAGGTGATGTGGCAGGAGCAGGGAGCACTACACACAGGTGATGTGTCAGGAGCAGGGAGCACTACACACAGGTGATGTGTCAGGAGCAGCGAGCACTACACACAGGTGATGTGTCAGGAGCAGCGAGCACTACACACAGGTGATGTGACTGGGGCAGAGAGCACTACACACAGGTGGTGTGTCAGGAGCAGGGAGCACTACACACAGGTGATGTGACAGGGGCAGGGAGCACTACACACAGGTGATGTGACAGGGGCAGGGAGCACTACACACAGGTAATGTGACAGGAGCAGGGAGCACTACACACAGGTGATGTGTCAGGAGCAGGGAGCACTACACACAGGTGATGTGTCAGGAGCAGGGAGCACTACACACAGGTGATGTGGCAGGAGCAGAGAGCACTACACACAGGTGATGTGTCAGGAGCAGAGAGCACTACACACAGGTGATGTGACAGGAGCAGGGAGCACTACACACAGGTGATGTGTCAGGAGCAGGGAGCACTACACACAGGTGATGTGTCAGGAGCAGGGAGCACTACACACAGGTGATGTGACAGGAGCAGGGAGCACTACACACAGGTGATGTGACAGGAGCAGGGAGCACTACACACAGGTGATGTGACAGGGGCAGGGAGCACTACACACAGGTGATGTGTCAGGAGCAGGGAGCACTACACACAGGTGATGTGACAGGAGCAGGGAGCACTACACACAGGTGATGTGTCAGGAGCAGCGAGCACTACACACAGGTGATGTGACAGGAGCAGGGAGCACTACACACAGGTGATGTGACAGGGCAGGGAGCACTACACCCAGGTGATGTGACAGGAGCAGAGAGCACTACACACAGGTGATGTGACAGGAGCAGAGAGCACTACACACAGGTTATGTGACAGGAGCAGAGAGCACTACACACAGGTGATGTGACAGGAGCAGAGAGCACTACACACAGGTGATGTGACAGGAGCAGGGAGCACTCCACACAGGTGATGTGACAGGAGCAGGGAGCACTACACACAGGTGATGTGACTGGGGCAGAGAGCACTACACACAGGGGATGTGACGGGGCAGGGAGCACTATACACAGGTGGTGTGTCAGGAGCAGGGAGCACTACACACAGGGGATGTGACACAGGTGATGTGACAGTGGCAGGGATACACGGGGGATGTGACAGGGGCAGGGATACACAGGGGATGTGACAGGGGCAGGGATACACAGGGGATGTGACAGGAGGAGGGAGCACTACACACAGGTGATGTGGCAGGGACACACGGGTGATGTGGCGGGAGCAGGGATACACAGGTGATGTGACACAGGGGATGTGACAGAGGCAGGGATACACAGGGGATGTGACAGGGGCAGGGATACACAGGGGATGTGACAGGGGCAGGGATACACAGGGGATGTGACAGGGGCAGGGATACACGGGGGATGTGACAGGGGCAGGGATACACGGGGGATGTGACAGGGGCAGGGATACACGGGGGATGTGACAGGGGCAGGGATACACAGGGGATGTGGCAGGGGCAGGGATACACAGGGGATGTGGCAGGGGCAGGGATACACGGGTGATGTGACACAGGGGATGTGGCGGGAGCAGGGATACACAAGGGATGTGGCAGGGGCAGGGATTCACGGGGGATGTGACAGGGGCAGGGATACACGGGTGATGTGACACAGGGGATGTGGCGGGAGCAGGGATACACAGGGGATGTGACACAGGGGATGTGGCGGGAGCAGGGATACACAGGGGATGTGACGGGGCAGGGGCAGGGATACACGGGGGATGTGACAGGGGCAGGGATACACAGGGGATGTGGCAGGGGCAGGGATACACGGGGGATGTGACAGGGGCAGGGATACACGGGGATGTGACAGGGGCAGGGATACACGGGGGATGTGACAGGGGCAGGGATACACGGGGGATGTGACGGGCAGGGATACACGGGGGGATGTGACAGGGGCAGGGATACACGGGGGGATGTGACAGGGGCAGGGATACACGGGGGGATGTGACAGGGGCAGGGATACACGGGGGATGTGACAGGGACAGGGATACACGGGGGATGTGACAGGGGCAGGGATACACGGGGGATGTGGCAGGGGCAGGGATACACAGGGGATGTGGCAGGGATACACAGGGGATGTGGCAGGGGCAGGGATACACGGGGGATGTGACAGGGGCAGGGATACACAGGTGATGTGACACAGGGGATGTGGCGGGAGCAGGGATACACAGGGGATGTGGCGGGAGCAGGGATACACAGGGGATGTGGCAGGGGCGGGGATACACAGGGGATGTGGCAGGGGCAGGGATACACAGGGGATGTGGCAGGGGCAGGGAGCACTACACACAGGTGATGTGACAGGAGCAGAGAGCACTACACACAGGTGATGTGACAGGAGCAGAGAGCACTACACACAGGTGATGTGACAGGAGCAGAGAGCACTACACACAGGTGATGTGACAGGAGCAGGGAGCACTACACACAGGTGGTGTGTCAGGAGCAGGGAGCACTACACACAGGTGATGTGTCAGGAGCAGGGAGCACTACACACAGGTGATGTGACTGGGGCAGGGAGCACTACACACAGGTGGTGTGACTGGGGCAGGGAGCACTACACACAGGTGGTGTGACTGGGGCAGAGAGCACTACACACAGGTGATGTGACTGGGGCAGAGAGCACTACACACAGGTGATGTGACTGGGGCAGAGAGCACTACACACAGGTGATGTGACTGGGGCAGAGAGCACTACACACAGGTGATGTGACTGGGGCAGAGAGCACTACACACAGGTGATGTGACTGGGGCAGAGAGCACTACACACAGGTGATGTGACTGGGGCAGAGAGCACTACACACAGGGGATGTGACTGGGGCAGAGAGCACTACACACAGGGGATGTGACTGGGGCAGAGAGCACTACACACAGGGGATGTGACTGGGGCAGAGAGCACTACACACAGGCGATGTGTCAGGAGCAGGGAGCACTACACACAGGTGATGTGTCAGGAGAAGCGAGCACTACACACAGGTGATGTGACTGGGGCAGAGAGCACTATACACAGGTGATGTGTCAGGAGCAGAGAGCACTATACACAGGTGGTGTGTCAGGAGCAGGGAGCACTACACACAGGTGATGTGAAAGGGGCAGGGAGCTCTACACACAGGTGATGTGGCAGGAGCAGAGAGCACTACACACAGGTGATGTGGCAGGAGCAGGGAGCACTACACAGGTGATGTGGCAGGAGCAGGGAGCACTACACACAGGTGATGTGTCAGGAGCAGGGAGCACTACACACAGGTGATGTGTCAGGAGCAGCGAGCACTACACACAGGTGATGTGTCAGGAGCAGCGAGCACTACACACAGGTGATGTGACTGGGGCAGAGAGCACTACACACAGGTGGTGTGTCAGGAGCAGGGAGCACTACACACAGGTGATGTGACAGGGGCAGGGAGCACTACACACAGGTGATGTGACAGGGGCAGGGAGCACTACACACAGGTAATGTGACAGGAGCAGGGAGCACTACACACAGGTGATGTGTCAGGAGCAGGGAGCACTACACACAGGTGATGTCAGGAGCAGGGAGCACTACACACAGGTGATGTGGCAGGAGCAGAGAGCACTACACACAGGTGATGTGTCAGGAGCAGAGAGCACTACACACAGGTGATGTGACAGGAGCAGGGAGCACTACACACAGGTGATGTGTCAGGAGCAGGGAGCACTACACACAGGTGATGTGTCAGGAGCAGGGAGCACTACACACAGGTGATGTGACAGGAGCAGGGAGCACTACACACAGGTGATGTGACAGGAGCAGGGAGCACTACACACAGGTGATGTGACAGGGGCAGGGAGCACTACACACAGGTGATGTGTCAGGAGCAGGGAGCACTACACACAGGTGATGTGACAGGAGCAGGGAGCACTACACACAGGTGATGTGTCAGGAGCAGCGAGCACTACACACAGGTGATGTGACAGGAGCAGGGAGCACTACACACAGGTGATGTGACAGGGCAGGGAGCACTACACCCAGGTGATGTGACAGGAGCAGAGAGCACTACACACAGGTGATGTGACAGGAGCAGAGAGCACTACACACAGGTTATGTGACAGGAGCAGGGAGCACTACACACAGGTGGTGTGTCAGGAGCAGGGAGCACTACACACAGGTGATGTGTCAGGAGCAGGGAGCACTACACACAGGTGATGTGACTGGGGCAGGGAGCACTACACACAGGTGGTGTGACTGGGGCAGGGAGCACTACACACAGGTGGTGTGACTGGGGCAGAGAGCACTACACACAGGTGATGTGACTGGGGCAGAGAGCACTACACACAGGTGATGTGACTGGGGCAGAGAGCACTACACACAGGTGATGTGACTGGGGCAGAGAGCACTACACACAGGTGATGTGACTGGGGCAGAGAGCACTACACACAGGTGATGTGACTGGGGCAGAGAGCACTACACACAGGTGATGTGACTGGGGCAGAGAGCACTACACACAGGGGATGTGACTGGGGCAGAGAGCACTACACACAGGGGATGTGACTGGGGCAGAGAGCACTACACACAGGCGATGTGTCAGGAGCAGGGAGCACTACACACAGGTGATGTGTCAGGAGAAGCGAGCACTACACACAGGTGATGTGACTGGGGCAGAGAGCACTATACACAGGTGATGTGTCAGGAGCAGAGAGCACTATACACAGGTGGTGTGTCAGGAGCAGGGAGCACTACACACAGGTGATGTGAAAGGGGCAGGGAGCTCTACACACAGGTGATGTGGCAGGAGCAGAGAGCACTACACACAGGTGATGTGGCAGGAGCAGGGAGCACTACACAGGTGATGTGGCAGGAGCAGGGAGCACTACACACAGGTGATGTGTCAGGAGCAGGGAGCACTACACACAGGTGATGTGTCAGGAGCAGCGAGCACTACACACAGGTGATGTGTCAGGAGCAGCGAGCACTACACACAGGTGATGTGACTGGGGCAGAGAGCACTACACACAGGTGGTGTGTCAGGAGCAGGGAGCACTACACACAGGTGATGTGACAGGGGCAGGGAGCACTACACACAGGTGATGTGACAGGGGCAGGGAGCACTACACACAGGTAATGTGACAGGAGCAGGGAGCACTACACACAGGTGATGTGTCAGGAGCAGGGAGCACTACACACAGGTGATGTCAGGAGCAGGGAGCACTACACACAGGTGATGTGGCAGGAGCAGAGAGCACTACACACAGGTGATGTGTCAGGAGCAGAGAGCACTACACACAGGTGATGTGACAGGAGCAGGGAGCACTACACACAGGTGATGTGTCAGGAGCAGGGAGCACTACACACAGGTGATGTGTCAGGAGCAGGGAGCACTACACACAGGTGATGTGACAGGAGCAGGGAGCACTACACACAGGTGATGTGACAGGAGCAGGGAGCACTACACACAGGTGATGTGACAGGGGCAGGGAGCACTACACACAGGTGATGTGTCAGGAGCAGGGAGCACTACACACAGGTGATGTGACAGGAGCAGGGAGCACTACACACAGGTGATGTGTCAGGAGCAGCGAGCACTACACACAGGTGATGTGACAGGAGCAGGGAGCACTACACACAGGTGATGTGACAGGGCAGGGAGCACTACACCCAGGTGATGTGACAGGAGCAGAGAGCACTACACACAGGTGATGTGACAGGAGCAGAGAGCACTACACACAGGTTATGTGACAGGAGCAGAGAGCACTACACACAGGTGATGTGACAGGAGCAGAGAGCACTACACACAGGTGATGTGACAGGAGCAGGGAGCACTCCACACAGGTGATGTGACAGGAGCAGGGAGCACTACACACAGGTGATGTGACTGGGGCAGAGAGCACTACACACAGGGGATGTGACGGGGCAGGGAGCACTATACACAGGTGGTGTGTCAGGAGCAGGGAGCACTACACACAGGGGATGTGACACAGGTGATGTGACAGGGGCAGGGATACACGGGGGATGTGACAGGGGCAGGGATACACAGGGGATGTGACAGGGGCAGGGATACACAGGGGATGTGACAGGAGGAGGGAGCACTACACACAGGTGATGTGGCAGGGACACACGGGTGATGTGGCGGGAGCAGGGATACACAGGTGATGTGACACAGGGGATGTGACAGAGGCAGGGATACACAGGGGATGTGACAGGGGCAGGGATACACAGGGGATGTGACAGGGGCAGGGATACACAGGGGATGTGACAGGGGCAGGGATACACAGGGGATGTGACAGGGGCAGGGATACACGGGGGATGTGACAGGGGCAGGGATACACAGGGGATGTGGCAGGGGCAGGGATACACAGGGGATGTGGCAGGGGCAGGGATACACGGGTGATGTGACACAGGGGATGTGGCGGGAGCAGGGATACACAAGGGATGTGGCAGGGGCAGGGATTCACGGGGGATGTGACGGGGGCAGGGATACACGGGTGATGTGACACAGGGGATGTGGCGGGAGCAGGGATACACAGGGGATGTGACACAGGGGATGTGGCGGGAGCAGGGATACACAGGGGATGTGACGGGGCAGGGGCAGGGATACACGGGGGATGTGACAGGGGCAGGGATACACAGGGGATGTGGCAGGGGCAGGGATACACGGGGGATGTGACAGGGGCAGGGATACACGGGGGATGTGACAGGGGCAGGGATACACGGGGGATGTGACAGGGGCAGGGATACACGGGGGATGTGACGGGCAGGGATACACGGGGGGATGTGACAGGGGCAGGGATACACGGGGGGATGTGACAGGGGCAGGGATACACGGGGGGATGTGACAGGGGCAGGGATACACGGGGGGATGTGACAGGGGCAGGGATACACGGGGGATGTGACAGGGGCAGGGATACACGGGGGATGTGACAGGGGCAGGGATACACGGGGGATGTGGCAGGGGCAGGGATACACAGGGGATGTGGCAGGGATACACAGGGGATGTGGCAGGGGCAGGGATACACGGGGGATGTGACAGGGGCAGGGATACACAGGTGATGTGACACAGGGGATGTGGCGGGAGCAGGGATACACAGGGGATGTGGCGAGAGCAGGGATACACAGGGGATGTGGCAGGGGCGGGGATACACAGGGGATGTGGCAGGGGCAGGGATACACAGGGGATGTGGCAGGGGCAGGGATACACAGGGGATGTGGCAGGGGCAGGGATACACGGGGGATGTGACAGGGGCAGGGATACACGGTTGATGTGACACAGGGGATGTGGCGGGAGCAGGGATACACAGGGGATGTGGCGGGAGCAGGGATACACAGGGGATGTGGCGGGAGCAGGGATACACAGGGGATGTGGCGGGAGCAGGGATACACAGGGGATGTGGCGGGAGCAGGGATACACAGGGGATGTGGCGGGAGCAGGGATACACAGGGGATGTGGCGGGAGCAGGGATACACAGGGGATGTGGCGGGAGCAGGGATACACAGGGGATGTGACAGGGGCAGGGATACACAGGGGATGTGACAAGGACAGGGATACACAGGGGATGTGACAGGGACAGGGATACACAGGGGATGTGACAGGGGCAGGGATACACAGGGGATGTGACAGGGGCAGGGATACACAGGCGATGTGACAGGGGCAGGGATACACAGGCGATGTGGCGGGAGCAGGGATACACAGGCGATGTGGCGGGAGCAGGGATACACAGGGGATGTGACAGGGGCAGGGATACACAGGGGATGTGACAGGGGCAGGGATACACAGGGGATGTGACAGGGGCAGGGATACACAGGGGATGTGACAGGGGCAGGGATACACGGGGGATGTGACGGGAGCAGGGATACACGGGGATGTGACGGGAGCAGGGATACACGGGGGATGTGGCGGGAGCAGGGATACACGGGGGATGTGACAGGGGCAGGGATACACAGGGGATGTGACAGGGGCAGGGATACACAGGGGATGTGACAGGGGCAGGGATACACAGGGGATGTGACAGGGGCAGGGATACACAGGGGATGTGGCGGGAGCAGGGATACACGGGGGATGTGGCGGGAGCAGGGATACACGGGGGATGTGGCGGGAGCAGGGATACACGGGGGATGTGGCGGGAGCAGGGATACACAGGGGATGTGACAGGGGCAGGGCTACACGGGTGATGTGACAGGGGCAGGGATACACGGGTGATGTGACAGGGGCAGGGATACACAGGGGATGTGACAGGGGCAGGGATACACAGGGGATGTGACAGGGGCAGGGATACACAGGTGATGTGACAGGGGCAGGGATACACAGGGGATGTGACAGGGGCAGAGATACACGGGTGATGTGGCAGGGGCAGGGATACACGGGTGATGTGACAGGGGCAGGGATACACAGGGGATGTGGCGGGAGCAGGGATACACGGGTGATGTGGCGGGAGCAGGGATACACAGGTGATGTGACACAGGGGATGTGACAGGGGCAGGGATACACAGGGGATGTGACAGGGGCAGGGATACACAGGGGATGTGGCAGGGGCAGGGATACGGCAGGGGCAGGGATACACAGGGGATGTGGCAGGGGCAGGGATACACGGGTGATGTGACAGGGGATGTGGCAGGGATACACAGGGGATGTGGCGGGAGCAGGGATACACGGGTGATGTGACACAGGGGATGTGGCGGGAGCAGGGATACACAGGGGATGTGACACAGGGGATGTGGCGGGAGCAGGGATACACAGGGGATGTGACAGGGGCAGGGATACAGAGGGGATGTGACAGGGGCAGGGATACACAGGGGATGTGACAGGGGAAGGGATACACAGGGGATGTGGCTGGGGCAGGGATACACAGGGGATGTGGCAGGGGAAGGGATACACAGGGGATGTGGCGGGAGCAGGGATACACAGGGGATGTGACAGGGGCAGGGATACACGGGGATGTGGAGGGAGCAGGGATACACAGGGGATGTGACAGGGGCAGGGATACACGGGTGATGTGACAGGGGCAGGGATACACGGGTGATGTGACGGGGCAGGGATACACAGGTGATGTGACGGGGCAGGGATACACGGGTGATGTGACGGGGGCAGGGATACATGGGTGATGTGGCAGGGGCAGGGATACACGGGTGATGTGACAGGGGCAGGGATACACAGGGGATGTGGCGGGAGCAGGGATACACGGGTGATGTGGCGGAAGCAGGGATACACGGGTGATGTGACACAGGGGATGTGACAGGGGCAGGGATACACAGGGGATGTGACAGGGGCAGGGATACACAGGGGATGTGGCAGGGGCAGGGATACACAGGGGATGTGGCAGGGGCAGGGATACACAGGGGATGTGGCAGGGGCAGGGATACACAGGGGATGTGGCGGGAGCAGGGATACACAGGGGATGTGACACGGGATGTGGCGAGAGCAGGGATACACAGGGGATGTGGCAGGGGAAGGGATACACAGGGGATGTGGCTGGGGCAGGGATACACGGGGGATGTGGCAGGGGAAGGGATACATAGGGGATGTGGCAGGGGCAGGGATACACAGGGGATGTGGCAGGGGAAGGGATACACAGGGGATGTGACAGGGGCAGGGATACACAGGGGATGTGGCTGGGGCAGGGATACAGAGGGGATGTGGCTGGGGCAGGGATACAGAGGGGATGTGGCAGGGGCAGGGATACACAGGGGATGTGACAGGGGCAGGGATACACAGGGGATGTGACAGGGGCAGGGATACACAGGGGATGTGACAGGGGCAGGGATACACAGGGGATGTGACAGGGGCAGGGATAGACAGGTGAGGTGGCTGGAGCAGGGATACACAGGGGATGTGGCTGGAGCAGGGATACACAGGGGATGTGGCAGGGGCAGGGATACACAGGGGATGTGGCAGGGGCAGGGATACACAGGGGATGTGGCAGGGGAAGGGATACACAGGTGATGTGGCAGGGGAAGGGATACACAGGGGATGTGGCAGGGGAAGGGATACACAGGGGATGTGGCAGGGGAAGGGATACACAGGGGATGTGGGAAGGGATACACAGGTGATGTGGCAGGGGAAGGGATACACAGGGGATGTGGCAGGGGAAGGGATACACAGGTGATGTGGCAGGGGAAGGGATACACAGGGGATGTGGCAGGGGAAGGGATACACAGGTGATGTGGCAGGGGAAGGGATACACAGGTGATGTGGCAGGGGAAGGGATACACAGGGGATGTGACACAGGTGATGTGGCAGGGGAAGGGATACACAGGTGGTGTGGCGGGAGCAGGGACACACAGGGGATGTGGCAGGGGAAGGGATACACAGGGGATGTGGCAGGGAAAGGGATACACAGGGGATGTGGCAGGGGAAGGGATACACAGGGGATGTGGCAGGGGAAGGGATACACAGGGGATGTGGCAGGGGAAGGGATACACAGGGGATGTGGCAGGGGAAGGGATACACAGGGGATGTGGCAGGGGAAGGGATACACAGGGGATGTGACACAGGTGATGTGGCAGGGGAAGGGATACACAGGGGATGTGGCAGGGGAAGGGATACACAGGGGAAGGGATACACAGGGGATGTGGCAGGGGAAGGGATACACAGGGGATGTGGCAGGGGAAGGGATACACAGGTGGTGTGGCGGGAGCAGGGATACACAGGGGATGTGGCGGGAGCAGGGATACACAGGGGATGTGGCAGGGGATGTGACACAGGTGGTGTGACAGGAGCAGGGATACACAGGGGATGTGACAGGAGCAGGGATACACAGGGGATGTGGCAGGGGAAGGGATACACAGGGGATGTGACACAGGTGATGTGACAGGGGAAGGGATACACAGGGGATGTGACAGGAGCAGGGATACACAGGGGATGTGGCAGGGGAAGGGATACACAGGTGAAGTGGCAGGGGAAGGGATACACAGGTGAAGTGGCAGGGGAAGGGATACACAGGGGATGTGGCAGGGGAAGGGATACACAGGGGATGTGACACAGGTGATGTGGCAGGGGAAGGGATACACAGGGGATGTGGCAGGGGAAGGGATACACAGGGGATGTGGCAGGGGAAGGGATACACAGGTGGTGTGGCAGGGGAAGGGATACACAGGTGATGTGGCAGGGGAAGGGATACACGGGGATGTGGCAGGGGAAGGGATACACGGGGGATGTGGCAGGGGAAGGGATACACGGGGGATGTGTCAGGGGAAGGGATACACAGGGGATGTGGCAGGGGAAGGGATACACAGGGGATGTGGCAGGGGAAGGGATACACAGGGGATGTGGCAGGGGAAGGGATACACAGGGGATGTGACACAGGTGATGTGGCAGGGGAAGGGATACACAGGGGATGTGGCAGGGGAAGGGATACACAGGGGATGTGGCAGGGGAAGGGATACACAGGTGGTGTGGCAGGGGAAGGGATACACAGGTGATGTGGCAGGGGAAGGGATACACAGGTGATGTGGCAGGGGAAGGGATACACGGGGGATGTGGCAGGGGAAGGGATACACGGGGGATGTGGCAGGGGAAGGGATACACAGGTGATGTGGCAGGGGAAGGGATACACAGGTGATGTGGCAGGGGAAGGGATACACAGGGGATGTGTCAGGGGAAGGGATACACAGGGGATGTGGCAGGGGAAGGGATACACAGGGGATGTGGCAGGGGAAGGGATACACAGGGGATGTGGCAGGGGAAGGGATACACAGGGGATGAGGCTGGGGCAGGGATATACAGGGGATGTGGCTGGGGCAGGGATACACAGGGGATGTGGCAGGGGCAGGGATACACAGGGGATGTGGCAGGGGAAGGGATACACAGGGGATGTGGCAGGGGAAGGGATACACAGGGGATGTGGCAGGGGAAGGGATACACAGGGGATGTGGCAGGGGAAGGGATACACAGGGGATGTGGCAGGGGAAGGGATACACGGGTGGTGTGGCAGGGGAAGGGATACACAGGGGATGTGGCTGGGGCAGGGATACACAGGGGATGTGGCAGGGGCAGGGATACACAGGGGATGTGGCAGGGGAAGGGATACACAGGGGATGTGGCAGGGGAAGGGATACACAGGGGATGTGGCAGGGGAAGGGATACACAGGGGATGTGGCAGGGGAAGGGATACACAGGGGATGTGGCAGGGGAAGGGATACACAGGGGATGTGGCAGGGGAAGGGATACACAGGGGATGTGGCAGGGGAAGGGATACACAGGGGATGTGGCAGGGGCAGGGATACACAGGGGATGTGACAGGGGCAGGGATACACAGGGGATGTGACAGGGGAAGGGATACACAGGGGATGTGGCTGGGGCAGGGATACACAGGGGATGTGGCAGGGGAAGGGATACACAGGGGATGTGGCGGGAGCAGGGATACACAGGGGATGTGACAGGGGCAGGGATACACGGGGATGTGGCGGGAGCAGGGATACACAGGTGATGTGACACAGGGGATGTGACAGAGGCAGGGATACACAGGGGATGTGACAGGGGCAGGGATACACAGGGGATGTGACAGGGGCAGGGATACACAGGGGATGTGACAGGGGCAGGGATACACGGGGGATGTGACAGGGGCAGGGATACACGGGGGATGTGACAGGGGCAGGGATACACGGGGGATGTGACAGGGGCAGGGATACACGGGGGATGTGACAGGGGCAGGGATACACAGGGGATGTGGCAGGGGCAGGGATACACAGGGGATGTGGCAGGGGCAGGGATACACGGGTGATGTGACACAGGGGATGTGGCGGGAGCAGGGATACACAAGGGATGTGGCAGGGGCAGGGATTCACGGGGGATGTGACAGGGGCAGGGATACACGGGTGATGTGACACAGGGGATGTGGCGGGAGCAGGGATACACAGGGGATGTGACACAGGGGATGTGGCGGGAGCAGGGATACACAGGGGATGTGACGGGGCAGGGGCAGGGATACACGGGGGATGTGACAGGGGCAGGGATACACAGGGGATGTGGCAGGGGCAGGGATACACGGGGGATGTGACAGGGGCAGGGATACACGGGGATGTGACAGGGGCAGGGATACACGGGGGATGTGACAGGGGCAGGGATACACGGGGGATGTGACGGGCAGGGATACACGGGGGGATGTGACAGGGGCAGGGATACACGGGGGGATGTGACAGGGGCAGGGATACACGGGGGGATGTGACAGGGGCAGGGATACACGGGGGATGTGACAGGGACAGGGATACACGGGGGATGTGACAGGGGCAGGGATACACGGGGGATGTGGCAGGGGCAGGGATACACAGGGGATGTGGCAGGGATACACAGGGGATGTGGCAGGGGCAGGGATACACGGGGGATGTGACAGGGGCAGGGATACACAGGTGATGTGACACAGGGGATGTGGCGGGAGCAGGGATACACAGGGGATGTGGCGGGAGCAGGGATACACAGGGGATGTGGCAGGGGCGGGGATACACAGGGGATGTGGCAGGGGCAGGGATACACAGGGGATGTGGCAGGGGCAGGGAGCACTACACACAGGTGATGTGACAGGAGCAGAGAGCACTACACACAGGTGATGTGACAGGAGCAGAGAGCACTACACACAGGTGATGTGACAGGAGCAGAGAGCACTACACACAGGTGATGTGACAGGAGCAGGGAGCACTACACACAGGTGGTGTGTCAGGAGCAGGGAGCACTACACACAGGTGATGTGTCAGGAGCAGGGAGCACTACACACAGGTGATGTGACTGGGGCAGGGAGCACTACACACAGGTGGTGTGACTGGGGCAGGGAGCACTACACACAGGTGGTGTGACTGGGGCAGAGAGCACTACACACAGGTGATGTGACTGGGGCAGAGAGCACTACACACAGGTGATGTGACTGGGGCAGAGAGCACTACACACAGGTGATGTGACTGGGGCAGAGAGCACTACACACAGGTGATGTGACTGGGGCAGAGAGCACTACACACAGGTGATGTGACTGGGGCAGAGAGCACTACACACAGGGGATGTGACTGGGGCAGAGAGCACTACACACAGGGGATGTGACTGGGGCAGAGAGCACTACACACAGGCGATGTGTCAGGAGCAGGGAGCACTACACACAGGTGATGTGTCAGGAGAAGCGAGCACTACACACAGGTGATGTGACTGGGGCAGAGAGCACTATACACAGGTGATGTGTCAGGAGCAGAGAGCACTATACACAGGTGGTGTGTCAGGAGCAGGGAGCACTACACACAGGTGATGTGAAAGGGGCAGGGAGCTCTACACACAGGTGATGTGGCAGGAGCAGAGAGCACTACACACAGGTGATGTGGCAGGAGCAGGGAGCACTACACAGGTGATGTGGCAGGAGCAGGGAGCACTACACACAGGTGATGTGTCAGGAGCAGGGAGCACTACACACAGGTGATGTGTCAGGAGCAGCGAGCACTACACACAGGTGATGTGTCAGGAGCAGCGAGCACTACACACAGGTGATGTGTCAGGAGCAGCGAGCACTACACACAGGTGATGTGACTGGGGCAGAGAGCACTACACACAGGTGGTGTGTCAGGAGCAGGGAGCACTACACACAGGTGATGTGACAGGGGCAGGGAGCACTACACACAGGTGATGTGACAGGGGCAGGGAGCACTACACACAGGTAATGTGACAGGAGCAGGGAGCACTACACACAGGTGATGTGTCAGGAGCAGGGAGCACTACACACAGGTGATGTCAGGAGCAGGGAGCACTACACACAGGTGATGTGGCAGGAGCAGAGAGCACTACACACAGGTGATGTGTCAGGAGCAGAGAGCACTACACACAGGTGATGTGACAGGAGCAGAGAGCACTACACACAGGTGATGTGACAGGAGCAGGGAGCACTACACACAGGTGATGTGTCAGGAGCAGGGAGCACTACACACAGGTGATGTGTCAGGAGCAGGGAGCACTACACACAGGTGATGTGACAGGAGCAGGGAGCACTACACACAGGTGATGTGACAGGAGCAGGGAGCACTACACACAGGTGATGTGACAGGGGCAGGGAGCACTACACACAGGTGATGTGTCAGGAGCAGGGAGCACTACACACAGGTGATGTGACAGGAGCAGGGAGCACTACACACAGGTGATGTGTCAGGAGCAGCGAGCACTACACACAGGTGATGTGACAGGAGCAGGGAGCACTACACACAGGTGATGTGACAGGGCAGGGAGCACTACACCCAGGTGATGTGACAGGAGCAGAGAGCACTACACACAGGTGATGTGACAGGAGCAGAGAGCACTACACACAGGTTATGTGACAGGAGCAGAGAGCACTACACACAGGTGATGTGACAGGAGCAGAGAGCACTACACACAGGTGATGTGACAGGAGCAGGGAGCACTCCACACAGGTGATGTGACAGGAGCAGGGAGCACTACACACAGGGGATGTGACTGGGGCAGAGAGCACTACACACAGGGGATGTGACGGGGCAGGGAGCACTATACACAGGTGGTGTGTCAGGAGCAGGGAGCACTACACACAGGGGATGTGACACAGGTGATGTGACAGGGGCAGGGATACACGGGGGATGTGACAGGGGCAGGGATACACAGGGGATGTGACAGGGGCAGGGATACACAGGGGATGTGACAGGAGGAGGGAGCACTACACACAGGTGATGTGGCAGGGACACACGGGTGATGTGGCGGGAGCAGGGATACACAGGTGATATGACACAGGGGATGTGACAGAGGCAGGGATACACAGGGGATGTGACAGGGGCAGGGATACACAGGGGATGTGACAGGGGCAGGGATACACAGGGGATGTGACAGGGGCAGGGATACACGGGGGATGTGACCGGGGCAGGGATACACGGGGGATGTGACAGGGGCAGGGATACACAGGGGATGTGGCAGGGGCAGGGATACACAGGGGATGTGGCAGGGGCAGGGATACACAGGGGATGTGACACAGGGGATGTGGCGGGAGCAGGGATACACAAGGGATGTGGCAGGGGCAGGGATTCACGGGGGATGTGACAGGGGCAGGGATACACGGGTGATGTGACACAGGGGATGTGGCGGGAGCAGGGATACACAGGGGATGTGACACAGGGGATGTGGCGGGAGCAGGGATACACAGGGGATGTGACGGGGCAGGGGCAGGGATACACGGGGGATGTGACAGGGGCAGGGATACACAGGGGATGTGGCAGGGGCAGGGATACACGGGGGATGTGACAGGGGCAGGGATACACGGGGGATGTGACAGGGGCAGGGATACACGGGGGATGTGACGGGCAGGGATACACGGGGGGATGTGACAGGGGCAGGGATACACGGGGGGATGTGACAGGGGCAGGGATACACGGGGGGATGTGACAGGGGCAGGGATACACGGGGGGATGTGACAGGGGCAGGGATACACGGGGGGATGTGACAGGGGCAGGGATACACGGGGGGATGTGACAGGGGCAGGGATACACGGGGGATGTGACAGGGGCAGGGATACACGGGGGATGTGACAGGGGCAGGGATACACAGGGGATGTGGCAGGGATACACAGGGGATGTGGCAGGGGCAGGGATACACGGGGGATGTGACAGGGGCAGGGATACACAGGTGATGTGACACAGGGGATGTGGCGGGAGCAGGGATACACAGGGGATGTGGCGAGAGCAGGGATACACAGGGGATGTGGCAGGGGCGGGGATACACAGGGGATGTGGCAGGGGCAGGGATACACAGGGGATGTGGCAGGGGCAGGGATACACAGGGGATGTGGCAGGGGCAGGGATACACGGGGGATGTGACAGGGGCAGGGATACACGGTTGATGTGACACAGGGGATGTGGCGGGAGCAGGGATACACAGGGGATGTGGCGGGAGCAGGGATACACAGGGGATGTGGCGGGAGCAGGGATACACAGGGGATGTGGCGGGAGCAGGGATACACGGGATGTGGCGGGAGCAGGGATACACAGGGGATGTGGCGGGAGCAGGGATACACAGGGGATGTGGCGGGAGCAGGGATACACAGGGGATGTGACAGGGACAGGGATACACAGGGGATGTGACAAGGACAGGGATACACAGGGGATGTGACAGGGGCAGGGATACACAGGCGATGTGACAGGGGCAGGGATACACAGGCGATGTGGCGGGAGCAGGGATACACAGGCGATGTGGCGGGAGCAGGGATACACAGGGGATGTGGTGGGAGCAGGGATACACAGGGGATGTGGCGGGAGCAGGGATACACAGGGGATGTGGCGGGAGCAGGGATACACAGGGGATGTGGCGGGAGCAGGGATACACAGGGGATGTGGCGGGAGCAGGGATACACAGGGGATGTGACAGGGGCAGGGATACACAGGGGATGTGACAGGGGCAGGGATACACAGGGGATGTGACAGGGGCAGGGATAGACAGGTGAGGTGGCTGGAGCAGGGATACACAGGGGATGTGGTTGGAGCAGGGATACACAGGGGATGTGGCTGGAGCAGGGATACACAGGGGATGTGGCTGGAGCAGGGATACACAGGGGATGTGGCTGGAGCAGGGATACACAGGGGATGTGGCTGGAGCAGGGATACACAGGGGATGGGGCAGGGATACACAGGGGATGTGGCAGGGGCAGGGATACACAGGGGATGTGACAGGGGCAGGGATACACAGGGGATGTGACAGGGGCAGGGAGCACTATACACAGGTGATGTGACGGGGCAGAGAGCACTACACACAGGTGATGTGACAGGGGCAGAGAGCACTACACACAGGTGATGTGACAGGAGCAGGGAGCACTACACACAGGTGATGTGACAGGAGCAGGGAGCACTACACACAGATGATGTGACAGGAGCAGGGAGCACTACACACAGGTGATGTGACAGGGGCAGGGATACACAGGGGATGTGACAGGGGCAGGGATACACGGGGGATGTGACAGGGGCAGGGATACACAGGGGATGTGACAGGGGCAGGGATACACAGGGGATGTGACAGGGGCAGGGATACACAGGGGATGTGACAGGGGCAGGGATACACAGGGGATGTGACAGGGGCAGGGATACACGGGGGATGTGACGGGAGCAGGGATACACGGGGATGTGACGGGAGCAGGGATACACGGGGGATGTGACAGGGGCAGGGATACACAGGGGATGTGACAGGGGCAGGGATACACAGGGGATGTGACAGGGGCAGGGATACACAGGGGATGTGACAGGGGCAGGGATACACAGGGGATGTGGCGGGAGCAGGGATACACGGGGATGTGGCGGGAGCAGGGATACACGGGGGATGTGGCGGGAGCAGGGATACACGGGGGATGTGGCGGGAGCAGGGATACACGGGGGATGTGGCGGGAGCAGGGATACACAGGGGATGTGACAGGGGCAGGGCTACACGGGTGATGTGACAGGGGCAGGGATACACGGGTGATGTGACAGGGGCAGGGATACACAGGGGATGTGACAGGGGCAGGGATACACAGGGGATGTGACAGGGGCAGGGATACACAGGTGATGTGACAGGGGCAGGGATACACAGGGGATGTGACAGGGGCAGGGATACACGGGTGATGTGGCAGGGGCAGGGATACACGGGTGATGTGACAGGGGCAGGGATACACAGGGGATGTGGCGGGAGCAGGGATACACGGGTGATGTGGCGGGAGCAGGGATACACAGGTGATGTGACACAGGGGATGTGACAGGGGCAGGGATACACAGGGGATGTGACAGGGGCAGGGATACACAGGGGATGTGGCAGGGGCAGGGATACGGCAGGGGCAGGGATACACAGGGGATGTGGCAGGGGCAGGGATACACGGGTGATGTGACAGGGGATGTGGCAGGGATACACAGGGGATGTGGCGGGAGCAGGGATACACGGGTGATGTGACACAGGGGATGTGGCGGGAGCAGGGATACACAGGGGATGTGACACAGGGGATGTGGCGGGAGCAGGGATACACAGGGGATGTGACAGGGGCAGGGATACAGAGGGGATGTGACAGGGGCAGGGATACACAGGGGATGTGACAGGGGAAGGGATACACAGGGGATGTGGCTGGGGCAGGGATACACAGGGGATGTGGCAGGGGAAGGGATACACAGGGGATGTGGCGGGAGCAGGGATACACAGGGGATGTGACAGGGGCAGGGATACACGGGGATGTGGAGGGAGCAGGGATACACAGGGGATGTGACAGGGGCAGGGATACACGGGTGATGTGACAGGGGCAGGGATACACGGGTGATGTGACGGGGCAGGGATACACAGGTGATGTGACGGGGCAGGGATACACGGGTGATGTGACAGGGGCAGGGATACATGGGTGATGTGGCAGGGGCAGGGATACACGGGTGATGTGACAGGGGCAGGGATACACAGGGGATGTGGCGGGAGCAGGGATACACGGGTGATGTGGCGGAAGCAGGGATACACGGGTGATGTGACACAGGGGATGTGACAGGGGCAGGGATACACAGGGGATGTGACAGGGGCAGGGATACACAGGGGATGTGGCAGGGGCAGGGATACACAGGGGATGTGGCAGGGGCAGGGATACACAGGGGATGTGGCAGGGGCAGGGATACACAGGGGATGTGGCGGGAGCAGGGATACACAGGGGATGTGACACGGGATGTGGCGAGAGCAGGGATACACAGGGGATGTGGCAGGGGAAGGGATACACAGGGGATGTGGCTGGGGCAGGGATACACGGGGGATGTGGCAGGGGAAGGGATACATAGGGGATGTGGCAGGGGCAGGGATACACAGGGGATGTGGCAGGGGAAGGGATACACAGGGGATGTGACAGGGGCAGGGATACACAGGGGATGTGGCTGGGGCAGGGATACAGAGGGGATGTGGCTGGGGCAGGGATACAGAGGGGATGTGGCAGGGGCAGGGATACACAGGGGATGTGACAGGGGCAGGGATACACAGGGGATGTGACAGGGGCAGGGATACACAGGGGATGTGACAGGGGCAGGGATACACAGGGGATGTGACAGGGGCAGGGATAGACAGGTGAGGTGGCTGGAGCAGGGATACACAGGGGATGTGGCTGGAGCAGGGATACACAGGGGATGTGGCAGGGGCAGGGATACACAGGGGATGTGGCAGGGGCAGGGATACACAGGGGATGTGGCAGGGGAAGGGATACACAGGTGATGTGGCAGGGGAAGGGATACACAGGGGATGTGGCAGGGGAAGGGATACACAGGGGATGTGGCAGGGGAAGGGATACACAGGGGATGTGGGAAGGGATACACAGGTGATGTGGCAGGGGAAGGGATACACAGGGGATGTGGCAGGGGAAGGGATACACAGGTGATGTGGCAGGGGAAGGGATACACAGGGGATGTGGCAGGGGAAGGGATACACAGGTGATGTGGCAGGGGAAGGGATACACAGGTGATGTGGCAGGGGAAGGGATACACAGGGGATGTGACACAGGTGATGTGGCAGGGGAAGGGATACACAGGTGGTGTGGCGGGAGCAGGGACACACAGGGGATGTGGCAGGGGAAGGGATACACAGGGGATGTGGCAGGGAAAGGGATACACAGGGGATGTGGCAGGGGAAGGGATACACAGGGGATGTGGCAGGGGAAGGGATACACAGGGGATGTGGCAGGGGAAGGGATACACAGGGGATGTGGCAGGGGAAGGGATACACAGGGGATGTGACACAGGTGATGTGGCAGGGGAAGGGATACACAGGGGATGTGGCAGGGGAAGGGATACACAGGGGAAGGGATACACAGGGGATGTGGCAGGGGAAGGGATACACAGGGGATGTGGCAGGGGAAGGGATACACAGGTGGTGTGGCGGGAGCAGGGATACACAGGGGATGTGGCGGGAGCAGGGATACACAGGGGATGTGGCAGGGGATGTGACACAGGTGGTGTGACAGGAGCAGGGATACACAGGGGATGTGACAGGAGCAGGGATACACAGGGGATGTGGCAGGGGAAGGGATACACAGGGGATGTGACACAGGTGATGTGACAGGGGAAGGGATACACAGGGGATGTGACAGGAGCAGGGATACACAGGGGATGTGGCAGGGGAAGGGATACACAGGTGAAGTGGCAGGGGAAGGGATACACAGGGGATGTGGCAGGGGAAGGGATACACAGGGGATGTGACACAGGTGATGTGGCAGGGGAAGGGATACACAGGGGATGTGGCAGGGGAAGGGATACACAGGGGATGTGGCAGGGGAAGGGATACACAGGTGGTGTGGCAGGGGAAGGGATACACAGGTGGTGTGGCAGGGGAAGGGATACACGGGGATGTGGCAGGGGAAGGGATACACGGGGGATGTGGCAGGGGAAGGGATACACGGGGGATGTGTCAGGGGAAGGGATACACAGGGGATGTGGCAGGGGAAGGGATACACAGGGGATGTGGCAGGGGAAGGGATACACAGGGGATGTGGCAGGGGAAGGGATACACAGGGGATGTGACACAGGTGATGTGGCAGGGGAAGGGATACACAGGGGATGTGGCAGGGGAAGGGATACACAGGGGATGTGGCAGGGGAAGGGATACACAGGTGGTGTGGCAGGGGAAGGGATACACAGGTGATGTGGCAGGGGAAGGGATACACAGGTGATGTGGCAGGGGAAGGGATACACGGGGGATGTGGCAGGGGAAGGGATACACAGGTGATGTGGCAGGGGAAGGGATACACAGGTGATGTGGCAGGGGAAGGGATACACAGGGGATGTGTCAGGGGAAGGGATACACAGGGGATGTGGCAGGGGAAGGGATACACAGGGGATGTGGCAGGGGAAGGGATACACAGGGGATGTGGCAGGGGAAGGGATACACAGGGGATGAGGCTGGGGCAGGGATATACAGGGGATGTGGCTGGGGCAGGGATACACAGGGGATGTGGCAGGGGCAGGGATACACAGGGGATGTGGCAGGGGCAGGGATACACAGGGGATGTGGCAGGGGAAGGGATACACAGGGGATGTGGCAGGGGAAGGGATACACAGGGGATGTGGCAGGGGAAGGGATACACAGGGGATGTGGCAGGGGAAGGGATACACGGGTGGTGTGGCAGGGGAAGGGATACACAGGGGATGTGGCTGGGGCAGGGATACACAGGGGATGTGGCAGGGGCAGGGATACACAGGGGATGTGGCAGGGGAAGGGATACACAGGGGATGTGGCAGGGGAAGGGATACACAGGGGATGTGGCAGGGGAAGGGATACACAGGGGATGTGGCAGGGGAAGGGATACACAGGGGATGTGGCAGGGGAAGGGATACACAGGGGATGTGGCAGGGGAAGGGATACACAGGGGATGTGGCAGGGGAAGGGATACACAGGGGATGTGGCAGGGGAAGGGATACACAGGGGATGTGGCAGGGGCAGGGATACACAGGGGATGTGACAGGGGCAGGGATACACAGGGGATGTGACAGGGGAAGGGATACACAGGGGATGTGGCTGGGGCAGGGATACACAGGGGATGTGGCAGGGGAAGGGATACACAGGGGATGTGGCGGGAGCAGGGATACACAGGGGATGTGACAGGGGCAGGGATACACGGGGATGTGGAGGGAGCAGGGATACACAGGGGATGTGACAGGGGCAGGGATACACGGGTGATGTGACAGGGGCAGGGATACACGGGTGATGTGACGGGGCAGGGATACACGGGTGATGTGACGGGGCAGGGATACAAGGGTGATGTGACAGGGGCAGGGATACACGGGTGATGTGGCAGGGGCAGGGATACACGGGTGATGTGGCGGGAGCAGGGATACACGGGTGATGTGGCGGGAGCAGGGATACACGGGTGATGTGACACAGGGGATGTGACAGGGGCAGGGATACACAGGGGATGTGACAGGGGCAGGGATACACAGGGGATGTGACAGGGGCAGGGATACACAGGGGATGTGACAGGGGCAGGGATACACAGGGGATGTGGCAGGGGCAGGGATACACAGGGGATGTGGCGGGAGCAGGGATACACAGGGGATGTGGCGGGAGCAGGGATACACAGGGGATGTGGCGGGAGCAGGGATACACAGGGGATGTGACACAGGATGTGGCAGGGGAAGGGATACACAGGGGATGTGGCTGGGGCAGGGATACACGGGGGATGTGGCAGGGGAAGGGATACATAGGGGATGTGGCAGGGGCAGGGATACACAGGGGATGTGGCAGGGGAAGGGATACACAGGGGATGTGACAGGGGCAGGGATACACAGGGGATGTGGCTGGGGCAGGGATACAGAGGGGATGAGGCAGGGGCAGGGATACACAGGGGATGTGACAGGGGCAGGGATACACAGGGGATGTGACAGGGGCAGGGATACACAGGGGATGTGACAGGGGCAGGGATACACAGGGGATGTGACAGGGGCAGGGATACACAGGGGATGTGACAGGGGCAGGGATAGACAGGTGAGGTGGCTGGAGCAGGGATAGACAGGGGATGTGGCTGGAGCAGGGATACACAGGGGATGTGGCAGGGGCAGGGATACACAGGGGATGTGGCAGGGGAAGGGATACACAGGTGATGTGGCAGGGGAAGGGATACACAGGGGATGTGGCAGGGGAAGGGATACACAGGTGATGTGGCAGGGGAAGGGATACACAGGGGATGTGGCAGGGGAAGGGATACACAGGTGATGTGGCAGGGGAAGGGATACACAGGGGATGTGGCAGGGGAAGGGATACACAGGTGATGTGGCAGGGGAAGGGATACACAGGGGATGTGACACAGGTGATGTGGCAGGGGAAGGGATACACAGGTGGTGTGGCGGGAGCAGGGACACACAGGGGATGTGGCAGGGGAAGGGATACACAGGGGATGTGGCAGGGAAAGGGATACACAGGTGATGTGGCAGGGGAAGGGATACACAGGGGATGTGGCAGGGGAAGGGATACACAGGTGATGTGGCAGGGGAAGGGATACACAGGGGATGTGGCAGGGGAAGGGATACACAGGGGATGTGGCAGGGGAAGGGATACACAGGGGATGTGACACAGGTGATGTGGCAGGGGAAGGGATACACAGGGGATGTGGCAGGGGAAGGGATACACAGGGGAAGGGATACACAGGGGATGTGGCAGGGGAAGTGATACACAGGGGATGTGGCAGGGGAAGGGATACACAGGTGGTGTGGCGGGAGCAGGGATACACAGGGGATGTGGCAGGGGATGTGACACAGGTGGTGTGACAGGAGCAGGGATACACAGGGGATGTGACAGGAGCAGGGATACACAGGGGATGTGGCAGGGGAAGGGATACACAGGGGATGTGACAGGGGAAGGGATACACAGGGGATGTGACACAGGTGATGTGACAGGGGAAGGGATACACAGGGGATGTGACAGGAGCAGGGATACACAGGGGATGTGGCAGGGGAAGGGATACACAGGTGATGTGGCAGGGGAAGGGATACACAGGGGATGTGGCAGGGGAAGGGATACACAGGGGATGTGGCAGGGGAAGGGATACACAGGGGATGTGACACAGGTGATGTGGCAGGGGAAGGGATACACAGGGGATGTGGCAGGGGAAGGGATACACAGCTGGTGTGGCAGGGGAAGGGATACACAGGTGATGTGGCAGGGGAAGGGATACACGGGGGATGTGGCAGGGGAAGGGATACACGGGGGATGTGGCAGGGGAAGGGATACACGGGGGATGTGGCAGGGGAAGGGATACACGGGGGATGTGGCAGGGGAAGGGATACACGGGGGATGTGTCAGGGGAAGGGATACACAGGGGATGTGGCAGGGGAAGGGATACACAGGGGATGTGGCAGGGGAAGGGATACACAGGGGATGTGGCAGGGGAAGGGATACACAGGGGATGTGACACAGGTGATGTGGCAGGGGAAGGGATACACAGGGGATGTGGCAGGGGAAGGGATACACAGGGGATGTGGCAGGGGAAGGGATACACAGGTGGTGTGGCAGGGGAAGGGATACACAGGTGATGTGGCAGGGGAAGGGATACACAGGCGATGTGGCAGGGGAAGGGATACACAGGGGATGTGGCAGGGGAAGGGATACACAGGGGATGTGGCTGGGGCAGGGATACACAGGTGATGTGGCAGGGGAAGGGATACACAGGGGATGTGGCAGGGGAAGGGATACACAGGGGATGTGGCAGGGGAAGGGATACACAGGGGATGTGGCAGGGGAAGGGATACACAGGGGATGTGGCAGGGGAAGGGATACACAGGGGATGTGGCTGGGGAAGGGATACACAGGGGATGTGGCTGGGGCAGGGATACACAGGGGATGTGGCTGGGGCAGGGATACACAGGGGATGTGGCAGGGGCAGGGATACACAGGGGATGTGGCAGGGGAAGGGATACACAGGGGATGTGGCAGGGGAAGGGATACACAGGTGGTGTGGCACAGGTGATGTGACACAGGTGATGTGGCAGGGGAAGGGATACACAGGGGATGTGGCAGGGGAAGGGATACACAGGGGATGTGGCAGGGGAAGGGATACACGGGGGATGTGGCAGGGGAAGGGATACACGGGGGATGTGGCAGGGGAAGGGATACACGGGGGATGTGGCAGGGGAAGGGATACACGGGGGATGTGGCAGGGGAAGGGATACACAGGGGATGTGGCAGGGGAAGGGATACACGGGGGATGTGGCAGGGGAAGGGATACACGGGGATGTGGCAGGGGAAGGGATACACGGGGGATGTGACAGGGGAAGGGATACACGGGGGATGTGGCAGGGGAAGGGATACACAGGGGATGTGGCAGGGGAAGGGATACACAGGGGATGTGGCAGGGGAAGGGATACACAGGGGATGTGGCAGGGGAAGGGATACACAGGGGATGTGGCAGGGGAAGGGATACACAGGGGATGTGGCAGGGGAAGGGATACACAGGGGATGTGGCAGGGGAAGGGATACACAGGGGATGTGGCAGGGGAAGGGATACACAGGGGATGTGGCAGGGGAAGGGATACACAGGGGATGTGGCAGGGGAAGGGATACACAGGGGATGTGGCAGGGGAAGGGATACACAGGGGATGTGGCAGGGGAAGGGATACACAGGGGATGTGGCAGGGGAAGGGATACACAGGGGATGTGGCAGGGGAAGGGATACACAGGGGATGTGGCAGGGGAAGGGATACACAGGGGATGTGGCAGGGGAAGGGATACACGGGGGATGTGGCAGGGGAAGGGATACACGGGGGATGTGGCAGGGGAAGGGATACACGGGGGATGTGACAGGGGAAGGGATACACGGGGGATGTGGCAGGGGAAGGGATACACAGGGGATGTGGCAGGGGAAGGGATACACAGGGGATGTGGCAGGGGAAGGGATACACAGGGGATGTGGCAGGGGAAGGGATACACAGGGGATGTGGCAGGGGAAGGGATACACAGGGGATGTGGCAGGGGAAGGGATACACGGGGGATGTGGCAGGGGAAGGGATACACGGGGGATGTGACAGGGGAAGGGATACACAGGGGATGTGGCAGGGGAAGGGATACACAGGGGATGTGGCAGGGGAAGGGATACACAGGGGATGTGGCAGGGGAAGGGATACACAGGGGATGTGGCAGGGGAAGGGATACACAGGGGATGTGGCAGGGGAAGGGATACACAGGGGATGTGGCAGGGGAAGGGATACACAGGTGATGTGGCAGGGGAAGGGATACACAGGGGATGTGGCAGGGGAAGGGATACACAGGGGATGTGGCAGGGGAAGGGATACACAGGGGATGTGGCAGGGGAAGGGATACACAGGGGATGTGGCAGGGGAAGGGATACACAGGGGATGTGGCAGGGGCAGGGATACACAGGGGATGTGACAGGGGAAGGGATACACAGGGGATGTGGCAGGGGAAGGGATACACAGGGGATGTGGCAGGGGAAGGGATACACAGGGGATGTGACAGGGGAAGGGATACACAGGGGATGTGGCAGGGGAAGGGATACACAGGTGATGTGGCAGGGGAAGGGATACACAGGGGATGAGCAGGGGAAGGGATACACAGGGGATGAGCAGGGGAAGGGATACACAGGGGATGTGGCAGGGGAAGGGATACACAGGGGATGTGGCGGGGGAAGGGATACACAGGGGATGTGGCAGGGGAAGGGATACACAGGGGATGTGGCAGGGGAAGGGATACACGGGGGATGTGGCAGGGGAAGGGATACACGGGGGATGTGGCGGGAGCAGGGATACACAGGGGATGTGGCAGGGGAAGGGATACACAGGGGATGTGGCAGGGGAAGGGATACACGGGGGATGTGGCAGGGGAAGGGATACACGGGGGATGTGGCAGGGGAAGGGATACACAGGGGATGTGGCGGGAGCAGGGATACACAGGGGATGTGGCAGGGGAAGGGATACACAGGGGATGTGGCAGGGGAAGGGATACACAGGGGATGTGGCAGGGGAAGGGATACACGGGGGATGTGGCAGGGGAAGGGATACACGGGGGATGTGGCAGGGGAAGGGATACACAGGGGATGTGGCAGGGGAAGGGATACACAGGGGATGTGGCAGGGGAAGGGATACACAGGGGATGTGGCAGGGGAAGGGATACACAGGGGATGTGGCAGGGGAAGGGATACACAGGGGATGTGGCGGGGGAAGGGATACACAGGGGATGTGGCAGGGGAAGGGATACACGGGGGATGTGGCGGGGGCAGGGATACACAGGGGATGTGACAGGGGCAGGGATACACAGGGGATGTGGCAGGGGAAGGGATACACAGGGGATGTGGCAGGGGAAGGGATACACAGGGGATGTGGCAGGGGAAGGGATACACAGGGGATGTGGCAGGGGAAGGGATACACAGGGGATGTGGCAGGGGAAGGGATACACAGGGGATGTGGCAGGGGAAGGGATACACAGGGGATGTGGCGGGGGAAGGGATACACAGGTGGTGTGGCGGGGGAAGGGATACACAGGGGATGTGGCAGGGGAAGGGATACACAGGGGATGTGGCAGGGGAAGGGATACACAGGGGATGTGGCAGGGGAAGGGATACACAGGTGGTGTGGCGGGGGCAGGGATACACAGGTGGTGTGGCGGGGGCAGGGATACACGGGGGATGTGGCAGGGGAAGGGATACACAGGGGATGTGGCAGGGGAAGGGATACACAGGGGATGTGACAGGGGAAGGGATACACAGGGGATGTGGCAGGGGAAGGGATACACAGGGGATGTGGCAGGGGAAGGGATACACAGGGGATGTGGCAGGGGAAGGGATACACAGGGGATGTGGCAGGGGAAGGGATACACAGGGGATGTGGCAGGGGAAGGGATACACAGGGGATGTGGCAGGGGAAGGGATACACAGGGGATGTGGCAGGGGAAGGGATACACAGGGGATGTGGCAGGGGAAGGGATACACAGGTGGTGTGGCAGGGGAAGGGATACACAGGGGATGTGGCAGGGGAAGGGATACACAGGGGATGAGCAGGGGAAGGGATACACAGGGGATGTGGCAGGGGAAGGGATACACAGGGGATGTGGCAGGGGAAGGGATACACAGGTGGTGTGGCGGGGGCAGGGATACACAGGGGATGTGACAGGGGAAGGGATACACAGGGGATGTGGCAGGGGAAGGGATACACGGGGGATGTGGCAGGGGAAGGGATACACAGGGGATGTGGCAGGGGCGGGGATACACAGGGGATGTGGCAGGGGAAGGGATACACGGGGGATGTGGCAGGGGAAGGGATACACAGGGGATGTGGCAGGGGAAGGGATACACGGGGGATGTGGCAGGGGAAGGGATACACAGGGGATGTGGCAGGGGAAGGGATACACAGGGGATGTGACAGGGGAAGGGATACACAGGGGATGTGGCAGGGGAAGGGATACACGGGGGATGTGGCAGGGGAAGGGATACACAGGGGATGTGGCAGGGGAAGGGATACACAGGGGATGTGGCAGGGGAAGGGATACACGGGGGATGTGGCAGGGGAAGGGATACACAGGGGATGTGGCAGGGGAAGGGATACACAGGGGATGTGGCAGGGGAAGGGATACACGGGGGATGTGGCAGGGGAAGGGATACACGGGGGATGTGGCAGGGGAAGGGATACACGGGGGATGTGGCAGGGGAAGGGATACACAGGGGATGTGGCAGGGGAAGGGATACACAGGGGATGTGGCAGGGGAAGGGATACACGGGGGATGTGGCAGGGGAAGGGATACACGGGGGATGTGGCAGGGGAAGGGATACACAGGGGATGTGGCAGGGGAAGGGATACACAGGGGATGTGGCAGGGGAAGGGATACACAGGCGGTGTGGCAGGGGAAGGGATACACAGGCGATGTGGCAGGGGAAGGGATACACAGGCGATGTGGCAGGGGAAGGGATACACAGGGGATGTGGCAGGGGAAGGGATACACAGGGGATGTGGCTGGGGCAGGGATACACAGGTGATGTGGCAGGGGAAGGGATACACAGGGGATGTGGCAGGGGAAGGGATACACAGGGGATGTGGCAGGGGAAGGGATACACAGGGGATGTGGCAGGGGAAGGGATACACAGGGGATGTGGCAGGGGAAGGGATACACAGGGGATGTGGCTGGGGAAGGGATACACAGGGGATGTGGCTGGGGCAGGGATACACAGGGGATGTGGCTGGGGCAGGGATACACAGGGGATGTGGCAGGGGCAGGGATACACAGGGGATGTGGCAGGGGAAGGGATACACAGGGGATGTGGCAGGGGAAGGGATACACAGGTGGTGTGGCACAGGTGATGTGACACAGGTGATGTGGCAGGGGAAGGGATACACAGGGGATGTGGCAGGGGAAGGGATACACAGGGGATGTGGCAGGGGAAGGGATACACGGGGGATGTGGCAGGGGAAGGGATACACGGGGGATGTGGCAGGGGAAGGGATACACGGGGGATGTGGCAGGGGAAGGGATACACGGGGGATGTGGCAGGGGAAGGGATACACAGGGGATGTGGCAGGGGAAGGGATACACGGGGGATGTGGCAGGGGAAGGGATACACGGGGATGTGGCAGGGGAAGGCATACACGGGGGATGTGACAGGGGAAGGGATACACGGGGGATGTGGCAGGGGAAGGGATACACAGGGGATGTGGCAGGGGAAGGGATACACAGGGGATGTGGCAGGGGAAGGGATACACAGGGGATGTGGCAGGGGAAGGGATACACAGGGGATGTGGCAGGGGAAGGGATACACAGGGGATGTGGCAGGGGAAGGGATACACAGGGGATGTGGCAGGGGAAGGGATACACAGGGGATGTGGCAGGGGAAGGGATACACAGGGGATGTGGCAGGGGAAGGGATACACAGGGGATGTGGCAGGGGAAGGGATACACAGGGGATGTGGCAGGGGAAGGGATACACAGGGGATGTGGCAGGGGAAGGGATACACAGGGGATGTGGCAGGGGAAGGGATACACAGGGGATGTGGCAGGGGAAGGGATACACAGGGGATGTGGCAGGGGAAGGGATACACAGGGGATGTGGCAGGGGAAGGGATACACGGGGGATGTGGCAGGGGAAGGGATACACGGGGGATGTGACAGGGGAAGGGATACACGGGGGATGTGGCAGGGGAAGGGATACACAGGGGATGTGGCAGGGGAAGGGATACACAGGGGATGTGGCAGGGGAAGGGATACACAGGGGATGTGGCAGGGGAAGGGATACACAGGGGATGTGGCAGGGGAAGGGATACACGGGGGATGTGGCAGGGGAAGGGATACACGGGGGATGTGACAGGGGAAGGGATACACGGGGGATGTGACAGGGGAAGGGATACACAGGGGATGTGGCAGGGGAAGGGATACACAGGGGATGTGGCAGGGGAAGGGATACACAGGGGATGTGGCAGGGGAAGGGATACACAGGGGATGTGGCAGGGGAAGGGATACACAGGGGATGTGGCAGGGGAAGGGATACACAGGGGATGTGGCAGGGGAAGGGATACACAGGTGATGTGGCAGGGGAAGGGATACACAGGGGATGTGGCAGGGGAAGGGATACACAGGGGATGTGGCAGGGGAAGGGATACACAGGGGATGTGGCAGGGGAAGGGATACACAGGGGATGTGGCAGGGGAAGGGATACACAGGGGATGTGGCAGGGGCAGGGATACACAGGGGATGTGACAGGGGAAGGGATACACAGGGGATGTGGCAGGGGAAGGGATACACAGGGGATGTGGCAGGGGAAGGGATACACAGGGGATGTGACAGGGGAAGGGATACACAGGGGATGTGGCAGGGGAAGGGATACACAGGTGATGTGGCAGGGGAAGGGATACACAGGGGATGAGCAGGGGAAGGGATACACAGGGGATGAGCAGGGGAAGGGATACACAGGGGATGTGGCAGGGGAAGGGATACACAGGGGATGTGGCGGGGGAAGGGATACACAGGGGATGTGGCAGGGGAAGGGATACACAGGGGATGTGGCAGGGGAAGGGATACACGGGGGATGTGGCAGGGGAAGGGATACACGGGGGATGTGGCGGGAGCAGGGATACACAGGGGATGTGGCAGGGGAAGGGATACACAGGGGATGTGGCAGGGGAAGGGATACACGGGGGATGTGGCAGGGGAAGGGATACACGGGGGATGTGGCAGGGGAAGGGATACACAGGGGATGTGGCGGGAGCAGGGATACACAGGGGATGTGGCAGGGGAAGGGATACACAGGGGATGTGGCAGGGGAAGGGATACACAGGGGATGTGGCAGGGGAAGGGATACACGGGGGATGTGGCAGGGGAAGGGATACACGGGGGATGTGGCAGGGGAAGGGATACACAGGGGATGTGGCAGGGGAAGGGATACACAGGGGATGTGGCAGGGGAAGGGATACACAGGGGATGTGGCAGGGGAAGGGATACACAGGGGATGTGGCAGGGGAAGGGATACACAGGGGATGTGGCGGGGGAAGGGATACACAGGGGATGTGGCAGGGGAAGGGATACACGGGGGATGTGGCGGGGGCAGGGATACACAGGGGATGTGACAGGGGCAGGGATACACAGGGGATGTGGCAGGGGAAGGGATACACAGGGGATGTGGCAGGGGAAGGGATACACAGGGGATGTGGCAGGGGAAGGGATACACAGGGGATGTGGCAGGGGAAGGGATACACAGGGGATGTGGCAGGGGAAGGGATACACAGGGGATGTGGCAGGGGAAGGGATACACAGGGGATGTGGCGGGGGAAGGGATACACAGGTGGTGTGGCGGGGGAAGGGATACACAGGGGATGTGGCAGGGGAAGGGATACACAGGGGATGTGGCAGGGGAAGGGATACACAGGGGATGTGGCAGGGGAAGGGATACACAGGTGGTGTGGCGGGGGCAGGGATACACGGGGGATGTGGCAGGGGAAGGGATACACAGGGGATGTGGCAGGGGAAGGGATACACAGGGGATGTGACAGGGGAAGGGATACACAGGGGATGTGGCAGGGGAAGGGATACACAGGGGATGTGGCAGGGGAAGGGATACACAGGGGATGTGGCAGGGGAAGGGATACACAGGGGATGTGGCAGGGGAAGGGATACACAGGGGATGTGGCAGGGGAAGGGATACACAGGGGATGTGGCAGGGGAAGGGATACACAGGGGATGTGGCAGGGGAAGGGATACACAGGGGATGTGGCAGGGGAAGGGATACACAGGTGGTGTGGCAGGGGAAGGGATACACAGGGGATGTGGCAGGGGAAGGGATACACAGGGGATGAGCAGGGGAAGGGATACACAGGGGATGTGGCAGGGGAAGGGATACACAGGGGATGTGGCAGGGGAAGGGATACACAGGTGGTGTGGCGGGGGCAGGGATACACAGGGGATGTGACAGGGGAAGGGATACACAGGGGATGTGGCAGGGGAAGGGATACACGGGGGATGTGGCAGGGGAAGGGATACACAGGGGATGTGGCAGGGGCGGGGATACACAGGGGATGTGGCAGGGGAAGGGATACACGGGGGATGTGGCAGGGGAAGGGATACACAGGGGATGTGGCAGGGGAAGGGATACACGGGGGATGTGGCAGGGGAAGGGATACACAGGGGATGTGGCAGGGGAAGGGATACACAGGGGATGTGACAGGGGAAGGGATACACAGGGGATGTGGCAGGGGAAGGGATACACGGGGGATGTGGCAGGGGAAGGGATACACAGGGGATGTGGCAGGGGAAGGGATACACAGGGGATGTGGCAGGGGAAGGGATACACGGGGGATGTGGCAGGGGAAGGGATACACAGGGGATGTGGCAGGGGAAGGGATACACAGGGGATGTGGCAGGGGAAGGGATACACGGGGGATGTGGCAGGGGAAGGGATACACGGGGGATGTGGCAGGGGAAGGGATACACGGGGGATGTGGCAGGGGAAGGGATACACGGGGGATGTGGCAGGGGAAGGGATACACAGGGGATGTGGCAGGGGAAGGGATACACAGGGGATGTGGCAGGGGAAGGGATACACGGGGGATGTGGCAGGGGAAGGGATACACGGGGGATGTGGCAGGGGAAGGGATACACAGGGGATGTGGCAGGGGAAGGGATACACAGGGGATGTGGCAGGGGAAGGGATACACAGGGGATGTGACAGGGGAAGGGATACACAGGGGATGTGGCAGGGGAAGGGATACACAGGGGATGTGGCAGGGGAAGGGATACACGGGGGATGTGGCAGGGGAAGGGATACACAGGGGATGTGGCAGGGGAAGGGATACACGGGGGATGTGGCAGGGGAAGGGATACACAGGGGATGTGGCAGGGGAAGGGATACACAGGGGATGTGGCAGGGGAAGGGATACACAGGGGATGTGGCAGGGGAAGGGATACACGGGGGATGTGGCAGGGGAAGGGATACACGGGGGATGTGGCAGGGGAAGGGATACACAGGGGATGTGGCAGGGTACACCGCCCGGCGCTCAGAGGCCCCCCAGCCCCCCAGGTGCACCCCAGGCCCCGCTCACCTTGTAGGAGTCCTGCAGGGGCATGGTTCTCGCTCGGGTTTAGTGATCTCGGGTACAGGGGCTCACGCTCCGCGCTGTGACCGAGGCTGAGGAGGGGGCGGGGGCGCGCAGCAGCCAACTCCCATCCTCCGGCACCAGGAAACGCGTGAGAACGAGTCCTGGGCGCAGGGCCCCCTTCCCGCCCGCTGCAAGAGCCGGCGAGAGCCTCCCCGGCCGGAGCCCGTCGTATAGCGCCCAGAGGCCCGGTCCCTGCGGCTGCCAAGTCTGCCTGATGCACTGAACGCGCACTGCGCATGCGCGGACCCTGAGATTGAACGGACGTCAACCCTTTGCGCATGCGTGGACCCAAGCGCGTCCCTGCTCCATGCGCATGCCCAGAGCGCGGAGGTCGCCCCGCACAGACTATCACTGAAACACTAGCACGGCTCAATGCGCGTACCCAGTGCGCGAGGCACCACTACCAAGAATCAATGCGCATGCTCTAATGTACCTGTACACCGGAGCGCTCTGCGCATGCCCCATTAGAAGATACTACCCGGATGCGCATGTCCGAACCAACCCAGAAGCTGCAGGGTGAAGCCCGGCCCGGAGTACGCCGGCGGGAGTCTCCGTCCGCGGAGGCGCTGCTGCGGCCTCCTCTGCGCGAGATACACCGCTTCCTGCCAGCAAGAAAGCAGAACCAAAGATAGAGTTGGGGTGGGCGTGGCCTATTAGGCACCAGCCTCCTGTTTTCTGGCACGGCCCACTGAAGGCCACTTGTTGCTATCTAGAGCACGCGCGGGGCCTCAGAGATGGATGTGGGGGCTGTGCCCGACCCGGGGGACAGCCTCTCATGCTCTCGGCGCAGGCAGCTGGCAAGGCTGCTCCAAGGGATGGCAGTGGCTGAAGCCCTGGTCTGGCTGCAGTGTGGGGGCAGGGGCTGCAGAGTGGGGGCAGGGGCTGCAGAGTGGGGGCAGGGGCTGCAGTGTGGGGGCAGGGGCTGCAGAGTGGGGGCAGGGGCTGCAGTGTGGGGGCAGGGGCTGCAGAGTGGGGGCAGGGGCTGCAGTGTGGGGGCAGGGGCTGCAGTGTGGGGGCAGGGGCTGCAGAGTGGGGGCAGGGGCTGCAGAGTGGGGGCAGGGGCTGCAGTGTGGGGGCAGGGGCTGCAGAGTGGGGGCAGGGGCTGCAGAGTGGGGGCAGGGGCTGCAGAGTGGGGGCAGGGGCTGCAGTGTGGGGGCAGGGGCTGCAGAGTGGGGGCAGGGGCTGCAGTGTGGGGCAGGGGCTGCAGTGTGGGGGCAGGGGCTGCAGAGTGGGGGCAGGGGCTGCAGTGCAGGGGCTGCAGAGTGGGGGCAGGGGCTGCAGAGCGGGGGCAGGGGCTGCAGAGCGGGGGCAGGGGCTGCAGAGCGGGGGCAGGGGCTGCAGAGTGGGACAGGGGCTGCAGTGTGGGGGCAGGGGCTGCAGAGTGGGACAGGGGCTGCAGTGTGGGGGCAGGGGCTGCAGAGTGGGGGCAGGGGCTGCAGAGCGGGGGCAGGGGCTGCAGAGCGGGGGCAGGGGCTGCAGAGCGGGGGCAGGGGCTGCAGAGCGGGGGCAGGGGCTGCAGAGTGGGACAGGGGCTGCAGTGTGGGGGCAGGGGCTGCAGAGTGGGACAGGGGCTGCAGTGTGGGGGCAGGGGCTGCAGTGTGGGGGCAGGGGCTGCAGTGTGGGGGCAGGGGCTGCAGAGTGGGGGCAGGGGCTGCAGTGTGGGGGCAGGGGCTGCAGTGTGGGGGCAGGGGCTGCAGTGTGGGGGCAGGGGCTGCAGTGTGGGGGCAGGGGCTGCAGTGTGGGGGCAGGGGCTGCAGTGTGGGGGCAGGAGCTGCAGTGCTGCAGCAGGGCCTTCACAGAATGACACACCTTCCAGGGAATGACTCCTGACCACAACACCTCCAGAATAACGGCACCCTGCACCGAGAGGGACATGGAAATTACCACATAGCACCTGACTCCTACTGCACCTGTCCTAAGGCCCCGCAGGCAGAGGTTTAACTCCTGCATCCGTGTAGATGCTCCATATTCCAATCACTCCCTATGGCGAGCCTTCTCCGGAGTGAAGCTCAGCAGCCCTTTCGAGGTATAAGAAGGGCATCTTGCTTATTGCAGCATCACACAACCGTCACTTTACTGAGGCTTACTGCGGACAACCCAACAATCAATCACTGCATTTGTAAAGCGCGCTACATACCCGCGAGGGTCTCAAGGCGCTGCGGAGGGGGGGGGTGCTACTGGTCGAAGAGCCAGGTCTTGAGGAGTCTTTTGAAGGCCAGCAGGTCCTGGGTCTGTCGTAGGATGGTGGGGAGAGTGTTCCAGGTCTTGGCGGCGAGGTAGGAGAAGGATCTGCTGCCGGCGGTGGTTTTTCGGATGCGGGGGACTGTGGCGAGGGCGAGGTTGGCTGAGCGGAGGCTTCGGGTGGGGGTGTGGAAGCTGAGTCGGTTGTTAAGGTAGGTGGGTCCGGTGTTGTGCAGTGCTTTGTGTGCGTGGATCAGGAGCTTGAAGGTGATCCTTTTGTTGACGGGGAGCCCGTGCAGGCCTCTCAGGTGGAGTGTGATGTGGCTGCGGCGGGGGACATCGAGGATGAGTCGGGCCAAGGCGTTCTGGATGCGTTGGAGTCGTCTCAGGAGCTTGTTTGTAATTCCTGAGTAGAGGGCGTTCCCGTAGTCGAGTCTGTTGGCGATGAGGGCCTGGGTAAAGGTTTTTCTCGTGTCGAGGGGGATCCATTTGAAGATCCTGCGGAGCATACAGAGGGTGTTGAAGCAGGACGCGGAGACGGCGTTGACTTGCCTGGTCATGGAGAGAGTGGAGTCGAGGATGACCCCCAGGTTGCGTGCGTGGTCCGTGGGTTCCGGGGCTGTGCCTAGTGACGTGGGCCACCAAGAGTCGTCCCAGGCTGATGGGGTGGGTCCGAGAATGAGGACCTCCGTCTTGTCTGAGTTCGGCTTCAGTCTGCTGTCCTTCATCCAGTCGGCTACGGATGTCATCAGTGGCGGCGATGAGGGCGGTCTCGGTGCTGTGGTTGCTGCGAAAACCGGATTGGGAAGGGTCCAGGATGTTGTTGACTTCGAGGTAGCGGGTCAGCTGTTTGTTGACAATCTTTTCGGTCACTTTTGCCAGGAAAGGGAGCAGGGAGATGGGCCGGAAGTTCTTGAGGTCCTTGGGGTCCGCCTTGGGCTTCTTCAGAAGGGCGTTGATCTCGGCGTGCTTCCAGCTTTCTGGGAAGGTTGCTGTCTCGAAGGAACAGTTGATTGTTTTCCGGAGGTGGGGCGCGATGGCTGCGCTGGCTTTGTTGAAGACGTGGTGAGGGCAGGGGTCCGATGGGGATCCGGAGTGGATGGAGTTCATGGTTTTGATGGTGTCTTTGCCACTGACGCTGGACCAGATGGTCAGGCGACTGGTGCGAGTGGTAGTCGCAGGGGTGGAGGACTCGGCGGGGGGTCAGGGTTGAAGCTGTCGTGGATGTCGGTGATTTTGCGGTGGAAGAAGGTGCCCAGGGAGTCGCACAGGTCTTGAGAAGGCGGGATGTCGTTGGTGATGGAGCTGGGGTTGGGGTTGGAGAGTTCTTTCACGATGCTGAAGAGCTCTTTGGTGTTGTGTGCGTTGTTGTCTAGGTGGTCCTTGAAGGCGGTCTTCTTGGCGGTCCTGATGAGTTGGTGATGTCTGCGGGTGGCGCTCTTGAGGGCTGTGTGGTTGTCTGGTGTTCGGTCGTGGAGCCATTTCTTCTCCAGCTTCCGACAGGTGTGCTTGGAGATCCGGAGGTCCTCGGTGAACCAGGCGGCTTTCTTGTTGGTGTGGTTGGTTGTAAAGGTCTTGAGAGGGGCGAGGGTGTTGGTGCAGTCGTTGATCCACTATGTGAGGTTGGTCACGGCGGTGTCTGGGTCGGTGGGTGGTCTCAGGGCGAGGGCGGTAGTCAGTTGGTCCTCGGTGACCTTGCCCCAGCAGCGGCGTGGTAGCTGTTGGGTGCGGTGGTGTGTGGTGGGTTTTCTGAAGGTGAAGTGGACGCATCTGTGGTCGGTCCAGTGTGGTTCGGTGGTGTGGTTGAAGGAGACGTGGGGGCTTGCGGAGAAGATGGGGTCGAGCGTGTGTCCAGCGGCGTGAGTGGGTGTCGTTACGAGCTGTTTGAGTCCGAGGTTGTCAATCAGGGCAGTGGAGTTGGCGTCGTTGTTGTTCTCGAGGTGGAAGTTCAGGTCCTGAGGAGGATGTAGTCCGTGGAAGCGAGGGTGTGGGTGTTGATGAGGTCGTCGATGGTGTCACTGAACTGTGGGCGGGGTCTGGGAGGTCTGTAGATGAGTTCCTCTGAGGGTGGTGTTGGGGTCGGTGTGGATCTGGAAGTGCATGTGCTCAGCGGTGGTGAGGGTGTCATCGGTGTTCGTTGTGATTTTGATGGAGTCTTTGTGGATGATGGCGATTCCTCCTCCCACTCCGTTGGTGCGGTCTCTGCGGGAGATCTTGTAGCCCTGTGGGATGGCTGTGGCGATGTCTGGTGCTGAGGTGGCGTTCAGCCAGGTCTCCGTCAGGAAGGCGACGTCGGGGGCGGTGGAGTCTAGGAGGTCCCAAAGTTCGATGGCGTGCTTGCGAGCGGAGCGGGTGTTGAGGAGGATGCAGCGGAGGTGGTTGGGTTCTCTGGCTGGTGGTGTGGATGGTTGTATGCTGGTGAATCTGCAGTTCCGGCAGGTGAAAGGCCCCTGGGTGCGTTTTGGGGTGGCCCGGTAGCAGGTGTGGTCTCATCTGGTGTTGAGTACGTGGAGGGTGCTTGCGTCGTAGTGCAGTCTGGCGTTGCGGGTGGTGTGGGTTCCAGGGGTTCTGGTGCTGGGTGCGGTCCAGAGCCCGCTGCGCGCCTGCTCCGCGGCCTCCATATGAGGGCAGAGGGAGGGAGGAGCAGCTGGGAGGTGGGAGCGGGGCGGCCAATGGGAGTGAAGGGGGCGGGGCAGCAGGGGCTCAGCAGCAAGGGAAAAAACCCGGGGAAAAAACGGTACGAAAAGATGGCGGGAGAGGGACAACAGAGCACAGGGGTACAGAAAGCAAAACACAGGGGCACAGAATGAAAAAACGAAGTGGCACAGAAGCCAAGCGCAGGGGTACAGAAAAAAGGGAGCGAGTAGTCAGGCTGCAAAAGCGGCAACGGAGGTTCAACCCACAGGGGGCTGCGTGGCAGATGGGGGGAGCGACATGCCTGGTGACAGGGTCAAAGGTCAAACTATCCATTTTTAGGTATTGCATGTAAAACCTGTCTCACCAGATAAGATGTTTAGCAGATTGACTTACAGCCAGTTCACTCTGCACTTTTGTTTGCTACAATTATAAGCTTCCATACTAGTTAAAACAGTGAATACTCTGGACCACCACCGGGTCATATCTTTGACTAATTACTGCATTTGGAACTGTACTTTTCAAGAGCATGGCACACAATCTCATGATACAAGGTTTCTTCAAAATATATCGCCCTGAAGGAGTCCTAAGGTCTTAGGGACAAAATGCATTGGCTAAGGCTCATTACAATAAATAAAGTAGGTAAAAGTGTAAACAATTTGTAAATCCAAAACATTAGAAATACAAATGTATACCTGAACAGCATCAACAACAACAACTGTTGTCAAACCCAATAGCTTTGCATTCACGAAGACAAAAGGCAACACTTATTGGCATTGCCTTAGCTTATTTTTTTGTTTGTAACATTTGTGTTGGGTGTAAGACATATGTCTTTGGCTTTCACAGCCATTTCTACAACAGTATATTTTTAATGCCTCTCCTTTGAACCCCGATTCCTTCTACGGTTTATCCACCACTCTCCTTTATTTTTTCTGCCTTAACTCCTATTCGAATTGACTATTATCCTGGCATTCCCAATCAAACAAACATGTGGAGCTATCAATCTCTTGAAATTGATAAAATAATTCCATTCACAAGGTATTTTCTTCACATCATCTTTGTCTTTATTTATTTCCATTTGTGTGTCACCTCTGGTGCTTCTACATAGTCTTACAGCACCATAAAGCAATATAAAATAAAGGAATAAAGTCAATTAGGGGCTGATTCACAAAAGCATTTGAGTACAGGATGTACCATTTATTGCAGGAGCGCTCTTTTGCTGTACTCTTCCATTCTTTTGAGAACCAACCCTGACACATAGAAATCCTTATAACTAAAGGTGAACTGTACTGCTTACATATGAATATTCCCTTTTTAGAACCGTCCTGCAGCCGCGTCAGAGTAAGTAAAAGAGTACTGCAGCAGTGCTACTTTAAATACTACAAAATGCTTTTGTAAATAGGGTCCTTAGTGTTCCAAAGGATTGGTGCATTGTGCATGATACATATGTATGGATTCCTAGACAACTGCATGCACGGCTGGCAGATTTTGTGGTGCTGTGCAGGAATTGGTGTTTTACGTTTGTGTATTACTGTATGCCTGGAGGTCTGGATGAAAGTTGGTGCATTCATAGTTGAATGTATGACTTATATATATATATATATATTTGGATCAGATATGCTCCACAGCCAAATGACTAACTGTTCAAAACAGGCCAATTTCAATAATTTATTACCTGCTAAATTACAACAATTATTCAAGATATTGTGCTGAATGGGAGTGGCTACATATGCAATCCCAAAGAAGATGGAGATTATTGTGCATCTTCTGCTAATCATTATATGCGTATTCAACCAGTTACCCAACTAGACTTTTTTCCCACTTCTGACTATCATGGCAGGCTCAGCTGGGAATTCTGAACTGATCATTCCTAAGTGCAACATATAGAGCTGGACAGTAAACAGCTAAATGTACCATGACTTTTATTTACCAATCAGAAGCATTGACAGCTGCATTTTATCACAACTTTTCACAAATGCGAAGGTAAACTGACACAATAATATTGGAAATTACCTACATAAATTGTTATAAATCAAATATTTAATGGTGTATTGTTTATTAGAAGTATTTCTTTGTTCTTCATTACATTTTGTTTCTCTTTTTTTAAAATGGTTATTGTCACTCCTATATGTACAACTAATTAATTCATGGAAAGAAAGAACACATTTAAAAAAATGTATAAAGACACAAGGTCTGTCATTTCCGCAATACAGCTAAGCACACACAAAACACATGAAATGCATAAATGCAAACAGACCAATATACTTCAGTTGCAGACCTACAAGGCACATACCACTGTCAATCACTGAAAAATTCATAAACATGTATAATTAAACAAGTGCCTACATATAACACAACATATATGATACTCAAATAAAACTACATACATTTATGAATATAAGACACCTAAAATAAAGTCATTGCACCAAACACAATAGTGTAGTTTTCTTATTCATTTCATTTTGGCTCTCCTTCCTATCAAACACAAGTACCCTTTTCATGTTAATTGAGTACCATTAACTTTCTTTTTTCTTTTTTTAACTATTGCACGTCATGTACTGATTGCCTTGCCACATTACTAATAGGGTTACAGCAACCAGTAAACTACCTAAACATGCAAATATTGCTGGCTTATTCTGCTTGCCTCCCTCCTCTTCTGCAGAAATATTCAACTATGAAAAGTCACAACATCACAAACAGTACATATGTGTACAAAGATCTGCTAGGGAACATAGTTAGCAAATTAATATGCACACGTCATCTACATCAGACACAAACAAGGACTATTCAGTACACTAAAAGCAGCCACTCACCCTACACAATCAATAACTCATAAACAAATGGTATCCCAGGAAATTTAGTGCATTTAATTCAAAGATTACATGAAAAATCATTTGCACAAGTCAGATGGGGTAAGCAGGGGGAACTCACCGACAAAATAGATATTAAGAGAGGAGTACGCCAGGGTTGTGTTCTTGCCCCAACGCTATTTACATTGTTTATCAACGAGGTGGTGCAAGTTGTTACCAACTGCCAAAATGATGCTCCATCCTTGAACAACCATAAAATTAAAATTTTGCTATTTGCAGATGATTCCCTCCTGATCTCCAGAACTCCTATGGGTCTCCAGGTACTTGTGGATAAGTTTAGTTCGTTTTGTGGTGACTATGGACTTGAACTGAACCATAGCAAAACTAAATTTATGACCCTGGGTTGTGGCCCCACTAAGAGATATTCAATTTTTCATAATGGTACCCCCCTAGGTATGGTTAACTCCATAGATTATTTGGGGGTGAGAATTAGCAATAATCTGCATTGAGGGGCCCAAATCGATAAAAGTTTAGCTATTCTGGCGCAGAGATCTGGGGCCATTTTACGCTTTCACAAGTCTACCTCTGAGAGAGTGATTACTCCAACTATTAAAATTTACCGAGCAAAGGCACAGAGCGCTGCGGTCTACGGGTCTGAAATTTGGGGGTCCTCGAACACTGGCAAGCTTGCAGTGGGGGAAAACAACTTTGTAAGGTCAATTTTGGCCTGTCCTCGCAATAACCCACTGCTGCCTATGTTCTGGGACCTTGGCCTTTCACGCATCTCTGATGTAATTGCCCTACCACCATTGCTTTTCTGGGTCCGTGTATGGACCACCCCAGAGCTATCCACATACAAGGAGTCTATTCAAGACATTCTAGATAGACCAAATGTACTTACCATTCCCTGGTTTAACCACATTTCAAAATGGTTTCACAGATTAGGTCTTAGTGAGTTTTGGAGTCATCCAGAAAGTATAAGGAAGGATCAGAAGAATCGTTTGAAAATTGTTTACTGGATATATGTCAGGGAAAACTACCTGCTGTGTTCTACACACAGCAGATTGACTTCACAATTTTTTGATTTTAATTGGTACCCGTAACTGGAACCATTTATGGATACAATTCTTGACCCATTAAGTAAGAGTCTATATATTCAGTTCAGATATGGTCCTATGGCAGTACACGGAGTGCGACCCCAAGTCCTGATACTTGTCCGAGTTGTAATCAAATTTCAGAATCTATTGTACATTTTATGTTTATATGCCCTGCTTATTTGATTGCGCGACGGAAGTGGTTACGACCTGTGTGCAGTAATATGGGGGTAAGACATTGTATTGTTGCCTTAAGGATCATGATGAGGGAAACTTCTCTCCCTCTATCTTGTGCGGTTAGCAAGTATATTGTAGCTGCTTGGCATATACGTACTAAATTTCTGGGGAAATAATGATGATGAGGACCAAATTTGTTATTTATTTTTTAAAGTGTTTTATTTGCTAAATTTTAACTACACACCTAGACTGAAATAAAACCCCATGTTTATTTTAAATGTTAGGTATTAGGGGGTTAGGTGCTTTTTCTAAGGAAAATAATTTTATGTGTTTTAAGGCTGAAATATATGTTTTTATCTTATTCTTATCCTTTTTAACTTAATTTGTATTTCCTTTTTCATTCAATTGTTGGTTGTTTTGCTTTTATGGTTGAAAGTAACCGAATAAAGCTATGTGTTGATGATGATTGCCTTGCCACATTACTAATAGGGTTACAGCAACCAGTAAACTACCTAAACATGCAAATATTGCTGGTTTATTCTGCTTGCCTCCCTCCTCTTCTGCAGAAATATTCAACTATGAAAAGTCACAACATCACAAACAGTACATATGTGTACAAAGATCTGCTAGGGAACATAGTTAGCAAATTAATATGCACACGTCATCTACATCAGACACAAACAAGGACTATTCAGTACACTAAAAGCAGCCACTCACCCTACACAATCAATAACTCATAAACAAATGTGCCAAATATTCAACACCACTTTCCACACAATAATACTGCGCACTATTACAGTAAGACCTAAAATTCATCCCTCTCGAGCAAAATTTGATAACTAGAAAGTTATACCTTTTTTTGCACAAACCAATTACCAATACCATAGTGTTTGAAAATTGCTACTAATTCAACAGCACTGTCCTACACCATAGCAACATACATCACAACTACTCAAATAACATATAGCATCTTTATGCACACCACCTATGCTTCATTTGTAAAAGAATATGTGCTAGGGCCCAAAGCTTTGTCCAGAATCCCACGTCCAGCCCTATTCCTATACCAAATACAGATTCTTCATAATCTTGATTTCACCTCATGCCCCTTTCATCCACCACCAGGCACCCCCGGTCCCTTTACGAGCCCTCTTTCAGGTTCTTTTTCATCCCTGCTTCTTTTGTTGCTGTTTTTCCATCTTAGTCTTCTTCCTTTTTTCGCGCTTATGCATTTTTATCTCTCTTGCGGAAAAATAAATAGCTGTCCCCAAAAAAAGAGTGCAGAGGGGCTTCACCTGCAACCACTGGCTCAAATTATGCACAAAACATCTCATTACAGTTATCTACCAAAATTATAATTTCTAATAATATTAAAATAATTACAATCTACACAAAACTTTTAAATATTTAATTTTATACAAGGTACACATACTTTCATTTTTTAAAATATATTAATTAAATCAAATCTTAAAAGTAAATTTAGTACAACACAATACATACATATATATATATATATATATATCAGTTATCACAAGTAAAAGATATTACAACACTATATTAAACTGCAAAAATAATTTTCTAATCTGCTAATATTTTCATTAATCGTTTGCAAGCAAAGGCAATTACAAAGCAACACACTGGATCAATAGCGTGCTGAAAATAAACATTCTACCTTAATTATGCCATACATTTAAAATGCAGATGAAAAATTAGTTAATCCAGACCATCTGTCACATACATATAAATATCAGATATAAAAATCCCTACACTAGAGCAAACATAAATCCAGGCATTACATAAAACACATACATCTACAAATAATCAGGCACACCACTAAACTATATAAAACAGACAGGAGTCCAAAACTAATTTACATCAACACAAAATACACCCAAAACATCGAAAAAAACACAAAATATAAATCACAATCTTATTTCATATTTCAGATTAATGAGAAGCCACAGTTAAGAAAACAATAAGATCGCTGCACACACATTTTATATAAAGCCAGAGTGCTTTTACCACTATTCTATTATTATCCATCTTTCTCAAACAATTCATAATACACTCATGTAAAAAAAAAAAACGCATTGACCAGACAATTATAATCAAGGCAATAAAAACTTTTCACGAACTTCAAAGGAGAAAACAATATCTTCCAAGTAGTATTGTTGCATTACTAACACTGTTTTAAACAATCAATAAACCACCAAGAATAAATCAATTTGTACATATTGTACATAATTAATAACATATCTTCTATGTATCAGTATAGCATTTCTGACCTCACACGGCCAGCAAAGACAAGTAAACTTAACTAAAGCAGTTTTAACAACACCACTCATGCAACCAATTACAGAGCAACTACTAAATAATAACATTGCTGAACTGCCACCAACAAACAAATCTCACTGCAAAACAAAGCAAGCAAAAATGTATAATACAGTAATTTACAGAATAGACACACCATAAGACATAATTCAAACATTTCAAAAAATTATACTATATACACCAGAATATATGTATACAATTGGCAAGCAATTGTGGTATACAAATACAATGAAATCACATACTATACTATAAATGGCATGTTCATTTAATGCGATATAACTTCATGCAAGTAACTACAAATCAAGCACCTGAAATACATCCATCACAAAAATAAAACAAGCACTAAATCTACTTTTAAATATAAATGCTATATACAATATTTCTAAACATACCCTCTGAAATAATCTTGAAACAAATAGAATAACATATGTACTACAACTTTACCAAGAGGCTCGTGATTATCACTATAAGGTGCCATAGCAAATGTGTCACCAGATGTAATTACAGCAGTTAAAGTATTGCTGATACAAATTACAGATGAAACGATAATACCAAGACAACTAAAAGGGCATTTATCTTATACAACATGGGCATATTTCTACAATTGACACAATAATAAAACAGGAAATGCAACAGATTTGTTAGAAATGAATAGCAGTTTTTCTAAAGAATATTGAATATCATTTGTAAGGTGGATTTGTAGAGTGCTGCTTAACACCTGTGAGGGTATCCAGGTGCTGAGTAGGTGTGAGCAGGCATGTGATGAGGCTGGGCCTGAGTACAGGCAGTCTTGATGGACCCGCATGAAGACTAATTGAAAATCCAGGTCTTTAGCTTCTTGTGGAATGCAAGAATTTAGGAGGATGCTCTGATCAATGAATTCATATAATCTAGACATACAACAACAACAAATTTCAAATCACATTGATAAAGGTAGTAACAATAAATACATTTAGAACATACATGCAGGGAACAGAGACACAATGTTATCAGATGTGACAATGACTGACAACACCTTCAAAGCATTGTCCTTAGCTCCAGTTGAAAAATGCACCAAATAGTTTACAAGACAACAAAGTCTTATAAGTTCTTACTTTCCCTACAGTATTTTTTGGGAAACTTAAAGCAGTGGTTCTTAATCTTTGAATTGTGTGGACCCCAACTTAATCACTACTGGAACCCAGGGACCCCCACTGAATCATTACTGGAACCCTAAGACCTCCACCCAGTCATTACTAGAAGCTGGGGACATCCAGCCTAAGCATTTATGATCACTTGAGCTGCAAAACAATACAGAAAAAATACAGAAGCAAATATTAATCAAACAAGTACACAAATGATGAAACATCCAATTTAATTCACAAACAAATATAAAAAACAAGGTTTTAATTTTAATGGAAATGTTGGAGCTTTTCTTAATTCAATTGAGGCCACTTGTCACCCATGCTATATCTTCTCTGATGCCCTTGCACTGCATCAATCTGAGGACGCCAACTTAATTTTCAGCCCACACCTTTACACTTTGCTTCTTTATTAATCTGTTAATATTATTTAATTGTCTGAGCAGTCATGGACCCCCTGAATAGGCTCCCCGGACCTCAGGGGTCCCCTGGCCACAAGTTAAGAACCCCTGACTTGAGCATACTTGTAAAAGATGAAAGCTACAGAATATAAATAACATTTGTTAGGTATGTCACAACACCTGCAAAATCAATTACAAATATATTTAAACTAAAAGATTAGACAAACCAAATCCATAAGGCAAAATTCATGTTGTATTGTGTGAACATTCAACAAATGTTTACAACAGTGCATATGCAATAGTATTTAAAAATAATTTTGAGTTACAATGCAGAATACTGAAAACTACGTACATTCTTCACCACATTGGGAGCAATGCAAAAGAAGCCTTGTGAAAGCCAAAAGGCCTGGCTTTGCGAGCCAGACTTTTTACTTTGTCAATGCTTCTTTGTTTTGTTGTGGTTTTTGTAAAACATTATTGATGGGGGAGCTACTAGTCACTCAGCAATATAAAAATATAAGTTAAAAGCACATATATTTTTTGGTCTCAAATAGCAGACAGCGCCATAGTTGTCCCTGGCACTCAGGGTGACTACTTTGTGTGGGGATGTGTTCCTTATGAAAATACAAAATGCCATCACTCACAGTGAAGTTAGTCAAAGACTGAAAAGGGATGAGCAGCTGCTACATGCAGCATGTGATAGTGGGTAGCAAAAATGTGAAGACACAAAAACTAACTGATGGGAGATGAGGGCCGGCTGAAAGCCCCTCTATAAATATATCATTTATATCATTTTAGCAACATCAAAAAGACTTGGCTAATGTCAGACCTAAAATTTGACAAACTATAATGTCATCATTTAGGACTATCTGCAGCACATACGAAATTGTTACAATTAATATACTTTAGGAAGTCTGCATAGCAAACAATCTACAACAAAATAAATGCAAATCCCGACTTGTGAACAAAAGTTGACATTAATACAGAGTTATCCTGTTGCATATGGGAGACATTTTGATTAACAAGTACACGAAATAAAAAAAGTTAGAGCTACCAATAGACCCAGTAAAGAAAGGGCTTATAACAAACACCAAACATTGCTAAATGACTTTGCTCTGACCAAATAAGTTAAGTTGTGGAAACTGATGGACCCAGAAAAGGATATACAGTTACAGTTTAGCATACAATTACAATTATCAGTACTGCAATTGAGGTATAGATGACATTAAAAAAGTACAAGATAAAAAAGTACCAAAAATCTATATCATACTACAATAAATCATGACTGAACTCCAAAATAACCTACTCCAAAACAGTAAATATAGGTCACAGTACAAGGACAAAAATGCACTTTCCAAACAATTCTATAACCATTTTAACAACACTAATATACACTGTCAGCGCTACAGCGCGCTAAGTAAAGCTAAATCAGTTTTTAATCCACGTATTGAGAAATTCAATGAGAACATTATTAGTCACCCATAGCTGCAAGCCTAACGACAAGAATGAAAACACAAATACCACTGAACATATCAACCTTACAATATACATATAACAATAGTTGTTCGCAATACGCACTCACCCAGTTCACATCTATGCCATCTGACATCCATGCAAACAAAACGCGCCTTTTATAAAAACATTGCAAGGCAGTTGATTACTATTACATTTTCCAAATCCACGCACAAAACGCCTCGTATGGTAAATAACACTATAAAAACAGAGTATTGCTTTTTATATAAAACCTTCAATTACTTCATAGTCACAACACATAAATTGTCATGAAATGTACACATTATACTTCACACCACATACACACATATACACACACACCAGTTACATCAAAACCACAATACAAGCATGGTGAAGCTATGCACACCTTATACTTAATAGTACGCATAAATACTGTAGGCTACATATCTGATACCATTGTACATGCTCTAAAAAATTGCATTAACAACACTTTTACTATTCCTTACAAATATGAATTTGACCTATATTTGTAACATTCTATGAGATTTTAATGTCATTATTGCAAGCAATGAAACACTGGTACTGAAATCATTCATGCAGAAAACATTCATGTACGCAATTACCACCCACTCAACTAACTATAAACATATAAACTCAGTATACAACAACGCTGTAAAACACATATAACTGCTGCCATCATAAACAACTATGAATATTACTACCATACAACCTTTAAACAAAAACATATTTTACATTAACACAACACAACTTTTCAACCAACCAATTATTTTCCAACCACACAGCAAATTCAACATAACACAACATTTGCACAAACGCTGCATTTTAACACTATGCTCTGCCACACAAACACATCTGAATTACAATATGTGTTAAGAATAGATTTCCTCTACCACTGATCTCAGAGTTTTTAGATTAAGTGAAAGGTGCAAAAATATTCACTAAACTAGATTTTCTTCAATTTTCAAATTAAAATATTTTAAAACATTTTCATGCTGTGATCGCTATAGTGTCACAGTATTCTTAAACTTTTTAACCTAGTTCTAGAATTAAAAATAAATCAGGACACTTTGCCACTTTGATAAAGATGTTTTCTGATCTTCTGTCTAGGCCAAAATAATTAAATGCTTGTCTCTAAAAGTGTAAACCTTGTTTGACTGATTGCATGAGCAAACAAAGGTCTTTAAGGAAGCTCTTATGCATCGACTTTTAGGCAAACAGGAAATCATTTATGCAGTATTACCTTGTGCAAACCCTGCTGTTGCATTTTTTCAGATGTTTTGTGTTATTTTTCACATTCAAGTTAACTTTCTGGCTTTCAAGTAGGGACACTGTCAGGAAGAAGAGGAACCAAGGGACAGAGAGAGTCCCCTCTGAAAGCAGGCTTGGAGGTATGGGGAGAGTCCACAAGGACGCTCAGCGTTGTCACCTCTTCCCTTCTATTATGGGTCCCACTATAAGAAATAACCCAACTGCATGCAGCCCCCTCCCCTACACTCCTACAGGAAGCAGCCACCTGCCAGGCGAGCTTCAATGTGCAGGTTCTTCCTGGCAAAACTCAGGGCACATGCTCACACTAAGGGTGACTTTATATCTTCCTGCACATGCTGGACTAAGTCCATGTACTCCTTTTTGCAGATGCTCAGACTAATACTGCTCGCTACAGCTCCTTGCGCATGCTCGGATTAAGGCCACTTACATCTTCCTACGCATGCTCCGACTAATACTGCTCACTACAGCTCTCTGCGCATGCTCAGACTGTTACCACTCGCTACAGCTATTTGCGCATGCCCTGCTCAAGGACATGACCTGGAACCACACAGCGTTACCAAGGGCAACAACCAGGCATTGGGAGCGCCCAGAGAAGCTCCACGTCTAGGAACTTGTTGGAGTAAAGTCTCTCATGTTTGTAAGCCGCAGGTCAGCCCACTGCGGCCTGACAGAGTCTTTACTTTACTCCTGTTTTGGGATCCAGGGCTGCAATTACTTTGTTTCTACCATAACACATCCTTTAAGAACAGTCAGTTCTGCTAGTGGGAGGCCTTATTAAATGTAACCTGAAGAATAAGACATGTTTCCCTCAATAGCGCCCCCTCTGATGTATAACATCACCCGATGATGATAAAAGTGTTTATTTACACCACTGTCATTCAAACAGCAAGCTGTTTACACAGATGACTGTTACATACCAAAACAATTTTGATAAAAATAGCAACCTATGTATATTTTAAAATCTTCTTTAAAAATGTTATGTTATATGGGTTTGTATAGCACACTAATCATCAGAGAGGACATGCAGCACTTCGGCAGGTGTGTGGTCCCCAAAGTCTTTGTTGTGTTGGGAGATGGACCATCCCAACACATAGGTGCAATGAGGGGTGTTCCCCACAAAACCTCCGTAATGTGTGGCCTTTATGGTAGAGACCATGACGTGCAATCGAGGTAATAAAAAAGGCCAGAAGCCCCAACCACCTGGCTCACAGTGTACCGGTGTCTGTGCATTCATTCATTACTATTCGGCCCATTCAACTGAGCCCCGACTGGGCCTGCCTTCCAGCACGCACCCAGATGGAACAGTCTTCAGCTTCTTGCAGAACTCAAGAAGTGAGGAGGAGGCTCTGGAGGGAGGTCATTCCATGTCTTGTGTGTGATGTAGGAGAATGAGCGACCTCCAGCTTTGCTTTTGTGGATGCGGGGAATGTGTGAGAGTGAGGCAGAGTGTAGGTGTCTGGTGGGTTAATGAAAATATATGCACCTGTTCAGGTATTCCGGTCCTGTGTTGTCTAGGGCTTTGTATGGATGCATGGGAAGTCTGAATTGGCTGCGCTTGTGAATGAGGCAATGAAGATTCTTGTGATGTGGGTGAGGCACTGGAGGTCGAATATGAGTCTTGCTGCTATGTTCTGACATCTGTGTAGGAGCTGCATAGAGATTCCAGCATAGAGAGTGTTGCCGTAGTCCAGCCTGCTGCTGAGTACTTGTGCATCGGTCCATCTGCTGTTTTCAGGAAACCATCTGAAGATTTTTCGCAGCTTGAGTAGGATGTGGAAGCAGGAGGTGCACTCTATGTTGACTTGAGCCATCATGTTGAGCCTATCATTTAGGATGCTCCTTAGATTTCTTGCATAGTCTCTGGGTGTGGGTGCTGGTCCTGGCTCCGGCGGCCACCAGGTGGAGTACCATCAGGAGGTCTTGTTGCCAAACAGCAGTACTTTGGCTTGTCAGAGTTGAGCTTCAGGCGAGTTGGTTTGCATCCAGTCTGCTACCAAGGTCATGCAGTTGGTGAAGTTGGGGCTGATGGTGGTTGTCTTGTCTGTCAGTGGGAGGATGAGTTGAGTGTCATCGGTGTAGGAGCTGATGGTGATGTCTTCTGATCGGATGATGTTGGCAAGCGGTGTTATGTTTATGTTGAAAAGGGAGGGGCAATCCCTGTGGGAGGCCGCATATCAATTTCTTGGTCTCTGATGTGAAAGGTGGCACCCTTACCCTTTGGGTATTTCCCATGAGGGAGGAACAGATCTATTTGAAGGCCGACCACTGTATGCCAATCTTGTGGAGTCTTCTGAGGAGGGTGTTATGAAACACTGTTGAAGGCTGCAAAAAGGTAGAGCAGGACGGGGATCAATGTTTCTCTCCTGCCCAGGATGATTTGAATGTCATCAGTGGCCAAGAAGAGTGCTTTTTCAGTGCTATGGTTCTTGCTAAATCCTGATTGAGTGTCGTCTAGAAGATGGTGAAGTTCGAGGTGGGTTATGAATTGCTTGTTGATGGCCTTCTCAATCACTTTGGCTGAATAGGGGTGCCGTGAGATGGGTCACAAGTTTCTCAGTGAATTCGGGTCAGAGCTGGACTTCTTGAGGAGGCAGTTGATGTCTGCAAGTTTCCATTTATCACGGAAAGTGTCAGATGTGATAGAGGTGTTGGTGTGGGTCAGGGTGGTGCCGATTGGTGATGTTCCCACGTTGTAGATGCAGTGGTGGCATAGATCCGTTGGGACCACTGAGGAGATGGTCCGCATGATTGCAGCTATCACTTCTGGTGAGGATTATTCATTCAGTCAGGTGGCCATCTTGGTTTGTGGTGGCTATGTTACCAACAAGTTTTCCGTGGTTGGGTTAGTGTGCCAAGTTGCTGTACATATTTGCGAATTTGCTGTGCAAGACGATTTTGCCGTAGAAGAAATATTTAGCACTGATAAAAACCTTCCAATTGCACGTTACATCAACATAATGCATAGCAATTAAACAATTGGCAGCTTGTGTACAGTTGTGAATTCTATTTTTTTTATAACTTGATTTGAAAATGCCTTTCGTTGCAGCAATAAATATAGTCTAGCACAATATGAGCTATATAACACTGTATTTAAATCACATGTGCATTTTCTATTATTAACTGAGATTGCTTTCATTACCTTTGGACACAAACAAAAAAAAAAAAAAAAAAAAAAGAAAAGAGGTTCAAGCGTATTATAAGTTTTAACACTGCTTTGTCTAAAGGCAGTGTCAGGAAAGCCAGAATATGGACAAATACAACTACTTTGCCATAAATCCCTTATAAAATGTGTATATAATTTAGTATTCAAATACATTATATCCCTTTTCCTACAGCATAATTTAGTTACAAGTTGCAACTCAACCTTCCGAGCATCACTGAAAAATTTGTTTTTACAGATTTTATGGACATGTTCAGTACCTCTTTTATTAATTACTCTCCTGACTTCCTGTGCCCACCTTAGATCACTACAATCTCCTTTCTGAAAAGTGTGGCAATTTTATAGTGTACAAAGTTTGCCACCCTTGCACAAAATTGTTATATTTCGGAGCAAGCTAAGCAGACCCAGGCTGTTAAATTAGTTTCCATACTTACAGCTTTGGAAAGGAACATGTTCTTGCTTTTAGAGGCTCGACGTGGTCATTCCACTGCAGGTTCTTACAAAACCATAACCCTAAGTACTTACACATACAGACCTCAACTTCAATATCACAGTTTTGCTACAGTAACCACTGTTGGAGAGCTGACCTCTTCTGTAATTACGAGGGTTTTGAATATTGCAACGCATGTGGTGGGTGAGTTAGTGGCACTTGGAAGCACGCTGGCACCACAAGTTAGCAAATGAGGAAAAACATTAATATTTATATGTACATTTATATATACACTGGAGACAGAGTTTTCACTCGTGAGCAATGGACACTGTTGGGCTGTGACACTGCTTTGGAGGCGGGTGTGGTGGGTAGGTCTGTCAGACTTCTTGTGGCTCGGGCACAGGCTCTCTGGTGGATTTTATCTTAGTGAGGAATCTAAGCAATAGCCACGTGACTCCATGACACACAGGACACTCTTAGCTATTTAGCCAGCACTTAGGATTTTAGGATTTATGGTTACATTTTTAAATTCACAACTATGGGCTAACAAATTCCAGCATGAAAATGGTGGTTGGGTTAAAAAGACAGGAATCCCTCAAATGATCACACATGACTAGGGACACTTGGCAGCTAGGCATTGGCATTGGACACTATTTGACTCCTATGGTTTGGGAGGGTGTCAGCGCTAGAGTGCCTTGGAGGAAACTACTGTACCGCCCGGAAGGAAAGCGCTCTGTTTATGGAAGCTTAGTTCATTTGGTGCATTCAACTCCAGAAAACACTTTTAGCTCCTCAAGGTAGCTTCTCGATATATTCTGTCTTTACTCATGAGCTGCAAGTGCCTTCCAAACATGAATCCACATATGCACACATACAACATTCATGTCTTCAGAAGTACCCCTTTAAACACAACATGCCGTAGGACAATGCTCACCCACTTAGGTACAGTACAGTCTCTTCACAACACCACCATCATTTATCTAGTGATAGTCATCCATTCTGGACTGGAACCTACTGATCTAGTGAGACCTGATTTCACTTCACTCACTACACAATTGCTAACTGACATTAGTGCAGTTTCAGTACCATAAGATGTACTTTGCTGGCCCACCCTCATTTATATTAACAGCATAAATGCGTTAGGGACTGACATCACTATGTACACAACTTTGAAACACATCGCCTTGCTCCTCCACTGTCTATCATAACCCCATTACTTGAGCCACAGCATTTCTGCCGTCTTCATAATTTCCATGCCTGTCTTGCAGTTGCACAGAACTGTTGCATTAAATAACTACTTCATAAGAATCTGACCAGGTGGAGCAGCTATTCCCAGCGGTCCTTGAATCCTCATATGTACTTAAACTAGTTATGCACTGAATTGCTTCCATAGGCCTAACTACTTCCTGCCCTGCACCCTGCATTTTTCCTAACCTGATTTTTTGACACTTTGTTATGTAACCCCTTGAACTGGTCACACCTCTCATCACTCATTGCCTCTGGCAAGCAGCTTGGCAGGGCACAACCTCAGTGATTGCCACCTTCCCTGAACAGATCAAGTGCGGACCTCATGGTGACAGAATCAGCAGAGATCCTGTAAGTTATCAACGTTGAGTGCTTCTCCTTGTTACAAAACAGAGCAGACTTGATACCAATACCACAGACTGATTTACGTGCTTCATACACTGTACGCAGATAACCTCAGTGGTGCACTCCACACCACCACCAATAAGAACTGAACCGTAGTCTCAAACACTTCCAAAAACCAGAGGCTACGTGTGAAAACAGAGCAGCAACACCAGTGCAATTCTAGAACTTCAGGCAAACTGTGATCCTGTATTGTCTTGGTTTGAAACTACAGCTTAACAACAACAAAATGCAACTTTTACAGGAATTGTTACATTCAGTGTAAAATTAACAACTTTTTATTTTTTTATTTTGTCCTCATTTCGCCATCCATGCTTTGGTTAACAGGAAAAAGGCAAAAGCCGAGGCACTTATGGTATGAATCCAGGTGTGCGGTCCACAGCATTGCTGGGCCGCCCCACCTGTTCAATATTTTGCTCTTTTCCCAATCAACTGCCATCAACCAATTCTTACTATTTTCTTCGAGACCTGGTCATAACCAAAGCAGCACCCAAAAAGGTGAGGGGAGTTCTAATCACTGGACTTAAATTCCAGGAGGAGGAGACCAAACAAAGAAACCGCAACGCATGAGTTATATGACTGAGACTACTCCACATATGTAAGCTACTGATAAACATTTTGCCAATCCACCCAAAAATTATCTCTTCTAGTAAGAGGACTACATTGTTCCAATTTACACAATCGATTCACTGATGCTTGCCAATCTTTAACAAGGGGGGGAAATGGATCCACCCATTTACGACATATTTCCCGTCTAGCCAAAAGCATTAATACAAACAACAAGTGCTCCTGTTGTGCTGATAATTTCTGGTGGTCTATGCCCGGGTCACAAACCCCAAACACCACCATAAGAAGGTTTATTCTTAAATTTACATCAAAAATTACATTCAGAGTATTTCCTAAATCTTTCCAATACTTAGTCAACATTGAACATTGCCAAAACATGTGAACATCATCTGCATTGTCTTCCCCACACCGCAGACAATTTTTCTTGAATTTCCCAATAGCTGTTAATCTAGCAGGTGTCCAATAAACCCTATGTAGTGTAAACAAATGGTTTTTCTTCAACCCCGCAGGTTTAGTAGTAAACCATAATTCTGAGAAAGACTTCTGCCACAAAGCTGTAACTTCTAGGGTTGGGAAGATCCTTCCCCATTTCGACAAAGGGAGGGAGGGGGCGTCGTCTACTGATTCCAACAGGGCATGATACCAAAAGGCTACTTCTTTTTTAATATTTATCTGGTTTAATTTCCCTTCCCATGAGCTCCTCCTTAGTTCTCCTGCTCGTCGAGAATTAACCCAACTAGATAACTGAAGATACGTAAAATTAACAACTCTTGTATTTATTCATGGCTGTACTTGCCAAAGCATAGAAAGGGTGATGGAGGGAAGCTTGCAATAAGTCTAACCACTGACAATCATTCAAAGTAGCATTCCAACCCATCATTTCTTTGCACCCTATGCCAGCTCAGATTAGAACCAGTCATCTGCATATCAGTCTTAGTTGTTGGCCAATGGAGTCAGTCCAGCCAGAACTCCTAAGCACTGGAAGGACTGTGCCGTCTTTTCCATCTTAGCAGTGTGCAGGGGCACTTATAACCAAGATCTCCTAGATCAGAAGAGCACACGCTTCCACAATTCTGTGTGGTGGAGTTCTCTCTCTCTCCTTTTTTCCTCTCTTTCCTAGTAAGGGAGGCCACGGAGTAGGTAAGCAGTGTTAAACATGTTAGCAGTCCTCAATGCTTCACTGCTCACTCGCGTACTTGAGGAACATGTTTTTCTGCCCCACTTTTGCACCCTCTCGTAGCAGTCTACGAACATCTTCAGTGAAAAGTCACTCTGCGCCAGGAAGTGAACTCCCTGGTGGCACACAACATTTGTCCCAACATAGCCCCTTGTGAGGCATTGTTGCTTCACAGGTAAGGATTAGGGTCTCTCCATGTATTGTAGATACTGTATTACTGACTCGCTGTAAGGAAATGCCTCCTTGGCATGGTTACCCCCCAATGTTTTGCCTTTTTCTGATGCTAAGTTATGATTTGAAAGTGTGCTGGGACCCTGCTAACCAGGCCCCAGCACCAGTGTCCTTTCCCTAAACTGTACTTTTGTCTCCACAATAGGCACAACCCTGGCACTCAGGTAAGTCCCTTGTAACTGGTACCAAGGGCCCTGATGCCAGGTAAGGTCCCTAAGGGCTGCAGCATGTCTTATGCCACCCTGGGGACCCCTCACTCAGCACATGCACACTGCCTCACAGCTTGTGTGTGCTGGTGGGGAGAAAATGACTAAGTCGACATTGCACTCCCCTCAGAGTGCCATGCCAACCTCACACTGCTTGTGGCATAGGTAAGTCACCCCTCTAGCAGGCCTTACAGCCCTAAGGCAGGGTGCACTATACCACAGGTGAGGGCATATGTGCATGAGCACTATGCCCCTACAGTGTATAAGCAAAACCTTAGACATTGTAAGTGCAGGGTAGCCATAAGAGTATATGGTCTGGGAGTTTGTCAAACATGAACTCCACAGTTCCATAATGGCTACACTGAACACTTGGAAGTTTGGTATCAAACTTCTCAGCATAATAAATGCACACTGATGCCAGTGTGCAATTTATTGTAAAATACACCCAGAGGGCATCTTAGAGATGCCCCCTGAAAACATACCTGACTTCTAGTGTAGGCTGACCAGTTCCTGCCAGCCTCCCACACACCAGACATGTTGCTGGCCACATGGGGAGAGTGCCTTTGTCACTCTGTGGCCAGGAACAAAGCCTGTACTGGGAGAAGGTGCTTCTCACTTCCCCCTGCAGGAACTGTAACACCTGGTGGTGAGCCTCAAAGGCTCACCCCTTTTGTTACAGCACCCCAGGGCATCCCAGCTAGTGGAGATGTCTGCCCCTCTGGCCACTGCCCCCACTTTTGGCGGCAAGGCTGGAGGAGATAATGAGAAAAACAAGGAGGAGTCACCCACCAGTCAGGACAGCCCCTAAGGTATCCTGAGCTGAGGTGACCCCTGCCTTGAGAAATCCTCCATCTTGAGTTTGGAAGATTCACCCAATAGGATTAGGGATGTGCCCCCTTCCCCACAGGGAGGAGGCACAAAGAGGGTGTAGCCACCTTCAAAGACAGTAGCCATTGGCTACTGCCCTCCCAGACCTAAACACACCCCTAAATTCAGTATTTAGGGGCTCCCCAGATCCCAGGAAATCAGATTCCTGCAACCTGAAGAAAGAAGAAGGACTGCTGACCTACAAGCCTGCAGAGAAGGAGGAAGAGGACAACTGATTTGGCCCCAGCCTTACCGGCCTGTCTCCAACTTCGAAAACCTGCTCCAGCGACACATCCGACAGGGACCAGCGACCTCTGAAGCCTCAGAGGACTGCCCTGGACTAAAGGACCAAGAAACTCCATTGATCAGCGGCCCTGTTCAAAACCTGCAACTTCTTTGCAACAAAGAAGCAACTTCCAAAGCCTTCACGTTTCCCACCGGAAGCAAGACTTCACACTCTGCACCCGACGCCCCCGGCTCGACCTGCAGAAAACCAACACCTCAGGGAGGACTCCCCAGCGACTGCAAGCCCGTGAGTAACCAGAGATGACCCCCCCCTGAACCCCCACAGCGAGGCCTACAGAGAGAATCCAGAGGCTCCCCCTGACCGCGACTGCCTGTAACAAGGGACCCGATGCCTGGAACCAACACTGCACCCGCAGCCCCCAGGACCTGAAGGAACCGAACTTCAGTGGAAGAGTGACCCCCAGGCTACCCTCTGCTTAGCCCAGGTGGTGTCTGTCCCGAGAAGCACCCCCTGTGCCTGCCTGCAACGCTAGAGTGACCCCCAGGTCTCTCCATTGTTTTCAACCTAAAACCCAACGCCTGCTTTGCTCACTGCACCCGTCTGCCCCAGTGCCGCTGAGGGTGTGCTTTGTGTGCCTTCTCGTGTCCCCCCCGGTGCTCTACAAAACCCCCCTGGTCTGCCCCCGAGGACGCAAGTACTTACCTGCTGGCAGACTGGAACCGGAGCACCCCTGTTCCCCATAGGCGCCTATGTGTTTTGGGCACCTCTTTGACCTCTGTACCTGACCAGCCCTGAGCTGCTGGTGTGGTAACTTTGGGGTTGCCTTGAACCCCCAACGGTGGGCTGCCTATGCCCCAAACCTGAGATTTGTAAGTGTTTTACTTACCTTCAAAACTAACCTTTACTTACCTCCCCTAGGAACTGTTGATTTTTGCAGTGTCCACTTTGAAAATAGCTTATTGCCATTTTTACAAAGACTGTACATGATATTGTTTTCATTCAAAGTTCCTAAAGTATGTAAGTGAAGTACCTTACATTTAAAGTTTTTCAATATAAGAACGTATTGGCCTGGAGTAAGTCTTTGAGTGTCTGTTCCTCATTTATTGCCTGTGTGTGTACAACAAATGCTTAACACTACCCTCTGATAAGCCTACTGCTCGACCACACTACCACAAAATAGAGCATTAGAATTATCTACTGGTGCCACTATCTTACCTCTAAGGGGAACCCTTGGACTCTGTGCACGCTATTTCTTACTTTGAAATAGTATATACAGAACCAACTTCCTACACCCTATGAACACCACGCAAAGACTGCCTCTGTGGGACCACGGAAAACTGTGTTTTCCAGTTTTTACCCACTTGCTGTTCATGTTATTGAGCCTGAGATGCAAAGTACAGATGATCTCCTGACTTTACATTCACTCTTTACAAAGGTGACAAATTAGTCCTTTGAATCTGTGGAAGCTAACAGTGCCCACAGTGAGTATGCTTTTTTGTTCTGTGCTGCTTTCGTGTAATGCCCAGCCCACCCCCACCATTTGCAGGATTGCAGGGGAAACATGCCAGGCAGGTCCCTGATTCTCACATCTGATTGTTGCACTGCTCACGACCTAGAATACAGATTGGGCTGGAGAAAGGGTGCAGACGGGCACGATCACCAGTGCTCTCACTGGTGTGTGCTCAGTTGTGGGCAGAAAAACTCTGCATTGCATGGGAATCCCACATTTCTTCAGGAGCTAGTGAGTACAGGACTGCTTCCCCCAAAACCTCAGGAGGGTGAGAGCGTGGGCTAAGGTATTCTGTTAACCCGGGAAACCGGCAATTGTAATAAAGCACAGCACTTATGAGTCCATCTGTATCCTACACCAAGCAACACCCCTTCGAGTTACAATTTTAGCAGGAGTTAGGGTTTGTTGCAAGATAGCTGTGTGTTGTACCTTAATCTGAATATGAAAATCATGAAATTGATGATTCTTCTTAAAGTGTCTTTAACAAATAAAAGCAAATAAACTGACCTTTGTCTGGAACAGCAAAAGATATCGAAAGAATTATATAAACATAACTTTTTATCTGTGCTTTTCCATTTTGACTTCATTTTCCAGCTAGTTGTGAAACAGCTTTATTGTTTACATTAAAATGATTTAGTGGAGTCAATCCATTATCATGATTTAGTATAAAAATCTAGGTTATACAACACATCTGGTCAGTTCCAGAGGGAAGCCATGAAACATCTTACCAGAAAGGTCAACAAGTCTATCTGTCAGAAAACTACACAAAATAAGGTCAACGTTGTTTTTACAAGATAGCATGTTACACCGGGTTCTGAATACATACATTTATAAACACTTCACACCAAAAACTAGAACTTGTGAATAGTTGGCCAAGTTCAGAGGTAGAATTGAGATATGGTTGACTTTCCTCTAGCCTGCCTGCCTTAGAAAGAGAAAACCTTGGAAGAATACTCAACCACATGCTGCTTATGTCAAGATTAACTCCCACCATGCAAACATTCAGAGGCAGTCACACATTAAACAAGACTCAAAAAGGCTAGTGCGGGTGGGCATAGTCAACAACCACCAAGATAACCTCTGAAATGTAGACTGGTCGGCTTCGCTTCTGAAATGCCTACAGAGGTGAGATAAAGTCCCAGCCTTACTGCATTATACTCTGAAAATAAAGCATGCAATATTTGTGATTAATACACCTGACTTGTAATAAAATGAAAATGTCACTTACCCAGTGTACATCTGTTCGTGGCATCAGTCGCAGTAGATTCGCATGTTCTGCAATAGCTCGCCATCTGGTGTTGGGCCGGAGTGTTACAAGTTGTTTTTCTTCGAAGAAGTCTTTCGAGTCACGGGACCGAGTGACTCCTCCTTTTGTCTCCATTGCGCATGGGCGTCGACTCCATCTTCGATTGTTTTTCCCCGCAGAGGGTGAGGTAGGAGTTGAATTGTAGTAATAGTGCCCATGCAATGGAGTGACTAAGTATGCACTTATTTAAGGTTGAGATGATACATATATAAATAATTGAAGGTAACTTCCAAACTGCTACAGGCTCCCGGGGAGGCGGGTGGGCACATGCGAATCTACTGCGACTGATGCCACGAACAGATGTACACTGGGTAAGTGACATTTTCAGTTCGATGGCATCTGTCGCTGTAGATACGCATGTTCTGCAATAGACTAGTAAGCAGTTATTTCCCCAAAAGCGGTGGATCAGCCTGTAGGAGTGGAAGTAGTCTGAAATAATGTCCTTAATACAGCTTGACCTACTGTGGCTTGTTGTGCGGATAACACGTCTACACAGTAGTGCTTGGTGAATGTGTGAGGCGTAGACCATGTGGCTGCCTTACATATTTCTTGCATTGGGATGTTTCCTAGAAAGGCCATGGTAGCACCTTTCTTTCTGGTTGAGTGTGCCCTTGGTGTAATGGGCAGCTGTCGTTTAGCTTTAAGGTAGCAGATTTGGATGCATTTAACTATCCATCTGGCTATACCTTGTTTTGAAATTGGGTTTCCTGCATGAGGTTTTTGAAATGCAATAAAGAGTTGTTTAGTCTTTCTGATGTTCTTTGTTCTGTCAATGTAATACATTAATGCTCTTTTGACATCTAATGTATGTAGTGCCCTTTCAGCTACGGTATCTGGCTGTGGAAAGAACACCGGAAGTTCCACTGTTTGATTTAGATGGAACGGTGAAATAACCTTTGGCAAAAATTTAGGATTGGTCCTTAGGACGACTTTATTTTTGTGTAGTTGTATAAAAGGTTCCTGTATAGTAAACGCCTGAATCTCGCTTACTCTTCTCAGGGAAGTAATGGCGATGAAAAATGCCACCTTCCAGGTTAGGAACTGTATGTCGCAGGAGTGCATGGGTTCAAAAGGTGGACCCATAAGTCTAGTTAGGACAACATTTAGGTTCCATGAAGGAACAGGTAGTGTTCTTGGTGGTATAATTCTCCTAAGGCCCTCCATGAATGCTTTAATGACTGGTATTTTATATAGGGAAGTTGAATAGGTAGTCTGCAGGTATGCAGATATTGCTGCAAGGTGAATCTTAATGGAAGAGAAAGCTAGGTTAGATTTTTGTAAGTGAAGCAAGTAACCCACTACATGTTCTGGAGTTGTGTGTAATGGTTGTATTTGATTAATATGGCAGTAGCAAACAAACCTCTTCCATTTACTTGCATAGCAGTGCCTGGTGGATGGCCTTCTTGCTTGTTTTATGACTTCCATACATTCTTGGGTAAGTTGTAAGTGCCCGAATTCTAGGAGTTCAGGAGCCAGATTGCTAGATTCAGCGATGCTGGATCTGGGTGTCTGATCTTTTGGTTGTGCTGTGTCAACAGATCTGGCCTGTTGGGCAATTTGATGCAGGGTACCACTGATAGGTCTAGCAGCGTTGTGTACCAGGGTTGCCTTGCCCAAGTTGGTGCTATCAATATGAGTTTGAGTTTGCTTTGACTGAGTTTGTTTACCAGGTAAGGAAGGAGAGGGAGAGGAGGAAAAGCGTAAGCAAATATCCCTGACCAGTTCATCCATAGGGCATTGCCTTGGGATTGTTTGTGTGGGTATCTGGATGCGAAGTTTTGGCATTTTGCGTTCTCCCTTGTCGCAAACAAGTCTATCTGAGGTGTTCCCCAGAGTTTGAAATAAGTGTTCAGTATTTGGGGGTGAATTTCCCATTCGTGGACCTGTTGGTGATCTCGAGAGAGATTGTCTGCGAGTTGATTTTGTATCCCTGGTATAAACTGTGCAATTAGGCGAATTTGGTTGTGAATTGCCCAATGCCAAATTTTTTGTGCTAACAGGCTTAACTGCGTGGAGTGCGTCCCTCCCTGCTTGTTTAGATAATACATTGTTGTCATGTTGTCTGTTTTGACGAGAATGTATTTGTGAACTATTATTGGTTGGAAAGCTTTTAGTGCTTGAAAAACTGCAAGAAGTTCTAGGTGATTGATATGCAGTTTTGTTTGATGTACGTTCCATTGTCCTTGTATGCTGTGTTGATCGAGGTGTGCTCCCCACCCTGTCATGGAAGCATCTGTTGTTATTACGTATTGTGGCACTGGGTCTTGGAAAGGCCGCCCCTTGTTTAAATTTATGTTGTTCCACCACAGAAGCGAGAGGTAAGTTTGGCGGTCTATTAACACCAGATCTAGAAGGTGACCCTGTGCTTGAGACCACTGTGATGCTAGGCATTGTTGTAAGGGCCTCATGTGCAGTCTTGCGTTTGGGACAATGGCTATGCATGATGACATCATGCCTAGGAGTTGTAATACCATCTTTGCTTGTATTTTTTGTGTTGGATACATGCGTTGTATGATGGTGTTGAAATTTTGAATTCTTTGTGGACTTGGAGTGGCTACTCCTTTTGATGTGTCTATTATGGCTCCCAGGTATTGTTGTACCTTGCGTGGCAGAATTTTTGATTTTGTGAAATTGACGGTGAACCCTAGTTTGAAGAGGGTTTGTATGATATGATTTGTGTGATTTGAGCACTCTATTAACGAATGGGCCTTGATTAGCCAGTCGTCTAGATATGGGAACACATGTATTTGCTGCCTTCTGATGTGTGCAGCGACTACCGCTAGACATTTGGTAAAGACTCTTGGTGCGGTTGTTAATCCGAAAGGCAGTACCTTGAATTGGTAATGTATTCCTTTGAATACAAACCTTAGGTATTTCCTGTGCGATGGGTGTATTGGTATATGGAAATAAGCATCCTTGAGGTCTAAAGTTGCCATGTAGTCGTGCAGCTTTAGCAATGGCAATACTTCTTGTAGTGTGACCATGTGGAAGTGGTCTGATTTGATGAAAGTGTTGACTACTCTGAGGTCTAGGATTGGTCTCAGTGTTTTGTCCTTCTTTGGTATCAGAAAGTACAGTGAGTAAACTCCTGTGTTTATTTGTGTGTTTGGCACTAATTCGATTGCATTCTTTTGCAATAGTGCCTGCACTTCTATCTCTAGGAGATTGGAATGGTGTGTTGTTAAATTTTGTGCTTTTGGTGGTATGTTTGGAGGGAACTGTAGAAATTCTATGCAGTAACCATGTTGGATAATTGCTAGAACCCAAGTGTCTGTAGTGATTTTCTCCCATGCTGTGTAATAATGACCTATTCGTCCCCCCACTGGTGTTGTGTGGAGGGGGTGAGTGACATGTGAGTCACTGTTTAGTAGTAGGGGTTTTGGGGCTTTGGAATCTTCCTCTATTTCTAGGGAATTGCCCTCCTCTATATTGTCCCCGAAAACCTCCTCTATACTGTCCTTGGTAACTGGACGGTGTGGCTTGTGAGGTGCTGGCTTGTGTGCTTTGACCCCGAAACCCCCCTCGAAAGGGCGTTTTACGGAATGAGCTGTAATTCCCTCTGCTCTGCGGGGAGTAGAGTGCGCCCATGGCTTTGGCAGTGTCCGTATCTTTTTTGAGTTTCTCAATCGCTGTGTCCACTTCTGGACCGAACAGTTCTTTTTCATTAAAAGGCATATTGCGAACTGCTTGTTGAATCTCTGGTTTAAATCCAGACGTTCGGAGCCATGCATGCCTTCTGATAGTTACAGATGTATTAATTGTCCGTGCAGCTGTATCTGCAGCGTCCATGGAGGAGCGGATCTGGTTGTTGGAGATGGCCTGTCCCTCCTCAACCACTTGTTTTGCCCTATTTTGGAAGTCTTTGGGCAGATGTTCAATGAGATGTTGCATCTCGTCCCAGTGGGCTCTGTCATAGCGCGCAAGTAGTGCCTGGGAGTTCGCGATGCGCCACTGGTTTGCAGCTTGTGCTGCGACTCGTTTACCAGCTGCATCAAACTTGCGGCTTTCTTTATCTGGGGGTGGTGCATCTCCAGATGTGTGAGAGTTGGCCCTTTTCCTAGCTGCTCCTACAACAACAGAGTCTGGTGGCAGCTGTGTTGTGATGAAAGCCGGGTCCGTAGGAGGCGGCTTATACTTTTTTTCCACCCTTGGTGTGATTGCCCTACTTTTGACCGGGTCCTTAAATATGTCTTTTGCGTGCCGGAGCATACCAGGGAGCATAGGCAGGCTTTGGTAGGAGCTGTGGGTGGAGGAGAGTGTGTTGAACAAGAAATCATCCTCGACCTGTTCTGAGTGGAGGCTTACGTTGTGAAATTGTGCTGCTCTAGCCACCACCTGAGAGTACGCGGTGCTGTCTTCTGGTGGAGATGGTTTTGTAGGGTATGCCTCTGGGCTGTTATCTGACACTGGGGCGTCGTATAGGTCCCATGCGTCCTGGTCTTGGTCACCCTGGCTCATGGTGGTGTGAGCTGGGGAGTGTGATGGCGTTTGTGCTGGTGAAACGTTAATCACGGGCGGAGGAGAGGGTGGTGGTGTAACTCTTTTCACCACTTTTGGTTGTGGTGCTTGTTCCGTCTGGAACTCCAACCTTCTCTTTCTCCTAATGGGGGGAAGGGTGCTTATTTTTCCTGTCCCCTGCTGAATGAAGATACGCTTTTGCGTATGGTCCGCATCAGTTGCTTGTAGCTCTTCCTCAAACCTATGCTTCTGCATTTGGGAGGTTAGCGAGTGCTCTTCTGTATAAGAGCCTGAAGCTGGGTCGCTTGCAGTTTGTTTCGGCATGGAAACTTTGTCTGCGTGTTTTTTCGGCTCCGAGGTGACTTTTTTTCTTTTCGGGGCCGAAACCTCTCGGCGTCGATCTGTTTCGGTGCCGCTGTCTCGGCGTCGAGCCGTGTCCACACCGGCATCTCGGTGTCGAGGCTTGTCTCCAGCACTTTCTCGGTCCCGAGAAGGCTGCGTGCCGGTGTCTCGACCGGAGTCGGACGATCTCGGCACCGTTTGGGCCTTTTTCGGTGCCGACGGTCGGTCACCGATTTTATGGGTTGAGCCATGGCCTGGTGGCAGTGGCGTCCCCTGGGCCTTGTAAATGTTTCTTTGTGTGGTTTTCGACGTCTTACTCACGGTTTGTGTATCGTCGAATCCTTCGGAGTCTGAGTCTTGGATCGAGAAGGTACCTTCCTCTTCCTGTTCCTCGAACTCCCGTCGGGCTGTCGGTGCGGACGCCATTTGAAGTCTTCTGGCTCGACGGTCTCGGAGTGTTTTTCGGGACCGGAACGCACGACAGGCCTCGCAGGTGTCTTCGCTGTGCTCAGGTGACAGGCACAGGTTGCAGACCAAGTGTTGGTCTGTGTAGGGGTATTTATTGTGGCATTTGGGGCAGAAACGGAAAGGGGTCCGTTCCATCGGCGTTCCTCAGCACGCGGTCGGGCCGACCAGGCCCCGACGGAGGATCGAAAAACTACCCCGAAGGGCACCGGAGCTCTTCGATCTTCGATGCGGTGTTGAATGTAAGTACGCCGATCCCGAACGCAACAATACCGACGAAAATCTTCCGAAATTAACTATTTTTTCTGTTCCGAAACTCGGAGCGACAGGAACACGTCCGAACCCGATGGCGGAAAAAAAACAATCGAAGATGGAGTCGACGCCCATGCGCAATGGAGACAAAAGGAGGAGTCACTCGGTCCCGTGACTCGAAAGACTTCTTCGAAGAAAAACAACTTGTAACACTCCGGCCCAACACCAGATGGCGAGCTATTGCAGAACATGCGTATCTACAGCGACAGATGCCATCGAACATATTAATCGCCTAAATAGAAACATTACTCCTACTTAAAAAAAGACAAGATTAGCTAGAGACAGAACGGGTATAGTAGTTTCACCAATTTATACAACACATGGATTTCTTAGACACTTGTCTACTTCTGAAGTCCTGAATTAAATTAGAAAATACGTCCCATTTGATGCTGCTTATTTTTAATACCACTGATGAATATTTATAGACTTGCATAGCACTGAAGTGGTCCTCGGGGTGCTTAAAGAAGCAATTATTATTTAGGAGGTAAACAGTGGCACCAACAGAGATGGTAAGTGAAGACAGAAGAGCAAGGCACATAGGAAAGTGAAAAAGCAGAGGGTTTGTTTTATTTCAATGAAGGGTCAGCCTGCTGGTGTCTCGTGTGTGTCTCCATATGTTTAACAAGAGTCTCTTTTTGGCCGAAACATTTCATGCATGTTGTGCACTGATATGGTCTTTCTCCCGTATGGGTTCTATAATGTCTACGAAGACTGTCCCTCCACGTGAAGGTTCGGTTACATTTGACACACTGAAAAGGTTTCTCTCCAGAATGCGTTCTCTCATGTCCCAAAAGACGATGCCTTTGAGAAAAGCTTTTATCACAGACAGAGCAGTGATATGGTTTCTCACCAGAATGTGTCCTTTCGTGAGAAATAAGATGTCCCTTCGACCTGAAGCATTTCTTACATTCTTTACACTCATAATTACACTTAGGAGATGCATTATGTCCAGAGGTTTTTTCAGCGTTAGGCATATTGTCTCCAAAATATATTATTTGTTTGCAGATTCCTTCGTAGTAACTAGAATGCGTTTTGTTCACAAAGTCACTGTCAGATTTACTAGCTTTCACGTCTCCTAAGTTCCTACTACTTGCAGACCACTTGCCAATCCTGGAGTCGGAAGCTGCCTCGGAGATTAGGACCACTTTCACATTTTCTGATGAATCTTTACGTGGGAGGCTTGTTCCATCATACGTTACAGATTCTTCATTCACGAATGTTCTAGCGTCCTCACCTGTTGCATTAAAATGGGAGTCAAGTCATTAGGTTTTAAATGTGATACAAAGCCCAATATTATCATGTTGTGAGAATAATCTAAGCAATGGTAATTCAGAAGCAAGCTCAATACCATAGTCTATCATTTGATAATAAATATAATTTCCAACAATATTGTAAACAAGCTGCCAGTGAATTCAATAACATTAAATACAGTTATGAAATGCTTGAGGTATTCCCTCTGTTTTCTCATCTCTGTTTAATTAACCAAATGTTCATGGACTCTTGAGAATCCTACTTACTGAGATGGCAGACCAAGCAATGCTGCTTAACTGACTGTTTTCTATTTTCTTTCTCCTCTGTAGGAAGTTGGCTCTGTATGCACTATTTCAAAGTAAGGAATAGTATGCATAGAGTCCAAGGGTTCCCCTTAGAGGTAAGATAGTGGAAAAAATAGATAATTCTAATGCTCTATTTTGTGGTAGTGTGGTCGAGCAGTAGGCTTATCAGAGGAGTAGTGTTAAGCATTTGTTGTACATACACAGGCAATAAATGAGGAACACACACTCAGAGACAATTCCAGGCCAATAGGTTTTTGTATAGAAAAATATATTTTCTTAGTTTATTTTAAGAACCACAGGTTCAAGATTTACAAGTAATACTTCAAATGAAAGGTATTTCAGGTAGGAACTTTATGAACTTTGAATTAGCAAAATAGCATATACAGTTTTCACATAAATGACATATAGCTATTTTAAAACTAGACAGTGCAATTTTCAACAGTTCCTGGGGGAGGTAAGTGTTTGTTAGTTTTTGCAGGTAAGTAAACCACCTACGGGGTTCAGGTTTGGGTCCAAGGTAGCCCACCATTGGGGGTTCAGAGCAACCCCAAAGTTACCACACCAGCAGCTCAGGGCCGGTCAGGTGCAGAGGTCAGAGTGGTGCCCAAAACGCATAGGCTTCAATGAAGAAGGGGGTGCCCCGGTTCCAGTCTGCCAGCATGTAAGTACCCGCGTCTTTGGGGGGCAGACCGGGGGGGGTTTTGTAGGGCACTGGGGGGGAAGGGGACAAGTCAGCACAGAAAGTACACCCTCAGCGGCACGGGGGCGGCCGGGTGCAGTGTGCAAACAAGCGTCTGGTTCGCAATAGGATTCAATGGGAGACCAAGGGGTCTCTTCAGTGATGCAGGCAGGCAAGGGGGTGGGGGGCTCCTCGGGGTAGCCACCACCTGGGCAAGGAAGAGGGCCACCTGGGGGTCGCTCCTGCACTGGAGGTCGGATCCTTCAGGTCCTGGGGGGCTGCGGGTGCAGAGTCTTTACCAGGCGTCGGGTCTTTGAAGCAGGCAGTCGCGGTCAGGGGGAGCCTCGGGATTCCCTCTGCAGGTGTCGCTGTGGGGGCTCAGGGGGGTCAACTCTGGCTACTTGCGGTCTCGTAGTCGCTGGGGAGTCCTCCCTGTGGTGTTTGTTCTCCACAAGTCGAGCCGGGGGTGTTGGGTGCAGAGTGCAAAGTCGCACGCTTCCGGCGGGAAACGTGTGTTGTTTCAAAGTTGCTTCTTTGTTGCAAAGTTGCAGTCTTTGGGGAACAGAGCCGCTGTCCTCGGGAGTTCTTGGTCCTTCTAGATGCAGGGTAGTCCTCTGAGGCTTCAGAGATTGCTGGACCCTGGGAACGCGTCGCTGGAGAAGTGTCTTTAGAAGTGGGGAGACAGGCCGGTAGAGCTGGGGCCAAAGCAGTTGGTGTCTCCGTCTTCTCTACAGGTTTTTCAGTTCAGTAGTCCTCTTCTTCTTAGGTTGCAGGAATCTCTCTTGCTGGGTTCTGGGAGCCCCTAAAAACAGAATTTAGGGGTGTGTTTAGGTCTGGGAGGGCAGTAGCCAATGGCTACTGTCCTTGAGGGTGGTTACACCCTCTTTGTGCCTCCTCCCTGAGGGGAGGGGGGGCACATTCCTATCCCTATTGGGGGAATCCTCCATCTGCAAGATGGAGGATTTCTAAAAGTCAGAGTCACCTCAGCTCAGGACACCTTAGGGGCTGCCCTGACTAGCAAGTGACTCCTTGTTTTTCTCATGATCTCCTCCGGCCTTGCCGCCAAATGTTGGGCCGTGGCTGGAGGGGGCTTGCAACTCCACTAGCTGGAGTGCCCTGGGGTGCTGTTACAAAGGGGGTGAGCCTTTGAGGCTCACCGCCAGGTGTTACAGTTCCTGCAGGGGGAGGTGAGAAGCACCTCCACCCAGTACAGGCTTTGTTACTAGCCACAGAGTGACAAAGGCACTCCCCCATGTGGCCAACAACATGTCTGGTGTGTGGCAGGCTGCTAAAACCAGTCAGCCTACACGGGTAGTCGGTTAAGGTTTCAGGGGGCACCTCTAAGGTGCCCTCTGGGGTGTATGTTACAATAAAATGTACACTGGCATCAGTGTGCATTCATTGTGCTGAGAAGTTTGATACCAAACTTCACAGTTTTCAGTGTAGCCATTATGGTGCTGTGGAGTTCGTGCATGACAGACTCCCAGACCATATACTCTTATGGCTGCCCTGCACTTACAATGTCTAAGGTCTTGCTTAGACACTGTAGGGGCACAGTGCTCATGCACTTATGCCCTCACCTATGGTATAGTGCACCCTGCCTTAGGGCTGTAAGGCCTGCTAGAGGGCTGACTTATCTATACCTATAGGCAGTGTGAGGTTGGCATGGCACCCTGAGGGGAGGGCCATGTCGACTTAGTCTTTTTATCCCCAATAGCACACACAAGCTGGCAAGTGCTGAGTGAGGGGCCCCAGGGTGGCATAAGACATGCTGCAGCCCTTGGAGACCTTCCCTGGCATCAGGGCCCTTGGTACCAGGGGTACCAGTTACTAGGGACTTACCTGGATGCCAGGGTGTGCCAATTGTGGAAACAAAGGTACAGGTCAGGGAAAGAACACTGGTGCTGGGGCCTGATTAGCAGGCCTCAGCACACTTTCAAATCATAACTTGGCATCAGCAAAGGCAAAAAGTCAGGAGGTAACCATGCCAAGGAGGCATTTCCTTACATCCTCTCACTCCGGTTTCTCTTTCTCCTCGCACTCCTCTCTCTCACTCTTGAGCTCCCCCTCTCCCTCACCGCTGCTCCCCCACCTCTCTTTTCTCTCTCTCATGCTGCATTCCCACCGCTGCTGGCCCTGCCCCCTTTTTTTGCATCGTTTTCTGTCTCTGCTCCCGCCTCCCAGCTGTCCTCTCCTCCCTCCTTAACGGCGGCCGCTGCGCAGCGGGCATGCCCAAGGCAAGCCTGTCTGCGGCCATCCATGCCTGGAACGCGCCTAGCGCCAGAACCCCTGGGTTCTGGCTCCCCACACCGCCGTGACACAAGATGCCGCTACGGCGCCATCACCCTCCACGCGCACAACACCGTCCACTCATCCACCTGCCATCAGGCCTCCTCGCACCTCACGCGCGGACCCTTCTCCTGTCGGAACTGCACCTGCAACCCACCCACCCACGAGGCAGGACGCAACCATCTCAGATGCATCCTACTCAACACCCGCTCAGTCCACAAACACGCCATCGAACTCTGGAACCTACGCAACTCAGCCTCCCCTGATGTCGCCTTCCTAACCGAACCTGGATGAACCCCTCCTCAGCGCCCGACATCGCCACAGCCAACCTGGATCCGTAGGGACAGCACCAACAGCCCAGGCGGAGGTGTCACCCTCGTCCACAGGAATACCCTAAGAATCACACCTGCACTTCCAGATCCACACAAATTTAAACACCATCCTCAGAGGGACCCTCGTTTACAGACCCTCCTGACCCCTACAGCAGTTCAGCGACTCCATCTCCGACGTCATCAGCACGCACGTCCTCGCATCCACAGACTACATACTCTTCTGGGACCTGAACTTCCACCTCGAGAACACCAACTACAACAACCCCACCACCCTGCTCGTCTACCTCGCCAACCTCGGCCTCAAGCAGCTCGTCACGACACTCACCCACTCCGCAGGACACACGATCTACCCCATCTTCTCTGCCAGCAAACACGTCTCCTTCAGCCACACCACCGAACTCCACTGGACCAACCACCACTGCATCAACTTCACCTTCGAGAAACCCAACAACGCACCAACAACTGCAGCAAATTCCCCACCACAGATGGAACAAGGTCACAGAAGACCAGCTGATCACCACCCTCTCGCAGAACCCACCAATTGACATCACAGACACAGCCACCACACCCTCAGGCAATGGATCGACGACTGTGCCAACACTCTCGCCCCGATCAAGAAACCTTCAAATAGACGCACCAACAGAAAGGCCTTCTCATTCACCGCCGACCTCCAAGAATCCAAGTAAACATGCCGAAGACTCGAGAAAAAGTGGCGCCAGGAACAGACACCGGAAAACCACACAGCCTTCAAGAACGCCATCCGCAGACACCACCAACTCATCCGAACCGCCAAAAGAACCACCTTCAAAGAACATATCGACAACAACACACACAGCTATAAGGAGCTCTTCAACATTGTGAAGGAACTCTCCAACCCCGGTTCCAACGTCGACATCCCACCATCGCAAGATCTCTGCGACTCCCTAGCCATCTTCTTCTATTGCACGATCCCAGCCATCCATGACAGCTTCAATTCCCAGACCCTCCCCCGTCAACTACCAACACCACAGACTCACCACCCCACAGCCACACCAACCTCTTGCTCTCCTGGACCCACATCAACAACAACGACACCATCAAAATCATGACCACCATCCACTCCGGCTCACCATCCGACCCCTGTCCTCACCACATCTTCAACAAGGCGAGCTCCGTCATCCCAACTTTGGAAGGTCATCAACAGTTCCTTCGAGACCGCAACCTTCCTGGAGAGCTGGAAACACGCGGAGATCAAAACCCTCCTCAAGAAGCCCAAGGCGGACCTAAAGAACTTCTTGCCCATCTCCCTGCGCCCCTTCCCGGCAAAAGTCATAGAGAAATTTGTCAACAAACAACTGACCTGCTTCCTCGAGGAGAACAACACTCTGGACTCGTCCTACTCCGGATTCCGCAGCAACCACTGCACCGAAGCCACCATCATCAGGATCCTACTTGACAACGGTGAAACCGCGGCCCTCATCCTCCAGGACCTCTCGGCTGCCTTCGACACTGGCTGCCACCACACCCTATTCAGACACCTCAACGACGCAGGGATCTGCAACAGAGCCCTGGACTTGATCACCTCCTTCCTCACCGGCATAACCTAGAGAGTCCGCCTCCCTCCATTCCGCTCTGAAGCCACCAAGATAATCTGCGGCGTACCCAGGGGTCGTCCCTCAGCCCGACCCTCTTTAACGTTTACAAGGCTCCACTCACAAACATTGTCCGATCACACAACCTCAACATCGTCTCATACACCGATGACACCCAGCTGATCCTCTCCCTCACCAAGGACCCCCCACTGCCAAAACCAACCTCCACGAGGGAGTGAAGGCCATCGTCGAATGGATGAAGAACAGCTGCCTGAAACTGAATTCTGACAAAACTGAGGTCCTCATCCTAAGCTCCACCCCCTACGCCTGGGACGACTCCTGTCTGGCCTGCCACACTGGGATGTGCACCGACACGAATCGACCACGCACACAACCTGGGGTACATTGTGGACTCATCGCTATCAATGACCCAGCAAGTCATCGCCGCCTCTTCCTCCTGCTTCAACACCCTCTGCATGCTTCGGAAGATCTACAAATGGATCCCCACTGGAAACAGGACGGTCACCTAAGCCCTTGTAAGCAGCAGACTGGACTACGGCAACGCCCTCTATGCAGGAACCACGGCCAAGCTCCAGGAAAGACTGCAACGCATACTGAATGCCTCTGCACGCCTTATTCTGGACATCCCCCGCCACAGCCACATCACAGCCCACCTGAGAGACCTGCACTGGCTCTCAGTCACGTTCAAGCTCCTCACCCATGCTCACAAAGCGCTGCACAACACCAGACCAGAATACCTCAGATGACTCCTTCTACACCCCGACCCGGCAGCTTTGCTCCGCTGACCTTGCCCTCTCTACCATTCCAGGCAATCCACAGAACGACTGCCGGTGGCAGATCGTTCTCCCACCTTGTCGCCAAGACATGGAACACTCTTCCTATCCATCTGGAACAGACACAGGACATGATAACCTTCAAGGGACACCCCAAGACCTGGCTGTTTGAGCAGTAGCAGCCCACCCACCCCCCATAGCGTTGAGACACTCATGGGTGAGTAGTGCGCTTTACAAATGCTATGATTGGTTGTGAGTGGGCTGGGCTGGTAAGTTTAGTCTTGGAATGGTTCCAGACATTTCTGTACTATTGATTCAATGAATATGTACGTGCTCAAACTTCTCCGTTACTTCCAGGTTCCACAACTCTCTGCATTGTCACTGATCCCTTTGGTGGGCATGTGAAGGGATGTTAACTGGCAAGGTAACAGACCTATCACAACCACACATGCCACAGGTGCAAATCTACGCCACTAATATTCGAGCCCTCCTGTGGCTGGGCAATGGCTTAGCCAACTATGGCAGTATAGAACAATGTCTCAAACAGCATTTGCTTTGGACAGAGGTGAACTGCTTTTGGTGATGAGCTTTCTTTTCCTGAATGGATTACAAGCACAAGTTCTTACCCTAGCACTCCCAGTTACCTCACCTAATGCACCATGTGAGGCTCACACTCAAAGTACAAACACAAGTAAAAATGTGTGATTCAGATACTGGCTTTGTTTGAGGGTTGTTTAGAGGACTTCATGTTAAACAAACACGTTTTTTAATCTCCACACTAAAACCCACCAGAAACCTCAAACACAACCTTTCATGTAAGGCACAGTCTAGAGAACAACTTCAAGATCGCACTAATATAACTAAAAATGCACTGCCTTCTATTAGGGCCTTATGACTACTTTTTAGGCAAGTCTTATGATCATATCTCATGTCAATGGCACAGCACACTAAAAAGGTACAGTTAAAAGGCTAACCTGAAAGAGAGCAAAATGTGGTCTAAAAAAAAAAACTACAGAACCAAAAAAAAAGGAATTAGACATTTCAAATAAAAAATCTGTGTGTCCAATGTCAATCCTCCCAGCTGAGAGTGAATAATTCAGAAGAAACTCATTTTGTGTGCCAGAATATGAGATACAAGTCTAGGGTTAGAATGGGTTAAATATATGGACAGTACTACATGAAGTGAACAGACCATTTCAGAAGGGATACTCGTTCAATTAGTCATTGAAATAGTTCTCACTGGGACTGTGCTGTTCTGAAAAAGCTGCCACCTGCATTCAGGCAGAGTCATCCTCTGGTTTAGGTCGTACCCATATCCAGAGGTTATACTCCAACCCTTGTGGAGAGCAGCAGTGGCATTTTATAGCTCATGGAAAAAGATAACTAAAGTTTCAATGTACCCTTCTTCTAATTAAACATTAGGCTCCATCATTCTGATTTACTGTGAAACCACACTCCCAATAAAAGGCAGGAACACACAAGCCTTCCTCGCATCATGTGTTAGTAAGGACAGAAGGGGATAACGCTAAAGCCAAATAGAGATAATGATCCATTACAGCCCCCAACAGGTAGAAATTAAATTGGCTCAGCATTTAAAGACTGTGATGCATTTTATAAATGATGCAAGGATATGGGTGGCAAATGATTCTGACTACTTGATCCACTAAATGTACCATATCAATACGCTGAAACTCTTTCTGACAAAGCAGTTTAATTAACCAGAACTGTGCTTCATAACCTTCTGACTTCTCTGGACCCCACACTCAATAAATACTGTAAGTGTGCTACCACCGCCCACGCAATGTCTACAATTTGCTCTCAAAACAATACACAAAAAATACAGAAACAAATACACAAATCATGAACTTTTTATTTTATTCATAAACAAAAAATAGGCAGGAATTTGAATTTTATGTGGAAAGTTGAAACTTTTTAAAATGCAATTTTATCTCTAAAAGACAAAGCAATGTTCTAGGCTCCAATATATTGCTTTGTCTTTGCTCCTAGCGTGTGTTCTCTTTTAGTTGGCTCATACCAATGCTTCATACATACTAGGTTCAGTTTACGATACCTGCGCTGCTCTCACAAGGAAGAGAAGGTTATGACTTCATTTTTAACCTCCGATTTCAAATTCCTTCAGATTGAAAGCGTTTAGATAAATTCTGCTTTTTTTATCCCCATATACTTTACTAATCTGCTAATATTATCTAACTTTCAAAACAGCCTCCCTCCATCCCCATGTAGGCCTATGGTACCCCAGGTTAATAACCCAGAAAAAGAATGTGCGACTTCAGTCGAAGAAATGTGCTTATGGTGGCTTCATGAACCTAATTCAAAGTAATGCACATGCAGGAGACTTCGGCCCCAGTGAACACCACCTCCCCGAAGGAGAACTGGTCCAGAGACCATGCGGGTAAAGCTAAAATGGCAGGATATAAATTCAGATTACACTGGACAGCATTAATATGGAATGAGAGTGGTAGATGAGTCAACAGCTGAATTTAATAGGTATCAAACTGGGTCTACATGTTAGATTAGAGGGCTAGGTTCTAACCTCTGATGTTTACCTTCTAAAACTGGATATATGAAGTTATTATAATGTGGAAGGAACAGCGTTGGTCAAGGTGTATAACCTACGACACCATCTCAACCAACAAAGATTCCAACAAAGCAAGGTTCTCCTCAAAAGAATCAACTACTGAGTGCATCACAGCTCAGCTGTTCTTTCAGACCACTTGACAGATAAATCCTCATAAATCAAGTTATAAATGAATTATGCACAAACAAGCTGGGTAAAGTCGGAAAGCATATCCTCACTTCAATCAACACCCACTCTTTCAATGGCCTAGCCTACTTTCTCCATCTCTGAAAGATGAAGTCATCCAAACAACCCTTATAAAAAAAGAAGAAAAAAAAAGGTGATTGGCAATGCTCCAACTTTGCTTCTCAACATTAATCCTTCTATTTTCCACATTTCACTCCACTCAGAGCTGGACCAATCCTTCCCTTACAAAAGGAGCCCAACCTGGAGCAGAGGACCTCGCTAATTTATGCCCAGTCACCGTTCCCTTCCACAAGAAAATAAAAATAAAAATGCAGCCACCCATCTAGACAAAAAAATTAAGGGTGCGTGGTAATGTGTGGGCCTCCAGGCTTTGAAAAAACAAAAATGGTACTAGACCTGGAGGATGAGTAACTTGAATAATCCACTCGACAACTGTAATGTACTTGATCTATAAACGGGCCTCAACTTTTGTGATCCTAGGCAAATATTTTAGTTTACAGAGTCACCTTTTTCTCCATCCTCGCGAGTGCACCTTCAAATATATGAGCTCATCATTTCTGCTGTAGAAAAAAAACTCTTTGATTACACAGACTAAATGTTTGCTCCATGTATGCTAAGCAACTAGCCCACACATAGAGGACACATGATCCATGACTTGCCTCTTAGTTTACTAATAGCATTACGATCAGGGCAGGAGTGTTTCTCAGTTTAAATTTAAAGGAGGATTCTTAATATATATATACATATATTATTAATCATGATGTGGTAGCGCACTGTCATTTACACACTGTAAATTTCCAAGAAATGCCCAGAAACCTTCCCACTAACTTGCAGCTTTACTGATCAAACTATATAGGGCCTGATTCTTACCTTGGCGGTCGGCGGAGAGGCGGCGGTCGGACCGCGAACAGACTGGCGGTCCAAAAAATGGCATTCTGACCGCGGCGGTCACCGCCGCGATCGACCGCCACTTCCCCACTCCGACCGCCACGGCGGTCATGACCGACGGGCTGGAGTTCGCACACTCCGGCCCGGCGGTCGACCCAAGACCGCCAACCGTATCATGACCCTGCTTACCGCCGCGGTTTTTGGCGGTCGGGAACCGCCATGCGAACCATGGCGGTAGGCACTATCGGGGCCAGGGAATTCCTTCCCTGGCACTGATAGGGGTCTCCCCCACCCCCCACTGCCCCCCACGAGTCCTCCCCCCACACCCTCCACCCCCCTGCCACCCCCCAGAGGTGGTACGAACCCCCTGCCCCCCCCGACATGCACATACACGCACCCCGACATGCACGCACCCCCAACATGCACATATGCACACCCCCTACACACACACATACACAACGGGGGCACATACCCGCACACATACATGCCGACATGCGCACCCGCCGAACTACACACATTGCCCAAAGGCACAGCAGCACCCCCCGCCCGCATGCACATACACGCACCCCGACATGCACGCACCCCCAACATGCACATATGCACACCCCCTACACACACACATACACAACGGGGGCACATACCCGCACACATACATGCCGACATGCGCACCCGCCGAACTACACACATTGCCCAAAGGCACAGCAGCACCCCCCCGCCCGCATGCACGCACTCACACACCCCCTCTACACACCCCCATGCACGCACACATCACACAACACCCCCCCACCCCCTCCCCTCACGGACGATCAACTTACCTTGTGCGTTGGTCCTCCGGGAGGCGACGGGAGCCATAGGGACGTGACCGCCAACAGAAGACCGCCAACAGAAGACCGCCACACAGAAATGTGGGTCGTAATTCTGGGGGCGGTGTTCTGCTGGCGTGGCGGTGGAGGTTGACCAGTCTCCACTTTCCCGCCGACCGCCAGTGTGGCTGCTGGCGGTATTCCGGCGGAACGCTCCCAGCGGTCCGAATACGCGCAGCGGCATACCGCCGCGGTCGGCGGTCTTTACCGCGGCGGTAACTCTGCGGTCTTGCGAAAAGACCGCCAAGGTCAGAATCAGGCCCATAGTGTATTAACAATAATCTGTGAAAATTGGGTTTCAGAAAAACATTTATCATTTGCACATCACCAAGTAAAGTGTTCTGATTTGTTTTCATCCTATGAATGTATTTTGTGATCACACAAGAGTACAAAAATGAGCTTTCACAACTACTGAAATATATTTTCAAATGTTTGCACAGTTGACTTATACAAATGTGTTAGGAAAACCCTGACACACTGTAGCTATTATTTCACACTCTTTGTAAAGCAGGTCAGAGAACTCTGCAGTTGGAAGGAAAATTAATTGTACGACAAAGTGACTTCTGACCTCTATCTCTGAACACAGAGCAAATGAGACAGGATTGGAACAAGATTAAGGGCCTCTTTATTGCTCCTTTACTTTCTAACTGAACAGAACACAGCACTTGTTCTTTGCTAACTAGCCAGAAGTGTGAGTAGGTCCTGAAAATAGCTCAACCTGATGAAATATCACTTGCCATAGTGCATGAGCGAGTAGCTTTTTCAAGGCCTGGACTCTCCCACAACATCACAAGAATAGAACAAAGAGATGCAAGAAGCAAACTACCAAACAGCACGCCTTCTCCTGACAAACCCTGAGAATGTGATTTGAAACAAGAACCCACCCTATATCTTATAAGCACCTTCTCCTCTTCCGCAGCCAAATGTGGGCCTCTCTTTACAAAGCCTCTCACCACATCAAAATATCTCCACAATGACCACTCTTCTGCACTCCCAGGCCCTCTTAAATCCGCACTGCTGTACTACCACTAGTAGAGGCATCCGTCCTGTAAATCGCCTCCTTTTCATGCCACCTCCTGTTGCTTTCTAGCTAGTGTCCATAAATCCCATACATACTTACTTCACAATGCAGAAGAATTAGTATATAACATGGTAGAAAAGCTATTCCTATGTTTATTACGTAACCAGCAACAATTGTAATAGTAACAACAAAGAGAGCCTCAGTGCACCAATAGTTTAATTATAAACTCAAAGAGTTGTAAAATGATTCCTACAGGAATAATTCTGTCTGAAACATCACAAGCTATTCTTGACTGTGGTGCACAATCCAAGGTTGTGTTTAAATGAGGCATTTGTATGAGCTACACAATGGCAGGGAACAATGGTTTTTGCAAGAATAAAACTGAGATTAAAAAATATATATGTTTGCAATTCTTGCTCTGCTCACATAATCAAACCAATCCTGGGTCTACCCTCGACCTCTTTTGATGCTTCAAGTGATGCAGACAGAATCCAATTTTTGTAAAGTCTCTCCTCAAAGACGTTTACATTCGAAATAGAATGTAATCTTAAAGGCAGGCATCAAAAATGAACTAGGGAAACTCATGATATTACTAAGGTTGTGTAGACAGCAAGACCTATGTAGGAAAAACAATACATATGAAATGCACTGTAGAAACAGGACACCTCTTGTGGTCAGGCACATGCTATATCTTTCATGAGACTGCCCTGAGGCAGAAAACTAGCATAGACGACTTAACAGATAAAACCGTGTTTGACAGAAAATGCACGTCAGTATATTTTCCCAGAACTGATAATGGTCGGAAGAAATGCAAACGTGTGTGCACCTTAATCTGCTAAAGTAGTCTGCAATTTCCTGCATTCTCCCTAATAAAAACATTTCTCAGACATGTATTTTAAGTATCTGAACTCCAAAGCGTGACCTTTTTAAGTGCTGTCTTATGGTACAATGTTGTCTTATGGTACAACAAGTTGTCATTCTGTGCACAAGTGACTAATTAAAGTTGGAGAAATTGTTTGAAACGAGTCACACTGGCCTCCCTTACAAATATATATATTTTTAAATGTATGCCTCCCCACCACGCCTCAGTAAAAGTTCTATTTTATTACCAACTTCAAACTAATTCTAGCTCCCACAAAAATGTTTAATTTTCTAGACAGACATGACTTCAGCTGCCTGACAGGCTGAGAAAAGAGCATTAGAAACATTTAAAAAGTCACAATGGCATTTTGGATATGGCCCCAAATAGTGAAATGTAGAAAGAAGACCAGGGGCATGAAAGCATAGGGATAAAAAAAAAAAGATTACTTGGTTTACAGGGGGAAATTCAATGGCGTGAACTCCTGTTTATGAAGTGCGTGTGTCTTCAGGTGTCTAATAACACCCTCCTTTTGGCTGAAGCACTTCATGCATTTAGTGCACTGGTAAGGCCTTTCTCCTGTATGTGTCCTATAGTGCTTGAGAAGACCGTCCTTCCAAGTAAACCTTTTCAGGCATATGTCACACTGAAAAGGCCTCTCTCCCGAGTGTGTTCTCTCGTGTCCAACGAGCCGATGCTTTTGGGTAAACCTTTTATCACATACAGAACAATGATAAGGCTTCTCGCCAGAATGTACTCTCTCGTGACAGATAAGACTTCCCTTTTGTCGGAAGCCTTTTCCACATACTTTACAGTGATAATTAGGTTTACGAGAAACACTATTTTTTCTTATATGAGGTTCAATAATTCTGATGTGCTGCTTCAGGTCGCCATCACTCCCAGCCACTGTACACGGTTTACCGGTGTTCTCCAAATCTGACTGAGCTGCAAAAATCTGCACATTAAATAGACCCCCATCACGCTCAGAGTGCCCCATGGATAGCATTTCTTTGGGGGTCCAGTGATGTAAACTAGATTGAGTACTGTCATCAAAGTCACTTTCGTGTTTTTCAGATTTCATTTCTCTTTCGCTCCAATCACTTCCTGGCCACACATAGCTTCTAGAGCCTGGATCCTTCTCAGATGCCGGAAACATGTGGATCTTTTCTGATGAAACTTTGTAAGGAAGCTTGTTTTCAGCACCTGCAGCCTCGTGACCTGTTGTATTAAAACAGGAGTCAAGGCATTAACTTTTATGTCCAAGAAAAAGTAATCAATGGCACATTTTATCGTATTCCAATCAATAAAAGCAGAAGGAACTCAAACCCTGTGCAAAGAACACAGTCTGTATGATAATGTAGCATTATAACCCTTCTGCCATGTGATATACTAGTTGGTAAATGCCTTCTGACCTAGTTATAAACCGGAATGGCAGGAAAGGGTCTGTAATCTACAGTGAGGCTCTCAACAACTCGCACTGACCAAGGCAGAAGGGTTATAACGCTACATAAAGATTTAAAGTAAATAGGAACAAAATGCCACACACTGGGATGTTGGAGCACAGGGCCTACAACCAGTTATAAAATGATACTCTGATAGTTATTATCACATGTTATGTCTTCTGCACAGATAATGTTTAACAGGCACAGCCCACGGCAGAAGGCTGGATACATTATTGCCTACAGCTTCACAAAGAAGTCTCCAAAAAGTCAGTGCCAATAATTTTCTATAATGACACCATCATTTGCTCTGGGGACTCGAACTGGCGACTTAGAAAGACGCTAGCTCAGCTGTCCCCAGCAGCAGGGGCAGAGGAACCACGCCGCCACGCCTGGCCACTGCCAACAATTTTGAAGATATTTCCCTAGCTCTATGTGTACTTCAGTTTCTGATTTTAAATAAAAAAATGTTCATTAAGCTTTCCATAGCACCCCCTTGAATATTCTCCCCTCTTCTTTTCGCTCCTTAATTTCATTATATGTATTGTAATTTAGCAAAGCTCCTGGCCAAATCCAGATTAGTTTCTTCTGTCTGGCTTTGATTCCAGTAGTATTCCAATGTTCTTCCATTGTTCTGGGTGCCAGGTTCATACGTACATCAGTGGAGGTACAAGGTGATACCAATTACTTGAAGGGCAGTGAGCAAAGCAGGGAGAGCAATGCCGCAAAGGTGCCACGTTATACTCGCTTCAAGTGTAGCGGGTCGTGCAAATAACGTGGATTGTGGCTCTTCAGGGATAGTAAGAAGACTGGGAGGCCGGCTCTGCAGGCTACACCCCGCGGGAACAGTACAATGACATGAGTGGAGGACAGGGTGTAAGCAGGTGAGGCTTGTCTGGGGGAAAGGCCCAAACCAGCCCCCTGTACAATAAGGGTACAAAGGCACCCTAAGGAAGGTGCCGTACTTCAGAGAGAGACCAGAGCGCCTAAAAAGGTGCATCAGCATTATTCCATTGTCGTCACAATCCGGTAAAGTTAAGAGAAGGAAAACTTTGCAAGTTATTCTTACTAGAAACATAAATCAACAGTAAAATAAAATATTCCAGGCGAGTTGGCCTGTTCAGAAAACATTGACCTCTCTAAAAATAACCCCCAAGAAAGACCCCTTTCCCTAACTATTTATGGTGAAGGTTCTGGAGTGGATTCCCAGCAGCCTTTGACTTTGCAGGCACTGCTCCCTCACTTGCAGCCTTTGACTTTGCAGGCACTGCTCCCTCACTTGCATCCTTTTGTTTGCCCTGACTGTACTAACCTTTGATTTGTTTGCTATAGAAGAGGTGCGAGTGTGGGTCTCCCCGCCCGCCCTGCTCCTCCGGAAGAGAGAACAGATTCATAGCAAGCTCCGAATAGAGGATGACACTACCATAGTTCATTTTCTATACTAGAAGATCTGCCTAACGGAACTTGGCCATGCTGTTATCATAAAAAACGAACATGTCAACATTCTTCGGGAGAGCTGAAATGGGCCCTAGGCCTCTAGAGAACTTTGTTATGGCTACAGAAGCAGCATGTAACCTGAAATCTCCAAGTTACTCCACGGACCTGCACAATCTGGCAATGAGATCTAGAATGAGCACCCATACAAATGACACATTCTAAGAGCCATAGGGAGCGAGATCCAGGAATGGTTAGGTTCATGCCTCTCGTGAATAGGATAGCTGGTGCCTCTGGGCATAGCTCCACTGAGCCCTTGCTTTGTATTCACTGGTCTCCATTATAGCACCGTCACTGGTTTCCAACTAAGTCGGTAACTACCTTCATGGTGATCCAAACGCTGCTCAGCTTGAACCACAAAGCAGATGGTTTCCATATCACATTTTTACAACAGGCAATCACTTTGCTACAATGATGCATCTCACTGCAATGTCAAAGAAGAAAACCAGAATGCAAGGCTATCAATGCGTACACAATTCGACCCACTTATATAAACCTGTTCTTCAAAGAATACCTTGGCTCTCCTTTGGTAACATGGCCTGAGCAAGCAAGGCACCCTAACTGTGCAGCAGCTACTCACACAACAATGGAATAAAAACACTAAACTGGTGTTAGATACAAGAAAAAAATAAACTGTCTCCCATACTGGGAAGAGATGGATAAATACTTTCAAAAAGACATGAAATAACAAATCTAAAATTCAACAATGAAATAATTTGTACCAAAAATTGCTCAAGGTGGCCTCAAAGTAGAGTTCAAATTAAATCAGTGAGTCAAACAACATGGTCTCATTCGCAAAACCAAAGCTGAAACACAGCAAGCTGGCTTGATAGCTAGATGATGCAGGCCGAGGCACTGATGCTCCAGCTGGGAGAGTTGACCTATGTATTTGGGGGTGTTTAATTGCGTGGCAGGAAAAGAAGCACCAAGAACATCTGATGTAGTCAGATCTCAAGACTCAAACTTTTGGCAGTGTCAGTGGTGGTCGAGGCAGGGGTGAACCAGAACCAGGATGAATGCAGCTCAGACTCCTGGAGATGCTGTGCAGATCCTTGGACCACACAGAGGTTACCTCTGACAGGCCTGTCATAATGCAGTTCCAAGGGCACAACTTCAAACTTACTGACAGGCATGACACAGGAATTTAAAAGAATATATACAAAACCGGCACAATAAATCCCTTTGTTCAATCTCACCGAGCATCAGCTCTCTTTCCACAGGACCGCTGGGGCAAGTGCTCCCAGAAGGCAGGTTTCCTCCTTAAGGCAGGCTCTTAAGGCAGGCTCTTAACGCCTCAGCATTCAGGCTTCTGGGAACAACTTCTTCCTGCCGACAGGCCAGGCTCATCTAAGCTCCACAGAATCCAGACGTTTTGAAGAATTATGTTCTAGCTCCATTGTATATAGGCATTTTGAAAAAAAGATCCTCCAGCAGGCAGGTCTTCTGAAGGTTTGTATATCTATGTGGAATCCCAAAGATGCTAACATGGCTCTCCATTTCTGAAGACAATTGCTCGAGGTTAACATTCTAATCAGTGCAGTATCTGTCAGGCAGAGAAGGATTCTTCCCTAGGAAAAAAGGTAGTTCTTCTTTTCCTTTACCGTGAAGCAGTAGTTCAAGTATGGATTTTTGAATGGTAGATCTAGTTTATATCTGACAGAAATCCCCAAACGAATGTTTATTCAGACCTCCCTGCCCGGGACAGTATGATCTATGCTCTCGAAAGTTTCACTGTTACAAAATAAATTCCCAGAACCTCTTGCACATAACATCCTAACACAGTTTTACCATGGCATAACTGTTGTGTGGCCCTATCTTGGACTCCCATATCCCCTTTTGTCCCTCCCAGTTCAGCCCCCTAAGCCACAGAGCAGACACTCTCTCTGCTAGTTCCTAGTCTATGCCTCTCATGAAGGCATGGACGTGAAATGAGAAAAGTGTTACAGGCGCTACTCAGAAACAAATGCCTGCCCTCCAGGGCCAAACAGGAGAGTGACAGAACGTGTGGCACACCGAGGACTCCAAATCAAAATGCGTTTTTAATTTGAATATGCTATACTTCAGCCCAAGGACTTAAATCTCATGTTCCATAACTGCTACAAGTGTTCACCATAATTGGACTATATGTTGAATAGCCATCTTTTCAGACCAGAAATCTATAGATATAAATCAAATTAAAAGTCACTTTATGTTTAGAAAATGCTCCAAATTTACAATAAACTGGTTAATCCAGACATTCTCAAAGGCAATCCAAATGCATATCAAAGAGGCTGAAAAACCTTGAGTTCTTTCAATACAAAATGGCCAAATCTGTGACTCTGGCCAAGTTTGGCCGAAGGGTTACTCTGTAACAAATGTGATGGAAACAAATTTGACAGATGTCCTGTCCGCCATATTACAAGTTCCATGGGCTATAACAGAAATATAGTACGGCGGACAGGATATCGGTCACATTTGTAAACCCCCTCCCCCCCAAAAAACCTAAACCAGGCCATCAGTGTCCAGGGCATTTCTTCAAATCTCTTCTGTAAATGGAGCCATCATTCAGTTTGCTAGCAACTATGGCAATGTGTGTAGTCTTCTACTGGTGGCGAGTGGAGTCACTCATTATGCAACATTTCTGGAACAATGGGAGATGTAGTTATTCGCATGTTTCTTTGCATGTCAATTTTTTCAGTGGATGCTTTATAGATAATGGACCCATTGTGGTTCTGAGATAATGAAGCAACTGTTTGCTGTAGACGCCAAAACAAGTAACTGTATGACGGCTCAATTTACAAAAGAACACTAAAGAAATGCTTACCGCACAGTCCAGCTTGTTTGAATTCTGAGCACCAGGGATGACACATCTGCCCTATTCACTGCCCTTGCCGCAGTAAAAGCTGTGGAGCTGCATTCCGCCCGCATTTAGGAACCACGACTCACACAATAAAAATCTGTCCCTGCTCACTCATGAAGCTGGGTACCCTCTGACTGTAGTGCGCCAACTTCCACAGTGCTTATATGTGGTCGGACACGGGGACACATACCTGCAAATGGGGCCAAGACTTTCCTAGAGAGGAGTCTTTGCCTTAAACTGGATAACTTCTTGTCTTGGCGTGCCATCCAGGACAGGCTCATTAGTCACAACTCGGGGCACAACTTACATGCATGACGATACCATGACCACAAGGCACTCCTGACTTGGGAAAACGGACCACGGCCGCGCGTTTAACATTTTGGGCCTGATTACAACTTTGGAGGAGGTGTATATCCGTGACGGATATACCACCATCCGTATTACGAGTTCCATAGGATATAATGGACTCGTAATACGGCTGGTGGTATATCCGTCACATTTGGGACGGATTAACACCTTCCTCCAAAGTTGTAATCAGGCCCATTGTAATCTTTTTAAACAGGTACTGAATGATTCCAAAGACAATATCAATGCTAAAGTAGATCAGAAATATTGAACAGAATACATGGTTCCCACCTTTCAGTAGATTCTGCCAAAATTATGTGAACAAGGGAAATCAATAACACTGACTGCCACAGGTTAACTGTGGTGGCGGATCACCATGATGTGTCACTGATTTTTGTAGGGTATTTCCCCAGTGTTCATCCATCTCCAGGAAAGGATACCCGGTATGTGTGGTGACATCTTTTGTCTCAAGACTACTGAAAAATAGTGAATAATTGTGTGTACTGTTTTCCCCTTTTCACATATTGTCCTATACTAATTATAGGGTATCGCCATGATGAAGACCTCATTTGAATCCAGTCCCACCTCTCAGGTCGAAACGTGTCTGCATGTCACATATTCATGAGGAGTTTGCACTTACTTGAGTTTCATTCTTAACTGGTTGCCTTCACCAAGGCTCTACATAAAGTGGTCCCAAAAATATTTCTTTCACACTAATCTTAAGATTGTTTTCAGGACGTGACTAAATAAGACGGGTTATTGTTGCATTTTATTGTAATTTTTTTATTTTTTGGGGGTGGAGTTTGACATGTACATTGTCAAATGTATGTAAATGAGTGGTGCTAGGATAAGTGAGGTTAGTATGTGCACTCGTACGTGGTGTTATTGAACACAATGAATTAATTATGTGCATTCACAATACTTAAAACATTACAGTAATTTATGGCTAGTGAAGACTTTGCTCTTTGACTGAAGTTACTGGCTTAGCCAGTGCTTGTTTAGAGTGTATTGTGTTAAGAGCAATGAGGAAGAAGGTGCAACAACATGTGATTGGAAACACCAAATAGTGTAAAGTGAAAAGGGACACGTGCATGGCACTGGTCCAGTCACAACCCTTTTCAATGTCTATACGACATGTTTACTTATTGTTGTACTATGGATTACACAAATAACATACAAAAATGGTTCCTTTTCCCTGTGCGTCTCTACTCTACTTTGATAAAATTGTACTAATTTGGTTAGAAATGATTTTAATCTCCTAGGCAGTCATATTCTGCAGCTGACAGTACCATCACTGAACTTCTTTGTACACTCCAAGGGACAGCCAGGGATCAGAGTTTGAGGGAGGTTGCAAAATGGTCTATTGTTTAGGGCAAGAAAATAGCAGAACTAGGAAACATTACAGTGTTTCTCTTGCGGTGGCCTTTAAGGTTGAATTTTAGTTCATGGAACTATGCAGATTTCAGACATTAATTTATGACCAAAGTTAAAATAGATAAAAGCAGACTATGGGCCTCATTATGAGGCTGTCGGTCTTGAGACCATCAGCCTCATGGTGACGGTCAGACTGCTGTACTAATGGCGGTCCAAACACAACATTATGATGCTGGTGGTTGGACCACCAGGAATATGGTTCCCGATGGACTGATGATCAGCCACGGTGATACCGTGTTGAGCACTGCTGTGCTGATCACGAGTCCCCTTTACGCCAGCCTTTTCAAGGCGGTTTAACCACCATGAAAAGGCTGGCAGAAAAAAATGTTGGGGGCACAAGGGGGCTCCTGCTCTGCCCACGACCATGTCATGGGCAGTTCAGCGCCCCCATACCCAGCACCCTCGGAATGCGAACTGTCTGTTTTGCAGGCAATGCACACCACGGAATGCTTAGCAGACAGTGCGCATTCCGAAGTTGCTGTTGTGCTATGGTATTGGCCTTAGTTCCCTTAAGGGAGCCAAGACAAAAACTGTAGCACTGTTCCAGCCGGGCTGACCAGCGGGAACGTTGTAATGCGATGTGCCTGCCAGTCATCCCAGTGGGAACATCGTGATACAATTGGGGGTGAGGCTGCCGGGCTGACAATGGTCTCATCCCCACAAGTTTGGTGGTCGGCTTGTACGACCGCCAAACTCGGAATCAGGCCCTATAAGTAAGCAGAATGTTCTTTGCTCAGTTTCATAACATTAGACTCTCCATCAAAGTTTAAAAAATTGAAAATTATCTTGCTTCAGAAACCAAAATTCAACAGTTATGAACCCCATAACATAATGGAAACAGGTTTGCAAGACCAGCTATTTCCATTAAACAAAACCATTATGTAAAAGTGTTCGGAAATATGGTCTACATCTATAACTACCAAACAAAGTGCCCCTGATTGCACAAAAAGACGTTGGGTGATGGGTAACGCCTACTGAACTATCTTACTGCTACAGTGAATAAATTATACTTCTAAACAAATGACGGGGGACTTCAGATTTCAGTTATGTAAAACATTTCATGATGGCATACATCAGTGCCTAATACAGCAATAGTTACATCTGTGATGAGGAAAGTTAAATAGAAAAGGATTGTAGGTATGGAAATGTCCTGGTTATTTTCAAACACATAATGCTGCATCCATTCTGCGTTGCTTTATGTAAGGAAATGCCTCCTTGGCGTGGTTACCCCCTGACTTTTTGCCTTTGCTGATGCTATGTTTTGAATTGAAAGTGTGCTGAGGCCTGCTAACCAGGCCCCAGCACCAGTGTTCTTTCCCTAACCTGTACTTTTGTTTTACACAATTGGCACACCCTGGCATCCAGGTAAGTCCCTTGTAACTGGTACCCCTGGTACCAAGGGCCCTGATGCCAGGGAAGGTCTCAAAGGGCTGTAGCATATCTTATGCCACCCTGGGGACCCCTCACTCAGCACAGACACACTGCTTGCCAGCTTGTGTGTGCTGGTGAGGACAAAACGAGTAAGTCGACATGGCACTCCCCTCAGGGTGCCATGCCAACCTCACACTGCCTATGCAGTATAGGTAAGTCACCCCTCTAGCAGGCCTTACAGCCCTAAGGCAGGGTGCACTATACCATAGGTGAGGGCACCAGTGCATGAGCACTGTGCCCCTACAGTGTCTAAGCAAAACCTTAGACATTGTAAGTGCAGGGTAGCCATAAGAGTATATGGTCTGGGAGTCTGTCAAACACGAACTCCACAGCACCATAATGGCTACACTGAAAACTGGGAAGTTTGGTATCAAACTTCTCAGCACAATAAATGCACACTGATGCCAGTGTACATTTTATTGTAAAATACACCCCAGAGGGCACCTTAGAGGTGCCCCCTGAAACGTTAACCAACTACCTGTGTAGGCTGACTGGTTCTAGCAGCCTGCCACACTTGAGACATGTTGCTGGCCCCATGGGGAGAGTGCCTTTGTCACTCTGAGGCCAGTAACAAAGCCTGCACTGGGTGGAGATGCTAACACCTCCCCCAGGCAGGAGCTGTAACACCTGGCGGTGAGCCTCAAAGGCTCACCCCCTTTGTTCCAGCACCGCAGGGCACTCCAGCTAGTGGAGTTGCCCGCCCCCTCCGGCCACGGCCCCACTTTTGGCAGCAAGGCCGGAGGAAATAATGAGAATAACAAGGAGGAGTCACTGGCCAGTCAGGACAGCCCCTAAGGTGTCCTGAGCTGAAGTGACTAACTTTTAGAAATCCTCCATCTTGCAGATGGAGGATTCCCCCAATAGGGATAGGATTGTGACCCCCTCCCCTTGGGAGGAGGCACAAAGAGGGTGTACCCACCCTCAGGGCTAGTAGCCATTGGCTACTAACCCCCCAGACCTAAACACGCCCTTAAATTTAGTATTTAAGGGCTTCCCTGAACCTAAGAATTTAGATTCCTGCAACTTACAAGAAAAAGAGGACTGCTGATCTGAAAACCCCTGCAGAAGAAGAAAGAAGACACCAACTGCTTTGGCTCCAGTCCTACCGGCCTGTCTCCTGCCTTCTAAAGAAACCTGCTCCAGCGATGCTTTCCCAAGGACCAGCGACCCCTGAATACTCAGAGGACTGCCCTGCTTCAAAAGGAACAAGAAACTCCCGAGGACAGCGGCCCTGTTCCAAAAAGACTGCAACTTTGTTTCAGAGGAGCAGATTTAAAGACCCCTGCAATCCCCGCAAGAAGCGTGAGACTTGCAACACTGCACCCGGCGACCCCGACTCGACTGGTGGAGAACCAACACCTCAGGGAGGACCCTCCGGCGACTCCAAGACTGTGAGTAACCAAAGTTGTCCCCCCTGAGCCCCCACAGCGACGCCTGCAGAGGGAATCCCGAGGCTCCCCCTGACCGCGACTGCCTGACTCTAAAATCCCGACGTCTGGAAAAGACCCTGCTCCCGCAGCCCCCAGCACCTGAAGGATCGGAACTCCAGTGCAGGAGTGACCCCCAGGAGGCCCTCTCCCTTGCCCAGGTGGTGGCTACCCCGAGGAGCCCCCCCCCCTTGCCTGCCTGCACCGCTGAAGAGACCCCTTGGTCTCCCATTGACTCCCATTGGAAACCCGACGCTTGTTTGCACACTGCACCCGGCCGCCCCTGCGCTGCTGAGGGTGTACTTTTTGTGTGGACTTGTGTCCCCCCCCGGTGCCCTACAAAACCCCCCTGGTCTGCCCTCCGAAGACGCGGGTACTTACCTGCTGGCAGACTGGAACCGGGGCACCCCCTTCTCTCCATTGAAACCTATGCGTTTTGGGCACCACTTTGAACTCTGCACCTGACCGGCCCTGAGCTGCTGGTGTGGTGACTTTGAGGTTGCTCTGAACCCCCAACGGTGGGCTACCTTGGACCCCAATCTTAACCCCGTAGGTGGTGTACTTACCTGCAAGAACTAACATTACTTTACCTCCCCCAGGAACTGTGAAAATTGCAGTGTCCACTTTTAAAACAGCTAAATGTGTTTTATGTAAAAAGTATATATGCTATTGTGATTATTCAAAGTTCCTAGAGTACTTACCTGCAATACCTTTCAAATGAGATATTACATGTAGAATTTGAACCTGTGGTTCTTAAAAATAAACTAAGAAAATATATTTTTCTATAACAAAAACCTATTGGCCTGGAATTGTCTCTGAGTGTGTGTTCCTCATTTATTGCCTGTGTGTATGTACAACAAATACTTAACACTACTCCTTTGATAAGCCTACTGCTCGACCACACTACCACAAAATAGAGCATTAGTATTATCTCTTTTTGCCACTATCTTACCTCTAAGGGGAACCCTTGGACTCTGTGCATACTATTCCTTACTTTGAGATAGTGCATACAGAGCCAACTTCCTACACTTTATAACAGACTTAACTACATTCATGATTAACTCACTGCAACAGCAGACAATGAGACATTCAAGAGAGATATAACAAAACAAAAAAAAGTCCCAACCAAGGAAGGAAGGCCAGCAAAAAAAAAAAAAAAAAAAAAAGATCTGCTTTTATTGTGAGAGTGACTTGTTCAGGAGGCACAGTGATATCTAGTAGAACCGGTCACCGCGCTGTCCCTATGAACGATTGTTTACGACACAGGGTGCTGCTTGTGCCGAAAAGGCCGACACGTGATACTGCTCTATCAACTGGTATGAAAGACAACAAGCTAAATGATATATGTCCTGATCGAGAGTACAATCAAGGAGCGACTGATGAATGTGACTAACACACAGCACCACACATGAAGGGGAGGTATGGCCCTCCATCCCTTTTTAGGGTCGAGCCTGCGTTGCATGCGCTCGCGCATGCGTTTCGCAGGGAGACTCTTTTGTATTTAGAAAAGGGCTCGGAGCCCTGTCAACTTCACGTCAGTGTTTTTTATTGGTTGGTGGGCTTCCCTAATAAAATCTGCTTGCTTTCATTAGTCGAAGACACACATATGTCATGCCTTTTCCGGTGGCTAGCCCTCCTCCAGCGCAGTGACCAAGTACAGAAAACATGCGAGACTCGCTGTTTTCCATCAGGCTCGTGGACTTTTTTTTCTCTAATTTACTAGCCCGATCTCGCTTGGCAGAAGTCGAGAGCTTTACATACTTGATTTCACTTTTTCGGGTTATGTACATAAATGCACTTTTGCCCGATAGGTGAAAAGTCAGGTTAGGAGTTTACAACGCGATCAGCTTTAACATGAGCAAACGCGAGACCCGATGCATTGTAAATGCTTGTTCTATAGTGTAAATGACAGGGCATTTGTTAAAAATAATTTTGGAAAGGTGTTTCCCCACTAAACATCTTAGAAACAGCATAAAACAAACAAAACATACTAAATAATCTAGTATTAAAGTATCATCTGACAAAATATATAAGGAGGCTATAGTATTTGTCAGATTAAAATAATTTATTTTGTATGTTTTATGTTTGTTGCACAAAATAAACCAAGTGATTTTATTGAAAAACAGCACCTTAGGCATTAAGAATCACAGTATGAATAATCCCTAGTAGCCATAGTAAACTACAGGTAAACAGACCTCTTTTATGGGAAGATTTACTTACATATTTTGTCAGTGTGCTTCAAAACATAGTCGATTTACTCACCTACATAACTGCTAGTGCCTTCACTCTTCCCGTAGTCCTCAATGTCAATGGGGTAGGTCTCTCCTTCTTCATTTATGCCCATTGGTACATATGGCATGGCATCTCCAGGCTCTACAGAGAAAGGAAATAACGTAAGCGTGTGTGCTTGACATATGCACTGTGAACGGAGACAAGTGCTTATGAGTTTGAGGCAAAAGGTTTTGGATGCACAGGCAGCATATGCAACCCTTAAACCAAGGTGGGAAAATAATTCACTGGTAAACAAGCGGATTTTTGAGGCGCTATGCACTGGAATGTAGTAAAATTCATTTTATGTCAGATGCAGGCCATCTTCCAGCACTGACTATTGTTGTCAGATAGATAAAATCCATATCTCAAGTAATTAGAGCAATGCGTGCCGCCAGAGTCGACATCAAAAAAAAAAATGCAAGAAATAGAAGATAAGCCGCCTACTGCTACCACGAACTGTAACAGAAATCTACAAGTATCATGTCTCCTGCACTGCAGATAGGAAACAAAGACCCATCTCTACAAAGAAAGCATCCAATGCTAGAGGTTTATTTGTCTTAAGATAACCAAACCTACTTATGCCTAACCGCTCTACGATATATAGCTCCTCCCAACATATGCACATCCCTATTGCTTTAGAATCAGATACAATCTACAAAATGTAACCTACAGACCTATATACATATGTGGCCAACGAGTGCAAGGCCCTTCTCAAAACTCTACAACAACAGGATCCAAACAAAAAGGAAAAATCAGAACAGGGCCAAACAGCTTGGTGCAGGTAGATGGAATCATCAAGCCAAACACTCCACATTATGTCCAGCCCAACACAACTGTTACGCTTACAGACTGAAGAGTGCTTGACTGGGAGTCACACTCTAGAATACTTACTCCTCAAGCAGGCAAAACTCTCCCATTTGAAGAAAGTTACAAACAAACTAGTTTCATAAACATGCAACTCTTTCTAATGCTGTGATCATTATGCTTTGAAATGATCATAGTCACAACTGTCTGAGCCACACAACTGCCAGGTGCTCATTGTGGGACCTGAGATTAGGGATAAATGGGAGGTTGCAGTGAAAGGGAACCAATGGTCACGATACACATACTTATTGTTAGCAACAAATGAGGATGGATGAACTCAGTTTAGTTAATGAAACGGAGGACAGGAGTTAGCAAGATTTACTCACCGACAGGACTAGAAACATCTTCTTCTCCATAGTCCTGTGTCTCAATGGCATAAGACTCCTCATCGTCTACAACACTGACTGACACAGCTGGCCTCGTAACTTCAGGGCCTGGGATGAAAAGATACAGATGATTTGAATACTCACTTTTGTTTCTTAACTTGCCTTATTGCTGTAAGAAGGATCTATGCACAACCTTATAGAATCTCGTCACAGTTAATGTTATCACACATGATATACCAGAAAGAATCTTCCAAACATCATCTCCCAGATTTTAAAGACTGCAGTTCACCACGGAGTCAGAATTGTACTATAAAATAACATCTGCATTTGTAAATAGAACTTGAACCCCGGGAATATCCCGGCACAGCTATGCAAGTGTCCTCACATGGTTAAACTGCATCACACACATCTGTCACTGATCCCACAGCAAAGTTTCAGAATACAGATCTAGGCTTGGTCTTTCAAGTCTGGCGATGCTATGCTCGCTTCACCCATCCGGCCACTCCCCTTGCCCCACACACGTGTAGTCATTCATCCCACTTTCCTTGCACACTAAGAGACACGAAAGAGAAATAAAGTGTCAGGTCGACATTCAGTAACTGAGCCACACACACTCCATTATGCCACTGGGGAGAACGAGTAGGTGAGTAGATTTCTCACAGTATCCATCAGAAATATGTTGTTCCCAGAAGAAACAAATGATGACCAACAGACGGAAAAGTTACTTACCAGCGATTCTGGTTTCCCTTCAAAGGAATATTTATTGAAGACACAAGTGTGGAATAATCCTGCTCATGTGCGGGATGCCAGAGCAATATATATATCCAAGCAAATATGTGAAGACTAACAAATTAAACAAGTTAGAAGTCCTACTCAAGACTCCATTGGTAGAATTGTTTATTTTTCATTTAAAAAATGTCCAATTATGTCTAAGACTGTCCCAAACAAAATAAATAAATAAATAACAGACAAAAATAATCTTTCACATACCGATTTGAAAAGAAAATGAGACAGAAACAGAGGGTAGGTTAGCTGCTGCAGCTTCTAAAGGGTAAAGAGGACACTACTTTGAGAACACCAGCAGCATCCCCGTTTCTTGCAGTGGCAGTTCAGTTCCTTTTTACAGGGCATCAGGATCCTCCATTGAATTAATAATAATAATACCTCCTGGGAGACCTATCGTGGCTTGTCCCGATAATAAAGATTCCTATGAATTAACACAATCATTTTTCCTTCTCATTCGTAAGATCTTTGACACTTAAAGCACTGAATAGAATAGCCGGCCCAAGCCTTATAGAGTGACAGAACAAACATCTAGATGATCAACCAATAAAGGAGAATTTCTTTTAAGAGGTCCTGCAAGAACGCTGGCCCAGCCCTTGCATTCATTTTGGACGCTGAATTGAAACATTAGTGCCCAGAGAAAGCAGGAACAGATCTCCACATGGTCACCTAACAAATTTTATAACCCAAGTGACATCTTGATGCTATCAACAAAAAAACAGACTATTTCAAATTGTGTAAATCCACTAAAGGGCACGCAGCGAACAAATAGTTGTTTGGATTTCAAAATGTTTTAGTTCTAGCTAGCTAGAAATGCAAAAGTCTTCTTGCGTGTAAGATGTGGAAGGATCGTATGCTGGAGGTGAAGGATTTCGGAAGATGGAGTGTGAATGTACAGCTTGAGGAAAGCATATTATTATGGTGCTGTTGTGCGACATTACCTTGTAATAAACTCGCAAATCCATTCTTGGTCCAGTCTGGCTTGTTTGAAAAACCTTAGCCCAAGCCTTGGTAGCTGTGGCTTTGAGTGGTCAGGCTTTAGCAAAAGAACAGATGCAAAGCATTGAGAAATACCAAAATGGTTGAATAAGAAACACAATACAAAGGATATCCGACACCAATTTATAACAAGAATTTGCAATGCAACAGGTCTCGCATTTGTGAGAGTTGGGGGACTAAATGACAATGTCTTTTACCTATGTGTTTTGTTTTGGAGTGTAGTGGATATATGAACAGATACGCGGCTGTAGCACTGCCTAGAGGACTCAGAATGGACGAGTAACTGACGGAACCAGAGAAGCAGCTGCAGCACTTTCTAGGAGACTAAGAGTGAAGAATTAACACTGGTAACAGAGACACAGCTGTAGACCTGCCTAGAGGACCGAGAACGGGGGAGTTACTGACGGAACCGGAGAAGAAGCTGCAGCACTGCCTAAAGGATTTAGAATGGGGGAGTTACTCACGGGACCAGAGAAGCAGCTAGCGTCACTGCCTAGAGGATTTAGAATAAGGAATTACCAACAAGACCAGAGAAGCAGCTAGCAGCACTTTCTAATGGACTAAAAATGAGGAATTACTACTGAGACCGGAGAAACAGCTGCAGCACTGTCTATAGGACTTAGAATAAAGAATTACCATTAGGACCACAGAAACAGCTGCAGCACTGTCTAGAAGACTTAGAATGAGGAATTACCACTGCTTATTGAGAGAACTCTTTATGGGCTAATTGACGAAATGTACTTTTCCTGACTTACACAAGAACTAGAATAGGGATCAGGTTTATGGGACACCCTTTATGCTATGTTCTGTATTGACTAAATAAAGACTAAAAAAAATACAAAAAATATGTTGAACTAATGACTAATAAAAAGTATTAAAATCAAACTATAACTCTCATTGACTCGAAGAATAGAAAGATTGAAGAGTGCGATGAATACAAATTGTAAACAGCACAGTATTGGTAGCGTTCATATAAAGCACTATCTGTTGGAGAGAAATAGCATTTTACTGGAGTTATGAACATACCAACATAGACATGGTCCCTACAACAACAGTCGTACCATTGGAAGGCTGCTTTAGTTTTTCTTCCCTCTTCAATGTTTATGTTGGGGCTGGAATCCTTCGCTTTTTAGCCCACCTTCCATGTACATGCCAGCAGTGACGTAACTCAGGCTGTCGCCCTGAACGAACGCAAAATGTCTATAAAAACAAGCAGCGAGGAGGGTGTTTGTTTTATGATCTCAGTGTTTGACTGCTTAGCAAATGTGATCAAGATAACAGCATGATTTACTGCCCTGTTTCTTGAAACAGGGTTGCAGCGAAGAATGCTCTGCAAATGAAAGGGGAAGCTTTGCCAAACAAGAGTAGGAAACCAAGAAAAAAAAAGGTTCCCCAAAGAACAGATAAACAAGACAAGGTGTAACTATACAGTACTTAGTCCCAGCTCCCAAAGAGAAAAAAGAGGGACAAAGAGGCATGTCTGACCACTAGCAAGCAAGGATTTTTGAATGACACTGAAACGAACACATGAAATGGCTTTAAACCCACAGAAGTATACCTAAAAGTATACAAGAGGTCGCTTACACTGGACCTAAAAACAGGTCCTATTTTTATGACTTTTTAGATACAAAAATGAACAAAATCCACCAGATGGTTCCAGAGCTAGAAATCATTAAGAAAATAATAAGTCACTGCTTTTCATTCAAATTGCAAACAAGCATTGCCAACTACTGCGGTTAGCTGTTTCTTTGAAAACTTTTGTGTAGCTCCCTGCTAACTCTGGCAGGGAGCGAGTCATAGAGGACAATGAGGCTTGGCAGGACAGTTACTTTTCAGTAAAAGCAGCCTCAAATCCAGTTTCAGGTTCCACGGGCAAACCGCCATAGATTTCATTGAAGTGGTCCTGATGCAAGGGATACAGGATACTGATCCTGTGACAGGGGTCTTCCTGGAGCTACTCCTCGGTCCCGGTCACAGTTGGGGGACTTGGGCAATAGAGATCAAGGTTCAGTCTTGGACGCAGCCTCTCTTTGCAAGGTCCAGGGAACAACTGGACAATTCTTCGGTCCTCTCTTCAGTGCAAACTTGATCTGAGGTCTGGGTGCCAGTTCTATGACCAGAACTTGCCTTTGAAGATGCAGTGACAACTAGCCGCTGGATCACAGGTTCTCCTGCGACCTGATGACGACTTCCTTGGAAGTGTTGCGTCTGGATATCTCAGACTGAAATATTCTGCACACTCCCAAGATTGGCAGGGCCCCCCTCTCTTTGTGTGGAGCTCGGTAGCACACCCTAGAGGTGTGGGTACCTGAGGGCTACATGCCCACAGGAAAATGGGTTTGGGAACATTTGCCCTACTCTCTCTCTGGCGCCAACCTATGTACCTCTCACGTGTTTCCACCATTTGACTTTCAAAGACAGCTTCCCTTCTGAAGCTTACCTTTTGGGCTTAAACTCAGTTTAGCCTTTGAGGCAGGCTAAGGTAACACCTGTTCTGACAGCAGGCCCTTGTGTTCCTTTGTGCCCTGGGAGGGGAGAAGGCTGTCGTGCGGCCAGCAACAGCAAACGGACACTGGAAAACATTGTGTACTAGAGTTTCAACTTTCTAAAGTTGCCTTTTACTTAAAAAGTTATAATAAATTTGGCTTGAACATCAAGTAAGGGCTTAATGTGAAGATTTTTTGATACCTCGAAGCACCAACTTTAGCATTCCCATTAAGAATTGCTGAGTGGTCAGGGTGTAACCTTGTACTCGCCAATTGGCTACTAGACGTTTTACAGAAGAAACAGGTTGGGGTTTTCACTGTTAGAAAATGTAAAAATATGTGTTCCACTTTTTAAAATACAACGCCCTGCCCTGGAGTTTGACAGGCCTGTCGTAGTGGTGAATTCAGATTTTAAAAAAGAAGGTCTAGAGTTTGTCATTACTTTAAATGGCAAAGTCAAGACAGCAGTTTGAAAGCTGCTCTACCAGCAAGGAATGGCAGACTGGGAGTCATCCTCGTGGTGGCACAATAAGTGCCTCTGTCCACGAAAGACACTTTAACTTACAGGCCTTGGTACCACAAACTAGGGACTTGTATGTAAGATGAATGGTTCCAAATGTAGGTGAGCCAGAAACACACATTTTAATGGCCGGAGCACTGGCACTGAGGCCTGTTTGGCAGGACCTGGTGCACTCTCAGCTTTGAAAAACCAGAATGAGTTACATAGACATAAACGTGGGGGTTGAGGTTGTTTGCTATGGTGTTCTGGGGTCTTTCCTAATATAGTTCCGCAAAGTGGACCAAGCACATCCCTTCAGCACTTGATTATTAGGATACTGAGGTGTACTGGGCAACTAGTTTTAGCCAGCCTGTCACCAACAGACATGTTCTGACCCTCAGGCCTCGAATGGTCAGGAACAAAGCCTCCAAGCAGGATGACCTCAAATCTGCATTCCAAGTTGGGGGACTTCAAAGAAGCCCACTGCCCTTGGTATGCAGATCTAGCTTCCCTCAAGCCAAAAGGTATCCACCCCTTCGGTCAATTCCACCCCAAAGGTAAGCTGCCTGATATGGGCACAACATTTAGAAATCTGTCATCTTGGTGATGGCAGAATTAGGAACTCTGGGACAGGGTTATACCCACTTCCCACAGGAAGTGGTCATATCGGGTGCAGTTACCCCAAGGGTAAGTAGCCCCTTTGCTACTGCCCTACATTCTCCTAAACACCCCTAAATTTAGTATTTAGGAGAGCCCTTGGTACCAGAAAATCAGATCCTGTCGATCTGAAGAAGGACACTGAAGAGATGCAAAAGTAAGAACTGAAGACCAGTGACTGACTTGGCATCAACCCTGCTAGTCTGCCTGCTGACTTCAACAATCGTGCAAAAGACGCCAGGTCCTGCAGCTGCCTGTGCCCCCAAAAGCTTGGGAGGGTTGCCTGAAGTGACCCCTAGGTGTGGCCGAGGACCCTGTCCTGTACCCACCTTAAGTCTGGAACATTGGTCCTGTAAGTTGCTGTGGAGTACCCGTTTGCCGTATATGTTTTCTCTCCTATTGGGTAACATTGCAGCGTCAGAAAAATTGCACTGTCGGATTTTTAACCCTGTGATAAATCAATTGCAAAACATACTTACCTGATCGTAATAATTCTGGTACCTAAACATATATAAAGATACCTGTTATTTTTATAAATTGGCGTGGATCTCCTTCTTGAATTGTGTGTCTCATTTACTGACTGTGTGCCTATGGTAAGTGTCTAACACTCCTTTCTGATAAGCCTATGGCTGCTAGACCACCTTATCCCCTAAGAGGGCACCCTTGGATTGCTAGAGCACGCCCCTGTCCAGTAGTAAGAGAGCTCCTGGACTCTTTACACAGTATATCTCATTTTGATATTCTTTGTAAAGAGCCAGGTTTCTACAATAAGAAATTAACCTCAGATCAGTCTGATGTTTAGACCTGCGTTCCCCAAATACGAAGGTGCAGCCTGTGCAACGATAACAGGTGTGTTCATTGGACGTGCCACCTCAGAGGTGGCTTCACAGATGCAGGAGCATGGTGACAGTCTTGTTCTTGGCTTGAACCGCTGGGTGGGTTAGCAGTGTGTCAGGCCTGCTTAACAGGCACTTGCATCAACAGCTCCATTAAGAGGTACTGGGTGTGCTGTACAGCACAATGTTGCTTTAGAGCTTGCCTTCCTTATTTGGTCTGCTACAGGAACCATACTGGAAGACCCCTCACAACAGGGGTCAGCTCTGACTTTGCTACTGATGGCAGTCTATTGCTTCTGGGTGTTACTAATACTGGGAACACAACTGGGATTCTTTTCCTGGGCAGCCTTGCCTCTTGCTGCTTCAGACAAACGCCTTCCCTCTCTAAGGAGACAGTCAGCCTTCTAAGCACTGGACAGCGTCCCAGTTTCTCCACCGATTCACTCAGACTTCAGATGATGTCCCCATATCTCTTGGAGAGTGGCTGTCTCGCTGACACCAGAGCTGGTTACACATTAGTCCTTTGAGTACTCTGTGGTGCACTCCCATCCTTGTTTGAAAAGAAGCTGGAAATAGAACAAAGTGTGATGGTTTGGTTACCACTTTTATACTCATTTTCCAGACAGAGGATGTGGACCCACTATCTAGGATTTTGGGGTGGTCCCTCTTCAAATGTCATTTTCTATCTGTACTCCGGACACAGCCTTTGTGGGAAGTGATGGCTCCCACCGGAGGTAGTAAGAAGACTAGTTACAAGCAGGAGTATTCAAAACAAGGCACAGTTAAGTGTGAGATCATTGTACCTGGCTGTCATCAGCCTCTTTGAAGCAATATTCAGGGGAGGACAAAGGGGAGCCATACCTTGAAATTCCTGGTGTGTGCCATTCTAGATCAGAGGCATACCTAAATGTATTCTACTGGTCCAAACCCTCAGACTTTCACCGTACACAGAAACTGCTTACCTTGCATGTGTTACCTGTTTGCCCAACTTACATGCACTCTACTCAGAATATCAATGCAAGGGTCTGTGCTCACATTAAACTGGAACTTTAAATGGTGGGCCAATAGACCATGCTCATTTCTGACACAGGAAAAGGGTCTGATGAAGATGAATAATTCACAAGTCCCTGGAGGCTGCCACCACAGGTAGATGTGATCAACCCAGGACAAGGTAGTCCCATCTGAGTTATGATGGTGCACATAGTGCACACCTTCAGGTAACTTAACAAGTTGTGGCCCTTGCCATTACCATTAATAGGCCTAGGCCACAGCAAACATGCTAATAAATATGTTAGCGAGGCCAACCAAAAATCAGAGAACCAGTTTCACATGCGGTTGGGTCAATCTGGGCAGGGGAACGAGCCCCTATACCATGGAGGGGACATTCCCATCCCAAAAAGTGCAAAAATAAAGCTTCATAAATAGGTTTCAACAGATTCTGAAAGAACTATATAGGGTTTGAACTGAGCCAAAGGTCTCCTAGAAGAAGGGAAAACACTGATGCTCTGTAAGAACTCCATAACCAAAAAGATTTTGAAAAAAAGGGCTTTGTGAAGAACTTTTAGTTATTATGACAGATATACCTGAATGGGAGAGAACTATAAAACTACTAAGGCCAGGTGCAAAAGATACAGCGACACCACTTTTTGAAATTGAAAGTTTTTATGCAAACAACAAATGCAAAATCTCTTCCATTTCAAACCATGAAAAGCCCTGGTGGGTGGGTCTTTCCCTCTGTGAGAATGTCCACACAATCATGTGGTATTTCTATATGTCCATATTATTACATGATATATGGAGCTGGACTACTAAGCCCAATGAAGGAAGGCTAGGTGGGGAATTTGTATTTCAAGTCTGGAAAACATGTCTGGCTAGCACAGTAACATCACATGTGATCTTTCTGACTTATCAAGAACATTGATGCACCCGTACAGGTGTGGCCACTTTAGAGCAAACAGGATAATCCCTGCTGTGGAAAACATTTAGTGTGATCAGAACAGCTACAAGTAGTGGAAATATATTCATAGATGCAAGGTTTTGGCATTTTCTATAGCAGTAAACAGGTCAAGCTGTGGCAGTTCAGTCCGAGAATCGTTGAGCAGAAGTTTATTGTTTAAGACCAATCATTAGTTTTCTAGGAATGATCGTGAGTGCATCTGCCTTGACACTGTCTAGTCCTGGAAGGTGGACTATTGTTAGTTGGTGATTCATATACACCTCCTAACTCCAAATGATCTTACCCTGTGGAAAATGAACGCTTCATCTGATTCTCACGTGCAGAGATAATACATTGTGACTGTACTGTCTGTACATGTATGCAGTTTCAGCAAATGTTTGTGATACGGGGGAAGTGCCTTGTACCTTCAGGTGCTCCATATGGGTTCCTGAGTTGAATAATGAGGCATCTGTTACTAGTTTTTTTAGATTGGGAGAGACTGAAGAAAAACCACTCCATTGAGAATATTTTTCAAGTAGCACCACCAAGCAAAAAATTTAAATGCTGCTGGGGACAAGGTTAGTTTGTCTTATTAACGGTCTTGAAACTTGTTCCAAAGATTTTCCAGGCTTTGCTATAGTGAACAAATGAAAAGGGCATTTAGCGCAATGGGTTTAACTATGCCATGAAGACCAAAACAGAAGAGAAGACATCTGAGGTAACTTGCGATGGGTCATTCTGTGCAGAGTTTGACAATTCTATTGGATAAAACACTCTTCTCTGTAGGAAACACATTTGCCTGTATTAAACCTGCTTGTCTTTCAGGTGTGCAGAATAGTTCCTATTTGATCGTTGGAACTGAGGTAGATGTGGCCTTGCACCATGCTCGTGCTAATGAGGCGCTAAAGAAGAGATACTGTTGTTCTTAAGTCCTCAAAGGTTTTTTTTTTTAAAGACTGAAAATGCTTCGAGTAGCCAATCATCTAGGCACGTGCAGATGAACATGTAAATGTTTCTCAAATGTGACACTACTATAGCAATACTCTTGAGAAAGCTCTAGAAACTTGTTTGTACTGGTAATGATTGTCATCCACCACAAATCTAAGGAACTTCATGTTTAGGAGCCATTGCAATATGGATATCTGTGTTCTGAAGGTCGATGGTGTACATCCAATCTCCTTGAGGTAACTGCAGTAAAATCTACAATATGGTAGGATGTTTGGAGTGAGAACCTCAATGAATGGCTATTTTGCACAATATTCAACAATCCTGTGTTTGTGATTTTATATGCTCTGGAAGAATTTTTGCAATGTTCCCCCATCCCAGAGTTCACAATGAAACAGGGGAAAGAGAGCGGACATTCCTTTCCGCTGTGCAACCTCATAAAAAAAGAAAACACTTTCAACAGCTGCTGTGCAGCATCGGGGGAAAAAGCAAAGGCACAGCTGCTGTTAGTGTTCAAGCCATTCAGATGGAGCATGCATACGATGTCACAAGTATGCATGCATGTCACCATGCAAGCGTGGGCCTACAGAATGAGGTGGGCGTCATTTTTTTATTTTATTTACCAATCTAATATCATAAACGCCATCTAGATTGGTAACATTTAAAAAAATGAATTTAACATGTGCAAAACTACTTTTCTTGTGGCAGAGTGACTGGCAGAAAATGCAGGTTTTGAGCACTTCCAAAAAAATGCACCCAAAAACTGCACGTAAAAACAAGCATTAGCAAAGCCAATAAGTCTCACCTGCGAGAGTAATTGGCTATGGCAATTATTTTTAGCCATACTGTATACTGTGCAGCACAGCTAAAAATATATTTTTTTAAATGCTATCATTGCTGATATACTTTTTAGTAGGAGGGGCTGGGGAAGCAAGTCAACAACAGAGGGAAAGTGGAAGGCGCTGACTAGACAAGCAGACAAGTGAAGGCGGTCAGAATGAGCTAGGGAAGCAAGCTGACAGCAGGGGTGGACATAAGGGGCTGGAGAAGCACGCTGACAATGGAGGGCGGCTGGCAGGTGTGGGACAACACAAGGACAACAGAGCAGACAGTGGGAAGGGCTGTGGAAGCAATCAGCCAATGGAGGGTGCATGTGCAGGGCTGTGGAAGCATATGGACAACAGAGGATGGTGGGGAAGCAAGAATGGGAAAGGAAAGTGGGTGAGCGAGAGCTGACAATACACACACGTCGAGTGCAGAAGAAAAAGTAGAGCCTGAAAAATGAGAGTGGAAGGACACAAGTAATGCACGCATGCTCCAGGGGAGGGCCAAACAGAAGAAGAGGAAGGAAAGTCAATGGAAGCTGATAAATCAGAAGCAAGCAAAGGAGAGTGACAATGCAGTAAGTAATGGGTGGTCTCCAAGCCACTGATAATATGTCTTGCAACAACCACCGTATGCGCTGTCTTAGGCAAGATTTAAAATATGTAAATGCCAAAGAGGAGTGTGGGAGCAACGGAGCTGTGGGTGAGGAAGCAGCACAAAAAGTTAGTGTGGGCAATGGAATAAATATAATGCTTGGGGTGTGGGGGATAATTATACACAAGGGAGACAGCTACACATAGCACAATGGAGAGGTTTTTTTTTTGGGGGGGGAGGGGAGAAGCATACTAGAGAGAAAACAGAACATGAAGGAGAGGGTAACAAGGAGCACGGAGTGGGTATTTGGCCAGGGAGAAGCAGGTGAGGGAGAGAGCCAGCAACCACATGCACTGTCATGGAGTGCCTGAAGAAAAAAGAAGTTCCATTAATGTTTGTAGTGGAAGGGTACAAGCCATCCAATCAAATGAATGGTAAAATAGCTGTGCTCCAGAGAGAGAATGAACACAATACAGACAAGAAAAGACGTTGAATAAAAAGCTACTAAATAAGACTGATACCAAAAGCAACAAGTGGTAAGCAATGGGTGGGGCCAAAGGCTGGCGTACGTTTTTGATGTAGTACACAATAGGCTTTTAAAAATGAGGTCCTTAAATGTGAGCAGTGGAAGGGCACAAGTTAGCCAATCAAGATCATGGTGAAAGGAGGCTATGCCCGATATGATCACAGGGGAGAGAAAAATAGAAGAGAAAGACAAGCTGCTGAAAAATAAGCATGCAAATAAGTGCGACAAAACAGCGAACCAATGTCCAGCAATGGGAGGGGCCTCTAAACCCACTATACTTTTTTGGTATTGTACGCAAGATGCAAGATCCAAAGAAAAAAATGCAGCAAATGCTGTTGAGTCGTCTTTCAGTACCAGGGAAGGTAGAATGAGTATGAAAAACTGTGTGCCATGGATATTGCTTAGTAGTCCCATGCAACGACAGTGGAAGCAACGTAACATTGTCATTCATCCCATCAATAGTCTGAGAAAGAGAGGAAAATGAAAACATGGCTGTAATTCGGAAGGGGCTGTGAATGATGGGTGGCACCTGCAGGTGGACGCACTTAAAAGGTTAAGAGAACGCTTTTCAACAAGGACATGCCCCATAAGGTTTGTGAGAACTATCTGCTCAAAGACAAACATAGCTTGGTGGCGACCCATCATTGCCTGTCAGTGGGGTACCCGTTACAGCCCCTCATGTGTGTGAAAATGAACGATAGGACCCCTTAGTGACAATTAGGCTTTAACAAAACAATGGTCTCCATTTGCTGTTAAAATGAGAAAAGGCAATGAAGACTGCCAAGACTTAGGCCCTCATTACGACCATGGCGGTTGGCGATATAGTGGTAGTACTGCCAACAGGGCGGTGGTACTAACCGCCACATTATGGCATCAGCGGTTTGGCTGAAGCCAAACTGCCAATGTACCACTCCTACCGACATGGCGTTAACAGCCAACGGGCTGGAGGTATACATCTCCAGACCAGCGGCGGCCATTGTACCGCCGGAGGAATTATGACCCTGCCTACCGCCGGCGGAATTACGACCCTGCCTACCACCACGGTTTTTGTGGATTTTTTACCGCCATGAAAACCACGGCGGTAGGCACTATCAGTGACAGGGAATTCCTTCCCTGTCACAGATAGGGATCTCCCCCTGTCCCCTTTCACTGCTCCCCCCACCCTATACCTCACCAAAGCCCTCCCCACATTCACGCACCTCCTTCACACACACGCATACATCCCCACATGCATCCATCCACACACATCAGCACACTGTCATACAAACATGCAGACACGCATTCACAATATACACGCACTCATACCTCCATACAGGCCCACACATACAAACATACACACACACAACACCCCCCACCCCATCACCTCTCGCAGCACCCACTTACCTGTGTCCAGGGGGTCCTCCAGCAGGAGACGGGACAGGGCGCTGCGGCCACCAGCAGCGCCCGCCAGCAGAACACCGCCAGGCCGTATTATTTGCCATGATACGGCTGGTGGCGGTCTACTGGTGTGTCGGTGTTGGTGGCAGCAGCGCCACCTTACTGCCATCCGCCGGCATGGCCACAGACAGAATTCTGCCATCTTTCTGACGGATATCCGTCTGTGGTCATAATACGGCGGTCGGGTGGTAGCCGCGGCCGATGCCGCAGTGGTAGGCGGTCATTACCGCCAATGTCATGATACAGGCCTTAGTACCATCACTACTGTCCAATACACGTGGAACATTAATTCTGGTAACTAGTGACGAGAAGGAGATACTGTAAATAAAATATGTGGAATGGTCAATTGGCATTATCTCTACAGTTGTAGGGAGGTTTCAAAATAGATTCATATCAGATAAACTAAGGAAAAATTGAGATTTTGAAGCGTTGCCCAATATGATTAATGGCACTACTACGTAATTATTTCCAATTGGGTTGTTTACTACAATCAAGATCTATTCTTACTCACGTGTGGTTCCGGAAGGGCACTTGGTTCCCTGTGGTTGGGAGTAGTCAAGCGTTTCCACATCACATTCTTCTTTAAGACTGGCTGAATCAGTTGGTGCAGTGTCTAAAGATTTTTAAAACAAATTATCAAATTGTGAACAATTAGCTTGGCAGAGACATTTGGTCAGTTTTCCCTTCTGTCAAAATACAGTCATACCTTCTGAAAAGCGAAACAAATATTTTAAATATTTTTCAGTGTTTGGGCAACACATTTTAGGGATGATAAGTATGGAGTTGGGTAAATTGCAAATGGGTTTTTGTTTTAGCTTCAGGTGTCTGCATTAAGTCAGATCGCGTCCAGGGAAGACCTGGCCTGGCAGTTCAGGCTGGACTGTTCCCATGGGGAACAAGGTCAAGACTGATTTGCATATTGCTGGGTCCATACTGGGGTGACATGGTGAGCAAAAGAAGTGATTGATTAAACCCCTTCCATAGACTAAAGCTAAACACTAAACAAAAAAGTTATCCAGAGACTGAAAAAAAAAATTGGTGCAAAATCAGTACTCTTGAAGACCCCACCACACTGAAAGTGACAGACCCATGTATACAGATGTAACCTCACTACAGTCGGACATGTGCTGGAATGCCATAGCACATACCAACCAGACACAAGTGCTAGGCGCATTGAAACTGCATCTACACACTGCAATCCACATCTCATACTCAATTTAAGGTCCACAGACATGAATACCTAATTATTCTCCAAATGCAAGCATTATCCATCAAACACAGAATACCTACAATCTAGTGACAGCACACTTGCGGCTTCCAGGACCACTCTTAAAATCCTGTACTCAATTAGGGCTGTGAGTTATGTGAACTATCTTCATGTAATGCTCTATCCCCTGAAGCAGTTGTTTAAAGTTAAATAGGCAACTCATTACTTGCTATAGACTTTCACTCGCCTTGCTGAAAAATAGGAAGATACTTTTTCTCATGAAGAAGCCTCATCTTAACACAGAACCTTTCCAGTGAGACATTTGCCCTTCATAAGCCATATTCTTGAAAGAACAGCACCAAACACCACCTCGTACAGGGGACTGTTAAGAGTCTCAGTTACGCTTTTTGAATCAAAGACTAGAGAAATGATTTACCTATATTTTCTCCTAGACGCTTTGAAGTGTTTTACAACATACACAGCAAGGTATTTTCAGCAACCTATACTCCTTGATGGGCTCTGAAATGTCAGTACTAAAATGGTTCCTCTCATGTCCCTGTTCGAATCAACATATTGTGCAGATGGAGGCAATCAGGTTTCATCTCAGCCCATGACCTGCGACTTCCACCTCCTTGGCGCTCTGTAGTCCGGCTTGCTAGACTCAGAGCTATCTATCACCTGGCAACTATTTTAAGACAGACAGTCTTATAAGCTAATGATATGTACCTGCAAAATGCGATATGTACCTGCAAAACTGGTTCAAGTGGATCTAAACACGGTTGTCCACAGTCCAAATGAGGATAACCAGCACCAACTCGGATCTTTGCTCCTTGATGGTTGTGCCGTAGAATCCAAAGCCCAATGAAGGCTAGATGAATATCACCAGATGATTTTCTACATCTCTTGCACACTGTGCCTAAACAAGTCATAGGGCTTTTACACCAAAACCCTACTATCCTGTAAAGACCATGTGAACAATAAATAGCTGGTATCCTCGTAACACTTAAGCCTTCTGTGTAATAGCAAGCCACCCCTTTGTGATGCAAACTGTTGTAGCTTTGTTTGGAGACTGATCTCATCTCACACTGATGGTAATCATGTGGCAAATCCTTCTAGACAACAGACCATTCTGCAAGGGCAGTGTACTCGTTTGGCACAAACTTTGGTTCAGGAGAGATATCCTGGATTCCTTAAATTCCCTGTGACTGCTTTGTTTTGGCAGAATCTATATCCTAATAGGTTTGGTATCTCCATTTTCTCAAAACTATTGCACGGAACAGAAGAAGCCCAGTGGGATATAGAAGTCCTAGTTCCAGGAAAGTTAGTGGTGAGTGCCCTCTTGGTCACAAGGAGCAGAGGTTAAGGAGGCTATTCCATCTGGTCTCTCCCTGGTGCTTTTGTCCACTCTGTTGGGCATGGATGTTTATGCGCTAATTAGAGGAGATCAGTTGGACACTCCCTAAACAGCCCCCACAGCTCTCTGATGGTAATCATGCTCTTAGAAGCTCTCCTTGGAAGGCAAAATGCCCATCAAAAACAGAGCATAAGAACCGCTCTGGTTTTCCTGGACGGGCAGCTCAGGAGAGAGTCCAGCTCAAGAAATTGTCAGTTCCTCACACCATTTCTGGTTCACCGCAAATTGTGCAAATCAGTGTCCGTGTATTCAACTGAATATTCAGTTATGTAAGAAGCGGGGGGGGTACTGATCTTACCAGATTTCTATTTTTTTTTTTACTATCAATCTGCCTTTAGAAATTATGATTCTCGTTTATGAACTGATCAATGGTAAAACAGTCAGGGCTTCAGTTCTCCTTCTTCAAAACTCAGAAATGTCCTAAAAAACACTACATATAACATTTTAAAAGAAATGATCTTGGGGAAAATGGTTTAAACTACAAGATATTAGATTGCCACCCATTATTCATTGCACAATTGTTTGTGGTTGCGTGTGCCAGAACATCTAATTAAGCTTTGGAAAATACAGGGGTTTACAACACTATTAGATTTTAGAATCAACATTAAATGGAAGCTGAAGCTACGGCTAGCATTCAAGTATAACGAGAGTGCGGCTGATCCATGGCTTACTTTTGCCCAAATCTCCAGTTGTTTTATGGATTATACCCCTGATGTAGCAGATTTTACTTTTCACCCCCTAAAATTATTATTTAAAAACAATTTGCTAGGGCTTGGTAGTTGGTATAAGGTGCTAAACCAGAGTATTCAGGAGAAAAGAACCTCAAAATGCCTTTACAAAATAACATCTGTAACAGGGTGTTTTATTTATCAGAATTAGTGATTAGATGCTTCTTCCCTTGGGTACAAACTGTTCAGAGCAGAAAACTTTAAAAGAACGCAATTCTTCTAGCTGAATATGGATGTTCTATGACACCCACCCATTTCTACATAAAATGTTTTCCGGTGTTCCTACTAAATGTTTTATACGTAATACATGAGTGGAAGGCGATTGGTCACCTATATTTCTTAGTTGTCCAGTTTTGGAACCTTTTTGGGGCCAGATGTTTTGGTTTATAAGCCAACAGCTCAGAAAAAAAAGGTGATAACAGGTTCATAATTAGCCCTTTTTGGTCTATTGGGTAAGAAGGTGGCATTTTTGAGAAATTAATCAATTAAATGTGTTCAAATGAATTGAAGCGTATTTCATGTTTGAACTGTGTACTAAAATATAGGAGCTACCAACTAACCCTGACTTCACATCAGGCTGAGGTTAGAGAACATGAAAATACTGTACACTCTGTGTCATGTAAAAGATCACTATTTTCCAACCTGTGCTGGACATATCATGGCTTCCCCTTTCATTTGTGACTGGGCTATCCTTTAAATGTTCGCTGGCAATTCTTGTCTTCCTGAATGATGTATTGGAATCACCAGTCGAATTTCCTAAATAAGGATAAAAAATTCATTAAGTATCTCGTTCAGATAGAAATATTTGCATTTGTAAATCTAATTTATTTAATATACCTATACAGTAAAGGCCCAATATACAAAAAAACAGCAACTTATAAATTACCTAGCCTGGCACCCAAAGAAATCATAGAAATCTATGCATAAATTAAACAAAGCTTACAAATTGCTATATATGACAGAAGAAAAACTAAGATGTGTGATGTACAGGAAGAACGGAGCAAATAGTCGTTTGCAGCCAGTAGCTAATAACGTGCAATAAGAAAGAAAGTAACATTTCTAGAAGCTTAAAGAGCAAGAGGCAAGAAGAGTAGGGAGCTGAGAGACATCCACAGTATGGTCATCTACTGACAGTGATCCCAGGGCAAGAAAGCAAAGGGTCATTGACAGCGGTTGTATGTGCTGCAGGAAGATGGATTGTGCTCTTGAGTTCAACTGTCCCAAATAAGAAGGCACAGCCCCTTGAAAGAAGTACCTCAGTGCTTCCTGCATTTTAACTTTGGCAAACTGCTGAGGTAGGGTAGGCCTAAAGTTTGAAGAGGGGATATGCCGTTAATCACAAGGTAGAGAGGTGTGTGTGTGTGTGTGTGTATACACATCTCATGGTATTTATGAGCAAGTCTAACATCATGGTATTTATGAGCAAGTCTAGCATCAGTGTATATGTGGAATATTACCTCCTTTCGCTTATGTGGGCTAATGAATATTGCGTTTCACACTAACCTCTGTAAGTGTTCACATCATGATTCAACTTAATATCCTCCACTTCCAAGTTACACAACTCTTCATGACCCTTAGGTGTCCGTGACAATAGAGAGCTGGCCATCATAGGACCTGCTGTAGAAAGAAAAAAATACACTAGTACTCAACTGACAGGTCCCCGTAAAATGTCAAAATGCAAGAGGTGTAATCAGGGAGGAAGGTGAATATTCATAGAAGCTCTAAAATGAGAATTTAAGATGGACTCCACTGTGCTTACCAGTAATGGACAACAAGCATTTGCAATGCAATAGGTCTCCCATTTGCTTGAGTTAGAGCTTTTAGCGTTATAAATGCATAACTGGACTTTTCCTGCCACATAAATTAGACAATCTCGCTGCATAATTTGGTACTCCGTCACATAATCAAGTGGCCCTGCATATAACTAAAGCACTTCCATTTACCTTCTTCCTCTATCTGCAGCAAAAAAAAAATGAAAATATTGCCATTATGTATTTTTTTTTTTAAGATTATTTTGTCGCCACCCCCCTCCAACTAGTGCAGGGACCCAGACATGACTTAGGCAGAAAGAGCATGTTGTGCTGACTGTTTTTATGGTGGTTACGTTTTCCTAGAACCACCACAAGGTTAGTAATGGGCAAAAATATTTTGTAAAAGGAATGCCCCGTAAAGCATAACGGGCTGAGTTTTCGGGAGCAGCGAATATTGTAGTATCATGACTGTAATGCTCTGAACAGCCCCTTGAGGGCACCACAATAAAAACAGCATTTGTAAGAAACATGGTCACGCAACCATATAGTCAGGCGAGAGCAAACCCACATGAAAACAGAATATGGCAGAATGTAATGCAGTGTAACCATATATTTAGGCCTTAGAGGAAGTTGTGAATTACACATTTTCAGGCCTACTAAAATAATGTTACAAGCAAGGCCCTTAAAACACTAACTATCACCAGCTGTAAAAGAAAAGTTTCAGTCAAGAGAGAACTTAAAGAGACACTGAAAGTTGGGAAGGGTTATTATTTTGGCATGGCAGACATGTGTTTTCACTTAGGGCTTGTGTGGAGCTTGTGATGGCCAATTGTAGTTGTGACTTACATATACTGCATGTAGGTTCTGCAGGCAAGGCACAAAGGATGTTCGCCATGTAGTGTCTTCACGATGGGCGTGCGATGGCAGACAGGTTAAATTTTTGTTTGGGGCCCTTAGGGTGGCATAAGATATGCTGCAACCCTTAGGGACCTAAAATACCCATTCCCTATGTACCAGAGATACAATTTACTAAGGCTTACATGGTGCTGAAGTTTTGTGCCAATTGTGAAACAATCAAAGGTACCTTGTTTTAAAAGGGAAGAGCACTGGCACCGAGGTCTGATTAGCCGGCCTCAGTGCACTGTCAGAGTCAAGAACCAGCGTCTAGTAGTTCTAAAGGGGCCAAAAGTGGGGAGAACATCTGCAAAGAAGTCCAGTTTCCTACAGACTCGATCATCGAATGAATGAAAGGAAAGGTGATCGCAAAACATCTGTGGAAAAGTATGACTGAGTATTTAAACCACCAGCAAATCAAAACTTTGATTCCTCATGTGAACACATGGAGATAGTATCTTTGTTCTCCCTTGCCTAAAGACGTGAAAGAGTTAAGACAACAGACAGGTCTCTACATGCACTAAGGCAATAAAGGTTACTTCATGAAAAAAAATTCCTATCAAACCTAAAACAGGAAGGAACTAAAAACCTCACCTGGGTGCAATAAAAGAGACATCTAAGGAAAAATAGATCATTGAAGAGTATTAGAAGAGATATTTTGAGAGACACCCGGCGAATCCCTTCATTAACTTCAGACTGAGAAGATGGCCATATGCAACATCTTGTACTGTTCATGATTTCACAAGATCCTACATCCAAGTGATGGTAGATTCTGGTGCTACCGGAAATTTAGCTGATTAAAAAATAGCTAAGGACTTACCACTCCGATTACTCAAGAAATCCGCTCCTGTGGCTGTATTTGCTGCTGATGGAAAAGCACTGACTTCAAGAGTCATTACAGCCCATACTAAAGACGTACTTTTATGCTACGTAGGAACCATGAGTTCACATGAGGAATAGATTCCATTGAATGTTATAGACGCTCCTAAACATGGCTTTATCCTTAGATTGCCATGGTTAGTGAAGCATTACCCCATTATACATTGGCATGATCGTACTGTAGAATTTCCTTCTATCTATTGTCGAGGTTATTGGTTGAACCGTACACAGACCCACAATGGGGGAAGGAGGCCCTTTGCCCATAAACTTTCTTATATCTGCTCATATGGTAGCCACAGCAGGATAAAAAGACATACAACTTCCTGAACAGTATGAGCAATTTACAGTGGTTTTCGATGGACTACAAGGCAAAGCTTTACCTCCTCATAAACAATATAAATGTCAAACAGAATACTAGGGAATGATGTTCCCAAGTATAGGAGTTAAGTTCTTACAGAGGTCGATAACTGTCATCTTAGAGCCTAATTGCTCAAATACCTGGCCAATGAGCTCATCCGACCATATAAGTCCCTGCAGCTTCACCACACTGTTTTTTGTACCCAACGGTAACGGAGAGTTATGGGTCTGTATTGACTATTGCACCTGTAATAAAATAATCATAAAAAAACACATACCCTTTTTCGTCCTATATTACTAGCTCAAGAGGAGGCCAAATATACACAAAGTTAAACATAAGAGGGGTACATAAGGGAGACAAGTGGAAGACAGTCTTCTAGACATGTTATATTCTGTTTGAATATCTGGAAATGCCATTTGGGTTGTGCAACGTCCCGCAGCATTCCAATATTTCATTAATAATTTTTTAAGAGACTTCTTAGATCTTCTTTATTGTAGTGCATATCAACGCCATTTTGATATATTACCCAAATCGATATATATATATATATATATATATACACACACCCAGCATTTAGCTGCTCTGGCGGTGCCCTGAGAAAGCACTCTTTTTATCGTAAATTAACAAAATGTGAATTCCATGTACTAGAGGTTGAGTTTTAGGAGTCAATCTCTCTCCCTCTGGTATGGCAGAACAAAATGTACAGGCAGTTCAGATTACCCAACCCCAAATCCATTTGCAATGTGTGGTGTTTTTTAGGATTTGCCAATTTGTACTGCAGATACATTTTCACATTACTTCAATTACAGTTACTAAGGAACGGAACGCCTTTTCATTGGTCTCCAAATGCTGATCAAGCAATCCACTTGCTTAAAAAGACCTTTACCTCTTCCCCCATTCTTCAACATTCCAGATTCTAACCCTGTGGAATCTATAAGTCAGTTCGGCATTTTTTGATTTTGAAACCAATCTACATTGGACACGATAACCCACGTTACATTTGGAGCGTTAAAGGAAGCGATTGTATGTTTCTATTTGTTACAAGAAAACAAGGATTTTCAATATTGGTTTGGTTTGTTAGGAAGAGATAAAGTTAAGCATAAGTGACATTTTGATAAGTATAATACCCTGGAATTCTTTCACCTGCCTTTCAACAACCAGAAGAGAAGAGATTTTGGAGGAACATCTGATCATTTGTGAACTCAGACTGAGTACCAGAGCACAAGCACTAGTAGCAGCAAAACTATCATACATGTTCCTTAGGTCCATCAACTAAGAGTTTAAGCCTTCAGGCGTGTTTGTTACGGTATGTTGTTTGATAGAGGAGGCTTATCATATCAGGCTGAGGTAAGAGAGCGTGTAAATAAATATTTTACACTATTCTGTATCATGTAACAGAGCAATTCTTCCTAACCTGTACTGGGCCTGTCACAGCTTCCCCTTTCATTTGTGTCTGAGATATTCTTTAAATGTTGCTTGGCAAGTCTTGTCTTCCTGGACAATGCATTAGATTCACCAGCTGAATATCCTAAATAAGGATAAAAAAAAACATTAAGTATCTCTTTCAGAGAGATATTTGCATTTACAAATAATCTATTGAACATTCCTATGTAGTAAACACCAAATGTACAAGAAAATAGCAACTAATAAATTACCTATACTGGCACTCAAAAATGGTCATAGCTATTGATGCACAAATCAACCAAAGTTTATAAATTGCTACACATGGCAGAAAAAATGAGATGCGTGGTGTGTGGGAAAAAACAAGAAACAGTGGTTTGCAGCCAACAGTTAAATAATGTGTAACAAGAGAGAAAGCCAACATCTGCAGAGGATAAAAAGCAAGAGGGAAGAAGAGTATGAAGATAAGAGATATCCAGAGTATGGTCATCTATTAACGAACATCTGTAGAGACTTAGAGAGCAAGAGATAGGAAGACTATGAAGATAAGACAGCGACAATACAGTCATCAATTAATAGTGGAACACTGGCCAAGAAAATAAAGGGCCATTGACAGCAGTTTCCTAAGCTGGAGGAGGCTGGGTTCGGCCCTTGAGTTTAGCTGTTCCGAAGAAGGCAGCACTGCACATTGAAAGAAGTAGTTACGTGTTTCCTGTATTTTAACTTTGGCAAACTGTGAAGGTAGGCTATGCCAAACGTTTGAAGAGGGAATATGTTGTTAATCAGTCTATGGAGCCCACGTTAACACGCATGGACATTGCTCATCAAGAATTTCACCTTTTTTTTTTTCTTATTGACTACTGGCTTGATCTACACTGAGGAAAAGTTGAATGGATGAAGCTATGATAGCATATGGACAGGAAACACTCAATATATTGTTCAAAGGCAAGTGACTAATGCATTTGATCTGCGTTTGTGCAGTGGCCGTGGGAGTCTTTTTATGAATGTGTGTATCACAGATAGAATGATTGTGCACAAGGTGTGTGTGTGTGTTTATACACATCTTGTGGTATTTATTTATGCATCAGTGTATTTGTCAAATATTAAGTACTTTCTCACATATGGCAACTAATGAATTTTGCCTTTCACACTAACCTTGGAAAGTTTTCAAGTCACGATTAAACTTCATGTCTTCAAAGTCCATGTCACACAACTCTTCATGTCCCTTGGGGTTTAGTGAAAATACAGAGTTGGCAATCATGGGACCTGTTGTAATAAGAAAAATAATGCACTAGTAATCCACTGACAGCTCCTTGTAAAATTTCAAAACACAACAGCGGTTTAATCAGGGAGAGAAAAGCAAACATTCATTGTGCACTGGACAGAAACTCTAACATTAGAATTTAAGACGGATTCCTCTACGCTTAGTAGTAATGGATAAACCATGCCTTGCGCCATAGTGAAACTAATCTGCAGAAGAAATGGTGAGATTGCACACCATAATTCATGTGTCCACGGAACAGTGCTTCCTTCACAGAAGTTTCTGATTCTTGGTGTCTTGGATTCATTGGAGGCCCTAGAGCAGTGGTTCTTAGCCTTTTGATTTCTGTGAAACCCCAATGAATCATCACTGGAATTCAGGGACCTCAATAGAGCCATTATTAGAAGCTCAGGACCTCCGGCCTAAGCAAGCTGTGTAATTTAAAACGATACAGAAAAATGCATAAACAAGTATATACCAAACAAATGCTAAAATACTTCAAATATTTTGTTTAATTCACAATCAGATGTAGAGAGTGTTTTCAAATCTTCATTGTTGCATCTTTATTTGTATATACTTAATACATTTGAATTAATTAATTGTAATATTAATTTTGTGAAGCAGTTGCAGACCCTCTGAGTAGGACTGATGGACTGCAAGAGGTCTTCAGACAACAGGTTACGAACCACTGCCCTGGAGAATGAGATCACCAATCAGTTGCCAGGGTATTTTCAGTCTCTTCGACTGCATACAACAAGCAGCTGGGTACTAATCAGGATCTCCCTCAGCGGTAATCCTTGGTACCATCCTGAATCCTCAGGTCAAATTTGCTCTAGGGTGATCCTCATTCGTTTAGTGAAATCTGAATTGTAAGTGTCTGTGTGAGTGTGAGAGAGACAGCATAATTTGTCCCCACTATATACATATGAAGGTCTGTACATCTACAACACGCTTTGTCCTTTATTTTACACAGTTCACATTACCGTAGCCATGCAGTTCATCGCTGTTCGTTTTACCGAGATTAAAATTAGGAAGGCTTAGTTGGCTATTATTAAATTCAAACCTATCACAACCAGTTGCCCGGAGATTACTATGGCATGAACACTGACTCACTGAACAGTCTTATCAGCTAGAGCTTCAAACCAAGTGCATCCAATGGCGAGACTGCTCAAGGTTTATTGTAGAGGAATACAAGTTACAGTATTACGTTTTACTTTGTGCTTGAAGAAGGTTGTTTTCATTGGAAAGGTAACTTTTGGAAAAGAGAAAAGTTTTGTTGTACGGCTAAAGCTAATACAGTAGCCCGAACACTTACTAAACAGTCTCTGACTGGTTTTCCTACTGCACGAATTTGTAGGTGTATCACACATTTCAGATGTGCTGTCTTTAGGACAGGTATGCAGAGGGACATTCCTGTGGGTACCTAGGTTGACAATGTGGAACTAGATTTCAATTGCAGGAACATATTCTCACATCCTCGCTTAATTTACATTCTCCGAGCACCACAGGGATCCAAGTAAAATCAAAATCAACTTGCGCTTTGCTTTTGTGGTCTACTTGATGTCACTCAGAACCCCTTGACCTAAAATATCCATGTTACTCAGTTACACATCGATAATTCTATATGTTATGCATGACTTCCATTGGAAGCCTTCAGCGTGAATATAATATTATAAACGTTATTATTTGCTGTTGTGGTATAGAAACAGTGGGAAACAAATGCTATTTCCCACTGTTTCTACCTCTGACTGGGCTCTCTCCTGTTTGTCAGTATAATGCCAAAGACCATACAGTAGAGCTGCAAGCGAAGAAAAGAGAGAAGGCAGAGAGAACCCACATCACCCAGTACTTGATGGACCTGCACTGGCTCCGGATCCAGAAAAGATACCACTTTAAGCTCATGACCCATGCCTACAAAGCCCTCATTAACCAAGGACCCGCCTACCTGAACCACTGCCTTCAACTCCACCAAACAGGAACTTCCGCTTGACACTTATCACCCTCTCTAAGGTACCACGCATATGCTGCTGCCGCACTAGAGGATGCTCCTTCTCCCACCTTGCTGCCAAAGCCTGGAACGCCCCTTCCACCTACGAACGCACCCTCGCTGACCCTCCTCAGAAAGGGACTGAAAACCTGGCTTATCGAACAAACACCTGCAGCAAGCGCCTCCATACCCACTCGGGTGACAAGCTGCGCTATACAAATAACATCTGATTGATTGAAAACAGTGACCAACATGGATGTTTTTCACCTAGGAGTTAAGACTCACATCATAGACTACTCAAGCTTCTATCTTGTTGTCTATCTGAAATCACTTGGAACCCGGCCATGAAAACATTTATTTTATTCATTGCTACCGTCTATAATTCTATATGTTATCATAGTATGGATTTCTGTTTTGCATTACATGAGTAGCTGTGGATATTCCACATGTATTCAAATAATGACGTTAGCAGTGCTTCTGCTGTCGATATCAAGTACCCTGAAATTTGAGGCAAGCTGATAATATATAAGAAAATGTAACAAAAAATAAAGTTTCACCCAGAGAAAGCAAAGCCTGGTGGATGTCCTTCATGACATTCCTGTAAAGTTCCTTCTGCCAATTGTGTAAAAGCTTCCACTCCTCTTCCGAGAAACAGGAAACGACATCAATAAAGGTAACTGGTTCCTGGAACAACATGTTGAATAATACAGATTAAGCACCACTTTAATGTAAAAATGGACTACACATTGAGGATATGTTCGTGTCAAGCATAGTCTCCTTTCATTCCAATGTGGTGTTGCAATGGCAATTTTAAGGTGCCACTGCGGACGACAGGAGAGGAGACTTTTTCTTCTGATTCACATGCAGAGCTTTAAAGATGCACATGTACTCACCAGACCAGGGAACACACATGCACATAAGTAGATTGCTGATACACCTGGACTTGCCAGGCTAGGTAAAACACCTGGGGAACACACCTGCACACAAGTAGATTGCAGATACACCTGGACATACCAGATTAGGTACAACAACCAGGAAACACACCTGCACACAAGTAGATTGCAGATACAGCTGGACTCATCAGGCTAGGTAAACCTGGGGAACACACCTGCACACAAGTAGATTGCAGATACAGCTGGACTCACCAGGCTAGGTAACTGACCTGGGGAACACCTGCACACAAGCAGATTGCAGATGAATGTGGACTCACCAGGCTATATAACACACGTTAGGAACACACCTGCAGACAGGTAGACTGCAGATGCATGTGGGCTGGCCAGACTAGGTAGAACACCTAGGGAGCACACCTGCACACAGGTAGATTGCAGATGCACGCGGACTCACCAGGCTAGGCAACAAACCCAGGGGACAACCCTGCGCACAAGCAGATTTAAAGGGCACCCAGGCCACCTACAAATCTCCCATATTCCCACTGCACCTCCTGGACTCAGGCCGGCCTTGCTGTTTACCAGTCGTTTAGTAGTGATAGCCACGGACACACAGTGCCGGGGGAGGGGCACCACCCTGATGATAAACAGCCCCCCCCCCGGAGCACGTGCCCCCGCAGGCCGCCCTCACCTGCTCCGGCGCACCCTGGGGCGCCGCTCTCCTGTGCTTCATGGTTACCCCGGGGGACGGGCTCCTCCCTGGGGCGGGCGGGCCGCGAGGGCGCCGCGGACTCACAGCTGCCCTTCTACCACCGGCACGGCGAGGCTCCGGGCACGCGCAGGCCGCCCCTCGCAGCTGCCCCGACCCTCTACGGCGCCAGGCCTCGGAGAAGAGCCGCTCACGGGACGAGGCCGGGGACGCCGGGTCTGCTCTCTGCCCCGAAGGCTTCGTGGCTGCCTGGTGTCACTGCGCATGCGCAGAGGACCGGTGCGGCTTTCCTGTGTTACTGCCTAAAGCGCATGCGCAGGGAAACCGCACTGCTCTCAGGGGCTATCTTTACGCACGCGCGCGCCTGATGCGCTTGCACACAGCAACAGTAGTGCTAGCCTTCTGCGCAGGCGTCCTTAAATCGCATGCGCACAGGTACTTCTTTCTAAGTACTACAGCTCTGCGCGGGCGATAGAGACGGATCCAGATTGGTGTTACAGTTCTGCACATGCGTGTTACATGCGCGAGGCCACTGTTTCCCAGTGTTTTACTGTTGCACAAGCGCCTTGGAGAAGCACGCGCCCTGCCACGCCTTCGCTCCTGCTCTTCTGCACATGCGCCTTAGAAACGCACTTGACCACTGCCACACAGCTCCGTGATCCACTCCTGCGCATGTGCCTCAGCGGAGCACGGCTCGAGGGCGCATGCCCAGCTGCGAGGGCGTGCCCAGTACAGAGACCCAACTGATGCTTAAATCCTTGTGCCACATTTACAAAGTGGAGCAATGCATGCAATGCGCCACTTTGTAACCCCTTGAGCTACATTATGCCTGTGCCAGGCATAATGTTTGCAAAGGGGGGCCTTCCCCTGTTGGGAGGAATAAAAAATGGCATAAGGAAAGCTAACAGATTTCCTTGCGTCATTTCTTACGGCACCTTTAACGCCTGCTCAGAGCAGTCGTTAAAAGGGGGCTTCCATTATTTATAATGGGCCCCTATTTACTCTGCAGGAGTGGCACCAACAGGCGCTACTCCTGCAGAGTACATCAATAGCGTCACATTGCATGATGCTATTGGCCCCTACCCTGTGCCATGGTGCGCTGTATTTTAAATACGGTGCACACATGGTAGCGGTAAGGGGGCGATAAAGGGTGCAAGAAAAGTGACACTGCACACAGTGCAGAGCCACTTTTCTTAAATATGCCCCTAAGTGCCTCAATGATTTTACTGGCATTGCCGTAAAAATGCATGCCATGTGGGTAAAATACTAAATAGTGAATTAAATGGGCATTTTAGGGGGAACCTGGTAGTGTCCAGTGGGACACTTACCTTTGGCTGGCTACACCCAATATAGTGACCACTTCCTCTGGGAAGAGTCACTGCCCTAAACGTAATTGGCTATTTTCATTCCTATTAAAATGGAGGAAGATGAAATAGAGGGTCCACCTCGCAGGTAACACGTTAGGGGTGGTGCATGCCTGGTGAAGCCTCTCCTCCTACCCTTTGTTAGGTTTTCTGCCCTTGCTCCTGCCAAAAGTGGGGCTTTGCAAAGGGGGATGCCAGCTGCTACCAGCAGCAGGCTTGGGGGTTGAGTTTCAAGGGCTGTAAGCCCTTTGAAGCTCACCACCTGGACAGTGCACATTTGTGAGAGAAGGGATGTTAGCTCCTCCACCCAGGAAGGGCATTGTCTTACAAACCGGGGAGGTAAGTCTCTCCCCCAAGGTTTGTATATTGACTGTCTGGAGGTGGCAGCTTGATAGAACCAGTTAGCAACCATGCCAGGATAGTTAACTTTTGCAGGGGGACCTCTAAGATGACCCTTGGGTACATTTAGTGATAAGTCCAATACTGGCATCAGTTTCGATTTATCATTCTGAGTTGTTTGATACCAAACAAACCAGGGTTCAGAGTGGTCATCATGTAGCTGGGAAACTCGTGTTGACCGGTGTCCAGCACATGCTCTGTTCACTCACTATGTCCCAGGTTTGGCAAGGACACAGTGGGGGCATATTGCTCATGCAATTATGCCCACATATATAATAGGGAACACCCTGCCTTAGGGCTGTAAGGCCTGCCAGAGGAGTGTGCTACCCATAGTGTAGGAAGTTGGCTCTGTAGATACTATCTCAAAGTGAGAGATAGTGTGCACAGAGTCCAAGGGTTCCCCTTGGAGGTTGATAGTGGCAATAATAGATAATACTAATGCTCTATTTGTGGTAGCGTGGTCGAGCAGTAGGCTTATCAGAGGGTAGTGTTAAGCATTTGTTGTACACACACAGGCAATAAATGGGAACACACACTCAAAGACGTAACTCCATGCCGATAGGTTTTTATATAGACAAATATTATTTTCTTAATTTATTTTAGAACCACAAGATTCAGCATTCAAGTAAGTACATAAATTGTAAAGTACTTGGCATAAGTAAGTTTAGAACCTTGAATGAAAACAGTAAGGTACACAGTTTTGGCAAAAATGGCAATAAGCTATTTTAAAAGTGGACACAGTGCAAAATTCAACAGTTCCTGGGGGAGGTAAGTACAGGTTAGTTTGGTAGGTAAGTAAAGCACTTACAAGTTCAGACTTCAAGGCATAGGCAGCCCGCCAATGGGGGTTCAAGTCAACCCCAAACACCCAGCACCAGCAACACAGTGCCGGTCAGGTGCAGAGGTCAAAGAGGAGCCCAAATAACATAGGCGCCTATGGATACTAGGGGTGCTCCGGTTCCAGTCTCCTAGCAGGTAAGTACCTGCGTCCTTGGGGAGCAAACCAGGGGGGTTTGTAGAGCACTGGAGGGAGGGGCCCCAAACAGGCACACAAAATACACCCTCAGCGGCACAGGAGCAGCTGGGTGCAATGTGCAAAGTAGGTGTCTGGTTTTGAATAGAATCAATGGAGGGACCCTGGGGCCACTCTGTTGATGCAGGCAGGGCACAGGGGAGCTTCTAGGTCCAGCCACCGACTGGGCAAAGATGAGGGACGCCTGTTGGTCACTCCTGCACCAGTAGTTGGTTCCTCTAAGGCCTGGGTGCTGCGAGTGCAGTGCTTCTTCCAGGCACGTGTTCTTTGTTAGCGGGTAGTCGCGGCCAGGGGGAGCCTCTGGATTCCCTCTGCAGGCTTCACCGTGGGGGTATAGGGAGGTTGTCTCAGGGTGGCCACGTCATAGGAGTCCCCTGGGGGTCCTCGCTGTAGTGTTGGTTTCTCTGGACACAAGCCGGGGGCGTTGGGTGCAGAGTGTTGGGGACTCACACTTCAGGAGTGAGGCTGGAGTCCCATTAAAGATGTTTTCTTCTTTGTTGTTTAGACAGAGCTGCTGTCCACGGGAGTTTCTTGGTCCTTTGGGTTGCAGAGCAGTCCTCTGAGTCGGCAGAGGTCGCTGGTCCCGCTGGATGCTGAGTCACTGTTGCAGGTTCTTTGAGTCTGGAAACAGGTCGGTAGGGCTGGGGCCAAGTCAGCTGTCGTATCCGTGTTCTCTGCAGAGCTTTCACGTCAGCAGTCCTTCTTCTTCTTTAGGTCGCCAGGAATCTAAAATCCTGGGTTCAGGGTCACCCCTGAATGCTGAATTTAGGGGTGTGTTAGAGTCACAGGGCAGTAGCCAATGGCTAATGTCCTTGAGGGTGGCTACACCCTCCTTGTGCTCCCTCCCTATGGGGAGGGGAGCACATCCCTATCCCTCTTGGGCTAAATTCTCCAAAACAAGATACAGGATTTTCCAAGGAGGGGGCCACTTCAGCTCTGGTCACCTTAGGGGTGGACGTGGCTGAGGGGGTGACTCTTCCTTGTTTTTCTCATTATCCCTCTGGACTTGTTGCCAAAAGTGGGGGCTTTGTCCGGAGGCTGAGCATCTTCACTGGCTGGAGTGCCCTGGGGGCATTGTAGGACCAGGCTTGAGCCTTTGAGGCTCACTGCTAGGTGTTACAGTTCCTGTGGGGGGGGGGGGTACCTCCACCCAGTGCAGGCTTTGTTTGTGGCCTCAGAGAGCACAAGGGCTTTCACCCCAGGGGGTCAGAAACTCGTCTCTCAGTTGCAGGCTGGCACAGACCAGTCAGTCCTGCACTGAAGGATTGGGTAAAATACAGGGGGCATCTCTAAGATGCCCTCTGTGTGCATTTGGTAATACATCCAGCACTGGCATCAGTGTGGGTTTATTATTCTGAGAAGTTTGGTACCAAACTTCCCAATATTCAGTGTAGCCATTATGGAGCTGTGGAGTTCGTTTTGACAAACTCCCAGACCATATACTTAATAAGGCCACACTGTACTTACAATGTCTAAGAATAGACTCGGACACTGTAGAGACATATTGCTCATGCAGCTATGCCCCCACCTGTGGTATAGTGCACCCTGCATTAGGGCTGTAAGGCCTGCTAGAGGGGTGACTTACCTGTGCCACAGGCAGTATTTTGTGTGCATGGCATCCTGAGGGGGATGCCATGTCGACTTTGTCTTTTTCTCCCCACCAACACACACAGTCTACAATGGCAGTGTGCATGTGTTTGGTGAGGGGTCCCTTAGGGCGGCACAACACATGCTGCAGCCCTTAGGGACCTTGCCTGATCACAATGCCCTTGGTACCACTGGTACCTTTTACAAGGGACTTATCTGTGTGCCAGGGGTGTGCCAACTGTGGAAACAATGGTACATTTTTAGTGAAGGAACACTGGTGCTGGGACCTGGTTAGCAGGGTCCCAGCACACCCTGTCAAGTCAGCATCAATATCAGGCAAAAAGTGTGTGTGTGGGGGGGTAACTACAACAAGGAGCCATTTTCCTACACATAGTAAATGCAGTGTATGGTGGACAGGCACACAGGCAGTGTGCCATGTTGAATTTGTGTTTTAGGTTTGCACCAAGGCACTCAGCCTGCAATGGCAGTTCTGGGTGCATCTGGGTGCAGGGCCCTAGAGGGTGGCACAATCAGTGCTGCTGCCATCAGGGGCCTACCCTTAATAACCCCATGCCCTGGGTATGTGGGTACCCATTTACTAGTGGCTTACAGTGGTAGCTAAGGGTGTCTCCAAATGTACCAATGCATCACAACAGATTTAGGGAAAGAGCTCTGGCCCAGGGAACCTGGTTAGCAGGGGCCAACACACTACAACTTCTAGGCTACATCAAACATCAGGCAAAAAGTGGGGGCTAACCATGTAAAAATGAGGACTGTCATCACAATGTCACGTTAAAAAAACACACAGTAGAAAATATATGTGAAAAATAGTTTTTAAAATAATGACTTTAAAAGCAATATCCTCAAAAATATATTAAAAAAATTCAAAGATAAAATGATGTATAGTAAACTAACTCCAACCAAAAGTTATTAAAAATACACAGAAAGCAATTCAAAGCATAATTTTAATTTAAATCCCAAAAAATAAGGGAAAGTCATCCTCTGGGGTTTATAAAATAGACTGTTCAAACTCATGTCTAATAAACATAGGGGAAAGTGCAGACATTGAGGAGAGAGGAATTAGATGTAGCATTCTAACTCCAGTCTAACAAAAATCGTTGATAATGCATACATGGGGCGAGTGGTAAAATTTAATAGTCTAACTCTAGTGGACTTACTCCGAACATTATGGTCCGCCTGCTGAATTTAAAAGTGGATGGACCATAGCTTGACCACAGCAGAGGCTATTCTGTCTCTGCCGTTACCAAAATGCTCCAACAGCCCGACGAATAAGGGTCTTTGAAGAATTGGTTATATGTCCGTCTGTCCAATTAGGATGTTCAGATATACAGCCGTTTTTACTGCCTGACAGCGCCAGATAAACCCTGGCGGGAACGGTATGTAAAAAACAAGAAGGAGATGACTCTCACTACAGCATGAAAAGCAGAAGGTGCTAGTACTTTCGGGCGCGAGACACACCTCCAGAAATGTTATAGTTCCAACAAGCTCGGAGGTACCTCCTCTGTGACACTGGTCTTAAGGCCAATGTTATCCAAATGAGGTCCATTGAGGTCAGCGTGAGGAACATCAGACATCATCGCATCTCTGTCTTCATCGAGGACTTTTTCCCAGCAGGGATCATTTTTGTGCCAGTGATGCTGATGGCTGTGCTTCCTTATCAGCTCCTTGTACACACCCAGCTCTGGGATTCAGCTGGACAGCTCAGGGGGTTGGTGCCTCAGCTGCTGTGTTTCCAGCACTAACTAGAAAAATTAGTTCACTATCACCAGGCTCAGGTTCAAAAACCACCCTCCTGCCCAAATAACAAACCACAAATGCAGCAGCAAGGGTCCTTCCACTGAAGTCACTGATCCAGTAAAGGACTCTGCCAGTGTGATTTTTTCAGTAGTGACAGAGATAATAGTGGGCAAGCATCCGATATGGCACTTTTTGGAGATATGGTCACTTTAAAAGTCTGTGCCTCGAAAACTACCAGGTCAACATGTTCTAGTGACTGTGCACTCACAGACCAGAGGCACTTACTCAACCGAATTGCAACACGAGTTTTTGTGACTGGGATGGTGTAGGATCAACCACAAATGCAATAGTTGATATAGCTGGAACTACAAGGGCCAGAAGGATGGTTCTAATAGTTCTGCAATCAGGACAGCCTCCCAAAGCCAATATAACAGAACACTTGTGAAGGCTGAAGATCTCCTGGTCTTCTGTGCTGGGAAAAATTCAACAAGGACACCAGAAGAGTGCAGGATTGGTTGGAATTGCTGGTTCACCGGCTCCCCAGAGACAAGCAACGTTGCAGCTATTCAACCCAAAGGATGTCGAGCTTTGCTCTTTCCTTCTTCTGGCCTTCAGAGCTGTGGGGATCATCTGGCTCCCGTGTGACCTTGGTCTCCTGAGATGGCCTCTACAAAGATAACCCCATCAGGTGGGATTTGTGCAGGAATTACTGGGTTTAGGGGCAGACCCTCTCCAGCTTCTCATGCAGCTAAAAACGTCTGTCCCTCCTCAGTTCAAAGCAGCACAAGTTTAGCTCTGAATTAATGTGTCCAGTAGAGTGCCCCATGTGTCCAAATGAGCACTTGTTACAGCTGATGGGGTCTACTGTTTATACCAGGTGACCAAGGTGTGCCCCAGAGCCAACCAAAATGCTGGAGCTTTCAAAGGTTACAGAACTGCACTGGTCTAAGAAAACTTATTCTTCCCTTTGTTGGTTGTGAAGATGAACTTCTTCAGGTTTCAAGTTCCCTGGACACCCTGGAGCATCAGATCACAGTTGGGCCTGGGTAAGATGACGATAGAGACGATCCCAGGTCAGACTACACTGCACAGGCAGAGGTGTAACACAGGCCCCTGTGGTGTGGGGGGCACCGACCCTTCAGAGCCATCCAACCATTCAAGGGGTCCCCATTCAGCCCATCGTCAATATCTGTGGGATATGAGAGGCTCTGGACCTGACCACATCCTGCAGGAGCCCCCTTCCTGTCACTGCCCACAGGTGATAGTGGCCGCAGCCGAAGAGGGGATGGTGGGCTTGAGCTGAACAGGGGAAACATACCCTAAGACATGTGATGGGCTGAAGGCACCGACCAGGAAGGACAGTTTAGTGGAATCGGACGCATAGGCAGGCATGCCACTGTGTGCGTAGCCAGCGGACCCGAAAGACAACCACCACTGTGTACAGTCACACACTATCATTCACTTGGCAGCAATAGCCCACACACCACACACACATACTGTATCCAACTCTCCCGCACATCCCACAGGAGGAGGGCGAAGAAACCAAGGTGTGGGAACTGTCTTTAACTACAGAGGACCAGCAGGCACCCTCCCCAGAGGGGTACACCTGGACTCACCTTCACTGCCACCATCACCAGGGACTGTGGCCGCGGCCACCCTGACCGCGTCACACTTTGTGTGTCTCCCTGTCAGCAGAGCCCAGTTCTCATCAGGAACAGTTGTGAAAGGATGCAACAGTTCCATTGAACCCTCTGCTTAAGGCACAGTGACGCAGTGTTTTTCCCTGCACAAGTTGGTGCCGGACACCTAACCTTTCACCCAGGAGTCAGTCTCTTCGGGTGGCCACTGAGTGGGGAAACCCCCACATCAAGGTGCTGCAGAGGCCCGTGTTACATTTCAGTCAACCTCACTCGGTATTGGGAAGCTCAAAACTTCATTATTCAAGTATTCACTGCGCTGTCCAACTTCCCAGGTGACCCCCCAAGTGCCCCCACCCGCTGAATGCCTGTTCCAGTTTTGTGCAGCCCACAATCGAGGGTTCAACAGGAGTTATTGATTTTCCTAAAGTGTCAGGGGGCCTCTCACGTGCCGACCTGCAGCCTGGGGGTCCCCCAGAGCGGACAGGATGACCCCAGGGCCTCAGGAGAGTCAGACACTTGCTCGTGTGTTGGCATCTCATGGGAGACCATATGTGCAGGAAGTGTCCCTCAGAAAGGACCAGTGACGTGGCAGACTTCTGATGTCTGGCCACTATGATGTCACTGCTCTGCAGCGAGAGGCTCTGGGGAGGGCTGTGCCCAGGCTCCCACTGTGACGTCACTGCTGTGTGACGTCACTGCAGTGAGGGGCTCTTAGTGCTGGGCTGAGGGGTCTCTTTTCCCACCAGAGCCGGGCTGCCATTACCAGCTGGGCAGCAGCAGAGGAAACCGAAGTTAAAGAAGGCATCATAGCCAGAAACAACAGCCAGCAGCCACCGGGAGAGCTCCCCTGGCACCAGAGCAGCCACTGAGGGCCTGCTGGGAACCTGCCTGTCCCTTATTTAGGTGGCTGCCTCCCTCCCCTGGAGTCCGCCTGCTGGGTGGTGCCACTGCACTCCGGCCCCCTCACATCCGAGTGCCTTTCAGCCTGCCAGGAGAGCCCACAGGTAAGCACACCTCCAGCCTGTCACCTGCGTCTTCACTGCTCTTCCAGGGTGGCAGCAAGGCGAGTCTGTGCCTGGGAGCGAACCGCCACAGCCTCTTGGCACTACACATTTAACACTTACCTATGACCATGGCCCGGATTTAAAAAGGCCTAGCGCCACCTTAACGGCACCTTAGCGTCATTTCTTTTTTACGCTAAGTCAGTGCTAAAGTGGCTTTTTACAACCACCATATGGCATAGTTATACTCTGTTTGCGCCGGATTTTCGACATTTCTTTTTACTCAAATCCGGCTCCAACTTAACTCCATATTTATATTTTGGCGCTAGACATGTCTAGCGCCAAAATATTGGAGGTAAAGTCATTTTTTGCCTGCAGAAAAATAAGTTGCGTCAATGAGATGCAAGGTAGGTGTTCCCGGGCAAAACAATTACTCTAAGGCCCTGGCGCCTTATTTAGCCCCTGTGCAAAAATCACGCACGAGAGGATGAGGAACTTAAATAATGGCGCTGAGCCTGCTTAGCGCCATTATTTAACGCCTGGATATGGGCAGGCGTTAGGGGACCTGTGGGCCATTTTCCATGGTCAGAGACCATGGAAACAGCCCACAGGTGCCCTTCCCTGCCCCCAGGGACACCCCCACCCGCACCAACACCTGGAGGACACCATCCCAGGTAAGTCCAGGTAAGTATTTAAAATGTTTTTTCAAAGTGCTATAGGGTGGCCTAACCTGGCCCCCCTATATGGCCATTGGGCTGGGGGGGCATCACTCCTGTCTTAACTGAGACAGGAGTCATGTCCATGGGTTTTTAACGTTAAAAAATGACGCTAGTCTGGTTAGAGGCATTTTTTTGCCTCTGCCCGTACTAGTGTCATCCTGTGACGCTAAACCCCCTGTTCCCCCTATGCCTCCCGCACCCGGCTAGCGTCCTTTTCTAGGACGCTAGCCGGACCTTACTGCCGGGTAGTGTCATACCATAAATATGATGTCCGGCCGGCGTCTTGGTATGGCGCTAGCCGGTGGTAAACGTTTTGACGCTGCACTGCGTTAGCGCAGCTGAGCATAAAAAAATATAAATCAGGGCCCATATTTGCAAAGTGGCGCAATGCATGTATTGTGCCACTTTGTAAACCCTTGCGCCACATTATGCCTGCGCCATGCATAGTGTATGCAAGAGGGGGGCGTTTCCCCATTACGGGGACGGCAAACATAGCGCAGTGGAATAAAAGAGATTCCACTGTGCCATTTTTAGGGGCTATCTTTAACGCCTGCACAGAGCAGGCGTTAAAAGGGGGCATTCCATTGTTTTCAATATGCCCCTATGTACTCTGCAGGATTAGCGTCAACATCTTGGCACCAATCCTGCACAATACAACAATAGCATCAAAAATGTTTACACTATTGCTTCTACCCTGTGCCATGGTGCGCCATATATTAAATATGGCGCACCCATGGTCGCGGTAGGGGGTGCACTAACGGTTACAAGAAAAGTGGCTATGCATTGGATGAAGCACCACTTTTCTTAAATTCGGGCCTATGTGCCCATTCTACACCTACTCTGCGCAGATGCCAATGGGGCGATGGAATAGTGCCCCTTGATATTCAGTGTGTGGTATTGCTGAATACAATCTAGGTAGTGCTTCATAGCCCTGACTAAAGAGCTAACCGTTGCAGTTCATATGGGGTCATGGGCACCCTTTCGGAGTGTCTGGTTGGTAATGCTTGGGTTGTAGTTTAGCCCACATGAAAGTGTTAGGTGAGTGGCGTGAGCTTTAGGTCATGGGTAAGTGAACTGGTTTCAGTGCGTAAGCAAGGGGTGTTGGAGGTATATTAGAATAGGTGCGTTTCTTTTGATGTCAGTCCTTACTGGCAGGAGAGGGTCTCTCTTATGAAGTTTTCGAAGACCCTCTTTCTTGGAGTTAGAGTATATCTTATTGTAGGAAATTCCCATCTTTTGCGTGATGCCACCTAGATCTTTGCCCTATATGCTTTGCTGCTTTAAGACTCTGTTGCACCTTATCTCAGTTACCGGGAACAAAGTGCCTGTGCTCCCACTTTAAAAATGGTTTAATTGGTTTAATCCTGATTGCCACATTTAAATAGCCTGTAAGTCCCTAGTATATATATATATAGAAAATGCATTCAGTTCCTAGAAGTTAAAAGCCACTAGTGGCCTATAAAACCTATTATGCCACCCACTGCAGTGACAGTGTAAACATCGCTGCAGGCCTACCCTGTGTAGCAGGGTTGTTGTAGTGTAAAGCTTGCGATGCGTCCTGTCAAAATAACCCTTTTTAACAGGTAAACACCAACTTTTAATTATTAGTAAGTCACCGCTGTGTAGGCCTTGTAGCCCTAAAGGCAGGGTGCATGGCATTTAAAGGTGGGGCAGGTAGAAAATAAATATTACCATGTCTCTTCAGTGATAAGGCCCAAACGCTGTTTTCACTCTGGCAGCCACAGCTGTCCTGTGTAGAAAACCAGAGAACCAATTAAAATACTAATACTGCCATTGTTGGAATGGGACAAGCTTGAAAAATAGTTAACCCACTAATTTTTAGTTATTTAAAATCCAACTCAATGGAGATGTTGGATTTTTAATAAATATTAAAGAAAATAAACTTTTAGAAAGTTACCCTTATCCTGCTGGAAGCTGCTGGAGGCTAATTTACAGTACTTGACCTGAATGAGGTGTGAAACTCCTTCCAGGAGCTACAGAATAGGTCAGTTTGAAAGGTCGACCACACTGGTCAGGAATAATTCCTCTGACCTCTGGAAAATATTCTGGTTGGGGGCTGTGGGCATCTTGTTGGCACAATGTCAACTCCTGCCTGACAGGTCTGAAGCACAGACAAAACCTTTGCACCCTTAAAGGAATCAAACAGGACAAAAGAACAAATATTTTATATCTCCTGTCTGGGCATTGAGGGACTCTACTTTGTTTCCCTGTACTTCTGTCTCCTGGTTTGTTGTAGGTCCAGGGCCTACTTCAAACTGGTCTTTACTGTTAGATGTGGGTGACACTCCACCAAACTTGTAGTCGTAGACTTTTGCCATTTTGAAACTGCTCTGGCACAATGGCATTCTGGGCCTGTTTTTAACTCTTGGGAAATTGTGTGGAGTTGACCCCGGGAACTTCTACTTTTGGAGTGTCCAGGAGTCACCCCCACCCACTAGCTGGCACCAGGCCCTAAACCTGCCATCCGAGCTTCCATCCCTAGAACACCTTCCGGACCTGTGGGGGATTAGAAGAGGAATGGACCTGCTGTCTGTGACCTTAGAGGAGCCCTGAAGGACTGGCTCTGCTATCCCTTTTACCCAGGGCAAAAGAAGTGGAATGCAAGAATCAGGAGGGTGACCTGTGTTACTGCAGGGACACTGATAGTTTCAAGAAGCGTTTCTCCTAAAGTTCCCACCTGACCAGTGGCAACTGGACTTAAACTAGACTTTGCTGTTGGCCTCAGCCTGATACCATGAGAGTTTCTAAGTAGCCCTGAGAAATGTACCCCTGTTGTTGTTTGGGTCGTAGAAGGAATTTCAGTGTTATTTTTCAGAACGGTGACAAAGGGCCAGAAGTACAAACATTAGGAATACCAATTTCCTAATTGCGATTCTCTCTATATAGCAATTAGGAAATCGGTTATCCTAATGTATAAAACTCATTCAGTTTCATTTAAGCATTCTTTGTAGGTCGTAAATTGGCCTACCTGATTAATATTAATGACCCATCAGGCATCACAGCAATCACAGGGATGGTGGCCAGCTGAGGTCAGCAAACCACCATGTATGTGATTGCTTTTTCATAAAGCATTCTTTTTTTTTAATTCAGCCCATTTCCCCAGGACCACTACCTGCTATTGAAAAATATTATTACTTACGAGTTTTAAACTGGTGTATTACTGTTTTGTGACTGGAATTAGGTCACGCAACAGTAATACATACCAAACTGATTTGGTATTTGGAGGGGACGCCCTAACCCCTTCCAAATACTGAAACGCAAAATGCAGTTTGTTAACAATTGCATTTGTACATTTGAAAAAGCATTTTTTTCGGTCGCAAACGGCCTGATTCTGCGAATAGTGCTGTTTACGAACAGAAAAATGCTTTGTACATCTGGCCCAGTTTCTTTCTCCATTGGGACTTTGAAACTTTCAAACATTTTTACTTCCAGACTTTCACTGGGACCAATCTATTTGTTGTATCTGGCCAGGGTTCCATCACGGCCTGCTTCAAACAGCACCTCAGTCCCAGTCAACCACTTCCATAGACTTCTTTTGCATTTTTTGATGCTATTTCTACTTAAAAGTTTTAAAATTCATATCTCCGGTTCTCCTTCTTGAATATTTGTTATTTTGATTGCATTTTGTTTAAAAAAAATGACTGTATTTTTATTCCCATTGTTTGGTTTTCTGACTGTATTACTGGCTTGGTACTGCATAAATACTTTACACGTTGCCCTAAGCTAAGCCTGTTTGCTCTCTGCCCGAGCTACCAGGGGCTTGATCTCAGGCTAATCCAGTTTCTGTAAGCTTTCACCCTGACAAAAGTTGTGATCATTCCTTGAGGTGGCCAGTCACCCACCTCAAATATTAGTCCAATTTCTTACACTCATTTTATGTTGATAACATTTCTACAGCACCTTTTTACCATTTTCACCATCTTGTAGTACTCTCAGAAATCTGGGTGAACATTTTTGCAGGGTTCTGGAAATTGTCATTGTCTGGAGCTTGGGTCGCCACCCTTTTCTGTAGTGAGAGCTACTTCTGATCAGTGAAAATCATTGTGAGCTACTGAAGGCCAAGGCACTCGTGCAGAGTTATCAGACACCCCATGCCCAGCTTCATTGCCTTTAAGCCTAATGTCCATACAGCCAGATACTGTGGTTTGAAAAAAATACTTTTTGACGAGGTGCCATGTGTGCCAGTGAGAGTGTGGTCTTTGAGAATGTATGAACATGTGTGTAAATAAATGGGATATATGGGTAACTGAGAGCCTGCATCATATGTACTTGTGGCACAAGACATACGTTTCACCATATGTGGCACCCTTACATGTATGGCACAAACATACAACCATTTATTTGAATGGGAGAAATTTAAAGTGCATAATAATGTTCTGCAAAAATATTTATGATATGGAACATTTTTCTGCACTTTAAATTCCTCACACTTAAAAGATGGCTGTATTTTTCAGTAATAAATACTGTACCTTTTCTACCAGCATCTGGGAACAAGGTAGCTTCTGCGTGTAAATGTGACGTTTTGAAGTGCGTCTGTGTATGTAGAGGGGGTGTGTGAGTGCGTGTATGCTTGCGGGTGTGTTGCGTGTGTTGGGAATGAGTGCGTGTATGTCTGTATGGATGTGTGCATGTATGTCTGTATATGGGTGTGCGTGTCTGACTGAGTGTGTGGATGTAGACATGTATGTTGGTGTGTGTGCGTGTATGTGTGTTGGTGGTGCCTGCGTGCGTGTTGTGTGTGTGTGAGTTATGTGATGTTGGGGGTCGGGGTGGGGAGGGGGGCCCTGCCACCTTTGGGGGGTGGCAGGGGTGGTGGGGGGTGTAGGGGAGGGAGTCGGGGTGGGGGTGGGGGGTGGATGAGACCCCTATCAGTGCCAGGGAAGGAATTCCCTGGCACTGATAGGGCTTACCGCCATGGATTTCATGGCGGTTCCTACTGCTGGAAATCCACGGCGGTAAGCCGGGTCGAAATACCGGCTGCGGTATTGTGACGGCCGCCGGGCTATAGACCCAGGTCTCCAGCCCAGCGGGCGGAACGGTGAAGCGGCGGATGACCATGGCGGTAACCGCCATGGTCATTATACAAAAAAAAAAGACCGCCAGCCTGCTGGCAGTCTTACCGCCGCTTTAACACCGTCCGCCAGGGTTGTAATGGCCCCCAGTGTCTTCTGGCCACAGCGACCAGGAGGCCTGCTGTTTGTAAATGTGACTCTTTAAAATGGGAGAAAATTCAAATGAAGAATTAACTTAATCATTAACTTAATTTTTTTTAAAATTTTGGCCCATTTAGAACATTCAGAAAAGTCATGTTGTTCTCACACTAGTAGACAAGGGCTTTTATTTAAGATTTATATACATCAATGCTTCAGTTCTTCACCTTTGTGTCCTCGGGTCATAAATCTCACTGTAGGACACAGCTCATTATTAGGCCCTGATATCTGCAGCCTGAAGATACTATTGTAAAATAAACACATGCTTCCTTTAACATTAAAAGGAAAATGTGACCCTGTGCTTATTAAAAAATGAACTGAAGGCTGGGAGCTACTCTGCAGGTGTCTTCACCATCAACTGGTTGGGTCACCTGGTATGGAGTCTCTGTAGCCTGCTGTTAGATTATTTTGGGGTACTGATAGTCGAAATACTCAGTGTATGTAAAGTGAACACCCCAATTGTCTCAGTGCGGGTGTTGTGGGGCTTGGTGTTTACGTCACTGCACAGGAAGAGTGGGTTATCCATTGCCCTACCAGAAGTGTCTGTGCTGCTAATGCGCCATCCAGGGCCATCTTTAGGGCAGTGCAACTGGCACTGACTTTGGTGGGGGGCGCTGTGTTTAAAGATAACTTTTGGTTTAAAAGCAGATACACTTCCTTATGTGTCCAGCAGTTTTCAGGCAACAGTAAAAATGTCAAGATAGCTCTGGTGATTAATGTTCCTACTGGCAAGAGATACCATTTTGTCTAGTTAGACTCATCACAAAGTAGTGTGGAGGGTTATTGTGCCTGCTGCAAAGAAAGTGTACTATGCAGATCACAGAATTGAATGTGGGTGAACTCTGAGGAGCGCTTAAAAAATGAAATGTATGTCAGAGAGGAGCTATGGAGAGATGAGGGGCACTGCTGGTGATTGCTCGTGAGGGGTTTCATGGAGAAGGAGGTCATGGGGGACTACCAAAGCTAAAGCTGGCCCTGTCATCATCATTCCTGAACTTTGTGACTTTAGTGACGTGTTCTGAAGTAGTATGTCCTGTTGTTTCTTGCAGCAGAGACTCATTGCTTTTGGGGCCTTGTTGTGAGCAGCCAATCGTTGGATACCAGTCCCTGCTGGCAGAAGACTGCCTGCTTGTCAGGCTTCAGTTTTCAGTATTTGAGTGCCCACTTTGTTAGATCTTATTCAGGGACCTTTAGGTACTATGGTGCCCCTTATGGCAAACTTCTGATGCCAGCCTCAGCCAGGGGACTTGAATGTCTTGCGTATTAACACAGATAGAGGCCATCCCTGGATCGCCCTCCTTGATAAAGCATGTAGGACCATTTGTATGAATGCAGTACAAGAACTTTGCATGCATATAGGAGGTTCTGATTACATAAGTACCCCCCTCTTTCCCCCATGAGAGGGCATCTAGAGACAACCCAAAAATATTATGGTAGATATATGCAAAAAGGTAATAATGTGCATCAGTGTCCCTCCCCAAACATCCTCACAATGAGCTGCAGTGAACAAAAAATAGATTTATAACAGATACACCAGTAATCGGTTTCCTGGATATTAACAGTCCCTAACTGATTCCATGTGAGTGTGTAACCAGGCTCCAGAAGCACACGCCTATATGTTGTGTCGTGATAGTGACATTCTTATCGCACGGAGTCTGTCGTTAACATGGCCCCATAGCACCGTCAGCTGTCCGGTTGCCTTTCCACATGACTATAAGGTTTCTGTTGCAGGCCGGAGTTGGAATCACCCTGTGATGATGTTTCCAGCACTGTGTTATGGTCTGCATCTAAGGTTGTGTAGAGTGGCTCCCATTGTGCGAAGCTGGAGACCAAAATGATGTGGAAAGGATCACTAGTGTCACTGGTGGAGAGATGAGGAGCTGTGTCATACCCATAGAGTCCGATAAATGATCTCAGTATCAGAGAGGTGGGGCTGAAAGACTTCACCATTTGCCTGTCCAGCAGTCATGGAGGTGACCTGAGTCACTGTTGCTGCAGTGCTGCATCTGTGAGCTGTCCATGGGTACTTTATCCCTTATAAATATTTTTAATATTCTTAGTCTGATTTCCTACTCTGGTGTTGGCAAGAGGTCATCCAGCTGAGATTCTGTAGATCTGGGGGAGGCAACTGGTGTAGACAAATAGTGAGGGGAGTCGGATCTGCCCTGATAGACTGTGTTACAGTTCTCCTTTATATGATGCCATTAGGAGGCATCAAGTAAAGAGGTTTGACAAGATGCACTGCATAATACTCATCATTTTTATTACTAATATTGTAAGATGTCAGTGTTTAGAGTTCTGAACTATTCAGGACATGCAGGCTGGACTTTGTTACTATTTTTTAAATATCTATTTTATTGAGATAGTACAAAAAAATATATAGGTAAACTATTAAATAGCAATTACGTTTATGAATTACATTAATTCAAATCATGAATCTGCCTACTTTATGATATTTAAAACACGTTATTAATCCTTGAGTCATATAATTCTTACAACCTTTGCATTTTAGCACCCGAGTGTATAAATAAAGAAACGTCCATTGATTTCCAACACTGTAAGATAAGAGAGCACGCAAGGCATATAAATAAGTAGAAATATTATTTTTGCTGACTAACCTAATAGAGAAGTTAACATATCCAAACAGAACAGTACAGATCTGGTGACATGAGAATATTGAGTTTAAGGCTCAGAAATCCAAATATCTTAATCGAGAAGTGTTTGACACCAGGGCAAGGTGCAGTCATATGCAACCAATCTCACATGTCATCTCAGCTTCTAAAGCAGTAGCTTGAGTAAGTTGGAGAAAAAGTATTAATTAATCTAGGAGTATCATACAACAACCATCTAAAAAATAATTCCATCCTCCTTAAATTTGCCCTGCAAAAGGAGATATAGCTTAAATGTGAGATTTTGAACCAATCCTTCATCGAGATTGTCAGTACTGTTTCCGTCTCAATTTTACTGAAATGACAAACTATTTGAGGTTCCTGATTCTCTTTTTAAGAACCCTATACCAACACCCAGTTCCTTCAAGAGACTTTTAAATGGGCATTTTATAAGGGTTAATGCCTTGTTTTCATTAGCTAGAGTAAATGACTGCTGGAATCCTTGATCTATTGAAGACAATGCCAAAACCTCAAAGTATTACCTTGATCTGATATCTGAAGTGGTTTCCATGATTTCCAAGAGGTTTTGAACTTGACATTTTTCACTGTTCTAAACCTGATTTCCTTTCATTGTTTGATGCAACTATCTGCTAGATCCAGACATGAATAACGTCAAATATTTGTGATATTATAATATATTATACTCCTCAAAAAATTCTCTGTGCACAAAAGCCACCTCTTGGGTAGTCATATTGTCATATTCCCTTTAGTGATTTCATGATTCTTTTTTTTAAAAAAGCAGGTAAATCGATAGCTGATTTTGCAATCATTGTAAGAAATAGAAATTGATCAAAAATTGGAAAGTTTGCAATGTTATTAAATTGAGAAAGAATACTGGCCAATGCAGCTTTATAATGTAGCTGGAGATGTGGTGGGCCAGACCTCCTAACTCTTTATAAAGCTGTATACATGCTATCTTTCAATGTGATCGAAGACCTTTCTAAATAAAATCTAAAATCGTTTTGGCTACTCAATGAATAACCTTCTTTGAAATGTTGATAGGCATGTTTAGAAATAAAACTTTGAAGAATGGGAGAACAGACATTACTAAGGATAGGAGGCCAATAACTGAGAAAGGTAGTAGCTTTCGTTTATCAAACAGCCGTTTGACTAAGTCATGGCAGCAATCTAATTTGGAATACTTAATAGTAACATATATCCACAAATATCTTGTAAGGCGTGTTAGAGTGTGACAGAATTGCGATCGCCTATAGATGCATTGAACGACACGATTTTTGTTTTACCTTGGTTTGTTTTCTAACCGCCATTCTTAGTGAATTCATGTATTTTGTATAAAGTATATTTGATATTTCTCTATCAGCCTTCAAATAAAGAATCATGACATTGGCAGTAAGTGTAAGCTTAGCCATTAGTGATGTAGGGGGAAATATGTGATAAGCAATGTGTTTAGAAATAGCAAGTGAATTATTGAACAGGTCGAACAGTACGGGGACAACAGACATCCCTGTCTTGTTCTCTGAGTGACCTCAATTTTCCCTGCTTGTTCTGAATTCATTATACTCGTAGCTGAAGGGTTGGAATATACATTTTTAATTATCATATAAATTTAGCGGAAAGGCAAATGCTTGTAGTATATAAAATATTGCATTTCAATCTACTATGTTTATCAGTGGCAAACATAGTTACAGTAGTTTTATAGTTACGCTGAGAGAAATAGAAAATGGCTTTGATGAAATAATTTGTGATCGCTGCTATAACCGTATCAGCTAAGAAGCCACTTTGTTCTGATGTATAGTTCCAGATTTACTGAAGAAATAGGATTTGATAAAATGCATGTGAATAATTTATAATCAGAATTTAACAAACTAATTGGTCAGTAAGGGTTTGAATCACTTGATTGAATATATTTTTTCAAGATGTTTACCAGTGTTGCTTCAAACAATGATCCTGGAATCCGAACACTTGTCATGACTCCCTTAAATATCTTAAGAAGCTCCGCATACAGGGCTGGATTAGGCGTAACAACAGACCTGGCAAATTGTGCAAGCCCAGCCCCTAAACTGCACGTGGTGAGCAAGTGCGGTGTTCCGCCAGTGGATTGGCAGGGTGTAGGGCCGGTTTCACACTCTCTTCTGACTTCCTGAAAAAAGGTTGCCCCAGAGCTAAGGGCCCACCCAGGAGCAAGGATCAGAGAGAGCAGGGACACTGCAGCGCCTTAAAGAAGAAACAACTCAACAAGAAGACAATCAAACAGACAAGAGGGGAGGGAGCGCGCTACCCGATACTTTAAGCTCATTTAGATGTACTTGCACTGTGGGAGTGGTACAGAAACCTGAGAAGACTGTGGGAAGCATTGCCAGCACCCCTATATTTTAAGTGTTATTGTCTTCTGAAGAAGGACACACATCCCACTGGCTGAGCCAACAATGGTGAATACTAAAGACTTTCAACTAAAGTGAGTGTAATCACGCACTGAATTTACCACAATGCATCTGGGCACATTGAGTGCTGGAATGCCAGACAGTGTGCTCCCTCTCCTCTTTTTTATCTAATAAATTAACTCTGGTGAACACATTAGACAAGACAGTTCACATACATCTGAAAAAGCAAAGATAAGCCTAATATTCTGTTATCATACAAATAGATGCTGCACTAGCAACACACAAGGCCCTCTTAGACAGAGCTCCCTACATCCATCCATTCACTGCATAACAGACACATCATAGAGCACCACCCATTATGAGACAACTGCATACATTGAAACAGCACAAACCAAAAAGGACACAACGCTCCAGGCTACCACTACAAATGGCAATGGACTAAGAAATCCATGGGAGGCTCAATTTTCTCAGTACAAGCTGTTAGGCTCCAAAAGTCTTTGCCAACCATGATTCAAAGCATACAGGAACATTTAAAGTTCAGAAGAGAGCTAACACCCTGGCTGTTCCCAAGACAATGACAAACGGATGAGCCTGGGAACAATAATTTCTCCTATCAGTATAAATATGGTCCAAAGCTATGGAACAGCCCAAACCACCACACCAAGAAGGCAGACATGAGCACCCTACCACAGCCGTGCAATGGACTGGACATACGGACATACAAAGGTTCAGTGCTATTTGTTGGTGACCATGGGATGAAAGAACAGATTTTGTCTAAAGCTATTCAATGTAAAACTTTTTAGGTTGAACATGAATTTGAATTTCAAGTTCGTGCTATCATAACAATTACCACACCTTAGAGATGGGAAGAGTTTAGAAACATGATCAAACCATCCAGCGCCGTCAGTGCAGAGGCCTCCATACTGCAACAGTCTAAGATCAAATATTGTATAAAGGCAGGTTCCAGTTCTCTGCGACAGTGAAAGAAGCCCTGGGTTATTTGAAAGATCTTCAGGGGGGAATTTAGCTGGACTATTGTAGCTGACATTATACGTTATAACCTGGAGATTAGGGTTCATCTATTCATGTTCTCTTTACTGCACAAACATATCAATCAGAAACTGCAGGTATATGTGTGAATCTCTCATTAGCAGTCTGTGAAGTTGTATGAATGTTGTTTGAATGAGTGGGAGTAAAATATAAGTAGTTAAGAGATCCTGGTCCTGATGAATGCCACAGACCCTCTGGGGCCTCCAGGCAGAAACATGTCGACCAGCAGAAAGCAGGAGTAAGTAGCCTAAGCATTGACCACTTTAGTTTTAACCATAGGTACTCACCATAGTAAATGCCACTAAAGGCACCTAGCTGATTTTTGCTTGATTGTGCCGAATCCCCCCTCCTGAATAGCCCCCATGGAGTGCTTCCTACCAAATACAAAGCTTATTAGTAATTATAATAATTCTTGCCAAAGAGGGGGTGCAAGGATGAAGCAAGGCACCTGGGTAGGCACGAGAGAGCTCTCCTTACAATTTTCCAGTTGCCTGTAGGACATCTTTTTCTGGACATCACGCGGTGTACCAACCACTGGATATTTTCCTATGTGCGCCATCAATGTGTATATACATTTCACATCAGGATTGCTTTCTATGTTTTTCACTTGTGACAATCAGGGTGCAGTTCCTGGTGTCCCTGTTCCTTCTCCTTGCTTCTTCCCTCAAGCCAGTGGAGGTAGTTGTTGGATCCATCTTAAGAATGGCTAAATGTATAGCCATGTGCATTGGATTCTGACCAGCACCGGGGCACACCCCTGACATGCAGCTGAAAATGCATTTCCTCTGGACGCTGGTTTAATGTTGGAAAAATAATAATCAATGGAGCATCCTCCTGCCTAATGTGTCTGCTGTAGGATCTTGGCAGTGATGCCAGCTACTGCCCTTGCCTACAGAGCAATTGCGCGTTTCACACTTAGAAAGTAGGTCTTGTCTGACTCTCCAAGATCCCCTGTAGGTGAGAACATTTCTGTGCTATTTTTGTTGAGCTAGCATTAAATTGGCAAAGACTATTGATCACCAATTCTTTCAAAAATTATACAGGGAATAAAGAAAAGCAATAATTGGCAAAGCAAATAGGTCTGGGTTTAAGGCACACTGAAGGAGCTGGCAGGAGCAACAGAGAGGCTACAGTTGTAAAGTAGTCACTCATGCAATACAGTGCAGGCACCCTGTTGGAGTTGAAACAACCAATAGAAATAAGTGAGAGATGAACACTGCACTGAACAACAAGATACTAAGACTAAGACATTGTATATCCCTTTGATTGTGGCCAAGGATGGTACCCAAGGCCTATGTTCCGCATAGCTTCAGCCTGGCCAATGTTTCGAAGATGTCTAAAGATATGCTGTCGGACCCAAAAAATTTCTGGATTCTATATTCGTGATATGCCCCATCTGATCTGGTGAACTGCTCCACATGGAGCTTATCACATATGCGTAAAGCCCCCGTTCTGCCCAGTGGACATATACTCGCCTTTTCGCTTTTCATCTTACTTTCCAAAGTACAGCTCCCTTGCTGGTTCTGGTCCCAACTTGCAAAAAGTAAGTGATGCAGCAATTTACATTAGCATGATGATCCTGAGGCAATCCAGAACGAATGGATCCCCTATAAGGATAATACCAGAAAATTTTGTTTGAAATATTGTGCTACAAAAATATCATAGCCAGAATATCCGGTGGCAAGTGCGTGCATAGGTTTACTCTACCTAACTCCATGTATATTTTTCTTGAAGATATATTTCGTAAGGGCACGTGGATGTGGAATTAAGAATAATAACACTGTTCTTAACTATTGATACTTACCTTCACAATGATTAGTAAAAGGAGTTCCAAATTGGATTGGTCAATTGTCAGAGGTTATTCATTAAAGCGTTAGCCACTGCTGCCCTTTTGGTTACACCAGAGCTCTTATCCTACAGATGCCCGTGCATGTAAGTAGTAAAGGAAAATCATGGTAGACCTAGCCCAGGGTTGTACGGCCGTTGAAGGTGGTTCGGCCAAGCTTGAGGAAGCCACCAGGTCCTTATAACACTTCAAGACAAGTGATTTACTTAGGGCCTGATTTAGATATCGGCGGACAGGTTACTCCGTCACAATGGTGATGAATACACTATCCACAGAGATCGGAAATCCCGTATGAGATTTAGATTTAGATTTCTGAGGATGAGATATCCGTCACCGTTGTGACAAAGTAACCCCTCAGACAAACTCTAAATCAGGGCCATAGTCATTTAAGACAATGCATCTGAGCAATCATAGAACATGCTGCTGACACAACGGGAGCGCCCTCTGGGACCTCACCTGGTGTGATCTAACTGAGGTAAGATTTCAGCACTGGAATGTGGGAAAGTAAGTGGAAATAGCCCCCATTTCTGTACAAGCACCGGCAAAAACAGGATGTTTGCAGACCTACAAATAAAGTTTGCTGTGTGAAGCAGAAGGGGGTCGTCTTGGAGGGCAAGGTCTCATGCTGCGAGCACGTTAAGAGGCACTCTGCCCTCCACAAATACCCCTAAACCCATCCGAAAAAAACAAGAGGCAATTGAGGCTGTCGCCGATGTTCTGGGGTGTTATCACAACCCTCAATGGATATCGGCTGCTTACAGCCTCCAAAGACGAGCTGAAAAGCCACTTTATGGCATTGTCTGCCACCTTGCGATTTCAGCTCTTTACTGGGTGATCATGTTAAGGGACATTGTGTGACACATGGTGGCACCATGTGAGTTGGCAGGTCTGATTTTTGTTAGGGGCAGTATTTGGTAATTGTTGGGTGACTTTGTGTGTGATGATCCCAGTTATTCTAGAAAGAAAAGTGCCCCACGAAACAGCTACATGGGCTACAACAATATAGAGCTTGCAGTAGGCCTTCTTTCCTAAACAGAATGCATTAGCAAAGCTAGTCTATGCACTGAAAGGGAGCCCGAAGATGACATGTTTATAAGTGATGAACCTAAAAGGCATACACAGCAAAATATTGCTCAATACATAATTTCTGACATAGGGGCGGTCTTATTGTTGAATCCTTAAGAAGGCATATGATTACACAAGTGCTTACTTTGTGAACAAAAAAAACCCAGAAAATTGAAGTACCTCTTATCATGAAACCAAAGTAAAACAAATGAGCATGCAAGTGGGATCAGTGAATTGTCCTGTGTCTTTATAATAGGATAATGCATCCAGCAAGCACTTCCTAAATAAAACAGATGGAAAACAGCAAAGTATCCAGAGCCCCATTACCAAAGGTTAATGGGAGCATAAATGAGGCAATGTACCATCCACAAAATGGCTTCTCCTTGATGGGCAGCCCCATAAAACCAGGAAAAAACACATGCAAGCAAATGGCTGTAGAGGGCCAACCCAAAGCCTGATCTTTCTTTATGTTTCTTACTGTACTTTTTTGAAGACCTTATCCCATTAGGTATCCAGACAGCCAAAACGTCCTGCAGCAAGACCTAAAACGGAGACAGAAGAGTGCATGCCATCTAAATATGCATCTCCGTGCTACCAAGACTTCTGGTAAGATGATCTTGAGTTGCCTCCCGGAGTGTCTCAATGAAAACTCTCTTTCCCCTACGTAGCCATGCAGTTGGGAGGAAAGTGGGGTAATTCTTAAGATCACACCGGATCCTATCCAAGAGCCTGATTTGGAGTTTGGCGGACAGGTTATTCCGTCGCAACGTGATGGATATCCCATCCGCTGTATTACGATTCCATTATGTCCTATAGACTTCGTAAAGCGGCATCATGTTTGTGACGGAGAGTAAGCTTATCCGCCAAACTCTAAATCAGGCCCTAAGTGTGGTTTGTGTAAGAAAAGGAAAATGTTTCTCTGGTTAGTGGATCTACACATGTACGTTTTATGAAGTTGATCCGTCGGTCCTCAGGTATACCCACCTTGAGACAGATGTTACTTTGTAGTCGCTTACCACACCCTCAATTCCAAGGGAGGGAAGCACGGCCTGAGAGAAGACTAGAAAACATACAAATACTGTACAGTGATCGGGCATATCCATGCACAGTTTAAAACTTATTGCTCTATAATATTTTCCACAGTTCAACAGATGTGGTGCTTTCATATCAAGAAGAGAATCAATGACATCTTTGTTTCTTTCACTCCAGTAGACACTGTGCTCTCAAAAGAGGTCTCTCAGCCAGTTTCTTTATTATGCGCAGAGTATGATTAGAGCCCTCAGGGCCGTAGGATCCACATCAAAATAGCCACTAGAATAAGCGTATTTGTGTGGCACTAAGCACACTCTAGGAACACGAGTCAGGCCTACTTTCCAGCAGGAGCAGATTCTATAAACTGAAGAAGTGCGCGGAGTACCCAACATTTTCTTCAAGTAATATGTTCAATTATTCTTTAAATGCTGCAGAACAAAAGTACATGGGTTATTATAAAGCTTCAAATGTGATGGTTCAAAAACACAAATTCAGTTAATAATTCTGTTACAAATGGGGTCTTTGGTTGACAGTCAGGTTACCCCCTGTTCAAGCAAGGACCCTCACTCTAGTCAGGGTAAAAGAGAATCACCCTCAGCTAACCCCTGCTTACCCCCTTGGTAGCTTGGCAGAGCAGTAGGCTTAACTTCAGAGTGCTAGGTGTAAAGTATTTGTACCAACACACACAGTAACTTAATGCAAACACTACAAAATGACACAACACAGGTTTAGAAAAATAGGAAATATTTATCTAAACAAAACAAGACCAAAACAACAAAAATCCACCATACACAAGTCAAGTTATCAATTAAAAATCAAAAAGAGTCTTTAAGTAGTTTTAAAAACACACTAGTGCTGCTAGAGTGAAAATGTACCTGGTGTGTGTCAAAAATAACCCCGCACGGGCGGGTGTGAGTCAAAAATAACACTGCACGGCGGTACTTGAGTCAAAAATCCAGCCACACAATGATCTGAAAATCCCGCAGCGCAGGTTGTGATCTCCCAGCCTCCGTCAGCGATGCTGCGCGTCGTTTCTCCTGCTCCGTGCGTCGATTTTTCGTTCGCGTTTCCAGCGAGCGTCGTTTCTCAGCTGCGGAGCCGGCGGCGCGTCGTTTTTTCAGCCGCAGATCGGATTTGCGACAATCTTTCCCCCGCACGGCGCTCTGTGAGTGGATTTTCTTGTCTTTAGGCTGCCAGCTTCTCCTTTCAGGGTCCCAGGAACTGGATGGACACCACAGAGTGGAGTAGGTGTCTCTCCAGAGACTCCAGGTGCTGGCAGAGAGAAGTCTTTGCTGTCCCTGAGACTTCAAACGACAGGAGGCAAGCTCTAAATCAAGCCCTTGGAGATTTCTTCTCAAGATGGAAGGCACACAAAGTCCAGTCTTTGCCCTCTTACTCTGGCAGAAGCAGCAACTGCGGGATAGCTCCACAAAGCACAGTCACAGGCAGGGTAGCTCTTTTTCCTCAGCTATTCAGCTCTTCTCCAGGCAGAGGTTCCTCTTGGTTCCAGAAGTGTTTCTAAAGTCTGTGGTTTTGGGTGCCCTTCTTATACCCAGTTTGTCCTTTGAAGTAGGCCTACTTCAAAGTAAAGTCTCTTTGGAATGTGAAATCCTGCCTTGCCCGGGCCAGGCCCCAGACACTCACCCGGGGATTGGAGACTGCATTGTGTGAGGGCAGGCACAGCCCTTTCAGGTGCGAGTGACCACTCCTCCCCTCCCTCCTAGCACAGATGGCTCATCAGGATATGCAGGCTACACCCCAGCTCCCTTTGTGTCACTGTCTAGTGTGAGGTGCAACCAGCCCAACTGTCAAACTGACCCAGACAGGGAATCCACAAACAGGCAGAGTCACAGAAATGGTATAAGCAAGAAAATGCTCACTTTCTAAAATGGCATTTTCAAACACACAATCTTAAAATCAACTTTACTAAAAGATGTATTTTTAAATTGTGAGCTCAGAGACCCCAAACTCCACATGTCCATCCGCTCCCAAAGGGAATCTACACTTTAATCAGATTTAAAGGTAGCCCCCATGTTAACCTATGAGAGGGACAGGCCTTGCAACAGTGAAAAACGAATTTAGCAATATTTCACTGTCAGGACATATAAAACACATTACTATATGTCCTACCTTAACCATACACTGCACCCTGCCCTTGGGGCTACCTAGGGCCTACCTTAGGGGTGCCTTACATGTAAGAAAAGGGAAGGATTAGGCCTGGCAAGTGGGTACACTTGCCAAGTCGAATTTACAGTTAAAACTGCACACACAGACACTGCAGTGGCAGGTCTGAGAAATGATTACAGACAAACGTATGTGGGTGGCACAACCATTGCTGCAGGCCCACTAGTAGCATTTGATTTACAGGCCCTGGCACCTCCAGTGCACTTTACTAGGGACTTTACTAGTAAATCAAATATGCCAATCATGAATAAACCAATTACATACAATTTTGCACAGAGAGCATATGCACTTTAGCACTGGTTAGCAGTGGTAAAGTGCACAGAGTTCAAAAGCCAACAGCAACAGGTAAGAAAAAATAGGAGGCAGGAGGCAAAAAGATTGGGGATGACCCTGCATAAGCAAAAAAGTCCAACAAATTCCTTTTGCAACATCTCTTGTCCCATATTTCTCAAATCTAGTCTGGTCATTTGTTTGTTTAGTTCTTTTACCTTTGGAAAGGATTTTGCTCCGCCAACGTGTTTTGCCCCATGCATCTAGTTAGCTTGGGGCTTCTTCAAGGCTGAATAGTTTACCTCTGGGATTAATCACATGTGTAGACTTAAGATCTTGGTCCCTTTTGAGTTGAGAATCCTGCTGAAAACTTGACAGTTGATGTAGGGGTCTTTGTGAATTTCAATTTCCTGTACACCGTGTACAAATCCTGGTGCACTTTGTCTTTGCTTTGTAAACAAAGCTAACTCTTAATCAGTTACAATTATGGGTTTATTTTATATTTTGCACATAATCAAATTTTTATTCATGAAGCTAGGTCCCTGTTAGATTCCATGAAGATATTTGTTGGTGGTGGACCAGACACACTGTTGGCGCTAATCCAGATTTTATTGGCACTGGGGCCCTCATTCTGGTAGCCATGGGACTCAAGATGCAGTAATATCATACCACTATTGCCTAGCACAGAATAGGTAATGCACAATGCAGAATTACCACAGTATTCAAGTTTTGCACCTCTGGGTAACAAATGACAGGTGAAACCAGTGTTACTCAGCTGACTTCCACAGGTAACTTCTGAATTCCTCGTCAATATCTGAGGACAAATTCTTTGAAGCTGTGCCTGTCAAAATGAATTCTTGTAAAACTGGGTTTGCCAGGTTTGTATTACCACATTACTTATAATGGTTTGATTACCTACAGGTAATCTTCATTACTCCGAATACCCTTTTCTCGTATCAATACTTACTTAAATGAGGTATTCAACCTCTACCCAGGCACCATATGACCTAGCCAGAACCAATCACAAGTTTTAGCGGTATATGCCCCCCTCCAAGCCCCTCCCTCCAATATGGTGGATAAAAGGGGATGGAGTCCACAACACGTCCTGTACGTCCCCAGGCCAACATGAGGATTCAGGGTGTGGAGAGAGTTCTGGGAGGGAGGGTCATAAGTATTGATACGAGAAAAAGGTATTCAGAGTAATGAAGATTACTGGTAAGTAATCGAACCATTACCTTCTCAATCTTTATCTCGTACCAATACTTACTTAAATGAGGATATACCAAAGCAAGGCCTGCACAACCTGAATCCCAAAGAAACAAAAACAACTCTTAGAAAAACAAAAGAAAGCACTGTAGTCATTTCAAACCAAGAGAGGAGAATAAACAGCAAGCAGAGGTTACAGAGCGGAGCCGCAGCCAGAACCCCTGCCCCCGAACCTAAAGAGACTCCCACCTTCAGACGAAAAGAGGAAAGAAGACAGATCAGAATGTCTAGGAAGCTGCCATGCAAAAGGCACCAATAGAAACATCCGCAGCAGAAGCTCAGGAGGTCGCCAGTCCACGTGTAGAAGTCCCCTGTACCCTGCCAGGCAAGTGCTTGATTTGTGAGGCACAAATAAGAGAAAGCAGAGATCAAATCCATCGACTTAGGGTAAGAGAGGCAGCCTTCAGACCATGACGGAGAACATAAAAACATAGAAACACAGGCTTGTAACGTCCAAAACCCCTTGTACTGGACAAAGTGATACACACCGCCCAAACAGCCAAAAAGAGCCACAGAAGCTTCCCAAGAGTAGGGGGAGCCAGAAAAGTGGAGGTCAAAGTCAGTTCTTGGTGTCGATGAACAGAGGAGACCGTCAAAGGGAGAAACCCCAGGTCCAACCTGAGCAGCAACTGAACATCAAATATTTGTAAATGAGAAACACTCCAAAGGCTCAAGAGGGGAAGAGCGCAATTATCTGAGCACCAGAGAAAGACCCCAGGCAGGAACAGGAAACTGAACGGGAGGCCTGAGCAAAGAAACTCCTTCCAGGAAGTGAGAACCAAAACCAACCATCACCTAGACACCCCAAGGAGCCTCAACAACTTTGAGCAAGACAAACCCTGGAATCCCAGACCTCTTCGAACAGAAGCTATGCTATCAGACAGAACATCCTCCAAGTGTCTGAGGGAAGAAATGGAGACCGGTGCGGGCACGGGCGAGAAGAAAGAACCACTCCCTAGCCAGTGCAAGCAAGTGCAGGAAGGGGAACCAACCCAGGAGAGACCAGAAGGGAGCAATCAGAAAGAGGAGCACAAGTCCCCTCCGCACTTGGGCCAGGAGTCCGGGGCACAAGGGGAAGGGAGGAATGGCACATAAAAAAAGGAAGGCCAGGGTTGCGAGAGTGCATCCACCCCCTTACACCCTGGATTCGGTAACCTGGAGAGAAACACAGGCAGGAGAGCAATGACAGAAGTGGCGAAGCAGAACAGGAAAGGAGGGGCGCAGAAACTGATAAAACAGGGCAAATACATCAGGCACCAGAAAGAATCCTGTGGAAGACGGAAAGAGGTCCTAAATGCGAGTTGACAGAGCTTTTTGCCACAGGAGAAAGCAGAACCATCTGAGTGTAAAAGAGAGGCAAGGGGCACAAGAGTGCTAGAGAAAGCGCGCCCAACTCCTTCCAGTCCGAGGAGCGGAGTAATAAGAGAGGTGACCACAACTCCTGGACAGAGAGCCCATCCAAGGTCGCACCCCACCCTGAAGTACTGGGTTTTTCAGAACCCAGTGGTGTCAGGGAACACACCCTAAGACTTCGAGTCCTTCCTGTTTCAGACTACAGAAACACAGAGTCTTCTTGGTGAAGTCAAAGAGCTTGTTTATTGGCTGCAGCCATTAACAGGTATCCTAGAAGTACAACACGGTGTATATTCTCAGGAGACTGCTTCCCTTGCAAAGCTAACCTTCTCTTTTATACAAAATATTATGCTTTAGGCAAACATCCCTTATTTTACAGTTGACCATTCACATATTTTCACTACAAAGAAATAGCAGGGTTATGATGACAAGCCCATATTTCAGTTTGTCCAGCCCTCAATCAATTACTCGGCAAGGCTCAGTACTTTCATCAGATATCGACGGACCCCCAATATAAACAGGCACCTCCTCCTTGTAAAGCAAGTCATAAAGAAAGAAACAGGGACAGGTGCGTGTAAGATTAGGCATGGTTTGTGTGTGATGAAAGGTTTTATGATGTGTTGTGCCTTGATACTAATCTCATTCGGCCACTGGGAAAGAAACTGGCCGAACAGGTTTGGCTTCATGCAGTGGAGTCAGCTTGCCCAGGTCACAGAGGAGTCAGCAAAGATGTACGTGTCCTTCAGACTCGTTTTCGGCATTAGTCATTGGCCTATGTGAGGGCAATCACAAAATGGCTGTCGTTTAAATGGAACCCGAGGGTTCAGGACGGAAACTCTGATATTCGGGTGATTTCGTCACCCGAATATGAATACAATGCTTGTGCATACTATTCTAATCATTCTCGGTCTGCTGATACCAAAATCGTTGATACGACGATGTTTATAACACGGGTCCAGAATTTTCAGTACCACAACCCCATCATGCAGGCATCCAGAGAGATGACTCTGGATGGGGGGTGGAAGAACCAGAGAAACCCTGTGACCAGAGTCGCCAGAACCAGCCACCACATCGACTGCCAGAAGAAGAGAATAACAGTGAGACCAAGAAGGTGCAACCAAACACATCCAGGCACCACAGGTCTCCATCCCAAGGAAAGCAACAGACTGCACCATAACAGGCCTGTCATGAGAGAGACAGCCTGAGCCGCCAAGGAAGACACCATCACAGAGGAGAAGGAACATCAGAAGAAGGACCACAGATCAGAAAGGCACTCTTAAAAGTAGAATAGTATGTAGGGGTAGATTCAAACCTACGAGAATAGAAACAAGCTGGAGGCAAGGGATAAAATTGTCTCCAAACCCTCACATCAATTTATTACGTCCTTAGAAAGGGTCTAGGTCAAGGTTTAAAACACAGGGAGTGACCAAGGAAATAATGTTCCTGCACTCTACCAGATAAGAGAGGGAAAAGGAGGATTGGTCTTACAACCCTAAATGATGGACCATCATAGACTACATACTATAACGGCATCTCTTCATAAAAGATCTCTGGCAAAGAGTCCCCTTGAGGGGCCCGTCGGACATTGCAGCGCCAGCCCGACGAGGAGCAGACCCTATGAGGAAGCATGACACCCTTTGGGTGTGTGAGGGCTCTGTCTTCTACTTTTAAGAGTCTGATCTGTGGTCCTTCAGTGGAACAGTGCACCTTACTTATTTGTTCTAAAAGAAGGTAGACTGAAGTGCAACGGCAGAAACCAAAGGCTGAAACATATCCATGCATGCAGGGGCCCTGAAGAATGTAAAGAACAAAACTGGCCAGCAGAGCAGACAGCATCTGAATGACCTCAACCCCCAAAGCCATCGTCCCTCCAAGTGGTGACAGCAGGCTCAACTAAGCCACGAGGCAGCAAACTGCGAATGTGCCACGACGGAAACAAACAAAAGAAGGGCTAGCACAGCCCCACATAAACACCACTAGGATCCCTTAGGTGGCCAACCCAGTGGAGAAAAGTGATGGCAGAAACTGTGAAACAGAAAATATGGATGCTGCCAAAACCTGAAGAGCAATGACTGGACTTGAAACCTTGAACTGGGTCAGTCAGCACCATCAGATGCACCAGACCCTGCCACTGAGCCAAAGCACGTCAGCAATAGGAAAACACACAAACCAGATACCAAAAATGTAACAACACACTCAGCCCCAGGTTAATTAGGTGTGGCCAGGGCTACTGGAATCCTGTGGCAGGAGAGGGCCAAACAAACCACGTGGCAAGAAAAAGCCAAGGGTGCGGTACAACGCAGCACAACCTAGAACAGTATTGCATCAGCAGTTCATCATCATAAAAACCTGGGTATTGACCGCAATGCAGCAGACCCATTCCAATCTCCAAAAACAGTAACAAGCCACGGAAGGTGACCACTACAGGCCTGCCAAAGGGCCCGCTATTGTGGGGCATCGTGTTGTGGCGTTCATAGCAACCCTGAACCGCGAGAGGTAGAAATAACAATTTGATTTCTATTTTTTTTATTCAAAATGTCTTCAAACACTCCTGGAATAGAAGCCTCACTTCGAGAGTTTGTGACCTCGACCAATACATCACAGAGGACTCCTTTATGGGAAAAGGATCAGAGGACAGAAATGACTATAAACACAAGTGGAGTAGAACCCCCAACTTCAGGTGAAAGGGTCTGTGACCATAACCATTAGGCTACAGGTGACTCTGTAAGGGCCAAATGCGGCACATCCATAACAATGGGGAAACCGCTGCGGCCGGAGGTGCACAGCTGCAGAAGAGCACCAGCTGCACCCCAGTATGGTGGCCAGGCAGCCATGCACACCCAGCCGCTGCACCAGTCGGCCGCTGAGAAAACCACTTAGGGCAACACAAGCATTTGCAATGCAACGGGTCTCGCGTTTGCTCATGTTAGAGCTGATAGCGCTGTAAACTCCTAACCCAACTTTTCACCTATCGGCAAAAGTGCATTTATGTACGTAACCCGAAAAAGTGCAATTAACTATGAAAAGCGCTCGACTTCTGCCAAGCGAAATCGCGCTAGTAAATTAGAGAAAAAGTAGTCCACGAGCCGGACAGAAAACAGCGAGCCTTGCATGTTTTTTGTACTTGGTTGATGCGCTCGAGTAGGGCTAGCCACCGGAAAAGGCATGACGTATGCATGCCTTCGACTAATGAAAGCAAGCAGATTTCATTAGGCAAGCCCACGAACCAATGAAAAACACTGACGTGACGTCGACAGGGCTCCGAGCCCTTTTCTAAACCCTAAAGCGTCTTGCTGCGATACGCATGCGCGAGCGCATGCAACGCAGGCTCGACCCTAAAAAGGAACCACATGCTCGTAGGTCACATCCCGATGAGCAGATGAAAAAATACAGGACGTGTTGTGGACTCTGTCCCCTTTTATCCACATATTGGTGCGAGGGGCTTGGGGGGGCGTATATTGCTAACACTTGTGATTGGTTCTAGCTAGGTCACATAGGGGGTCATTCTGACCCTGGCGGTCTATGACCGCCAGGGTCGCGGATGACAGAAGCACCGCCAACAGGCTGGCGGTGCTTCATTGCCCATTCTGACCGCGGCGGTAAAGCCGCGGTCAGAAAACCGGGGCCGGCGGTTTCCCGCCGTTTTTGCCCCGGCTGGGCGAATCCGCCATGGCAGCGCTGCAAGCAGCGCTGCCATGGGGATTCTGACCCCCTTACCGCCAGCCTGTTTCTGGCGGTTGTCACCGCCAGGAAGAGGCTGGCGGTAACGGGTGTCTTGGGGCCCCTGGGGGCCCCTGCACCGCCCATGTCACTGGCATGGGCAGTGCAGGGGCCCCCGAACAGGGCCACCGGCGGCTTTTCACTGCCTGCCTAGCAGACAGTGAAAAGCGAGACAGGTGCAACTGCACCCGTCGCACGGCCGCAACACCGCCGGCTCCATTCGGAGCCGGCTTCTGTGTTGCAGGCCTCCTTCCCGCTGGGCCGGCGGGCGCTAACATGGTTAGCGCCCTCCGGCCCAGCGGGAAGGTCGGAATGCCAGCAGCGGTCTTTTGCCCGCATATCGGCCAAATGGCGGTTCCCGCCTGGCGGGCGGCTACAGCCTCCCGCCAGACTTGGAATGACCGCCATAGTGCCTGGGTAGAGGTTGAACACCACATTTAAGTTCGTAGTGATACAAGATAAAGGTTGAGGAGGTAAAAATGATTCAGGTGAAACACCCCTTTTCCCCTCAGCTGCACATTACAACAAAATATAGATCAAGATCTAGGTGCATTGCATGTAACCTGAGTGAAAAAATAAGTGATGTTCTGTGAATATGTTGACTACCCTACAAGTAACACCCATGTTCTTCCCCCAAACCTTGACTTAATGACTTTGAAAACTGCTGTAAATGAAGGTTATTTGCTTAGTAATTGGAATCTGTGGTTTGAAAACTCTAGAGTACCTGATTCAGTATAGCAGAATTTTTAGATTTCTGATAACTAAATCAAGGCACTCAGTAAAGTGCCATGAAGCAGGCCCTTCTCCTTAAGGCACTCTCACTTTAAAGGTGCCTTTTAATTTAAAGGCTGTGCTGATTGTGATATCCCATGATAAATCTATTTTGTCTCCTACAAAGTGACTCCAGTATTAATTCCACTCGACAGACTTTGTTTCCTTCCCTCAGAGAAATTTCATTATGGTTTTGTTTCTGGTTGCCAGGTTGGTGTAACTGTTCCTGTTGAAGAAGCATTCCTTTCCATTACTACAGAGGAAACCATATTACTAGCATGTGTACAAATGGCAGAACCGTGATATTATACCATATCTGTCCTTCAGCTGTGAAAGTATTTCAGCCTGAATGTTCCCAAATATCCAAATTGTTACTTTCTTATAGCATGATTTAGAGTAGTTTTCTTTTTCACTGAAACCTTATCCAAAGTCATACATGCACTGATGACCTTTAGATATGTCACAGAATGTATTTTGCACCTTTGCACATCCCTGATAATGTGCTTCCTGATACCCAGTGTTTGGAGACACAAGTCAATCGTTGCTAAGTGTTAACCACACAACACCCCTGAAGTCCACCTGAACCTTTTATCACATAAATATCCAGAGTTTAGAGTGTTCTCCATCAGCATTCCTGAGGTTCTTGCTTCTTCTTGTTTTGCAGTGGAAGTTTAATGGCGGGATGTGATTGTACCAAGCGAGTGTCGTCCCCGCAGAGGGAATTCGGCACCGATAGGTGTGCAAAGGGCGTTTCAGATCGGCAGCTTGGTATCAGGTCAGTAGAAACATTTATAACGTGACTTTTCTTAGGAATTTAAAGCAAATCATTAGATCCATGATTGTAATTTTATTTAGCGCTTACTATCTCTGACAAGGAGTTGAAGTACTTTGATGGGCTGTATGACACAACCACGCATGCAAAAACAACGCATGCCTGAACAATGTGGTCAGAACCATGACCACGTCTTTACCACTCATGGATTTACCATGCATGCCTTTACAACAAATTTTGTTGTAAAAGCATATGTGGTAAAGTAATATGTGTGGTAAATTCCCCTGCTTCCCTGCACCCTAACACGTCCCTGCACTTAAAACTACACCGCCCTCTCACCCTGAGCCCTAAACCTAACAAAACTACCCCGACCCCCCCTCTCTTAAAACTACCCAAAGGCCTAAATCCACAAAACTTCCCCAACACCCCGCTCCCCCACCCTTAAACCTAACCCGCCCCCCACCGAGCCCTAAAACACACCAGCCATCCACCCCGCCCCTGCCCGTTAAACTACCACAAACCCTGATGCCCTAAGGACCAAATCCACAATACTACCACTACCTTCCCGCCCCCAAACCTATCCCGTTCCCCCCAAGCGCTGAGCCCTAAATTCCAAAAACTATCCTGACCCTCCTGGTCTGAGCCCTAAAACCCCTCATGCACCCCTCAATACCTCCCCAAACTACCCCAACCCGCTACCCTGCCCTGAGGGCTAAAACCCCCATGCACCCCTAAAAACCTCCCCTCCCCAAACTACCCGGATTCCCCTCCCCCGCCCTGAGGCATAAATCCACCAAACTACCCTGACCCCCCAACCCCCCGGCCGCCTACCCTTAAATCTACCCCGACTCCCCCACGGCCCTGAGCCCTAAACCCCCCCCCGCACACCTAAAATAAAATAAAAAATCCCCCAGCACCACTTACCTCGACCAATCCGTCTTCCTGCTCTTTCCTGCTTGCCCGCCCATCCGCACAGGTAGACCGCTGCCTGAACCACGCATATGCGGCTTGCCTTTACCACTCAAATGCGTAGTTAAGACATATGTGTGGTTCAGGCAAGCGTTTTTCAGCTTGCGGCCTTCCAATATGCGTGGCTGTGCCCGCGTAGTTTAGGCTGTTTCCACTTTGATGTCCTGATGCTCTCCTCAACTCCAGTAACATTTCCAGTTAAAACTGGTTCTTCAGTTTCTCAGTAGCGCCACCAGCTTCTATTGTTCACAGGAAAGTTTGTACTCCCAGCAAGAGGTGGGAAGTGATATACAAAAAGAAGGGTGTGAGAAACCGGGGGGGAAAACAGGCGCTCAAGGACTTAGTACGGCATGTATGTACAGACAAAATATCCAACAGCGGTGCACTCACAGGGGAACACCCAGACCCCTAACTGGTTTACCAAGTAAACAGAGAATAAACACAAAAATATGTGAGGCACTCACTGAAATACAGTAAGCTCAATTTTCTTGTAATTAACCAGGAAAAGTTATAGTTACAATCAATTCCCATAAAATAAATCATTGCTGACAGTCCGAAGAAGAAAGAACACGTATACAGTTATCCATGTATTCCTCCAGTCTTTATAATTTATTCACATGGTGCTTTATAGCTTGTATACCGTAGAATGGCAATACTTGTCCAATTGAAGACATAAGAATCTTCCGATGAAGCAAAACAAAGTCTCCAGTTCACAGTTAATAAAGTTCTTCCAACATAGCAAACAGCCAACACGTGTTTCGACTTTAGGGGAATACCCCAACGACTTCCACAGGGCTAATAAACTATCCAAATATTAGAATCCTGAATTCAAAATTGAGTGGACGCGCTACTCTGATTTGTTATGGTATTTTCGTATTTGGAAGATATCTACCATGGTGTTATTTCGTACTCTTTTTAGTTTGGAAACTTCAGGCACGGAGTGTGCTAACCAATAAATACATAACTCACGTGAAACGTCGCACTCGATTTTGAAGCACCATGTGAATAAATTACAAAGACTAGAGAATTACATGGAGAACTGTATACGTGTTCTTTCTTATGTGGACTCTCAGCAATGTTTTATTTTATGTGAATTGATTCTAACTATAACTTTTCCTGGGAAATTACAAGAAAACTGTATTTCAGTGAGTGCCTCACATATTTGTAAGATGAGGAAAGTGTCACATGGGCAGGGAGGAAAATATGTTAGGTTGCAATTGCTCCAGTAACCAGGCACAGTTTCTTTTGCACACAAATCCTTCTGCAATCTCCAAACAGGCGAAGAGTTCCACAGGAAAACAAACAGCATGAGTAGGTGGGCCTGGACCGCTTTGTCCTTGGGGTCACCAAGAGGGCAGTGCACACTACGTCGTGGATCACTCTCTGGCTCCAATATTTCAAGAAAGAGCTGGAGACAACCTTCCCACATTCCTCTGTCTGGACTTCTGAAGCACAGAAGGAAGGAAAGCATTCAATTCTTTCTGTTATAAGAATGTCCTTCTCAGGGATGATTCAAGGACACATGCTTAAATTGGTGGGGGAATCTATGTGACTACAACTACAATTTTTGGTTTGGGAATATGCTATGAAGCATTAAGCTATCCAAGAGACCTTTCCATCACACAAATTGTCATAGCTGATCTTTCCTTTCCTTGTACAGGGCTCCTCAAAATGTAAACTCCACCCTAGGCCAGCTCTCATTTTGCTTTTGGGCTCCAGGAATCTAGGGCTGACCGTCAAACACCATGAGAACCGAGCAGTGAGAGCTGCTTAAAAGCAGGTGTGAGTTGGAAGGCCAGAGGTCTTGTCTCTGATCCACTGAGAGATGTTCCTTTGAAAACACAGTTGCTGGACCTCCCTCCCAGCCAAGGGGGTGGGGATTAGGTGTGAATGACAGGAGGCCAGTAAAGAGTGTGAATTCTTATTTGGTAAGCAATGCAAAAGGCCTTAGTGTAGGAAAATGGCTCCCTGTTGCAGTTACCCCCCACGTTTTGCCTGATACTGATGCTGACTTGACTGAGAAGTGTGCTGGGACCCTGCTAACCAGGCCCCAGCACCAGTGTTCTTTCACTAAAAATGTACCATTGTTTCCACAATTGGCACATCCCTGGCACACAGATAAATCCCTTGTAAAAGGTACCAGTGGTACCAAGGGCCCTGTGACCAGGGAAGGTCTCTAAGGGATGCAGCATGTGTGGTGCCACCCTTAAGGACCCCTCACCTAACACATGCACACTGCCATTGTAGATTGTGTGTGTTGGGGGGGAGAAAAAGGCAAAGCCGACATGGCATCCCCCTCAGGGTGCCATGCACACAAAATACTGCCTGTGCCATAGGTAATTCACCCCTCTAGCAGGCCTTACAGCCCTAAGGCAGGGTGCACTATACAACAGGTGAGGGCATAGCTGCATGAGCAATATGCCCCTTCAGTGTCTAAGTCTATTCTCACACATTGTAAGTACAGTGTGGCCTTATTAAGTATATGGTCTGGGCGTTTGTCAAAAACAAACTCCACAGCTCCATAATGGCCACACTCAATACTGGGAAGTTTGGTATCAAACTTCTCAGAATAACAAACCCACACTGGTGCCAGTGTTGGAGTTATTAAAAGATGCACACAGAGGGCATCTCTAAGATGCCCCCTGTATTTTACCCAATTCTTCAGTGCAGGACTGACTGGTCTGTGCCAGCCTGCTGCTGAGAAACGAGTTTCTGACCCCCTGGATGGGAGCCTTTGTGCTCTATGAGGCCAGAAACAAAAGCCTGCACTGGGCAGAGATGCTCAACACCTCCCCCCTGCAGGAACTGTAACATCTAGCAGTGAGCCTCAAAGGCTCAAGCTTCGTGTTACAATGCCCCAGGGCACTCCAGCTAGTGGAGATGCCCGCCCCCTGGACACAGCCCCCACTTTTGGCAGCAAGTCCAGGGGAGATAATAGAAAAACAAGGAGGAGTCACCCACCAGTCAGGACAGCCCCTAAGGTGTCCTGAGCTGATGTGACCCCTGCCTTTAGAAATCCTCCATCTTGATTTTGGAGGATTCCCCCAATAGGATTAGGGATGTTCCCCCTTCCCCACAGAGAGGAGGCACAAAGAGGGTGTAGCCACCCTCAAGGACAGTAGCCATTGGCTACTGCCCTCCCAGACCTAAACACACCCCTAAATTCAGTATTCAGGGGCACCCCAGAACCCTAGGAAACTAGATTCCTGCAACCTCAAGAAACAAGAAGGTCTGCTGACCTACAAGCCTGCAGAGAAGGAGGAAGACGACAACTGCTTTGGCCCCAGCCCTACCGGCCTGTCTCCAACTTCGAAAACCTGCTCCAGCGACGCATCCGACACGGACCAGCGACCTCTGAAGCCTCAGAGGACTGCCATGGACTAAAGGACCAAGAAACTCCTGTGAACAACGGACCTGTTCAAAACCAGCTACTTCTTTGCAACAAAGAAGCAACTTCCAAAGACTTCACATTTCCCGCCGGAAGCGTGAGACTTCCCACTCTGCACCTGATGCCCCCGGCTCGAGATCCAGAGAACAAACATCTCAGGGAGGACTCCCCGGCGACGGCGAGCCCGTGAGTAGCCAGTGACGACCCCCCTGAACTCCCACAGCGACGCCTGCAGAGAGAATCCAGAGGCTCTCCCTGACCGCGACTGCCTGTAACAAGGGACCCTGTGCCTGGAACCAACACTGCACCCGCAGCCCCAGGACCTGAAGGAACTGAACTTCAATGCAGGAGTGACCCCCAGGCGACCCTCTGCCTAGCCCAGGTGGTGGCTGTCCCGAGAAGCCCCCCCTGTGCCTGCTTGCACTGCTAGAGTGACCCTCGGGTCCCTCCATTGTTTCCTACCTGAAACCCAACACCTGCTTTGCACACTGCACCCGGTCGCCCCTGTGCCGCTCAGGGTGTGTTTTGTGTGCCTACTTGTGTCACCCCCAGTGCTCTACAAAACCCCCCTGGTCTGCCCCCCGGGGACGCAGGTACTTACCTGCTGGCAGGCTGGAACCGGAGCACCCCTGTTCTCCATATGCGCCTATGTGTTTTGGGCACCTCTTTGACCTCTGCACCTGACCGGCCCTGAGATGCTGGTGTGGTAACTTTGGGGTTGCCTTGAACCCCCAACGGTGGGCTGCCTATGCCCCTGAACTGAGACTTGTAAGTGTTTTACTTACCTCCTAATCTAACCTTTACTTACCTCCCCAAGGAACTGTTTATTTTTGCAGTGTCCACTTTGAAAATAGCTTATTGCCATTTTTACAAAGACTGTATATGATATTGCTTGTATTCAAAGTTCCTAAAGTATCTAAGTAAAGTACCTTACATTTAAAGTGTTTAATGTAAATCTTGAAACTGTGGTTTTTAAAATAAACTAAGAAAATATATTTTTCAATATAAAAACCTATTGGCCTGGAGTAAGTCTTTGAGTGTGTGTTCCTCATTTATTGCCTGTGTGTGTACAACAAATGCTTAACACTACCCTCTGATAAGCCTACTGCTCGACCACACTACCACAAAATAGAGCATTAGAATTATCTACTTTTGCCACTATCTTACCTCTAAGGGGGACCCTTGGACTCTGTGCACACTATTTCTTACTTTGAAATAGTACATACAGAGCCAACTTCCTACACTTATGCTGACTACATTCCATGTGCCTGAAATGTATCAAGCACAGTAAGTAACAAAGATCTGACTAATCTAATGACTTGTTGGAAGATTGACCCTGCAGGCCTCACCAACTCTGGGATTAAAAATGTTCATGTTCTTGTGATCATTTGGCGCTATTGGTCTCCTGGAGGCATTCAACGTGTTTCCGAATGTTTCTTGACTGGCATATTTTGCTGTGGTGGGGTGTGGGACTCTCCTGTTTTAACCACTCCTCGTATGAATACTGGACATTGTGGTCAGGAAGATGCCCGTCATATTTTGAATGAAAATAGGTGAAAGGACTTTTTTGCTGAGATGATTGGCCCAAGGTCCTAAGTGGCCTTATTGCTGCAAACATTCAAACACTTTTAGGCAGCACAACTAGACACAAATGATGCATCTATGTACCTATAGACAGAGCTGCTGAAGAGAACATATGAGTGAGACTAACACACCTCCTGGCCTGACCTGGAATATAGGCTGTTGTTTACATATATCTCACCAATAACAGAACTAACATTAGAAAGCTAAACGTGGATTACTGTGCCTTTGGGTCTTGCTTCCACTGTCTCTTCCTTTACTTATCATTTTGGATTCATTTAAGATGCAGTTAAGAGAGGGCTGGTCAAAGTATTCAAACAGTGCAAGGAGGTTTGCACCTTGGATGAGCATGACAGATTTCAATACTTGCATATCAGCCATTGGCTACCAGGGAATAATCAACTTGCGGTACCAAAAGGAATCACATTCACTTTGACCCACATTTTTGTGGGGGATTAATGGGGAGGGGGGTGTTAGCTCTCAAGGGACTTTTCCTAAGATCTGATATACACTGGTTTTCCCTAAGGATGAACCAGCCCATCCCATATTGGAGGTAGAAGGTTAACAATGTACATTATACCATCAGCAAACATATATGCACTGTGAGGAAATCCATCATTTTGTTAAATTCCCCCTATTTCTATCTGAACATCTGATGTTTTTGATCTCAGAGTTCTGTAGCTTGGTTCCAGTGGCACAGTGAGCATGGGACCCTGTCTAGTAAAGTCATCACACTGAGGGTGTGGCACTGAAGAATATAAAACTGTGTGATGGATGCCATGCTTGAACTCATCTCAGCCACGGCTAATTACTCAGGGCTACATGCCAGTCCATCCTTATTTTCCACACCATGACACATGATTTTGGACCGAGACGCATGCAAATCAGTATTGACCTTGCTCCAATAGAACCAGTCCAGCCTGAACTGCTACACTAGGTCAGGTCCTCCCTGACCTGGAACACAAGCAAGCCAAGATCAGTTTCTCCCTTATTGGGGCTCGTCAGTCCAGGGCAGCTTGGTTCTAGTGGTATAGGATCCAAGCTGTTCCACAAAATGGCAAAAAAAGAATAGGAAACCTTTTCCCTTGTTGCCCTCCCCAACAAGGGCTAGCGGGTCACTGTTTACCCATAACCTTTCTCTATATTTTAAAAGATACTTCCAGGGCTGAGGAATGTCCTGCAATGATGGCCGCAATGTTTTCTTCATGTTGGACCCGTCAATCAGATTGCTTTGTCCCGAGAAACTTCCACAGGTCCCACTAATCATAATTCATTTTTTGTTGTTTTTGTTTTGTGTGAATTTCACTGGAGTTCGGCAGGACTCCAGCAGCAACAGATATCTCAAAATTTTGAACTTTAATTTCTTTAACACAACTGAAAAGAATTACACGAAATCCCCAAAAGCATCCTTTGTGAGTAAAGATCTAGCTTTCTGGCAAATTTCATGCAATTCTTTTCCGCTCCTTTGGCTGTACTGTTGCCTGATTTTTCCTTGGAAAATACATGGGGGGAAAAAGCGTTCTGAGGCCCCTATTTTTTTCATCTCCACAGCGGCGATTTCTCCACGCGGGTGGGGGAGCCGCTGTGAGCTGCACATAAAAAAATAAAATGGGAATGAAATTATTTCATTGCCATTTTATTTTTCAGCATTGTGCGTGCCGCAGTGACCGAGCCGAGAGACATGCAGTTGGCAGCATGGGAACAGTGGCTGTCTGGATGCTCCAAAGTGCACGTCAGTTGAGCCAGTTGTCTTGTGACTGCCATCCTGACATGCGCACTTTGAAGCTCTCCGTTCTGACCTGTGCTAGACAGCTGGGTGGAGAGCAAGCCGAGGCCCCCAGGGCCTGAAGGGGCATCCAGCCAATCTGCTCCCTCCAAGCCTGGCGCTTCTCTCATGCTGGTTAATAGCATGAGAGCAGCGTCTGGATTGTTTGATGGAGCTTCACAGCAGACGATGGGCAAGTAGCGTTTAATTTACTTTTATTTATTTTAAATGTTAGTGTAGTTTTATTTTGCCTTTTGAAGGGAGGGGTTGTTTTACTATGGGCCTTTGGAGGGAGTGGTTGTTTTATTATGGGCTTATGGAGAGAGAAGGTGGGTTGTTAGGGCCTTTGGAGGGAGGGGGTGTTTTATTTTGTTTTTTGAGAAGGTGTGGGGCACTTCACTCGCCCCACCACTTTCACAGGTTACTAGCCGCCCCTGCAGCCCCACTTGATGGATCACCCCAAAACTTTTTAGAAGGAGCTGAGGTGGATGAACTTTTTTATGTGAAGATTTGTAAAACAGCACCAAAGTTATTAGCAAAACAAAAAATCCATGGAAACTCTTGACTCATGTATAACTATACAATGACGACCAATACTGTCTAAAGCAATAGCCTGATACTATGTGAAAATTGTATTTAACATATCATTTTTAGTGCCCACACTTACCGTGGCACTCAGAATGAGTCTGTTACGCTATGGCTGTATGTGAATTAATGATGTTGCCAAATTGATTTTCCTCAATTGACTTTTATCACACTGTATTGGTCACATTGCAGGACTATTTTGACAAGCTTAATTAATAAAACTCCCAAAGACCTGGTTTTGGTGGTTGGCACTGGTGTGAGTGCAGCGGCGGCCCCTGGCATAGATGCCCTCAACTGCTTCCGGTGCCTTCTTTTAGCAATCCTCGATGCTGCGGGAAACCTGCAGGTGCTGCATCCAAGAACCATCCGGCTGTACACCAAGAAAGTGAAGAGGGATTCAGACCTGCTGTCCGTGGCGAATGAAATCATCCGAGAATTGTCGCCGGTGAGTATCAGTGCTTGCATGGAGGCGATACAAGGATGGCTTCTGCTAAATTTACTTGAGAAAATGAATATATCACTCTCCTGTGGCAATGTTTTAATCAGTTAGACTGGTACACAAGGGGCCTGATTCACAAAGGTAAGGATAGACTTTTGGTCTAAGTTTCGACCAAAAGTCTATCTTTACTACTTTGCAGTATTAACAAAGGTAAGTTACGAATAGTATCTTTATGTCCACACTCAGAGCAGATTCTCTGCATTTGGGGGTGTGGGGGGAAAGGGTATGTCCGCACTGGGGGTGGAGCTCTGCCCCAGGTTCCACTTCGAGTACGGAGATTCCACTCTGGTTGCGAAGTAGAATCTCTGCACTCGGGCGAATATTCCGCCCTGAGTGCAGACGTAAAGATACTAGTCATAACTTACCTTTGCGAAATATCAAAAGTAGTATGGGGAAATATTGCCCCACCTGAAAAAGAATACTTAGGCAGGGACAGGGATTGATGCTTACTGCTGCTGCAGCCAAAATCTCAGCAATTTTACTCACCAGAATGGTAAAATTGGGACCAGTATTCGGGGTTGGACTGGTAACCCAAAGCAGCCCAGGCAAAAGTTTGTCAGACGGGCCCCCATAAGATGCATAGTGAGAAACCCTGACCCCTACAATGAGGCTTGGGGGGTGGGGGGTTCTCCCCCCATGAACATTTGGGAAAGGATGGCAAAACAGTGCGTTCTACAACACATTCTTCATTATATATTCAAATGTATTTGTTTTTAAAGTATAGTAAATGATGACCTTACAGTGCACCATAATACAGTAGTCTTTATTGGGTCTCTTCAATGATTCCCTCACCATCACACTAGAGCAGTGCCCCTCATCTCTCCATAGCCCCTCCTTCATGTGTTTTATAGCGCTTCTCTTACCAGCACTTTACATCCCACACACATACAGAGACAATGAATCAGACATGTGTAAATCACTGCATAGAAAATGTTACATGAGACAAAGGGGACTACCAGGTGTAGGATTCACATGTTGTAGGAAAGCACCCTTTTTGACATGATTGGCCCCCACGTTTTGCCTGCTGTCTGATGTGGCTTTGACTGTTAATGCACTGGGTCCTTGCTAACCAGGCCCCCAGGGCCAGATCTCTTTCCCCAAAACTGCACAGTTGTTTTGCACAATTGGCAAACATTTTAGCTACCACTGTAAGTCCCTAGTAAATGTTACCCCTTGTACCTAGGGCGTGGTGCACTAAGGAAGGTCTCTAAGGGCTGCAGCACCAGTTGTGCCACCCTCAGCGACCCCTCACCAAACCCACACAGTGCTGCCGTTTCCATCTGCGTGTGTTGGTGCAGGGTTAGAATTGAAAACACGATCTGTCACGCACCCCAGTGTGCCCGGTCCTCTATCACTGCATGTGCCAGGTGTAAGTCACCCCTAAGGCAGACTGCATCAATGCACATATGAGGGCATGTATGCATTGACAGGTAAGCCCCCACTATGTCTCTGTTGATTCTGAGACATAGTAAGTGGACAGGGAAGGCATTTGAAATGCATGTGCTGGACACTGGTCATTACGAGGTCCCCAGCCACCTCATTGCTTGTCTGAATCCTGGGATGTTTGGTATCAAACATCTCAGAATAATAAACCCTCACTGGCTCCAGTGATGGATTTATTACAAAAAAATGCACACAGAGGGCACCTTAGAGGTGCCCCCTGAAAACCTGCCAGCTACTAATGTGCTGACTAACTGACCAGTTCAGCCACCACAGACATGTTTCTGTTCCCAAAAGGTGAGAGCCTGCACTCTCAAGGGTCTGAGACAAAAGCCTGCACTGGGCAGAGGTGTGACCTGCTCTCCTAGGCAGGATGGACACTCCGGAGCAGGGAGCTTCAAAAGCATTACCGCCTTTGTAATGCGATCCGGCTCTCGCCAGATGGTGGAGATGACCAACCCCCATGTCCTGACCCCACTTTTGACAGCAGCACAGGCGGGAAAATTTAGTTAAATTAGGAGGAGTGCCCATGTCATGCCAGTCCTGCTCCTAAGGTGGACGAGCTGAAGTGCTGAAGTGGACACTACTTTTCAAATTCCTCCATCTTGCTTGGAAGGAATTAAGCCACTAGGGTGAGGGGTATGACTACTTCCCAGCTGAAGTGGTCATAAGAAGGGTGTAGTCACCCTAAAGGTAATCAGCCCATTGGCTACTGCCTGGCACTCCCTGTAACACCCCATATTTGAGTATTTAGGTGGCACCCCTGAACCCTAGAACTCAGATTTCAACAACCTAAGAAGACCTGGACAAGAAAAGAGTTGCACCCGCAGAAGAGGAAAAGAAGAGACAGCTGACCTGGAACCAGCCCTTCTGGCCTGCTTGGTGAACTCGAAGGTTCCTGCACAAGAAGCCAACTCATCCTGTCTTCAATAAAGACTCAAGTCTCCCACGGGCAGCATACTTGCCCTGCAAGAAGAAACTCCAAAGAAAAGACTCTGCATCTGCTGGATCCCAGAAACCAGAAGTGACCACTGCATTCCAAGCCCATGACCAGAGGTGAAGCCAACCAGTGGTGCCAATGCGGGTCCCCAGCTGCTCAGAGACAGAGTACAGCGTGGTCTCACCCATCTTGGACTCTCCTGAGATGCCTGCAGCCTCTGCACGCAGACCCCCCTCTCCCACAGGATTGTGGAGAGAGAAAATTAGACATCTCCAGCAACCACTGCATCCGTGACCCCTAACCCAGTTGAGGTGGGTCACTAGCGCCAACACCGTCCTTCAGCTTCTAAGAGCTCGAGTCCACCCTGGGTCCACCCCTGCCAGACTCCTTGATGACGCCTGCAGCCGCAACACACAGGACCCTCTGACTGCGAGTGCTCCTGGACATGAAAATCTGACGCCTAAAGACACCCCTGCAATCATTGCCCCTGGGCACAGGAGAAGAGGACCGAAGGTGCAACTACATCCCCAAGCGCCCCAAGTCTACTACCTACCTGCTTCTTGTCCCTGACTGGCTTACCAGCCAGAGCCTGCAGCCTGCCTTCATGAGAACCTGATCGCCCCAGTGCTGCCGGGTGTGACCTGTTGGCGTGGTTCTGATCAGTGACCACTTCTTACCTTGACTCCCTGAGATTTGCTTCGTAAGTCGTTGTTAACCCTGTGTTTGCTGAACATTCTTTTTCTCCATAGGATACCATTAAGAGAATTTTGAAGATTGCACTTAGTGTCTATTTCTGAAACTGCAAAGTGTTTATGCTTAAAAGTCTACTTATCTGATTACAAAGTTCTTGGGTTTGAAACATATATAAAAAGATTTGTTATTTTTCTAAATTGGTGTTGGATTTATTCTTTGAGTGTGTGTCTCATTTATTGCCTCTGTGAGTACAACAAATGCTTAGCACTACCCCCTGATAAGCCTAACTGTTCGCCCACATTACCACAAAATAGAGCATTAGTCCTATCTACCTTTGCCTCTGCAAAACCAATTGGGGATCCACTGGACTCTCTGCACAGTGTAGTTCTTTTTAGTGCACTATATAGAGAGCCGGCTTCCTACACATGTCACCCATACTGATAGGCATTTTGTGAGAGTGCTTGGTGTGGGGTAGCATAAATTCTGGATTCAGAACATAACACAGTGGGCAGGGTTGACTTTAATAATATTGTATTTCTACCTAAACATCCCCTTTATAGCAAAATTAGTATAATCAAAGACTGGGAAAAATATAGCTTTCTAACCCGTATCATGCAGTTTGCTGTAGCTCTTTGATGGCAGTTCATAGCTGTGCAAGATTATGATTGTAAATTAAGAACCGCACAGTAACAAAAGGATTTCTGTTACAAGAGCAGTGTCCCACGGAGCTATGCACATAAAATACTGTTCTGTGATCTGCACAGTACACATGCTTTGCAGCAGGCACTTTAACCCGTTGCACTGCCTTAGGTGACTCAAAACTGCCACTAGACAAAAACAAATCTCTCTCCAGCAGGTACATTAATCACCAGGTTGTCATGGCACTTTAATGTTTGCCTGAAAAGTATTGGATATACAATGCATTTAAATTTAAACTGCTGCACTGCTACAAGACCGGCGCCCACTAACAAAAGCAGCCGCCACCCTTCCAACCCCCTGAGTAAACACCTGGGTCTCGGTACAGCCGGTCTGGCCTTGCCGCCGCTCCAGAAGCCCTACTCCCATCCAGTCAGGACAGGCGAACTGGCATCCGGCCCAGCGAGACCGCTCCTCGTGACTCGTAACATGGGCTTCAGTGACTTATTATGGGTAGCCCTTAATCCTTTTCCCACACCAGTGCTCGCCTTTTTTTATTTTTTTGGGGCACTTTTCATTTGTGTCCTTTTTCACACAGTTTAAGTACTATAGAGACACCCCTTGTTTGTGGATTCTCCTGGAGTGAACTGAGAATTTAGCCAAAATATAGCAATTTTCTTTTTTTTTTTTTTAAGTAGGAACATACTATAGTGCTGTGCAAGAAAGCGCCTTTTCCCTAACAATTGCATCAATTAAATGTTTGCTAAGCAAAGTTGTAAATTTTTTGTATTTTTCTAAATGGCAGTTGATTTGTTAATTTTTTTGGCGGGGTTGTCAAGCTATGTGCAGTGAAAACAGGTGTGAAACCTGAGGGTGAAGTATACATTTCTAAAAACAGACACACTTCTGAATTCAGAAAAGGGTCTTTCACGTAAGTCTTTCTGGGGTTTCCCAAAGAAACTAAGGGCCGGATTTAAGAAAAGTGGAGCTGCCCCCTGTGCTGCGCCACCTCTCTTGCACCCCTTAGCGCCCCCCCTAACGCCACCATGTGCCCACCATATCTAAGATACGACACACCATGGCGGTAGTTAGGGAACTTGCGTCGGAGCTTTGCAGGATTAGCGTAAAAAATGTAGACGCTAATCCAGCAAAGCCCATTGAGGCCCATTGTAAACAATGGTGTGCCTCCTATTAATGCCTGCTCTGAGCAGGTGTTAAAAGTGGCAAAAAAAATGACGCAAAGAAATCTCCTGGATGTCTTTGTGCCATTTTTTCTCCCCTTGCCCCTAACGGGGGTACGCCCCTTTGCATACATCATGCCTGGGGCAGGCATAATGTAGCGCAAAGGGTTACAAAGTGGCACAATGCATGCATTGCGCCACTTTGTAAATTTGCCACTGCGATTTTGGCCTCGGGCAACATTAGCGTAACAAAATGACTCCAATGTGGGGCAAGGAGGCGCTAGGGGCTCTTAAATATGCCCCTCATTGTGTAAAAAAATAATGAAAATAAGTAGGAAAAAACAGCAATTAGTCACAACGTTTTCATCTGTAATTTTTTACCCTGATGGCCGATTTACAAAAATAATATTCTGTTACATCCGACAGACCCTTGTAGTTGCAGAAATACTTTGGGCCTGATTTAGAGTTTGGCGGAGGGGGTTACCTCGTTACAAGCGTGATGGATATCCCGTCCGAGCATTGCGATCCCATCGTAGTCTCTGGAGATTGTAATACGGCGGATGGGATATCCGTCATGTTTGTGACGGAGTAACCGTCTGCCAAACTCTAAATCAGGGCCATAGTGTTTGTTGGATGTACAAAACAGGCAATAACCAGAACGGGTCATGAAGACATTCATATAGTCAAACCTAATGAATGAAAAATAGCTATACATTTTTTTTATGTGCCCTGGATACAGAGTTGATGAACAGTGGTTATGTCGATAAGCCTGAATTTGCGGTTACCCGTAGTGTTATGTGTTTCGGAGGGCATCTTACAAAATGTGTTCTTGCCTGCTCAATGGATTTCATTTGGAAGCCAACAATGATGTGAAATTTAATTGGTATTAGCAGATGTTGTACTATTCTGTATCCCCACACTTCAGCTGATAAAAACAGTACCCCACCTGTGTAGGTGGGCCCCAAAAAGAAATGTAGATATTTCCCTTTTTCACCATAAAAATTGACCCATTTTGGCCAAGTAGGTAGCTGCTGGTTTTGGGCCTGGGCTCAGCTGCTGCCCAAGGAAGCCTACTAAACCCAGACATTTCTGTAACCTAGACTCTCAGAAGACCATGGGCGGTGTGATTTGAGTGGATCTACATACCTTTTGTTACCAAGAGTGCCCCGCTGACCTCATACTTTGGCTACAACGTACAGTTTTCTCACATTTCCACTTGAAACATGCTGCGGCATGTAGCGTGCCATTAAGGAGTGCCAATGTGGAGCCCGGGGGGCCGTAGTACAGTGTGTGTCCACCATTCTGATGCAAGTGTAAAAGGGCTTGAACAGCAGTTCCAAAGTCGTTTTCTAGAAGAAACTGTTTCACTTTCTTTAGAAGCAGGAGTAGGTACAGGTCATTATTGTTTTTTAGCCACCTGTTCCTTGGGAGTCCGGCTGGTGACCAGGGAGAATCCAAGTGACATGGCATCCAGTGAAAGTTGGGGTTTGAAGCTTTCAAGGTTCATGTCAGTTTACCATGTTTGTCTGTTGTTCTTGGCAAATAACAGGAATTATGTCTTGTTTGGGTTGAGCTTCAGCTCTGGGTGATGCCCAGGCAGTGCTTGAGGAATTGCATGTCTGAAGCAGAGCAGACTTTCAAGTAGATTGTCTGTGATCAGCATATTGGTGAATCTTAATGCAGTAATCTGTGAGTAGAGCACCCAGCAGCTCCAAGTAGAGATTTAAAATGTCAGTATGGAATCCTAGGAGATTCAATCAATCAAACAGGATTTGCAAAGCCCAACTAATAACCCTCTAGGGTATCCAGCCTCTTGCAGGTCTCACCGGCTCATTGGAAAAGCAAGGTCTTAAGGTCATTACGGTAGTCTGAATGAGAGGTGATGGTCCGAAGATCTATGGGGAGGCTGTTCCAGGTTTCTGCTGCTATGTGGGAGAAGACGCGTCCTCCACTTCTGCTTTGGTGGATGCATGGAGTGTGGGAAAACGATAGGGACGCAGAGTGTAGTCTTCTTGATGGTTGGTGGAATTTCAGGTGGTGCTTAATATAGGTGGGTCCTTGGTTGTGTAGAGCTTTGTGTGCATGGGTCAGCTGCTGGAATACACACCTCTTCTGCACAGGAGGCCAGCGGAGTTGCCCGAGGTGTGGTGTGATGTGGGATCGTCGGGGAAGCTTGAGGATGACCCTGGCTGCATAGGAGATCTGGATCGTTTGGGACCTGGAGGTACCCATATAAACAAACTGGTGACAGCTGGAAAGGCAGAAAGAAAACCAGTCCAGCAATGTAAGGAGGCCGGGTGCATCTTCATCTGTGGCCAAGAGGCATCATGTATGATGTGTAAGTAGCGGTCTCTGTGCTCTAGCATTGTCTGAAGCCAGACTAGCTGTTGTGCAGGAGATGGTTAGCATCAATGTTATCTTGGAGTTGAACATAAACCGCTTTTTCAGTGATCTTTCCGAAGAGGGTAAGTTAGTAATGGACCGGTATTTGGCACAACCATGAGGATCTAGTGTAGGCAAGAACTGGCCCGTTTGAGAGCTTCTGGGAAAACACCTTAAGTGAGGGAGATATTGACAATTGTGAGTAGCAGTAAAAGAGCATCCCCAGAGAGAGCGTTAAAAACGGAAAAGGTGAAGACATCTTCAGAAGAAGTGACTTGAGCATGTCAGTGAGATTTACAAGAGGTAGGGCTTTGAAGGATGATCATTATGGAACTCTACAAGAAGGGGTTGGTGTAAGAGGTGACGCAGGCCTGGTGTTGCTGTGATGTTGGATTGTCTATTTTGTTTTACTGAAGAGAGGTTGGTGGCATTGCACTTTTTCTGTGGAGTGAGCAATATGTGGGTCCAGTACAGGGTTTATGCAGTGCTTGGTTGCCTTGAAACCTGTTTTGCTTCTGATGGTGGCTTGATTGATGCTGTTGGTATAGTACTTTGCCTTGGTGGATGCAGTGAACTGTCTGTAAGTTGCATGGACGGGGTCAAGTATCATGAGGTCATCTTGATTTCTGTTTTCCTTTCCTGCCCGTGGATACATTGTTCATCGTCAACAAGGTCTTTAGAGTATCAGGGTGAGGAAGGCTTTAACTTGCACTGCTTTGTTTTAATTTAGGGTTTGAATATGAGAGATGACAGGGAATAATTGAACACTGGTTTAGAGAATGTAGAATGTCAGCATGGCAGATAAGCAAGCTGGTGGTCTTGGTAGAGAAGAGGAAATTAAACCAAATAAATCAAAAGATGTCATGACCTTTCCATGGTTCTGGAGAAAAAAGGATGTTGCCAGTTTGGGATATGAGTGAGTGAGTACACTGGGATCACAAGAGTGGGAGAGGGCCGTTCTACTACCCAAAGATGACACATTCCTGAGGGGCCGTCAAAGCCTGGCATAATCAGACATGTATCCTAGGCTTGTAGTGACCTCTCTTTCACAAGCAGGGCAAGGGCAGTAGGTGCCAATCCAAGGATCGATCAATAATCAATTTACCAATGTTGGATGCCCCAACAAAGTCCTAGTTTATCCTTTTGTTTTCTTAAACATCTTTGAAGTTACCTGGGTGAAATATATTTTTTCATTAAGAAGGGAACTTTTAAACTGTGTTCAAAGTCATTTTAAAGACTATTAATATCTTTCTGCTACAAGTACCCTTTACTAATGCAAACTTATTTTTTCGGTAAGCGCTCTGGCGACTCAAAGCCCAACTTTTACCGTGACTGTTTAATGAGGATATTTTCGAACCTGGAGTACTGCATCACCTGCCCGCAAGTCCTGAATGACGTCATTTCTCTTGTGGAGCAAGGAGCCATGCTTGTCACGACCAACTATGATACCTTCCTGGAGACCTCCGGCAAACACAAGAGCAAGCCCATGAAGTCAATAGACATGAGCGATCCCACTAAGGTACGGTGCGGTCCGGGTACACATACAATGCCAGTAGACATGAGTAATCTCACCAGGGTGCTTCTTCCAGGAGACACATCTAAGGTCAATAGAAGTTACTAATCCCTCTGTGTTATGTTCAATAATTTAAAAGTCAATAGGCAAAAGCAGTCCCTCTGAGGTATGGTGCTGTCAGGAACGACATAAATTCAACAGACATGTTTTCCCACTAAGATATGGTGTTATCAGGAAACTTGAAATGATGTTAATTGACAAACATCATCCCTCTGAGGTAGAGTGCTACCAGGAAACCTAAGAACAAGCATTTGACATCAATGCACGAGTAACAGCACCTGTTTTTAATGCGTTATTAACGTTGATTGTTTGGGGAAGGATAAATGGCACGTGTGATGGGGTTCATTTAATTTTTAGCTTACATTCTTGAATGTTGTGCTTCTAGTCTCACAGCAGGTTAAACACTTACCTACAAACATGAGCCAAAGGCATGCCTACTCCCTCTGGTGACAAGCTGAGCAAAACCTAGCATGAGAGGTCAGTTGCAGCTGGTGGTTTTTGGAAGTGGTTGGTAGGGTGCAATGAGAGAGTGAAGCCAAAGAGTTTGCCTTCTTCAAGGAGATGCAGCAAGATCTAATCCCTGACAACATGTAATCAAATAGTGCATTTTGCACCACAATATTCACACAAATTTGGTAAAGAAACCTACGGACTAGCCACTTGTGAAAATATTGCAGTAGTTTCATGGGTTCTGTGCAAGAATGACTCTCCCCGGGAAAGAAGCAGCTTCTAAAACCCTAAGATAATTGTTGTTAAATGGTGGCAAAAGAATGCATTTTGATGCACAATTTCCATAAAAATGTTGATACATCATTAGGTGTTGGGGGTGCAAGCTGGCCCACTTAGATTTTTGGGAACTCTAGCACAACTCTTTCAAAATAGCCAGTGCTTAATTTGTGAAAGATTGAGTATCCACAATACGTCAGGAATTACCACCATTAGGCTAGGGCCAGCAGTGTACGAAGGACGCAGACCTCCATCCATTGAAGTCAGTCTCAGGCCAGGAGTTACAGCCATAACGTCAGCCCATCATCATGCCAAAGATGGGCAGCTTATGTCAAGCACTCCCACCAGTGTGCGCAGCCAGCGGTATCAGTGGTGGGGCTACCATGCCATGGCTGCCCACAGTATGCCAAGAACTTTCACCAATATGCCAGGCAACCATTCACCCAGGGTGGGCAATATCATACCATTGATATCCCAAGTGTCAAGATGTCAAGATCTACCACCATAATGGTAAGGTCATCATTTTGAAAGAGGTCGACTGCTGGGCACCATCTATCTAGTATTATCTCTGCACATTATATTGTTACAAAATGTCAGGGAGTAGTTAAATAACACAGAAATCACACTACAAAGATAGCAAACCAACTCTGACAGCGGGGATTAAACAGGGAGGTGATAGAACTGGAAGAATGAGTGAGATCAGACAAATAATCACAAACAAGGCATTTGAGGTTAACCAGCATTAGGTTTTTAAAAGACAATACTTGCTTATTTAGTCACCCATGGTGTGATCAGTTTGAGCATTGTTCAGAACCTTTAGATGTTCTAAGGCAGCTAATGTTAATACAGACCATGCATTTCATGCATGGGGCGCTAGCTACAAGGGTCTGGAAGGATCTGCGTCTGTGGTAGTACGCCCTAAATAGGACATTGAGCCAATGAGTTGCAACAAGGTCCAGACAACTACTTTTCTTTTCTTGGGTGCATGCAGGCCACGTCCCAGTCAGCATCCTCAGGTGGTCCTAGCGTCTGCTCCCATGAGGCTTTAAGCCGAAGAAGAGAGCCAGGCATATTGTTAGTCAGCATTTTATTGATGACAGAGATTGCTCTCCTGCAAGCTGTCTGTCAGAATGGTGATAATTCTGGGCCACTTTTCCACTTGTAGTTTTTTTGCACATTTCTTAGGACTCTCTCTAGAGTACTTGTTTCAACAGTTGTGCTCTAGACTCCATGGGGTAGCAGGCGTGTGGTAGGATCAGAGCTATGCTACGAAATGGGAAGGATACAGTGCACCTGTGACTCACTGGAAGATGGAGATGAGGGAACCATGCATGTGTTTTAACTACTCCAAGATGGCGGAGGTTCGCTGTGTAGGGACAAGAGCTCAGACCTATCCATGGCGCCAACCGTTTACCTCATTCAGATCATGTTAGGTAGAGCAGTGTAAGAAGGTTTCACTTCCAAATGGACTTGGGGGCATTATTACAAGCCCCTTGCGCCACTGGAGTGTCACCTTTTGTGACACTTCGGTGGTGCTATGCCGTGCACCATATTTACAAGGTAGCGTTAGGCCACTTTTTGTGGCTTGATGCTGCCTTGTAAATATGGCCCCTGATAGTTTTCTGTGGCAAAGGGGCGTGCAATGAGTGTTGCTGCGGGTGTACCCACGCAACACCCATTGCCTTTTGACACTGCCCCAGATTTAAAAGGAAACGGAAGGCTGAAGCAGCGCCAAAAACTAATGCCACCCCAGTGGTGGCACTGACATAGCGGTCCGAGGAGAAATACTTTTATCCCTCCTCATTTTTTGCTCTTATGATGTGTGCTGCATTCTGCAGCACACATCGAAGGAGCAAATTGGCATTAGTGATTGTTTTTGTGCAGGAAGGTGTCCCCTTAGTTTGGCAACTGTGCATGTTGGTAGGCTCCCTCGCTCTTCGTTCTAGTTTATTTTCCACACCGCTTCTTATCCATTTCACCTTTGTTGTTTTATTGCATTCCTGCTGGTAGTTCTCGTTAGGCAGGAATTATTTTTGCTGTCGCTTTTTACCTGTCACGTTTCCTCACTACACTTCATTCATTCAGGAATCCTGGGATTCACCTTTGTGATAAACCTGTCCCGTAGCCTTGAGGTGGTGAGTTGCATCACAAATGCTGAAGTTCTCACTTTCCGGACATAGCCGGATTGCTCACACCTGTAGAACCTTTTTGAATATGGGTGTGTGATGCCTTTTGATTGTAGGTGGTGACTGGGACTCGGAACATAATTTATTCTAATGTTCTCCCTTCCTTTCTGACCTGTTTCAGAGGGTCTGAATCCAAGTCCTGTGTACCTAAAGCAAATTCCAAGAATCCTAGTCTTCAGGGAGGCCTGGCCCTGTGGGCTTGGATTCCAGTCCATCCGAAGGCTGTGAGGGATTCTAGGCCAACAGATGGATTCAACACTTAATCCTGAGGCTAGCTGACCTAAGTCACAGAGAACAGGCACAGAGAACTAATAACTGCTAAAGCTGAAAGTGTTGCCCCATTGAAGCAGTCGAATCAGTTACAAAGTAGGACCGCTCCTATCCCTCCAGCAACAGTTAGTCATCCATTTGGGACATTTGCTCCATACCCCCCTGAGGAGACGCGGGGCTGCATTTGACAGCTCCTGAAACATATGGGGGTTATCTTGTATCCTCCATTCTTGCGAAGCATTGATTGCGTCTTATGCAGAGGCCCCTGCACTTCTCTACAGATGTAGCTCTCCTCTCGCTATCCTATTTGACTAAGGCGGCCTTGAGTTGGGCCACACCATGGATCGATGTATGAAGCATGGAGCGGAAGCAGATGCCGTGTCTTCGTATCACAGCTTGAGAGGGGACCTCAACAATGCTGTCTCTACGGTCATTACCAGGCCCACTACTGCGGCTGCTCTCCTTCACCTGGTCCTGCATATTGACCAGCAATCAGCGACCATCGGACAGAGACAAGAAACTTTGAGCTCCAATGTTTTCTTTCCTTCTGCCGTATCTGCAGTTCCTCTTCCATCTCCGGTCCGTTTGGGATCAGCAGAAGAACCTATGCAGATCTATACCATCAAAAGGGGGCTAGGTTCTGAGGAAAAGAAATACCAACTGAATTATCTGTCTGTCTCTGTCACGGTCAATTAGGGCATTTTATTCCGCCCTGCCTTCAGCAGCCAGAATTCTCCAACACTCAGCCCTAAACATCAGGCTAGAACAGACTGAAAGATCTGGTCACTTCAATTGAGAGATGATTCTCTCTTTGCCACAGGGACCACTCTCTGCATCTGCCCTTGATGACTCTTGGGGCCACAGGTAATGTTATGGATTACTCATTCACAGAACAGCAGGGTATTATGTTTTTTCAGATACCACAAGTTAAACCTTTTTGAGCACTGGATGGAGCACCCATGATGTCAGAAGACTTGACTCAAGAGACTACAAACATCATCATGGTCTTGCTTGCTGGGCTGAGCGTGTCTTCTCTGCACCATCCTTCAGCATCATACTTGGCACCACCTGGCTTCAGTGAGATAACTCAGCTCAAAGGCAGAGCGACTACTCCTGACCCAGCAACATTACTTTCAAAGGTGGTAATCATGGCTAGTACGGAACCTGCTAAAGATCAAGGCTTCGACTTACCCCCAAACATCTCAAGAACTTGCCAATGTATTTTCTAAGACAGGCGCAGAACAATTACCACATCACAGCGACAGACTCAGGAGCATATTTACAAGGCCCTAGTGCCTCCTTGCACCTCACTAGTGTAATTGTTTTTTACACTAATTCAGTGTCAAAGAAGCCTTTTCCCTGCGCCAGATTTACTAAGTGGCAAAATGCAACCATTGTGCCAATTTGCACCCCCTTGCACCACATTATGCCTGTGCCAGGCAAAATGTATGCAACTGGGGCGTTGCCCCCTTTAGGATGCCCAAAAAAATGGTGCAGTGAAATTTACGAGATTTCACTGCTCTATTTTTCCTGTGATTTTTAATGCCAGTCTGTTTCCAATGGGCCTTCCCACATGCTGTAGCATCAAAAATGTTGATACTATTGTGCTAAAGTGTGCCACGGTGGGGCCGTATTGTAAATACGGCCCCACCATGGTGACGTTAGGTGAGCGCAGGGGGACGCAAGAAAAGTGGAGCATCAGAACTGATGCACCACTTCTTGTAAATATGCCCCTTAGCACCAGGAGCTCAGTTTAGCTATGGCATTTAGCCATTTCAGTGTCACCTGCTGGCTTCCAACACTTTATAAATGGCATCTTGGATTTTTTCTACTTGAATATCCTCATCTTTTCCAACTTCTTTCCAGAGCATAGACGAAAGAAAAAAATGTCCTTCACCAATTCACGCAACATCGTTTATATACTAACTTATTGCAATATCTTTTTGAAGCTCAATTGACAATTTTGGACTATGTAATTTCAACCAATGGCACAGGTATGGATGAGGAGGAATGGGAAGCAGTAACAGGGCCCCAGAATTTGGGCCCCTCTCCAGAATTTCAAAGTAGTACATTGTTTTTTGGATTACCAACTTTAAAAGATATTATCTTAATAGAGGGTTCCTTTTGCTTGGGCAAAAAGGATTCTCAACCCTTGAAATGGCACTAACTTCAGTTCCAGACCTACGTCATCCAAGAATGTCTCTGCAGTTCATTGTGGAAACTGATATTTCCACCTCTGCCTTTGGAGCTGTTCTGTTGCAAAGAGACCCACAGGGAGACCCGCAGAAATTGGAACAAAGTAACTGAAGCCCAGCACACCGCCAGCCTCAATGTAACACCCCCCCCAAGCCGACGACGCCGCCAACACTGCTGCACACAACCTCCACGCATGGATCACCGACTGCGCCAGCACCCTCGCCCCCCTCAAGACACCCCACCACAGAAGCCTAGCCAAGATAGCAAACTGGTTCACCCTGCACTCATAGAATCAAAACAGGTCTGCAGATGTCTGGAGAGGAAGTGGCGCCCCAACAAGACCCCTGCAAATCACAAAACCTTCAAGAACACTGTCATACATCACCACCAGCTCACCACCACCAGCTCATTAGGACCACCAAAAGACTCGCCCTGCAACAACGCATCAATAAAAATGCCCACAACAGCAAGGAACTTTTTTTTGTCATCAAAGAGTTCACCAACCCCAACTCCAACTCCACTGACATCCCCCCGTCGTAAGAACTCTGCGACAACCTCGCCAACTACTCCCATCGCAAGATCGCAGACATTTACGACAGCTTCACCACCCAGGGACCCCCTGACTCTTACCACCATCCCGTCGACCGAAGCTTCACCACACCCCCCCCACCCTCCTCCGCTGGACCATCATCACCGACACAGAGACCCGTGACATCATGGCCACCATCCACTCAGAAGCACCCACTGACCCCTACCCTCACCACATGTGCAACAAAGCCAGCGACATCATCGCACCCCAAAACTCTAGCATACCATCAACCGCTCCTTCGAGACTGCCACCTTCCCAGAGAGTTGGAAACACGCCGAGATCAAACCTCTGCTGAAGAAACCAACTGATGACCCAACAGACCTCAAGAACTACCGGCCCATCTCCCTGCTCCCCTTTCTGACCTAAGTCATTGAGAAGGCAGTCAACAAACAACTGACTGCTTTCCTAGAAACCAACAACATACTGGACCCCGCTCAGTCAGGATTCAGAAGCAACCATGGCACCGAGACTGCCATCCTCGCCGCCACAGATGACATCCCCACCCTCCTTGACTGAGGCGAAACCATCCCCCTCATCCTCCTGGACCTTTCTGCCGCCTTTGACACAGTCTCACACGACACACTAAGCACCCGCCTCCACGATGCCAACATCCGAGACTCAGCACGGAAATGGCTCTCCTCGTTCCTCATCGGCAGAACACAGAGGGTTCGACTCCCCCCCTTTCTCTCAGAAGCCACCAAGATCAACTGCGGCGTCATGCACTCAACATCGTCTCCTACGCCGACGACACCCAACTGATAGTCTCCCTCGGAAACGCCCCCACCTTCACTGACCACGCCCGTAACCTCAGCATCATCTTAGACCCATTGCTCTCAATGGACTGACACGTGAGCGCTGTCTAATCGGGTTGCTTCCACGCCCTGCGCATGCTTCGAAAGATCTACAAATGTATCCCCTCCGAAACCAGAAGGACAGTCACCCAGGCCCTTGTCAGCAGCTGACTCAACTATGGCAATGCTCTCTATGCCGGAACCACCGCCAAGACCCTGAAAAGACTACAACGCATCCAGAACGCCTCGTCAAGAATGCCCCACGACACAGCCACACCTCCGCCCTCCTAATAGACCTACACTGGCTGCCTATCGACAAGAGAATCACCTTTAAGCTCCTGACCCAAGCCTACAAGGCCCTACACGACGCCAGACTAGCCTACCTCAACCACAGACTCTCCTGCCAGACAGCTCTGCTTCGCCAACAAGGCCCTCGCCAAGGTCCCCCGCATCCGGAAAACCACAGCCGGAGGAAGATCTTTCTCCCACATCTCCGCCAAGACCTGGAACACCCTCCCCATCTACCTCAGGCAATCTCCCACCCTGTCTCAGTTCAGGAAGGACCTCAAGACCTGGCTCTTCGACTGATCCTTCCCCCAACTCCTTTCCCTCCCCCAGCACCTTGAGACCCTCACGTTGATTAGCCGCGCTCTACAAATCTCTGATTGATTGATTGAGAGTGCTTACATCCGCTGGCTTTCTATTCTTGAATCCTAACAGACCCTTTTGGCCAATGGAGGCACCACTTAGAAGCTAACCATGAGGCAGAACTTTGGCCAGAGCGCAAGCATCTTGCTTTCCTTATACCATTAGATGTGAGAATCACAGACATGCTCACTGGATGCTGTTCTACTTTTGTTCCACATCTGCAGATGTCTGGAGAGGAAGTGGCGCCCCAACAAAACCCCTGCAAATCACAAAACCTTCAAGAACACTGTCATACATCACCACCAGCTCACCACCACCAGCTCATTAGGACCACCAAAAGACTCGCCCTGCAACAACGCATCAATAAAAATGCCCACAACAGCAAGGAACTTTTTTTTGTCATCAAAGAGTTCACCAACCCCAACTCCAACTCCACTGACATCCTCCCGTCGTAAGAACTCTGCGACAACCTCGCCAACTACTCCCATCGCAAGATCGCAGACATTTACGACAGCTTCACCACCCAGGGCCCCCCCTGACTCTCACCACCATCCCGTCGACCGAAGCTTCACCACACATCCCCACCCTCCTCCGCTGGACCATCATCACCGACACAGAGACCCGTGACATCATGGCCACCATCCACTCAGAAGCACCCACTGACCCCTACCCTCACCACATGTGCAACAAAGCCAGCGACATCATCGCACCCCAAAACTCTAGCATACCATCAACCGCTCCTTCGAGACTGCCACCTTCCCAGAGAGTTGGAAACACGCCGAGATCAAACCTCTGCTGAAGAAACCAACTGATGACCCAACAGACCTCAAGAACTACCGGCCCATCTCCCTGCTCCCCTTTCTGACCTAAGTCATTGAGAAGGCAGTCAACAAACAACTGACTGCTTTCCTAGAAACCAACAACATACTGGACCCCACTCAGTCAGGATTCAGAAGTAACCATGGCACCGAGACCGCCATCCTCACCGCCACAGATGACATCCCCACCCTCCTTGACTGAGGCGAAACCATCCCCCTCATCCTCCTGGACCTTTCTGCCGCCTTTGACACAGTCTCACACAACAAACTAAGCACCCGCCTCCACGATGCCAACATCCGAGACTCAGCACGGAAATGGCTCTCCTCGTTCCTCATCGGCAGAACACAGAGGGTTCGACTCCCCCCCTTTCTCTCAGAAGCCACCAAGATCAACTGCGGCGTCATGCACTCAACATCGTCTCCTACGCCGACGACACCCAACTGATAGTCTCCCTCGGAAACGCCCCCACCTCCACTGACCACGCCCGCAACCTCAGCATCATCTTAGACCCATTGCTCTCAATGGACTGACACGTGAGCGCTGTCTCATCAGGTTGCTTCCACGCCCTGCGCATGCTTCGAAAGATCTACAAATGTATCCCCTCCGAAACCAGAAGGACAGTCACCCAGGCCCTTGTCAGCAGCTGACTCAACTATGGCAATGCTCTCTATGCCGGAACCACCGCCAAGACCCTGAAAAGACTACAACGCATCCAGAACGCCTCGTCAAGAAGGCCCCACGACACAGCCACACCTCCGCCCTCCTAATAGACCTACACTGGCTGCCTATCGACAAGAGAATCACCTTTAAGCTCCTGACCCAAGCCTACAAGGCCCTACACGAAGCCAGACTAGCCTACCTCAACCACAGACTCTCCTGCCAGACAGCTCTGCTTCGCCAACAAGGCCCTCGCCAAGGTCCCCCGCATCCGGAAAACCACAGCCGGAGGAAGATCCTTCTCCCACATCTCCGCCAAGACCTGGAACACCCTCCCCATCTACCTCAGGCAATCTCCCACCCTGTCTCAGTTCAGGAAGGACCTCAAGACCTGGCTCTTCGACTGATCCTTCCCCCAACTCCTTTCCCTCCCCCAGCACCTTGAGACCCTCACGTTGATTAGCCGCGCTCTACAAATCTCTGATTGATTGATTGAGAGTGCTTACATCCGCTGGCTTTCTATTCTTGAATCCTAACAGACCCTTTTGGACAATGGAGGCACCACTTAGAAGCCAACCATGAGGCAGAACTTTGGCCAGAGCGCAAGCATCTTGCTTTTCTTTATACCATGAGATGTGAGAATCACAGACATGCTCACTGGATGCTGTTCTACTTTTGTTCCACATCAACTGCAGATCAGGAAATCAACACAATGAAGCCAGTGCTGAGTTTGTGGTTGCCAATGGGGGCCAAGAGCACTCATTGTTGGGTACCGGCACTTATTTATCTGCATCAGACATTTTCAAGATCAACAGAGGGAAAAACACACACAACGGAAAGCTGGGGGAAGAGAAGGATCTAACAACCTGCACAAAGGGAGAAAACAGGAACCTGTAAGTGGAATAAATTGGTAGGAAGTGTCTAGTGGTTGATTAAGGGGACATGAGGTGGATTTAGGACTACACAGCCTTGATTCAATTACACCAGCCGTAAGCTTCTGAGCAGAGCCCTGGCCACTGGCACTCATTCTTTTACAAGTTAAGCACTAGCTTTCTTCTACAAGCAGTAGCTTTCTTTTACAATTTAAGCACTGGCTAAAACAGATGCTTATCACACAATGGAAACACCATACTCTAATCTTTCCTGTTGTGCATACCAAATCGTTTGCACCATACACCTTGTTTCTGGTCCAGGGAGGACCTGGGCTGGCAGTTCGGACTGGACTGTTTCCATGGGGAGTAGGATCAAGACTGATTTGCATATGGCTGGGTCCAACCTGGGGTGGCGTGGTGAGCAAATGGATTAAACCCAAATGTGTGACTGGGGGTGAATGTTTGCATTGTACAGCATTTTGTTCATCATATGTTATTTTTGCTTTTGTCTCCCAAAGTGGGAAGGGTATGCCCAAATGTGGGTCCTGTGCTTACTGTGCAGCTGGATTAAAGCTCGTCTGGCTGATGAAGAGTGATACCCTGAATCCGGTCCCAGATTGCTAGTCTGGCTGATGAAGGGTGATACTGGCCTGGCAGTTCAGGCTGGACTGTTCCCTAGGGAAGCAGGGTCAAGACTGATCTGCATATGGCTGGGTCCAAACTGAGGTGATGTTGTGAGCAAAAAAAAAAAAAAGAATTAAACCCAAATCTGTGAATGAGGGTGAATGTTTGCATTGTTCAGAATTCCGTCCATCATCTGTTCTTTTTGCCTCTTTCTAAAAGTGGCATTTTCAGAACTGCAAATTTAAAAACCAACTTCACCATAAGCTGTGTCTTAAATTGTGACACCAAATTTGGGGGTCCCATCTCTTCCCAGTTGGAAATTACACTTACAAAGTGTAATTATGTGATCCCAATGTTATCCTATGGAAGAGGTACACCTTGCAGTACTGAAAAGGAAATTTAAGAGTATTTCACTACCAGGGCAAAATTCAAAAATACTTGTCTACTTTTTAAATACACTGCACCCTGCCTATGGGCTGTCCAGGGCCTACCTTAGGGATGCTTTATAGGTATTACAAAGTATTAAAAAGGAAAATTTATGTCTGGCAAGAGGTTTACCTTGCCAGGTCCATATGGCAGTTTAAAACAGCACATACAGGCGCTGCGATGGCAGCCCTGAGAAATGTTTAAAGGGCTACTTAAGTGGGTGCCAAAACCAGTGCTGCAGGCCCACTTAGCAGTATTTAATTTAATGGTCCTGGGCACATGTAGTGCACCTTACGAAGGACATAGAAGTAAAATGAATATGCCAATTGCGGATAAGCCAAATTTATAACATTTTAAGAAAAGAGCACAAGCATGTTACAACTTGTTAGTAGTGGAAATGTGCAGAGTCCTAAAGTCAGAAAAAACAAGGTCAGAAAAAGAGGAGGAGGAAGGTAGAAAGTTTGGGATGACTCTGCAGAAAGGGCCTTGTCCAACAAATGTCATCTATTACCTCCTGGGAGATGGATGCAAGCAAGTATTGACATCTTTACTACTCCAATGTGGCAGAGGATCACTGGATCGGGATCAGAGGTCACATCTATCCAAGATGGTGACCGGGTTCCTCTTCTGGGCAGAGCAGTATAAGAAGGCTGCACTTCCAAATGTACTTCACCTGGCAGCTGTGCATATCGGTGCCCCCCTTGTTCTTTGTTCTAGTTTGCATCTAGCTTTCCTTCTGTTTCACTTTTGTTCGTGCATTCATGCAGGTAGTTCCCCTTACCCGTGATTTGATACTAATGCCTAATGGATCATTTCCATTTGCAAATGGCTGGATTGATCATACCTGTAGACCCTTCTCAAAAACGAATGTTTGATGCCTTTTGAACTGGTATCGGTGGTGAACACAGCTCGGAACATCACGTATTTCAGTGTTTCACATTTTCTGTTCCTCTTTCCCCTGCTTCCCCAACGCCTGATTCCAAGTGCTTGTGCTGCCAAAATTAGTACTAGGAATCCTTGGCTTCAAAGAGGCTTCACATCACATCACCCCCATCCTGATGGAACTCCAGTGGTTCCTCTTCCCAGTCTGCATCATCTTCAAAACCTGTTCCATCATTTACAAAGTCATGATGACCTCAACCGCTGCCTATCTTGCAAACAAGGCGTTCGTCTCTGGTGGTTCTTGACAGAACCTGCAGCCAGGCCCCCATCAGACTGTAAACTAAGTAGTGTCAAAAAGAAAAATTACAAGACAGCAGGCCTTTTTCAAATTTTGCTTCCAGTATCTGAAACAACATCCCTGTATCCACCAGGACTGCCCCCACGCTGCTCCAATTTAGGAAAGAGTTGGACACCTCTCTTTGAGGTATACTCCATCACAGTGCAGTAGTAGGACACTTCTACTCTCAGAATCCAGCCATCTCTCCTGTCCCCTGCCCCTTATTAACTGTATGCTTGCCTTTGACACTACACAATGCTCCTTTGCCTTTTGGTTAGGCTCGCGCCATACAAATTTTGACATCCATACCACAAAAATAGAGGCATGGCATATCTTCTTGAATGCCAATTCTTTCTAAGGCTGTGGCAGCACTGCTACCACAGACAGAGCCCAAACATTAGCAAACAGGATTTTCCCCTCAAGCATGTCAAGTGGAACAGTGACTGACTAATCATTTCCAACTTTTTTGGGGTGAACATATAACTTAGATTTTTAGGCTCTTCCTATAAATAAGCTTGTGCCAGAGTCAAAAAGGAGTTCTTCAAAACCTGCATCAGGAAGGCTGATAACTAAATCAAAGAGTAATTTCATATCTTAAGACAAAATATTTGAATATTAAATCTTCTGGTTCCTTCCAAGAAACCACCAATCCTTCATCAGTGAAATCCAAGCTCTCTGAGAGTGTTTGTCCTTCTTATGCCACTGCTTGAAGAAACCTTCCTATGAGCCCCTCGAGTCTTAGGGCCTGCTTTAGAGTTTGGCGGACGAGTTACACTGTCACAACAGTGATGGATATCCCGCCCACCACAATCTAAATCCCAAAGGATAGAAGGTAATTTGGGTTTCGGCGGACGGGATATCCATCACCGGTTCTTAAGCAGGCCCTCAATCTCTTTGAGTTTACACCTGCTGCAGACAACAAAATAACAAAAACAAATGTGTCCTTCAAAACATCCTCCCCATTTCTGGGACATATGTAACAGCAACGGAGTCAACTTATGCCATCATCACTCCCATAGTAAAGGAAGTTTCAGCTGACCCTGACAATCCTTCCAGATGTTGGTGGCATATTTATGGGAGGCTTGTGCCACTGGATCGCCACGTTTAGTGACTCAACAGGCGACACAAGCCTCTCGACCATATCTATGAGGCCACGCCAAGCCCCTGCGTGCCTTTGAATGGTCTCATCGATATGGAGTAAGACAGCTCAGTGCAAGTCCCTGTGTTGCCTTACTCTGCCCCAGGGAGGCGTTCCTTTGGGTGTTGCGGTGGGTTTTCTCACCCCAGATTTACTGCCCCAGATTACGCTGCCCCAAAACAGGCGTAACAAGAAGTATATTCATTTCTTCTCGTTTTTTTCCCGTTTCTGCAGCACACATAGAAAGAGGAAACACCTCTGGGGTTGTTTCTGTGCAGAAAGGTGTCCCTTCCTGCACAAAAACAATCCTGCATGGAATGCGGGCACCCTTGCACCATGGTGCAAGGGTGCCTGCATCGGCACTAGACTACCGAAATGGCACCCGTGCAGTGAGAAATGACAGGAATGTGCTGTATTGCTTAAATACAGAGCATTCCTGCCCTTTCCCTTTCCCTTTGATGCAGGACAGTGCAGCAAGGTGACTTGCTGTGCTGCCTTGCACCAACATTTCATAAATATGCCCCCTAGTGTGACAACATTAACCCAAGTGATGCAAACCACTCCATGGACAGACTAGTGCTGCAGTGATACCAGAGAGAAAGGAGCAGGCAGTCAACATGTGTTATCAGCCTCCTGGGCAGATGGAAAATTATTCACTGCCCAGACTGTAGGGCCCCTAACTGAAGAATCCCACCTATCATGGGGGGGTGTTTGTCAGTGATTAGGGCCTACATCTGACAAGGCCGGAAAGGCTGTTTAATTATCTTTAGATAAATGAAGGAATGTCACAAGCTGATTCGAACCCAGAGCAAGGAATGCTTCCTTCATACATGTCCCAGAGGTCACCCTTAGCCGGAGGGGACCCCAGCCTGGGAGTAATGTTTACCTTCCCATACGCCACATGTTTCCTACGGACATCATTGAGATCACCTTCCCTGCACATCATCTGAGTAATGTAACCAATTACTAACTTCCAACTAAATACACCTAATTGACATTCTAAGGCGTCTTGCACGCGTGCCACTACTACCAAAGGTGGACACATGGTGGCAGACGAGTTCCAGTTATTGAAGTTATGAAACTGAAAAATACAGAGTTATCTATGCCCATAATAGCAAGTGGTATGTATTTTACCAAATACATGGTGTGTATTCCATGTGTGCAGCATTCTTCAGCACACATAGAAAGAGGAAAACGACTCCATGGATTGTTTTTGTGTAGGAAGTTGTCCCTTCTGGCATGAAAATAATCCTGTCTGCAACCCAGGCGTCCTTGCACCATGGTTCAAGGGTGCCCGCGTTGGCACCAGGATGCCTAAATGGTGTAAATACTGTGCATTTCTCCTCTTTCCCTGGTGTGCAGTGCAGCAATGTCAGTTGCTGCGCTGTCCTGTGCTACTTTGTTGTAAATCTGCCTCTCAGTGTTTTAAATTTGTCAGTCTTGCATCTTCATCATGTTCTCCTCTACGTGCAGAAGGCACTCGTCCTAGGCACCATCCCCAGCCAGCTCTTCCTTCCATGTTTGCCTCACACCCTCTCCATCATGCTGTCCGCCTCCCCTGCTCCTGGGCCCACCTGCCCACAAGACCCTGGAGGTGCAAGGGAATTGGTGGGAGGTGCCACTCTCATCAGTCACCCAGGGTCAAACTACTGAGGGGAGCCACAATATTATTTTTAATGCTGGTTGAAGGTGTGGTGCGGGGACAATCAGTTTGCCAGAGAGTCATGTGATTCAGGGGTCTGCTTGTGATACCCCTGTGTCGCCAACATGGTGCACCATGCTTTCGAGGTATATGTTGTCTCAGTCAGCAGAATCTCTACACAGTGCACTGCGAGGTCCCAGTGCTACACTGATGTCCGTACTGGTGAGGCTCACTGGTCAGCACCGGCTCAAATTAAACCCTGGCTCACAGGCACGTCCTTTTTCATGTCTATCACTATGATTTGTTGAAACTGTTCTTTAGTAAAGATTGCTATCAGGAAAAGAAGATGTGAGTTGTGTGGAATAATATTATGAATCTTTTTTGCAGCTCATCCAGTGGGCGAACGGCCTTGAACCATACGGCGTCCTTCACATACATGGCGTGTATGACTTTCCCTCTGGAATTGCATGGAACCCAAAGGTTCATAAGGAATTATATCATAACACTCAAATCACGGTATGTTCTTGGCGTAAAGCTCCCTCCTTCATTCATTAACGTAGACATGAAACAGAAGTGGTTTATTTTACTGTGCTTCTTTACCAATTGCGTTTGTGCTGCTGGGACCAGTGTGGCTGACTGAGTCTATCTAAGTAGGCAGATGAAACAAAGCAAGAGAATCAGTATTACAATCATGGTAAGGAAGATAAAAAATCCTACCATGGTGAATATGGCTCTACACAGTCTACAGGTTCCTATCTAACACTAAGTTTACACTGAGAGTATAGTGGGTGTACCCTTCTGCCTGGCACGATGTAAGGGATTAGCCCCAACGCCATACCTGGAGACAGTTTCAGGAGTCGGTCTGTGGTGTAGAAGGCAATCCTCTTGGGGCCGCGCAGATTAGTGCTAGCAGAGCTGTATCAACATAGCATTTGCCCCAGGGTGGTTGTGGGTGGAAAGTCCACTGCCCCTTCTGGGTCAGTGCATCATTTATATAATAAACCATACTATGTTGGAAGTACAGACCTGATACAATGCTGTGTCTAGGTGTAAGAAGCTGTCTCCTGAACGGGCAACACAAATGTGCATATCGTGTACAGTGTTCTTAGCCTTAGACAGAAAGTACTGATTACATGTTGTGTGAAGGGTAACTCAACAGCAACTCGTACCACGGATTCCTAGAAACCTATAATGCCGGAAATGTGTGTACATGTCTTCTCTAAAAGCAGCTTAACTACAATGAATAAAATATAAAAATGTAAAACAAAGCTAAAACAGGGGTGACCAATGAGGGTCCAAGAGGTCCTCACGACACTAAATGGTATTTTACACAACTAAAAGAAAGGGGCCTGATTTGGCGTTGATCAGAGTTGATTACTGATGGAAGCAGTGTTTCTGTCAGTGTTTTACCAGCAGTAGAATTACCTCCAGCTGAATAGTATGAGAGATAAAATCCACAAGCAATAATGCCCCAATTGATTGACTGCATCTGCTGGAAATTAGCAAATTTCACATTATCTCCACTACCCCGAGAGTCTACCATCTACCAGACTTACAGATGACCACCAGCCTAGCGGTCATCTCTGTTGATTAAAAGGAACCCCTGTTATGGTGGTCCTTTTAAATGTACAAAATGCTTGACAGACATCCACTGTTGGCTTTCTTGGCCAATCACAAAAGTGGGAGTTTCTTTCTGAAAAACAAAAGACTGATGTCCCCATCTCCTGGGAGTTTTCTCCCACGGTGTAAGAGCCATTATTTTTTTTCCAGTCCTCACTGGCAAGTTTTTCCTGACAGTGATAGACTATACAAAATGCACTGCCCACTCTAAATATGCAGAGCCTTGTAATGTCGTTCCCCGGATGGCCCCCACACCCTCAGAGGAAGTACTTTGTTGATACAGGCAATGGAGTTTCTATTGAAGGAATACCAAAGATCTGCCTGTGCAGACCAAGGGCTTTGAGGGCTTTGAAGGCTACGTTGCATTTGAGTAGCCTTCCCATCAAACAACAATTCGGGCTCTTCACCAATGAGAAAGTCCAAGACGTGTGAATACATTTAATATTGGTACATTTCAGAAAATTCTAATGTATTGAAAATGTTCAAAGGCATCACTAGCATAAAAAGTGGACGTAGGCATGATCCAGGAAATTGTGGCTCAGTCAGAGTTCACTGAGAGTTGAGAAGCACCATGATTCAGGCTTCTGCAGGTGAACTGTAAGGCTGCAGGGATCACACACTGCTCCTATGTCGAAACCCTTCTTGTGCTTGGAGGGGTGTAGAGCAGATGGTAAGCTGTGGTCATGTTCAAAATCAGGACAACTCTACACAATACATCCCTCAAGGAAGAACACTACCTAGTTTGGGGTTGCTGGCCCTTTCGAAGTCTTCAGTGCTAATTCTGCAAGAAGAGTTCAGCTATCACTTGCAGGTAACTCTCTTCACTATATAGACTATGGGCCACTGGAAAAGTGATATGTAAACACATGAATCTGACTGTTGCAAACTCTATGATGCTCACTCCTGCTCAGCCCCAGGAAATAAGCAAAACCCCCAGCAAGGTTAAAAATGTCATAGTGATGGTAATCACATTTTTATGTAGTTGCCTGATTCTTCAAATATGAGTGGCTGTCACATGGAGTATGTCATAGGTAAACTGTTTAAGAAGAATTGCTCATTCTCAGCCCTCCAGAAGATGAATGTCTACACTTTAGAAAACTTAACTAAAACATCAAAACACTTTTTAGGCAGCGTTTTTCCAAACTTCTTTGGACTGTTGGAAAGGGACACCAGATAAGGTGATCCAGTCTCCTGTCTCTGGGCCAGTGGAGTGGGTGGGAGCCACTTCTAAATATGTCATCAGTAGTACGAACAGACTGGAAAGGGAAACGCGCACACTTTAACTGTAAGATAACCTGCCCTTATTTAAAAAGGTTTGTATTTTGAATGAGTTCTAAGCTCAAATATTCCTTTGACTTTGCAAGTCATGCATATAACCTGGCAATTGCTTTTGCTTGTGTTTATTGTGTCTGTGCTCACTCGCTGAAAAAGGGGGCGAATGAGTGGGGTACTTGTGTATCTTCATGGAGGGTAGCAAACTATCCAGGACCTGCTCTGCACAATTGTCTAGTAGTCTTTTCCCGCCATTATCTGGACATTGGGTTTCCTACCAGGCGTCCATATATCTCAATACTTTACTCATTGGTCACTATATAATGTTTCCCTCCTTTTGGCAGGCCGCTCTGCAGAACCTGTACAACTCGAAGACCTTTGTGTTCCTTGGCTGCGGGGAGGTCCTTCGCGAGCACGTCTTCCAAGCGCTCTTTTGGTACCCGATAAAGAAGAAGCGTGAGGTGGAGCACTACATGCTGGTCCTGAAGAAGGACACCGACCGCTTTTTTAAACTTCAGAGGGAAATGCTGCTTCTTGGCATCAAATTAATATCCTATGGAGACAACTGCGCTCAGTTCCCAGGCTTCCTCAGAGAGCTGACAGAGTTACTTCGCAAAGAGAAGCCAACAGGTAATGTTTCCAAATTCGCGCTGATCTGACTGCGTTTGCATGGTCAGGTGCCGCCAAGTGTTCACCTGGTTTCTTGGGTAGCGGCTTCAAACTAGAATGGCATGGAAAGCAACAAAAACAGATGGATTAAACCCAGATCTGTGACTGGGGGTGAATGTTTGATTTGTTCTGCATTCCCTCCATCATCTGTTGTTTTTGAATGGAAGACTAGGGCAGCTTGAACTTTTTCTTGGATCAAATTGAAGTGGGTGACTGTTGATGAGGCTTGCAAGAAAAAAAGAACCTGTAAAACAGGTAATAACAGTTCTAGGTGCAATTGTAGCGCATTATCGTAGGTGCTGTGCTGAAACTGCAAATGATGGTGAATTTAAGAGGATTCAATGCACACTTCTAGGGCAAAAACACTTTTCTTAATGGTAAGGTAAGGATAGAGAGAAGTTTAGCTTTTAGTAAGAGTTCATGTCATTAACACAAAAATAAAAAACTGGTAAAGCTGTTGGTCAGACTACTTCAACCATTGGTTGCTTTAGTGAGCCTCCTTCAACCACTGGTTGCTTTGAGGGACCCCAGTGCAATCATTGGTTGCTTTCACTGAGCCTCCTTCTACAGTTGGTTGCTTTGATTGAGCCCCATTCAACCACTGGTTGCTTTGAGGAAGCCTCCTTCAATCACTGGTTCCTTTGAGCGAGCCTCCTTCAACCATTGGTTCAAGTGTCTCCAACCAGTCAATCGTGAGCTACCGTTAGTTCCAAGATTCCTTCAGAGTAGCTCCCAGCCTTGAGTTAATTTTTAAATAAGCACAGGGTCACATTTCCTTTTTAACATAAATGGAAGGCTGTGTTTATTTTACAATATTATCTCCAGGCTGCCAATAGCAAGGCCTGATAAGGAGCAGTGCTGGCGTTAGATTTATGAACCAGGGCACAGAGGTGAAGAACAGAAGCACGAGGCATTTAACAGTCAGTGTCTAATAGTGCAAGAACAAAATGATGTTTCTGAATGTTTTTAAATGGGAGAAAATTAAAATGAAATGTTAAATTGATCAAGTTAACTTTTCATTTTAATTTTCTCCCATTTCAAAGAGTCACATTTACAAAAAGCAGACCTCTTGCTCCCAGTCGCCTGTAGATACTGTGCTAAATTTATAGCTGAAAAGTATAGTCATTTTTTTTCACAATCAGAGAAATTTAAAGTGAAGACAAATATGTATATGAAATATTGAGTGAATTATGTCTTAATATTTTGTGAGGCATGTTTCTTCCCTCTAAATTCCTCCCATTTAAATAAATTCCTGTATTTTTCATTTATAAATGTGGCACCCTCTCTACAGGCCATCGGGTGCAGGATGCCTGATGTTTGTAAATGCGACACCTGGACATTTTTAAAGTGTTTAAATGTTCCATATTAGACATATTTTTGCCGAACATTATTATGCACTTTAAGATTTTCCCTTTTAAAAAAATGGCTGTATGTTTGTGTTACACATATAACAGTTCCACATATGGGGAACGGTGTATCCTGTGCAACAAGTACATATGACACAGGCTCTTTTTCACCTATTCACATATATCCAGTTCGTATGCACACAAGACCACACTCTCACTGACACACGTCAGCCCTGTCATAGGCCCCTAGCCAAAACATATTTTGTTCAAACCACAATTTCTCGCTGTATGGTCATAAGACTTAGGGGGTTATTCTAACTTTGGAGGAGTGTTAATCCGTCCCAAAAGTGACGGTAAAGTGACGGATATACCACCAGCCGTATTACGAGTTCCATAGGATATAATGGACTCGTAATACGGCTGGTGGTAAATCCGTCACTTTTCCGTCACTTTTGGGACGGATTAACACCTCCTCCAAAGTTAGAATAACCCCCTTAGTCAGTGAGCTGGGCGGGGATTGTCTAGTAGCACTGCGTGAGTGCCTTGACCTTCAGTAGCTCACAATGATTTTCACTGATCAGAAGTAGCTCTCACTACAGAAAAGGTTGGAGACCCCTGCATTTGTTGCTTTGACTGAGCTTCTTTCAACCATTGGTTGCTTTGACTTAGCCTCTTTCAACCACTGGATGCTTTGAGTGAGCCCCCTTCCGTCACTGGTTGCTTTGAGTAAGCCCCCTTTAACCATTGGTTGCTTTGAATGAGCCTCCTTCAACTGTGGATGCTTTGAGCAATCCTCCGTCAACCATTGGTTGCTTTGAGCAAGCCTCCTTCAACCACTGGTTGCTTTGAAAGACCCTCCTTCAACCACTGCTTGATTTAAACATCTTTCACATTTTGGTTCGACCAAGAGGACTCGAGAACAGGTTTGCACTTTCCATTAGTGGTTGTCAGAGGAATGCATCTCCTGCATTGCAGCTGATGAGGCACTGCTAAGGCACTAGAGGATGGCAGGAATGGATAAAATACTAGCGCTGAAGTCCTCTACTCAACTGCACGGACCCAGCAGGGGAGCTGGCTATCAGCAGGGCCAGCCATATGCTTGTGTGAGTCATAAAATAATACTAGAGTGCTGACAAATGTGAGATAAAACCCTCAGATAGGACCGTCAATATATCTTAGATCAGGGATTCCCATCAGAATGACACCTGTCCACCACTGCAAGCGGCCTCCTCCCTTACACAGTCTGAGCGGCGCCCTGAGGATGATGATGTTCCATCAGTGGGCAAAGTCATTTGTCCAGCTGCAGGCCTGGGTGGGAGTGAAGGAACTCCCAAATCTAGCAGACCACAGTTCTCTGCTGAGTAGCAAAACAAGTTCTGATCCACTCATGGTTATGTAGTTTCAGGGCCTCTGGTGAGAAAAACTCACTGAGATCTAGAGGGAAATTGAAAATATTGAGGCAAGTGCTACTGATCTGCTCAGAACAAGCATACCTAACTTAAGATGTCCAAACTGAACCCACCTCTCACAAACCAGGAACAGGCTTTAGGTGCAGATTATAAACGTTAACACAATGTAGTCAGGTGAGAGGAGACCTTTTTTTGCATGGTTAGCCCCCACTTTTTGTCTGATGTTGATGTGTTCTAGAATTTGATAGCGCCCAGGGCCCCTGCTAACCAGGTTCCCTGGGCCAGAGCTCTTTCCCTAAATCTGTTGTAATTCTTGGCATAATTGGATACACTCTTACATATCCCTGTAAGACCCTAGTAATTGGATACTCCAGTACTCTACTCAGGGCATGAGATACTAGGAGTAGGCCCCCTTATGGCAGCAGCACTGATTGTGCTGCCCTCTAGGGCCCTGCACCCAGATACCCCCAGCACTGCCAGTGCAGGCTGAGTGTACTGGGGCACACCTAAAAAATGGCAAACTCGACATGGCACACTCCCTGTGTGCCCTGTCCACCCTACGCTGCATATGGTATGGATAAGTCACCCCTTTAGTAGGCCTTACAGCCCTAATGCACGGTGCATCATATTATGTGTGAGGGCATAATTGCATGAGCAATATGCCCCCACTGTGTCCTTGCCAGACCTGGGACATAGTGAGTGAACAGAGCAGCCATTTTAAGTACATGTACTGGACACTGATCAAACACGGGTTCCCCGGCTACAGGATGGCCACTCTGTACCCTGGGTTGTTTGGTATCAAACAACTCAGAATATTAAATCCAAACTGGTACCAGTGTTGGATTTAACCCTAAATGTACCCAGGGGTCACCTTAGAGGTGCCCCCTGCAAAAGCTACCCTAACTGACACAGTTGCTGACTGGTTCCATCCAGCCCGCCACACCAGATGGCCAATATACAAACCTGGGGGAGAGCTATGGCTCTCTGCTTTGTAAGACAATGCCCTTCCTAGGTGGAGGAGCTAACACTCCCTCCCTCAGGAATGTGCAACACCCTGGCGGTGAGCTTCAAAGGGCTACTGCCCCTGAAACTCAAGCCCACAGGCCTGCTTCTAGCAGCAGATACCTCCCCCCCTTTGCTAATCCCCACCTTTGGTGGGAGCAAAGGTGGGAAACCAGACAAAGGGTAGGGGGAGTGGCCTCATTGAGCATGCACCACCCCTAGGGGCTTGCAGGCGTAGTGGACACTCCATCTCATTTTCCTCCATGTTGGATGGCAGGAAAATATCCAATAGGGTTTAGGGAAGTGCCCCTTCCCACAGGAAGTGGTCACTGTAGAGGGTGTAGCCACCCAAGGGTAAGTGTCCCATTGGACACTACCAGGTTCCCCCTAAAACGCCCACTAAATTCAGTATTTAGTGGGCTCCCGTAGACCAAGAAATTAGATTCATCTGGAAGAAAAGAAGACAGCACCAAAGAGCCCGACAGGACGAGAACAGAGGACCTGCTTCACCAGAAGAGGCTTCAAGACCCCTGCTTGCTGCACCAGAGTTCCCGACAATCGCCGCTGCGGAGGAGCTGACCACTGGACCAACCTCAAAAGACCCCGAGGACATCCAGGCTTCACAAATAGCCAGAGAACTCCCTCCTGAGTGGCACCACTCAAGAAACCACAGGAACTTGCAAGGAACCTGCAAACCGGTGAGGGACACTTCACCGACCGGACGATATCTCTGCAACCCGGAAGTTGCAGCTGGACCCAACAACTCACCAATGACAGCTCAGATGAGACCTGCGAGTGTGCCAAGTTTGGTGGACCAGCACCCCTCTGTGGCCGAGTTGTGGCAATACCCCAGGTACTTACTAGTGCACGTCGGACATCATCAAAAACAGGTCCCCCAGAGCTGCAACTGGACCAAGAGGAAGCCCCAGTCAAGGGACTTCAGTGACACCAACTCTAGACCTCCCACCAGAGCACCTGCAACATCCTGCAGGATCTCAAGAAGAAGACTTACCTTCAACTCCAAAGGGTCCCTTTGCGCACAGCATCCAAGACCTTCAAAGCACCCTGCACCTGACCGCCCTGAGCCTTGCATCATGGGATCTGCTGTGTGCCCCGGTCCCGAGCCCCTTGCGACCCCAAAAGCTCAAGGGGACCCCCATGCACCAACTTTAAATCTGCAAACTAGCTCCTTTTCCAAGTGGCCCATCCAGGTGACCCTGTGCCTGTGCCAAGAGGTTTTCCAATGCTGCTCCCGCTAGAACCGGGAGCGGCTTGAGGCTCTTCAGCTGGCACAGTGTGCCCACCGACCACTCCGGCCACCCTGCAAGAGAAGAGACTGGTAACCCAACTGTACGATTTTGAATGCATTTTTAAAAGTCACTGTGCATTGATTCCAATGGTGAGTAATTACGCACAGAAAGACTAACTTTATTAAAACTTCAAAAAGTCATAACTCAAAAAGTCATTAACGTATCTTAAAGATCCTGGTCTTAAAATGTATATAAAAGTCTGAAGTATTTTTTATAAATTCTGGTCTTCAGTTATTCTTTGAGTGTGTGTGGTGCATGATTGTGTTTGTGAGCACAGCAAATACTTGGCACATCTCTTGGATTAGCCTAACTTCTCGACCACCTACCTTACTAATTGGAGCATTAGGTGGTCTGATTTTTACCTCCGGAAACCAACGTGTGGTTGCCTGGACCCCTTGCACATTGTACCTCATTTTGCCCACAACATAGAGGGCCAGCTTCCTACAATCCCCATGAGTTAAGAAGGCATTGCCTTAACATGTATTAAAAACCACACTCAAGATTATTTGCACATCTCCAGTGAGTGATATGCAGACAGTCAAAGCACACAAACAGTGGTTGCAAACCACTGTTTTAGAAACCTCACTCTCCGCAGTGAAACACAGTTTGCAGCTTCTGGACTGAGACTTCCAAAGCAGCAGTTTTCAGCCACTGATGTTTAAATTTCCTTTTGTAATTTCATACTGATAGCAATATACTACTTTACTTGACTAATCTGCAAACAACTTATTCTGATGGATGCTTCTAACCACAGATTTCTCACCCTAGATTAGTCCTCAAGTGCCCGACTGAATCACAATCTTTCTCAGCAAAGCTGTGCACTGCTAGGTGGCCGTATGTGGCTCCGCGCTGACTCTGCACCACCCCAGAAGTGGAGCCAAATATAAGTGCCAACCCTCTTTACTAATGTCAGTTCCTTTCTTTCTGCACCTTCTGACATACATCCACGGCTCCTCTCCCACATTTGTTGACCCCCAATGATTTCTTAAATTTAAAAAACCATAGAGCTAGGGAATGATTTGCCCTCCTAAAATGCAAAGCTTTAAGTGATTCCATGATTGCAGAAAATATGTCACTCACAAGAGGGCTGTCTTTGGTGATTGGGTTTGGTACATAACTCAACTTAAACTTGTATGACAAGTGTAGTCTCATACACTGAAGGCAATCTGGAAACAGAAGGTGAAGCTGTACATTGCCAGACATGACAAAGTCAAAACTTTAATGTAAGTTCCACTCCACATCACCAGCTGTCCTTTTCTTACCAACGGGGCTGTTCTTACAAGAGGTCTGCCTCACGGTTCAAGTGCTCTGGTAAGTTCAAATTGAAGTCTGAATACAAACATAAAAAGCGAAGCAGAACTTGATCCCCCCTGCGTCTCCTTGTCCAAGGAGAAGGCGCAAGGGCATCAACTCATCAGTTGGTTTCCACTGGGACGCCAGAGTTGATCTTGATATGCCTCTAGTTTCCGGGGCCAACAGTGATACTGCAGCGAATTCAAAGAGGCCAAGCTGCAGATCTTTGGTATGTTTCTGGTTCCTGCTAGTGCGGCCTCTCGCACCAAGGATCGGCTGGGGCCTTCAGTCGGGTTACTGCCAACAGGGCCTTTCCCAGCAGCAAGCAACCCTTTTAAACCAGGTCTACCTAGGTCTGCATCCAGTACCACCTTTGGTGCAGACGCCTACTCTGATGCCTGGACTTACACTAGGCCATCACACGTTGATGCTGGGACCGACATCACCGGCTGTCCTTTGGTCCTGCAGGACTTGTTGGTCTGAGTCTAATCCAGGGACCCTCCATCTTGGGGAGATTCTGCTTTGGCGTCTTTTCTAGGATGAGGAATCTACAGTTAGAAGGAAAAGTTAACTTACCTTAGGAAATGCTCTTTCAGGTTAATACTTTGTCCAACCGCAGATTCCTCACCACCCTCCCACCTCCCTGTACTGTGAAGTGGTCTCTTATTCACATCTATAAAGATTGCAAGTTAGGAATTGCCACACTGGTACTAACGATAGTTTTCACACCCTTCTTTTGAGGGCACAGAAAGAATCAAGAAAGAAACTGCTGTCAGCACACAGGGGTGGCAATTATATGCAGCTCTACTTTGTCACTTTCTGGGTGGTATGGAGCCAGCACAGATCCACACTGCACCACCTAGCGAGGTGACGAGTGTTTCTGAAAACATTTTCGAAAAACGTTTTGAATGCAGTCTGACATCTGGGGAGTATTCTAAGGTGAAGGATTTATGGGGGGGATGGCTTGCCACGAATGGCGTAGGACGCACACCTGACAGCTCCAGCAGTCCAGGCCCCATCCATCCTCTATCCTGCATAATATTGGCCCCCAATGTACTAACGACCTAAAAAAGTCTGGGGGAGCCAGACGGAGGGCGACAACTGTTGATTTGCAGCGACCCAAGGGGAAAAATACACTTTTGCTGAGGTGGCAACGATCCTCCCAAAATGGCAGCTGCATGGAGCGGGGGCAGCAACAGACTGGCGGGACCCTCTGGGTTGAATGGAGCAGCGTGACTTGTGCTTGCTGTTGCCACCCACCGTCCCGGGAGGCAGGCTCGACCCGAATCGGCGCAGTGCAGCTCAGTTCCGCAGACGGAGGAGACCGGGAGGCGGCTTCATACGGCCAGGCCGGATGGCCGAGGGCTGGCAGCCGCCCACGAGAACAGAGACCGCTGGAGGAGTACACCCGCTGGCGCCGGAGCGGTGAGTGACATGAACCTGAATATGGCCAACAGAAGGGTGAAGGCAGTGCGGCGATAGCAGAGACCCCAGCAGCGAGGGCGAAGCTCCATCCGGGATGAGTGGCCAGGACGATGGGAGCAGAACGCAAGGGCCTGGCGAGGAGGCGCAGCTGAATTTGTGAACCCTCATGTGAAGGGGGTTACCTGAGCAGCTATTGGGGTAAATACTTAAGCCCCGGGAGGGTTCAGAAGTGATGCAGCGGCACTGGACCTGCTACACAGAAGCATTAGAGCTATCTTGCAGAGCGCGAGACACAGACTGACCACAATCCAGCTGTGGGAATCACTAGAAGCCGAGCAGGCTCACCCTCACACCTAGAGGCCTAGACGGGCTAGCGGCTGCCCACGAGAACAGAGACCGTTGGTGGAGAACACTCGCTGGCACCGGAGCGCTGAGTGACATGAACCAGGATACAGCTAACAGAAGGGCGAAGGCTGAGTGGCAGTAGCAAAGACCCCAGCAGCGAGGGCATTGCTCTATTCGGCTTGGGTGGCCAGGTCAAGGTGAGCGCAGCTAAATTTGAGGATCCGCATGTGAGGAGGGATACCTGAGCAGCTACTGGGGTAAATAATAAAGTCCTGGGATGGATGAGGGGCGAAAATGCAGCACTGAATTTACTACTCAGATACATTAGAGCTGTTTGGCAGCACGGGAGACACAGACTGTGCCACAATACAGCCGTGGGTGTCACTTGATGCTGAGCCACACGCACCTACAGGCCTAGACCATATCAGGGTGAAGCACACTGGCGTCCCACCCTGAACCTTGCCAGCTGTGAGGCAAAGGAAAGCGGTTAAGGTGACCGCAAGAGTCCTGATAACCACAAGCGAGTTCACCGGAGGCTTGTGGACAGCGTAGGAAAGTACCTTCTTTTTGGCATGTTACCTCCAATTTCTGCCTGATGTCCGTGTGTTTGACTGTGTCACTGGTATCCTGCTAACCAGGACCCCAGCGCTTATGCTCTCTCTCCTAAATTTTGTCACTGCATACTGGTAACCCAGTATTTCATCCCAAATTGGCATACTGGTTACCCCTTATCAGTCCCTAGTATATGGTACTTAGGTACCCAGGGCATGGGGGCTCCAGGGGATCCCTATGGGATGCAGCATTTCTTTTGCCATCCATAGGGAGCCCATACCAAGGCTTCTATAGGACTGCCATTGCAGCCTGTGTGAAATGGTGCATGCACCCTTTCACTGCCATTTACACTGCACCAGGTCACTTATAAGTCACCCATATACCAGGCCTTCCAACTATGAAGGATGGGAGCAGAGTAGCTGTTTGTGAGGGCACCCACGCACTAGCAGAGGTGCCCCCATGTTGTCCAAGACCATTATCCCGGACTTCGTGCGTGCGGGGACGCCATTTTGCGCGTGCACTGTACATAGGTCACTGCCTATGTACAGCTTCACAATGGTAACTCCGAATATGGCCATGTTTGGTATCAAACATGTTGGAATCATACCCCATGGGTTGTATGGCTCCATGCACTCTGGGGGCTCCTTAGAGGACCCCCAGTATTGCCATTACAGCCCTCTGAGGTTTTCCAGGCATCCTCAGCTGCTGCCACCTCACAGACAGGCTTCTGCCTTCCTGGGCCTTGAGCAGCTCAAGCCCAGGAAGACAGAACAAATCATTTCCTTTGGGAGAGGGGTGTTACACCTTCTCCCCTTGGAAATAGGTGTTACAGGCTTGGGAGGGGTAGCCTCCCCCAGCCTCTGGAAATGCTCTGAAGGACACAGATTGTGACCTCCTTGCTTAATCCAGTCTACACCGGTTCAGGGATGCCAGTCCCTGCTCTGGCGCTAAACTGGACAAAGGAAAGATGAGTGACCACTCCCCTATCCATCACCACTCCAGGGGTGGTGCCCAGAGCTCCTCCAGAGCGTCCCTGGGTTTTGCCATCTTGGATTGGATTCCAAGGTGGTGGGGCACTCTGGGAGCATCTGAGTGGCCAGTGCCAGCAGGTGACGTCAGAGCCCTCCCCTGATAGGTGCTTACCTGCTAGCTGACCAAAGCCCCTTTCAGGGCTATTCAGGGTCTCTCTCTTGGGTGGTTCTTCAGATTCGGATCGCAAGACTCCAGCAGGAATCCTCTGCATCCTTTACTTCACCTTCTACCGATGAAACTGCACCTGGACCCTCCAGGAACTCTACAAACTGCAACAAAGAAGCAAAGACGACTTCTGCAACATTGTAACTTCAGCTTCTGCCAGCAACTGCAACTGTTTCCAGGTCATGCATCCTTCGAGGACTGCCTGTCTTCAGCCTGCACCAGAAGAACGAAGGAATCTCTCTTGGGGTGAAGAAGTCACTCCTCAGCTTCAGCAGGCACCCCTCTTCAGCGATGACCGGTGGCTTGGGTCCCCTCTCCTGAAGACGTGCGTGGATCCAGCAACACGGATGGTGGACTGAAGTGGTCCCCATGGTCCTGAAGTCTAGCTGTACAACTTTTGGTTGTGCAGACAGTGAAAAGCAGTGTGGGGCTGTGCCTGGGGGCCCCGCAACTCCCCTTTCCGCCAGCCTTTCCATGGCGGTCTTTACCGCCATGGACAGGCTGGCGGGAAGGGGACTCATAATCCCCTGGGCAGCGTTGCAAGCAGCGCTGCCCTGGAGGATTAAAACCGCTGAGACAGCCATGGCGGTAAACCGCCGGTCCCAGCGGTGTGACCGCAGCGCTTCCGTCACAGTCGTAGTAGGCAAGATTGCACCGCCAGCCTGTTGGCGGTGCATTCGCCAAAACAGCCCTGGCGGTCTTTGACCGCCAGAGTTGTACGGGGGCCCATAATGTACTATTTGGCAGGACATCTGATTAACAGCAGATATTTGGTACTAATAGGCCAGCAGCAGGATAAATAGCTATGAATGCTCAGCCACTGTGAGCCAAATCAAGTGAAACCAATCTATGGGGCCTGATTTAGAGTTTGGCGAAGGGTTTACTCTGTCACAAAGGTGAAGGGTATCCAGTCCTCCGTATTACCAGGGTATTTTATCCAGTGTCACTTGTAGTACAGTGGACAGGATATCCATTGCGTTTGTGATGGAGTAACCCACCCGCTGAACCCTAAATCAGATACTATATTACAGGGGCCCCTCCACGTGGGCGGAAGAGTGTTGCCCGCCAAAAATATGCCCCCAGAACAGAAAATAAAATGGTAATAAACTTTGTTTAGTACCATTTTTTGTCAGCACCTCGTCTTGAACAGAGTGTCAGGACAGGGTGGGGCAACTGCTGCCGAGTGGCAGCCGGGAGGTGTGCACTTGTTTAAAGTGTGCATGTCCCTTTGGCCGGCCGTCTTTTGACAGCCAGCCTGACATGCGCACTTTAACCTTATCTAGGGAAAGCACAGACCTCCAGCACTCGGTGAGCGCTGAGAGAGGCCGCTCCAACCAATCCTGACGCTGGTTTCATGCTGGTTACCAGCATGAAACCAGCGTCAGGATTGACTTGTGCAATTTCCTGGGTCCCGTGACCATCGCGCTTCGGAGCTGGGAGAGATGGCAAGAGGAGAGAAGATCGTCATCAGGTAAGTGCCTTTTTAAAAAATGTTATTCTTATTGTATCCCCCTTCCCACCCCCCCATTGTAAATACGAGACAGCCGCCACTGCTATATTACCAGTTTGTAAACAACCCAAGGTTCACGGTCTGCAGATCTTTTTCATGCCAATAGTGTCTTGTAAGAAAATTAAGGACATCTTCCTTTAAATTTGTCTGTTTCTGTTGAGGCCACTATGCAAGTGGACGGATTAATACTGACACACATCCTGATAGTCCTTTACTCAAAGCCAAGAGCTCTTGCATCTATTTCTAAGACCTGCCCTGTCAGTCACCACATTCACTGGCCCTTCGCCAGCCAGTCATCCAGGTAAGGGAAGGCATGGACCCTGTGCCTACACAGGTTTGCTGCCTCCGGCACTTTGTGATCACCATGACCGCACGCTGCACTCCAAAGAAAAGAACGTTCTACTGCCAGTGCCCTTGGCTGAAATGGACCCTGAGGACTCTCTGGTGTTTCCTGTGGAAGTGCGTGTTTTCAAGGTCCCACAATGACGTTCAGTCATGCCGCATTAGGTAAGACACAAACTCTTCCACCATTTTGAAGGAGTTCTTCTGGTTCTATCCATTGGCAGACCACAGGCCAATGATGGGCTGTTGGCGCTTGCCTTTTTCCTCCACAGGACAAACCTGGAGTAATTCCAAGGCTACCTTTTGTGATCGGTTTGTTTGCCCCCAGCAGAGTAGAAAGGGGACTCCTGCTCCCATCAGGGTGAGACAGACCTCCGACTCTCCTCGACTAAGATGGGAACGAGCGGTGGTTTCTCCATGAACGCCAGTGTGTGGCTGGACTTAAGAACCTCTTGCACCCACTCGCTGAAGTGAGTTTGTCCCTGTGGGACTTGTACCCATCCCTTGGTGGGCTGGGCGGGGTTTACTGATTACCTGGGCTGGGGTTTCGGATTGGCTCCAGAGGCCTGTGATCCATCCGTCTTTGGCTGTCGAGGGGATTTGTCTCTGGCTGGCCAGGCTGATAGTGATGCTGATGGTGTCCTTGCAGCAGGGCCTGGAATGGAGGCGCCGGACGTAGGGGCGCGGAAGGTGCAGTAGCACCCCCAAGAAAACCGTTCAGATGTCCAGAATGGGAATGAGCAATAATGAGTCCCTGAAGTTTAGTTTTTATCTTGTCGCATTTATTGTCCTTTCAAAGACAGTAGTCAAGCATCATTCAGCGCCTCCTGATAAACTGCAGCTTGTTTAACATGAAGATTAATGTCTCCTTTCTCCTTCCTCTGCACAAGGAGGGAACTGTAGTGTGAACCAAGAGCCAACCTTGCTGGGGTCCAGGATGCATAAAAGAAAAGGTTGCAGGATGCCAAATGTTTTCTAACACACAACAACATTTAAATACTTGTAAATGAAATTCACAAATATTCAAAAATATATCAGCAGTAAGAAACCCTCAAATGAGGCGTGTAGTATTTTTTGTAATTTTGAGGTGTGAGGGACCTAGACTAAACACATTGCTTGTGTAAGACACAAATTATATCTATCTATATATATATATATATATATATATATATATATAGACATATAAAGTCCGAACCACCACAGACATTTAGCAGTAAAGCTGTATGACTGGTACAGACTTAGTGGTCATTTCAAGGGTCTATGTAAAGGCAGTCCCCAAGCACACCATGCTTCATTCATTTATTTAGGACAATGTGTTTCAAAATGCACCACTTGGACACACGCAACATTCGCCAACCATTCTTCAGCCAAATGGGCATAGAACATTTGCAACATTTTGTGTAACTCTTGGATTTTTCACGATCCCTATGACTTCACTGACATGATATTGATGGCAGCACCCCACCACTGCCCTGGCCTTGAAGGGCAGGTGGACGTCGGATGGACAATGCTGCAGACCTTCACTTGAAGGTCTGCAGTGCCTTGACCACTCTTTGCCAAATAGCTCTTCACCAGGCAATGGCCTGTCCATCACTCTAAACCAGCGACTGGATACAACTCGGGTGATAAGCACCCACTAAAAATCCTTATAACATATCATAACATAACCTGGACTTCGTGGCGACACCCTGATCAGTTTACTTAGGTCTTCAGGAGGACCTGTTGATGGCACGTGGGGCGGGCACATGGGGCGGGCACGTGTGGTGGGCACTTGATTCCTCAATGTCTCAGAGCGTCTTCATGGCGTGCTTGGAGACCACTTGACCTCCCTCACTGTGGCACTTGCCTCCTGGTGCTTGTTGTCTGAGATGATAAGGACTGTACTCTTCTTCCACATTTGAGGGCGCTACTGAGGTCCTTCCCTGTGTGTTCGAGGGAGAGATTCTTGGGTCTCCCTCTCCAGCACAAACTCAGCCCATGAAGTCCTTGTGTGACACTGAATTCCCGGAAAAAGGCTGGATGTGAATTTCAGAAGAGCTTTAGAGGACACATACTCATTTCATGTGATAATTTCTCCATTCCATCATAGCAAACGTAAGGTAGTGATAACTTTGTACGGAAAGCACTGTCATTCATCTCACTGTTGACCCCAAATAACAGCACAATTTTCCATTTACTTATAATCTAAGGCAGTGGTTCCCAACCTATGTTCTGGGGACCTCTGGGGTCTACGAAGTCTCCTCAGGGAGTCTGAGACTGCTGTGAAAATTAATTATTATTAATTGATTAGGTCCCCAGCTTTCAGTAATGACTCAGTGGTGGGGTTCCCAGATTCCAATAATGATTCAGTGGGGGTCCCTGCGTTCCAGTATTGATAAAGTGGGGGTCCACAGAAGTCAAAAGGTTGGGAACCACTGCTCTAAGGCACTGATGTATAAAGTTCTCAGAAGCGCTTGAGCGATGTAGTGCAGTTTACAACTGGGGCATGGATGTAATTTAGGGGTTGCAGCTGCAACCCCTGGGTTGCCCCTTGCGACCCCTGGCACTGCTTGTGCGACCCCTGGTCTCAGAGGTGGCAAAATCAGTGCCAGGAACAAGAGGGGCAGCTGGTTTTGGAGCCACACTTTTTGTTTTCTGTCAGGTTTGTTTATTACACTAATAGTGAATTATTTTACTTTATTCACTATTAGTGTAATAAAACACGGAGTACAGTTAGCTGGAATGTGACCTTCCCTGGCAGCTCAAATAAGTAAAAAATGCTTTCAACTGTATATTGTGTGCTTGCTTGCAGGTAAGTGTGTGTTTATGAGAGGGTCTGTGTAAGTGTGAAGGTGTTTGTATGTGCAAGTATGTGTGTGTGAGTCGAACAGTGTAAGGTTAGATGCAGTTAACACTCAAACAGCACACTAGGTTGTCCATTCGGTCCCATGCCTTAAAACAACATTAGGGTTTTTACTCACCCTTAAGGAGTGACAGTGCACACATTATAAGTGACATCAGAAGCAGCGGCTTGCCTCTAAGTGTACCCACGGCCTGGCTGTGTGTCTGTTTTGGGAATTAATATAGGACTATATTTATGACCTGGTTTGTATCGCCTTTGCACCATGCACTGTGGTACATTTGCGACACAAACCTTAGGTGAGATTTATGAAGCCACACAAGGCCACCTTGCATGGCCCTGAGTGTCTCCATAAATCTCCAGTATGCAGAGCAGCGGAAATCACTGCATAGTCTTACTCTGTGCCAGGGTTGCGTTTCCATGTGTGTTGCATGGGTGTTCCTGTGTAACATCTGTGGATTTTGACGCATTCCCAGGCTTACCAGAAGGTGTAGTCCTGGGAATGTGCCAAAAACCTACACTTCCCCAGGTGAGGCATAATGAGATGTATCTTTATTTGTCCTCGTTTTTTCCTCTTTCCATGTGCGCTGCATTCCTCTGAACACATAGAAAAGCCTCTGGGGATTGTTTTTGTGCAGGAAGGTGGCCCTTCCTGTGTGTAATATAGGCACGCTGGTGCAAGAGTGCCTGTGTTGGCATCAGCGCAGGGGAAGGGACAGGAATGTCCCTTTCCCAGTGACGCAGCACAGGTAAGTGATTTGCTGTGCTGTGCTGTGCTGTGCTGCACCTCTATTTCATAAATACTCCTCTGAGAATGTTCTGTGAGAGCCTTGCTCAGTTTGGCACAGCCATGCCAGTTACCTCCGAGGGCCCCTGTGGGTTGATTTGCCTCTCAGAGAGGGTGACCCAACTGGAGTTTTCTCTCTGTTTATGCTTCTAACAGTTGGCGGCGTGCAGTGTTATGTTTGCTTTCTAATAAATCATATTTGCAGAAGACTAACACGTCCTATCTGTTTTTTCCACAGAAGGAGGGGACCTGGACGACTCCGGTGAGTGGAACAGCACAGGGGACAATCATTGGGAATTATATTAATGTCCAGCTGTGGCGATGTCAGTTTTCTCTCTGTAACATTCCCAGTGAAAAGTACAGGGTTAACATAACATATTGAAACATTTCCCCTCGCGTGACCACCTCCTCCACCCCGGTCTGTCCGTCTTTATTTTTTTATGCAAAAGAGAACATGCAACACACCTCCTGCAGAAGAAAACACTGCGAGATCTGGTACAATTCATCAAAAAGACAATTTAGAACAAGCATTTGCAATGTGATAGGTCTCACATTTGCTTGAGTTAGAGCTATTTGGTGTTGTAAATGCATAACTGGAATTTTCTTGCCACATAAATGGGTCAACCCTGCTGCATAATTTGGTCCTCTCTGCCACATAATTCCAGTGGCCCTGCATATATCTAAAGCAGTGGTTCCCAACCTTTTGACTCCTGAGGACCCCCAATGAATCATTACTGGAAGCCGGGGACCCGCAGCAATTTGTACGATTTAAATTTCAAACATTAAAACAATAATTAGCAAAAAATATAACAAATACACACCAAACAAATACTCAAATTACTAAAGATGTAATTCTTTTATATTGAAAAAAATATGCAAATATCAAAACATTTTATTGGGAAGGTTGGCGCCGCATCTCAGCGACTACCTTTTAATTGTTTGGTTTTATTTAGGAAAGGTGAATCCTCAAGTCAGATTCTACATTTCCGGAGCAATTTCTGTTTTGATATTTTTTTAGCCATGTAAGATCTGAGAAAGCTTTTTCACATAAATGAGTGATCGGGAAAGGAAGTAAACCATAGGGGCCTCTCACCTCTCCATAGCCTCTCCGTCACATGCACTTCATTTGTTTTAAAGCACCTCTCATACAACTGCAAGGTGTCAGGGCACTTCAGGGGACTCAAGGTGTAGGTTTCACATGTCATCCACACTGGTAGGCATTTTCTAAGCGTGCTTGGTCTGGAGAAGCACAAACTTAGGATTGAGAACACAGCACAGTGATTAGCGAGGACATTAGTAATAAGAATGTATTTCTACACAAGCAAACCTTTTTTAGCAGCATAAGGAAAATGAAAGACTAGGGAAAAAACAACTTTCTAATTTGTGCCATGCGGTTTGCATGTAGCTCTTTAACGGCAGTTCATAGCTCACTGTGCTAGATTATTATAATGAACTGCACAGTTACAAAAGAATCTCTGTGACAAAAGCAGTAACCCACTGTGCCATGCACATAAAATACTGTTCTTCGCATGATACACGTTCTTTGCACCAGGCATATTACCAATTTGCTCTACCTTTGAGTCAAAACTGCCACTGCCCAAAACTCTCATTCCTCTCCAGCAGGTACATGAATCAATAGAGTTCTTGTGACACTTTTATTTTTGTTGTACAGGAGCTTTGCAGTGTTTTTAAAAGTGCTGAACAAAGGAAGTAATAAATATAAAAACACGACGCACAAGTTTGTGAGAGGCCCCACTGGAGAAGGGCCTTTCTCCTAGCCCAGGCCTGCGGACATCCTGGGAAATGTGTCACGGACCCCTGGGGGTCCAGGGACCACAGGTTGGGAACCACTGATCTAAAGCACTTGGCTTAAAAGCTGAAGCTGATTGGCCTCTTTTCCCAGTTCTAGCTTTCAAATGGACAGTACTGGGGCTTGAAATTGTGCCTCCAACATTATAAGAGCTCAGACAGCACAGAATGCAAAGTGCTAGGGATTCCCACTATCATCAAAATGACGGGACATTTTGCAAACATCAAACAATGACTAGAATTTGGCATCAACTGATTTAATTAATTAATTGCCAGCCCTCATTAACTTAGACACACAGACAATTAAGCACTACGAAGTAATTAAATGCAGCGCTCACACACGTATTATTATCTGACAGTTTAATTGCTCTCTGGTAAAGGCTGGTTTCTCTTCTGCTACATAAGTATACTCCCCTGTGTGCGTAGTCGACCATCTCTAAAAACAGGGATGGGCCATATTTATCTACTGAAATTTGCTAGGACAGGTGATAGCACACATCAAAGCCGGGGTGCCTAGTGTTATTCGCCAAGTATGTAGAAATATGGGAAAGTGTCACACTTTGAAATGTGACCACTTGACTGCTATGAAGGCTACAGTGGTAAGCTACCCTAGGAAGAAGTGAAGTCAAGTTACTTACCTTCGGTAACAATATATCTGGTAGAGACATATTCTAGTTACAGTTTCCTTACCTTAGAATTTCCCCCCAGGTGTCAGACTGCATCCGTAGATTTTTTTTTCGAGCAATACTCTTGCACGTCGGTAGGTGGCGTCGGACGTCTCCGCTGGCTGGCATAGTCGCCGTAATGACGTCGGGAGTAGTACATAGACCAGTGGCGGCCGGCAGCTTTAGGAGGGAGAGGGTGGGTGGGAAGCACACACATACTCATTCTTTCACACACGCATGCATGCACGCACGCACATCCATTAACAACACTTATAACATTCAAACATACATGCACGCACCAAACATTCATTTTAAAAGATCACACACACACACTCTTTCTTTTACACACACACGCACGCACATCCATTAACAACACTCATAACATTCAAACATGCACGCACTCACCAAAAATTCATTCTAAAAGATCACACACACACTTACCTTCAGCCTCGGAGGTCTCAGGAGGGTTGGGACTGCTGCCTTCCCTCATTGGTCAGCCAATGAGGGAAGGCAGCAGTCCCAGCCTCGTCACAGCCTCGTCACAGTCCCAGCCTCGTCACAGAATGGGATGGGGTCAGTGAGACTGCTGACCCCACCCCACTCTGTGACGAAGTGTCACTGATTGACACTCGCCCTGGGCGCTTCAGGGCTTAAACCTGAAGCGCCCAGGTCAAAGTCAATGGGTGACGCTTTCCTCGTCACCCAGCGGAGGACCTCGAGGCACCTTTGCTGAGCCGAGCCGGTCACGCCCATAGGAGCTGTGACCTCTTCAGCCCAGCAAAGTTCAGCTCAGGCAGCCAGGAGTCTGCGCAAATTGCGCATGTCTGCTCCTGGCTGCCTTACCTGAACATGAAGAGTCTCTGCCAGGCTGACCTTTGTTCAACATGACCGGCACTCTTCATGAGGGGCAAAAGGTGGGGGGGGCATGGCCCCTGCACCCTAAAGGACGGGCCGCGCCTGACATAGACGCTGCCTCAGCGCAGTGACGTCAGTTTCTTTTCATTACTTTTTTTCACACCAAAGGGCAGAGCCGCAAAGAACACTGAAATTGGTGCGCTAGAGCTAAGGCCCTGAACGGGGAAGCACTGTCCCAAGAAAACAGTTCGCAAGCTGGAAGAATGGGTGGGTCTGTAAGGAATCTGCAACTAGAATATGTCTCTACCAGATATATCGTTACCGAAGGTAAGTAACTTGTACATCTGATAGAGACTTCTATTTGCAGATTCCTTACCTTAGAATAGATACCCAAGCAATGCCACCCTCGGAGGTGGACTACGAACCAAGATCATACTAGAAAGTCCTGTAGGACCGAATGACCAAAGTAGCCGTCCCAACGAAGCTGACTGTCCAGGCAGTAATGTTTAGTAAACGTGAGCAAGGATGCCCACGTAGCTGCCTGGCAGATATCCAGGACAGGAACTCCGCTTGCTAATGCAATGGAAGCAGCAGTTGCTATGGTGGAATGAGCGCACACCCTCAGGGGGTTGCTTCTTTGCCAAAGCATAGCACAGCTTGATGCAAAGAAGTACCCATCGAGAGATGGTACGTTTTTGCACTGCCTTCCCTTTCTTTGTACCCACATATACAACAAAGAGTTGATCGTCCACCCGGAAATCATTAGTATGATTGAGATTGAACGCCAACGCTTTTTTTGGATCCAGACGGTGGAGTCTCTCCTCCTCATGAGAAGGATGTGGGGGTGCGTAAAAAGAAGGTGAGGTGATGGACTCACCTACATGAAAAGGTGTAAGGACTTTGTGAAAGAAGGAAGCCTTAGTGCGTAACACCACTTTGTCAGGGTGCACAAACAAGTATGGGGGCTTAGAAGAAAGAACCTGAAGCTCACTCACTCTGCAAGCAGAAGAGATGGCAACAAGAAAAAGTCTTGAACGTAAGGAGCCATAATGGACTATTGTGCATCAGCTCAAAGGGAGTACACATTAAGAAAGCAAAAGATTGAGGTCCCACTGAGGCATGATAAATGGAGTGGGAGGAAACAAATGGGTGCGACCCTTAAGGAATCGACTAACAATTGGAGACTTAAAGAGTGAAGACTGATCAGGCAACCTAAGAAAGGCTGAAATAGCCGATAAATAACCTTTAAGGGTGCCCAAACCAGAGCCCTGCAGGGCTAAAAAAGATTGAACAAAAGAACCTCAGAAAGAGGAGCAGAGAGGGGATCAACAGATTTGTTGGTACACCATGCCACAAATTTATGCCAATGACAGGCGTATACCGTTTTGATGGAGGGACGCCTGGCTGCCAAGATAACATCGCAGACTTTGGGTGAAAGGTCAAAAGCTGTCAACTGCTGCCGCTCAATCTCCACGCATGATGGTGGAGATTGGACAGGTTCAGGTGGAGAACCGTCCCCTGCTGCTGCAACAGAAGATCCGCCTGAAGAGGCAGTCTGAGTGGAGGATCGGTGGCCATGCTCAATAGCTCTGGATACCATACTCTCTGTGCCCAGTCTGGAGCCACCAGGATCACTTGGGCCTGGTTGTTCTTGATCTTCTTGAAAACTCTGGGCAGAAGTGGTATAGGCGGAAAGGCGGAAAGGAGGCTGGAGTTCCACTCAAGACGAAAATCATCTCTTAGTGAGTGCCGCATCGGAAACTCCAACACACAAAACAGCTGACATTCCTTGTTCTCTGCGGAGGCCAACAGATCTAACCAAGGCTCTCCAAATTGCTGAAAGAGACCTTGCACCACCTCTGGATGGAGACGCCATTTGTGATCAGCTATGCATCGACGGCTGAGTTCATCTGCTCTGGCGTTCAGAGAATCTGCCATGTGTTGAACCACCAGGGTAATGTCCTGATGTGCCAGCGATGTCCAGAGGCGTAGTGCCTCCTGTAAAAGGGTCCAGGACCCTACTCTGCCCTGTTTGTTGCATTACCACATGACGGTAGTGTTGTACGTGAACACTTGCACTACTTTCTCTTTGAGAGAGGGAAGAAATGCTTTCAACGCAAGCCTGATCGCCCGGAGCTCCAGAAGATTGAAATGGAGCCCAGACTCTGCCGGAAACCAGAGGCCTCTGATCTCCAGCTTTCCCATGTGGCCGCCCCATCCCAGAAGTGACGCGTCAGTCACTATGGATAGATCTGCCCGGGGAAGGGAGAGGGATCTGCCGTTGATCCAATGCAGGTTCGAAAGCCACCACTGCAGGTCTTTCACAGTTCCCTCCGAGATCTGGACCATGTCAGAGAGATTTCCCTGATGCTGTCCCCACTGGAACTTCAAGTCCCACTGCAAAGCCTGCATATGCCATCTGGCATGTGTCACTAGAAGGATCCAGGAGGCCCTGAGGCCCAGCAGCCTCAGAGTCAGTCTCACCGAAACCCAAGATAGAGGCTGAAAGATCGGAATCATACCTGAATATCCTGGACTCGCTTTTCGGGAGGATAGGCCGGAAACTGTACTGTATCCAGAACAGCTCAGATGAAAGGGAGCATCTGAGAGGGAGTCAGGTGTGACTTTGACACGTTTATAGTGAACCCCAGCATGTGCAGGAGGTTTGCCATAGACTGAAGGTGGAAGACAACTTTCTGGTGCGAGTCCGCCTTCAACAGCCAGTTTTCAAGGTAGGGGAAGACTGAAACCCCCAACCTGCGCAGATGAGCCGCAACCACCACCATCACTTTCGTGAACACCAGAGGGGCGCTGGTAAGGCTGAGGGGGAGCACGGTAAATTGAAAGTGCTCGTGACCTACCACGAATGGCAGGTAACATCTGTGGGCAGGAAGGATGGGAATATGGAAATAAGCGTCCTGCAAGTCCAACGCTACCATCCAGACTCCTGGGACCAAGGCAGACAGGACCTGAGCCAGGGTGAGAATTTTGAATTTCTCCTTCTTGAGGAAAAGATTGAGGTACAGAAGGTCTAGGATAGGACAAAAGCCCTTATCTTTTTTGGGCACCAGATAGCAGCGGGAATAACAACCACCACCTACTTCTGGCACTGGGACACTCTCAATGGCTCCCTTGGCCAAGAGAGCCCCAACTTCCTTGCGGAGAAGTGACAAATGATCCTCGGGAATACAGCTGACAGATGGAGGCATGGCTGGTGGAGCAGATTCGAAAGGGATGGAGTAGCCCCTTCGAACAATCTGCAAAACCCACCTGTCTGTAGTGATGGTTTCCCAGTGGGGCAGGTGATGGCGAATCCAGCCGCCAACTGGACCAGGGTGAGAGGACGGATTAGGAGGGTTTGGAGGCTGCAGCAAGGGCAGGGGTGGATTGGGCAGACCTCTAGTTCCCTGTCCCACGTCTATGTGGGATTCCGCATCCCCGGCCCGCAGCAGCTGAACAGCATGGGTGGCACAGTGGCTAGGATTGGGATGCGACAGGGAGCCCCTTCCGTGGCCACAAAAGGGGGCGAAAGGCAGATTGTTGGAGATGAGGGGCAGTGGAAAGGCCGAGGGACAGAGCCGTAGGCCGGGAGTCCTTGAACCTCTCCAAAATTACCCGGTGTCCAGAGCGCTGAAGGAGAAGCTGTGGTGTGCTGTGCTAATCCATTAAAAGGTGTGCAGTGGTGAAACATGAAATCGGTGCCGTGACAGGACTTACAGGCTTGTTTTCACTTGCGCTTGAACCAGAAAGGCCTGGGGGGTGGGGGGAGAGATGCAGCTGTGCACAATGAGAGCCTTCCCCTGGAAGAGGGAGGAAAGTCTAAGAATTCACAGCAAACGTGACCAGATAAGATTAAGCTCTACAGCCCTGTTTACAGCAGAGTTCAGAAAGACGAGCACTCCTCTCCAGTGGTCCAGATGAAAGATCAAACTAATCCCTGAATACATCTTAAAATGGTGAGCAGTGTATTTAGACAGTAGTTGTTCCGACCTCCTGGGAGGAAACAAAAATGAAAAAAGGTGGGACAAAGACTAAGATTACCCAGTAGCAAGCAAGGATTTTTAATGGACACTGATATACACAAATCACAATGACTGGGTGGAACTGAACCTCGCAAACCATCTTAAAACAGGTTGCTAAGCTCGACCTCAAAAGGTGAATGTATTATTTATTGTTTTGTAATTTAATAATAACAAAACGGCTGCCTAGGGCGCCTCATCACAAGTGGCCTGATTTGTACATTTTTTGTGCACCTTAATGGTACGTAGAAACATACAGATCATTATATCCTCAAACCTTCCTTCCTTCCTAACTGAGGGGTATCCACCTCCTCCCAGACATCACGTTACCTAACAAAGTCATAACTGGCCTCACCCCTCCCTTCAGGCTCCTCCTCTCACAAGGACCATGAAGGCGGCGGAACCCCGGATCTTCCTGTAATGCCCAAGCACTGAGGAGCGAGGTATGTTCATAGGAGGAAAGTGGGCCGTAAGCACAGGGGCAAGGCTGGGTAATCAGAGCATTACCTCTAACGCTTCCTTGACCCAATACTTACTAATTGACGATAGACTGAGGCAATAATCTCACACCCAACCCACTACCAGCTACATTTCCACACAATAGTATCACCAACTGTAAGATCAGAAGGGACACGAGTTGTAGATCCCAAAAGATAGAGAGATCACTGCATAGTCTCTTCACAACAGGTTCAATTGGACAGAATCCCATCCTGACTGAGCCAAACCAGTGATACCACCAGTCCCATAATCTGAGATGTGAAACGAAAGCCCAGAACAACAAGCCGAAGACTGGAACTGAACGGAGGGTCCGTACGAGTCAAGCAAAAACCAGGGACGTAGCTTGGTCATTAAGACTGGGGGGTGTGAGCTTCAGATTTCCCAGCAATCACTTGGGATAAGCAGGGCAGGAGGGGGTCTTAAAAAAGAGCAGTAGGAAGGGAGAGAAGTGCGGATTGTGAGGGGTACTTATAACTATATTTTGTAAAATCATTTTTAAGACCTTGTGTGTGTGTTTATGGTTGCATGTGTATGTAAAACTCCCAAGTGAAATCCAACAAACACTCCACCATACCAGACTTAAAGCACCTGTAACCAACTATTTACTACAGAATACATTTATTAGAGGGGTGTAACATCCTAAACACCCCCTCCGCCAAAGCTACTTCCCCGGCAAAAACTATTATAAGAAAGAATTTGTATCAAACATCTTGGTACGAAGCCAGAGATACTTAAGGGAACTATGGGCAAATCCCAGATCATTTAAAAAAAAGGCCAAACATCCCAGGAATAGGAAGTCAATATTACATAAACACCAGGGAACATCGATCAAGGAGCCAAAGGGCTACCAAGGGGGTAATCTCACAGTATAGCAGTGGCTCAACCCCAGCGAGACAGAATTAAGCAAATGATGTATGAAACAAACCGTAAAATGACAGCCAAGCACAAGGCAAAATTAGTCAGACATCACTCCTCTGTGGTGAACCCTTCAGAGGAATAAAGAAGCAAGGGCAGTACAAGAATGAGAATAAAAAAACTAAAAAGTATGACCAGAACCAATTAACTCGGGAACCTTACCCAGCATGAAAACCTAATCAGCAAATTCTGGAAAGTAAAACACAAAGACAACACATTACAATGGATGAAGAACCAATTCACATATGGCGATACAGACCACACGTGGAAAATCGAGGAGTTAAAGGTCTAATTCATGATCTCAAAACCAAAATCTTGCCCACAAGCTCCAAACGTAGTATGGAGTTTAGGAAGGGGTTGTACCAGTCCAGGCCAAATCACAATCTTTAACCTTACTGGTAGCACAAAAGAAAAAAACTGAAAAACCTTGTTCCCCAAATTCTAATTGGGGAGTATTTAAGGATCCCAGAGTTTCTGAGGCCTGATATCACAAACTCCCTACCCATCAGGGAGTAGAAAAGAAGTTAAACAAAGGTGAATTACCATCTTCATCCCCAAGACTAACATGGATCAGAAAGGTGCATACAGGTACATCAGAGTGCCTAAAACTGAAGCCCACTCTCCAAGTAAGCAGGGATCACACTCATAATTGAGACTGGCCGTGTTCTAGTACATCACACACTCAACCCAACAGGGAGTCCAAAAGGGAGACAAATGACCAGGCTCCAATAATTCAAGTCCAATAGGAATAAAAAACTATTGTGACCAAGTCATGATACAGAAGCTCCCGACCCAACAAGCAGTAGACACAGCCCAAGGCTTGACCTCATATACAACATGCCCAGCATGGAAGACAAAGCCATGACATTCAGGTTCAAACATGTCAGGCTCCTAGCCCAGCAGGGAGTAGAAGAGGAGATTTAGGTTGACCAAGGATTAATCCACAGGGCCCTGACTCTGCATTAGTCACTCACAGAAACCAGAGTGACTGTAGCCAAACACTCCAGCTTCCTTGCCACTGAATGCCAAAAGCAACCCTGGCCAGTTGTAATACCTCAAGCCCCAAGCCCAAGAGGAAGCATATAGGGGAACCTGAGTGACCAAGGATTGTAACTAATCATGTTGTGCGTGGAAGAACGTTCCTGTCCTCCCTTTTCCTTTTGCTGTCCCTGACTTGGAACCCAAGAAGAGATGATTCGGGCTGTGAAGGTGATGGGCAGTTGAGACTGATCAAGGCAGTTGTGTGACTTAAGAAAGGAAGATATCTGAAGACAATTTCAAGGATTTTAGAAGGGTGAGGTAGGATGGATTTAGGGTGATAGTGAGAATGCTAGGATCAGCAGAGGGTTTCCTACGAACTGGGGCATCTAGGTGGATTTCAAGATCCAGGGCACTGTTGTGGGCAAGTGGATGCAGAGGGCATTGAGATTAGGGGTGACCGAGGTAATAGAAATTGATTTAAGGATGATGGGAGTAAGCATCAGAAGTTGATCCTCATTTTATTATGGGGAGCAGTTTGGCCATAAAGTCTGTTTTAAGCAATGAAAATTCAGAGAGAGTAAGAACGTTAATTAGTGGGTGGGGAGTGGTACAAGGTGGATCAAAATTATTGGCAATGGTCACCGTTTTCTCATGAAATAAGTGAAAAAGGACATTGCAATTTCAGAGGGTGTGGCAATGGATAGACTTATGCAAGGGGGCACAAAGAGTTTCTGGCCTGTTTTAAAACTTCAAAAGATGAGTTGCTAGCCATATTGATTCCAGCACTGCAATATGTGGAACATAATTTTGAGAATTTTTTAAAGAAGTAATGTAACAAAGATGATCTTCTGTAGAGTAGATATAGAAGCCCTTTCAAGTGACTTATTATGGCTTTTGGCTAAGGTCAGGTCATGTCAGCTGTGTACCAGGGTGCAGAGGGGCACGGATGGACCACAGTGTGATAGTGCTGACACCAGTGAGATAACACCTCTTTATACGCTCATTCCACCGGATACCCACACTTCCAGGTTACAGAGGGAGGTGTCGGCTTGCAGCTCGCTGAGGGAAGAAGACTTGTTCTCGAACAAAGGATAGGCTGGATCTACCATTTACCACCCCTGTCTTCACCACCGGACATTGCTAATGATCTTACTACAGCATGGTCTCTTCCACCACCTCCTGTCCTGATGCAGGCTTCACCCATCTCCAACGTGGGCTCACCCAAGTGGTGAGATGAAGTCTCCTTTGGAGACACAGACCAGGCTGAAGGTCACATGCCCAGACCTTACCAAACACAGTTCTTAGCAGATGCATGATTGTTCACCACACATTATATCCTAATGTTGCTAATTTTACTCTTTACCATTTTAGGTTTATGTTAAAGAATCATGGGTGCCATCTGATTGTAATGGTTGGATATGCAGTCATGTTGAAGCAAACTGCTGATCTGTCTTGCTAGGGGAAAAAGGAGTAATGTTGCTACATGGGACGTGTGTCTGCCAGCATTAGGAAGCACTGGTGTTCCTGCTGCCCCTCCTCCTCTGATGCATTGGTCAGGCTGTATTTAGAGGCTGAGTTAAGTTATGGTTCTTGAAATATTGATGGTATGCATCCCTAGAATATTGATTATCCCGACACAGGAGGTAATATTGGCATCATATAGCCCACCCCTGCATACTGTTCGCTCTAGCATAATGGCTTTCCTTGATAAAGCTAGAGGCTTTATGAGAAAAAATGTAATGCAATCGCAACTTCCTTCAGATCTGTTGCAACACGATGCACTACACCCTAGATCCATTTCTTCCCTGGATTTACGTGTACGTGTGGCTGGAATGTGGCTTGCTTTGTGTTTGCTGCTCTCACTACTTCTTTTGAGCCTCTGGCGCTGGATTTGGTGCTGATAACTGAGGCAAGCTCTTCAGAATCCACTGACTACCCTCAGGGGCTTCTCCTCGGGCCTCTCTCACTGCCCACTTTGATCATACGTCATGGTCCAGGCAAATATATTCTTTCGACTAAAACCAAGAAATGTTGCTCTTGTGTATTTATGCCTCCTGCTTGGTGATTTCATAATCAGCCTTCTTTATCTCCTTTGCCACTGTCACACTATCAACCTAACATCTGACCTGCACCTATTTAACCCACCTCCTCCTCACATGCAAGCACAGATGTGGATCTCATGACTGCATTTTCTGATCCCTATTTTTGTATTTAGCCTGGACATGGTATCTACCTCTTGTGACCATTTCCTGATCCACCCTCATCTTTCTGTCCTTATCCTCCCTCCATCTAAACCAATCCCTCATACACAAAATATTTTGTGGCAGGATTTCATTCTGCATCTAACACATTTCTGGTGTCCATTGATCACACCACACCTTTTAGTGACCAGAGGACATAAAAGCTGAAGAAACGGAAGAGATCTGTTTTTGTTTCTGGAAATGGCGTCATGGACAGCTGCCCCACCCCAGGACACATCCCAAGTGTCTATGATGTGTAGTTGTGGCCTCTTCTCAAACAATGAGATGGTTGGTGTATAGTGTCGTATTTACATGCAGCTATGCACGATCTGTTTCTGTCCCCATAAAATTTGCAGCTTCCAAGGGTCTGCATGCGAATTCATGTCACTCAGGGAAGAAGGGCAAAGTCTGACACTCTAGAGGTCAGTGCATCTTTATCGTATGTCCTCTTCTTGTTTCCTCTTGTGTGTAGGCTTTTGGTCAAAGTAAGGAGAGAAATGGTGCCTCTTGGATTTGTGGTCCACTCTTATTGTACACATGCGGTAACCTTGGGTTGAAAGCTTCTATACGGTCCTCTCAAGTCTCTTTAGACACCGCCCTAACATTGTCACTGACAAGTGACCCAGGGGAATAGGGAATTGATTTAATGGGCCTACATAGGCCGGGACAGTCCAGAGTATTGGCCACGACAGTGCGGCAGTCAGTGAGAGTGGCTACATTTTAGTAAGGTTGTGTTCAAAGATTTCTCGCCTTCGTGATTTTTCAGCTTCAGTATGTGAATTTCAAAAAGTTTAAAAAAGTTGTTAAATCTTTTCAAAAGAAGTTTGGGAATATCTGGAAAGCAGCCACCTGGATAAAATAGCTCTTACAAATCCCACAGGATACAGTGTACCTCTGGGGTAAAAGGTCAGAGCAGGAAGGGCATGAAATGCAACACTGCCATCTTTTGGATATGGGTTACATTTTCCGGGGGGACGTCTTGGTAGAACTCATCTTCCTGCAGGAGGTCAAGGAGGGTCAACAAGAAAGATCCCTGAACCCTTGCAGAGGAGCAAACTGTTCCCTTGATCAGTATTGTCGAGGCGATGTTATGGGCGTGTCCTCGTGCTTTTGCCTGTCACTATTGTCTTTTGGTACTCTAGTTCTGCAACAGGAGAGTTCCCACACATCCAAAGCTCAGCCTAATCACATAGTCACACATACTTGTTCCTGAGGGTCCCTTTACTTTGAAGCTTTCCTTTTGTTTGCAGATGCCCTCTGCCGACCACTGATGTGGGGCAGAAGCACACAAACTGCTTGTAGTTCATGCCTGGGCAGGCTGATGGATCTGCTTCCAATAAAGAATTGTGAAGCCCAGATCATTCAGCTCAGGGTAGGGGTGTGTGGTAACCCAGGTGAAGAACAGAGTCAATTTTGAGCTTCAAACTCCACCTCATATCTGAAAAATGAGATCCAGCTATTCCAGAGATGTCAAATCTAACACAAGAGGCCCCATGATGGATTTCTTGAATAACCACTGACTGCATTTAGCGTAAGTGTATGGAAATGTATTATACACAGGTATCCTGAATCTAGCATGGCTCAGGCACTGCTGGACATGGTTGTAGACCCCTGAACTACACCAAACATCTACATTCCAGAAACTCACTCCTGTGAGTTGTTCCTTAGATGAAAGGGTCACCCGCCTGTGGCTGCAGACTGTCTCTATGTGGACATGTATAACGCGAACCCAGCTACAAAGCAACAGAGAGATGAACAAGTAGGATTGCAGATAATCAAGGCAACTTGGGGGCTCTCCAGGTCTTGTTACTCCATTGAAGAAAAATAAAAAAAGGTGGAGACCTCAGTGGCATTCAGAAAAGCCATCAAAACCTTTCTTCTCCTTATTATTAATTGTACTACTGAAGCGCAACGATTCTCTGGAAGACGTCCTGGTGTTAAAACATCCTAATACGGTCAGTCATGCTGTACCCTCCATTATCCAGTAAAATGTTTTAAGAGATTTCCTGAACTGACCACGATCAGGTGATTTAAGCAGGGTCCCTGGTAGCCACCTGCTCCTGCCCAGAAACGTCTGTATTTTCTCTAAGCCAGGAGACCTGTTTCTGTTGATCTTATTCACCGACCTGGATAGTAATTCCTGAGCTTAGTTCTCAAGTAAACAGGACCCATCATGTGTGTAGCCTTAGAAGCAATACGAGTGATTTAAAGGGAATCCTCTTTCCTACAGGTAACCACTACAGCTTTTTAAGTGCCAAAAACCCCAAGGACATTCTTGGGAGATCCAAGGCTAACTGAGGTACTGCATTTTGGATCAATCAATCAGGATTTATAGAGCGCAGCTAATCACTCATCAAGGTATGCAGGCACTGAGGGACTTGCTGCTTTGCGTGCACCTGGCATGCTGATAAACGGATGGATGCTGGACAGTCATTCAATCAGCATGTCAAGTGCACCTTAGAGCAATGCATTACCGTAGAATGGCCGTTTGAACAATACGAACTCCATGTTCTGCCGGAAAAAAATGTTAATAATTTCCTTAACACTTTTAGGGCAGCAAAACAGGCTGAAAATAAGCTATTGACATGAGAGGTCAATGAAAGACCATTGTCAGAAAAGACTAAAAGGTTTCGGACCTCTGAAGGGCTCTGAGTCGCAATCACTGCCGGCAAAGCTGCTTAAGAGAGAGACATTCCGGGGGTTGATCATCCCCGGGCTCGTCCTCTAGGATCGTTTCTCCAGACCCTCCTGGGGGGGGCTTGGAGTGGGAGTCTCTTGAGCAAAGACACATTTTGCGTGACTACTTTGCTGTTCCTCCTCTCCGTCAACATGGTGCCTTTCACAGCCACTACTGTCCATGGGTCTTTCTCGAAAGGCAGGGGGAACTTACTGCCTGGTTGGCGATCTTCAACTAACACACAGTCTCCTATTCAGACAGTGTTTGGTTTGACCCTCCTCTTTTTGGAAGCGTAGTCATTGGTGCCTCGTTGACTGTATTGGAGAGTTTGTGGATGTCTGCTCCACCCAGGTGGAGGAGTAGCAGGCGTTTTTTCTCATCACTTGCCTCAATGGCTTTGAAGTAGGTTTTGAGGCATTCAACCCTTGCCCTCCATTGGGCAGCTTGGATGGGAAGGGCTCCCATTACTGCAAAGGTGTGTATGGCAGGAATGTTGGCCATCTCGGGGAAGGTGGACAGGTGGTGGTCGCAAACAAGGCTGTAGACGGTCGAACAGATTTCCACCTTGGGGTGTGTAATGTCCAGTGGAAGCCGTCTTATGTACGGCCTGCTAAACGACAGCTAACTTTGTCCTTTTCTGCTAGGTCTTGACTGGTGCTCCAATTTCTATCCTCACAGGCTTGGTGGACTGTATATTATGTATGTGGAATGTATCCTTTATTATTATTTTTGTTTATTTTCCAGGCTGGAACTGGGAGTGGTGAATCTTCTGAAGAGGGAGGGGTAGATAGACTTACTCCGCATCCCTCGGGCCGGATGGCATCTGGGAGTGCTGTGTGCTGGTTGGGAGGTGAGACGCTGCTCCTCAGGCACTGTTACATCGGTGGGGTGTAACCGAGGCTGCAGACATGGGTACGTTCCTGGACGAGGCAGTGCGGTTGCCGCACGCTCTATAGGAGCCTCAGGGGATAAGGGCGCCTCGTGGAGCAGGCCGCTGATCGCGTGGCTGGCACTCCGCACTGTGTGGGCGAGGTGGAGCGTGCTGTGGGACAAACGCGTCCCCCATCGTGGCGAATGTAGAGCAGGCCTTAAAGGACAACTCAGTCATTGCAGTGTAGTTAACAGGTCGTTCGTTATTCTATTCTCTACTACGCACACTCAGTCCCCGCCTGTATCCGTGCGTCATCTTTACACTCCCCATGACGTGTCCCTTCGGCCGGCACTATCAAGGGAGAGCCACAAAGGGGTTTAATGGGTTACCCCCCTGCGCATGGTGCCGTCCTCCGGTGACGACATTACAAGACCATTCGTTTAAATTTCCGTTCTGCCAGCTGAGATCAGAAACACAGGTGACTTCAGTTGGCAACTACTCAGGGTACAATGAGAAGTTTTGAACATTTCTCACAGTTGAGGAAAAAGTTTCCAAAGCATGAGGCTGGAATGAGGAGGATGGCAGGCGTGCCCGGGGACCAGGAAAAGGAGTGCAACACTTGGGAACCTTTGGTTACAGGTAATTTGTCTCATTGGGTCCATAACACAGTTTCACATGTTTTGCCTCACATTTACTCCAGGCACAGTAAACAGTCTGGGATTTTGTGTTCACCTTCCGCCATTTTGCAAATTACAGCTCCCTGCAATGTCTTCAGCATGTCCAGTGGTGTCCACACATGACCTGTCTGAGTGTTTGCAGGTTATGAAACTTTTAAAAAGTTAATTCCTTGTTTTTTTCCCCTCTGCAGATGAAGAGAGTTCCACTGTTGGAAGTAAGACAGGTAAGCTTGATGCTTTGGTTGTCTAACAAGTCGAGCTTTAGTACCCTGCAATTGTCATGTGTGTCATGTCACGATCCAGTGCTGTTAAGCTGCATGGAACAGCACCGCCTGCCTGAGAGGTGAGGCAGGATGGAGAGGGCAAACAGCAGCCCCTCACACAAAACCAGACTGCTGTCTACAGGCCACAGCCACATGCACCTGATTAACACAGGACTTTTCCTGGCTGAAAACAGACAGATTTACATCCTAGAAAAGGGATCATTTGTGCTTGCATAAACTACACCGTAGCTATGAAGTTATAGAACATGTATGTGTCTTAGGAACATGTGTGGGTAACTTACTTAAATGTGTATAACAGCGCTCCCAAGGGATTGTACCACGAATATCGAACACAGAAATATTGCGATGTAAGAATTTTGTGGCTATACTATTCGAAACTTCTTCATTTATGTACCTTGAGGATATATATATCATTAAGGCACTTTGGGGCCGATTTAAGAGCCCCCAGCGCCTCCTTGCACCACATGAGCTTCATTTCCTTTACTCTAATGTGGCCCAATGAGGCCAAAATCGCCGCACCAATGCATACATTGCGCCACTTCGTAACCCTTTGCACTACATTATGCCTGCACCAGACATAAAGTATGCAAAGGGGGCGTTCCCCCTTTAGGGGGGCTGAACGAATGGCACAAAGAAATCTAAGAGATTTCTTTGCATCATTTCTTTTGGCACTTTTAACACTTGCTCAGAGCAGGCGTTAATAGAAGGCTCCAATTGTTTACAATGTGCCTTGCAGGATTAACGTCAACAATTTCTGACTCTTATCCTGTGAAGCTCCGAACTAGCAACAAAAATGTTGGCGCTAGTTTCCTAACTACCTCCATGGTGCGCCGTATCTTTGATACGGCACGCATGTGGCGTTAGGGGGTCGCTAAGGGCGCAAGAACAGTCACGCTACACTGGGTGCAGTGCCACCTTTCTTGAATCAGGCCCTTAACTTTTAATTTGGGATAGAAAATCTATACTTACCTTCTATTAATTTGGTTTAGATATTTATTCCTCGATGTTTCCATGTCACAATATTCTGTATTCGATATTTGTCAGGCACACCTTCCCTGGGGCGTGTCAGTAGTAAATTCATGGTACTCCTCAGATGTGGTGGACACTGACTGAGGCCCTCATTACCAGTTAGAAGGGAGATAGCCACAGCGTGGAGATGATTTGCCACCCTGACTGATTCTGCATAGTCTAGTGTTCCTACACTTGAAATTATTGGGTATGAGAATACCAAGCCAACTTTCACTGTGTGTGAGGCAGAGCACAGCTGTGGGGCTGGAACCGGCTTCACCAAGCCTCTGCTTGAACCCACACCAAACCTCCCGCAGCCCGACACTTGCCTAATGCCGGTCTCCTCGACGCCCCACCTTACGCACAGTCTCCCACAGTTAGTCCCACTGACATTTACCAACTGCTCAGAACAAGTGGTGGATCTGAATGGACAAGACCTCAAAATCGAGCAAACTAGCAGAGAAGGACTTGGTATTTGCTGGGATCAGCAGTTTATTCCCATTAAACCCACAGTCACCGCATATAGGTGGGAAGTACAGTCCAGAATCTCTAATTCTGACGCATGTATCTCCCCACTTTACATCCGACAACTTGTAATGATGGCGCAAGGTGTGGTCCAGGAGGCGATCCCCAACATTTGTTCACGTGTATGGAACATATTTTAAGTTGAGAAAAGGACTGCTGAATTTAAATTGAAAATCCTTGAATTTTCCCATTAAACACATGTACATTTTAAGCAACGTCTAAAATATGTAAAAGTGAGACTAGAAAAACAAGTTCAAAATGGATGTTTTTTTAAATACCACACGCCTTCTGTTCATACCTTACACCCGTAGAAACATTTAGTGAATATGCCACGAAGGAGTAACTTTGAATCAGACGAGATCAGGCGCTTTCAGAGTGGTATGGCACTAACAGGTGTAACTTTGAATCAAAGGAGATCAGGCACATTCAGGGTGGTATGGCCGTAGGCAGGTATAACTTTGAGTCAGACGAGAACAGGCGCTTTCAGGGTGGTAGGGCAGTAGGCAGATGTAACTTAGAATCAGATGAGAACAGGCACATCCAGGGTGGTATGGCCGTAGGCAGGTGTAACTTTGAATTGGGGGTACTCATGAGTCAAAACTGGTGTTTTGTAGGACTGTTTAGGTAAATTGTGCGACTGAAATTTTGTATTCATTTTATCTCATTTTCCTTTCTTTTGGCTCATCCCTGAAAATATATTAATAAAAAAACAGGCCAGTGATTTTCTCAAAATGTTCTCAAACTTAAACTGCTTCTCCTAAGATTATACATGTGACGTCATCAAATCAGTGGCCCATTGCACATCAATGGAACATTGCACATCAGTGGAGCATTGGTACAGCTTTACTTTTATTAAGATGACCATGGACAACAGCCCCCCACGCCCAAAGAGCTGATACAAACCAGCTACATAGATACCCCTACATACTGGCAAATGATGTCTGTTTTACTACTGCAAAGAATAATACAAATTAATTGTTGACATTGAAAATGGTGGATAATGTTTGAAATATTAGGTATTATTTTTGTAGAAGCGCAGCAATAAAGTTGCAGAGCAGGAAACTGTCAGTTTGTGTGCATACAGCATATTTTACACAATTCAGGCCCAGATTTATGGGGATTTTGCGCAGGGCAGCAAAGTAAGTCACCCTGCTGCACTGCCCTGGGTCAAAGTGAAAAGGCAGGAATATGCTGTATCTATGGCATATCGCGCATTCCTGTCCCTTCCCCCTGCGCTGGCGCAGTTTCAGCAGCCTAGCACCAATGCAGCGTTGTATGCAGGATTGTTTTTGCGTAGGAAATTGTGTGCTGCTGAATAACCAATAGTAAAACATCACTCCTAATAACCAACAGTAGAACTTCATGCAATAACCAACATTAAAACATCAAATTAACCAACACTAAAACATTACACTACCTAATAATCAACAGTAAAGCGTTATGCTATAACCACATTAAATCAATCAATCAATCAAACAAATTTCTTAAGTGCACTACTCACCCAGTAGGGTCTCAAGGCGGGGGGTTACTACTTGAAACGCCATGTTTTGTGGTGCTTTCTGAAGGTTAGGAGGTCCTGGGTCTTGCGTAGGTTGGTGGGGAGGGAGTTCCAGGTTTTGGCTGCGAGGTGGGAGAAGGATCTGCCGCCAAAGGTGGTGCGTTGGATGCCGGGGACTGTAGTGAGGGCGGCAGAACAGAGCTGTCGAGTTGGTTTGTGGAAGTTAATGCGTTCGTTGAGGTAGGCCGGTCTGGTGTCGTGGAGGGCTTTGTGAGCATGGACAAGGATTTTTTAAATGATCCTTTTGTTGATGGGCAGCCAGTGTAGGGATCTGAGCTGGGCAGAGATGTGTTTGTGGTGAGGGAGGTTGAGGATGAGACGTGCGGCTGCGTTCTGGATTCGCTGGAGTTTTCTCTGAAGCTTGGCTGTGGTCCCTGCGTGGAGGGCGTGGCCGTAGTCCAGTCTGCTGCTTATGAGGGCGTGGGTGACCGTTCTTCTTGTTTCTAAAGGAATCCATTTGAAGGTCTTACTTAGCATGCGAAGGGTGTTGAAGCAGGAGGATGATATGGCATTGATTAGCTGAGTCATGGTGAGAGATGAGTCCACTATGGTGCCAAGATTGGGTGCGTGGATGGTGGGTGTTGGGGGTGGTCCAAGGTTGGTGGGCCACCAGGAGTCGTTCCATGCTGTCTTGTTGGGACCGAAGATGATGATCTCAGTTTTTTCTGAGTTCAGTTTGAGGTGGCTTGCTGTAATCCAGTTAGCGATGGCGAGGAGTCCAGCGTGTAGGTTATTCTTGCCGGTAGATGGGTTCCTCGTGAGGGAGATGGGTCGTCAGCGTATGAAATGATGGTGAGGCCGTGGGGGCGGATGAATTTGGCGAGAGGATACATGTAGATATTGAAAAGGGTGGGGCTGAGGGAGGATCCTTGGGGGATGGTCTTGGTGGCTGTAGACCAGAAAGGAGGGAGGCAAACTCTTTGGGTTCTTTCGGAGAAGAAGGAGGTGAGCCAGTCCAGGGCTTTGTGGCGAATTCTGGCGTCGAAGAGGCGTGTGCGGAGGGTTTGGTGGCATACTGTGTCAAAAGCTGTGGAGAGGTCTAGGAGGATGAGAGCGACGGTTTCACCCCTGTCCAATCTGGTCCTGATGTTGTCTGTACAGGCGATGACGGCAGTCTCGGTGCTGTGGTTTTTGCGGAATCCAGACTGGGAGACGTTGAGTATGTTGTTGTCTTCTAGGAAGCGAGACAGTTGTATGTTTACTATCTTCTCAATTACCTTTGCGGGGAAGGGGAGTGGAGAGATGGGTCAGTAGTTTGTGAGGTCTTCAGGGTCTGCTTTGGGTTTTTTGAGAAGAGCGTTGACTTCAGCGTGTTTCCAAATATCTGGGAAGGTTTCAGTCTCAAAGGAACTGTTGATGATGGCCCGGAGCTGGGGAGCGATGATTTGGCTGGCCTTGTTGAAGATGTGGTGGGGGCAAGGGTCTGTTGGGGAGCCTGAGTGGATGGAGCTCATGGTTTTGCTGATTTCTTCGTCATTGGTGGGGGTCCAGGTGTTCAGTAGGTTGGTGCGGCAGGGTGCTGTGGTGTTGGTTGTGTCGGCGATGGTGATGGTGGGTGATGACGATGTGAAGCTGTTGTGTATATCTGCGATCTTGTGGTGGAAGTAGTTGGAGAGGGAGTTGCAGAGGTCTTGGGAGTGTGGAGGGTCGATGGTGCAGGATTTGAGTTTGGTGAGTTCTTTGATGATGGCAAAGAGTTCTTTGCTGTTGTGTGTGTTGTTGTCTATCCGTTCTTTGTAGAAGGATCATTTGGTGGTCTGAATAAGTTGGTGATGTTTGTGCATGGCTGATTTGAGGACGGAGAAGTTGCTTAAAACATCAAACTACCTAGCAACTAACAGTTAAACGTCACATTACCGAATAACCAACAATAAAACATATTTTAATAACCTACACTAAAACAGCAAACTACCTAAAAACCAAAAGTGAAACATCACATTACCTAATAACCAACAGTAAAACGCCATGCATTAACCAACACTAAGACAGAAAACTACTGAATAACCAACAGTGAAACATCACACTACCTAATAACCAACAGTAAAACGTCAGCGATGACCAACACTAAAACAGCAAACTACCTAATAACCAACCACAAAACATCACACTGTCTAATAACCAACAGTGAAATGTCATGCTACTGATTAACCAACAGTAAAATGTCACACTACCCAATAACCAACAGTGAAATGTCATGCAATAACCACCAGTAAAACATCACACTATCTAATAACCAAGAATAAAAAGTCACACTAGCTAATAACCAAAAGTAAAACGTCATGCTATAGCCACATGAAAACATCAAACTACCTATCAACCAACAGTTAAACGTCACATTACCTAATAACCATCAGTAAAACGTCTTTCAATAACCAACAATAAACTACCTTAAAACCAACTGTGAAACATCACACTACCTACTAACCAACAGTAAAACGCCATGCAATAAATAACACTAAAACAGCACACTACCTAATAACCAACAGTGAAAAGTCATGCTACTGATTAGCCCACATTAAAAAGTCACACTACCTAATAACCAACAGTAAAACGTTAAGCAATAACCAACACTAAAACAGCAAACTACCTAATAACCAGCAGTGAAACATCACACTATCCAATAACCAACAATAAAATGTCATGCAATAACCAACAGTAAAACATCACACTACCTAATAACCAACAGTAAAAAGCCATGGAATAAATAACACTAAAACAGCACACTACCTAATAACCAACAGTGAAATGTCATGCTACTGATTACCCAACAATAAATGTCAAACTACCTAATAACCAACAGTAAAACGTCATGCAATAACCAACACTAAAACAGCAAACTACCTAATAACCAGCAGTGAAACATCACACTACCGAATAACCAACAGTAAAACATCATGCAATAACCAACAGTAAAACATCACACTACCTAATAACCAACAGTAAAATGTCACACTAGCTAATAACTAACAGTAAAACATCCCATAACCTAATAACCAGCAGTAAAACATCACACTAGTTAATAACCAAAAGTAAAACGTCACACTAGCGAATAACCAACAGTAAAACGTCACACTAGCTATTAACCACCAGAAAAAAGCCATGCAATAACCAACAGTAAAACATGACACTACCTAATAACCAACAGCAAAATGTCGCACTAGCTAAAAACCAGAAGCAAAACATCACACTACCTAATACCCAACAGTAAAACGTCATGCAATAACCAACAGTAAAACATCACACTACCTAATAACCAAGAGTAAAATGTCACACTAGCTAACAACCAACAGTAAAACATCACATAACCTAATAACCAACAGTAAACATCACACTACCTAATAACCAACAGTGAAACGTCACACTAGCTAATAACCAAAAGTAGAACATCACACTAGCGAATAACCAACAGTAAAATATCACACTACCTAATGACCAACAGTAAAACGTCACACTAGCTAATAACCAAAAGTAAATGTCACACTAGTGAATAACCAACAGTAAAATATCACATATCCTAATAGCCAAAAGTAAAACGTCACACTAGCTAATAACCATCAGTAAAACATCACACCAGCTAATAACCATCAGTAAAACGTCACACCAGCTAATAACCATCAGTAAAACGTCACACTAGCGAATAACCAACAGTAAACTGTCACAATACCTAATAACCAACTGTAAAACATCACATAACCTAATAACCAGCAGTAAAACATCACACTAGTTAATAACCAACAGTAACACTTCACACTACCTTATATCCAGCATAATAAAACTAAACTCTACCTTTTGATCTACTGTAAGATGTCCCTCTACTTAATACCGAACAATAAAACGTCACACTACATAAGCAAGAGCAATAAAAGGTCACACCTTCCAATAACCAACTGCACAAGATCCCACTGCCTTGCTTGTACGTTCGTAGACAGACCTTGCTGTGCACTTACTGTCAGCCGGTGATGAGCGAGCATAGCTAGTCTCCATGCTTGACCACAAGAGACCGGAAAAGGCAGAGGAAAGTAGGTTTGAGGGAAGATGAAAATCCCTGATTAGCTCCTCATGTAACTAACTGCTTTGTTTCAGCACCTTGGCGGCCAGAATGTGCTATAAGGAAGACAATCAAAACTGAGGAAATCCACCAGTGCCTGACAGAAGACGGTAAAGGAACTCTTTTGCACTACCAATATTTAGAAAGTTTGTGTTGCACTGTGTGGAGTGTGGTGGGATAGCAGTGTGTCTGTTTTCAAGGGGACAAGTATGTCTAACAAAGAGTGATTGAGGGGGTGTAAGACTGGCAAAGCATAATTCAGTTCTTTCACATCAAACTTGTAAAGTCAGTGTTTCAAAATGTGTTAACTTAGTAATTTATTTTAAGCTTTGTATAGCATTACTGACATCAAATAAGGACTCAGTGTGTCTTAAAAATATTAGTAACATTTGGGTGCGTGTGGCTGATGTCCTCAGCTCATGAAGCTCATTCCCTTGCTAAGCGAGGAACCAGGTCAGCATGCTGGTGTGCTCAGAAATCAGGAACTTCACACAAGAGAGCTCTATACACCCCAAGATAAGACTTAAAGGAAACTGTCCCAGAACAAAAGGTCCTGTTTCTTCAGTGAAGGCATCGGTCCTTTTAAGTGTAGCACACTGTATGAAGATTGTCTGGATTGAGGTCAGTGTGGACTCTGGGAGGGTTATAGTGACGGCTCTGGTGGTTGGGCACCATGGGACCCCCCTGAGTTCATCACTGCATGAATGGACACCAAGAAGATGCTTTCATGTTGGTACGCACTTCTGGGTATACATCAGTGGCGTAACAAAAGACCCCGCAACTCCTCTGGTGCGTGGAGGTGCCCCAAGCTCCAAGGGGCCCCGTCAGCACAGCACTCTGGCCTGAGAGTGAGTGAGTATGTAAGTGGGGCCCTCAATGATCTTTGCAGGGGGCCCCCTCAAAGTTCATTACGCCATTGGTGTAGATACAGACCCGCTGTCACTCAACACTAATGTCCATCAACTTCAAACCAAAATGTTTGCAGTGCATGCACACTGAGATCTTTGGGCCAGATGTAGGAAGCCTTTTGCGCCTCGCAAACGGTGAAAAACGCAGTTTGCGAGGCGCAAAAGGCCTCACGCGATGCCCATCCCCAAATTGCGAGTCGGTACCGACTCGCAATTTGGGGATGCGACTTGCAAATAGGAAGGGGTGTTCCCTTCCTATTTGCGACCGCATCGCCATGCAGAGTTGCTTTGGGACCGCGAATGCGGTTGCAAACCAACTCGCAGTTACCATCCACTTGAAGTGGATGGTAACTCATTCGCAAAAGGGAAGGGGTCCCCATGGGACCCCTTCCCCTTTCTGAATGACCAAAAGAAAACATTTCAGAGCAGGCAGTGGTCCTATGGACCACTGCCTACTCTGAAAAAAACGAAACCAAATGGTTTTCGGAATTTTTTCTTTTTGCAGCTCGTTTTCCTTTATTCAAAAAGCAGTACCATGGATACCATGCAGAGGATAGGCACATAGATAAGAACAGCCAGAAGTTACCTTGGTGAGTTGACAAAACCATCCCAAACTACCAGAGCTGGACTCTAAGCTGATGCCTTGGGGATATGTGGAGCATCTGCGGACAGGTGGGATTTTGGAGCTGATTACTGTAATGTCGTGGGTCCATTATAATCTTGTTTGGGCACGTTTATTGTAGCTTACCTGAGACCTGCGGCCTCTGCCCTTTTTCCTAGATACACTCTTCTGTTTTCAGTTAATCATTTTAAGGATGGCCTGCTTTACAGCGGTGATGTTTTATTTTCATTATCACTTGTCATTTAGCAAAAACGTTTTTTATTATTGTTATGCATGGCAGTTTCCATCATGATAATGCTTGGTATTGCTGCCACAAGACTGCATAACCAATCTACTACTTAGGCACATGTTCACGTCATCCTTAATTTGCAGAACAAAACATGTTTACCTATATAAAAATCATGTGGTCCAAGAGTCGTTAGAGGGGTCCTTCCGGTCAGGAATTTCCATCTATGCTGCAAGCTGTTTTGCAGATTACCTCAGCCTTGTCTCTACAGCCAGATCAGGAGATGGACGGCAGACCCTTGTGCCAAGGTAACGGGGGTTGGTGCATCTCTCATGGACTCTGAATGGACAGATTGGGCTAACACTGCCATACTCTCGCTATAGGATAGAGATTAGGCGTTAGGCAGGAATCATTTATCCATGTTTGTTGCAATATGTTAGGATTGTTTATTTTCACATCGCTGCTATTCACAAAACTAGTTCTGTTATGTGTCATTATCCTCATTATTGTAACTCATACATTTTATCATAGATTGCAGACTTTTCAATAAATCTATTGAAAACCATTCTGCATCTCCTTCTTTGCCTGTGTGTGTACAAGACTTATTGCTGATGAGAGAAAAAGATATGGCTCATACACCACAACTCCCTTGAGTAGTCACTAGAGTGTCATGCACTAGACTACCACAAACCACCTCCACTCCTTGGTTTCTGGATGAGCTGGATGTTAGGCCGACAGTTGCTAAACCGGTGTGGGAAAGACTCATTCACCCGCAAGCGGTGGTGCTTTCGCCCTCAGTCCTGCAGTCTTGTGGAATCACAAGAGTCACACGACAGTAACACCACCAACAGAGTGATCATAGCACATCCTGCATCTATAAGATGAAGGACCAGCCAGAACCGTAGGAGGAGAAGGTGACATTGATCTCAGACGAGATGTGCAGAAGGAAGGAGCGATTTTCCACATGTGGACAAACTGGACTAGCAAGGAGTATATGGGTCCACCAGGGCAGCAGTGGAAGGGCTTTATCGACACAGCAGCCATCTCACTGGAATAGAGCACTCCCTAGCCCAGGAAGCTGGCAGAACAACAACACCATCAAGGACAGATAGGGGCACACCAGCACTGCAGATCTAAGTGCCACTGCATGAGTCCCAGGATGTACAAAACAGCTTTCAGTGTTCACTCTTCTGATGGGAAGTCACAACTAATAGCACCAAATGCCACCAACATGCTGCCTATAAGCCATACACCGTGCAATCCATGTCCGGCTTCTAGTAATCAACAGAATTGCAAACATTCATGACTTAAATCAAAAGCAGCATATAGTTCAAAGAATGGGGAGATATGTATTTAGGCAAATAACTCCTGCATCCTAACAAAGTGGAATTCTATTATGAAAGTAACAACAAGAACCCAAGGAAGAGATTATCTGGATTAAGGGAAACTGGCTAACACCTGTAAAGTGGTTAGGAGCATTATGTAAATCCAAGTAAGTGGCAGTCCCAGTCTACGTATCAACCAAAGACCTTCCTTTGTATCACACTCTCAGCTCAGATCAATTTAATTCTGAAGTTGGTGGTGTGATGATTTGCACTGATGCTGGCCTTGCGTCGATGCTAGATGTGAGCGATCTCCTCATACAGCACACGATGTGTGGCGGTAAACAAATGTGCACAGGAACTGATCTAAGGTATTTGTGTGAGCATTTGATGGAGCCTTGGACCATATCTCTATTTCTGGGGTTGGGTGAACCTTTTATTCTCAGTTCCGAGAAGTAGAGAGTAACAGCTATCAACTCATTTAAACAATTTCTGTACAACCCTAATGTCACACAATAACATTCGGAGTCAAGATTCATAGGGGCTTTAGTGCAGATTCAAAGTCAACGTTACATAAATGAGTCTCAAAATTGTAGTATAGATATCTAAAATCACCAAAGGAGAACTAAAGTGTCGTACAATATTGAACTTAGCATATTCAAGACCAAGACTTTAATTGTCACAATAAATAAAATCAGAAAAAACATGTAGTTATTTGTCACCAGGACCAAGTTCTTCTGCCTACCCATTTAAACTAAACCCTTACCTATTCTAATTCTATTTAAAATAGTTGAGAAATGTCAGCAAATAAAAATTCTGTAGATTATTCAGATTAGAGAGGTGCCTGTGGCATGAAGTCACATAAAATCAAAGTGAGAGGTCTATACCTCTAAAGGGCCCGTTCAGCTCTAAGGGTGGAAAAGGATATGATCTGTCACTAACTAAATCTTCTTTAAATCAGTTTCCCAAGACGATGACATCATAGTCGAAGCTTCTGGATTGAACCCACAAAATAATTTTTAATTAGAAGTTGCAACTTTCAGAGATCTCGCACATCCGATTTTGATACTCTTTGGTCTCTGCTAAATCAAAAGGTTACAGCTGCCAACTTCCTGAATACTCCTCTTCGTCCTTGCATAGCTTGCCTCAGGCTTTCTTATCTCTCACCACAATAAGCTTCTTGTTAACTCTGTCTCAGCTCCTAAAACCTGCATCTGGGAGAGAAAACATTTATGAAACCAAATTCCACACTGAAAGTTAACTGTGAAAAGAAAAATATGTGTGTAGGCCTTTTCTCCAGTCAAGTTATTAAAACACAAAAATACTTTCAGATTAAATAAATTGTAAGCATTAGATGTGAGAATATACAAAATGATTATGCTGAATAAGACTTTCAAAGAGTTAGTTTCAAATAGATAAACATGAAATATTACTTAAATGCTATATCCAAGAGTGCACTCCACTCATTCACTTTGCAGTGCAGTAAATATATAAAAACACTTCATCTTGTTATTCAAAATGTGACCACCAAATTGTGACCACTAGAAAGTGATCACCCTTCGCATTCTTATTTCGGAGACGTAGTGGCACAGCCAAGCCACACTCCTTCACATGCGTTCACTCCATGATCAGCATCTCAGAATGTGCTGGTCTTTGTTCTCAGTGCATGTGAGTATGAAAAGCCCGTACAGAGAGGATCTCTACTGCCACAGGTCAGGTCAGAACTTTGGCAAAAACTGGCAACAAGAGAAGGAAAGAGATTGATGCCCAGGGTCCCAAAAAGTTGAGCCCTACAAGCACCACACTATGGGGCTGATGTACAAAGCTTTTTTCTGTGTGCAAACAGCCTGATTTGCAGAATCTTGTGCACAGAAAAAGCATTTTGGTATTTTAAAAGGGTTGTGAGTCGCAATTAGGAAGGGGTGTGCCAAGGGCACCCCTTCCTAATTGCCAGTCGCAGGGGGATGTATGATTGTATTGCAACTGGGAATGCGGTTGCAAAACAATCGCAGTTAACACCAATTTCAAATTGGTGCTAACCCATTCGCAAATGGGAAGGGGTCGCCAAGGGACCCCTTTCCCTTTGTGAATGATGGTGCAAACATTTTTTCAGAGCAGGCAGTGGACCCACGGACCACTGCCTACCCTGGAAAAATGAAACTGAAACGTTTAATTTTTATTTTTGAAATGCATCCTGTTTTCGTTTAAGGAAACCGGACTGCATTAAAAAAAAGAAAATGCTTTATTTAAAAAGCAATCACAGACATGGTGGTCTGCTGATCCCAGCAGGCCACCATCCCTGTGAGTGTGGCCATTCCCAAATGGGTCGCAATTTGAGACCTGCTTTATGAATATTATTGAGACAGGTCCCTTGCGACCCACTTGGGAATCGCTAACAAGTGTCTGAGACACTGTTGTACATCAGGTTTTGCTACTTGCAAATTGCGAGTCGCAAAACCTGACATTTGTACATGTGGCCCTAAATCCACTTCCATCATTCATCAAACTTGCTGCCCCTAGATGAAAAATCTGGGTTTGCTATCTCAAACAAAAAATCCCTGTGGAATATGGAGTACAAGATATCATGGCACAATAGTATTGTAGACATAATATCGAGGGACAAAATATCGAAAGTTAAGCGCATGTAGAGAAGTATAGATTTACCATTTTTAGCTCCACATCTATGTACACATTTATGTACCTTGAAGATATATAGATCGTCTAGGCATAGTGTGTGGTGTTGGATATTGAAAAGCTATACATACTTACCTTTGGATATATAGTCTATGTTTAGTCTACAATATTAGTGTCCCATGATATTCTGTATTAGATATTTAGGATCCGCACCCAGGAAAAGAGACTCGCAACTCCAGATTTACAAGACCTTGTAAACCTGAGGATGCAGCAAAACCTTACGCCTCCCCAGGGGGGTGCAATAAGGAGAAATATCTTTATTTCTCCTTGGTTTTTCCACATTCTATATATGCTGCTGTCTGCCGCACACATAGAAAGAGCAAATGCCAATCAGGATTGGTTTTGTGCAGGAAGGTGTCCCTTCCTGTACAAAAACAATCCTGGATGCAAAGCAGGCTCCCTTGAACCATGGTGCAAGGATGCCTGCATTGGCACTGGCAGCCAAAATGGCGCTAGCGCTGGGGGAAAGGACAGGAATGCTCTGTGTGCCATATATACAGTGCATTCATACCTTTCCCTTTGACACACGGCAGAGCAGCAAGGTGAATTATTGCACTGCTCTACGCCAAAATCCCATAAATATGGACCACAGTCTTCAGTCAGGGGAAGCCAACCCAAGGCAAAATCTTCTACATTAAACGAGCACTACCAGCACAAAATGCACTCAGGATCTCAGCATTTTAGGTGTGGCACATTTTGCAGCCATTTCATTCTCAACCAAACCACAATCCTAGAGTCTCTAAAGGAACTAACATAGAACAAGATGCAGTGGACTTGGTCAGAGTGGCATGGAAAGGCCCTACAAGCAACGAAAAACAACCAATTGATCATGAGAGAGTCTCGGAGCTGGTGGTGGATGATATGCTCCTGCAAGAACAGCAGACAGGTGTGTGAGCCCCACTACCTCTGCCAGTCCACAGGTAGAGCGCTTTATGTGCAAAGCGAAGAAAACAATGCAATTACAGGAGAAGCAATAACCAGCATCGAATGGATAATCACACAGATAACACCCCTCACTAAGCCAATAACTGCACATCTGTCTCCATGCTGTTTGAGATGGTGGTGAGGTACACCCTTCCCACCACCACCACATAGTCCCCACCACCATATCCATAGAGGGACTGAGCGGAGATGACACCCCAACAGTGACCATGCCAACTGTGGTAGAGGTGCTCCAGCATGGCCCTGGGGATCAGCAATAAGGATCTTGTGTACAATTGGCATTCAGGAGGCAGGATTGTCATACCGTAATAGTCTTTATCCTGGGCAGTCACCAAAGGAACTGCACAGTGGTCATCTCAGAGAGAGATGGGCACAGGTGACCAGACACATGTCAATGTTTAAGAGAAGGAGAGACGCTTCAGACGTGTCATTAATGGCCCACTCACTCCATGAAGTCCTGCTGGTAACCACAGTGAGCTATTGGCCAGTCCAGAAATCTTTGGACCTGAACCAAAGAGTAAAGCTAACTGCACCACTAATATTCTTTCTCTAGGGTGCCAGACCAGTCACTTTCATCTGTGGCTAATGTGAACAGAAGAGGCACTAGCCTTAGTTCCTCAACTTGAAGCTCAAACCCAAGTTAAGTGCCATAAATAAACTCCCAGAAATAAAAGTACAAGAGAAGAAAAGAAGCAGACCTATCAGTAGTACAAGTAGAATCTGTCTTTGCCCCACTCTCAGCAGCCTCCTGAGCTGACAGTAGTTACATTCAGACAAGGCGGGTGGCTGCGGTTTGCCCCCCTGTGGGTCTCATTCCATATCACATGGAACCCTGTGTGCACATGCATGCTTGTTGTGTGTGCTGAGCCAAAAACAGCAGAAACTCTATGGTGAATTCAAGGTAAGAGTCCAGGCTCTCCAGAGTCAAGCGGGGACCTTTCCACCTCAGCACCGAGTCAGTCTGGAGATTGTACAGACCAGCCAGTGCCCCTACAGTGGTATGTTATGTAAGTGGGCCCACACTTGGTTCTGATAAGTCAAGGACTGCAGCAATGGTTTACCTAGACATCTATAGTACGCACCTATTGCAGTGATAGGAAAGGCATTAGGAGAGGCACAAAGATTGTACAACAAGGAGTCTAGCAGAATCATACATTATGTTTGGCTTGTATGAGAGTAACATCCAGTCCAGCATAGACTTTGTAAACAACGGGTCGCCAACAGTTTGGATGTGGGCTACCGGTACCTCGCAGGCTACTACAGAGTAGCTTGCAGGCTGCCACTGAGTAACTTGCAGGCTGCCACTGAGTGGGTCACATGCTGCTACTGAGTAGCTTGCATGTGCTGCCACTAAGTAGCTCACAGGCTACCACTGAGCAGCTTGCAGGCTGCCACTGATTAGCTCGCAGGCTGCCATGAGTAGCTCACATGCTGCCACTATGTAGCTTGCAGGCTGCCACTGAGTAGCTCGCAGGCAGCCACTTAGGCTGCTACTAAGTAGCTCGCAGGCTGCCACTGAATAGCTTGCATGCTGCCACTGAGTAGCTCACATGCTACCACTGAGTAGCATGCAGGCTGCCACTGATTAGCTCGCATGCTGCCATTGATTAGCTCGCATGCTGCCACTGAGTAACGTGCATGCTGTCACTAAATAGCTCGCAGGGCTGCCACTGAGTAGCTCACAGGCTGCCACTGATGAGCTCGCATGCTGCCACTGATTAGCTCACATGCTGCCACTATGTAGCTCGCAGGCTGCCACTGAGTAGCTCGCAGGCAGCCACTGAGGCTGCCACTAAGTAGCTCACATGCTGCCACTAAGTAGCTTGCATGCTGCCACTGATTATCTCGCATGTTGCCACGGAGTAGCTCACAGGCTGCCACTGAGTAGCTCACAGGCTGCCACTGATTAGCTCGCATACTGCCACTGATTAGCTCGCAGGCTGTCACTAAATAGCTCGCAGGCTTCCACTGAGTAGCTCGCACATGATAATTGCCTGTCATAAGGCTGGAGTATAAACAGCTTCCCACTTGATAAGCAGCTTTTGAAAACAATGGGAACCGCCATTTGGCCGCTACGCGGCCAAAAGACCGCTGCCAGCATTCCAACCTTCCTGCTGGGCCGGCGGGCGCTAACCATGTTAGCGCCTGCCCGCCCAGCGGGAAGGAGGCCTGCAACACAGAAGCCGGCTCCGAATGGAGCCGGCGGTGTTGCGGGTGTGCGATGGGTGCAGTTGCACCCGTCGCGCTTTTCACTGTCTGCTAGGCAGACAGTGAAAAGCTTCATGGGGCCCCGTTAGGGGGCCCCAGGACACCCGTTACCGCCAGCCTCTTCCTGGTGGTGAAAACCGCCAGAAACAGGCTGGCGGTAAGGGGGTCAGAATCCCCATGGCAGCGCTGCTTGCAGCGCTGCCATGGCGGATTCGCCCAGCCGGGGCTAAAACGGCGGGAAACCGCCGGCCCCGGTTTTCTGACCGCGGCTTTACCGCCGCGGTCAGAATGGGCTTGGAAGCACCGCCAGCCTGTTGGCGGTGCTTCCGTCATTCGCGACCCTGGCGGTCAGAATGACCCCCAATGTGTCCGTTTCTGTGAGGGCTCCAAAGCTGAAAATGCAGGATGAAGCAGCCTCCGGCCTTCTGAAAAATTATTACTTTACTTCTTTTCCACCTTTCTTTCTGCCTCTCTTTCCTTGTCTTTCATCATTGCTCTCATGTCATTCTTTCCTTTTGCAATTTATTGTATCCACTCTTTCTTGCTTTTCCCCTTTCCCCTTCTTACTCTCTTACTTTATCTCTTTTTACACTAATTTGTTCCCTAATTCTTTCTTTTCCTACTTAATTCGGCATTTATTTTCACTTTCTTTATTTTTCTTGTCTTTATTCTTCTATTTCTATCTACTTTTTCTTTGTTCTCTTATTGCTACCCCTACTTTTCTCCCCTTCTTTCTTACTTTTTTCTTTCTTTTTCTCTTTTATTCTTTTTCCTCTTTTCCATGCTTCTTACTTTGCCCCTCATTTTGTCATTCTTTCTTTACTGTCTCTTTCTCTTTTTTCTCTCTTCCTTTTTTCTAATGTTCTCTTTTTGATTTTCTCCTCCTCACTGTGCACAGCACTAAACTGATCCTCAGGCACCCCAATTGTAATCCTTTCCTGATACATCTCCCGTGCCATTAATACTGGATGCTCCCTGTGGCCGGATTTGGGTACTCTGGGGGCAATGTTAACTTATTTGACCTCTGTATACAATTATCAAATCAAACTGAGTACTAAGCATAAGCTCCTGAGGGATTCGGTGATCAGAAGTAGCTCTCACTACAGGAGAGACTGGGATCCGCTGTCCTAAACTGTCCTCTGCAAGCACAGGCTTGACCTTGTACAAATGGAGGTGGGTGGACAGGGGACTCCTACCTCATCCCGACCTTGGCCTGTCCCCTACATACCACCCTCCTCTCAGTCTATGAGCCTAAACATGGGCTGTTTACACTACATCACACTACAAAGAAGTATACATTCAGTAGTAGGAAATTAAAACATGTGAGCATTGAAAATGTCTTTCTCCGGAAGTTTGCAGGAGTTAGAGGTGAGAATTGTAGACATGAAGGGTACAGCACAAGCAGAGATTTCTGTTTCCCCAATCTGCCTTCAGTGGCCACTGCTGAAGAAAGTGTGAAGTTCAATAGTTATTGATCAAAACACATACAAACACTGTAGAGCTCCAAGCTTCTATCACATGAATGAATGAATCAATGAATGGAGGGAGCTATAGGGCGCATGGCTGCTCAGAGAGTGTACCGGCGCTGAGTAGGGATTATTATAAGGTAATAATGAAAAAAAAAAACATAATATATGAACATACTTGCGGGGGGGCAATGGTCATTGGTCAAAACCCTGAAAATATGCAACAGAAAAGAATGTCCTCAGTGGGATGGACACAAAGAAGTTTCCTCAATGGGTGGGGGCGGAGCTTAAACTTAATAACTTGTGGGATGTTGTTGATGTGTTTTTAATTTCTATTATCTAGTGCTATATATGTTACAGCCACTTTGAGGCACTTTACCACTGGATTCCCCGCAGGACTTTGGGTACATTCTTGCAATACTAAAGTGCACTTTTCCCTTTTCAGAAACTTGCCGGCCAGAATGCGCCAAAAAGAAGGTGTCGATATTGGACTGGGATGAAAAGAAGAAACCGACACAAGGCAACGATGGTAAATAGATTCGTCAAAGCCATTAATGTGAAGATTGCTTATGAGAATTTACAAGAGATGTTCTGACCTCGCTCATAGGACAAGAAGGTAGTGTCAATGCTGACCGATGTGGTGAGGCTGGGCGGGTATCAATTTCTTTCTTCCTCCCCCTTCCTTCTTCTGTGCCCTGGTCCCTCACGCGGATGGTAGGCCGTCGGTGTCGGAGCCCCATGGTGGAGTTGGTGCACGCTGAAGTTGGTGGAGGGTGGTCTAGGCTCAGCTCCAGATTGGTGGGGTGTTGTAGGGTTGGTGGACCCTGAGGGTGTGGCGGTCCGGCTTGTGAGCAGCATCTGCTGCCGGTGGTAACATTCTACAGTGAGATTGTAGTAATGCCTCCTTCTATAGAGGTGCCCCTTGAACGGTAAAGAGGATCTCAGCGGGTAAGTGTATCAGCTTAGGAGCCCTGGTATAAGCAGGTGCCAGTGATTCTGCCTGCACAGTTAGTTCGCAGGCTCAGTTGGCAGGTGGTTGTCTGGGTTTTTTAGGAAGGTCCTGGTCATGACTGCAGCCATTTTGAAGTACAATTGATAACTTGACAGTTACTGGAGGTCTAAGCCAAGTAAAGTAAATGTTATTTGCTCCCGCTCTGCTGGCTTTTTCCATCCCACTGTAGGGGCTATTGCTTCAGAGGAGTGTCCCTTAGTCAAAGGCTGGAATCAGCTAGCTTCTAGCCAAGAGTTGATGTATATTTTTCCACAGTAAAGAAGTTGGGAGTCACTAGGCAGCTAGGGCGGGAGGAGGCAGCCTTTTTTAAGCTCACTGATTATATGTATTGCTGGATTTGGTGGGCCCCTCTGGTCTCCAGCACAAGGACAATTGCCCACCACTGTCAGCTTCATTCAGAATTTTGTTAACTAACATTTTAAAATACCGGATTCTCCTAAGGGAATGTTTGCAAAAAAGTTATTTGTTAATCCTATGGCCACAGGCTTAGAACCTACAATAAGTACAGTTGTGACTGAGCCAACACTATGGCCCAGATTCACTAAATTCTCACGCAGCAGCCAAATATGCTGTGGTGCATTGTGTGACAGAGAGGGGGCAGAAGAGAGCCATATCTACAGAGATATGTTACTGCCCTCCCCTCCCCCTAGCGCCGGCGCACAGTTAGCAGCTGTGCACCATGCTCACACCTTGGCACCACAGTGCAAGCGTGTCTGCGTGAGTCTCACATAGGTTTTGTACTGGAAAGATATCCTTCCACTACAAAATACTATTGTTAGACTAACTTTAGAACTTTTTCCTCTTTATATGTGTGCTGCACAGTGCAGCAAACATGCATCATCAGAAAAGAAAGGGGAAATAAAAGCATTTCTCCATGACAGTGCCTATTGGAGATGGGTGCTATGTTTTGACGCAAAACCCTGTCTTCTGGCTTTAGTAAACAGGGTTTTGCGTCAAGAACCTTGGGTGGTAGCATGGGAGCACCCATGCACCACCCATGGAACGCCATCTTGGTGCTAAGTAATGCAAAACAGCGCTATGGGCCGCTTTGCGTTACTTACAAGTGATTTTCCACCACAAAACAAATTTTGTTTTAACCCCCAACTATTTAGTTTTTTTATTTCAGATTTCCTATGGTTTTTATCAAAGACAAACCCTTTTCTCGTAAATTAGGCGTAGGTCATACACCATGCCTTATGCTCACAGTTGACCTATTCCTTCTCGACTATACTCCAATGGGTTTAGAGAGGAAACTCCATGCCCTTATTGAATGTGGTGAAACTAACAAATTGACAATAAATATAGAGAAAAATAAGACGCTGGTCTTTTCGAAGCGGGCAAAGAAATTTGCCTGGTTTCTTATTAATGTTCGGCTTGGACCGGTCAGCGCCTATAAATATCTTGGTCTTCATTTTGGAGGTAACACCTAACAGTTGTACAAACATTTACTCTCCACAGTTAATGTCCGTAAGAGATTCGACGCTGGTTTTAAAAGGCCATACTTCGTAAATTAATACCTCAGGCCCTTTATGGGGGGGAAATTATTGGACCATGACCAAAGAGGCAATTGGAGCATCTTGAGAGTCTGACTTCAAAAAGACTCTTGGCAGTCAGGGCCAACTCAGTGATCCAGGCTTTACGGTTAGAGTTGGGCCTGCCTTCTGGGGACCTCTTAGCACAATCTCATGCCCTAAGGTTCCTGTCTTCATTGATGAAGAGTATGAGCAGAGAAAAACTCTGAGTAGCAACCGTAAGGGACATACTAAAAGGCTCAGATTAGCTATCTTCTTCAGTTTTAAAGAGTTGATCATTTCCAATATTTAAGTTCCCTTCCACTAGCTAAAACAAAAAGACTCTTCTATAAAAATGTATGTAATGCATTCCTTTGAAACCTTAGTGACTAAGGGATTTTCCCTTATCTATTTCAAATTCCTGATAAACATATTTGAAATCAAATATTAGGATTTCAGATTGGGTTTGGCACATACCTGGTCTTAGGTGGGTGATGGGTTCAAATACTGTATGTGTGACTTGAAAGTTACAGACAGTGCAAGCCATCTACTGCTAGACTGTTTGCTTTTTGTGATCACTCCCCTGTCCAGGGGTGATGCTCAGAGCTCCTCCAGAGGGTCCCTGGGTTCTGCCATCTTGTTTCCAAGGTTGGCAGGGAACTCTGGGAGCATCTGAGTGGCCAGTGCCAGCAGGTGACGTCAGAGCCCCCTCCTGATGGGTGGTCACCCAGCTAGGTGACCAATACCCTTTTCAGGGCTATTTAGGGACTCTCTCTTGGGTGGTTTCTAAAATTCGAATTGGAAGACTTCAGCAGGAATCCTCTGAAACCTCCACTTCGGCTTCTGACCGAAGAAACTGCATCTGGACCCCCCAGGAACTCTACAAACTGCAACAAAGAAGCAAGACGCCTTCTGCAACATTGTATCTCTGGCTCCTGTCAGCAACTGCAACATTTCCTCGGTTGTGCATCCTCTCAGGACAGCCCATATTCAGCCTGCACCAGAAGAAAAAAGGATTCTTCCATGGGTTGAAGGAGTAACTCCCCTGCTTCTGCAGGCACTAACTGCGATGACGACTGGTTTCGTGGATCCCCTCTCCTGCTGAGTTGCATGGAACTGAAGTGGTCCGGATGGTCCTCTCTTCCAGCTGTCCAACCAGTCGCGGCTGGCGACTCGGCATGGTGGCGGGGCTGGGGGAGGCCAAAAAAATCTATATATATTTTTAAGAAAATCAAAATTACTTACCTCATCACCTCGCCACCGTCGCACTCTAGGCACAGGCTCCCTGCCTGCCCTGCGCCAATCATAATGCTGCTCAAAGCAGCGTCATGATTGGCTGCCGAACCCCGGCTGGGCGCTCCTGCGGAGACTGGGAGCCTGTGCAGGCTCTCTTCAACTCGGAACCACAGTGCCGGGTTGGAGAGAGCCCTTGTGCGCATGTATGTTTGCCCATCGCGAGACAGACAGCCAAAAGTACATGCGCACTGAGGGAAGTGCTCTGTGCAGTCACCTCCATGCTCGTGACCCCCATGGCCCGCCCCTTTAGAAACAAAAGACAATAAGGATAAGTTACTTACCTGTAAATCCTAGTTCTCTTCCAGGGGTATCCTCATCAAAGTCATAAACATTGAATATTCCCGCCCTTGTGCGGGGACCCCGGAGCATATATATATAAAATACATACATATTATCATGTGTAAAACAGCAATGCAGGCTATAATCATAAATAGGCTAAAATGCTTTATTTCTATGCAAGTTTTTTTTTTTTTTTTTTTTTTTTTTTTATATTATAAAATCACAATAGATCATAAATATCTACCTAAGCCCCCAAAAACTGGACTTAGGGAAGTAAACAGCAGTAAATAGCAGAGAAAAATAGAAAAAACTACATTGAAAAACAATGAAGCATTCTTAGCCAATAGGCTGCATGCAGGTTAACACAGGAGAACCATAAAAAATTTGGCACCGTGCCTTTAAGACCCTGAGCACCTCCAGTATCCCACCATGCCTCAGGGGTGAAGGGAAGGTGACAGTTGGTTCACAGTTAGGTCAGTACTTTTTTACGGTGACAATCTGTGTAACTGATTAGAAAAATAATCTGTCCTGCACTTCTAGGAGACTTGAGTCCGGGGAGGAGGGTGGGTTGTTTATGACTTTGATGAGCATACCCCTGGAAGAGAACTAGGATTTACAGGTAAGTAACTTATCCTTCTCTTCCAGGGGATCCTCATCAATAGTCATAAACATTGAATAGATTAGCAAGCCCATCCCTAAACTCTGCGGACTGTCTGAAAGAAGTGCAGGAAAGAATATATATTCATGTAAATAGATTTCTAAGAGAGGCCTGCCCCACCTGGGCATCCGCTCTTGCATCCGAGTCTAAACAGTAATGCTTAGTAAAGGTATGCACAGACTTCCATGTAGCAGCCTTACAAATCTCGGAAATTGGTACATTGTTAAGGAGAGCAGCAGTAGCCGCTTTTCCCCTTGTGGAATGCGCTTTTGGCCTAGCCAGTAATCGCTTATTAGCCAGTTGGTAAGAGTTAACAATACAAGACACAATCCATCTTGATATCATTCGTTTAGACGCTGCCTCTCTTGTTCTTAAATGACCATAATTTAGAAACAAATGGTTAGAATGTCTAATCGGTTTTGTTTTGTCCAAATAGAATTTCAGCACTCTTTTCAAGTCTAAAGAATGCAATGCTTTCTCAGCCGGAGTCTCCGGATTGGGAAAGAAAGTCGGTAAAGATATAGTCTGATTGATATGGAATTCTGACACCACCTTCGGAAGGAAAGATGGGTGAGTTCGCAGAACCACTCTATTATCGTGAAAAACCGTGTACGGTTCTCTGCAAGACAGAGCCTGAATTTCGCTGACCCTCCTCGCTGAAGTAATGGCCACCAAAAAAGCCGTCTTCCACGTAAGGTGCTGTAAAGAGGCCTTGTGGATAGGTTCAAAGGGAGGGCCCATAAGCTTTGACAGGACTACATTCAGTTCCCATGGAGGAGAAGGTCTCCGAATGGGAGGAAAAACCTTTTTCAAGCCTTCTAAAAAATCCTTGACTACAGGTATCGTAAAGAAGGATTCCTGAGAAGGCGACTTACGATACGCTGTAATTGCAGACAAATGAACCTTAATAGAAGATACCTGCAGACCAGACTTCGCCAGATGAAGCAAATAGGACAGTATGACGTCCTCCTGAGCTCGTATGGGATTTATACCTTGTTGAGAGCACCAAATGTAAAATCTCTTCCACTTAAAAGCGTAAGAACGCCGCGTGGAAGGTCGTTTTGACTCTTTCAAGATGTTCATGCACTCCTGTGAGAGCCCTAGGTGCCCATACTGTAGGAATTCAGGAGCCATGCTGTCAAGCTCAGAGAGGGAAGGTTGGGATGTAGGATTCTGCCTTCCATTCTGCTCAGGAGATCCGGTCTGCACGGCAACCTCCTGTGAGGTTTTTCCGATAAGTTGAGTAGGTCCGTGTACCAGAATTGGCGGGGCCATTGTGGCGCTATCAGAATCATTCTGGTTCTGGAGTTGTAAAATTTGTTGATTACTGCCGGTATGAGGGGAATCGGTGGAAAGGCGTAGAGAAATGTCCCTGACCAGTTGATCAACAGGGCATTCCCTTGAGATCCCGGACGGCAGAACCTGGATGCGAAGTCTGGGCATTTCTTGTTTGTTTCGTCTGCAAAGAGATCCAACTGGGGTCGACCCCATTGACCGAAGATGTCCTCGACGACTTCGTCGTGTAGGACCCAGTCGTGCGCGTCTTCTAGATGTCTGCTCAGGAAATCTGCCTCTACGTTTTGCTGACCTGGCAGGTGTACCGCTGTGATAGACATTCCCCTGGCCAGGAGCCAATGCCATATCGTTTGGGATTCTCGAGACAGAGGTAGTGATCTTGTTCCTCCCTGTTTGTTCAGGTAATACATTGTGGTTGTATTGTCTGTCTGAATTAGGAGAGATTTCCCCTGAACCAATGGAGAGAAAGATTTGAGAGCCAGATGGACTGCTCTGAGCTCCAGTAGATTTATGTGATAGTTCTTTTCCTTGTCGGACCACAGACCCTGAGCTTGGAAGGAACCCAGATGAGCACCCCAACCCTGAAGAGACGCATCCGTTACCAGAATGTCGGCTGGAATTGTCTGGTGAAACGGAGAACCTATCGACAGGTGAGGTCTGTGCATCCACCATTGTAGTGATTGAAAAGCCACTGCTGGTAGTCGAACTCTGTCCTCCCAGTGACCCGTCTTTTGGCTCCAATTGTTCTCTAATGCCTCCTGAAGGGGCCTCATGCGTAGCCTGGCATTCGGGACAATGAAGATGCATGAAGCCATGGAGCCCAGAAGCGATGTCACCTGACGAGCAGTAGGTGCATCGGCTGTTAATAGTTGTTGACACTTCCTGTGGATTGATAAAAGTCGTTCCTCCGAAGGATACACTCTTTGGAGCTCTGTGTTTAGTATCGCTCCCAGGTAGTGGAGGTTTTGTGTTGGAATCAGGGTTGACTTGTTGTGGTTGATTTGAAGACCTAGAGACTCGAAAGTTCTTAGTACGATGTCTCGATGTTTTCCCGCCTGATCCGGAGAGGAGGCCTTCACTAGCCAGTCGTCCAGGTAGGGGTAGACGAATATTTTTTGTCTTCGAAGATGTGCCGCTACCACTGCTACACATTTTGAAAAGACTCGGGGTGCAGACTTCAGGCCGAATGGAAGGACTCTGAATTGGTAGTGCTGTGACGCTATCTGGAAACGTAAACATTTCCGATGTTTGGATGCTATTGGGATGTGAAAATATGCATCCTGTAGGTCGATGGAGCACATCCAGTCTCCCTGATGCAGTTGCGGGACAATCTGGTGAAGGGCTAGCATCCTGAACTTCTGTTTTCTTATGTACTTGTTCAGGAGCCGTAAGTCCAGAATTGGCCTGAAGAGGCCCTGTTGACCTTTTTTCGCCACCAGAAAGTAACGGGAGTACACCCCTTTTCCTTTTTGTGCCGGAGGAACCTTTTCTACAGCTTTCTTTTGTAGGAGTGCGAGAACTTCCTTGCGTAGCAGGCTGAGATGAGAAGGAAAACCTCTTGCTGGCGGCAAGTGTGGAGGAGGTTTTTTGAAAAGGAGAGAATAGCCATGTTCGACAATATTGAGCACCCATTTGTCTTTTGTGATGGAGTGCCACTCGTGAAGATGATGCGTAACACTTCCCCCCACCGGAGTGGTGCACAGTGCTGAGGGAAGCAATGCCTCATTGCTTTGTTGGTGTCTTTGCTGTAGACTGTTGAGGTCTACTTGACCCTCGGTCTCTTGTGGGTCTACGTGCCTGAAACAGGGGACGTCCCTGTCGTTGTTGTGGCCTCTGAGACCAGTGAGGGGTTTGAACCCTCTGCTGGAATGGTCGTCTGTCGTACGGCCTGTACCTCCGCCTGAAGTCTTTCTTACGTTCCAGGCCCACTGCCCTCATCGTGTCCACTTCCGTTTTCATTCGGGCCATCTCTTCATCCGCGTGGGTACCGAACAACGAATTGCCGCTGAATGGGAGGTTTAAAATGCGTTGCTGTGCTTCCTGTTTCAGACCCGTGAGCCGTAGCCAGGAAGACCTCCTAGCGCAGATTCCGTGCGCATACCCATGCGCAGCCAAATCCGCCCCGTCCGCCGCCGCGCTGATGACCTGGTTAGATACTAGGCCCCCTTCCTGCAAGATTTCCTGGAAGTCCTGTCTATCTTCCCTGGGCAACTTTTCTGTAAATCTGTGGAGTGAGTCCCACAGAGAGCGGTCATATCTGCCCAGAAGTGCTGAGGCGCTGGAGACCTTCATAGCAGATGCCGCCGTACCGCACATCTTTCTCCCCAGGGAGTCTAGGTGTCTGCTCTCCTTATCCGGGGGGACTGTGGAAGATGATGCCACAGAGTGTGTTTTTCTGGCTGCGGCTAAGATCACAGAGTCCGGTGGCGGATCCTTCCGCAGGAATAAAGGATCTTGCTCCGGAGCTTTGTATTTCTTTTGAATCCTAGCCGGGGCAGACTTGAGAGTGGCTGGAGACAGAAAAGTGTCCATAGTAGGTTGCAGCAAACCCGGTACTAGTGGCAGCAGTTTTCTCGAGACTGATCTGTGTTGTAGGGTCTCAAAGATAACCGAGGATGAGGTGGCCGGTTCCGGTACCTCAATATTTAGCTTCTGCGCTCCCCTTAGAAGAACCTCATTAAAAGTGGTGATATCATCCACCGGGGAAATCCTAGCAGGTGGAGAATCTGTGAGTGTGGGGGAGTAGCGCCCAACAGACGATCCTGAAGAAGACCAAGAAGGTGATCTTCTGCGTGGTGTTCGTGACCTGGTTCTCCTTCGGGAACGGGACCTGCTCTGAGAGGCTGTAGCAGAGTGTGCAGGTCTTGTGGTCGGCTGACGAGAAGCAGAACGAGCCCGTCCTGCTCTAGCTGTAGGCGATGGCGTTCTCGGTAATGAGGCAGTAGGAGAATACATCCTAGAGTATTGGGAATCCGGGGATGCTGCCGGTCTATTCAGGCTCTCTAACCATCTGGGTGATAGAGTGATGGGAGAAACATGCCCCGATGAGCCCGCTCTGGAATGGGATGATGCACTCCTTATAGAGACCACCGGTGAGGGAGCTTTGTCCGCTGGCTCTACTGCCTGTGACACAGCTGAAGGTTGTGTCGACGTCGATTGTATCCTCGACGTCGAAGGTTGCGATGGCTGGTCTGTTCTCGACGTCGAAGGTCTTGACGTCGAAGGCCTTGACGTTGAATGTCTTGACGCCGATCGCCTATCGCGGGACCTGGACCTACTCGCCGTCGTGTGTCTCGACGTTGAGTGACGAGTGGTCGACGGCGGATGTTCATGCCGTCGTGGTGGTTTTGGTGTAGTGTCCTTCGACGCCAAGGGGTGAGACGTTCTCGACGGCGAACGGGAGCGCCGGAGATGGCTCGACGCCGAACGGCGGCCCGCCGTCGACGGAGATGTACCCCTGTGTCCATGCTTCGACGCTTTGTCCTTCGACGTCGATCGGGCCATTCCTTCTGTTGTAGGTCTGGGAAGTGAAGAGGATGTTGACTTTTTCCTCTCCTGAAGCCCATGCAGCCTGATCTTCTCTCTGTCTTTGAGAGTCCTCCTTGACATGTTCTTACAATACTTGCAGGTGTCAGGACAGTGACTCTGTGGCAGGCAGACAATACACAGAGAGTGTGGGTCTGACTGGGCTTTCTTCTTCCCACAAGAAGGACATTTTACAAAAAGAGATGGCATTTTCTGTCAAAAAAACTTCCAAACTCAGACAAAAGATGTTATCTGTCGAGTAAACAGGAAAAACACTATTTTTTAAGGATTTTTCTGAAGAAAAACTCAGAAAAACTGAGAGCTCAATGCTCCAGGATCCTCTCAGAAGAAGCCGGAAAAAAGAACTGACCTAACTGTGAACCAACTGTCACCTTCCCTTCACCCCTGAGGCATGGTGGGATACTGGAGGTGCTCAGGGTCTTAAAGGCACGGTGCCAAAGTTTTTATGGTTCTCCTGTGTTAACCTGCATGCAGCCTATTGGCTAAGAATGCTTCATTGTTTTTCAATGTAGTTTTTTCTATTTTTCTCTGCTATTTACTGCTGTTTAGTTCCCTAAGTCCAGTTTTTGGGGGCTTAGGTAGATATTTATGATCTATTGTGATTTTATAATATAAAAAAAAAAAAAAAAACTTGCATAGAAATAAAGCATTTTAGCCTATTTATGATTATAGCCTGCATTGCTGTTTTACACATGATAATATGTATGTATTTTATATATATATGCTCCGGGGTCCCCGCACAAGGGCGGGAATATTCAATGTTTATGACTATTGATGAGGATCCCCTGGAAGAGAAACAGTGTTTATTGTCATTTTGTTTCTAATGGTTGCAGCTCCTGCTGCTGCTGCTGGGGGAGCAACGCTCCTCCGCCCTGACGGAGGAGCCACCCCTGTGTCCAACTTTGGTGGAGGTAAGCCCTTGCCTTCCCACACTGGGCAGTACCACTGTGCACTGTGTACTTTGCAGCTGCCAAGGCTTGTTGGCATCCTGTCCACAAGATCTTCAGGCATCCTGAAGATCCAGCTCCCAGCACACCTTCCTGCGACGCACAGCTCCCTGAGTGGTTCTCCGGCGGCGCGGGAGTCTTTCTTGTAGTGCTGTGTGGGCCTCTTCTGCAACTTTCTTGTCCCTGCCCTGTGGGACTCCTGTGAGCTCTGCCAGGGCATTCTGTGGGCTCTCTGTGTCGCTGAGTTCCCCCTCTGACTACCCCTCCTGGGTAGAGTCCATCTGGTCCTTCCTGGTACCCGGCAGCTCCACTTTCCGCTCACTGCGAGTTTTGCGTCTAGAAAAAATTGTTGGCAGAACCCAAAGACACAAACCAAACTGCAATCCTCCTTCCAGCGTGGGACATCACCTGCATCCTCCAGGAACCTGACTTCGTCTTCTTGGGTGCAGTGCTGACTCTTCTTCTTTACCGGTGGTTCCCTTCTTTCACCTTCATCCTGGTAGTTAGGGGCTCCTGCCCTCCCTGGACTCTGCTGTGCTTCTTGGACTTAGTCCCCTTCTTCCACAGGTCCTCTTGACCAGGAATCCACTGTTGGTGTCTCGCAGTCTCTTCTGGACTTTGTATGATTCTTCTTCTCTTCTCTATGTGTATTTTGAGGATTTACAGTGATTTACTCCTCCTTTCCTGGTCAGTAGGGTGGGTTGTGGTACTTACCTTTGGGCTTTCCTAGTAATCCCAGCTCCCCTCTACACACTACACATAACTAGGTGAGGGATGACTTTCATATTCCATTTATTTTGTATATAGTTGTGCTCCCCGTAGACCGATTTCTTTCTATTGTGATTTTCACTAATTGCACTGTTTTCTAACTGTTTTTATACCTATTTCTGCATACTGGTGTATATAATTTGGGTATTACTTACCTCCTAAGGGAGTATAGCCTCTATGATATTTTTGGAAATTGTGTCACCAAAATAAAGTACCTTTATTTTTGTAACAGTGAGTGTTTTGTTTAGTGTGTAAGTACTAAGGCCCTCATTATGATCTCGGCGGTCAATAGATGACCGCCACTGCAACTACCCCCTGCCGGCCATATAATGTTTTCCCTGCAGTGTTTCCGCCCGCCTGCCCAGCGGGGAAAAGGGCCGTAACATTGACAGCGGCTCCAAACGGAGCCGCCGCCAATGTTGGTGTGCGGCGGGTGCAGCTGCACCCGTCGCGCAGACGACTGCCCGTAAATCGGGCAGTGACCTGTGCGATGGGGAACTGCACAGGGACCAGTGCACTGCCCATGCCAAGTGCATGGGCAGTGCAGGGGCCCCCAAATCGCCCCAAGATACCCATTCCGGCAGCCTTTCCCTGGCAGTGTGAACCGCTGGGAAAAGGCTGGCGGAATGGGTATCATTATCCGGAGCAGCGCTGCCCTGTCGGATTGGAATACACCGCCCCCGACAGCGTTTCCGCTGGTGGTGGTGGTGTATTTCGCCGTGGGGTTTAGGGCAGGTCATTATATGGCTGTCTGGGCCGCCATGCCGGATGGCGGTATTTACCGCCACTGCCGGCATGGCGGCCCAGACCGCCAGGATCATAATGAGGGCCTAAGTGTTACTACAGTGGTAGTGCATGAGCTTTGCATGCCTCCTCGATAAGCCTTAGCTGCTCATCCACAGCTACCTCTAGAGGGCCTGGCTTCTAGGCACTGCCTACATTTCACTGATAGGGGATACCTGGACCTGGTATAAGGTGTAAGTACCATGGGTTCCCACAACACACCAGGCCAGCCTCCTACAATAAAATACATGCCTTTCTTATGGATCGGCCTAGCGAGTGTGCTACGCTAATTGTGTTTTAAAAATGTAATGTGTAGTGTTTGAATGTCTAATTTAAGATCTGTGGCACACCAATTTATTGGAATATCACATTTTATGATGATTACGTTTAGAATGAAATATTACTTATGCATTGAATAATATTTAAAATGTTTTATATTTATGTAAAATTGCTTCTTGAAAATAAAAATTGCCATCACCATAATATGTGAACCTGGTTAGGGGCTGGGGGCCAAGGGTTATAGGACAAAAACCTGAAAATCTGTAGCAGTCCAGTGAAATGGACACACAGAAATGTCCTAAATGGGTGGAAGACGGATCTTAAAGTTGGTAACCTGTGGGGTGCTGTTAAAGTGTTTATTTCATTTCCATTGTATAGCTCCAAATAGGTTGCCTTACAGCCACCTCAGAGCGCTTTACCATGGGATTCGCTGCAGGACGTTGGTTATTTTCTTACATCACTAAGCTGCACTTTTTCTTTTTCAGACTTCTGCCGGCAAGAATGCGCCAAGAGAAAGGTGTCCATATTGGAATGGGACGGGAAAAAGAAGCAAAAACAGGGCAATGAGGGTAAACACATACATTAGAGCTATTAATGTGAGAGTCGCTTGTGAGAATTTGCGAGAGACGTGTTTATTCTCTCATCGGGCAAGAAGGTAGAGTAAAAAGCAGACATTGCCAGGTGTTCCCGGGAGGTGTAGTAGACAGTTCCTAATAGTGTATGACAAGTAAGAGGCAGCTTGTTTCAGGTCTCAAATTCCCCACTCAGGGACTGATTACTAGTCAACCAGAGTGGTACCTCCGGGTGGAATACCTCTGTACCTGATCACAACAGGTCAGGTGGTCCCGCACCTGGTTTTTCTAGGTGCAGGAACACTGGACAGTGCTTAATTTGTGCTGGTGTTTTTGGTGCTCAGCACAGGTACTTATTTGAAAACACTGGCACATTTTCATCAGAAATCACCACATGATAGTGCTGTGTGTCTATTTTTAACCAACGTTCATTAGTGAAGCATTAAACTATTTAATGTAGTTTAAAAAAAATGATAAAACTTAAACCTGCGAATAAAAAGAGACATGGGTTGTGCCAGCTGCAGTGGACCAGTGAGTAATACCGTTGCCCTGGCACTTTTTTTTTTGTTTGTTTTACAAACTAAGCACAGACTGGACACAATTTTAGTGGCTGATAAAATCGAATCAGCCATGGCTGCAACAATAGGCAAGCCTTGTCCCCTCCCAGTCCACCCCAGTGTGGAGCATTAAATGCTATCATCTGCCAGTTGTAGCCTTCTCCTCCGCTCCCCTACCCATGGTGTTACCGCACATACTGGTCATTACATGTGCGGTGTTTGCACCTGCCAGTACCATGCAACCTGTAATCAAGACATTAGTGTAATGATGATCCCACAGGAAATGACTTCATGTGACGTTAGGGCAGATAATAGCGTCACAAGCCATCTCATCGCATCATATTAGACTAGATCAGGGGAAATATCTTCCTGCCCCTTCCCCCGCTGAGAGGTTGTCTTCCACCTCTGGTGAGGTTCAGTCCGCACCTTCCCAAAAACTCCAAGAAATCTGCAGAATAGAGTTTTGTACAAAAACTTAATGGACCTATTAGATCACTGTTTAGGGAGTGCTATCTTTAGGACTTTGGGGTCCACCAGCAAAAACCAGTTAAAAGCAGTATGACTTTTTAGGCATATCTGGCCTTTGGGTTTAGGCAAAACATTAGATTTTCAAGCCAAGGTCAGGACCACATTGATTGTATTGGATAGAGCACCAATGCTTGTGCTGTAGACAATGTTGCAAATGTTGGCTTTGCACTGATCATTCTGTGCAAATCATATTTTTCACTGGTCAGTCAAACAAATGTCGGTTTTGCATTGACCGTTTGGTGCAAATATAACTTTTTGTGCTGGTCAGTCAACGCGTGTCACTTTTGCATTGGTCAGTTGGTGCAAACTTCTAATACCGCCTGAAATGGAATTATTACTACTGCAATGAAAAATAAATTGCACCTGAGGGGGCAAAGGCGTAACAGCAAAAGGGTTAAAACAGCACAAAAGAAAATCATCTACATCATTGTCTGTTTCAACTTATTATCACAAGTACAAAAATGTAGTTTATCATGTAAAATCAAAGGTGTAGGAATGAGAGAGAGTGGTGCATGGTGTGGGCATCTTGCATGGACTGTCCCCCGGACTCTGGCTCCATAAGTGGCCACTGACATTTACTGCTATAAATAATTTTATTAGCGCTTATTGGCTTCTTACCCATCTTTCTTGTTTTAAATAATCTTTTTTATTCTATTTTCCATCATTAAAGCCAATACAGATATAAAACGTTTCAACACATCCTTAGAAAAGAAAGATCACTGTCATTTCTGTGCAACTGACATGTAGCATAAACAAATATCTGAAATCATGGACCAACAGTTGTTACCCATATGTCTCCCAGAGAAGGATGCCCGTGCACTCCTCTCCTGTCGTGTGGGTCCCAACCCTACCATCCTGCGTATTCATCCCTCTTCATCCTGTTTCTTCCCGCATCTCTCTTTCTCTTCCCTCAAACCTCATCAATGTCTCCCAGACCTGCAGTTCTTGTAGCACCCTGTCACCTCGCCTACATCTTCTTAGGCGGACTTCTCTGCCACCATCCATTCTGTCACATCCCTTTTACATCCGTCCACGCTTGGGTCCATGTAATTGCCACCCTCCGTTTCACTAAGAATAGAGTTCAGTGACTGACTCTATATTCCATCTTCCTGCCTTTGTGTGGGTGTATGGCCCCTAGTAAGCATACTAGTGGTTCATATGGTATATTAATGCCACGGACTTCCGTCAGCTGTAGCATCACAGAATCCCAGAGCGCCCCCTAAGGGCCGAGTCTATTTCAGAAAACCTACAGTAGTCACCATAGTTTGCAGACACCCCTTCGCCCCTCCTTCTGTTACTCTACCGGACCTCCCACGCAATTCAGAGCAATTGCCCCATCACCACATAGAGTAGACACATATTGTAACACACTAGTGTCACACTCACGTCTTACTCCTGTACTAGGCAGGCATCCCTAGTGGAGCATCAGTCTCAAAGCGAAGGTCCTCATGGTGACATCAAAGTGGGAAGTGGAAGATAGGAGGGATATTCTGATTCTCAGATCCCAGTATCCAGGATGATATCCTCAGAACCCCCCAATGAGTCTGATTCCTCCTCGTTGTCAGAGTTTGGGCCTCCAAGAGTCTCCACTATCGACTGCAGATCAGCAGGCTGCTCCATCATTGTACCATCTTCATGTATGACTACTCGGCCCGAACCCCCTGTCTCTGTGCAAACTTTCTTGTTAGGGTGTTTACATCATGACCCCCTCTGTTTCCCGCTACTGTGGAAAACTTCTGTTTCCGCAAGGGAACATCTCTGGGAGGCCCCGCCATGTCCAGCCAGGACCAAACTACCTGCGGTCTTTTAAAAAAGGATTTCTTTCCTGCATCTATAACTCAGTTTGATGGGATAGAGTAGCATATATTGGAGCCCCATAGATTGTAGTCACTTTTTCACCTCCATAAACGTTTTGCAACATTCCTGCACCTTTTGTGTGTAGTCAGGGTATATTGTGTCCCTCAAACTATGGTGTCGAAGTCTTCAGTATCTCATCCTTAGCTCTATAGTTCAACCAGTGGGCTATAATAGCCCTAGGCAGGGCACCCGGAGGAGGCATGGCTGTCAGTCCCCTGTGCGCACGTTCAATGACAAAATGTTTGGATAATCCTTTCTGCATCAGTTGTTCTGTCAGCCATTGTTCTAGGAAGCGTTCCATCAACTGACCTTCCTCGTGCTTCGGGAACCCCAACAGCCGAATATTATTTCTTCTTGAGCGGCCCTCTGCATCTTCTGCTCGGTCTTCAAGCATAGTCTTGGTCGCAATCAGGCACGACACTTGTTTAAGCTGCTGCACATCACCTTGTGGAGTTGTGATGTTGGGCTCTGCAGTGTCCACTTTGTCAGCTATATTCCGTCCACGTGCCTGAGACTTACTTCTGTCAACACCAGCAATCTGACCCTCCAATGCCAGCTTCGAATGGTTTCCGCAGGGCAAACAGTCACAGCACTGTGGCCCCCAGATAGGTTCCGGTCATTACCAGTCCAGTGATACTGTTGGCTTCTCCTTTCACATATGGTACCTGCCGCCCAGGCAGAACCAGGAAAGTAGTTTTCCCCGCCGCTGTGCCCGCAGGGGCGCTCAAGACTAATGGGTCAGTGTGATCCTCTGTAGCCACCTGCATCCAAGCGCTTAGGCAGGGCATAGGTCCAGCCAGTCCTGATGTCTTTTGGGAAAGAAGTCTGTGTCGTTAGGGCAATTTCTTCGCCAGCAATGACAGGATTATGCAGGATAGTGTGGTCAGGCCCCCGTGCTTCTTACCCATCTTTGAAATAAGATGGAAATATAAACTGGAGTCTTCTATAAGATGACAGACTGGCTTACTTAGATGTATTGTCAAAGCAGACACCGGAGTATGAAAAACGGGCAACTTTGTTCACTGTTCAGGTTTTTATTTTACTTAATCTGGGTTTCTAAGTTAATGTGTGCAGTGTAATTACTGCTGTGCGAGGCAATATTACAGCATTGTCTGCATACAGCAACACAGGGTTAGATTTACAGTCTAACCTATGTGTATCCTGGATGCTTACATAATAACTAAGTTGATTCGTATGTAAATTAAAAAGCAGTGGGGCCAGGACTCAACCTGATCGAACTCCCCTGCTCAGATGTATATCAGTAACTTTTCCAGGTGTACCATACCTAACATTGGCTGTTAGATCCCAATGTATTCAGCATTTCAGGAGTCAAAGCTCATCTCATAAAGAACTGGCCATCATTTTAACCTACTGACCTTGTCAAATTGAAGATTGAGGTCCATAAACGCAAGGTGGAGAGAACCACCTTATGCGTAAACAAATTTGCTGGTCATTAAATACAAATGTAAACATTGCTCCTTTGTGTTTAATCCAGACCTGTAGCCACAGTGGACCTCTACAAGAATCCCATCACCATCAGCCCAGCTCTGTGTTCGGCTTAGAAGTATACTGCCTATGTTTTTCAGACTCTGAGCGAGATGGGTCTTTTGCATTTGGGGTCGGTTCTTTTTCCTTTTTTAAACACAGGTGAATAGCAGGGAGACTCCAGGATGAGGGAATAGATGATGACCAGGCATTATTAGGTGCTCGGAGATCAGGGACGGATTTAAAGACAGGCAGCGGGACACCACCAGGGCCTTGTGCTTTACTGGAGGAGCTGTTCGGAAGTCACACTTGTACTCCTGCGAGAGTAAAATCTAGGGCTTGATAATTATATGTAGGAACATCAATGTGATGAGGAAGAAATGTGCTATCCATTGCACAGGGGCCATACATACCTCCAAGCTCACGGTTCCATCATTGCTGATTAATCACTTACCAAAAAGCAAATTATCAGAAAGAGAGGCTGCTGGTAATTTATATCAAGCCACATCCCGAGGTGTGACTTACGCTGCTATAGAGATCTTTTATGACGGCAAAACACAAAATGATGGTATGGTGGGAGGGATTATGCTGTCTTTGGGCAATAACCTACTACCCTAGGTGGCCAGATAGGCAAAATATCTTGGATGAGTAAGTATCCCCCACAATGTGTGCCATGCTTCATCATCGGCCACCTCATCCCACACAAGATGATGCTGTCAGGACAGACTCCATCCTCAGTGCGACGGGGTCCTTAGTAAGAGATGCACTGGATAAATGGCAGAATCCGGATCATTCCAAAAAATACCATGAGGTAAACCCAAGGAAATACCTTTATTTGTGGGTTTCTCTAGAACGGTTAAAAGAGGATTATATGAATCGATGACCATAGCATATAGTGACCATCCATCGGTTATTATGCCAACTTGTTTCAGCCCAAGTGTGTGCCATTATATGGCTAAGGGCTTTCCTCAAGGCTAAAGAGATCCCTGCTCCTAATGATACTGAAGGCATCTATGTGGGGAAAAAGAATTTCCTACCTCCACTGTGAAGTGTGAAATACCCTTTGTAAGGGTTGCTAAGGCATCCTGGTCCCGGCGAAGGGGGAGCCCTTTGTAGTCACTCAGTCATTAATAGGAGGTCGATCAGTTTTGCTGCACAGCCCTCCCTCACCTGTAATGGTCTGGTTCTTTTATGTGACTGCAGACATCTCTTGGGCTCTCGTCTTCTGGCTCTTTTATGTGACTGCAGACATCTCTTGGACTCTCATCTTCTGGCTCTTTTATGTGACTGCAGACATCTCTTGGGCTCTCGTCTTCTGGCTCTTTTATGTGACTGCAGACATCTCTTGGGCTCTCGTCTTCTGGCTCTTTTATGTGACTGCAGACATCTCTTGGGCTCTCGTCTTCTGGCTCTTTTATGTGACTGCAGACATCTCTTGGGCTCTCGTCTTCTGGCTCTTTTATGTGACTGCAGACATCTCTTGGGCTCTCGTTTAGGGCTCCCCTTAGTTTACGGTTGTGTTCACTAGAACTAGAATCAAGACAGCGAATCAGAGGAGGATGGAGTGAATGCGGTACAGATGATGGTTACTACAGATTCATACGAACTAACACTACCAGGCTCAGCCCGGTATCAGACGTGGCCTTATACATATCTTTTGTGTAAAATCAAAAGGTTTTAGCTGACCCCAAACCAAGAAAAAAAAATGTCTAAAAGCAAAAACATGTCTCGTCTCAAAAAGCACAGCAGGCTGTATCATCACTGGCACTGAGGGAACTACTTTGTGTGTGGATTACAGTGAACTGGCATTTGCTGTTCTTGCTTTCTTTTGGCGGTCTCTTTCCACTCTGCCTTTATTTTCAGTTCTTCTGTCAGCAGGAGGGCCCTCAGGTATGTGTGTGTGCACACTGTGGCCCCATGTGTGATGGAAAGTCACACCTTGACGGCCGCCCAGGTGTGCATCTCCCTGTCTGCACAAGACATACCTGATGGTGACCTATGTGCTTAAGAACTTTGCTTTGAGGGGCATGGTGGGTTGTTCAATAACAGTTGCATCCTTGCAGATTAGTGCATCAGATATTTTCTTGTTTCTTTAGATATGTGGCCTAAAACTACCATTAATTAAAAAGAAATACTGCATGAAAAAAATACAGGTAGATGGGCTGTGGCTCAGCCCCCTCCAGGCAGTGACAGAACAGACATATGGAGGCATTGCTGTGTTATCAGTGTTATGATCTGAACCCTGGACAGCCATTCGGCGTTGATAGTGGCAGTCAGCTTGAGTGACGGCATTTATCATATTTACATCCGAGCCACCGTCACACTGGGAAGGGAGAACCGAAAGTCCAAGGCCACCTCCGTCACTGAGAGAACTGGGTCAAAGCCAGACTGTTGTTCATTGTCAGGAGCACCACTTGATTGTGAGGGCCATCCTTTCATGTATGATGGCTACAGTGTCATGATGGGGATACAGTGTCTGTCTCAGAGAAGGAGATGGCCTCACAATCCAATCAGGCTCACCAACTGGGCCTTATCAGGTATCGTCGGCCAGTAGGCTTGTGGCAGCATCAGTGGTGAAACAGAGGCCATTTATTCAAAGAGTTTATGGGCGACTGTTTACTCTTACAGCAGTTGCAGTCACAAATACCACCCAGCCTGTGAACCCTTCATGAGACTTGTTTGCACTTCAGACTCATTCAGCATTTTACCTAAGTTATCATCTGGAGGGCAAAATGGTGTTGGGAAGGCTGTAGATGCTGGTTCCAGGGCTAGACTTGGTCAGCGAGGAAGGCTGCTACCAGTTCATCAGTGAGGAAGAATATCCCCCCCTCTTCCTTCCTCTCACAACATAGGCCTCTGGCACAAGCAGATCACAGACTTTAAATCTCACTCATTATGAGTGAGACTCACGGATTTGGAGATCACGTTCAGCTCTCACTTAACAGAAGGCTAAATGTCACACAAGTCAAGAAGGGCTAGAACCTGAAGTTCATTCAGTGCTCTGCTGTGTACAGACCTAGAATCTGGAGCGATGGGGGCTTCAGGAAGCCACTTAGCTACAAGTGGGTCTTCCTTTGGACCCCTTCAGTTAATTGGAGAAGCTGCCTTAAACACCCCAAAGTATTGATCTGCTACTCTTGTGTGCACGAGAATACTACATTGAGGTTCGGGTGTTATTTTACGTTTCTTTGAATTTAACACTATGTTACACGTATCATTTTAATGACGCAATTTTACTGAAGGTTGTATGACATCACTTCCTATGATGTCAGCAGATATGTTCAGTACTTCTCTCTCCTAGGAATTTAGTGGTGGGTGACAGCCAACACTTGTCACAGCTGCCGACACAGAGCCTGTGCCAGGCCCCGTGGCCACGGAGCCGACTTTACCACAAGAAGGCAGGACGCAACATGTGAATAAACAATATTGTATGCACTAATCCCACCCGCGCATAACGAGGAGCTATAGTTGTGGCACTTCCAACCATAGAAAGGTAAAGGCTTTAACTGGTTTGGCATGCTTAAGGGTGGGTCATGCTTAAGATGCCTGTAATGAGTGTGACGAGCTCATGGTTGCTTTCTCACTACAAAACAGTTTATGTGAAAACAAGATAGAAAACTAGCGCATAAAAGCACCAAAAAGTTTCTACTAGTGCGAAAGGTGTGCATGCATGTGACAAACGCCCTTAAAACACCTCTCAGTCACTTAACATTACCAATGTGCCCTGGTTCTCATCAATGGGGCCTGCGTGGAGGCACCAGTTGTGCACAACCAACACTCTCTGAGTGGTAATTCCACACCCTTATTTGTACAGGTTATATCCGTTCAAGCAGGACTCTACTTTGGACACCATTTCATCCCAATAGGGTTTTTTATATTTTGGATAGGGGCAAGGTGAGCCGGCAACTCGTGCACTCTCCTTGTGGGCGGAGGAGGGTGTGGCATTAGACCGGGTTCCAATTCACAGGGCCAAAGCCAACTTTGGGCCTGATTCTAACTTTGGAGGACGGTGTTAAACCGTCCCAAAAGTGGCGGATATACCACCTACCGTATTACGAGTCCATTATATCCTATGGAACTCGTAATACGGTAGGTGGTATATCCGCCACTTTTGGGACGGTTTAACACCGTCCTCCAAAGTTAGAATCAGGCCCTTTGTGTTTTAAGACTATGGCGTGGTAGGGGTATTGATTCTCTGCCAAGCTGCATGCCCTCTGAACAGCTGTGCCTAGACCGGACTGGCTCCACCCTTAATGCCTATCTCTCAGCATGTGTTGGCTGTGTACCTGCACCTGGCAGCCACGGCTGAGTGGCACATGGCACTCACAGCCTGTGTGAGCTACAAAAGCCTCCTGGCTCAGCCTGAATGCCTTTGTACACAAACGTCCTAGAGGTTTGTCCTAAATTGGCAACAGAGATCACAAGTGAAGTCCTCGGCTTTGAGCAGCTTGAAGGTGTCTTTAGAGCTTTATTTCTGTGTGTTTTCATTTTTTATAAGAGCAGCTGGACAAGATTGCAGAATTAAGCCGGGGGGCACATGGACAAGGGCAGGTTGTGGTTATAGCAACTAAGTGAGCTGTGATTGGGAAGGTGGGATGAGCAACACTTCAGGCAGCCCAGAGCCTGTTCTATTTAACCATTTCACGCACTGCCTCTTCTGCTCTTATCCTCTGCTTCCTGCCTCGTCGTCTCGCTTCTCCTGCTCTTATCCACTGCTTCCTGCCTCTTTATCTCGCTTCTCCTACTCTTATCCTCTGCTTCCTGCCTCTTCCTCTCACTTCTACTCTTACCCTCTGCTTCCTGTCTCTTCTTCTCACTTCTGCTCTTACCCTCTGCTTCCTGCCTCTTCTTCTCACTTCTGCTCTTATCCTCTGCTTCCTGCCTCTTCCTCTCACTTCTCCTGCTCTTATCCTCTGCTTCCTGCCTCTTCCTCTCACTTCTGCTCTTATCCTCCACTTCCTGCCTCTTCTTCTCACTTCTGCTCTTACCCTCTGCTTCCTGCCTCTTCCTCTCACTTCTGCTCTTATTCTCTGCTTCCTGCCTCTTCCTCTCACTTCTGCTCTTATCCTCCGCTTCCTGCCTCTTCTTCTCACTTCTGCTCTTATCCATTGCTTCCTGCCTCTTCCTCTCACTTTTCCTGCTCTTATCCTCTGCTTCCTGCCTCTTCTTCTCACTTCTGCACTTATCCTCTGCTTCCTGCCTCTTCCTCTCACTTCTCTTACCCTCTGGTTCCTGCCTCTTCCTCTCACTTCTGCTCTTATCCTCCACTTCCTGCCTCTTCTTCTCACTTCTGCTCTTACCCTCTGCTTCCTGCCTCTTCCTCTCACTTCTGCTCTTATTCTCTGCTTCCTGCCTCTTCCTCTCACTTCTGCTCTTATCCTCCGCTTCCTGCCTCTTCTTCTCACTTCTGCTCTTATCCTTTGCTTCCTGCCTCTTCTTCTCACTTTTCCTGCTCTTATCCTCTGCTTCCTGCCTCTTCTTCTCACTTCTGCACTTATCCTCTGCTTCCTGCCTCTTCCTCTCACTTCTCTTACCCTCTGGTTCCTGCCTCTTCCTCTCACTTCTCCTGCTCTTATTCTCTGCTTCTTGCCTCTTCCTCTCACTTCTCTTACTCTCTGCTTCCTGCCTCTTCTCCTCACTTCTCCTGCTCTTATCCTCGACTTCCTGCCTCTTCCTCTCACTTCTGTTCTTATCCTCTGCTTCCTGCCCCTTCCTCTCACTTCTGCTGCTCTTCCTTTGTGCTTCCTGTCTTTTCCTATCCCTTCTCCTGCTCTTATTCTCTGCTTCCTGCCTCTTCCTCTCACTTCTCTTACTCTCTGCTTCCTGCCTCTTCTTCTCACTTCTCCTGCTCTTATCCTCGACTTCCTGCCTCTTCCTCTCACTTCTGTTCTTATCCTCTGCTTTCTGCCCCTTCCTCTCACTTCTGCTGCTCTTCCTTTCTGCTTCCTGTCTTTTCCTATCCCTTCTCCTGCTCTTATTCTCTGCTTCCTGCCTCTTCCTCTCACTTCTCTTACTCTCTGCTTCCTGCCTCTTCCTCTCACTTCTCCTTCTCATATTCTCTGCTTCCTGGCTCTTCCTCTGACTTCTCCTTCTCTTATTCTCTGCTTCCTGCCTCTTCTTCTCACTTCTTCTCTTATCCTCTGCTTCCTGCCTCTTCTTCTCACTTCTGCTCTTATCCTCTGCTTCCTGCCTCTTCCTCTCACTTCTCTTACCCTCTGGTTCCTGCCTCTTCCTCTCACTTCTCCTGCTCGTATTCTCTGCTTCTTGCCTCTTCCTCTCACTTCTACTCTTACCCTCTGCTTCCTGTCTCTTCTTCTCACTTCTGCTCTTACCCTCTGCTTCCTGCCTCTTCTTCTCACTTCTGCTCTTATCCTCTGCTTCCTGCCTCTTCCTCTCACTTCTCCTGCTCTTATCCTCTGCTTCCTGCCTCTTCCTCTCACTTTTCCTGCTCTTATCCTCTGCTTCCTGCCTCTTCTTCTCACTTCTGCTCTTATCCTCTGCTTCCTGCCTCTTCCTCTCACTTCTCTTACCCTCTGGTTCCTGCCTCTTCCTCTCACTTCTCCTGCTCGTATTCTCTGCTTCTTGCCTCTTCCTCTCACTTCTACTCTTACCCTCTGCTTCCTGTCTCTTCTTCTCACTTCTGCTCTTACCCTCTGCTTCCTGCCTCTTCTTCTCACTTCTGCTCTTATCCTCTGCTTCCTGCCTCTTCCTCTCACTTCTCCTGCTCTTATCCTCTGCTTCCTGCCTCTTCCTCTCACTTCTCCTGCTCTTATCCTCGACTTCCTGCCTCTTCCTCTCACTTCTGTTCTTATCCGCTGCTTCCTGCCCCTTCCTCTCACTTCTGCTGCTCTTCCTTTCTGCTTCCTGTCTTTTCCTATCCCTTCTCCTGCTCTTATTCTCTGCTTCCTGCCTCTTCCTCTCACTTCTCTTACTCTCTGCTTCCTGCCTCTTCTTCTCACTTCTCCTGCTCTTATCCTCGACTTCCTGCCTCTTCCTCTCACTTCTGTTCTTATCCTCTGCTTCCTGCCCCTTCCTCTCACTTCTGCTGCTCTTCCTTTCTGCTTCCTGTCTTTTCCTATCCCTTCTCCTGCTCTTATTCTCTGCTTCCTGCCTCTTCCTCTCACTTCTCTTACTCTCTGCTTCCTGCCTCTTCCTCTGACTTCTCCTTCTCATATTCTCTGCTTCCTGGCTCTTCCTCTGACGTCTCCTTCTCTTATTCTCTGCTTCCTGCCTCTTCTTCTCACTTCTGCTCTTATCCTCTGCTTCCTGCCTATTCTTCTCACTTCTTCTCTTATCCTCTGCTTCCTGCCTCTTCCTCTCACTTTTCCTGCTCTTATCCTCTGCTTCCTGCCTCTTCTTCTCACTTCTGCTCTTATCCTCTGCTTCCTGCCTCTTCCTCTCACTTCTCTTACCCTCTGGTTCCTGCCTCTTCCTCTCACTTCTCCTGCTCTTATTCTCTGCTTCTTGCCTCTTCCTCTCACTTCTCTTACTCTCTGCTTCCTGACTCTTCTCCTCACTTCTCCTGCTCTTATCCTCGACTTCCTGCCTCTTCCTCTCACTTCTGTTCTTATCCTCTGCTTCCTGCCCCTTCCTCTCACTTCTGCTGCTCTTCCTTCCTTTCTGCTTCCTGTCTTTTCCTATCCCTTCTCCTGCTCTTATTCTCTGCTTCCTGCCTCTTCCTCTCACTTCTCTTACTCTCTGCTTCCTGCCTCTTCTTCTCACTTCTCCTGCTCTTATCCTCTGCTTCCTGCTTCTTCCTCTCAATTCTGCTCTTATTCTCTGCTTCCTGCCTCTTCTTCTCACTTCTGCTCTTATTCTCTGCTTCCTGCCTCTTCTTCTCACTTCTGCTCTTATCCTCTGCTTCCTGCCTCTTCCTCTCACTTCTACTCTTATCCTATGCTTCCAGCCTCTTCCATCTCACTTCTGCTGCTCTTCCTCTCTGCTTCCTGTCTTTTCCTCTCTCTTCTCCTGTTTTTACCCTCTGCTTCCTGCCCTGTATCACTATGTGCTTCCTGCCTCTTTCTCTCTCCTTCCTGCCTCTTCTTTTCACTTCTGCTCTTATTTTCTACTTCCTGCCTCTCCCTCTCAATTCTGCTGTTTCTTTTGCTTCCTCCCTCTTCCTCGCACTTCTCCTGCTCTTATCTTCTGCTTCTTCCCTTTTCCTCTTACTTCTCCTTCTCTTATTCTCTCCTTCCTGCCTCGTCATCTCAATCCTCCTGCTCTTATTCTCTGCTTCCTGGCTCTTCCTCTCACTTCTCCTTCTCATATTCTCTGCTTCCTGGCTCTTCCTCTCACTTCTCCTTCTCTTATTCTCTGCTTCCTGCCTCTTCTTCTCACTTCTGCTCTTATCCTCTGCTTCCTGCCTCTTCTTCTCACTTCTGCTCTTATCCTCTGCTTCCTGCCTCTTCCTCTCACTTCTGCTCTGATCCTCTGCTTCCTGCCTCTTCTTCTCACTTCTACTCTTATCCTCTGCTTCCTGCCTCTTCTTCTCACTTCTGCTCTTATCCTCGCTTCCTGTCTGTTCCTCTCACTTCTCCTCTTATCCTCTGCTTCCTGCCTCTTCTTCTCACTTCTGCTCTTATCCTCCGCTTCCTGTCTGTTCCTCTCACTTCTGCACTTATCCTCTGCTTCCTGCCTCTTCTTCTCACTTCTGCTCTTATCCTCCGCTTCCTGTCTGTTCTTCTCACTTCTGCTCTTATCCTCTGTCTGCTTCCTCTCACTTCCCTTACCCTCTGGTTCTTGCCTCTTCCCCTCCCTTCTCCTGCTCTTATTCTCTGCTTCCTGCCTCTTCCTCTCATTTCTCTTACTCTCTGCTTCCTGCCTCTTCCCCTCACTTCTCCTGCTCTTATTCTCTGCTTCCTGTCTCTTCCTCTCACTTCTCCTTCTCATATTCTCTGCTTCCTGGCTCTTCCTCTGACTTCTCCTTCTCTTATTCTCTGCTTCCTGCCTCTTCTTCTCACTTCTGCTCTTATCCTCTGCTTCCTGCCTCTTCTTCTCACTTCTGCTCTTATCCTCTGCTTCCTGCTCCTTCCTCTCAATTCTGCTCTTATTCTCTGCTTCCTGCCTCTTCTTCTCACTTCTGTTCTTATCCTCTGCTTCCTGCCTCTTCCTCTCACTTCTACTCTTATCCTATGCTTCCAGCCTCTTCCTCTCACTTCTGCTGCTCTTCCTCTCTGCTTCCTGTCTTTTCCTCTCTCTTCTCCTGCTCTTATCCTCTGCTTCCTGCCTCCTCTTCTCAATTCTCCTGCCCCTATTCTCTGCTTCCTGCCTCTTCCTCTCACTTCTCCTGCCGCATTCTCTGCTTCCTGACTCGTCGTGTCACTTCTCCTGCTCTTATCCTCTGCTTCCTGCCTCTTCTCTCACTTCTCCTTCTCTTACTCTCTGCTTCCTGCCTCTTCCTCTCACATCTCCTGCTCTTCCTCTCTGCCTCTTCTTCTCACTTCTGCTCTTATCCTCTGCTTCCTGCTTCTTCCTCACACTTCTCCTGCTCTTACTCTCTGCTTCCTGCCTCGTCCTCTCACTTCTGCTCTTATCCTCTGCTTCCTGCCTCTTCTCTCACTTCTCCTTCTCTTACTCTCTGCTTCCTGCCTCTTCCTCTCACATCTCCTGCTCTTCCTCTCTGCCTCTTCTTCTCACTTCTGCTCTTATCCTCTGCTTCCTGCTTCTTCCTCACACTTCTCCTGCTCTTACTCTCTGCTTCCTGCCTCTTCCTCTCACTTCTGCTCTTATCTTTTGCTTCCTGCCTCTTCCTCTCACGTCTGCTCTTATCCTTTGCTTCCTGCCTCTTCCTCTCACTTCTCCTGCTCTTATCCACTGCTCCCTGCCTCTTCTTCTCACTTCTCCTGCTCTTATCCTCTGCTTCCTGCCTCTACCTCTCACTTCTACTCTTACCCTCCGCTTCCTGCCTCTTCCTCTCCCTTCTCCTGCTCTTATCCTCTGCTTCCTGCCTCTTCTCACTTCTGCTCTTATCCTCCGCTTCCTGCCTCTTCTTCTCACTTCTGCTCTTATCCTCCGCTTCCTGCCTCTTCTTCTCACTTCTGCTCTTATCCTTTGCTTCCTGCCTCTTCCTCTCACTTCTCCTGCTCCTATCCTCTGCTTCCTGCCTCTTCTACTCACTTCTGCTCTTAGCCTTTGCTTCCTGCCTCTTCTTCTCACTTCTGCTCTTATCCTCTGCTTCCTGCCTCTTCCTCTCACTTCTCCTGCTCTTATCCTCTGCTTCCTGCCTCTTCCTCTCACTTCTGCTCTTATCCTCCACTTCCTGCCTCTTCTTCTCACTTCTGCTCTTACCCTCTGCTTCCTGCCTCTTCCTCTCACTTCTGCTCTTATTCTCTGTTTCCTGCCTCTTCCTCTCACTTCTCCTGCTCTTATCCTCTGCTTCCTGCCTCTTCCTCTCACTTCTGCTCTTATCCTCCGCTTCCTGCCTCTACTTCTCACTTCTGCTCTTATCCTTTGCTTCCTGCCTCTTCCTCTCACTTTTCCTGCTCTTATCCTCTGCTTCCTGCCTCTTCTTCTCACTTCTGCTCTTATCCTCAGCTTCCTGCCTCTTCCTCTCACTTCTCTTACCCTCTGGTTCCTGCCTCTTCCTCTCACTTCTCCTGCTCTTATTCTCTGCTTCTTGCCTCTTCCTCTCACTTCTCTTACTCTCTGCTTCCTGCCTCTTCTCCTCACTTCTCCTGCTCTTATCCTCGACTTCCTGCCTCTTCCTCTCACTTCTGTTCTTATCCTCTGCTTCCTGCCCCTTCCTCTCACTTCTGCTGCTCTTCCTTTCTACTTCCTGTCTTTTCCTATCCCTTCTCCTGCTCTTATTCTGTGCTTCCTGCCTCTTCCTCTCACTTCTCTTACTCTCTGCTTCCTGCCTCTTCTTCTCACTTCTCCTGCTCTTATCCTCTGCTTCCTGCTTCTTCCTCTCAACTCTGCTCTTATTCTCTGCTTCCTGCCTCTTCTTCTCACTTCTGCTCTTATTCTCTGCTTCGTGCCTCTTCTTCTCACTTCTGCTCTTATCCTCTGCTTCCTGCCTCTTCCTCTAACTTCTACTCTTATCCTCCGCTTCCTGCCTCTTCTTCTCACTTCTGCTCTTATCCTTTGCTTCCTGCCTCTTCCTCTCACTTTTCCTGCTCTTATCCTCTGCTTCCTGCCTCTTCTTCTCACTTCTGCTCTTATCCTCTGCTTCCTGCCTCTTCCTCTCACTTCTCTTACCCTCTGGTTCCTGCCTCTTCCTCTCACTTCTCCTGCTCCTATTCTCTGCTTCTTGCCTCTTCCTCTCACTTCTCTTAATCTCTGCTTCCTGCCTCTTCTCCTCACTTCTCCTGCTCTTATCCTCGACTTCCTGCCTCTTCCTCTCACTTCTGTTCTTATCCTCTGCTTCCTGCCCCTTCCTCTCACTTCTGCTGCTGGTCTTCCTTTCTACTTCCTGTCTTTTCCTATCCCTTCTCCTGCTCTTATTCTCTGCTTCCTGCCTCTTCCTCTCACTTCTCTTACTCTCTGCTTCCTGCCTCTTCTTCTCACTTCTGCTGCTCTTATCCTCTGCTTCCTGCTTCTTCCTCTCAACTCTGCTCTTATTCTCTGCTTCCTGCCACTTCTTCTCACTTCTGCTCTTATTCTCTGCTTCGTGCCTCTTCTTCTCACTTCTGCTCTTATCCTCTGCTTCCTGCCTCTTCCTCTCACTTCTACTCTTATCCTATGCTTCCAGCCTCTTCCTCTCACTTCTGCTGCTCTTCCTCTCTGCTTCCTGTCTTTTCCTCTCTTCTCCTGCTTTTACCCTCTGCTTCCTGCCCCGTATCACTATGTGCTTCCTGCCTCTTTCTCTCTCCTTCCTGCCTCTTCTTTTCACTTCTGCTCTTATTTTCTACTTCCTGCCTCTCCCTCTCAAGTCTGCTGTTTCTTTTGCTTCCTCCCTTTTCCTCCTACTTCTCCTTCTCTTATTCTCTCCTTCCTGCCTCGTCATCTCAACCCTCCTGCTCTTATTCTCTGCTTCCTGTCTCTTCCTCTCACTTCTCCTTCTCATATTCTCTGCTTCCTGGCTCTTCCTCTGACTTCTCCTTCTCTTATTCTCTGCTTCCTGCCTCTTCTTCTCACTTCTGCTCTTATCTTCTGCTTCCTGCCTCTTCTTCTCACTTCTGCTCTTATCCTCTGCTTCCTGCCTCTTCCTCTCACTTCTGCTCTTATCCTCTGCTTCCTGACTCTTCTTCTCACTTCTGCTCTTACTCTCTGCTTCCTGCCTCTTCTTCGCACTTCTGCTCTTATCCTCCTCTTCCTGTCTGTTCCTCTCACTTCTGCTCTTATCCTCTGCTTCCTGCCTCTTCTTCTCACTTCTGCTCTTATCCTCCGCTTCCTGTCTGTTCCTCTCACTTCTGCACTTATCCTCTGCTTCCTGCCTCTTCTTCTCACTTCTGCTCTTATCCTCCGCTTCCTGTCTGTTCCTCTCACTTCTGCTCTTATCCTCTGCTTCCTCTCACTTCTCTTACCCTCTGGTTCTTGCCTCTTCCCCTCACTTCTCCTTCTCTTATTCTCTGCTTCCTGCCTCTTCCTCTCACTTCTCTTACTCTCTGCTTCCTGCCTCTTCTTCTCACTTCTCCTGCTCTTATCCTCTGCTTCTTGCTTCTTCCTCTCAATTCTGCTCTTATTCTCTGGTTCCTTCCTCTTCTTCTCACTTCTGCTCTTATCCTCTACTTCCTGCCTCTTCCTCTCACTTCTACTCTTATCCTATGCTTCCAGCCTCTTCCTCTCACTTCTGCTGCTCTTCCTCTCTGCTTCCTGTCTTTTCCTCTCTCTTCTCCTGCTCTTATCCTCTGCTTCCTGCCTCTTCTTCTCAATTCTCCTGCCCCTATTCTCTGCTTCCTGCCTCTTCCTCTCACTTCTCCTTGCCGCATTCTCTGCTTCCTGACTCGTCGTGTCACTTCTCCTGCTCTTATCCTCTGCTTCCTGCCTCTTCTCTCACTTCTCCTTCTCTTACTCTCTGCTTCCTGCCTCTTCCTCTCACATCTCCTGCTCTTCCTCTCTGCCTCTTCTTCTCACTTCTGCTCTTATCCTCTGCTTCCTGCCTCTTATTCTCACTTCTGCTTTTATCCTCTGCTTCCTGCCTCTTCCTCTTACTTCTCCTGCTTTTATCCTCTGCTTCTCGCCTTTTCCTCTCACTTCTGCTCTTATCCTTTGCTTCCTGCCTCTAGCTCTCACTTCTACTCTTATCCTTTGCTTTCTGCCTCTTCCTCTCACTTGTCCTGCTCTTATCCTCTGCTTCCTGCTTCTTCCTCACACTTCTCCTGCTCTTACTCTCTGCTTCCTGCCTCTTCCTCTCACTTCCCCTGCTCTTATCCACTGCTCCCTGCCTCTTCTTCTCACTTCTACTGCTCTTATCCTCTGCTTCCTGCCTCTTCCTCTCACTTCTACTCTTACCCTCTGCTTCCTGCCTCTTCCTCTCCCTTCTCCTGCTCTTATCCTCTGCTTCCTGCCTCTTCTCACTTCTGCTCTTATCCTCCGCTTCCTGACTCTTCTTCTCACTTCTGCTCTTATCCTCTGCTTCCTGCCTCTTCCTCTCACTTCTCCTGCTCTTATCCTCTGCTTCCTGCCTCTTCCTCTCACTTCTGCTCTTATCCTCCACTTCCTGCCTCTTCTACTCACTTCTGCTCTTAGCCTCTGCTTCCTGCTTCTTCCTCTCACTTCTCCTGCTCTTACTCTTTGCTTCCTGCCTCTTCCTCTCACTTCTGCTCTTATCTTTTGCTTCCTGCCTCTTCCTCTCACTTCTGCTCTTTTCCTTTGCTTCCTGCCTCTTCCTCTCACTTCTCCTGCTCTTATCCACTGCTCCCTGCCTCTTCCTCTCACTTCTCCTGCTCTTATCTCTGCTATCTGCATCTTCCTTTCACTTCTCCTGCTCTTATCCTCTGCTTCCTGCCTCTTCCTCTCACTTCTGCTCCTAACCTCTGCTTCCTGCCTCTTCCCCTCACTTCTACTCCTATCCTCTGCTTCCTGCCTGTTCTTCTCACTTCTGCTCTTATTGTTAGCGAGACCGGACCCTTGTGGTTTGCTCCTGTTCCCAATATGTCCACCTTTTGGCAGCTCCAAACTCTGCTAGCTAGCATAGCACAGAATTAAAGAATGGCTAAGTGGGGGATGGGCTTTAGGTTGGGAACAGCGAGGAAGGAGACCTGTGGAAGCAGGAGTTAAGAACACAGTAGCAAGGTCATTCACATTAATATTCATGAACTTTGTTTTAATTCTTTATGCTCTAATAAAATGAGAGATCAAGAACTTTTCAATAACGTAACCTTCTTATATTCATATGCTCTGAACATTGAACTCTCTCAAATTAATCCTTAGCATAGCAATTACATCACAACAAGAATCAATGAGTACATTTGTTCCCAAATAATTAACTGCTATAGGATTCATGAATAAAACTGTAGCATAGGCAAACTGGCTAAACTTGTTTTGTCTAGAAAGATCATACTCTGTTTGATCTAAGTTTTAAGATTCAATTGCCCAGAAGTTATTGCGCACCTTCTTGCCAGACTGCGCATCAAGACTCAAGTGCCTGGAATGATCGCGTGCTCTGCCGATCTGAACTGCAAAGGTTAATTGCCAAGAATGAATCGCGCACACTGTTGCCGATTCAACCATCAAGATTCAAATGCCTTAAAATGATCGCGTACTCTGCCGATCCGAACTGGAAGGGTTAATTGCCAAGAATGAATCGCGCATACTGTTGCCGATTCAACCATCGAGATTCAAATGCCTTGAAATGATCGCACAGTCTTCCGATCCGAACTGCAAGGGTTAATTGCCAAGAATGAACCGCGCACACTGTTGCCGATTCAACCATCAAGATTCAAGTTACTTGAAATGACCGCGCACTCTGCCGATCCGAACTGCAAGGGTTAATTGCCAAGAATGAATCACGCACACTGTTGCTGATTCAACCATCAAGATTCAAATGCCTTGAAATGATTGGGCACTCTGCCGATCCGAACTGCAAGGGTTAATTGCCAAGAAAGAATTGCGCACTCTGTTGCCGATTCATCCATCAAGATTCAAATGCCTTGAAATGATCGCGCACTCTGCCCATCCGAACTGCAAGGGTTAAGTGCCAAGAATAAATCGCACACACTGTAAATCACAAAGCCAAAAACTCAAATGTTTCTAGAAACGGAGTCGAGGAAATTTCCCCGAACTCCGCCTTACCGCCCTGCTTGAAGATCAGCAAGATAATGAGGACAGGGCCAGGAAATGTCCAAGTAGGCCTCCAGAACCAGAACCCAGGAAAATGCTGCTGCTCTGCACCGGGACCTCTGAATAGTGAGCACGTGGAGCTGGGCTGGGTTCCTTAAATAGACCCAAGCTCCGCCCACATGCCACACCCAGCCAGGCTGCAGGAAAGGCTTGAAAATGAACAAGCTTGAAAATTAACAATACATTCCAAACAGCATTAATGACATTTCAAGATAAATACCTGCAATGCAAAAAGTTCATATGCAATATCAGCACACAATGCATGAATTATTACATTGCATAGGGTTTGTCATTTTGCATTATGTTGCCCGTAGAGCGACCACTGTCCTGGTGTTGACAGTACCCCCCCCTCCCGAACGCGCTCTAGGGCCTGGTTTGTCTGGGTTTAGGCAGTGAAAACGCCACATTAGTAGTTGAGCATGAATGGCAGATACTGAGACCCATGAGTCGTTCTCTGGACCGTACCCTTTCCAAGATATTAGATACCAGAGGGTACGACCTCTAAATTTTGAATCGAGAACCTGTTTTACTTCGTATTCCAGTTCTCCTTGTACCAGTACTGGAGTTGGTCGAGAGAGAGTTTTCTGGAAAGCTCTTTTCAGGGGAGAAGTATGAAACACTGGATGAATATGTAGTGATTTTAGTAACTGTAGTTTGTAGGATACTGGATTGATCTGTTGAAGAATTGTGTAAGGACCTATATATTTGGGATTAAACATATGTCTTTTCTTGAAGTCAATGTGACGTTTGGAAAGCCACACTCTATCTCCTGGCTTATATTGTGGTCCCTCACAATGTTTTTTGTCATAATGTTTTTTATACTTTTGCTTTGCTTTGTTCAGATGTTGCTTGATTTGTTTCTGGGTTTGATGGAGTTGACGTATTGTTTCTGACACTGCCGGTGTAAGTGAACTTTCTTTTGGAATTGTGATTGGCAAAGTATCTGGGTGATAATCAAATAGACCGAAAAAGTGTGTCGCTCCAGTAGAAGTATGATACGAGTTATTGTAGGCCAGTTCAGCTAACCAAAGCATTGATACCCAAGAATGGAGTGCTTTTTCAGCGTAAGCACGCAAATATTGTTTCAATGTTTGATTGAGTCTCTCAGTTTGGCCATCTGTTTGAGGATGATGACTGGTAGATAATATAGATGTAACTTGTAGCGTTTTGCACCATGTTTTCCACAAGTTAGAGGCAAATTATGACCCTCGATCAGAAATAATTATTTTTGGTAATCCATGATAACGGACCACTCGATTTAAAAGTATTGTTGCCAATTCACTGGAGGTAGGCAATTTCCTGCAAGCAATGAAATGTGCATATTTTGTGAGACTATCTACCACTACAAGGATTACTGAGTAATGTTGAACAACTGGCAGTCCTGTAATAAAGTCTATTGATATGTGTTCCCAAGGTCGGAGTGGAGTTGGGAGAGGATGTAACAGTCCTTTTGGTTTTGAATGACTTGTCTTGGTACGGGTACAAACTTCACAGTTAGTTACCATTTGCTTGACGTCTTTTGTCTAAGTAGGCCACCAAAAATATCGTTGGATTAGTTCAAGTGTTTTAGGAATACCTGGATGACCTGCCGTAGGTATAACGTGCAACCAATGAAACACTAATTTGCGCAACTTGGTAGTAGGAACAAATAAATATGCATCATGAAAAGGTAGACCTTGTTTGATTGATCTTTTGGGGTCTGCTTGAGCCCATTTCTGCCATTTTTCGATGGTGAAAGAATTACGAATATTTTGAAAAAAATCTTCAGTTTTGAGGATACAAAGGATTTTGTCTGGAGCAATGATAGCTTGTAGGGGCTGGATTGTGGGTAACATGGTAGAGTCTTGTCTGGACAAGGCATCCGCTTTGCGATTGTCTTTGCCAGGACGAAAGGTTACCACAAAATCAAACTCGGCAAAAAACAGCATCCAACGTAATTGTCGAGGAGTCAAAAGTCTAGCTGAACTCATGAACTGGAGATTACGATGATCTGTGTATACTGTAATAGTGTATCTGGCACCTAGTAAATAGTGTCTCCACTCTTCAAAGGCATCACGGATTGCTAGAAGTTCTTTCTCAGCAATGACATTATTTTGTTCCGCTTTGTTTAGTTTTCTGGACATGTAAGCTACAGGGTGTAGCTGACCAGTATCTTTGTTGCGTTGTGATAACACTGTACCGATTGCCACATCTGAAGCATCTGCTTCTACTATGAATGGACATTCAGTATCTGGGTGAGTCAAGACTGGGGCGGTGGAGAAGGTATAGTTTCTTACCTGTAACTCCAGATCTCTCGTAAGGGTATTTCCATGATAGTCATAAGCGTTGAAATATTCCCCGCCCACCTGCGGGGACCCCAGAGCACTTTTTCCAATATAACTTCTTAAGTGTCCATGTTCGCCTTACTTCGGAAAGGCCTGCCAAGTCACCTAAGAATGTTCCTATGCAGCCTATAGGAAAGGCTACTGTGTTCAAACTTCTTCATCCAGTTTGTCCTTGAGGTAAATGCATTTAAATGCCTGAACAAATGAATATATTTTTCAGAAAAATTCCTTCACAAGCCTTTTTTATATCAGAAAACCCCTATGAAGGAGTGCAGAACAGTGTAGCCCATAGGCTGCCATTAGTAATGAAGAAAAAGGAGACTATGCCTTTAAGAACAGCCAGTCCTCCAGTATCCCATCATGCCTAGAGAGAGGCATGCAGACAGTTTTTAGCTGATAATAATGATTAACCTAATTAAGCAATCTTTCTTCTCCCCCAGGGAGGTGGGAGGGTTGCTTATGACTATCATGGAAATACCCCTACGAGAGAACAGGAGTTACAGGTAAGAAACTATACCTTCTCTCTTAGGGGATTTCCATGTATAGTCATAAGTGTTGAATAGAATAGCAAGCCCATCCCATAACACGCAGAGGAGCAGATAGAATACTCAGAAAACACTCTCTCAAGCAAAGAGGTTCCTAAGAGAAGCCTGTCCTACTTGAGCATCTGCCCTAGCATCGGAATCAAGGCAATAATGTTTGGTAAAGGTGTGAACAGATCTCCAAGTCGCAGCTCTACAAACGTCTGCTAATGGAACATTCCTCAATAAAGCAGTCATTGCCCACTTGCCTCTGGTGGAATGCGCTTTTGGTTTACCCTGTAGAGTTTTCTTAGCTAGTTGATAGCAAAATAAAGTACAGGAGACTATCCATCTCGATATTGGCTGTTTGGAGGTGGCTAAACCAGTAATGACCGTACTATAATTAACGAACAGTTGTGAAGTTCTCCGAAGGGAATTAGTCTTATCTAGATAAACATTTAACACCATTTTAACATCTAGAGAATGGAGAGCTCTCTCTGCTGGGGTAGAAGGGTTTGGAAAGAAAGTAGGTAAGGAAATCGACTGGTTGATGTGAAAGTCGGATATAACCTTGGGCAGAAATTTAGGATGCGTTCGCAGCACTACTTTGGAGGAGTGAAATACTGTGTAAGGCTCGTGGGTACAGAGGGCCTGGATCTCGCTAACCCTTCATGTTGATGTGATTGCCACTAGAAAGGCCATCTTCCAAGTTAGGTGTTGGAGAGATGCATTGTGGATGGGTTTGAATGGATGTTGCATTAGACGTGAAAGGACCACATTAAGTTCCCATGGTGGAGAAGGGCGCCTAACTGGAGGAAAAACCTTCTTTATGGATCAAATCTGTTTATTGGGTTTAACATAGAAACAAATATATACAACACATCACAGCTTGACAGATAAAATACCCCGCCCCAGTAAAGAAGCACCATAACAGCATACTAAGGCCCTCCCAGAAATCCCTGAGCTCCGCCAAGAATGACAGCACCTATGGCCTCTTGCCTGCTATCCAATGAACAGTTGCCTGGCGGACAAAAATCTTTAAGCTGCGAAATCCATACTTGACAAACCAAACATACAAGTAACTGATAACACACCAACAGTGCTTCCCTTCCAGAGTCCATATCCTCCCATCGTATCTCCACTCCCTACCCGCCACTCTCATACAGCCCCGGTACTCCCGGGAATCTCTCTCAGCAGGAGCCCCGTCCAGTGTTTAAGTCAGCCCAAGAACTCTTAAATAAGTCAGACATGTCAGCTCTGCAAATTCTGTGGAAAGGATCTGCAAGAACGGCCTCCACAACTTGCCCATCTCACCCACTCGCTGCTGAGAGGCCAGTGTAAGCTTTTCCATAACCAAGATAAACCACAGCTTTTGCAACCATGACAAATGTGACGGAACCCTATCTGTGCCCCACAGTGCTAGGAGCAACTGCAACGCCGCATTGAGAGCTAGGGCCATCTGCCTCCCCTTCATCGATCGCAGGGGAAAGGTGAGGGCGTTGGGCAAACCCAACAAGATATACGCTGGAAATCTAGGTATCTTAGTATGGAAGGCCATGTCGATATCATCTATAATGCTCTCCCAGTATTGCTTAAGCTTGGGGCAATGCCAAAGTAAGTGCACGAGCATACCCGTGGCACCACACCCCCTCCAACAGAGGCTCGACTTATTGAGGTCCTGTGTATGTATCCTTGCTGGGGCATAATACCAGTAGGAGGCCACCTTATAGGGTGTCTCCGTCCCTGCTACATTGTAGGCCATATGATGTATTCTATAAAATATACTTTCCCACTCCTCATCTGAAAGTTCCCTCTCCAGCTCCCGCTCCCATCTCAGCTGCCCCTTGGACTTGGGCGGGCGCCCCTCCCCCTGCAAAAGCCGGTAGAGCTCTGAAATTACTCGCTTATCATCCTTCTTCAGCAGCAGCCACTTCTCAAACGGCGTAAGAGGCCTATCTATCAATACTCTATTAGCCGTCAACAAGGCCCAGTGCCGAATCTGATAGTACATCAGCCGATACGCCTCAGTCAAACCATATGCCTCCTCCATCTGATCAAAGGACATCACCCCGTGCTCATCAAAGAGGCATCCTACCCTCTTGCACCCCCCCCTCGTACCATCATCTCAAACCGTCGTCCACACGAAGTCCAGGTTCAAAGTCAGGATTCGCGCCTATGGGGGTCATTGGAGACGGAAAGGACGTGAGCCCAGACCTACAAACCACCGCATCCCAAATGCGTAATGTTATGCCCGTGATCGGGGAAGAGTAGAGCCCGATCACGGCACGTCCCTGTGCCAACGTCGTAGCCAGGGCTCCTTCCATATATGGGAGCCCGCTACCGCCTGATCCATAAAGCACCAATGTTTCTCCGTAAGTGGACGGCTCCACTCCAGCAAAAAACGCAACTGCGTCGCCTGAAAGTATCGCAAAAGGCAGGGAATCGCCAGTCCCCCTCCCCCTTAGGGCGATATAAAACCCGTCGTGGAGGACGCGCTCACCGGCCTTCCAAAACAAATCTCAGAATCGCCCATTGTAAAGTTGCTATCGTCCTAGGCGGCGGAGTCAAAGGAAGTGCCTGGAACACGTACAGTACACGCGGCAAGACAGTCATTTTCACCGCAGCCACCCTACCCAGCCAGGATAGTTTATGTCGCCCCCACGACTCCAGGTCTCGCTGCACATCACAAACTAACTTCGAGTAATTCAAACTCGCCGTCTTTGCTGCAGTAGGCGCCAAGTCCACCCCCAGATAGGAAAGCCGTGAAGATGACCAAAGAAAGGGGTATCTAGCTCTCAAATCCTCCTCATGTTCCAAGCTTACAGACACGCCAAGAACCTGGGACTTCTGCATATTCACCCGAAATCCAGAAGCCTGTCCAAACTCAGCAAGTATCTCCATGAGCACAGGGAACGAAGTTGCGGGCTCCGCCAGGGTAAGGATCACATCATCCGCATACAAGGTAATAAGATGTTGGTCCCCAGCGAACTTCACACCAGAAACCCGAGGGCTATCCCGCAGACGCTGCGCCAGAGGTTCCATGTAGAGCGCAAACAATAGGGGGGAGAGCTGACAACCCTGCCGAGTATCCCACCCGACAGGAAACGGCAAAGAAAGTGTGCCATTAACCCGGACCGCCGCCCTAGGATAACGATAAATACATCGGATCCAAGATCTAAAAACAGGGCCCAGTCCGAAGCGCTCCAGGACCCAGAAAAGATAAGGCCAATGAACCCTGTCGAAAGCCTTCTCCGCATCTATAGAGAGGAAAAGTGCCTCCCTGCGGGATCGATCTGTTTTGTCTAACAGATGTAGAAGCCGCTTCATATTGTCACCGCATTGCCAGTGCGGAATAAAACCCGACTGATCTGGATCGACGAGACCCGGCATATAAGGTTTAAGGCGATGGGCAAGAATTCCGGTGAATAGTTTAGCGTCTATGTTCAGGAGCGAGATCGGTCTATATGAGGCACACTCCTCCGGGTCCTTCCCCGGCTTATGAATAACAACAATGGTAGCGTCCAACATACTAGGCGTCAAGGTCCCCGAAGTCCGAAAGGAGTTGAAGAGCCGCACCAAGAGCGGCGCGAGTTCTATACAAAAGGTCTTATAAAAAAGTGCTGTGAAACCATCAGGACCGGGGGACTTCCCACCCTTAAGGCAAGTAATCGCTGATATGACCTCTTCCGATCTTATCGATTGGTCCCGGAAAGACACCTCCCTTTCCCCCAAAGGTGATAGCTATACCCTCCAGAAAAGAGTCCAGAGCCACGCCATCCTGCTCATCGGCCGTGTATAGCCCCGATAAAACTTCACAAACGCCTCTGCAATCTGATCACTCGTACACACCTCCCTTCCGGAAGGGGAACAAACCAATTTTATCATCGACGCTGCGCGCTGCGCTCGCAGCGGTGCGCTAAAAGCTTCCCACATCTATTGCTCCCAACGTAATATTTATGTTTGAGCCTCGCTGCCGCATACTCTGCCCTATCCCAGTCTAACTGCTTCAACTGCTGTCTCACCTTCTCCAGTTCCCGCCAGATTCTAGGTGCCCCGGTGGATTTATGGGAACGCTCCAATACAGCAACCCTCTGCTCCAACTCTTCCCTTATCTCTCTCCTTGCCTTATTATCTTTAGCGGACAGCGCCATCACCTCGCCCCTCACCACAGCCTTCAGGGCCTCCCACACAGTCTCCTGACTAGTGCTCCCATCATCATTAAAACTGAGATAGTCTGTGATCGCACGCTGGATCGCCTCCACCGTTGCCCCATTCTGAAGCAAGGAGTCCCTAAAGCGCCAGCCTGGAGTACCCACCCGGCCCATATCCATGGAGAGTTCTACAGTAATGGGAGCATGGTCAGTCAAGGCTCGGGGCTCAATCGAGGCCTCCCTAACCCGGGGAACAAACTCCTGCGAGGCCAGAAAAAAGTCAAGCCGTGCATACGTCTTGGTCGCCGCTGAATAAAAGGAGTAATCCCGGAGCGTGGGATGTGCCTTCCTCCATACATCCTCCAAGCCACATTCAGCCAGCCACTGATGCCCCGCCGCCGACAACGCCCCAGTCTGCCCAAATCATTGACCCGAGCGATAGAGCTCGTTATGCATCACCAAGTTAAAATCTCCTCCCACCAATAGGGCGCCATCTGGTGAATTAAGCATCAGGGAAACGGCCTGCCTCAGAAAGGTCTCCTGCTGGGTATTAGGAGCGTACAGGGAGGCTATAGTAAAGGAGAAGGCCGCGGCTCTCATTCTAATAGCCAGAAACCTGCCTTGCACCTCGTGTATTTTACCCACCACATCCCCAGAGAAGGTCCTAGAAAGCAATATTGCCACCCCGGCGTGCTTTGTAGTAGCAGAAGACCAGAACTGTCTGGGAAACCATCTTGAACGCATGCGGAATGTGTCCTTGTGCAATAAGTGTGTCTCTTGTAACAGACAGATATGGCTCCCTGACTTCTCAAGACCCGACAGGATCGCCAGCCGCTTGGTCGGGCTGTTGAGACCACGGACATTCAAGCTTAGACACTTAACTGCCATACGTCACAAAGGAAGAAGCACTCAGGTGGGGGGAGCCCCACGGGGGGACCGGACCCCACACAGCGCCTCAGCCCCGTCAAACCACAGGGCCAATCCGCCAATAACACTCATAAACCGGACTCCCAGGGAAGCACATCAACACACAACCATTGCGCACAACAGGTGCTCACAACAAAAAAGTCCTCTTGCACTCATCTCCAAAGAGGAAAAAGTCTCAACTGGGCGATAAAACCCCCTCGAGTTCACCAACCAGGCCCCTCTCAGACAGCCCATAGGCCTGCGAAAATGCGACCCGATGCTGACCAGCCGCCCTCGTGCGTCCCACTTTTAAGTACTGGTCCCAGCTGCCACGTTGCTCACTGCCGACTGCCGTTCCGACAACTGCTCCGACGCGGTAGGTCGCCGCCGCTTCCTCCTTCTCTCCTTTCTCCTCCAGCGCGGACGGTCCGCACCACCCGGGCCCAGCTTCGCACCCATGTCCTGGCCACCCTCCACCAGGCCCAGGATCTGGTTCGCCTCCGATATTGACTTCACTTGGCGAAGCTGCGCTTCCCAGCGGAAGATAAGGCGGAACGGGTGACCCCAAGAGTATGATACATCATGTGCTCGCAAGTGTTCCGTAATAGGCTTGAATTCACGCCGCCGCTGCAAAGTCCGTGCCGAGAGGTCCTGAAATAATTGGAGCTGGTGCCCTCTAAATTGGATCTGCGGCAGATTGCGTGCCCGTTGCAATATACTGTCTTTGAGCCCGTAGTTATGGACACATGCCAGAATATCCGACAGACGATCCCCATCACCTCCAGCCCGGCCCACCTGATGCACTCTATCAAGCGTAATCTCTCGGGACTCCTCCAGGCCCAGAACTGAACGGAACAGCTCCACCACAAATTCTCCGATATCCTCCTTCTCAGCCCCAGACAGCACCCCTCTGATGCGGATGTTATGCCTGCGTGACTGGTTCTCTTAGTCCTCCACCGCAAGCTGAAGGAGATCCTGTTGCTCCCGCAAGCGAATGCATTCTTGTTGGAGATCTGCCACCTCCTCCCCACAGGAGATCTCACCATCCTCAACCTGCGCCACTCGCTCGCCCAGGGAGGTGACCTCCACTCGCAATTCTTTTACCTCGTGAGATATGTCCCTTCGTAGCTCTTGAAAATCACTCCGGAGCGAGTCGAACAGGGAGGTAAGGAAGCCCTTTGTAACCAGAGCCCCCTCATCCTCCTCCATCTCGCCCCTAGCTTCCAGCGACCTCGCAGCCAGCGGCCTCTCAGGAGCCCCACCCGGCACTGGGCGAGCCCCGGTAAGCATGTCTCTGACAGTCCGTTCCCGCTTGGTTTTAGCGGCTGCCATCGCTCCAGCTCTCCAACTGCATTGCGCATCCAACTCAGTCGGAGCCTCCTCACGTGTACGCCCAGGGGTCGCGCCACCCGGGGCCCACCGATCTCATCAGGAGCCACTGACCTCTCCACTCACGGGCAGTGCGCGTCACCTCTCCACCACTCCACGTGCCTCGTCTCCAACTAGGCCCACCACTGGCCGTCTGCACCACCGATCAGTGGTCCCAGGGCCCCCGCTTTGTCAAGGGCCGCACCACGCCCGGGCCAGTCCGCCCAACAGCACACCGGCCCACTCGTCTCCCCGTCCAGGGGGCCCAAGCCTCAGCAGCTCTCAGGGCTCCGGCGGTCAGCTCACATCAGGGCCACAGCGCAGCCCCCGCTGCACACCAGTAGCGCGGCACCCTCCCTGGTCGCCGCTGCACTACTGCTCGCGGCCGCCAGGCCCAAGGCCCGACACGTGGCCCCAACCACCGCAAGCCGTGCCTGCCTGCCACAGGAGCCGGCACCAGTCGCGCAGCACCGCTCCTTTGCTCGGCGCTGCCGCAGGCATCCTGGGCTCCCTTGGAACATCTTGCAGTCCGCGGCGCCGGGCGCGATCGCAGGGCACCCCAGAAGCTCCCAAACTGGGGTTGCAAGGTGATATCGAAGGCCTAGACGGCAGAGCACGGACCAACGCGTCCGCTCACGCCGCCATCTTGGCCACACCCCGAAAAACCTTCTTTAACCCCTGTAGGAGATCTTTGATAACTGGAATCCTAAAGAAAGAGGTTTGCGAAGGAGTTTTCCCATAAGCAGTCAAAGCTGCCAAATGAACTTTTATTGAAGAAAGTTGCAGGCCAGATCGTGCCAATTGTAACAAGTATGGGAGAATGACATCTTCCTTGCAAGATGTAGGGTCTATCCCCTTAGAAGAACACCAGATGCAGAATCTTTTCCACTTTAAGTAGTATGCCGAACGAGTAGATGGACGCTTCGCCTCCTTTAGGATTTCCATGCAATCCTGTGGAAGGTTTAGATGTCCATACTGGACTAACTCAGGAGCCATGCTGCCAAATTCAAGGAGGAGAGATTGGAATGTCTCATTTGTCCTCCGAACTTCGTCAGGAGGTCCGGTCTGCAGGATAGCCTGAGATGTGGACGGAATGATCGGTGAAGGAGATCCAGGAACCACCACTGTCTCGCCCACTCTGGTGCAATGAGGATCATTGTGGCTGACATCATTAAGAGTTTGAGGAGGACTGCTGGGAACAGTGGAATTGGTGGAAAGGCGTACAGAAATTTGTTGGACCAGTCTATCCACAGAGCATTCCCCAGCGATTCTGGGTGGTAAAATCTGGCGGTGAAGGTGCAGCATTTCCTGTTTTCTTCTGTGGCGAAGAGGTCGATAGAAGGTGTGCTCCACAAACGGAAAATGTCTCGAGTAACGTCTTCGTTGAGCACCCACTCGTGGTTCTCTTCTAGAACTGTGCTGAGGGTATCCGCTTGCATACTCTGAACCCCTGGAAGGTGGGTTGCCACTATGCTCAATTTCCTGGCTAGGAGCCAGTGCCATATTGTCTGGGACTCTTGAGACAAGACTCTGGATCTGGTGCCCCCTTGCTTGTTCAGATAGTACATGGTGGTGGTATTGTCTGTCTGTACCAGCAAGTTGTCGGTGGTGATTGAGGGGAGAAATGCCTTGAGAGCTAGGTGTACCGCCCGTAGCTCTAGGAGATTGATGTGGTATAATGATTCCTTGGGAGACCATCGACCTTGTATTTGCAGATGATCCATATGAGCTCCCCATCCGAGGAGAGAGGCATCTGTCACAATAGTCTGTGTTGGAGGCTGTGTACGGAATGGCATCCCCTTTAGTAGATTGGCTGGAGAACACCACAAAGTTAGAGATCTGATTGCATGGGTGGACAGACGAATTCGGTCTTCTCAGTTCCCTGACAGATTGATTCCATTGGTCCTCCAGGCATTCCTGAAGCGGTCGCATGTGGAGGCGAGCGTTGGGTGTCAGAAAGATCCAGGAGGCCATGGAGCCGAGAAGTGAGGAGACTGTCCGCACTGTTGGGTGACGCATCGATCGGAGAGCCCGACACTTCTGGAGAATGGATAAGCCTCTTTCCTCCGAAGGACACACTTTTGCCTGTAGTGTGTCTATGGTAGCTCCTTAGTAGTGTAACTTCTGTACAGGAACTGTTGTTGACTTGTGAATGTTGACATGAAGGCCTAGCCGATACAGGAGATCGCAGGTCATCTGGAAATGCAGTTTGGCTTCTGCATAGGTGGATGCTTTGATTAGCCAGTCGTCCAGATATGGGTATATGAAAATCTGATTTTTTCTGAGATGTGCTGCAACCACTGGCATGCACTTGGAAAAGGTTCTGGGTGCTGACCTGAGACCGAATGGTAGGACAGTGTATTGGAAGTGATCTTGACCCACAACAAACCTCAGTAATTTCCGATGCTTCTTCGCAATGGGAATGTGAAAATACGCATCGTGTAGATCCACTGAGCAAAGCCGGTCCCCTTGCTGAATCTAAGGATATATCTGGTGTAAGGATAGCATCCTGAACTTTTCCTTTCGGACCCATTTGTTGGCAATTTTGAGGTCTGGAATGGGTCCGAATTCCCTCTTGTCCTTCTTTGGGATGAGAAAGTATTTGGAGTAAATGCCCTTCTCCCGTTAGTTGAGGGGAACCGATTCCACTGCTCTCTTTTCGAGGAAGATGGAAACTTCCACCTTTAAGAGGTCGAAGTGCACGGTTGAGGGTTTTGGCGGAATGGTTGGAGGCGGTGTGGAAAACCTGGGACAATATCCATTCTGTACAATGTTTAAGACCAAAGCGTCTGTTGTAATTCTTTGCCACTCTACCAGGCAATTGGTGACGCTTCCCCCCACCGGAGTGGTTAACGAAGTTGGGGGGAGGAAATTCTCAGGGTTTTTAAGTTGTAGGTTGTCGGGAACCCTAAATGGGCTGATGGGTCGATCGTCCTCTCTGTGCCTTACGCTGAGGCTGATAGGATCGTTGGTACTGCTGGTGAGATCTTGTAGGGGCCCATTGAGGGGTTTGAACCCTCTGCCTGGTGTAGCGGCGTTGGAAAGGTCGGAATGACCTTCGTTGTTCCTTAGGTTTGTCAAGAACCACTGCTTTCAATGTGTCCACCTCAGCCATCATCCTTGCCATTTCATCATCTGCATGGGATCCGAATAGAGTGGAGCCTGAAAATGGCAGATCTATAATGCGTTGCTGAGCATCCGACTTCAATGAAGTAAGCCGCAGCCATGAATGTCTCCTCAGTGTCACCCCATGGCAATATGAATGCGCTGAGAGTAAAGACGCGTCCGCCGCTGTACTGATGATCTGATTGGAGACCATAGCACCCTCCTTGGCTATTTCTAAGAAATCCTCTCTGTGATCTCTCGGGAGATGCTCTGCAAACTGTAATATGGAATCCCACAAGGACCTATCGTATCTGCCCAAAAGGGCTGTGGCGCTTGCAACCTTCATGGATTATGCAGCCGAACTGCAGACTTTACAGCCTGTTGAATCTAGTCTTTTACTCTCTTTATCCGGGGGAGAGGTGGAAGACGGAGAGGTAGCGTGAGCTTTGCGAGCCGCCAATATAACCACTGAATCCGGTGGAGGGTCGGAATGCAAAAACACAGGATCTTGTTCAGGAGGACGATACTTTTTCTGCAGTCTAGATGGTGCAGGTCTTGTTGTAGCCGGCGTGAGGAAGACTTCCATAGCAGGCTCTAAGAGGCCAGGTACTAGAGGAAGCAAAGGTCTGGTGGCTGTATGCTGTTGGAGAGTCTCAAATATGACCGACGTAGATGGTGTAGGGGCAACCATCGGAATGTTAAGTTTTGACGCACCTCGGACCAGCACTTCATGAAAGGTGTTAATACCATCAACCGGCGAGGACCGAGGTGGGGGTGAATCCGATAAGGTGGGGGAGTAGTCTCTGGTAGAAGACCAAGAATCTCTCTCACGACCCCTTGAGCTTGATCTACGTCGATCTGCGGTGAGATCTTGAGCAGGATGAATCATGGCCATGACGTGAACGGTGGCGCGATGTAGAGCGCGGTCTTGCTGGGACACTAATCGGCACTTGAGGCACTGGAAGTGGTGCAGGTGCCGGTAAATCCTGATCCGTAGGCCGCGGTGTCTGTGACTGAGGTGAAGTTGGTGGCAAATCTGGTGGAGGAGATGCATGAGGAGATGCGCGAGTAGAAGGCGACGAGGGAAGGAGCACTACCAAAGAAGAGCGCTCTGAGGAAGAATAAATTCTTCTTGGCTTGTGTCTCCTCGACGTCGATGCTCTCCTTGACGTCAATGGGCTCCTCGACCTTCCTCAACGTCTCGACGTTGACGCTGTGCGGACGTCGACGTCGACACATGACGTCTATGTTTCCTTCTCGATGTCGATTCCAACAACGTCGATCTGCCCCTCGATGTTGTGTGTTGTGGAGTCTTCGACGTTGCGCGGTGCCTTGACGTCGAATGGTGACTCCTATACGACATCGAGCCGGACTTCGACGGCGAGCATGTCGGCACCGTACCTCCTCTCGACGTCGATCTTCTCGACGTCGACCGGGACCGAAAGCGTTTTCAACCTGAAGAACGCCTCTCAGACCTTCCACGTCCACTGGAAGCTGAGGTATGAGCTCTGGTGGAAGACTGACCTACCCTCACTCAGAAGTCCCACTGGTTCCTTGGCGTCTTCTCTCTGCTCTCCCTTGAAGGCGAATCTTCTCTCTGTCACGCAATGTGCGCCTGGAAAATGTCTTGCAGATTTTACAGGAGGCAGGCCTGTGTGAAGATGGCAGACAAATGATGCAGACCTCGTGAGGGTCTGTTTTGGCCTTTTTTTCTGCCACATTTTGGACATTTGTCGAATAAGGAAGGCATTTTTTGTGTAAAAATGCCTTAAATCTTGTCAGAAATTTTCAAAATCCAAGAGAGAAAGTCAAAAGATGTAGAGTGAAGTTGTTTCTCTCAAAGTTTTTCTATTTTTTAGAAGAAAAAAACCTAAATAGGTCGAGCTCAATGCTCCAGGGTCCTGTCAGCAGGTGCCGGAAAAAAGAACTGAGGTAACTACCTCTCTCTAGGCATGATGGGATACTGGAGGACTGGCTGTTCTTAAAGGCATAGTCTCTTTTTTCTGCATTACTAATGGCAGCCTATGGGCTACACTGCTCTGCGCTCCTTCATAGGGGTTTTCTGATATAAAAAAGGTTTGTGAAGGAATTTTTCTGAAAAATATATTCATTTGTTCAGGCATTTAAATGCATTTACCTCAAGGACAAACTGGATGAAGAAGTTTGAACACTGTAGCCTTTTCTATAGGCTGCATAGGAACATTCTTAAGTGACTAGGCAGGCCTTTCTGAAGTAAGGCGAACATGGACACTTAAGAAGTTATATTGGAAAAAGTGCTCTGGGGTCCCCGCAGGCGGGCGGGGAATATTTCAACGCTTATGACTATACATGGAAATCCCCTACGAGAGAAGGCTTCTTTTAAGATTGAAAAACCCTTGTTAGCTTCTGGAGACCATACGAATGGTTCTTTCTTTCGTAGTAACTTGGTGATTGGTGCCACTGTCTGCGAGAAGTGGTCTATGAACCTGCAATAGAAATTTGCAAAACCAAGGAAAGCACTGAACATCTCGAACTGTTTTTGGGATTGGCCAGCCGGATACTGCTTGCACTTTTCTTTCTGCCATGACCATGCCTTGGGGGGTAAGGATGACCCCTAAAAAAACAACTGTGGTAACATGAAATTCACATTTGCTCAATTTGCAATATAAATGATGTTTCCGAAGGGCTGTGAGAATTTTTTGGACATGTTGTACATGTTCGACTTCGTTATCAGAATAGATTAGAATATCATCAATATAAACTATATCAAATAGATCTAGATATTCTATAAGGACATAATTCAGAAAGAATTGGAATGCTGCTGGAGCATTACAAAGTTCAAAGGGCATGACTGTGTATTCAAATAGACCATATCTAGTTTTAAAGGCGGTTTTCCACTTGTCGCCTTCTCTCATCCTGACTAGGTGGTAAGCTCCTCTGAAGTCTAACTTGGTGTAAATTTTGGGTTTTTTAACTTGATCCAACAGGACAGGGATCAAGGGTAATGGGTATTTATTCTTTATTGTGATTTTATTTAACCCTCTATAGTCTATACAAATCCTAAGATCCCCATTAGCCTTGGGCACAAAAAAAAGAGGAGATGCTGCAGGAGACTTGGAAGGGCGGATAAATCCATTAGCTAGAAATTGGTCTAAATAGTTTCTTAGATATTGATTTTCGTGTTCAGACAGGGCATACGCACGACAACTAGGGTGTATAGCACCAGGAGTCAGATCAATTTGACAGTCAAAGGGTCTCTGAGGTGGCAAGGTTCCTGCTTCGTTTTCATCAAAAACATCAAGAAAGGATGAATACTGCAAAGGCAGTGTTACATCTTTTTCAGCGGCTGTGGCTATGTGGGGTTTGTGGGAATCTGACACTTGATGTTTGGAGACATTTTTCTTTACACAGAAATGAAGAAAACATGATTTTCCTTTCTTGCCAGTTTATTAAAGGATTATAGTAACTTAACCACGGCATTTCTAGAATAATTCCATACTGAGGAGCATGGATTACATCAAAGATTATTTTTTCTACATGTTTGGTCTCTTGATTTCCCCCTTTATAGATCACAGACAAGGGGAAGGTCTGCAGAGTCACCGGACCTCCAGCTAGGAGTTTTCCATCTACAGCTTGTATTATTTCTGGTGTTTTCTTCTTCTTACATGGGATCCCCCATGTTTGAATCAATTGTGCATCGATAAAATTACCAGTAGCTCCAGAATCTACTAAGGCTTTCTTTAGATAAGTCTTTTGTTTTACCAGTACTTCTAGATCTAATTTTAAAAGTCTTGAATCGAGTAAAACCTTTTTATTATCTTGTGAAGGGTCCACGGTTACACCCAAGAGCAACCCTTCCTTACCTCTTTGGTGTTCTAGTTTTCCTGATTGATCTGTGCATTTGCTACAACCTTCTTGGTAGGGGTTTGTTTACTTTTTGGTTTTGCTGGACATTCTTGAGCGAAATGGCCCTTTTGACCACAATACAGACATTGTCCGTTCTTTCTACGTAGATCTTTCTCTTCTTTTGTTAAGGGCCGCCTGATCGTTCCTATTTCCATTGGTTCATGATTGTGGTCTCCCTGAACTTGTGATTCTCTATGCTCATGAACACGCCAGGAATTTTTCTCAGTCTTTTTACGTGTTCCACGTCGTTTTGCAAGACGATGGTCTAATCTTAAAACAAGATTTATCAGATCTTGACAATCCGTGGGTTGAGGATCAATCTGTGCAAGAATGTCTTTTAACTCATCTTTGAGTCCTTGATAGAACAGGGTTGATCTCTTTTCCTCAGGCCAGGCCGTTTTTGCTACCAGACGATTAAAGTTAGCCAAGTAAGAGACAAGATCCTTATTTCCTTGTCGCAGTTCTAACAGCTCTCGGTCTGCGGACAGAGTAACTGTTCTTCAATCAAAAACACTTTCAAATTCTCTGACAAAGTCTCTCCAGTTATAAAGCAAAGGATTATCTCGAAGCACGAGAGGGATTGCCCAGGTGGCCGCGTCCCCAGTCACAAAAGAAATCAAGAAGGCCACCCTGGATTGGGGATCAGGGAAGGTGTTTGGTCTACAGGTGAAATGCAATTCTACTTGAGTCAAAAAGGATTGTACCTTCTGAGGATCACCTGAAAACCTTTCTGGGAGAGCCAAGGGAATGGGTGTGGGAACTGTGAGTGATATAGTTGGAGGATTCCCTCCTGAACTTTGAGGAGGAGGATTAAGCCAGAGGACCTTGCCCCTTCTTTTCCACTTTGTCATGTAACTGATCCACCCTTTCTGCTAGATTGGTTGCTAAGTTTTTAGATTCAAGTACATCCAATTGAAGCTGCGTAATTACCTTAAGTAACTCATCCAATGTGGCCATGTTGAAAACCTAGCACAAACCAGGAGGATAATAATTTGTGGGCTCACTATTCTGTCAGCGAGACCGGTTTCTCGGGGTTTGCGCCTGTTCCCAATATATCCACCTCTTGGCAGCTCCAAACTCTGGTAGCTAGCAAAGCACAGAATTAAAGAATGGCCAAGTGGGGGATGGGTTTTAGGTTGGGAACAGCGGGGAGGGAGACCTGTGGAAGCAAGAGTTAAGAACACAATAGCAAGGTCATTCACATTAATCTTCGTGAACTTTGTTTTAATTCTTTATGCTCCAATAACATGAGAGATCAAGAACTTTTCAATAACGTGACCTTTTTATATTCATATGCTCTGAACATTGAACTCTCTCTGACTAAACTTGTCACACTCTGTTTGATCTAAGTTTCAAGATTCAATTGCCCAGAAGTTATTGCGCACCTTATTGCCAGACTCAAGTATCTAGAATGATTGCGCGCTCTGCCGGTCTGAACTGCAAAGGTTAATTGCCAAGAATGAATCGCGCACACTGTTGCTGATTCAACCATCAAGATTCAAATGCCTTGAAATGATCGCGCACTCTGCCGATCCGAACTGCAAGGGTTAATTGCCAAGAATGAATTGCGCACACTGTTGCCGATTCATCCATCAAGATTCAAATGCCTTGAAATGAACACTCACTCTACCGATCCGAACTGCAAAGGTTAAGTGCCAAGAATAAATCGGACACACTGTAAATTACAAAGCCAAAAAATCAAATGTATCTAGAAACGGAGTCGAGGAAATTTCCCCGAACTCCGCCTTACCGCCCTGCTTGAAGATCAGCAAGATAATGAGGACAGGGCCAGGAAATGTCCAAGTAGGCCTCCGGAACCAGAGCCCAGGAAAATGCTGCTGCTCTGCACCAGGACCTCTGAATAGTGAGTACATGGAACTGGGCTGGGTTCCTTAAATAGACCCAAGCCCCGCCCACATGCCACACCCAGCGAGGCTGCAGGAAAGGGTTGAAAATGAACAAGCTTGAAAATGAACAATACATCACAAACAGCATTAATGCCATTTCGAGATAAATACCTGCAATGCAAAAAGTTAATATGCAATATCAGCACACAATGCGTGAATTATTACATTGCATAAGGTTTGTCATTTCGCATTATGTTGCCCGTAGAGCACGCACTGTCCTGGTGTTGACACTTATCCTCTGCTTCCTGCCTTTTCCTCTCACTTCTCATGCTCTTCCTCTCTGCCTCTTTTCACTTCTGCTCTTATCCTCTACTTCCTGCCTCTTCCTCTCACTTCTAATCCTATCCTCTGCTTCCTGCCTCTTCTTCTCACTTCTGCTCTTATCCTCTGCTTCCTGCCTCTACCTCTCACCTCTGCTCTTATCCTCTGCTTCCTGCCTCTTCCTCTCACTTCTACTCTTATCCACTGCTTCCTGCCTTTTCCTCTCACTTCTCCTGCTCTTATCCTCTGCTTCCTGCCTCTTCCTCTCACTTCTGCTCCTATCCTCTGCTTCCTGCCTCTTCTACTCACTTCTGCTCTTAGCCTCTGCTTCCTGCCTCTTCCTCTCACTTCTGCTCTTATCCTCTGCTTCCTGCCTCTTCCTCTCACTTCTGCTGCTCTTCCTCTCTGCTTCCTGTCTTTTCCTCTCCCTTCTCCTGCTCTTACCCTCTGCTTCCTGCCTCTTCCTCTTTCTTCTGCTGCTCTTATCCTCTGCTTCCTGCCTCGTCTCACTTCTGCTCTTATCCACTGCACCCTGCCTCTTCCTCTCACTTCTCCTGCTCTTATTCTCTGCTTCCTGCCTCTTCCTCTCACGTCTCATGCTTTTCCTCTCTGCCTCTTGCTCTCACTTCTCTTACGCACTGCTTCTTGCCTTGTTGTCTCACTTCTTCTGCTCCTACTCTCTGCTTTCTGCCTCTTCCTCTCACTTCTGCTTTTATCCTCTGCTTCCTGCTTCTTCCTCTCACTTCTGCTCTTATCTTCTGCTTCCGCTTCTTCCTCTCACTTCTGCTCTTATTCTCTGCTTCCTGCCTCTTCGCTCACTTCTCCTTCTCTTACTCTCTGCTTCCTGCCTCTTCCTCTCTCTTCTCATGCTCTTCCTCTCACTACTTCTCTTACCCAATGCTTCCTGCCTCGTCGTCTCACTTCTTCTGCACTTATCCTCTGCTTCCTGCCTCTTCCTCTCACGTCTCATGCTTTTCCTCTCTGCCTCTTGCTCTCACTTCTCTTACGCACTGCTTCCTGCCTTTTTGTCTCACTTCTTCTGCTCCTACTCTCTGCTTTCTGCCTCTTCCTCTCACTTCTGCTTTTATCCTCTGCCTCCTGCTTCTTCCTCACACTTCTGCTCTTATCCTCTGCTTCCTGCTTCTTCCTCTCACTTCTGCTCTTATCTTCTGCTTCCTGCCTCTTCCTCTCACTTCTCCTGCTCTTATTCTCTACTTCCTGCCTCTTCCTCTCACTTCTCTTTGTTGCATTCTCTGCTTCCTGACTCGTCATCTCACTTTTCCTGCTCTTATCCTCTGCTCCTGCCTCTTCCATTCACTTCTGCTCGTATTCTCTGCTTCCTGCCTCTTCCCCTCAATTCTGCTGTTTTTCTGCTTCCTCCCTCTTCCTCTCACTTCTCATTCTCTTATTCTCTGCTTCCTGTCTCTTCCTCTCACTTCCCCTTCTCTTATTCTCTGCTTCCTGGCTCATCCTCTCACTTCTGCTCTTTTCCTCTGCGTTCTGCCTCTTCCTCTCACATCTGCTGTTATCCTCTGCTTCCTGCCTCTTCCTCTCATTGCTACTCTTACTCTCTGCTTTCTGTCTCTTCCTCTCACTTCTCTTATTATCTGCTTCCTGCCTCTTCCTCTCACTTCTCATGCTTATTCTCTGCTTCCTGTCTCTTCCTGTCACTTCTTCTCTTATTCTTAGCTTCCTACCTCTTCCTCTAACTTCTCTTTCTCTTCCTCTCTGATTCCTGACTCGTCGTCTCACTTCTTCTGCTCTTATCCTCTGCTTCCTGCCTCTTCCTCTCACTATCACTTCTGCTCTTATTCTCTGCTTCCTGCCTCTTCCTCTCACTTCCCCTGCTCTTTTCCCCAGCTTCCTGCCTCTTCCTCTTACGTATGGTGTTATCTCTGGCTTCCTGCCTCTTCCTCTCACCTCTTCCCTTATTCTTATCTTCCTACCTCTTCCTCTAACTTCTCTTTCTCTTCCTCTGATTCCTGCCTCGTCGTCTCACTTATTCTGCTCCTATCCTCTGCTTCCTGTCTCTCTCTCTCCCTTCTTCTGCTCTTAAGTTCTGCTTTCTGCCTCTTCCTCTAACTTCTGCTCTTATTTTCTGGTTCCTACCTCTTCCTCTCACTACTCTTGCTCTCATCCTATGCTTCCTGCCTCTTCCTCTCACTTCTTCTGCTCTTATCCTCCGCTTTGTGCCTCTTCCTCTCACTTCTTCGGCTCTTACTCTCTGCTTTCTGCCTCTTCCTCTCATATCTGCTCTTATCCTCTGCTTCTTGCCTCTACCTCTCACTTCTGCTCTTAGCCTTTGCTTCCTGCCTCTTCCTCTCAATTCTGCTCTTATTCTCTGCTTCCGGCCTCTTCCTCTCATTTCTTCTTCTCTTATTCTCTGCTTCCTGCTTCATCATCTCGCTTCTCCTACTCGTATCCTCTGCTTCCTGCCTCCTCCTTTAACTTCTGCTCTTATTCTCTGCTTCCTGCTTCATCATCTCGCTTCTCCTACTCGTATCCCCTGCTTCCTGCCTCCTCCTTTAACTTCTGCTCTTATTCTCTCCTTCCTGTCTCTTCCTGTCACTTTTGCTTTTATCCACTGCTTCCTGTCTTTTCCTCTCACTTCTGCTCTTATCCTCTGCTTCCTGCCTCTTCCTCTCAATTCTCCTGCTCTTATTCTCTGCTTCCTGCCTCTTCCTCTCACTTCTCTTTCTCTTTCTCTCTGATTTATGCCTCTTCCTCTCACTGCTGCTGTTATCCTCAGCTTCCTGCCTCTTCCTCTGACGTCTGCTGTTATCCTCTGCTTCCTGTCTCTTCCTCTCACCTTTGCTCTTCTTCCCAGCTTTCTGCCTCTTCCTCTCAATTCTCCTGCTCTTATTCTCTGCTTCCTGCCTCTTCCTCTCACTTCTCTTTCTCTTACTCTCTGGTTTATGCTTCTTCCTCTCACTGCTGCTGTTATCCTCAGCTTCCTGCCTCTTCCTCTCACCTCTGCTCTTCTTCCCTGCGTTCTGCCTCTCCCTCTCACCTCTGCTCTTATTTTCTGATTCCAGCCTCTTCCTCTCACTTCTCTTATTCGCTGGTTCCTGCCTCACCGTCTCACCTCTGCTGCTCTTATCCTCTGCTTGCTGCCTCTTCCTCTCACTTCTCCTGCTCTTACTCTCTACTTCCTGCCTTTTCTTCTCACACGCTTAACCTCTGCTTCCTGCCTCTTCCTCTCATTTCTCCTTCTCTTATCCTATGCTTCCTACCTCATCCTCTCACTCCTCCGGCTTGTATCCTCTGTTTCCTGCCGCTCCCTCTCACTTCTGCTGCTCTTTCTCTCTTCTTTCTGCCTCTTCCTTTCACTTCTGCTCTTATTCTCTGCATCCTGCCTCTTCATTTGTCACTTCTCCTGCTTTCATCATCTGCATCCTGTCTCTTCCTCTCACTCCCGCTGTTTTTTCTCTGCTTTCTGCCTCTTCCTCTCATTTCTTCCTTTCTTCTTCTCTGCTTCCTGCTTCGTCGTCTCACTTCTCCTGCTCTTATCCTCTGCTTCTTGTCTCTTCTCTTATTCCCTGCTCCGTCGTCTCACTTCTCCTTCTCTTATTCTCTGCTTCCTGCCTCGTCGTCTCACTTCTTCTGCTCTTATACTCTGCTTCCTGCCTCTTCCTCTCACTTCTCATGCTCATCCTCTCTGCCTCTTCCTTTCACTTCTGCTCTTATCCTCTGCCTCCTGTCTCTTCCTCTCACTTCTCATGCTCTTCCTCTCTGCCTCTTCCTTTCACTTCTGCTCTTATCCTCTGCCTCCTGTCTCTTCCTCTCACTTCTGCTCGTATTATCTGCTTCCTGGCTCTTCCTCTCAGTTCTCCTGCTCTTATCCTCTGCTTCCTGACTCTTCCTCTCATTTCTCCTGCTCTTATCCTCTGCTTCCTGTCACTTCCTCTCACTTCTTCCGCTTTCTCTCCTTTCTGTCTCTTCGTTTCACTTCTGCTCTCATCCTATGCTTCCCGCCTCTTCCTCTCACTTCTCCTGCTCTTATCCTCTGCCTCCTGCCTCTTCCTCTTACTTCTCCTGCTTTTCTTCTCTCCTTTCTGTCTCTTCCTTTCACTGCTGGATCCAGGGTTACGGGTGGTGGACTCAAGTGGTCCCGATGGTCCAGATGTCCAACTTTGGTGGAGGTAAGGGCTTGCCTCCCCACGCAAGACAGTACCCCCGTGCACCACGGGTTTTGCAGTTGCCAAGGCTTGTTGCAATCCTTCCATGAAGTTCCCTCAGCACTCTATCCTGCGATGCTCAGCTTCCTGCATGGTTCTGCGGCAGCATGGGATCCCTTTGCGTACTGCTGCGTGGGCCTCCTTTTGCACCTTCTTTGTCCCCGTGCTGTGGGACTTCTGTGCGTGTTGCCTGGTCTTCTGAGGGCTCTCTGAGTTGCTGAGAGCCCCCTCTGGCTCCCCTCCTGGGTAGAGTCCACCAGGCCCCTCCTGGTCCCAGGCAGTGCCATTTTCTGCTAACCTCGAGCTTTGCGTGTCCCAAGGCTTGTTGGCGGAATCCAGCGACGCAAACCAGACTGCAATCTTCCATCCGGCGTGGGACATCATCTGCTCCAACCAGGAACCTCATCCGTCTTCTTGGGTGCAGTACTGACTGTTGTTCTTCACCAGTGGTTCTTCTTTTGCACCTTCATCCAGGTTAGCAGGGTCTCCTGCTCTCCCTGGACTCTTCAGTGCTACTTGGACTTGGTCCTCCTCTTCCACAGGACTTCAGGTCAAATAATCCATCGTTGGTGTCTTGCAGTCTCTTCTGGTTCTTGCAAAATCTTCTATCATGTGTTCTTGTGTGTTTTAGGAAAGTTACTGTGATTTACTCCTGCTTTCCTGGGCTCTGGGGTGGGTTCTATTACTTACCTTTTGTGTTTTCTAATACTCCCAGCACCCTCTACACAATACACTTGGCTAGGTGGGAACCTGACTGTCGCATTCCACTATTTTAGTATATGGTTTGTGTTCCCCCTAGGCCCATTCCTAACTATTGTGATTTTCACTATTTGCACTGTTTTCTTACTGTTTTTTACAGCTATTTCTGCAACCTAGTGTATATACTGTGTATATTACCTACCTCCTAATGGATTATAGTCTCTAAGGTATTTTTCGCATTTGTGCCACCAAAATAAAGTAACTTTATTTTTGTAACACTGAGTATTTTCTTTTCATGTGTGTGACTACAGTAGTATTGCATGAGCTTTGCATGCCTCCTATTTAGGCTTTGGCTGCTCATCCACACTACCCCCAGAGAGCCTGGCTTCTAGACACTGTCTACATTTCACTAATAAAGGATAACTGGACCTGGTATAAGGGGTATGTACCTTAGGTACCCAGCACACACCAGGCCAGCCTCCTACATCTCCTGCTTTTCCTCTCTTCTTGCTGCCTCTTCCTCTCACTTCTCCTACCCTTATCCTCTGCTTCCTGCCTCTTCCTCTCACTTCTGCTGCTCTTACTCTCTGCTTCCTGCCTCTTCCTCTCACTTCTCTTGCTCTTATCCTCTGCTTCCGCCTCTTCCTCTCACTTCGGCTCTTATTCTCTCCTTCCTGCCTCTTCCTCTCACTTCTCTTGATCTTATCCTCTGCTTCCGCCTCTTCCTCTCACTTCTGCTCTTATTCTCTGCTTCCTGCCTCTTCCTCTCACTTCTCTTGCTCTTATCCTCTCCTTCCTGCCTCTTTCTCACAATTCCGCTCTTATTCTCTGCTTCCTTCCTCTTACATGTGCTGTGCAGTGAGCTCCAGAAGTAAACAAATCACTTTTCACTGTGACTCTGATGAGCTCCTAAACATCACTTGTGTCCTGGACTCTGGTGTTATCTTCTTCTCCTTTCTCATGGTATCCCAATGTGTTTCTGTCAAAACCAGGTTGATACTCAGGTGCCTGATAACGTCTCTGAATGTTTCTACTAGTTATTTTGCATGTAGCTCAGTATCTTTGCTTTAAACCACGACAAAGGCTGCTCCTCTTATCAAAGGTACCTTGGTTGTCCAGAGAGCTACTGATAAATGCGACCTTCCTAAACCAGGCATTAATTGTTGTTCCTTTCCTCTTTTGCAGAAAACTCTGAGGACATCTGCCATCTTTAAATAAAGACGGATGCTTCAGCTGCCAAAGCAGTAGTTCCGCCTCTGTGTTGTTCTTTTACCCCTCATGTGACAGTAGAACCCTCCTGACCTCACCCACATGGGACCTTCCTGTTCACATGCAAAGAACCACAGTAAACACCTCCCTACAGCCCAACACTGAATCGTGGACATTGCCAAAATCGTCAAAATTCAGAAAAATGTCCAATGAATGAAGTGTGGGACCATGGGCAAGGTGAATAATGGAGATGGGCAACGGACAGTACCACAGCTGGCCCCTCGCTGCTAAAGTGAAGCACCATGGGAAAGGTGAACCATGGTGATGGACTGTATGGCTACTGGCACCTCAATGCTCAAGTGTAGAACTGTGGGCAAGGTAAACCATGGTCATGGGTGGTAGAGAGCTAGCACCTCGCCACTGAAGTGCAGCACCATGTGAAAAGTGAACCATAGTGATGGGTGTTGGATAGCTGGCACCTCGCTGCTGAGTTTACTAACAGCTCTAGAGTGAGGACAAACGAGAATCCCTTCACAAGAATGTGCTTTGGGAGCACTATTTTCTGCATGACTCATTGCTCAGTCTTGTGAAAGGACTGTGGAGAAAATCCACATTACCCTTTACTAACAAGATTTTTATTTGACAATTGGTTGCAATGTTGTATTGTACAGATAGTGTCTCTCGCTCCCGGAGGGATCTACGGTGAAGCATCTACTGGTGAAAGACCATCATGTGAATGGGTGACCTTATACGGACTATAGACAATACGAAAGGTTGTGGGTGAGACTGAAGGCACATGTCGGGTCACAGCATAATAATAAGTAGTATCATGCAATGTCTTCAGGCAACTACTTTAGTCAGAGGCCTCCTTTCCATATTTTCAATTGAGCCAGAAAATAAAATGGGTCCAGGAACTGCCCTGCGGAGAACATCTGACAAGAGAGTCCTCCAAACTGAGCGTACAGAGTAGAGGACTGTGTCAGCAGGACACGTATGTGTGAGTTTCAGGTTGTCTGGTACATGGACATAATTGTCTTCCTTCTCAGGCCATCATGTTATGTTATGTGTATTTCTAAAGCGCACTATCACCCTCAAGAGTATCCTGTTCCTGTTTGTTGAAGTGATGCATCTCATTAGTGAAGTAAGTCTTCAGGTTGGGACCCTTGAACCTGATCCTGCTGTATCTATCAGAACCAACTGAAGAGGCAATAGAGCATCCCCTGGGAGGAGACCCCAAGAACAACGTGTCCACATGTCCATCCATTGTGGTCAACTCTGCTGCAGCTTCACACAGCGGTTCCATATCAAGGGATCAGCCCCAGATTCATAATATTAGAATGATTCCCCAGCCTTAGGCTGGACTTTGGAAGGCTGCCCAAAAAACGTAAACAACTTTTTTCCACTCTTGCACAAAAAAGAGCAAAACTGAAAAGGCTATGGTGGAGCACAGCACTAAAGGAATGCCTGTCACTGTAAGGCTTTTATCTACAGGCAGTAGGGCTTACTTTAGGACAGGAGACTAGACTCACTCGGCCATTTTTCCTGAGGTGCCTCTTCCAACTCAGCAAAGCTTTATCACATTTTGCCTTCTTCGGGTTTTTATATATGTTGTCAGTTCAATTCATTTTTTGAGATGGGGTTGATTTTCGGTTATCTCTCTGGGGAATCTTTTAAGTACTGCATCCAATGTGATCCGGAGATGTCTAGTAAAAACCACTCCAGTTGCCTTTCCTGTTGGCCACCTGGACATGACTTTTTGACATGTATTATTGCTTTCAAATGAAGGCTAAACTATCAAAAGTGGCAATTGAAGTATTTTCTCTTCAAATACTAAGGGCCCTGTGCACTCAAAATCAGCCATCACTAAGCCGTCAAGGTCTCACTTGAGGCCTAGGAGGGATTCCCCTTCTAAGAAAGCTCCTTGGAGGACACATGCTCCTTTCTCTGGCACTTTGTCTGTGGCCTCCTCACTGTCTATAGAGGTGCCTGTTGAGCTTTCCACCCATTCTGTTCTTGCTCTTCACCTGGTGGTCTCTTTAAGTGCGGAGGCTCCCTTCAGTACTGAGTTTGGCAACATCTTTGGCACCTATGCGACTTACCCAGGGAACTGTCAGTACCAATAAATTTGTTGACAATAAGTAACGAGTATTTCCCCTCAGCACCACAAGTGTCAGTAATGAGTGGCTTGGCACTGACAGGTCAAACCTTCAGTTAGCCACCTCAGGAGAGAGAACCTACACAGTCCACCTCCTTTGGGCACTTAAGTTTGGATTAGTTAAGGGCTCTCCTACCTGCTTCTACAGGTGGTACTAAGAAGAGGATGATGGCCATCTGGATTATGATGGTGATATGCCGAAGACTAGCAGCATTCCAAGGATATGCAGAAGGAGAATCCCTTTCCATCTACCTTTCTCTGACCTGAAACCTGGGTATGCAGCTGTGCTATCAGGCAATCCATGACTAGAGAAACGGGTGAGGAGCTGCCTCATTCCTTACCAATTCCCAGAGCACTGATGGACTCCAGCATCACTTCTTGCACCCCGGTGGAGTACACGTTGCAATTGTCTCTTCCTTGATGGGAAGAAACCACAAAAAAATCTGGATCTTGGAGGCTGCAGCCTGTGAGCAGAGCCTCTTGCTTTTGCAGTTTCCTCTTGGTATACCACCGTACAAGGCCTTTTAGTTGCGAGAAATCAATTTTTTCCGCAGCAGGAGATGGCCTATCTTCTTCAGAAAGAAGTGGTGGAGAAGGTTCGTATCTCTCAGCACAGAATGGGGGATGTACTCCAGATATTAACTATAGTGATGCCAGTTGGCTGTGAGTGAAGTGGCACCCCAGCCTTCTGTGGTTGTTCTTTGCACCTCCAATCTGAATTTTGTGTAGTCAGGTCTTGCCCAGAACAAACGCTTGGATTTACCATCACAACCAGATCTTACTCAATGTGAGTCTGACACCTGGGGCCCCATAAAATGGGCATTTATATTTTCTTAAGGAATGTCCAAATATCTTAGAAGAAGCCCCTCGACCTACCATGTTGTGTTATTCTAAGATGTCAGGAAGGCTTTGCATGTGCTGCACCTCTCACTGGCATCATCCTTTGTGGAGACCTGAGGAAATTGTAGCACCAGTGTAGCTTCTCCCACCATGTCACTGGGCTTCTCTGGTATGTCATAGAACATTGGTTCCCAACCTGTGGTCCGTGCGCCCCTGGGGGTCCCCAAAGCTTCCTCAGGGGGTCCTCGACTGCTTAGAAAATTAAGTAATATTAACAGATTAGGTCCTCAGCTTTCAGTAATGACTCTGCTGGGGGTCCCCAGATTCCAATAATTATTCGCTGGGGGTCCCCGGGTTCCAGTAATGAAAAAGTGGGGGTCAACAGAAGTCAAAAGGTTGGGAGCCACTGTCATAGAAGTTTCGTGAGATAGAGGTCAGAATTTGTTGTTGAACTTTCAGTGTTTTTCATCAAAACAAGGTATGTGTCTGGACTCACCCATCTTCCCTGCCAAACATATGTTTTGATTTCTAGTTAAACCAGGCCATTTCTTTCCTTCTTTTCTTTCATACTTTCTGTAGGAAGCCGGCCTGGTGTGTGGTAGGTAGCTAAGGCACTTACACCTTATACCAGGTCCAGGTATCCCCTACTAGTGTGGTGTAGGCAGTGTCTAGAAGCCAGGCTCTCTACAGGTAGCTGTGGATGAGCAGCCAAGGCTTATTTAGGAGACATGCAAAGCTCATGCAATATCACTGTAGTCACACAGCACTTACACACATGAAAGAATACCCTAAGGGGTAACATAAATAAAGGTACTTTATTATGGTAACACAACACCAAAAATACGATAGAGGCAGTACTCCCTAGGGATGTAAGAAGTACACAAGTTATATACACTAGTTGTCAGAAATAGGCATAAGAATAGTTAGAAAACTGTGAAAATTGTATAAAACACAATAGAGAATAGTGGTCCTAGGGGGAGCACAAACCATATACTAGAAAAATGGAATGTGAGAGTGTCACCCTCACCTAGGTAAGTGGACTGTGTAGAGGGGCGCTGTGGTTACGTTACCAGGAAAGCACAAAGATAAGTACCACAACACCCCCCAGCAGCCAGGAAAGCAGGAGTAAATTACCTGTGGAAAGAGGGGACCAAGTCCAGAAGACACAGCAGAGTCCAGTGGGGGCAGGAGCCCCTACACACCAAGCTGAGGATAGCAGGAGTTGGTCGACGTGAGGAAGAAAAGTCAGCACTGCAGCCCTGGAGTCGGGGTCGAGTTCCTGGAGGATGCAGCTGATATCCCATGCCAGAAGAAAGATTGCACTCAGGTTTGCGTGTCTGGACTCCACCAAAAAGCCTTGGCACAGGCAGAACTTGCTGTTGGTGGAAAGTGGTGCTGCCAGGACCAGTAAGGCCCAGGAGGACTCAACCCAGGAGGGGGAGTCATAGGGGGTCCTCAGCATTGTAGAGAGACCACAGAAGCACAGGAAGCACGCACCAGAGTCCCATAGGATGGGGACACAGGAATTGCAAAAGGATCCAATGCAGCACTACGAAAAAGGAGTCCCACAGCGCAGGAGACCCACTCAGGATGCTGTGCGTCACATGAAGGGGTGCTGGGAGCTGGAGCTACAGGATGCCTGAAGACCCCTTGGAAGAAGTGCCAACAAGCTTTGGCAGCTGCAAAGGACGCAGTGCATGGGAGTAGTGTCCTGCGTGGGAAGGTAAGGGCTTACCTCCACCAAAGTTGGACAGCTGGGAGAGGACCATCTGGACCACTTCCGACCACCACCTGTGTTGCAGGATCCACACAGCTCAGAACGAGAGGGGATCCATGCAGCTGGTCGTCATTGCTGTTGGTGCCTGCAGATGCAGGGGAGTGACTCCTTCATTCCAAGGGAGATTCCTTCTTCTTTCCTGTGCAGACTGAAGACGGGCTGTCCTCAGAGAGACATGTTACAGAAGCTGGAAGGGGCAGTGGAAACAATGTTGCAGGCAAAGTCTTCGTCTTTACTGCAGATTGTAGGGTCCTGTGGAGTACAGATGCAGTCTCTTTGGTCAGAAGTCGAAGTAAGGGATGCAGAGTAATCCTGCTGGAATCTTGCAAACCGAATCTGAAGAACCACCCAAAAGAGAGACCCTAAATAGCCCTGAAAGGGGACTGGTCACATAGCTGGGTGACCACCTATCAGGAGGGGGCTCTTATGTCACCTGCCTGACCTGGCCACTCAGAAGCTCCCAGAGTTCCCAGCCAACCTTGGATTCAAGATGGCAAAACCCAGGGACCCTCTGGAGGAGCTCTGTGCGCCACCCCTGGGGTGGTGATGGACAGGAGAGTGGTCACTCCCCTTTCCATTGTCCAGTTTTGCGCCAGGGAGGGACTGGAGAACCCTGAACCGGTGTAGACTGGTTTATGTACAGAGGGCTCCAAAGGCCAGATGTATCAAAGTCCCGGTTTGGATTTCTTAATTAACGAATTTTAAGAAATCGCTATTTGAGAAAGGCAAAATGGGATGTAAGTAAATAGTGAATCCCTAATAGCGATTTCTTAAAATTCGTAATCGCTATTAGGGAATCGCTATTAGGGAATAGGACTCCATTCATCCCTATGGGCCTGAAGGCCCATAGGTGCGAATGGTTTTACATTTCCCAATTTGGTAATTCTTGTTGAGAATTCACAAATTAGGTATTGCAAATCCAAGGGTGCTGGGGGCCTAACCCCCCTTTGATGCACCCGCCTAAAGAATTTGTGCACATGTAAAGCACACATATGCCCTAGGGGCATGTGCGTGCTACAAGCCACTTTTAAAAATGCATTTTTAAAATAGCAGACAGTTACCATCAAATTTGAATTTGTGGTAATTGCATTTCCTAAATGCCCAGTTCGCATTTAGGAAATGGATGATACATGTGCTTTGGAAATTGCAAATAGGAATTCCCTATTTGCGATTTCCTATTTAGGGAATCACAATGTGCGATTCCCTATTCAAAGTCACAATTTTAGGGAATCGCTAAAAATTGCAATTTCCTAAAACTGCACTGCACTGCCTTTCATACATCAGGAAAGGTGATTTTGCTTTCACAAACGATGGACTTTATCGATTCGCACTGTTGCAAATGCAAAATCCTTTAATGCATCTGGCCCCAAATGTGCCCTTCAAAGCAAAGCAATGGCTTGGGGAGGCTACCCTTCCCAAGCCACGTAACACCTAATTCCAAAGGGAGAGGCTGTAACACCCCTCTCCCAAAGGAAATCCTTTGTTCTGCTTTCTTGGGCTTCAGCTGCTCAAGCAACAGGAGGGCAGAAACCTGTCTGTGAGGTGGCAGCAGCTTGGGCTGCCTGGAAAACCTCAGAAGGCTGTAGAAGCAATGCTGGGGGTCCTCTAAGGAGCCCCAAGAGTGCATGGAATCATACAACCAATACTTGCAAAATTATTGGGGTAGGATTCCAACATGTTTGATGCCAAACATGCCTAGGTTTGGAGTTACCATTATGTAGCTGGACATAGGTAGTGACCTATGTCCAGTACACGTGTAAAATGGCGTCCCGCACTCACAAAGTCCAGGAAAGTGGGTCTGGTGTTTGTGAGGGCACCTCCGCTAGTGCAGGGGTGCCCTCACACACAGGTACCTGCACCCTGCCCTCTGGGTTGAGAGGGCCTACCATAGGGGTGACTTATAGTGACCTAATGCAGTGACCTATAGTGAAAACGGGTGCATGCACCCGGCTCACGCAGTCTGCAATGGCAGTCCTGCAGAACGCTTTGCATGGGCTCCCTATGGGTGGCAGAATAACTGCTGCAGCCCACAGGGATCCCCTGCGACCCCAATGTCCTGGGTATCTGGGTACCATATACCAGGGGCTTAAATTGGGGCACCAGTATGCCAATTGTGGGATGAACTACAGAGTTGTGGGAGAGAGAGCATAATCATTGGGGTCCTGGTTAGCAGGATCCCAGTGAACACAGTCAAACACACTGACATCAGGCAGAAAAAGGGGGTAACCATACCAAGAAAGAGGGTACTTTCCTACACTTTCTCTCTGACTCCATATACGCTGGGGGATCATGGTCATCACACTTCACTTTAGGTGCTGGAAGGACTTTGGACTCTTACATCAAAAGGACACAGTCTTTCAGACTAATCTGACTGTTATTGGCCCCATGTGCCCTGGGTCATTTGGTAAACTGGGAACTAAACAATGCATTTGGATAGTAGAATGTACTCAGCTGGGTTATGCTAAAGTGGTCTGTTCACTTCCGTGTTGTCCCAGGGCATGCTAGACTAGAGGTAAAGCAGCCTCAGCAGTGCTGTAGAAAAACTGGAAGACAGTGCACACTTTCTTATTTTAATTACTAATTGGATTCCAAATATCATGGTTGAAGCCCAGGTGGAGTAAATGCCTCTCAGAATACTGCAGGGAGGAACACTAACCTGTGATTCAGGGTCGTGTCCTGGTTCTGCAGGAGTGATGTGGATTCTCCACGTCCTATTCTATCTAGTCCTGCCTCTGGAACTAAAACATTCCAAGGTATCAGAGATCCCTGTTTCCTAGGCACTGCAAAGCATTCTGCACTGTTTAAAGAAGGGAAAGGAAGATGGAATGGTTCAAGAGACAAATCAGGAACCAGTGTCGGCCCCTAGAGCCAGTCCATGCCCTGGGGTGGTTTTCTGAGAACTGCATCAGGTGCTCTATAACCTGGGTCTAGGGAAGGGCTGCTGTTGGTATCCCGGGGCGAAGACCAGATTGGGTGCTGTGGGGCCCTGAGGACTGAGGACTCAGTGCTGAGGGGTCCCTGGTGAAGCCACTGTTGGGCTATGTGTGTAAGTTGCAGGCTGTGGCCACCCTAGATTTGGTGTGCTGTGTCTGGGGCCCTAGCTAGGTAGAATCATAACACAAGAATCTTTTTGCCTTATTAATTTGTCCTTTTCCCCCCCTCACAGCTTTGTATTGAGTTCTGATTTTAGGGAAGATCCCATGCTTGAGAAGGAAAAGTTACTTACCTGTAACAATTGTTCTCAGTGAGAGATCCTCCCTAGATTCTTAACCACCCTCTGGTACTCCCCTGTTGAAGGTTCCTGTGCTGCATCTGTCTCTAGGAAGAGGAACTGAGATAAAATGGCTGACTAAGGGCTGATCTCCTGTTCTGAGGCACGCCTTACTAACTGTGGATAGAAATGGTAAAGTGACAGGCCAGTGGCATAGCAAGACCTTAGATGCCCACATGCGTGGCATGATGAAGGGGCCTCACCAGATCTGGCCTCTATATGGTCTCCTAAATCCTGCCTTGATGAGTCCTCATGGGTACGAGCTATCCCACAGATACCAGGGCTAATCTTCATGTGCATTACATCAAACACACAAAAGGTGATGGAAGGATGCTTTCAATAAGTCTAACCGTTGGCAATCGCTTCAGGAAGCCATCCAACCCGTAGTTCTTTTACCCATAGTTACACCTCAGGTTGGACCCAGCAGTATCCAATTCAGTCTTGACCCTGCACCATTAGGAACAGTCCAACCCGAACTGCCAGTCCAGGCGCACCCTGAAACGTAACACAAACAACCCAGGACCCGTTTTGCACCCAATTGACAAACCCCAGTCAGGACGAAACAGGTCTTCGGTTGCTTGTGTTCTGGTTCCGAGAGGACCTGACTTGGCAGTTCGAGACGGACTGTTCCCACTGAGCCTTAATGCAGTTTCAGTCCCCACTCAGGGACATCTTTTATTCCCTATTGCTTTCCTCTCGTCTCTAAAAACAGCTTGACTCTCTTCCATGGCTCTACACACATTTCTTATGCCCCTGTAACAGTATAGTGAAAGCATTACTACTGGGGGATGCTGTTACATCCACTGCCATAGACTGATTTTTTTTATAATTATTTATCTTAAGTATTTCTAGAGCACATGTAGCAAAGTGCTTCTTTTTGACATGGTCACCCACACCTTTTGCCTATTATTCAATGCAATTTTGACTGAAAGTGCACTGGGTTCCTGCTAACCAGGTCCCTTTTGCAAGATCTCTTTCCCTAAAACTGTGCAATTGTTCCTCAATTGGCAATATATTTGCCCCCCGTAAGTCCCTAGTAAATTGTACCCCAGGTGCCTAGGGCATGGGTACCAAAGAGGGTTTCAAAGGGCTGCAGCATGTATTGTGCCACCCTCAGGGACCCCTCACCTAGGACATGCAGACTGCCATTGCAGGCTGCATATCTAAGTGTAGCAAAAAGTGACAAAATAAGACTGCACACAGCTGTGTGCTCAGTCTCCTAACACTGCACGCCATATATGGAAGTCACCCCAACAGCAGGCCTTACAGCCCTAAGGTAGGGTGCATTATATTGCATGTGAGGATATATCGGCATGAACAGATATGCCCCTGACATAGTGAGTGAACAGGGAAGCCATTTTAAGTACTTGTGCTGGACACTGATCACTACAAGTTCTCCAGCTACATGATGGATTCACTGAAACAGGATGTTTAGTATCAAACATCTTGTATTAATAAACCCTCACTAATGCCAGTGATGGATTTATTAATACATGCACCAAAGGTCACCTCAGAGGTGCCCCCTGAAAACCTACCAGCTACCTGTGTGAAAACTGACTAGTTTTAGCAAGCCTGCCACCAACAGACAAGAGTCTAACCTCTAAGTGATAGCCTTTGCTCTCTGGAGGTCAAACACAAAGCCTACTCTTGGAGAGGTCATTTATACACTCCACCCAACAGGATGATCTGCAAACCTGAATTCCGAGGCAGGGTGCTTCCAAGAAGCTCACTGTCCATGGTATGCAGATCTGGCTTCACTCACAGGTGAGATGCCAAGCCTCCTGCCCTAGGGTCAATTTGGCACCTGTGGGGTGAGAAAGTTTGTATTCAGGGAAGTATGTCCACCCCTCAGGTCAGCCTTAAGGTGCGCTGCCTCATGTGGATACAACTTTTAGAAATCTGCCATCTTGGAATTGGCAGATTTAGGAACTCCGGGACAGAGTTATGCCCACTTCTCACAGGAAGTGGCCATATAGGGGGTGTAGTGACCCAGGGGAAATGAGCCCATTGGCTACTACCCTGTAATCCCTGAAACACTCTACTCTGCAACACTGCACTCTCTGCTACTGAACTCTACACCACTCTACGCTGCACTACACCACTCTGTGCCCCTGTCATCTATGGCACTATAATCTACTCTGTCATGCTGTATGCTACTATACTCTGCACCACTCTCTGCAACTTGACTCAGCTCTTCACTCCACGCCACTGCACTCTGTTACTCAACTCTACTCTGATCCCCTGCCCTCTGCACCACTCAAATCTGTCACTCTACTCTGCATCACTCTACTCTACTCCACTGCACTCTACGCCACTATATCTATGCCACTGCACTGCATGCAACTTTATTGTACTCTGCGCCACGCCACTCTACTCTGTGCCACTCCTCTATGCACCTCTGCAATATACTTTGCACCACTCTAATCTATGGCACTGCATTGTAAACCATGGAGTTCAATGCCACCACACTCTTCAGCACTATACACTGCAATACTCTACGCCTGTGCACACTATACCAGTCCACTCTACTCTGTGCCACTCCACGCAACTCCACACTATGCCACTCCAATACACAGCACTCTCCACAAAGCCGTTGGAAAGCAACGAGCGGAATGCATTCTTAGGTCAACTTTCGGAAAGTCCACAAGATGTATTTAGCAAACCAGACTGCTGCGCTGTCTGGTAGGCTGCGACCTAAAAATGGCAGTGGCATAGGTCAAAAGAGCTCTTACCATACATGGCAACATCTTGAAACAAGAAAGAGGGAGATAGTGATAAAATAATAGCAGGAATGTATTTCCCCCACTAACATTGAAATAGAGACAATTTTAAGTTGGAGACAACTAAAAGAAAGCCATTTTTAGCTTTAAGAATCAGGAGTTTCCCAACTTTTTTTTTGATCTGTATGTCTTAGAATTTCGATAATTGCAAAGTGGGCAAATTTCAGAATAAACAGGATTCTCCTTAACATTTTTACTTAACGGAAGCAAGTAACATATAGTTTATCAACGTGAGGGGAGTGTCAGGAATAAGGCTGTGTGCGGTCCAGGTCCCACCCGAAACTCCGCTGAGCAGATTTGCGGCACTTTATGCACCACTTGTCATCCCTGCTCGTTCCAAAAGTGGCCATCAGCGTTGTCGGCCCTGTGGTAAAGCTCATGTAGCTGCAGGTTCAGGACATTGGTGGACAAGATGCACTTATCAGTGCTATCCTATGAAGGGACTACAATTCCCATGTTTTTAGAGGCAGCAGCCATCTTGGGGTGTGGCAGGCCTATAAAGCCCAGCCACACCCAAGCATGTTGCTCACTATTTTAAAGACTTTGATGCAGTCAGACCTCGTGGGGTTTCCTCTGAAGAACAGCAGAATTCCTGCAGAGCAGATTGGCAATAACTCGGAGTATCCTTGTTTCCATGGTGAATTCAGATGCAAGTAGGTCGTACTTGTAGCGGTAAGGTCTTGATGAGCCCAATCTAGAAGGGAGTTATTACTTCCAAAGGTAAAGCGCCCCCTTAGCATAACGAGCAAAGTGTTTCAGGCCACATTGGTAAAGTGCCCCGGGCACGACATTCAAAGCGCTTCAGTTCACAGGAGTAAAGCGCTCTTGGCTCAATATTCAAAGCGCACTTGCCTCGATATTTAAAGCGCTTCAGTTCACAGGAGTAAAGTGCTCTTGGGTCGATATTCAAAGCGCTTCAGTTCACAGGAGTCAAGCGCACTTGCCTCGATATTCAAAGCGCTTCAGTTCACAGGAGTAAAGTGCTCTTGGGTCGATATTCAAAGCGCTTCAGTTCACAGGAGTCAAGCGCACTTGCCTCAATATTCAAAGCGCTTCAGTTCACAGGAGTAAAGCACTCTTGCCTCGATATTCAAAGCGCTTCAGTTCACAGGAGTAAAGCGCACTTGCCTCGGTATTCAAATCGCTTCAGTTCACAGGAAGTAAAGCGCCCTTGGCACGAAAAGCAAAGCGCTTCAGTTCACGAGTAAGGCACCCTCTGCACAGCATTCAAAGCGCTTCAGTTCACAGGAAGTAAAGCGCCTTTGGCACAGCAATCAAAGCGCTTTAGTTCACATGAGTAAAGCGCCCGTGACACAGCATTCGAAGCACTTCAGTTCACAGAAAGTAAAGCGCCCTTGGCACAGTAATCAAAGCGCTTCAGTTCACATGAGTAAAGCGCTCTTGGTCAAACAATCAAAGCACTTCAGTTTACATGAGTAAAACTTTCAGGCCTAGATGGCAATTGTGAAAATGTTTCAAAGATAAGCAAATCATAGTTTCATTGTTTTTGAAAGTATAGTATGTGAGATACATATTTAAATCTTTGACGATATGTGAGATACATATTTAAGTCTTTGTGAATTTCTTGACTGAGATCAAACGTTTTATGTTTATGACTGCATAGTAGTTGCATGATTGATATTCAGAGAATGTCCATAGTCCAAGGCTCTTGCCTTCTCAAGGTTCAGAGGTCCCAGTTCATTCTTGTTTCATGATTCAAAGAAGGGGCTATGCCCAATTCATACAGGGTCTCCATCTGATATTACGGAGACGCCTTTATTCAAGAATCTTTTGGTGTGTTACACTGTTATGAATGAGTATATGCATATTTGTTTTAACCTTTTCCTTTCAGATCTCTCTCCCTGCACTTCCCTACCCTAATTCCCTTCCCCCGCCTGGGTTCATCATAACTCTGTGCTATAATAGCTCTCTGAGTTGGTGACGCCGGGAGGTCGGCCTTTTTGTTTGGCAACATTGTAGGAGGCTGGCCTGGCTTGTAGTGGGTACCAGAGGTACTTACACCTTGTGCCAGGTCCAGTTATCCCTTATTAGTGTAGAAGGTGTGTTTCTAGCAGCTTAGACTGATAGAAGGTAGCTATGGCAAAGCAGCTTAGGCTGAACTAGGAGACATGTAAAGCTCCTACTATACCACTGGTGTCATATGCACAATATCATGAGAAAACACAATACACAGAGTTACTAAAAATAAAGGTGCTTTATTTTTATGACAATATGCCAAAAGTATCTTAGTGAGTACCCTCAGTATGAGGATAAGATATATACACAAGATATATGTACACAAACCAAAATTAGGTAAGTAATAGCAAGAAAAGTAATGCAAACAGTGTAGAATTACAATAGATTGCAATAGGAGCACATAGGTATAGGGGCAACATAAACCATATACTCCAAAAGTGGAATGTGAACCACGAATGGACCCCAAACCTATGTGAGCTTGTAGAGGGTCGCTGGGACTGTAAGAAAACAGTGAGGGTTAGAAAAATAGCCCACCCCAAGACCCTGAAAGGTAGGTGTAAAGTGCACCTACTACCCCCAGAGAGCACAGAAGTCGTGATGGGGGATTCTGCAGGAAGAACAAACACCAGCAATGCAACAACAGTGGTTTTCCGGACCTGAGTACCTGTAAGACAAGGGGACCAAGTCCAGTAGCCGCGACAGTGTCGAGAGTGGGCAGGAGCCCAGGAAATGCCAGCTGAGGGTGCAAGGAAGCTGCCACTGGTTGGAAGAAGCTTGGAGTTCTGCAAGAAAGAAGAGGACTAGGAACTTCTCCTTTGGAGGATGGATGTCCCACGTCGCGATGAAGCTTGCAGAGGTGTCCCCACGCAGAAAGACCGCAAACAAGGCTTGTTAGCTGCAAGGGTCGAGGTAGAGGTTTTTGGGTGCTGCTGTGGCCCAGGAGGGACCAGGATGTCGCCACTTGGAGGAGGAGACAGAGGGGGCGCCCAGCAACTCAGGGAGCCCTCACAGAAGCAGGCAGCACCCGCAAAAGTACCTGAACAGGCACTTGGAAGGAAAGTGAACCGGAGTCCACGCGAAGTCACAAAAGGGAGTCCCACGACGCCGGAGGACAACTCAGAAGGTTGTGCACTGCAGGATAGAGTGCCGGGGACCCAGGCTTGGCTGTGCACGAAGAAAATCCTGGAAGAGTGCACAGGAGCCGGAGCAGCTGCAAATCACACGGTACCCAGCAATGCAGTCTAGAGTGGGGAGGCAAGGACTTACCTCCACCAAACTTGGACTGAAGAGTCACTGGACTCTGGGAGTCACTTGGACAGAGTTGCTGAGTTCCAGGGACCACGCTCGTCAGGATGAGAGGGGACCCAGAGGACCAGTGATGCAGACTTTTGGTGCCTGCGTGAGCAGGAGGAAGATTCAGTCGACCCACGGGAGAATTATTCAGAGCTCCTGGTGCAGGGTGAAGGCAGGCTACCCCCGGAGCATGCAACACCTGGAAACAGAGGAGAAAGCCGGCAGGATGAGGGCGATACAAGGTTGCTAGTAGTCGTCTTGCTACTTTGTTGCAGTTTTGCAGGCGTCCTGAGCAGTCAGCGGTCGATCCTTTGGTAGAAGGTGAAGAGGGAGATGCAGAGGAACTCTGGTGAGCTCTTGCATTCGTTATCTAAAGAATTCCCCAAAGCAGAGACCCTAAATAGCCAGAAAGGAATGGTTTCTTACCTGTAACTCCAGTTCTCTCGTAGGGGTATTTCCATGATAGTCATAAGCACTGAATAGTTCCGCGCGCCTGCGGGGACCCCGGAGCACTGTTGTGTAGTATATTCTTAAGTGCAATCATCAGCTCCTTGACAAAAAAGGTCTGTGAAAAACACTTAAGAATAACAATGTGCAGCCTATGTGAACAGCTACACAGGCCAAATTGTTAGAAGAAAAAACAGTTGTAGTGTAAATTCACGTTTAAACCTCTATTTATTCTATAAATACATAAATAAATACATTCTCATATTTTATTTACACCTCTCATGAGAATAAAACAATGTAGGGCAGTGTAGCCCATAGGCTGCCATTATACAGAATGAAAATAGAGCTGTGCCTTTAAGAAAGTAAAGTCTTCCTGTTTCCCATCATGCACAGCAAAAGGCAGTTGCCTCAGTTCTTTTTTGGAGGCTATTAACCTGACATGAGGAAAACAAAACATTTGTTGGAGTACCAACCTCAATAATATTCATGTTCTATGTCAACTCCACCGGGGAGGAGGGAGGGTTGCTTATGACTATCATGGAAATACCCCTACGAGAGAACTGGAGTTACAATAGAGTAGCAAGCCCATCCCCATAACCGCGGTGGAGTAGATATAAGAATACTGAGAAAACATGAATCATGCAAACAAATTCTTGAGCAAAGCCTGTCCAACCTGAGCATCTGCCCTAGCGTCTGTATCAAGGCAGTAATGCTTAGTAAAGGTATGGACCGACCTCCAAGTGGCAGCCTTGCATATTTCTGCCAAAGGGACATTTCTCATCAAGGCTACAGTAGCTGCTTTCCCTCTGGTAGAGTGGGCTTTTGGCCTACCACCAAGGGATTTGTTTGCTAACTGATAACATAACATTATACACGAAACAATCCACCTGGATAAAGATTGTTTAGATGTGCCCAAACCTGTTCTGATTGGGCCATAGTTAATAAAAAGCTGTTGTGATTTTCGTAAGCTTTTTGTCCTGTCCAAGTAAAATTTCAAGACTCTCTTTACATCCAGAGAGTGCAGAGTTCTCTCAGCAGGAGTAGCTGGATTCTGAAAGAAAGTCGGTATTGAAATTGTTTGGTTCACATGGAAGTCGGAGACTACCGTAGGTAAAATTTTTGGATGAGTTCTCATTACCACTTTTGCAGAATGAAAAACCGTGTAGGGTTCCTGAGCGCAAAGGGCCTGGATTTCACTGACCCTACGCGCCAAAGTGATTGCCACCAGAAAAGCAGCTTTCCATGTGAGATGTTGCAGCGATGCCTTATGTATCGGCTCGAATGGGGGCAGCATCAGACGTGATAAGACAACGTTCAGTTCCCATGGAGGAGAAGGCTTTCTAATGGGAGGAAAAACCTTCTTTAAACCTTCTAGGAAATCCTTAATAATCGGAATCCGAAAAAAGGAAGTTTGTGAAGGACTCTTCCTGTATGCCGTGACAGCCGCCAAGTGAACTTTTATTGACGACAGTTGTAAGCCCGATTTTGCCAAACTTAACAAGTATGGTAGGATAGATTGTTCTCCACAGGAAACCGGGTCAATGTTGTTGTGTAAACACCAAATGCAGAATCTCTTCCACTTGCTTGCATAGGCTGATCGTCTGGAAGGGCGCTTTGCTTCCTTCAGAATTTCCATACAGTCCTGAGGTAGGTTCAAGTGTCCATATTGCACTAGCTCAGGAGCCATGCTGCCAAACTCAACGATGAGGGGTTGGGATGAGATATCTGCCCTCTGAACTTCGTGAGCAGGTCCGGACGATATGGTAGCCTGATGTGTGGTTTGAGTGACCGGTGAAGAAGGTCTGGGAACCACCACTGGCGTGGCCACTCCGGAGCAATTAGGATCATTTTGGTCTGAGCATTGGACAGCTTCTGGAGGACCGCCGGAATCAGGGGAAGCGGTGGAAAGGCGTAAAGAAATGCTCCTGACCAGCTTATCCATAGGGCATTCCCCAATGTCCCTGGATGGTAATATCTGGAGGCGAAGTTTTGGCATTTTTTGTTGTCTGGGGTTGCGAAAAGGTCTGTAGAGGGGGTACCCCAGAGTGCGAAAATGGAATGAACGACGTCGTCGTGTAGTACCCATTCGTGGTTCTCGTCCATTACCCGACTGAGGGCATCCGCTTGAACATTCTGGATGCCGGGCAGGTGAGTTGCCACTAGCGACAGGTTCCTGGCTAGAAGCCAATGCCAGATTGTCTGAGCCTCTCTGGATAAAATTCTGGACCTGGTGCCTCCTTGTTTGTTCACGTAGTACATAGTGGCCACGTTGTCTGTCTGGAGAAGGAGAGTTTCCGTTCTCAGAGAGGGAAGGAAGGCTTTGAGCGCAAGGTGGACTGCGCGAAGTTCCAGCAGGTTGATGTGATAAAGACTCTCCCTCTGTGACCACTCTCCTTGGACTCGAAGATGTTCCATGTGCGCCCCCCATCCGAGCAGTGACGCATCTGTTACTATGGTTTGAGATGGAGGCCGTTGTTGGAACGGAATCCCCACCAAGAGATTGCTGGGTAAACACCACCACTTGAGGGATTGTAGGGTGTGAGGAGAAAGAAGGACTTTGTTCTCCCAATTGTCCCTCAGTTGACACCACTGATCCTCCAGATTTTCCTGCAATGGTCTCATATGGAGGCGAGCATTGGGAACCAGATGGATACAAGACGCCATCGAGCCCAGTAGAGAAGCTATTATTCTTGCAGTGGCTTGAGGTCCTTCCTGCAGTTGTTTGCACTTTTGGAGAATCGATAACCGTCGTTCCTCCGAAGGAAACACCTTTCCTAGCCTGGTATCTACAATGGCCCCTAAGTAATGCAACCTCTGAACAGGTGTTGCTGTAGATTTCAGGAGATTGACTTGAAGACCAAGTTTTTGCAGCAGTTGTAGAGTCCATTCGAAATGCTGTTGTGCCTCGAGACAACTGGAGGCCTTTATGAGCCAATCGTCTAGATAGGGGTAGACGAATATTCGCTGTTTCCTCAAGTGGGCGGCTACTACCGCCATGCATTTGGAAAAAGTTCTCGGCGCTGATTTTAGGCCGAAAGGTAGAACTGCAAATTGGTAATGGCGTTTTCCGACGGTGAACCTTAGGAATTTCCGATGTTTCTTGGTTATTGGGATATGAAAGTAAGCGTCGCAAAGACCTATTGCACAGAGCCAGTCACCCTGACGTAGATGTGGGTAAATTTGGTGTAAGGCTAACATCCTGAATTTTTCTTTGCGAATCCATTTGTTTGCTGTCCTCAGATCTAAAATGGGACGAAACTCTTGTTTGTCTTTTTTCGGTACAAGGAAATATCTCGAATAAATCCCCTTCCCTTGCTGGCTGATGGGAACGGGTTCTATGGCTCTTTTTTGCAATAGAATATTGACCTCTAACTGAAGAGCTTCGAGATGGCGGTTGGCTGTTTTGGGTGGAACAGATGGTGGAGAACTGGTGAATCTGAGAGCGTAACCATGTCTCACAATATTCAATACCCAGGCGTCTGTTGTGATGCGTAGCCACTCGTCCAGATGATTTGAGATACTTCCCCCTACCGGAGTGGATAACGGAGGAGGGGGAAGCAAAGATTCAGGGCTTAGACGTGGGAGCCTGTCGAGTCGCCTGAGTTTGAGGTGTTGAACGACCCCTTGTCGACCTTCGCTGAGTGGAGAAACCCCTTTGATGCTGCTGTTGTTGTTGCTGCTGGGGGCGCGAAGACATCCAGTGTGGCGACTGATACCGGTGTGTGAAAAGTCGTCGTTGATATGGCCGGAAAACCTTTCTTTGTTCTTTCGGTCTTTCCATGCCTACCGCTTTCAGGGTATCTAGTTCAGCCTTCATTCTAGCCATCTCGTCATTGGCATGAGAACCGAACAAGGTGGAGTCCGAGAAAGGCAAGTTTTGTATTCGCTGCTGCGCTTCAGGTTTGAGTGATGTAAGTCTCAACCATGCATGCCTTCTGAGCGCTATCCCGTGTGCATAATTGTGTGCGGATAGCACCGAAGAGTCAGCTGCAGCACTTATAATTTGGTTAGAAACCATGGCTCCCTCACCCACGACCTCCAGGAAATCTTCCCTTTTATCCTTAGGAAGATGTTCTGCAAACTGCATTAAAGAGTCCCAGAGGGCACGGTCGTATCGCCCTAATAACGCAGTAGCGCTGGCTGCCTTCATCGTGACGGCTGCAGTAGAACATACTTTTCGTGCTGCAGCATCTATCTTCCTGCTCTCTTTATCTGGAGGCGAAGAAGAAGAAGGTGAGGTTGAATGCAGTTTCTTTGCCGCTACTATGACCACCGAATCAGGTACTGGGTCCGACCTCAAGAATAGAGGATCTTGTTCTGGTGGACGATATTTTTTAATAAGTCTGGAAGGAGCAGACTTTGTTGCGGCCGGTGCAAGGAAAATATCCATTGCTGGTTCGAGGAGACCTGGAACCAGTGGAAGCAAAGGTCTGGAAGATGTCCTGTGATGCAAGGTCTCGAAGATCACTGACGTCGATGGGGCAGGTACCGCCAGCGGGATGTTCAGCTTGGTCGCCCCTCGTACTAAGACCTCCTGGAACGTATTCACATCATCTATGGGGGACACTCTCGGGGACGGTGAGTCCGATAGGGTTGGAGAGTAGTCCCGTGTAGACGAAGAAGAACGCCTGTGATGTGAATGCTGAGATCTCTGTGATTCATGACGGTGCCGAGAGGAAGAAGAGCGTCTAGAGGAATGTCCAGAACGTCTTACAGACCGCGTTGGAGTCCTCAAAACAGACTCTGAAGGAGGAGCCGGAAGAGGTGCCGTAGGTGTTACCGGCGTCTGTGGCAATGGTGATTGTCGAGGAGAGCGTTGTGGAGACGCTGGAAGGAGGATGAGTGAGGCCGAGGATTCTGAGGTTGTATAAACCCTTCTAGGTCTTTTTGCTTGTCTCGACGTCGACACACTCCTCGACGTCGAAGTACGGTGACGGCGAGTGCCCTTCGACGTCGATTCTTCTCGCCGTTGAGAATCTCTCGACGACGACCCTCGACGTCGCCGTGATGACGGTGAACGCCTACGACGTCGAGCACCCCTCGACGTTGAACGCTCTCGCCGTGTCGACGGCGAGCCGGATTCAGATCTCCTCGACGTGGAACGTCCTCGCCGTGTCGACGGCGACCCAGATTTCGACGGCGAAAGTCCACGCCGTCTCGACGGCAAAATCGTCGTCGACGGCGAGCGATGTCTCTTTCTCGCCGGCGAACCACTCCTCGACGGCGAGCATGTTGGCGCCGTACCTTGCCTCGACGTCGACGCCCTCGACGTCGTCGGAGACCTGTGCCGTTTTTGAGCCGGTCTGGTCGGAGTTATAGAGGAAACAGTGTGAGCCCTGGTAGAAGACTGACCTTCTCCTCGCTCTGTGGTAGAATGACCACTTTTCCTCCTGTCCTCTTTCGCCTGGAGTCGGATCTTCTCCCTGTCCCGAAGGGTCCTTCTGGAGAAGGTTTTGCAGATGTCACACGACTCCGGTTTGTGGCTGGAAGGAAGGCAAATTATGCAGACCCGATGTGGATCTGTTTTGGCCTTTTTTCTGCCACAAGAAGGGCATTTGTCAAACAGTGAAGGCATTTCTGAAGTAGAAAAACCTCAAAATTCTGTCAGAATCTAACAGAAAAAAATAGAAAATGATCACTCAATGTTAAAAACGTCGAGTGAAATTGAAATTCAAAAGATTTTAAATGAATTTCTGTCACAAAAGGATTTTGTGAGGTAGAGCTCAATGCTTCAGGGTCCTGTCAGAAAGGAGCCGGAAAAAAGAACTGAGGCAACTGCCTTTTGCTGTGCATGATGGGAAACAGGAAGACTTTACTTTCTTAAAGGCACAGCTCTATTTTCATTCTGTATAATGGCAGCCTATGGGCTACACTGCCCTACATTGTTTTATTCTCATGAGAGGTGTAAATAAAATATGAGAATGTATTTATTTATGTATTTATAGAATAAATAGAGGTTTAAACGTGAATTTACACTACAACTGTTTTTTCTTCTAACAATTTGGCCTGTGTAGCTGTTCACATAGGCTGCACATTGTTATTCTTAAGTGTTTTTCACAGACCTTTTTTGTCAAGGAGCTGATGATTGCACTTAAGAATATACTACACAACAGTGCTCCGGGGTCCCCGCAGGCGCGCGGAACTATTCAGTGCTTATGACTATACATGGAAATCCCCTACGAGAGAAAGGAGGTTTGGCTACCTAGGAAGGAGGATTGGCTACCAAGAGAGGTAAGAGCCTATCAGAAGGAGCCTCTGACGTCACCTGCTGGCACTGGCCACTCAGAGCAGTCCAGTGTACCCTCAACGCCTCTGTTTCCAAGATGGCAGAGGTCTGGGACACATTGGATGAGCTCTGGGCACCTCCCCTGGGAGGTGCAGGTCAGTGGAGTGGTCACTCCCCTTTCCTTTGTCCAGTTTTGCGCCAGAGCAGAGCTGGGGGATCCCTGAACCGGTGTAGACTGGCTTATGTAGAGATGGCCACCATCTGTACCCATCAAAGCATTTCCAGAGGCTGGGGGAGGCTACTCCTCCCCAGCCCTCACACCTATTTCCAAAGGGAGAGGGTGTTACATCCTCTCTCAGAGGAAGTCCTTTGTTCTGCCTTCCTGGGCCAGGGCTGCCTGGAACCCAGAAGGGCAGAAACCTGTCTGAGGGGTTGGCAGCAGCTGCAGTGGAGACCCCGGAAAGGCAGTTTGGCAGTGCCTGGGTACTATGCTAGAGACCCGGGGGATCATGGAATTGTCTACCCAATGCCAGAATGGCATTGGGGGGGACCATTCCGTGATCTTAGACATGTTACATGGCCATGTTCGGAGTTACCATTGTGACGCTATACATAGGTAGTGACCCACACACTAAGTAACTTTGCATCCAACCTTCACCAGGTGAAGGTTAGACATATAGGTGACTTATAAGTTACTTAAGTGCAGTGGTAAATGGCTGTGAAATAACATGAACGTTATTTCACTCAGGCTGCACTGGCAGGCCTGTGTAAGAATTGTCAGAGCTCCCTTTGGGTGGCAAAAGAAATGCTGCAGCCCATAGGGATCTCCTGGAACCCCAATACCCTGGGTACCTCAGTACCATATACTAGGGAATTATATGGGTGTACCAGTATGCCAATGTGAATTGGTAAATTTAGTCACTAGCCTGTTAGTGACAAATTTGGAAAGCAGAGAGAGCATAACCACTGAGGTTCTGGTTAGCAGAGCCTCAGTGAGACAGTTAGGCATCACACAGGGAAAACATACAGGGCACATACTTATGAGCACTGGGGCCCTGTCTGGCAGGGTCCCAGTGACACATAGACTAAAACAACATATATACAGTGAAATATGGGGGTAACATGCCAGGCAAGATGGTACTTTCCTACAAACGTGCAGATCCCGAGGAAAGGGCACCGTGACAGGGAGATGGAAAGATTCTCACCAAAGCTTTGAACAACCAGTCTCAGAATGATTTCAGTGTCACATTGTGGATCAGGTTTGACAACCAATTGAAAGTGCAGGGTGCAAAGAAGATTCCTGTGGCTGTCTGGGAGAGACCGTTTTGGTACAGGACCTTAATGGTGGCATGCTGACTGTTTGACTCTCACCTCTCAGAAAAGAGCACAACCTCGCCAGTGGAATTCAACATCCCCAACACTCACCCACTTGTCTATCAGAACAGAGTGGCCATCAATGTCGAAGGTAATTTCACAATCACACAAACACACACATACACCTGTCTCTTTCAAAACATCTCTCTCACACACACACACCTGTCTCTTTCAAAACATCTCTCTCTCTCACACACACAAAAACAACCTGTCACTTCCTCTTTACAATGCCGCTCTCTGTAGGAGTAATTCCCCTGCCATTCTACCTTCTCCTACAGATTCCTCCTGGTCCCCTCTCCACTTTTTGCTCAATTCATGGGCTCTCTGTCAGCGAATCACTGGAGTGCCTTTACCCTCGGGCCAATCTGCACCAACAGCACAAGGTACAATTTAACTATTTTTGTTTTTGCTCCTGGGGAGCTTCTCATTTCTTGAACAGTAGGTCATAGTGAGACAGCAACTGCTGTTCTGTATTTGGAATTGCTTTGACCATCTCGCAGTGGCACTCAGGCTTCAGAGGGGCCTCAGGGGCCCCCATCCAGTATGGGAAACCTAAGGGTCACCCCACACCTCAGGGTTTGTGGGGGCCTCCGTTATACCACTGTCTTATCAGCCCATCTCCTTCCTGAGATGTCCCCAGGCCCCTTTGAACACTGACCTCTTTTAGAATCAAAGAGCCTCAATTGAAGTGTCCTGGTAAGTCTGGCTCTGCTTTCCTCCAGTGTTTGTCTCACCCAGCTTTCAGGGATGCAGCAATCTATAAATCTGTCTGGGGGATCCTCTACCACCACATGCTCTTCCAGCAAGACCTGGGGCTCCCAGTCTGGACTCACAGGCTTCATGCACTGTACCACTCACAGGCATTCATGCATACTTAATGCTGCACACAAACCCGTGTGTAGCTTACCATGCACTGGTACCACAGTACACCTACATAACGGCACAATGTGTAAAGACACATGCGCAGGCCTCCATGCACTGCTGCCACAGGCACACATATGTAATAGTGTACTGTGTCACCGTGTAATGACATGTGTGCAGGCTTCCCTGTACTGCTGTCCGGGCACACATACATAACAGCGTGCCATATACCAACATATGCTTTTCTGGCATTTCATCTAGCCTGATGTAGGCAAAGAGCAAGCTAAGCATACAACAGCGGAACTTCAATTAAGTGGGGCAGTAGCCTCCACTCCCATGACACAGGTAAACCAGCCTGGCGAGCATGTTAATTACCTTGGAATTTCCCCCAGGCGTCAAACTGAATCCGAAGATTTTTCTTTGAGCAGTACACTTGCGCGCTGCCTGGTGGCGTCAGTCGACTCCGTGTCTGTCATCGGCAGCGTGGTCGCCGTGATGACGTTGCGGTCATACAAAGGCACCACCCAGGCATGCTGACGTCAGTTTCTTTTCACAACTTTCCACGCCAGCAGCGCGGAGCATTGAAGAACACTGAAATTGCTGCGTCAGAGCTAAGGCCCCAAACGGGAAAATCCCTGTCCCTAGAAATCAGTTCGCAAACAGGGAGGATGGGGGGGTCGGTAAGCAATCTGCAACTAGAATATGTCTCTACCAGATAAATCATTAACAAAGGTAAGTAACTTGTTCATCTGATGGAGACTTCTAGTTGCATATTCCTTACTTTAGAAAAGATACCCAAGCAATACCATCCTCGGTGGCGGGCTGCGAACCAAGGACTAAAAAGTCCTGCAGAACTGAACGACCTAAGTAGCCGCCTCTGCATATCTGACTGTCTAGGCAGTAATGACTTGTTAATGTGTGTAAGGATGCCCACATTGCTGCCTGACAGATGTCCAGGACAGGAGCTCTTTGTGCTAATGCTGTGGTAGCATCAGTTGCTCTGGTGGAGTGAGCATGCAAGCCCTCAGGGGGTTGCTTCTTTGCCAAAGCGTAGCATGCAAAGCAATACCCATTGTGAGATGGTATGCTTCTGCACCGCCTTCCCTTTCTTTGCACCCACATATCCAACAAAAAGTTGATTGTCTTGGTTTCAAGAATGCAGAATCAGGTGGCCACCTGGAGGAGCTCTGGGGACCACCACTGGGGTGGTGATGGACAGGGGAGTGGACACTCCTCTTTTCTTTGTCCAGTTTTCTGCCAGAGCAGGGGCTGGGGTGCCTGGACTGGTGCAAACCAGTTTATGCAAGAAGGGTGCCAATTGTGCCGTGAAAGCATACCGGTGGCTTGGGGAAGCTACCCCTACGATACCATGTAACACCTGTTTTGAAGGGAGAGGGTGTTTCCTCCCTCTCCCACAGGAAATCCTTTGTTCTGCCTTCCCCTGCTTGAGCTGGTCAAGCAGCAGGCGGGTAGAAACCTGTCTGAGGGATGGCAGAAGCGGGCTGCCTAGAAAACCCTGTAAGACTGGTAGGATCAATACTGGGGGGTCCTCTAAGGAGTCCCCAAAGTGTATGGAATCATAAACCAATACTGACAACAGTATTGGGGTATGATTCTGACCCAGGTTCGGGGTTTCCATTATGTAGCTGGACACAGGTAGTGACCTGTGTCTGGTACACGGGTAAAATGGTTTCCCCGCACTTACGATGTCCAGTGCAATGGAGCTGGAGTTCGTAGGGGCACCTCTGCTCATGCAGGAGTGCCCTCACACACAGGGACATGCACCCTGCCCTCTGGGATAGGAGGGCCTACCATAAGGGTGACTTAAAGTGACCTGGTGTAGTGATCTGTGGTGAAAGGGTGCATGCACCTTTTCACACAGGCTGCTATGGCAGGCCTGCAGACACATTTTGCATGGGCTCCAATCGGTGGCATAATACATGCTGCAGCCCATGGGCGGCGTCCCTGGTGTCCCAATGCCCATATACTAGGGTCTTTTAAGGGGACACCAGTATGCCAATTGTGGAGTGCACAAAGGTCCTAATCAACCAAATTTAGAGGGAGAGAGCACAATCAATGGGGTTCTGGTTAGCAGGATCCCAGTGGAAACAGTCCAAGCATACTGATATCAGGCAACAAGTGGGGGTAACCATGCCAAAAAGAGGGTATTTTCCTACAAGGACCTGAGCCAGAGTGAGCATTTTGAACTTCTCCTTCTTGAGGAAGAGATTCAGGGCCTGAAGATCTAGGCTAGGGCGCAGGCCCTTGTCCTTTTTGGGCACTAGAAAATAACGTGAGTAACAACCACAACCTACGTATTGCGCAGGGACCCTCTCTATGGCTCCCTTGGCCAAGACAGCCACGACTTCCTCACCGACAAGTGCCAAATGATCCGCCGGTAAGTGGCTGTAGGATGGAGGGATGGCCGGAGGAACAGTCTCGAAGGGGAGGTATAGCCCCTTCGTACGTTTTGCAAAACCAACCTGTCTGTCGTGATGGATTACCAGTAGGGCAAGTGATGGTGAATCCTGTCTCCAACTTGTCTGAGATGGTGGGACTGACTAGGAGGGTGTGGAGGCTGCTGCAGATGCGTGGGTGGACTGGGCAGACCTCTGGTTCCCTGTCCCACAAGCCTGTGGGATTCTGCATCCCAGGCCTACACGGCTTGGTGGCTGGCAGGGAAAGGATGCAACAGGGAGCCCCTTCCATGACCACGAAAGGGGCGAAAAGCTGACTGTGTTGGGCGAGGGGTAGCCGTGAGGCTAAGGGACCAAGCCATAGCCTGGGACTCCTTGAACCTCTCGAGCGCTGAGTCTGATTTGTCCCCAAAGAGATGGGTGCCATCAAAGGGCATGTCCATGAGAGTCTGTTGGACATCCACATCAAAAAAACAGATGTCCTCAACCAGGCATGGTGCCTCAAGTCCACCACTGACGCAACCGATCTGCACAGTGAGTCGGTTGTGTCCAGCGCACAATGAATTGTGAACTTAGCTGCATCCCTCCCATCAGCAACTGCTTGGGAGATGATGGCCCGGGCCTCCTCCGGGATCTGTGGCAACACTTACATGACCGTATCCGACAAGGAATGGGTGAAGCGGCCCAAGAGGCATGCAGTGTTCACACTCTGCAATGTCAGACTGGAGGAAGAAAAGATCTTTTTCCCAAGTTGATCCAGTCTCTTTGATTCCCTATCTGGGGGAGCGGATGGGAATGCGCCACAAGAGGAAGAAGCCTGGATGACAAGGCTCTTAGGCGTTGGGTGATGGGACAGGAATTCAGGGTTCTTCGGGGTGAGCTGTTGGCGGCAGGTGATTGTCCTATTCACAGGAGCACCTGTGCTGGGTCTGGACCAAGTACCCAGAAGGACATCTGTGAGGGCCTCATCAAAAGGAAGGAGAGGCTCCAAAGTGGAAGCCCCAGACTGAAGCACCTCTGTCAGGAGGTTAGTCCTGACTGTTACAGAGGGAAGCTCGAGGCCAAAGACCTCAGCCGCCATACTGACCACCATGGAGTAAGACACTCCCTCGTCCGTAGCCACTGTAGGAGGAGACAGCATGCCAGCATCTGGAGAAGTATCCAGACCACTAGCCTCACCCTATTCCTGTGCCCAGTCTATGTCAGGGTTATCAAGCTAGCATTCCAAAGGGTCCAATGACCCCTTGTAGGAAAGTTGCCTCTTTCTATCGTGGTTACCCCCACTTTTGGCCTGTTTGTCAGTGTGTTTGACTGTGTCTACTGGGATCCTGCTAATCAGGACCCCAGTAGTTATGCTCTCTCCTCCCTTAAATTATGGTTATTGCATACTGGTAATCCAGTATTTCACCCACAATTGGCATACTGGTGCCCCTTATAAGCCCCTAGTATATGGTACTAAGGTACCCAGGACATTGGGGATCCCTATGGGCTGCAGCATATCTTTTGCCACCCATGGGGAGCCCAGGCAAAGGCTTCTGCAGGACTGCCATGGCAAACTGCGTGGAAAGGTGCATGCACCCTTTCACTGCCATTTACACTGCACCAGGTCACTTAAAAGTCATCCCTATAGCAGGCCCTCCAGCCCTGAGGGCAGGGTGCAGAGTACCTGTGTGTGAGGGAACCCCTGCACTAGCAGAGGTGCCCCCACGACCTCCAGGACAATTGTCCTGGACTTCGTGAGTGCGGGGACGCCATTTTACGCGTGTACGGGACATAGGTCACTACCTATGTCCAGCTACATAATGGTAACTCTGAACATAGTCATGTTGGGTATCAAACATGTAGGAATCATAATCCCATGCTTTTGCAAGCATTGGTTGTATGATTCCATGCACTCTGGAGGCTCCTTAGAGGACTCCCAGTACTGCCATAACAGCCTTCTGAGGTCTTCCAGGCAGCCCCAGCTGCTGCCACCTCTCATACAGGTTTCTGTCCTCCTATTGCTCAAGCAGTTCAAACTCAGGATGGCAGAATAAAGCATTTCCTTTAGGAAAACGGCGTTACACCCTCTCCCTTTGGGAATAGGTGTTACAGGTTTGGGATAGCCACCCCAAGCCACTGGAAATGCTTTGAAGGGCACATTTGGTGCCCTTCTTGCATAATCCAGTCTACAGCACTTCAGGGACCCCCCAGTCCATGCTCTGGCACGAAACTGGACAAAGGAAAGGTGGGTGTCAGCTCAGAGCTCCTCCAGAGGGTCCCTGGGTTTTGCCATCTTGGATTCCAAGTTGGCAGGGAACTCTGGGAGCATCTGAGTGGCCAGTGCCAGCAGGTGACGTCAGAGCCCTGCCCTTATAGGTGCTTACCTGTATAGCTGACCAAGCCCCCTTTCAGGACTATTTAGGGTCTCTCTCTTGGGTGGTTCTTCAGATTCAGATTGCAAGACTCCAGCAGGAATCCTCTGCATCCTTTACTTCACCTTCTTACCGAAGACACTGCATCTGGACCCTCCAGAAACTCTACAAACTGCAACAAAGAAGCAAAGACGACTTCTGCAACACTGTACCTTCAGCTCCTGCCAGTAATTGCAACTGTTTCCAGGTCGTACATCCTCAGAGGACAGCCTGTCTTCAGCCTGCACCAGAAGAATGAAGGAATCTCCCTTGGAGTGAAGGAGTCACTCCCCTGCTTCAGCAGGCACCCCTCTGTAGTGACACCCAGTGGTGTGGGTCCCCTCTCCAGACAAGTTGCGTGGATCCAGCATCACAGGTGGCAGACTGAAGTGGTCCCAACGGTCCTGACGTCCTACTGTCCAACTTTGGTGGAGGTAAGAGCTTGCTTCCCTACTCAAGACAGTACCCCCGTGCACAGTGTTTTGAAGTGCCAAGGCTTGTTGGCATCCTTCCACAAAGTTCTTCATGCACTGTGCAGCTCTGGCCCCCCCAGCACTCTATCCTGCGACGCACAGCTTCCTGAGTGGTTCTCCGGCGGCGTGGGATCCCTTGTTGTAGTGCTGCGTGGGCCTCCTTTTGCACCTCCTTTGTCCCTGTGCTGTGGGACTCCTTTGCATGCTGCCTGATCTCCTGAGGGCTCTCCGAGTTGCTGAGAGCCCCCTCTGATTCCCCCTTCTGGGTAGAGTCCACCAGGCCCCTCCAGGTCCAGGTGGTTCCTCTTTTGCACCTTCATTCGGGTTAGCAGGGGCTCCTGTTCTCCCTGGACTCTTCTGAGCTACTTGGACTTGGGCCCCTTCTTCCACAAGTCTTCAGGTCCAGGAATCTACTGTTGGTGTGTTGCAGTCTCTTCTGGTTCTTGAATAATCTTCTTTCTTGTTTTCTTGTGTGTTGTAGGAAAGTTACTGTGATTTACTCCTACTTTCCTGGGCTCTGGGGTGGGTTCTATTACTTACCTTTGGTGTTTTCTGACACTTCCAGCGCCCCTCTACACAATACACTTACCTAGGTGGGAATCCAACATTCGCATTCCACTTTCTTAGTGTATGGTTTGTGTTTGCCCACGCCCATTTCTTTCACTATTTGCACTGTTTTCTAACTGTTTTACAGCTATTTCAGCATACTAGTACATATAATTTTTGTAGTACGTACCTCCTAAAGGAGTATAGTCTTTATGGTATTTTTGGCATTTGTGTCACCAAAATAAAGTACCTTTTATTTTTGTAACACTGAGTATTTTCTTTCATGTGTGTGAGTACTGTGTTACTACAGTGGTATTGCATGAGATTTGCATGTCTCCTAGTTAGGCCTTGGCTACTCATCCACACTACTCGTAAAGATCCTGGCTTCAAAGACACTGACTACATTTCACTAATAAGGGATAACTAGACATGGTATAAGGTGTAAGTACCTTTGGTACCCACTACAAACCAGGCCAGACGCCTACAGTCCTGCCATGAATTGCTGAGCACCACAATATCATCCTGGTAAGCCACAAAGAACTCTCCTAGCCTTAGGGAGACCATGATTTCACAGGCGCTGAAAAGTAGCAGAACCGTTGTTCGACCCAAAGGGCATCATCTTAAACTGATAAAGCCCATTCTACTTAGAAAATGCAGGGTTCCCCTTGGCACTTGATGCTAATGTGATCTGCCAGTAGCCACTGGTCAGATAAAAGGTGCTCAAGTATTTTGCAGCACCTAAATGATCCATGTGCTCTTTCGCTCCTGGGATTAGATGGACATTGGTCTTTGTCACTTCATTGTAGGCTCATTAGTCCACACAGAACCGCAAGTCAGTAGATGTTTTCTTTAGCACTAGTACCACAGGATTACACCACACACTAACGAGATCACTCAATGCCCCCCAGGTCCAACATTTTGGCAAGTTCCACCTTAATGCATCCCTGAACCCGGTCAGACATTTTGTACGTTCTACCCTTCACTGGCAGACTGCCTCCTGTATCTATGGCATGCACGAAAACAATTGTCAGCCCTGGAGCCAGCAAGAAGAGGTTGGAAAACCATCCCAACACACTGTCTGCTGCTTAGGCATTAACTCAGGGACTCACTGAACCCCTTCCACAGTGCTGTCCCTATGCAACAAGTCAGGAGGGGGCTCACTGTCCTCCTCAACTTCCTCTGCCTTAGCCGTGATATTCAGTGTGCAATCTCCCTGGAAGGAAGGCTTCAGCCTTTTGACACAGAACACCCACTTAGCCAAAATCTAGCTCTGTCTCTGCACATTCTTGTCCATTAGAACAGAGGGTCCAAACTATCCTGGGATTTTCTAATATCCAAGTGTCCTGTTAAGGTCACTTCGTCGGTCAGAGAGGACAGGAAATTCCTGTGCACCAACATAACCACAAGCCTCCTGTTATAACCTGACTCCTCCCAGCCAACATGGTGTTTCCCAACCACTCCATTGCTGACATGTGCCTGGACTTCTTTTTGAAGTCCCACAAGTGTAGGGTACTCTTCTTGTTCGTTGCATAAATCTTCCCTAGTAGGCCCCCCAAGCAGCTAACAAACCCTGCAGCTCTGGAAGTGACCAAGACTCCAACACCAGGTCCGCTTGAGGAGCCTCATCCTTCCCTCTCCCTGGAACAGATGCAATTTTCTCCAAGGCCAGTGTCTTATCACAGTCTGTCCTTTCCTGCAAACTACCCTTTTCTGGTTCCTGCAAATCAGGATTGGCTCCACTCACCTCCAGAGACTGACGTGTGGCCTGTACTCTGGTCAACACAGCTGACGTGGTTCAAGCCATAAAGGCTTCTGTCCCTGGCACCAAGAGACAACCAGCATCTTCCTCTACTCTTACACTAACATTGACCATGGCCACCCTACCATTAAACTCTGTCTCAACCAGGGCAAGCAGGTAACCCATGCCCTCTACACTGGCTGCCACCCCTGCATCCTTGGTACCTGTAAGAATCTTCTTAGGCTTAAGGCACTTCCTCACAAAATTGTGTAGAAGGCTCCTGTTAATCTCAGGAGCCGTACTTCCCTCATATTCATACTATGTGGCATATTTATCATTGTGTTACGTCACCCTTACGCCACACAAGAGGGTACAAGGGTGACACAACAACAAAGTCAGATTTATGAAGGAAAGACCACCTTGAGAAATCTGGAGCAATGCAAGGCAGCCCAAATTGCTGACATGAGTTACTCTGGCCCAGGTAGGAGTTCCATGGGTGTAGAGTGGATCTTCCCATCCATCTACCCATGGATTTTGGCAAATTTGCAGAGTTACCAACAGTGGTAAACATGGAAATGCGTCTAAATACTACACCTTCCCAGGGAAGGCACAACGAGAAGAAATATCTTTATTTCTCCTTCTTGTTTCCTCTTTCTAAGTGTGCTGCATTGTGCAGCGCATTTAGAAAGATGAAAATGCCTCACAGGATTGTTTTTGTGCACGAAGGTGTTCTCTCATAAAGAAAAACGACCCTGCCTCCAGTGCATGGTGCAAGGTGCTTGCATTCGCGCAAGGCAGCACATTGAGCAGCAATGCAAAGAAAGGAAAGGAAGGGGCTTCATAATTTTAATACAGCACATTTCTGCCATTTCTCTTTCATGCAGCACAGCACATCAAGGTGGCTTTCGGCTCTGTGTGAAATGGTAGGCGATGAACTTGAAATCCATTGGGGTCTCCCCACGAAGGTTCAAATCACGCCGCCTACATACTACTTCACCTTTGGTGATATTTTATGCTTCATATTAAATAGCATCTGCACAAGCAGGCCGAATATAGCTATCAGTCTCAATAGCGCTAAGGAAAGCGAAACACTGGGCAGGGAATGGGATCAAAAGAGTGGCTGGAGAACGCATGAGACTACCTGTCTGGCACTACTGCTACTTGTGCACCCCAGCCGTCAAGAAGACACATGTCGAGGAATAGCCAAGGAGATTGGGAAAGAACTTCAGTTATCATCTCGCCAGTAAGTTCCAACCAGGCCAGCTAAGGTATCAGATGCATGAAGGAACTCGCTTTATTTTGGTGTCTAACTTTGTCATTATTTTTTCTAATGTGTCATAACTGCATTATTTTCCAACCTCCTTTTTGCTTTTCTCTGACCAAGAACATGAACTTTATAATAGTGCCTTTGAGGCACGACAGTATGCAGGTATGGACGAGTGTGTTTTTTTGCAGTAGAACGGATAGGCAAAGATGGGAAGGCAGTGGAGCAGAGTGAACTGAGGGAAAGAAAAAGACTGCTGCGAGAGTGAGAACCTCAGCTTAAGTGGCAGCCACCACTCATGAGTAGTCGTGGCCGAGTGGTTAAGGCGATGGACTCAAAATCCATTGGGGTGTCCCCGCGCAGGTTCAAATCCTGCCGACTACGCTGGTGCTCTTTCACAATGATGTGTTAGATTTTACCTAGGATGCTTCCTTTCCCAGGCGTAAGCATGTACTGTTCAATGACGTCGACAGCAGAGGCAAAACAAAGACAAGAATGTGAAACAATGCACTGTGCAATGCCAGCCTGAAAACTCTCAAGGAGTAAGCTTCCCAGGCCTACAGCTTCTCAGACACCATATCTGCCTATTTTTGGGAGCTGAAGACAAGCCTTGCCTGTGCTTTTCGAGCCTGCTGTCTAGGGTAGGTGCCTGGATAAATTGTCGTTGAGAAGGACAAGGCAGCTAGCTCCTCTACAGGGGCCAATTTAGGAGGTTGGTGGGAAGCACAGGAAGGGGCAGGAAGGAAGCTCTCTGCTGTTGCTTCTCAGCATAGGCGTAGCTGCAGGTGTGGTTAAAAAGGATTGGTGTTTGGCCAGTTCCCAGACCACAGAGCAATCTAGGGCAACAAGAGAGAAGCGGCTACTGAGGCCCTTACCCTCAGCCTTCTGACCCCACAGCCCCTTTGGCCCCGATCAGCCCTGATCTGCCAAAACCTCTCAAAAGGGCTGAAGGTGATTATTATATATGCCTGAGTAACTTAGGGTCACTGGCGTAAATGGACTCCTCGTGAAGGAGCTCGCCTTTGCTTTGGGACTGGCCCAACACGGCCTTGCTCTCCTCAACAAACTTGCGACCAGCCAGGAGGCTGAATGGCTTGCAGAAGGACACTCCCAGATATGCCCAAGCACTTCATTTGCATAGAGACTACCCTCTCTTGGCCTGCCTCCACTCACCTATTAAGTATTGTGGCTAGAATATCAAGATAGAAAGAGGAGCAGGGCCTGACAGCCTTTCAAAGGCTCAACTGAGGTGACGGATGGAATCAGCAGAGCCTGTGATGACTCCAATATGGAAGCAGAAGTCTTAGGGCAAACAAAGGTCAGCAGTTGATGTGCTGTAAAGAAGAAGGGCTGCAGAGCGCCTCAGCAAAGCCTTTGGAATACTTGTGGATTGGCAGGAGTGCCTATATTTGTTTTTTGAGAAGCACCTTGCCAGCGCAAAGGATTGCTGAGGAAGAGGAAGGAGCAGAGCGGAATGACTGGAGCCAGTGAGGTTGCCTGTGAAGACATGAAGCGTTATGTTGAAAGGGGCACCCCTTCCAGAGCCAAGTAGTTGTTGCGAAGTGGTTAAGGCGATGGACTAGATATCATTTGGCGTCTCCACAAGCATGTTCAAATCCTGCCGACTATGTCAGATGACAGTTTTGGGATTCCTCTTCAGGACCTCCTGCATGGGAGAACAAGGGAGCAGCCTCTATGCAAAGCAGTCAGTAAAACAGAAAATCAAGCAAAGACCATTAAAGCCACAGAAGAAAGATATAAACCCAGGCCAAATGCATCCTGCTCCCCCTCCCTCACCTGTCAGGCAATAGTCTGCAGAGAAACTGAACGCGCCCACTCTCCTCCAAGGAGAATTCAGCTCAGGAAACGCCTAGCCTCAGGCCCTAGATTGGACAAGGCACTTCTTTTCCTACCTGTAAAGACCAACCCGTCTCTCTGTGGAGCCCATTCATGGCCTCCAAGACAGAAGTTTTGCAATGGTGCCTATCGTGGCTGCCATCTCCCTGACGTTAAAGATACCACCTCTTCCGGCCTGATTTTTTTCCCCGTCTCAAAACATGCACATACAAGGAGTGCTAATTTCACATGCATGCCTGCTTTTAGCTTGAGACACTTTAGAAAGTCTTCTGTGGAATAGGAATGATGTATAGGAGAACAGGGAAAATGGTCCAGTGAATGGAAAGAAAAAAGACTATGGATGGCAGTAAAGTGCCCTGTTGAGATTCCCTTGTGTGGGTAGTTGTGGCAGAGTAGTTAACCTGATGGACTAGAAATCCATTGGGGTATCCCCGCGCAGGTTCAAATCCTGCCAGCTATGCTGTCCCTTTTGTGAACAGTATTTTCCCATAACTCTTTGAAATACCTTCTGGCATAAATGCGAGCTCCAAAAGCAGGACTACTAGGGTCAGCGGCCTGGGAGGGCTCAAACTTTGGCCGTTGTGGCCTTCCTCTCTAGAAAAGGACTGCTTCTGTCCAGAAGCTAGACTGCCAGCAGAAATAGAAAAGAGCTACATTGAAAATGGATCACACACTTAAACAAGTAGTTGTGGCCAAGTGGTTAAGGCAATGGACTTGAAATCCTTTGGAATCTCCCCGTGTAGTTTCAAATCCTGCCAATTACATACTACTTCACCTTTGGTGATATTTTATGCATCATATTAAATGGCATCTGCACAAGCAGGCTGAATATAGCTATCAGTCTCAATAGAGCTAAGGAAGGCGAAACACTGGGCAGGGAATGGGATCAAAAGAGTGTCCGGAGAAGGCATGAGACTACCTGTCTGGCACTACTGCCACTTGTGCACCCCAGCTGTCGAGAAGACACATGTTGAGGAATAGCCAAGGAGATTGGGAAAGAACTTCAGTTATCATCTCGCCAGTAAGTTCCATCTGAGGTAGCAGATGCATGAAGGAAGTAGCCTTATTATGGCGTCTAACATTGTCATTATTTTCCTAAAGTGTCATAACTGCATTCTTTTCCAACCTCCTTTTTGCTTTTCTCTGGCCAAGAACATGAACTTTATAAGAGTGCCTTTGAGTCACATCAGTATGCAGGTATGGACCGAGTGTGTTTTTTGCAGTAGAACGGATAGGCAAAGATGGGAAGACAGTGGAGCAGAGTGAACTGAGGGAAAGAAAAAGACTGCTGTGAGAGTGAGAACCTCAGCTTAAGTGGCACCTGCTCCTTCTGAGTAGTTGTGGCCGAGTGGGTAAGGTGATGGACTAGAAATCCATTGGTGTGTCCCTGCGCAGGTTCAAATCCTGCTGACTATGCGGGTGTTCTTTCACAATGATGTGTTAGGTTTTTCCTTGGATGCCTCCTTTCCCAGGAATAAGCATGTATTATTCAACGACGTGACAGCCCAGGTAAAACAAAGACAAGAATGTGAAACAATGCACTGTGCAATGCCAGCATGAAAACTCTCACGGAGTACGCTGCCCAGGCCTACAGCTGCTCAGACACTGTATCTGTCTATTTTTGAAAGCTGCAGAGAAGCCTTGCCTGTGCTTTTCGAGCCCGCTGTCTGGGGTGGGTGCCTGGATAAATTGTTGTTGGGAAGGACAAGGCAGCTAGCTCCTCCACAGGGGTCAATTTAGGAGGTTGGTGGGAAGCACAGGAAGGGGCAGGAAAGAATCTCTCTGCTGTTGCTTCTCGGCCTAGGCGTAGCTGCAGGTGTGGTTAAAAAGGATTGACGTTTGGCCAGTTCCCAGACCACAGTGCAATCTAGGGCAACAAGAGAGGTGAGGCTACTGAGGCCCTTACCCTGAGCCTTCTGACCCCACCGCCCCTTTAGCCCCGATCGGCCCGATTGGCCAAAACCTCTCTATAAGGGCTGAAGGTGATTATTATATATGCCTGAGTAACTCAGCGTCACTGGCGTAAATGGACTCCTGGTGAAGGAGCTCGTCTTTGCTGTGGGACTGGCCCAACACGGCCTTGCTCTCCTCTACAAACCTGCGACCAGCCAGGAGGCTGAATGGCTTGCAGAAGGACACTCCCAGGTATGCCCAAGCACTTCATTTGCATAGACCCTCTCTTGGGCCTGCCTCCACTCCCCTATTAAGTGATGTGGCTAGAATATCAAGATAGAAAGAGGAGCAGGGCCTGACAGCCTTTCAAAGGCTCAAATGAAGGCTAGGATCAGCAGAGCCTGGGATGACTCCAATATGGAAGCAAAAGCCTTAGGGCAAACAAAGGTCAGCAGTTGATGTGCTGTAAAGAAGAAGGGCTGCAGAGGGCCTCAGCAAAGCCTTTGGAATACTTGTGGATTGGCAGGAGGGCCTATATTTGTTTTTTGAGAAGCACCTTGCCAGTGCAAAGGATTGCTGAGGAAGAGGAAGGAGCAGAGCGGAATGACTGGAGCCAGTGAGGTTGCCTGTGAAGACATGAAGGGCTATGTTGAAAGGGGCACCACTTGCAAAGCCAAGTAGTCGTTGCCAAGTGGTTAAGGCGATGGACTGGATACCATTTGGCGTCTCCACGAGCATGTTCAAATCCTGCTGACTATGTCAGATGACATTTTTGGGATTCCTCTTCAGGGCCTCCTGCATGGGAGAACAAGGGAGCAGCCTCTATGCAAAGCAGTCAGTAAAACAGAAAATCAAGCAAAGACCATTAAAGCCACAGAAGAAAGATATAAACCCAGGCCAAATGCATCCTGCTCCCCCTCACTCACCTGTCAGGCAATAGTCTGCAGAGAAACTGAACGCGCCCACTCTCCTCCAAGGAGAATTCAGCTCAGGAAACGCCTAGCCTCAGGCCCTAGATTGGACGAGGCACGTCTTTTCATACCTGTAAAGACCAACCTGTCTCTCTGTGGAGTCCATTCATGGCCTCCAAGACAGAAGTTTTGCAATGGTGCCTATCGTGGCTGCCATCTCCCTGACATTAAAGCTACCACCTCTTCCGGCCTGATTTTTTCCCCCGTCTCAAAACATGCACATACAAGGAGTGCTAATTTCACATGCATGCCTGCTTTTAGCTTGAGACACTTTAGAAAGTCTTCTGTGGAATAGGAATGATGTATAGGAGAACAGGGAAAATGGTCCAGTGAACGGAAAGAAAAAGACTATGGATGGCAGAAAAGTGCCCTGTTGAGACTCACTTGTGTGGGTAGTTGTGGCCGAGTGGTTAAGGCAATGGGCTAGAACTCCATCGGGGTATCCCTGCGCAGGTTTGAATCCTGCCAACTATGCTGTCCCTTTTGTGAACAGTATTTTCCCATAATTCTTTGAAATACCTTCTGGCATAAATGCGGGCTCCAAAAGCAGGACTAATAGGGTCAGCGGCCTGGGAGGGCTCAAACTTTTGCCATTGTGGCCTTCCTCTCTAGAAAAGGACTGCTTCTGTCCAGAGGCTAGACTGCCAGCAGAAATACAAACGAGCTACGTTGAAAATGGACCATATTTTTAAGCCTGTAGTCGTGGCCGAGTGGTTAAAGTGATGGACTTGAAATCCATTGGCGTCTCCCCGCGTAGGTTCAAATCCTGCCGACTACGTACTACTTCACCTTTGGTGATATTTTATACTTCATATTAAATGGCATCTGCACAAGCAGGCCGAATATAGCTATCAGTCTCAATAGAGCTAAGGAAGGCGAAACACTAGGCAGGGAATGGGATCAAAAGAGTGGCCGGAGAAGGCATGAGACTACCTGTCTGGCACTCCTGCCACTTGTGCACCCCAGCTGTCGAGAAGACACATGTCGAGTAATAGCCAAGGAGATTGGGAAAGAACTTCAGTTATCTTCTCGCCAGTAAGTTCCATCTGAGGTATCAGATGCATGAAGGAAGTAGCCTTATTATGGCGTCTAACAGTGTCATTATTTTCCTAAAGTGTCATAACTGCATTCTTTTCCAACCTCCTTTTTGCTTTTCTCTGGCCAGGAACATGAACTTTATAATAGTGCCTTTGAGTCACGTCAGTATGCAGGTATGGACCGAGTGTGTTTTTTGCAGTAGAACGGATAGGCAAAGATGGGAAGGCAGTGGAGCATAGTGAACTGAGGGAAAGAAAAAGACTGCTGTGAGAGTGAGAACCTCAGCTTACGTGACAACCATCTTTTGTGAGTATTCGTGGATGAGTGGTTAAGGCGATGGACTTGAAATCCATTGGGGTGTCCCCGCGCAGGTTCAAATCCTGCCGACTATGTTGGTGCTCTTTCACAATGATGTGTTAGGTTTTTCCTTGGATGCCTCCTTTCCCAGGAATAAGCATGTATTATTCAACAACGTTGACAGCACAGGTAAAACAAAGACAAGAATGTGAAACAATGCACTGTGCAATGCCAGCGTGAAAACTCTCAAGGAGTACGCTGCCCAGGCCTACAGCTTCTCAGACACTATATCTGTCTATATTTGGGAGCTGCAGAGAAGCCTTGCCTGTGCTTTTCGAGTCTGCTGTCTGGGGTGGGTGCCTGGATAAATTGTTGTTGGGAAGGACAAGGCAGCTAGCTCCTCTACAGGGGTCAATTTAGGAGGTTGGTGGGAAGCACAGGAAGGGGCAGGAAGGAAGCTCTCTGCTGTTACTTCTCGGCCTAGGCAGAGCTGCAGGTGTGGTTAAAAAGGATTGGCGTTTGGCCAGGTCCCAGACCACAGTGCAACCTAGGGCAACAAGAAAGGTGAGGCTACTGAGGCCCTTACACTGAGCCTTCTGACCCCACCGCCCATTTGGCCCCGATCGGCCTAAACCTCTCTATAAGGGCTAAAGGTGATTATTATATATGCCTGAGTAACTTAGGGCCACTCGCATAAATGGACTCCTGCTGAAGGAGCTCGCCTTTGCTTTGGGACTGGCCCAACACGGCCTTGCTCTCCTCAACAAACCTGCGACCAGCCAGGAGGCTGAATGGCTTGCAGAAGGACACTCCCAGGTATGCCCAAGCACTTTATTTGCATAGAGACTACCCTCTCTTGGGCCCGCCTCCACTCACCTATTAAGTAATGTGGCTAGAATATCAAGATAGAAAGAGGAGCAGGGCTTGACAGCCTTTCAAAGGCTCAACGGAGGTGCTGGGCTGCTGCTGGGATCACCAAAGCCTGGGATGACTCCAATATGGAAGCAGAAGCCTTAGGGCAAACAAAGGTCAGCAGTTGATGTGCTGTAAAGAAGAAGGGCTGCAGAGGGCCTCAGCAAAGCCTTCGGAATACTTGTGGATTGGCAGGAGTGCCTATATTTGTTTTTTGAGAAGCACCTTGCCAGTGCAAAGGATTGCTGAGGAAGAGGAAGGAGCAGAGCGGAATGACTGGAGTCAGTGAGGTTGCCTGTGAAGACATGAAGGGCTATGTTGAAAGGGGCACCGCGTGCAGAGCCAGGTAGTCGTTACCAAGTGGTTAAGGCGATGGACTAGATATCATTTGGCGTCTCCACGAGTATGTTCAAATCCTGCCGACTACGTCAGATGACATTTTTGGGATTCCTCTTCAGGGCCTCCTGCATGGGAGAACAAGGGAGCAGCCTCTATGCAAAGCAGTCAGTAAAACAGAATATGAAGCAAAGACCATTAAAGCCACAGAAGAAAGATATGAACCCAGGCCAAATGCATCCTGCTTCCCCTCCCTCACCTGTCAGGCACTAGTCTGCAGAGAAACTGAACGCGCCCACTCTCCTCCAAGGAGAATTCAGCTCAGGAAACGCCTAGCCTCAGGCCCTAGATTGGACGAGGCACTTCTTTTCATACCTGTAAAGACCAACCCGTCTCTCTGTGGAGTCCATCCATGGCCTCCAAGACAGAAGTTTTGCAATGGTGCCTATCGTGGCTGCCATCTCCCTGACGTTAAAGCTACCACCTCTTCCGGCCTGATTTTTTCCCCCCGTCTCAAAACATGCACATACAAGGAGTGCTAATTTCACATGCATGCCTGCTTTTAGCTTGAGACGCTTTAGAAAGTCTTCTGTGGAATAGGAATGATGTATAGGAGAGCAGGGAAAATGGTCCAGTGAACGGAAAGAAAAAAGACTATGGATGGAGGTAAAGTGCCCTGTTGAGATTCACTTGTGTGGGTAGTTGTGGCTGAGTGGTTAAGGCGAAGGACTAGAAATCCATTGGGGTATCCCCGCGCAGGTTCGAATCCTGCCAACTACGCTGTCCCTTTTGTGAACAGTATTTTCCCATAATTCTTTGAAATACCTTCTGGCATAAATGCGGGCTCCAAAAGCAGGAGTAATAGGGTCAGCGGCCTGGGAGGGCTCAAACTTTTGCCATTGTGGCCTTCCTCTCTAGAAAAGGACTGCTTCTGTCCAGAGGCTAGACCGCCAGCAGAAATAGAAACGAGCTACGTTGAAAATGGACCATAGCTTTAAACAAGTAGTCGTGGCCGAGTGGTTAAGGCAAAGGCCTTGAAATCTATTGGGGTCTACCCGCATAGGTTCAAATGGATAAGTTATTTACCTGTAAATCCTAGTTCTCTTCCAGGGGTATCCTCATCAAAGTCATAAACATTGAATATTCTTGCCCTTGTGCGGGGACCCCGGAGCATATATAAAATACACACATATTATACATGTGTAAAACAGCAATGCAGGCTATAATCATAAACAGGCAAAAATGCTTTATTTCTATGAAGTTTTTTTTTATTTTTTATTTTATTTTTTTATTATAAAATCACAATAGAGAATAAATATCTACCCAAGCCCCCAAAACTGGGCTTAGGGAAGTAAGCAGCAGTAAACACTAGAGAAAAAGAGAAAAAACTACATTGAAAAACAATGGAGCATTCTTAGCCAATAGGCTGCATGCAGGTTAACACAGGAGAACCATAAAAACTTTGGCACCGTGCCTTTAAGACCCTGAGCACCTCCAGTATCCCACCATGCCTCAGGGGTGAAGTAAAGGTGGCAGTTGGTTCACAGTTAGGTCAGTACTTTTTTACGGTGACAATCTGTGTAACTGATTCGAAAGACAGTCTGTCCTGCACTTCTAGGAGACGTGAGTCCGGGGAGGAGGGTGAGTTGTTTATGACTTTGATGAGGATACCCCTGGAAGAGAACTAGGATTTACAGGTAAGTAACTTATCCTTCTCTTCCAGGGGATCCTCATCAATATTCATAAACATTGAATAGATTAGCAAGCCCATCCCTAAACTCTGCGGACTGTCTAATAGAAGTGCAGGAATAGATACGTATTATGCAAATAAATTTCTCAGAGAGGCCTGCCCCACTTGGGCATCCGCTCTTGCATCTGAGTCCAAACAGTAATGTCTAGTAAACGTATGTACAGACTTCCATGTAGCAGCCTTACAAATCTCAGATATTGGAACATTGTTATGGAGGGCAGCAGTAGCCGCTTTTCCCCTTGTGGAATGTGCTTTAGGCCTAGCTAGTAATTGTTTATTAGCCAGCTGGTAAGTATTAACAATACAAGAAACTATCCATCTTGATATAGCTCGTTTAGATGCTGCCTCTCCTGTCCTCAAATGACCATAATTTACAAACAAGCGGTTGGAATGTCTAATCGATTTTGTTTTATCCAAATCAAATTTCAGCACTCTTTTCAAGTCTAAGGAGTGCAATGCTTTCTCTGCCGGAGTCTCCGGATTGGGAAAGAAAGTCGGTAAAGATATAGTCTGATTGATATGGAATTCTGACACCACTTTCGGAAGGAAAGATGGGTGAGTTCGCAGAACCACTCTATTGTCGTGAAAAACCGTGTACGGTTCTTTGGAAGACAAAGCCTGAATTTCGCTGACCCTCCTCGCTGAAGTAATGGCCACCAAAAAAGCCGTCTTCCACGTAAGGTGTTGTAAAGAGGCCTTGTGTATAGGTTCAAAAGGAGGGCCCATAAGTTTTGACAATACTATGTTCAGTTCCCATGGAGGAGATGGTCTCCGAATGGGCGGAAAAACTTTTTTCAAACCTTCTAAGAAATCCTTGACTACAGGTTTCGGAAAGAAGGATTCCTGAGAAGATGACTTACGATAGGCTGTAATGGCAGACAAATGTACCTTAATAGATGATACCTGCAGACCGGACTTTGCCAGATGAAGTAAATAGGACAGTATGACATCCTCCTGAGCCCGTATGGGATTCTGACCTTGTTGACAGCACCATATGTAGAATCTCTTCCACTTAAAAGCGTAAGAACGCCGCGTGGAAGGTCGTTTGGACTCTTTCAAGATGTTCATGCACTCCTGTGAGAGCCCTAGATGCCCATACTGTAGGAATTCAGGAGCCATGCTGTTAAGCTCAGAGAGGGTAGGTTGGGATGTAGAATCCTGCCCTCCATTCTTCTCAGAAGATCCGGTCTGCACAGCAGCCTCCTGTGAGGTTTTTCCGATAGGTTGAGGAGATCTGTGTACCAGAATTGACGGGGCCATTGTGGCGCTATGAGAATCATTCTGGTTCTGGATCTGTAAAGTTTGTTGACCACTGCCGGTATGAGGGGAATCGGTGGAAAGGCGTAGAGAAATATCCCTGACCAGTCGATCAACACGGCATTCCCTCGAGATCCCGGACGGTAGAACCTGGATGCAAAGTCTGGGCATTTCTTGTTTACTTCGTCTGCGAAGAGATCCAATTGAGGTCGACCCCATTGAGCGAAGATGTATTCGCCGACTTCGCCGTGTAGGACCCCATCGTGTGCATCCTCTAGGTGTCTGCTCAGGAAATCTGCTTCCACGTTTTGTTGTCCTGGCAGGTGAACCGCTGTAAGTGACATTCCTCTGGCCAGGAGCCAATGCCATATCGTTTGGGACTCTCGAGATAGGGGTAGGGATCTCGTTCCCCCCTGTTTGTTCAAATAATACATAGTGGTTGTATTGTCCGTTTGTATTAGGAGAGTTTTCCCCTGAATTAATGGTGTGAAAGACTTGAGAGCCAGATGGACCGCTCTGAGTTCCAGCAGATTGATGTGGTACTGCTTTTCCTTGTCTGACCACAGGCCCTGTGCTTGAAGGGGACCCAGATGAGCCCCCCATCCCTGAAGAGAGGCATCCATTACCAGAGTGTCGGATGGAACTACCTGGTGAAACGGAGCACCTACTGACAGGTGAGGTCTGTGCATCCACCATTTCAATGACTGAAGTGCTGCTGCCGGTAATCGCACTCTGTCCTCCCAGCGACCTGTCCTTTGGCTCCAGTTGCTCTCCAATGCCTCTTGGAGGGGCCTCATGTGCAGTCTGGCATTTGGGACAATGAAAATGCATGATGCCATGGAGCCCAGCAGCGATGTCACCTGACGTGCCGTAGGTGCGTTGGCTTTCAACAGGTCCTGACACTTCCTGTCTATTGAGGATAGTCGTTCCTCCGAAGGATACACTCTTTGGAGTTCTGTGTTTATTATAGCTCCTAGGTAGTGAAGGTTCTGTGTTGGAATCAAGGTTGACTTTTGGTAATTGACCTGAAGACCTAGAGACTCGCAAACCCTGAGCACAATGTCCCGATGGCTTCTCGCCTGCTCCGGAGAAGAAGCCTTCAGTAACCAGTTGTCTAGGTATGGGTAGGTGAATATCTTTTGTTTTCGAAGATGTGCCGCTACCACCGCCATACATTTCGAGAAGACGCGTGGGGCAGATTTCAGGCCAAATGGTAGAACTCTGAACTGATAGTGCTGTGACGCTACTTGGAAGCACAAGAATTTCCGATGCTTGGGAGCTATAGGGATGTGAAAATATGCATCCTGCAGGTCGATGGAGCACATCCAGTCTCCCTGATGTAGCTGAGGGAAAATCTGGTGAAGCGCTAGCATCCTGAACTTCTGTTTTCTTATGTATTTGTTCAGCAGCCGTAAGTCCAGAATTGGTCTGAAAACGCCCTCTCTTCCTTTTTTCGCTACCAGAAAATAACGGGAGGAAACCCCCTTTCCTCTGTGCGCAGGTGGAACCCTTTCTATAGCATTCTTTTGTAAGAGGGCGAGAGCCTCTTTGCGCAGCAGACTGAGATGAGATGGATTGCATTTGGCTGGTGGCAAGTGTGGTGGAGGCTGTTTGAACAGAAGAGAGTAGCCATTTTCGACAATATTGAGCACCCATTTGTCTCTTGTGATAGAGTGCCACTCGTGAAGATAACCTGCAATACTTCTCCCCACCGGAGTGGTGTACAGTGTCGAGGGAAGCGAGATCTCATTGTTTGGCCGGCGCTTTCGGTGTGGACTGCTGAGGTCTACTTGACCCTCGCTCCCTTGTGTTCCTTCGCTGAAAAAGAGGGCGTCCCTGCCGTTGTTGTGGCCTTTGGGACCAGTGAGGGGTTTGAACCCTCTGCTGGAAACGGCGCCTGTCATAAGGCCTATACCTTCTCCTGAAATCTTTCTTCCTTTCCAGGCCTACTGCCCTCATGGTGTCCACCTCGGTCTTCATGCGGGCCATTTCCTCGTCTGCATGGGTACCGAACAGCGAGTTCCCGGCGAATGGGAGATTCAGGATGCGCTGTTGTGCTTCTTGCTTCAAACCAGTCAGTCTTAGCCAGGAATACCTTCTTGCACAGATTCCATGTGCGTACCCATGTGCAGCTAAATCCGCCCCATCTGCCGCCGCGCTGATAACCTGGTTGGATACCAGGCATCCCTCCTGCAGGATCTCTTGAAAATCTTGTTTGTCTTCTCTGGGCAATTTCTCTGTGAATCTATTGAGGGAGTCCCACAGAGAACGGTCATACCTGCCCAGGAGTGCAGAAGCACTGGAGACTTTCATTGCCGAAGCCGCCGTACCGCACATCTTTCTCCCCAGAGAGTCTAGATGCCTGCTCTCTTTATCCGGGGGGACCGTGGAGGATGATGCCACCGAGTGGGTTTTTCGGGCTGCGGCCAATATTACAGAGTCTGGTGGCGGATCCTTTCTTAGGAACAAAGGGTCCTGTTCAGGAGCCTTATATTTTTTCAGAATCCTAGCCGGGGCAGACTTGAGTGTGGCTGGGGCCAGAAAGGTGTCCATGGTTGGCTGCAACAAACCAGGCACTAGAGGCAGTAGCTTTTTTGACGCTGATCTATGCTGCAGAGTCTCAAAGATGACTGACGAGGAGGTAGATGGCTCTGGAACCTCTATGTTTAATTTCTGCGCTCCCCTTAACAGCACCTCGTTAAACGTGGTAATGTCATCCACCGGTGAGACCCTAGCAGGTGGAGAATCTGTTAGGGTGGGGGAGTAACGCCCGACAGATGATCCTGACAACGACCAAGAGGGTGCTCTTCTTCGTGAACGAGACCTGGATCGCCGTTGAGAATGAGACCTGCTGCGAGACGCTGTAGCAGAGCGCCCAGGCCTCGCGGTCGGTTGACGAGGAGCAGAACGAGCCCGTCCTGCCCTTGCTGTTGGTGATGGCGTTCTTGGAAGGGAGGCAGTAGGCGAGTACATTTGCGAATACTGCGAATCCGGGGAGGCCGCTGGTCTGTTAAGGCTCTCTAGCCATCTTGGAGATAGGTTGATGGGCGAAACATGCCCAGATGATGCCGCTCTTGAACGAGATGAGTCGTTCGGTATGGAGACCACAGGAGATGGTGCAGCCTTGTCTGCTGGCGGGGGGCGATGTTCTACTCCCTGCGGGACAGGTAAAACCTGTGTCGACGTCGACGGCTGTGTCGACGTCGAAGGGCGCCCCATCGGTTGCTCTTGCCTCGACGTTGAGTGTCTCGACGTTGAGTGTCTTGACGTTGAGTGTCTCGACGTCGAATGGCGATCTTTGGACCTCGACCTACTCGCCGTCGTGTGCCTCGACGTGGAGCGGTGGGAGGTCGACGGCGGATGTCTCTCATGCCGTCGTGGCGATTGCGACGTCGTGTCTCTTGACGTCAGGGGCGTACGGCCTTTGGTGGCAACCGGGCACGCCGGCGATGTCTCGACGTCGATCGGCGGGCTGCCGTCGACAGAGATCTGCCCCTGTGATGGTGTTCCCTCGACGCCGTCTCCTTCAACGTCGGGTGGGTCGCCGTCGACGGCGATCTATGCCGGTGAGACGGTGGCAGCGACGACGTTGACGGGGAACAAACAGGTACTTTCCTACCTGCTGACGTCGACCTAGCCATTCTCTCCTGAGAATGGCCTGCTGGATGCCTGGGAAGTGAAGAGGACGATGTTATCTGCCTCTCATGAAGCCCATGTAGCCTGATCTTTTCTCTGTCCTTCAGAGTCCTCTTTGACATATTCTTGCAGTGCTTACAAGTGTCAGGGCAGTGACTCTGAGGCAGGCACACAATACAAACAGAGTGTGGGTCTGACTGGGCCTTCTTCTTCCCACAAGAAGGGCATTTGACAAAAAGTGAAGGCATTTTTCTGTCAGGAAAAAACTGCCAAACACAGACAAAGATGTTATCTGTCGAATGAAACAGGAAAAAAACGCTTTTTAAAGGATTTTTCTGAGAAAAAAACTCAGAAAAACTGAGAGCTCAATGTTCCAGGATCCTCTCAGAAGAAGCCGGAAAAAAGAACTGATCTAACTGTGAACCAACTGCCACCTTTCCTTCACCCCTGAGGCATGGTGGGATACTGGAGGTGCTCAGGGTCTTAAAGGCACGGTGCCAAAGTTTTTATGGTTCTCCTGTGTTAACCTGCATGCAGCCTATTGGCTAAGAATGCTCCATTATTTTTCAATGTAGTTTTTTCTCTTTTTCTCTAGTGTTTACTGCTGCTTACTTCCCTAAGCCCAGTTTTGGGGGCTTGGGTAGATATTTATTCTCTATTGTAATTTTATAATAAAAAAAATAAAAAAATAAAAAACTTCATAGAAATAAAGCATTTTAGCGTGTTTATGATTATAGCCTGCATTGCTGTTTTACACATGTATAATATGTGTGTATTTTATATATGCTCCGGGGTCCCCGCACAAGGGCGGGAATATTCAATGTTTATGACTATTGATGAGGATCCCCTGGAAGAGAACCTGCCGACTACGTGCTACTTCACCTTTGGTGATATTTTATACTTCATATTAAATGGCATCTGCACAAGCAGGCCGAATATAGCTATCACTCTCAATAGAGCTAAGGAAGGCGAAACACTGGGCAGGGAATGGGATCAAAAGAGTGGCCGGAGAAGGCATGAGACTACCTGTCTGGCACTCCTGCCACTTGTGCACCCCAGCTGTCGAGAAGACACATGTCGAGTAATAGCCAAGGAGATTGGGAAAGAACTTCAGTTATCATCTCGCCAGTAAGTTCCATCTGAGGTATCAGATGCATGAAGGAAGTAGCCTTATTGGGGCGTCTGACAGTGTCATTATTTTCCTAAAGTGTCATAACTGCATTCTTTTACAACCTCCTTTTTGCTTTTCTCTGGCCAGGAACATGAACTTTATAATAGTGCCTTTGAGTCACGTCAGTATGCAGGTATGGACCGAGTGTATTTTTTGCAGTAGAACGGATAGGCAAAGATGGGAAGGCAGTGGAGCAGAGTGAACTGAGGGAAAGAAAAAGACTGCTGTGAGAGTGAGAACCTCAGCTTAAGTGGCAGCCACCCCTCGTGAGTAGTCGTGGCCGAGTGGTTAAGGCGATGGACTCAAAATCCATTGGGGTGTCCCCGCGCAGGTTCAAATCCTGCCGACTACGTCGGTGCTCTTTCACAATGATGTGTTAGGTTTTTCCTTGGATGCCTCCTTTCCCAGGAATAAGCATGTATTATTCAACAACGTTGAGAGCACAGGTAAAACAAAGACAAGAATGTGAAACAATGCACTGTGCAATGCCAGCATGAAAACTCTCAAGGAGTACGCTGCCCAGGCCTACAGCTTCTCAGACACTGTATCTGTCTATTTTGGGGAGCTGCAGAGAAGCCTTGCCTGTGCTTTTCGAGCCTGCTGTCTGGGGTGAGTGCCTGGATAAATTGTTGTTGGGAAGGACAAGGCAGCTAGCTCCTCTACAGGGGTCAATTTAGGAGGTTGGTGGGAAGCACAGGAAGGGGCAGGAAGGAAGCTCTCTGCTGTTGCTTCTCGGCCTAGGCAGAGCTGCAGGTGTGGTTAAAAAGGATTGGCGTTTGGCCAGGTCCCAGACCACAGTGCAACCTAGGGCAACAAGAGAGGTGAGGCTACTGAGGCCCTTACCCTGAGCCTTCTGACCCCACCGCCCCTTTGGCCCCGATCGGCCAAAACCTCTCTATAAGGGCTAAAGGTGATTATTATATATGCCTGAGTAACTTAGGGTCCCTCGCATAAATGGACTCCTGCTGAAGGAGCTCGCCTTTGCTTTGGGACTGGCCCAACACGGCCTTGCTCTCCTCAACAAACCTGCGACCAGCCAGGAGGCTGAATGGCTTGCAGAAGGACACTCCCAGGTATGCCCAAGCACTTCATTTGCATAGAGACTACCCTCTCTTGGGCCCGCCTCCACTCACCTACTAAGTAATGTGGCTAGAATATCAAGACAGAAAGAGGAGCAGGGCCTGACAGCCTTTCAAAGGCTCAACCGAGGTGCTGGGCTGACGGCTGGGATCACCAAAGCCTGGGATGACTCCAATATGGAAGCAGAAGCCTTAGGGCAAACAAAGGTCAGCAGTTGATGTGCTGTAAAGAAGAAGGGCTGCAGAGGGCCTCAGCAAAGCCTTCGGAATACTTGTGGATTGGCAGGAGTGCCTATATTTGTTTTTTGAGAAGCACCTTGCCAGTGCAAAGGATTGCTGAGGAAGAGGAAGGAGCAGAGCGGAATGACTGGAGCCAGTGAGGTTGCCTGTGAAGACATGAAGGGCTATGTTGAAAGGGGCACCGCTTGCAGAGCCAAGTAGTTGTTACCAAGTGGTTAAGGCGATGGACTAGATATCATTTGGCGTCTCCACGAGTATGTTCAAATCCTGCCGACTACGTCAGATGACATTTTTGGGATTCCTCTTCAGGGCTTCCTGCGTGGGAGAACAAGGGAGCAGCCTCTATGCAAAGCAGTCAGTAAAACAGAATATGAAGCAAAGACCATTAAAGCCACAGAAGAAAGATATGAACCCAGGCCAAATGCATCCTGCTCCCCCTCCCTCACCTGTCAGGCACTAGTCTGCAGAGAAACTGAACGCGCCCACTCTCCTCCAAGGAGAATTCAGCTCAGGAAACGCCTAGCCTCAGGCCCTAGATTGGACGAGACACTTCTTTTCATACCTGTAAAGACCAACCCGTCGCTCTGTGGAATCCATTCATGGCCTCCAAGACAGAAGTTTTGCGATAGTGCCTATCGTGGCTGCCATCTCCCTGACGTTAAAGCTACCACCTCTTCCGGCCTGATTTTTTTCCCCGTCTCAAAACATGAACATACAAGGAGTGCTAATTTCACATGCATGCCTGCTTTTAGCTTGAGACGCTTTAGAAAGTCTTCTGTGGAATAGGAATGATGTATAGGAGAGCAGGGAAAATGGTCCAGTGAACGGAAAGAAAAAAGACTACGGATGGAGGTAAAGTGCCCTGTTGAGGTTCACTTGTGTGGGTAGTTGTGGCCGAGTGGTTAAGGCGATGGACTAGAAATCCATTCTGGTATCCCTGTGCAGGTTCGAGTCCTGCCAACTACACTGTCCCTTTTGTGAACAGTATTTTCCCATAATTCTTTGAAATACCTTCTGGCATAAATGCGGGCTCCAAAAGCAGGACTAATATGGTCAGCGGCCTGGGAGGGCTCAAACTTTTGCCATTGTGGCCTTCCTCTCTAGAAAAAGACTGCTTCTGTCCAGAGGCTAGACCACCAGCAGAAATAGAAACGAGCTACGTTGAAAATGGACCATAGCTTTAAGCAAGTAGTCGTGGCCGAGTGGTTAAGGCGATGGACTTGAAATCCATTGGGGTCTCCCTGTGTAGGTTCAAATCCTGCCGACTACGTGCTACTTCACCTTTGGTGATATTTTATACTTCATATTAAATGGCATCTGCACAAGCAGGCCGAATATAGCTATCAGTCTCAATAGAGCTAAGGAAGGCGAAACACTGGGCAGGGAATGGGATCAAAAGAGTGGCCGGAGAAGGCATGAGACTACCTGTCTGGCACTCCTGCCACTTGTGCACCCCAGCTGTCGAGAAGACACATGTCGAGTAATAGCCAAGGAGATTGGGAAAGAACTTCAGTTATCATCTCGCCAGTAAGTTCCATCTGAGGTATCAGATGCATGAAGGAAGTAGCCTTATTGTGGCGTCTAACAGTGTCATTATTTTCCTAAAGTGTCATAACTGCATTCTTTTACAACCTCCTTTTTGCTTTTCTCTGGCCAGGAACATGAACTTTATAATAGTGCCTTTGAGTCACGTCAGTATGCAGGTATGGACCGAGTGTGTTTTTTGCAGTAGAACGGATAGGCAAAGATGGGAAGGCAGTGGAGCAGAGTGAACTGAGGGAAAGAAAAAGACTGCTGTGAGAGTGAGAACCTCAGCTCAAGTGGCAACCAACCCTCGTGAGTAGTCGTGGCCGAGTGGTTAAGGCGATGGATTCGAAATCCATTGAGGTGTCCCCACACAGGTTCAAATCCTGCCGACTACGTCGGTGCTCTTTCACAATGATGTGTTAGGTTTTTCCTTGGATGCCTCCTTTCCCAGGAAGAAGCCTGTATTATTCAACAACGTTGAGAGCACAGGTAAAACAAAGACAAGAATGTGAAACAATGCACTGTGCAATGCCAGCATGAAAACTCTCAAGGAGTACGCTGCCCAGGCCTACTGCTTCTCAGACACTGTATCTGTCTATTTTGGGGAGCTGCAGAGAACCCTTGCCTGTGCTTTTCGAGCCTGCTGTCTGGGGTGGGTGCCTGGATAAATTGTTGTTGGGAAGGACAAGGCAGCTAGCTCCTCTACAGGGGTCAATTTAGGAGGTTGGTGGGAAGCACAGAAAGGGGCAGGAAGGAAGCTCTCTGCTGTTGCTTCTCGGCCTAGGCAGAGCTGGAGGTGTGGTTAAAAAGGATTGGTGTTTGGCCAGGTCCCAGACCACAGTGCAACCTAGGGCAACAAGAGAGGTGAGGCTACTGAGGCCCTTACCCTGAGCCTTCTGACCCCACCGCCCCTTTGGCCCCGATCAGCCAAAACCTCTCTATAAGGGCTAAAGGTGATTATTATATATGCCTGAGTAACTTAGGGTCCCTCGCATAAATGGACTCCTGCTGAAGGTGCTCGCCTTTGCTTTGGGACTGGCCCAACACGGCCTTGCTCTCCTCAACAAACCTGCGACCAGCCAGGAGGCTGAATGGCTTGCAGAAGGACACTCCCAGGTATGCCCAAGCACTTCATTTGCATAGAGACTACCCTCTCTTGGGCCCGCCTCCACTCACCTATTAAGTAATGTGGCTAGAATATCAAGACAGAAAGAGGAGCAGGGCCTGACAGCCTTTCAAAGGCTCAACTGAGGTGCTGGGCTGACGGCTGGGATCACCAAAGCCTGGGATGACTCCAATATGGAAGCAGAAGCCTTAGGGCAAACAAAGGTCAGCAGTTGATGTGCTGTAAAGAAGAAGGGCTGCAGAGGGCCTCAGCAAAGCCTTCAGAATACTTGTGGATTGGCAGGAGTGCCTATATTTGTTTTTTGAGAAGCACCTTGCCAGTGCAAAGGATTGCTGAGGAAGAGGAAGGAGCAGAGCGGAATGACTGGAGCCAGTGAGGTTGCCTGTGAAGACATGAAGGGCTATGTTGAAAGGGGCACTGCTTGCAGAGCCAAGTAGTCGTTACCAAGTGGTTAAGGCGATGGACTAGATGAACGAGTTACTTACCTTCGGTAACGATTTTTCTGGTGGATACATTAGCTACCTGTGGATTCCTCACCTAATGAATACTCCCATGGCGTCAGCATTCGACGGAAATCTTCTTACTAGTCTCTGCACGTCGACGAGGACGTCACTCTAGCCCATGCGACGCCGTCTGACGTCATACAGGCAATAAGAGGTCCTCGCCGACGTGCCGATGACAGTACCAACATTTTTTACGTGCATGAGAATAATAATAACCCAATGTAATGAAAGAGCAAAGCAACATCTCTTAATATTGTAAATCACACAACATTGCAATAAAATAGCTGTAGATTTAATATAACCTTCTTTTTTTTTTTTTTTTTTTAAACAAATAAATATATTTATACATACGAATCATGTATATACACAATATATATAGATTTATATATAAATATACACATATATACAAATATCATATATGCAAAATGTATTGCAACTTTGAAGACCAAAAGGAGCACACTCAAGGATTGCTTGGAGAGACCAAAAAGGCAACGGGGAGGCGGGTGGGACCGTGAGGAATCCACAGGTAGCTAATGTATCCACCTGAAAAATAGTTACCGAAGGTAAGTAACTCGTTCTTCTGATGAATACAACTACCTGTGGATTCCTCACCTAATGAATAGAGTCCCAAAGCAGTACCACGCCCGGCGGTGGGTGCCTAAATTATCAAACCAAGAAATCCTGCAGCACTGACCGTGCAAAATGACCGTCCCTTCTGACCTCAGAGTCCAAACAGTAATGTTTCACAAAAGTGTGAAGGGACGACCAAGTTGCGGCCTTGCAGATGTCGACCACAGGAACACCCCTGGCCAAGGCCGAAGAGGCCGACTTAGCTCTGGTGGAGTGAGCTCTAATGCCCTCAGGCGGATCCTTCTTTGCCAAAGAGTAACAGATTTTAATGCAAAGAACAACCCACCTGGAGAGTGTTCTCTTGTGGACTGCCTTTCCTCTCCTCTTGCCCACGTATCCGACAAACAGCTGATCCTCCAGCCTGATATCCTTCATTCTGTCGATATAGAAGCTCAACGCCCTTTTTGGGTCCAGGCGATGTAGTCTTTCTTCCTCCTTTGAAGGATGAGGCGGAGGATAAAACGTGGACAAAGTGATTGTCTGAGCCAAATGGAAGGGTGAAACAACCTTCGGAAGGAAAGCAGCCTTGGTCCTCAACACCACCTTATCCCCATAAAACGTTATATAAGGGGGTTTAACCGATAAGGCCTGCAACTCACTCACTCTCCTTGCAGATGTTATAGCTACCAGGAATACTGTTTTAATAACCAAATACCTTAAGGGGCAAGAATGCATAGGCTCAAAAGGGGACCCCATAAGGAAAGTCAGGACCAAGGACAAATCCCATTGAGGCATAACGAATGGTTTTGGAGGATATTGATTCAGAAGACCTTTCAAGAATCTGAGAACAATAGGGGATTTAAATAACGATGGTTGGTCTGGAAGACAAATGAAGGTTGACAAGGCTGACAAATAACCCTTAATGGTAGCCACTGCACAACCTTTCTGCGCTAGAGACAGTGCAAAAGACAAAACATGTGACAGATGAGCATGTAAGGGATCAATCTGTCTCTCTCCACACCACATAACAAATTTAGACCACCTATTAGCGTAGATAGATTTAGTGGAGTGTCGCCTGGCCGCTAAGATAACATCCACTACATCAGGCGGGAGAGAGAAGGAACTCAGGTTGCCCCGTTCAATCTCCAAGCATGTAGGTGCAGACTCTGGAGGTTGGGGTGTAAAACCTGCCCCTGCGACTGCGAGAGGAGGTCTGCCCTGAGAGGGAGACGGAGCGGAGGGCACAGTGAGAGTTGGAGAAGGTCGGAGTACCATACCCTCCTTGGCCAATCCGGAGCTATTAAGATGACTTGGGCCCGGTCTTGGCGAATTTTCCTCAACACTCGAGGAATCAAGGGTATGGGGGGAAACGCGTAAAGCAACTGGTCGCACCAGGTTATCTGAAACGCGTCCCCCAACGCTCCCTGCATCGGATACTGGAGGCTGCAGAATAACGGGCAATGCGCGTTCTCTAGAGTGGCAAACAGATCTATCCGAGGAAACCCCCATATCTGGAAGATTAGACAGACCTGATCTGGATGGAGACGCCACTCGTGGTCTGCCGAGAATTGGCGACTGAGACTGTCCGCACGTACATTCAAGACCCCGGCCAGATGATTTGCCACCAAGCAAATCTGATGGTCCTTTGCCCAGGACCATAGCCGAAGAGCTTCTCTGCAGAGAAGGTACGACCCTACTCCTCCCTGTTTGTTTATGTACCACATCGTGGTAGTATTGTCCGTCAGGACCTGTACCGACTGACCACGAAGGGATGGGAGGAAGGCCTTGAGAGCCAGACGTACAGCCCGTAACTCCAACAGATTGATATGAAACACCTGTTCCTCTGGAGACCAAAGCCCTTTGATCTCCAGATCCCCCAGATGAGCTCCCCATCCTAGGGTGGAAGCATCCGTTATGACCGTGGCCACTGGTGGCGACTGCGCGAACGGCTTTCCCTGTGAAAGATTGTTGCCCGCAATCCACCACTTCAATTCCACAGCAGCATCTCTGGAGATCTTGACAGTACCTTCTAAATCTCCCTTGTGTTGAGACCACTGCCTTCGGAGGCACCACTGAAGAGCCCTCATGTGCCAGCGAGCATGCGTGACCAACAGAATGCAGGAGGCGAACAGACCGAGCAGACGAAGGACCTTGAGGACTGGAACTACCGCTCCATTTCGAAACATTGGAACCAATTCCTAAATATCTTGAATCCACTGAGGCGGAGGAAAGGCTCGACCCAATGTTGTATCCAGTACTGCCCCTATGAACAGGAGGCGCTGAGAGGGCTCCAGGTGAGATTTGGGCACGTTCACCGAAAAGCCCAGGTCGAACAACAACTGGGTTGTTGACTGCAGATGATGCGACACAAGCTCCGGGGACTTGGCTTTGATCAACCAGTCGTCCAAGTAAGGGAATACTGCTATCCCCTTCCTTCTGAGCTCCGCCGCAACCACTGACATCACCTTTGTGAAGACTCGAGGTGCTGAAGTAAGACCAAACGGGAGGACCGCAAACTGATAGTGCTGCGACCCTACCACAAACCGGAGATACTTCCTGTGCGACTTGAGTATCGGGATATGAAAGTAAGCATCCTGCAAGTCGACAGACACCATCCAATCTTCCTTGTTCAACGCCAAAAGCACCTGTGCTAGGGTCAGCATCTTGAACTTTTCCTGTTTGAGGAACCAATTCAAGATCCTCAGATCCAGGATTGGTCTCAACTGACCATCCTTTTTGGGAATCAGGAAGTATCTTGAGTAACAACCTCGACCCTTTTCCTGCTCTGGGACCAACTCTACCGTGCCCTTTGAAAGGAGGACTTGAACCTCCTGTTCTAGCAACAGGAGGTGTTCTTCTGAACAATAAGATGGGCGGGGCGGGATGAGGGGCGGGAACTCCCGAAAGGGAAGGGCGTAGCCTTTCCCCACAATGCCGAGAACCCAAGTGTCCAATGTGATAGACTTCCACTTGTGGAGAAAATGCTGTAATCTTCCCCCTACAGGAGAGGAGTGAGTGGGAAACGGTGGAAGCCTAAGGCTGCTTCCCCTGCTGCACCCCTCCAGAGGACGAGGAAGAGGCAGAGTGCTGTTGAGAGGCTCCTCTGGTACGGGCCCCACCCCTCCCCCTCCCTCTAAATGACCTATAGGGGAGGGAAGAGGCGGGTTGCTGGAACCTCCCCCGAAAGGAAGAGGAAGAAGAGCCACGCCCAAATCCCCGAAACCTCCTGAAAAATCTAGAAGAGGCAGAGGAAGAAGGAGCTTGCAGTCCTAACGATTTGGCTGTGGCTCTGCTCTCCTTAAATCGTTCCAAGGCCGAATCTGCCTTGGCTCCAAACAGTCTGTCCCCATCAAACGGGAGGTCCAGCAGGGTCGACTGCACATCCGCAGAAAACCCTGAGTTTCGGAGCCAGGCCTGTCTTCTTGCCACCACAGCCGTGCCCATCGCCCTGGCCACCGAGTCGGTCGTGTCCAGCCCAGACTGGATAATCTGGGTCGCGGCAGCCTGGGCGTCCGAGACCACATCCAAGAGACCCTGGGGGAGCTCCGTAAATGAAGACGAAATATCATCCATCAGAGCATGGATGTACCTCCCCAGAATGCACGTTGCGTTGGTGGCCTTCAACGCCAAACTGCATGACGAAAATATTTTCTTGGACTGCGCATCCAGTTTCTTGGAGTCTCTGTCTCCAGGCACCGTCGGGAAGGAACCAGGCGCTGACTTTGAGGAACAAGTGGCTTGCACCACCAAGCTCTCCAGCGTAGGGTGTCTAGAGAGAAAGCCAGGGTCAGATGGTGCAGCTCGATACCTCCTGGCCACAGCCCTCTGAACGGCCGAGGAAGACACCGGCTTCTTCCACACCTCCAACACCGGATCCAGCAAAGCCTCATTAAATGGCAAGAGAGGCTCAGCTGCAGCAGAGGCCGGATGCAATACCTCTGTCAGCAAATTCTGCTTCGCCTCTGCCACCGGCAAAGGCAGGTCCAAAAAGCTCGCTGCCTTCCTCACCACAGCATGAAAGGAAGCAGCCTCCTCCGTATATTCCCCTGGAGATGAAAGGTCCCACTCAGGGGAAGTGTCCAGCCCACTGGCTGTATCCAGACCATGTAGTCCGTCTCCAGAGTCCTCAATCTCTCCCTCCTCTAAGACTCGCTGGTACTCCTGTTCTTCTAAAAGACGGAGAGCACGCCTCCTCGAATGAAGTCTCTCCTCGATACGCGGAGTCGACATGGCCTCCGCCGACGTCGAAGAACGGCGCCGATCTCCAGAAGCATCTGACGCCGCGTCCGGCGCCACAGGCAGCTTCGGCGCCGAGGTAGGAGCCGGAGGACGAGGTCTTGGAGCCGATGGACCAACCGGAGTCACAGGGCAAAATCCTGACTTCGACGGAAGGGCAACCTCCGGGGCCGAAACATCCGAAGCCACCGGAGCGGCCACCGACGCCGACGCCGGCACCGGCGCCGAGCCCACATTCCCAAAAGGGAGAAAGGGCATAAAGGGTGCCGGCCGAAGAGGCGCAGGATCACCCAACGAAAAGGCCAAGGGCCCCGAAGGACCAGCCGCAGCAGCTCCTGGAGCCATCTGCTGAAAGATGGTATACATCGCATTAAGAAACGCGGTACTATCGGCTCCAGGAGTGGGAAAAGCCGGATACTGGGGTGCCTGGATCGAGGGCGACCCCAACGCCGGCCTCGACGTCTGCGACGCCGGAGAAAACACAAGAGGCTGCACCACATCAATCACCGACGCCTGACCAGGCGAAGTCGGTGACGCCGGAGAGGGCAACGGCGTCGATGGATGCGGCGTGACCGTGGGGCTGACCTCCCAAGTCCTCTGACGCCGAGCCGAAGGTGACCTCGAACGAGACACCTTGCTGGAATGACGTTGTGAGTCTCTACGGCGCCGGGAGTCTCGATGACGCCGGTGAGACCTTGGCGAAGAAGACTTCTTATGATGTTTCTCCTTCTTCTTTCACTTTGCCATGAATAACTTGGCCTCACGCTCTTTGAGGGCCTTCGGATTCATGTGTTGACATGAATCGCAAGTCGAGACGTCGTGGTCGGAGCTCAAACACCATAGACAGTCGGAGTGAGGATCTGTAACTGACATCTTGCCCCCACACTCTCGACAGGGCTTGAAACCCGACTTCCTCTGAGACATTATTACCGCAGAGAAGACTACGCAGCAGACAATACACTGTAACCACGAAGGTAACAGTAGCTCCCTCGAAGATAACCCTTTCGAATGCACGGAAAAAAGGGAACTGTCATCGGCACGTCGGCGAGGACCTCTTATTGCCTGTATGACGTCAGACGGCGTCGCGTGGGCTAGAGTGACGTCCTCGTCGACGTGCAGAGACTAGTAAGAAGATTTCCGTCGAATGCTGACGCCATGGGAGTATTCATTAGGTGAGGAATCCACAGGTAGTTGTATCCATCAGAAATCATTTGGCGTCTCCACGAGTATGTTCAAATCCTGCCGACTACGTCAGATGACATTTTTGGGATTCCTCTTCAGGGCCTCCTGCGTGGGAGAACAAGGGAGCAGCCTCTATGCAAAGCAGTCAGTAAAACAGAATATGAAGCAAAGACCATTAAAGCCACAGAAGAAAGATATGAACCCAGGCCAAATGCATCCTGCTCCCCCTCCCTCACCTGGCAGGCACTAGTCTGCAGAGAAACTGAACACGCCCACTCTCCTCCAAGGAGAATTCAGCTCAGGAAACGCCTAGCCTCAGGCCCTAGATTGGACGAGGCACTTCTTTTCATACCTGTAAAGACCAACCCGTCTCTCTGTGGAGTCCATTCATGGCCTCCAAGACAGAAGTTTTGCGATGGTGCCTATCGTGGCTGCCATCTCCCTGACGTTAAAGCTACCACCTCTTCCGGCCTGATTTTTTTCCCCCGTCTCAAAACATGAACATACAAGGAGTGCTAATTTCACATGCATGTCTGCTTTTAGCTTGAGACGCTTTAGAAAGTCTTCTGTGGAATAGGAATGATGTATAGGAGAGCAGAGAAAATGGTCCAGTGAACGGAAAGAAAAAAGACAACGGATGGAGGTAAGGTGCCCTGTTGAGATTCACTTGTGTGGGTAGTTGTGGCCGAGTGGTTAAGGCGATGGACTAGAAATCCATTGGGGTATCCCTGCGCAGGTTCAAATCCTGCCAACTACGCTGTCCCTTTTGTGAACAGTATTTTCCCATAATTCTTTGAAATACCTTCTGGCATAAATGCGGGCTCCAAAAGCAGGACTAATAGGGTCAGCGGCCTGGGAGGGCTCAAACTTTTGCCATTGTGGCCTTCCTCTCTAGAAAAGGACAGCTTCTGTCCAGAGGCTAGACCACCAGCAGAAATAGAAACGAGCTACGTTGAAAATGGACCATAGCTTTAAGCAAGTAGTCGTGGCCGAGTGGTTAAGGCGATGGACTTGAAATCCATTGGGGTCTCCCCGCGTAGGTTCAAATCCTGCCAACTACGTGCTACTTCACCCTTGGTGATATTTTATACTTCATATTAAATGGCATCTGCACAAGCAGGCCGAATATAGCTATCAGTCTCAATAGAGCTAAGGAAGGCGAAACACTGGGCAGGGAATGGGATCAAAAGAGTGGCCGGAGAAGGCATGAGACTACCTGTCTGGCACTCCTGCCACTTGTGCACCCCAGCTGTCGAGAAGACACATGTCGAGTAATAGCCAAGGAGATTGGGAAAGAACTTCAGTTATCATCTCGCCAGTAAGTTCCATCTGAGGTATCAGATGCATGAAGGAAGTAGCCTTATTGTGGCGTCTAACAGTGTCATTATTTTCCTAAAGTCATAACTGCATTCTTTTACAACCTCCTTTTTGCTTTTCTCTGGCCAGGAACATGAACTTTATAATAGTGCCTTTGAGTCACGTCAGTATGCAGGTATGGACCGAGTGTGTTTTTTGCAGTAGAACGGATAGGCAAAGATGGGAAGGCAGTGGAGCAGAGTGAACTGAGGGAAAGAAAAAGACTGCTGTGAGAGTGAGAACCTCAGCTCAAGTGACAGCCAACCCTCGTGAGTAGTCGTGGCCGAGTGGTTAAGGTGATGGACTCGAAATCAATTGAGGTGTCCCCGCACAGGTTCAAATCCTGCCGACTATGTCGGTGCTCTTTCACAATGATGTGTTAGGTTTTTCCTTGGATGCCTCCTTTCCCAAAAATAAGCCTGTATTATTCAACAACGTTGAGAGCACAGGTAAAACAAAGACAAGAATGTGAAACAATGCACTGTGCAATGCCAGCATGAAAACTCTCAAGGAGTACGCTGCCCAGGCCTACTGCTTCTCAGACACTGTATCTGTCTATTTTGGGGAGCTGCAGAGAACCCTTGCCTGTGCTTTTCGAGCCTGCTGTCTGGGGTGGGTGCCTGGATAAATTGTTGTTGGGAAGGACAAGGCAGCTAGCTCCTCTACAGGGGTCAATTTAGGAGGTTGGTGGGAAGCACAGAAAGGGGCAGGAAGGAAGCTCTCTGCTGTTGCTTCTCGGCCTAGGCAGAGCTGCAGGTGTGGTTAAAAAGGATTGGCGTTTGGCCAGGTCCCAGACCACAGTGCAACCTAGGGCAACAAGAGAGGTGAGGCTACTGAGGCTGTAGTGTGGTTAGTTTTACGTATTCATTGCGCTTTAGCTTCAGGCTTTAGGCCTTTGTGCACTTTGCCCTGAATATATTTTATTCATTTGCTGACAGCTTAGAGCCTCTGTGTACTTTGCTCTACATGCTTTTTATTAGGCTTCGTACTGTTATTTTTCAAATAGCCAGTTCTACGGTGTTGTTTTTTATTCATATCACACTGTTTTGCCTACTTCAGCACTGGAGTTCTCCATAACATATTTACTCTGTGCTTCAGTCAAGGATACAGTCTGGTACATTGCCGATAGACGTGGTAAGAGTTTAGACTTGGCATTCCTGCGTAGGGACATTTTGTGATCACGATGACATGTTAGTTATAAAATCACTTCCTTGTCCCAATACACGCAAGAGGGAGATTCCGACCAGGGAACCACAACTTGACGATGACTGCCTCGTTGCAGATGCTGAACCAAGATTACAGGTCTTTGCTCAGGTATGAGGGCTGATGTCTCCACAGTGATTCTAATAGGCAAGCTAGAAGCTTAACATGCTGTGCTCTAGATAGAACAAGCAGAGGGAGAGTAGAAACTGTTTGACAATATGATAGCTTTGTTTTTATGTTTTACTCTCCTGGTAACTATTACAATCCTACTGTGTTGTATCGTTCTGGTTATTCCGGCTCACGCCTTAATATCTAAAATACAGTCGTTTTATTAAAACATTATATAAAACTTATACTGTCTTTGTCATTTGTATATGAGATCATATTGGAAATAAGAGAGTTGGTTTGGATCTGAGTAACCACGACTTCCCTGAGAAGTTCCAAAGATGTCATGCGCTCGGCTGCCAAATCATTCCTTCCACATGGGAGAAATGAGGCACTGCTAGTTAGCTGGAGCAAAAACCGGATTTAGGGTGACAGAGTTCTTTACACGTGGGTCAGACTCAGTCCCCCACACCGTCATAGATCCTGCTACCTAGAAATCCAGTAGTCTCATTTAGAATAATGAGAGCCCACGCGACATGGCGCCCAACGTTTGGTCTGGCTCTAATGATTAGGTCCGACTGACTCTCTTGGTCTCATATATATTTTGACTCCTCGGTTCCGTACACGGAGACGTCCGTGGGGCTGAGGGTTTCCGCCGCCACGGCATAGGTGCTTCCTGTTGCTTAGTGGTTGGTTGTTCAAGCTTGAACTTTGAAAGGAAAAACCCCGATATTGGTGTGCCTTCTCTGACCTGAAGCCGTTTTTTATAAAATGGCGAATCCTAATGTAGTGAACATAGCAATTAATATGCGACATCCGCTCACGGGACATCTGTTGACACATGGACTGACAGTCCAGGGGGGTCCAGTCACTTTTGTGGTGGACGCCCATGCAGCCTATAGAACAGAACTTTTTTATTCTTGGGTCGGATTTCCAGCAGTGGATGGGGGAACAAATACTTTTCACGAATACACAGTTGCGAATGTCCCTGGACAATACAGGGCTTACGCTTATTTAGAAATACCTCTATCTTGATGGCGCCCTCCCACACACAGTAGCACAAGTTAGGTTGGGTCCACTGAGTAATGATGGTCCTACCTGGCCTTTATTGGCTACATATACACCACATCCTGCGGTTGCTCAATGGGCAGTGGTTGAAGTTCGTCGTTTATATACAGAATTAACGACTACATATAGACGATTAGTTCAGTTTGTCATGCAGACACTAAATACGAATGCAGCGCGTGCTGCTCCAGCGCACCCACAGGCTGTGGTTCCGGGTATTAATCCGGCCACTGTGCACTCGGTAATGGGTAAGGTGCCGGCTAAACGAGAGGAGACTCCATTTTGGCTGGCGCAAAAAATTAATACGCTGGAAGCAGTATTTCCCCATACGGGACCTGAGGATAAACATAGAATTTTGACGATGTGTTTGCCGTACGGGATGGTTCCTCCGGTGGACCTTTGTAATACCTGGGGCACGGTGTTTGCCGCGCTCTACACTACGGCACACGGTACACCGACATTAGCTAATTTACCGGACGTACTTAAACAGATTCAGGATGAATATGGGGCTGCCCCTGCCTTGGATTTGGGCATGCAGTTGCTGGGCAATTTTGCCACAGTTTCTTCTATTATTTTGAGTAATCTCAAAGGAGAGGCAGTAGCACTAGCGGTGCGAATGCGTCTTCGGGATGTTCCGCTGCTTAATCAGGAGCGGGAGCTTCCGAGAATAATAGCGGAAACATATTCTAGTATTGGTCATGATAGCCTAGGGGCTAGACCACAAAAACCCCAGTTACAGGGTAAAAATAATAAAGATAATGCTAAACAGCAACAACCTGAAGGTTCGAAAAAGCGCTGGGAAAAGAAACAGCAAACACCTAAGAAAGATGGTGGACAGTCTCCGCAACCGGAGACACCACAAAATAAGTATAATCTCAGGAATAGGGATACTTTGAAGACGGCTGATAGATATCAATACACTGATACACGCCAATCTCGTTCCTTTCAGGACTCCTCGGAAAAGAGAAGTGAGAGAGTTGGGCGGTCAGAGCGGAGGACGGAGTACGTGAAACCGAGACAGGATTCACAACGCTCAGCGGAGGTTTCTATTAAACAAGAAGAGAAACCACTGCAACAAAAACAGCAATTTAAGAAGAAGAAAGTGGCAGCTGTCTCAGTCAGACATGCCGCTCAAGAAGAGAGTTCTCTTGACGAACAAGACATGGGCATTAGCACTGTTAGACAGCGCGGCAGAGGTCACAATAGTTCGCCGGAGTCTTCTAGAGCATCTGGAGGTGAAAGCAACTGATGACTTCATACAAGTCGAGACGGCGGATATGCGAGTCTCTGATCCTGATAGAGTATATGAAGTGACTCTGCGATTGGAAGGGGACATTGACCGTATTATAAACGCCATTTTTTGGGACCATGTGGTAAAATCATATGATGTTCTGTTGGCCGAACAACATTGGCCACCTGACTTTGTTCGCGACTGTCCAGTTGGGGAGGAGGTTATTAAACCTTCCTTCTCACCACTTGTTCCGAGAGAACTCGCGGAGTCCTATAGTAAATCATGGGCTCTAGCACAGGCTCCCGCCTTGTATAGAAATAATGTGGGGTGGGACAGACAATCACCTTATCATGTAATTCCAATAAAAGACGAACCTCAGCCACAACCGCAATATCCTATCAAATTTGAAGCTAGGGCATCGGTTAGAAAAATTCTTACACAATTGGAGTATTAGGGTATAATTGAGCCCTGTGTCTCGCCGATGAATAATCCCTTGTTTCCGGTTGCTAAACCGGACCATTCATATAGGATAGTGGTGGATTACCGACATTTGAATAGTCATACACGCACATATGCAATACAGAATTCACACAGCGCAGCGCTTATGAATAATATAGTGCGTAAAAAATATAAAACAACATTAGATATCTCGAATGGATTTTTCTGCCAGAATATAGCGCCCGAGAGTCGGGACTATACCTGTTTCAGTGCGTTTGGCTCTCAGAATTTTTTGTTGTTGTTTGCCTCAGGGGTATAAGAATAGCCCAGGACTGTTTTCGGCTCGTGTAACTGAAATGCTGCATGAGTTCGACCCTGAAGCATTATCATATGTTGATGACATATATCTGACAGATGATGAGATTCTGCAACATCTAAGGCGCGTATCGCGCATTGTTGTGGGGTTTGCTGATATTGGCTATAAGTTTAATTTTAAGAAATCAAAGATTGCCTTCCTCAGCGTCATTTTCCTGGGATATGAGTTGTCGAGTGAGGGCAAGAGCCTAGCGCCACATTTTTTGGAAAAATGTGCTTTATTGCAGCCTCCTAATACGGTTCGGAAGCTCCAGTCATTGTTGGGGTTTCTGAATTTTGGCAGAACTTACATTCCTGATTATGCAACGCGTATCAAACCATTATACGAGTTGATTCGCCCGAATTTTTCGAGTACATTTTTGACGATTGAACATACACACATACTGCGAGAATTACAGAGTGATCTCTTAGCAGTTAAACACTTACACACACGGGACAATAAGACACATTTAGTGATCAGGGTGATACCTGGGGCTGTTGGGTTTACTTATGTCACCTTTAATGAAGGGGAGACTGTCCCGATTGCATACAAGTCTCACTTGTATTCTGCTGCAGAGCAACGTTTTGCAGAAACTGAGAAAATTCTCACTGAAGTACAGATGGCTGTTATTAAAGAAAGACCGCTGGCCCAGGGTCAACGCATTGTTGTCGTTTCCCCGGTTCCGGCCTTAGAGGCTGTTACAAAAGCCGAGTGTTCCTAATTCGAAAGCTTTACACCCGCGATGGATACAATGGGCTACGTCTTTGACAGCCACTGATGTAGATTATGTATTTGACCCTAAACTGCAGACTCAAGAATTTCTTCAATACGAAATAGAATACCCTGTTCCTGCTGGTACGTTGCCTATTGACCAATATGAAGTGGTCATGTATACTGATGGCTCTACGCAACCAGCGGTTGGGACTAAACAACAGTATTCTGCTGCATGTGCAGTGGTGAGCGGCACTGTGGAGGGGGAAGTGTTCTGCCCCCGACATACTTATACTAAAGCCTTGGGAGATTGCACGGCACAGCTGGCTGAGCTCAAAGCTCTATTGTTAGCGTTGGAGCACGCGGATCCGGCACTTTTAACCTTGCTGGTCTGTGACTCCTACTACTGTGTGCAGTCTTTCAACGAATATTTACACTATTGGAAGATGAATGGGTTCAGAGATTCTAAAGGCAACTCCATTAAACATAAAATGTTGTGGGGTAAGGTTGCGGATCTGAAGGAAACGCTTCCTAATGTCCATGTTGTACATACACTTGGACACCAGCGCGTTGGAATACACGTTGCTGGGAATACTTTGGCTGATGAAGCCGCGAAATCGGCAGTGGCTGTCGCCACTGTGGCCGCAGTGACTCGTTCGAGTTCCAAACCAGACACAGACATTTCGGCTGCCATAAAGGCTACGGCTGATGGCACGCCCTTTCCTAAAGGATTTCCTTCAAAATATAGTTACTGCTTGAATGGTGCGCTAAATGCTACTGTTACAATTCCAGGCATTGGTGTACGTGAAATTCCCAATAAGATTGAGAGACCTCGATTGATTTCTGCAGCACATGAGGGGGTGGCTTCTGCACATGCTGGGGTGGCTGCCACGATTTCACTTTTACAGGCTCGTTACTGGTCGCCTGGTCTCTATAAAGAGACGAAGCAATATGTCCTTTGTTGTGACGTTTGTCAACAAATTAAAGCGTCGTCGGCTAGACGCCCGCAGCAGACGCCCCTTCTGATTTCAAATAAACCATTACAGTGTGTGTACTTGGATCATTGTGGTCCGCTGACGGCAGATAGTGCATACAAATATATATTGGTTGCTGTAGATTCGTGCTCCAGATTTGTATGGGTATGGCCACAACGCTCGGCTGACGCTTGCACTGTTATTAAAGATTTGCACATCTTTGTCGATATATTTGCAGTTGCGGCTTTTCATTCAGACCAGGACCCTGCTTTTGCCTCTAAGGCATTCAGGGACACCATGGCTTTGTTGGGGGTCCAACTCCAATTCTCGTCTCCATTTCATCCCGAGGGAAATTCTGTTGTGGAGCGTTTAAATCGTGATTTAAAGCAGTCCTTAACGGCCAGAGTTATAGGTACGGGTCGTGGTTGGCTAGCCCACCTATATGGAGTACAGAGAGCACTTAATAACTTGCCTAGAAGGTCACTGGGGGGTCGTACTTCATATGAGTCCCTGTTTGGAACACGAATGTATGTTCCTGATGTAGATGGTCCTGGTGTGGAGGCGGCAGATACTCCCTTTGACATAAATGATCGTGTCACTGTTTTGCAGGATTTACAACAATTCCGTGAAGATAACTCTTCTGCCAGTGCTGCCTCCTCAGGAATTAAGGATGGAGCCAGTAACACCTACTGGTTGGATACCCAGGATTGTGGATCTAGTGCGTGAAAAGGTCGCAGTTAAAAAAGGATTTGGTCCTTCTTATCGAGAACCTGTCCCTGTGTTGGGGGTAAGCGGCACGAGAACTGTGATTTTACCGCCGCTGCGAGGGGCCAAAGGAAATCGCTTTGTTTCCATTGATAATGTCAAGTTACAACATGTGGCCGATTCTGCACAGCAGACCAAGAGGGACACCCAGTAGTTCCGGAATCCCTCTCACTACTGGGGAAGAGGTCCCGCTGCAGGTGATTTTCACCGACACTGTTTCCTCTCCGAGCTTGGGGAGGGTGGATGATGATCTTGCGATTGTTCCACCGACGGCGATTAATATGGAATCTTGTGATCAAATTGCTGTACGTTCTACTGACGTTTCTGAACATGTGGTTTATAGCGTGCCACGGCGAGAGCCTCCATCTGTTTCTTCGTTCACAGTTGCACCTTTTGCTAGAACTGCTTCTGGCTGCTTCGACAACGCTGATAATGATGGGTCCGGCTCCTCGTCCTCGATGTCTTCTGTCCACGGTCCACGACGGCTGCTGGGATGGCTTAAACAAACATATTTTGTTTTCCCTTGGAACTATTTTTGGCTGTTTTTGGCCGTGATGACTATTATATTATGGTTGGGATTTGTGGTTACTTTTTTTCTGATAATACATGGTCATTTTCTTCCTGATCGATCTGACATTGAGCACGTGGAGACTGTGTTAAAACCGCATTTTTCGTCTCATATGGTTCGAAGAGACTTGTCCACAGTGAACATTTCTGCTATACCAGTTCCGGATGGAATTGTGTGGGATAAAGTAATGTTTGATATATATGGTCCCACTGAATTGATTCAAATACCGTATGTCCTCAAATTATCAATGAATGATATTGTTATACCTGACATTGTTTCTGATGATTGGGATGTGAAGACAGTAGATTCTATGCTAACGGATTTGCAATATTATACTGTCTATGACGATGAAGATGCTTACCAGTTTAGAGATAATCATGGTGACATGTTTTGTTACAACTATTATGGACACCACTTTATTCATAAAGCTAGTAGCCCTAAGCCCATGTTTAATTATGTGCAATGGGAACATTGCTCGACTCCTCCACAAGGGAGTTCAAAAACGTATTATGAAAAATTCGCATATTTTGCTGGGCATGATCCACGGAATGCTAGGTCCTACTATTTTAAAGTTACACCGTATTCTAATAAGCAAATGTTATTGACCGATACTAAATTACTGTATTCCAATTTGTTTGTATCTAAACTGTTGGTCAAGGGATATGAATACTGGTTCAAAACTGTTGACTTGAAAAGTGTTTGGGGTACGAAAAATTGGCAAATGCAAGGCAGGGACACGTTATTTAGAGCATGTATTATCCCTGTGCAGATGATTTTCCTCAATGACACAGTACAACAGACTAGCTGTTTGGGCTTAGCGACGATTAGGGAGTTGACTTTGCCTAGTATACCTGTCCCTTCTAAATTAAAAAATTGGCAGCACTATGTGAATGCTACTTTCAGTGACTTTACACATTGGGTCCAGAATGCTACGCTTAACACTTCATCGTTACATCCAGGCGGGTGCTTATTATGGCCTGTAGACACTAATATGTGTCATCAACGTTTTGTCACCTCTTCAGGGGGGTTCAGGACTAGTAGGGCAGACCCTCGTTACGTTTCACCAGAACATGCTGATATTATAACTACATACAGTGTGGGGAAGCTTTGTCAGCAATGGTTGAAGTCATCCACGCTGGATGCAGTTAAGTCACATCTCATGTTACTGTCTAATAATACTGATTTACAAGATTTTTTATCAGGTCCCAAAGTACCACGGAAGAAAAGGTTCTTATACGAGGTTTATAATGAGATTTGGAAGCTTTCACAACAAGAGGCTGAAGCCTGGTTGAGGCAGATTGATCAAGAAAATCTGATGCAGACTTTGTCTACTGTTGATAATGGCATGCATACCCTTTCTGAACGTGTTACACGATTGACAGCATTGTTTCCTCTGCCATTGACATTATTAAATCGGACATGTCTTCTTTATATCATGGGCAGAGTCAGACGCGGTCCATCATGCAGCTGGGTTGGACTCTTCAGACCTTGAAGGCGGGTCGCGTTCCATGGCAGCACGTTCGTGCCAGAGAGATCTTTATCTCTTTTAATTTGACTCATCAACAACAACTGATGGCTAAAAAGGAAGCGACATATGTTATGTTAAATATTGAGAAATTAGAGAAACTGCCTTTCACGGTAGCTGAGATTCCGTCAGCTGAATGGTTGATCCATGGGGTTATTAATTTGCCTATCTCTACTTTGCAATTTACTTCGTGTTTGAAGCACATTCCGGTTGGTAGATTTGAACTATTGGGAGACAGTTACATACACGAGGTGTGGGACCTTCCCTTTCAGTACAGATGTGTTAATGGTTTGAAGGAGGTTTTTCTTAGCGGCAGCGAATGCGAAGCTTCTGTCAGCCATTCAATGGTTTGTAAACAGCTGTCCTTGCACGGGGCGTGTAACGCTTCGATTGCTAACTTAGCTTGTTATCTGAAGGGAGTTCCAGTCCCGGTTATTAAAAACACTTTCCAGGTGCTTTCTAACGGCAGTTACATTGTTCTTAACAGCGAACGCTGCTGTGGCATGCGTGCCGGAATAGTTTACATCGTCGTTGTCAACAAGGCCGTTACGTGCTGCGGGAATGTGTTGTTTCCCCCCACTCAATTTAGGGAGGTAGCGGAAATCTGGCCTCATATTGCTACTTCCAAGGTTGATTTCGACAAGTTGAGTCGGCTAAAAGCTTTATTGTTTCAAAAGCATGTGGCCCTTACATCTGCTAGCGAGACCTACGCACTTCAGGTGGCAAGGTCATCGGCGGAGATACAGTCCCTTTTGAATACTAACTTTCCAAATCACTTCGGTGAACTTGTGGGACGTATATTTAATGCATCCAGCACTGCTGGTATTGCAAATTTTTTCAAAGTCGTTGGTGTTGGTTTTGCTCATACCTTCTCTTCTATATTCGGTTTGATACCTTCGGCTATACATTCTATTTTCGGAAGCATTTTTGGGGGTTTCCCGATTACTTTGGCTTTATTGGCTGGAGTTTTGCTGTTGTTGCTATTTTTTCGCAATGGCTGTCCCGTCACGACGAGATCCTGTATTGCTGCTCCCATCAGCGCAGCTGTGTCGTGAACGCATGATGCAGCATTTTGGAGCGACACTCCTGGGACATTTGGAGTGCGACTGGTCTCTGTCATTCAGACTGGTTTTGCATTGTGTGCAACCCGTGTTTCGATGCCTTTGGTGCTCGTTTGAACATGCACTGGCTCTCTGTCTCTCATTGCAGCGCCCTCCAATGGTCGATACTGATCTGTTGATGTTCCCGATTAGGGCTCATTCCCAGACTTGTGCACTACGGATGCGTATGCTTCGTGAGGCAGTTTATGAGATTCCCTTCCTGGAGGAAGATGGTATTGTCTCTTTCATAGGCCCTGCACGTGGTGCCGCCCTGAATGGTTTTGGGGCTTTGGATCACACCTGCTCCATGGTACTTTGTGGCGTGGATCTTCCGATATTGACATATATCGAAGTGGAGGAACTCCTGCGTTCTATTGCTTCTATCTGACGATTGGATTTTTTACAAAATTGACACTATATTGAATTTGGCTTTATGATCACATGTTACCTAAATTTATGACTTTGTTGTCTTCTCACCTTGTCGAAATATTTTTTTTTAGGTATTGTTTATATTTAGGGCATCCTTTTATATTATTGGAACCACTTGCTACCGACAAGGGGAGGGTGTAGTGTGGTTAGTTTTACGTATTCATTGCGCTTTAGCTTCAGGCTTTAGGCCTTTGTGCACTTTGCCCTGAATATATTTTATTCATTTGCTGACAGCTTAGAGCCTCTGTGTACTTTGCTCTACATGCTTTTTATTAGGCTTCGTACTGTTATTTTTCAAATAGCCAGTTCTACGGTGTTGTTTTTTATTCATATCACACTGTTTTGCCTACTTCAGCACTGGAGTTCTCCATAACATATTTACTCTGTGCTTCAGTCAAGGATACAGTCTGGTACATTGCCGATAGACGTGGTAAGAGTTTAGACTTGGCATTCCTGCGTAGGGACATTTTGTGATCACAATGACATGTTAGTTATAAAATCACTTCCTTGTCCCAATACACGCAAGAGGGAGATTCCGACCAGGGAACCACAACTTGACGCTGACTGCCTCGTTGCAGATGCTGAACCAAGATCACAGGTCTTTGCTCAGGTATGAGGGCTGATGTCTCCACAGTGATTCTAATAGGCAAGCTAGAAGCTTAACATGCTGTGCTCTAGATAGAACAAGCAGAGGGAGAGTAGAAACTGTTTGACAATATGATAGCTTTGTTTTTATGTTTTACTCTCCTGGTAACTATTACAATCCTATTGTGTTGTATTGTTCTGGTTATTGCGGCTCACGCCTTAATATCTAAAATACAGTTGTTTTATTAAAACATTATATAAAACTTATACTGTCTTTGTCATTTGTATATGAGATCATATTGGAAATAAGAGAGTTGGTTTGGATCTGAGTAACCACGACTTCCCTGAGAAGTTCCAAAGATGTCATGCGCTCGGCTGCCAAATCATTCCTTCCACATGGGAGAAATGAGGCACTGCTAGTTAGCCGGAGCAAAAACCGGATTTAGGGTGACAGAGTTCTTTACACGTGGGTCAGACTCAGTCCCCCACACCGTCATAGATCCTGCTACCTAGAAATCCAGTAGTCTCATTTAGAATAATGAGAGCCCACGCGACAAGGCCCTTACCCTGAGCCTTCTCACCCCACCGCCCCTTTGGCCCCGATCGGCCAAAACCTCTCTATAAGGGCTAAAGGTGATTATTATATATGCCTGAGTAACTTAGGGTCCCTCGCATAAATGGACTCCTGCTGAAGGAGCTCGACTTTGCTTTGGGACTGGCCCAACACGGCCTTGCTCTCCTCAACAAACCTGCCAGGAGGCTGAATGGCTTGCAGAAGGACACTCCCAGGTATGCCCAAGCACTTCATTTGCATAGAGACTACCCTCTCTTGGGCCCGCCTCCACTCACCTATTAAGTAATGTGGCTAGAATATCAAGACAGAAAGAGGAGCAGGGCCTGACAGCCTTTCAAAGGCTCAACTGAGGTGCTGGGCTGACGGCTGGGATCACCAAAGCCTGGGATGACTCCAATATGGAAGCAGAAGCCTTAGGGCAAACAAAGGTCAGCAGTTTATGTGCTGTAAAGAAGAAGGGCTGCAGAGGGCCTCAGCAAAGCCTTCGGAATACTTGTGGATTGGCAGGAGTGCCTATATTTGTTTTTTGAGAAGCACCTTGCCAGTGCAAAGGATTGCTGAGGAAGAGGAAGGAGCAGAGCGGAATGACCGGAGCCAGTGAGGTTGCCTGTGAAGACATGAAGGGCTATGTTGAAAGGGGCACCGCTTGCAGAGCCAAGTAGTCGTTACCAAGTGGTTAAGGCGATGGACTAGATATCATTTGGCGTCTCCACGAGTATGTTCAAATCCTGCCGACTACGTCAGATGACATTTTTGGGATTTCCCTTCAGGGCCTCCTGCGTGGGAGAACAAGGGAGCAGCCTCTATGCAAAGCAGTCAGTAAAACAGAATATGAAGCAAAGACCATTAAAGCCACAGAAGAAAGATATGAACCCAGGCCAAATGCATCCTGCTCCCCCTCCCTCACCTGTCAGGCACTAGTCTGCAGAGAAACTGAACGCGCCCACTCTCCTCCAAGGAGAATTCAGCTCAGGAAACGCCTAGCCTCAGGCCCTAGATTGGACGAGGCACTTCTTTTCATACCTGTAAAGACCAACCCGTCTCTCTGTGGAGTCCATTCATGGCCTCCAAGACAGAAGTTTTGCAATGGTGCCTATCGTGAATGCCATCTCCCTGACGTTAAAGCTACCACCTCTTCCAGCCTGATTTTTTTCCCCCGTCTCAAAACATGAACATACAAGGAGTGCTAATTTCACATGCATGCCTGCTTTTAGCTTGAGACGCTTTAGAAAGTCTTCTGTGGAATAGGAATGATGTATAGGAGAGCAGGGAAAATGGTCCAGTGAACGGAAAGAAAAAAGACTACGGATGGAGGTAAGGTGCCCTGTTGAGATTCACTTGTGTGGGTAGTTGTGGCCGAGTGGTTAAGGCGATGGACTAGAAATCCATTGGGGTATCCCTCCGTAGGGTCGAATCCTGTCAACTACGCTGTCCCTTTTGTGAACAGTATTTTCCCATAATTCTTTGAAATACCTTCTGGCATAAATGCGGGCTCCAAAAGCAGGACTAATAGGGTCAGCGGCCTGGGAGGGCTCAAACTTTTGCCATTGTGGCCTTCCTCTCTAGAAAAGGACTGCTTCTGTCCAGACGCTAGACCACCAGCAGAAATAGAAACGAGCTACGTTGAAAATAGACCATATCTTTAAGCAAGTAGTTGTGGCCGAGTGGTTAAGGCAATGGACTTGAAAGCCATTGGAATCTCGCCGCGTAGGTTCAAATCCTGCCGACTACGTGCTACTTCACCTTTGGTGATATTTTATACTTCATATTAAATGGCATCTGCACAAGCAGGCCGAATATAGCTATCAGTCTCAATAGAGCTAAGGAAGGCAAAACACTGGGCAGGGAATGGGATCAAAAGAGTGGCCGGAGAAGGCATGAGACTACCTGTCTGGCACTCCTGCCACTTGTGCCCCCCAGCTGTCGAGAAGACACATGTCGAGTAATAGCCAAGGAGATTGGGAAAGAACTTCAGTTATCATCTCGCCAGAAAGTTCCATCTGAGGTATCAGATGCATGAAGGAAGTAGCCTTATTGTGGCGTCTAACAGTGTCATTATTTTCCTAAAGTGCCATAACTGCATTCTTTTACAACCTCCATTTTGCTTTTCTCTGGCCAGGAACATGAACTTTATAATAGTGCCTTTGAGTCATGTCAGTATGCAGGTATGGACCGAGTGTGTTTTTTGCAGTAGAACGGATAGGCAAAGATGGGAAGGCAGTGGAGCAGAGTGAACTGAGGGAAAGAAAAAGACTGCTGTGAGAATGAGAACCTCAGATCAAGTGGCAGCCAACCCTCGTGAGTAGTCGTGGCCGAGTGGTTAAGACGATGGACTTGAAATCCATTGAGGTGTCCCTGCACAGGTTCAAATCCTGCCGACTACGTCAGTGCTCTTTCACAGTGATGTGTTAGGTTTTTCCTTGGATGCCTCCCAAGAATGTGAAACAATGCACTGTGCAATGCCAGTATGAAAACTCTCAAGGAGTACGCTGCCCAGGCCTACTGCTTCTCAGACACTGTATCTGTCTATTTTGGGGAGCTGCAGAGAACCCTTGCCTGTGCTTTTCGACCCTGCTGTCTGGGGTGGGTGCCTGGATAAATTGTTGTTGGGAAGGAAAAGGCAGCTAGCTCCTCTACAGGGGTCAATTTAGGAGGTTGGTGGGAAGCACAGAAAGGGGCAGGAAGGAAGCTCTCTGCTGTTGCTTCTCGGCCTCGGCAGAGCTGCAGGTGTGGTTAAAAAGGATTGGCGTTTGGCCAGGTCCCAGACCACAGTGCAACCTAGGGCAACAAGAGAGGTGAGGCTACTGAGGCCCTTACCCTGAGCCTTCTGACCCCACCGCCCCTTTGGCCACGATCGGCCAAAACCTCTCTATAAGGGCTAAAGGTGATTATTATATATGCCTGAGTAACTTAGGGTCCCTCGCATAAATGGACTCCTGCTGAAGGAGCTCGCCTTTGCTTTGGGACTGGCCCAACACGGCCTTGCTCTCCTCAACGAACCTGCCACCAGCCAGGAGGCTGAATGGCTTGCAGAAGGACACTCCCAGGTATGCCCAAGCACTTCATTTGCATAGAGACTACCCTCTCTTGGGCCCGCCTCCACTCACCTATTAAGTAATGTGGCTAGAATATCAAGACAGAAAGAGGAGCAGGGCCTGACAGCCTTTCAAAGGCTCAACTGAGGTGCTGGGCTGACGGCTGGGATCACCAAAGCCTGGGATGACTCCAATATGGAAGCAGAAGCCTTAGGGCAAACAAAGGTCAGCAGTTGATGTGCTGTAAAGAAGAAGGGCTGCAGAGGGCCTCAGCAAAGCCTTCGGAATACTTGTGGATTGGAAGGAGTGCCTATATTTGTTTTTTGAGAAGCACCTTGCCAGTGCAAAGGATTGCTGAGGAAGAGGAAGGAGCAGAGCGGAATGACTGGAGCCAGTGAGGTTGCCTGTGAAGACATGAAGGGCTATGTTGAAAGGGGCACCGCTTGCAGAGCCAAGTAGTCGTTACCAAGTGGTTAAGGCGATGGACTAGATATCATTTGGCGTCTCCACGAGTATGTTCAAATCCTGCCGACTACGTCAGATGACATTTTTGGGATTCCTCTTCAGGGCCTCCTGCGTGGGAGAACAAGGGAGCAGCCTCTATGCAAAGCAGTCAGTAAAACAGAATATGAAGCAAAGACCATTAAAGCCACAGAAGAAAGATATGAACCCAGGCCAAATGCATCCTGCTCCCCCTCCCTCACCTGTCAGGCACTAGTCTGCAGAGAAACTGAACGCGCCCACTCTCCTCCAAGGAGAATTCAGCTCAGGAAACGCCTAGCCTCAGGCCCTAGATTGGACGAGGCACTTCTTTTCATACCTGTAAAGACCAACCAGTCTCTCTGTGGAGTCCATTCATGGCCTCCAAGACAGAAGTTTTGCAATGGTGCCTATCGTGGCTGCCATCTCCCTGACGTTAAAGCTACCACCTCTTCCGGCCTGATTTTTTTCCCCCGTCTCAAAACATGAACATACAAGGAGTGCCAATTTCACATGCATGCCTGCTTTTAGCTTGAGACGCTTTAGAAAGTCTTCTGTGGAATAGGAATGATGTATAGGAGAGCAGGGAAAATGGTCCAGTGAACGGAAAGAAAAAAGACCACGTATGGAGGTAAGGTGCCCTGTTGAGATTTACTTGTGTGGGTAGTTGTGGCCGAGTGGTTAAGGCGATGGACTAGAAATCCATTGGGGTAGTCCCATGCAGGTTCGAATCCTGCCAACTATGCTGTCTCTTTTGTGAACAGTATTTTCCCATAATTCTTTGAAATACCTTCTGGCATAAATGCGGGCTCCAAAAGCAGGACTAATAGGGTCAGCGGCCTGGGAGGGCTCAAACTTTTGCCATTGTGGCCTTCCTCTCTAGAAAAGGACTGCTTCTGTCCAGAGGCTAGACCACCAGCAGAAATAGAAACGAGCTACGTTGAAAATGGACCATAGCTTTAAGCAAGTAGTTGTGGCTGAGTGGTTAAGGCGATGGACTTGAAATCCATTGGGCTCTCCCCGCGTAGGTTCAAATCCTGCCATCTACGTGCTACTTCACCTTTGGTGATATTTTATACTTCATATTAAATGGCATCTGCACAAGCAGGCCGAATATAGCTATCAGTCTCAATAGAGCTAAGGAAGGCAAAACACTGGGCAGGGAATGGGATCAAAAGAGTGGCCGGAGAAGGCATGAGACTACCTGTCTGGCACTCCTGCCACTTGTGCACCCCAGCTGTCGAGAAGACACATGTCGAGTAATAGCCAAGGAGATTGGGAAAGAACTTCAGTTATCATCTCGCCAGTAAGTTCCATCTGAGGTATCAGATGCATGAAGGAAGTAGCCTTATTGTGGCGTCTAACAGTGTCATTATTTTCCTAAAGTGTAATAACTGCATTCTTTTACAACCTCCTTTTTGCTTTTCTCTGGCCAGGAACATGAACTTTATAATAGTGCCTTTGAGTCACGTCAGTATGCAGGTATGGACCGAGTGTGTTTTTTGCAGTAGAACGGATAGGCAAAGATGGGAAGGCAGTGGAGCAGAGTGAACTGAGGGAAAGAAAAAGACTGCTGTGAGAGTGAGAACCTCAGCTCAAGTGGCAGCCAACCCTCGTGAGTGGTCGTGGCCGAGTGGTTAAGGCGATGGACTTGAAATCCATTGAGTTGTCCCTGCACAGGTTCAAATCCTGCGGACTACTTCGATGCTCTTTCACAATGATGTGTTAGGTTTTTCATTGGATGCCTCCTTTCCCAGGAATAAGCATGTATTATTCAACAATGTTGAGAGCACAGGTAAAACAAAGACAAGAATGTAAAAACAATGCACTGTGCAATGCCAGCATGAAAACTCTCAAGGAGTACGCTGCCCAGGCCTACTGCTTCTCAGACACTGTGGCCCGTATTTATACTTTTTGACGCTAAACTGCGCTAACGCAGTTTAGCGTCAAAAAGTTTTGCGCCGGCTAACGCCATTCTGAAGCACCATGCGGGCGCCGTATTTATTGAATGGCGTTAGCCGGCGCTAACAGACCGGCGCTGCCTGGTGTGCGTGGAAAAAACCACGTACAACAGGCAGCGCCGGCATTGGGGAAAATGGCGTTAGGGCGTCTTAAAATGGTGCAAGTCAGGTTGACGCCAAAAAATCGCCTCCAACCGATTTGCGCCATTTTTAACGACGCCCAGACGCCATTTACATGACTCCTGTCTTAGTAAAGACAGGAGTCATGCCCCCTTGCCCAATGGCCATGCCCAGGGGACTTATGTCCCCTGGGCATGGTCATTGGGCATTGAGGCATGTAGGGGGGCACAAATCAGGCCCCCCTATGCCAAAAAAAAATATAAAAAAATTAAAAAATTATACTTACCTGAACTTACCTTAAGTTCCCTGGGATGGGTCCCTCCATCCTTGGGTGTCCTCCTGGGGTGGGCAAGGGTGGCAGGGGGGGGTCCCTGGGGGCATGGGAGGGCAGCTGTGGGCTCATTTTGAGCCCACAGGTCCCTTAACGCCTGCCCTAACCTAGGCGCTAAAATCCGGCGCAAATGCAGGGTTTTTTGCCCCGCCTACTCCCGGGCGTGATTTTTGCTCGGGAGTATAAATACGACGCATTTGCGTCGCAGTCATTTTTTTAGACGGGAACGCCTACCTTGCATCTCATTAACGCAAGGAAGGCGTTCACGCAAAAAAATGACGCTCTTTCCTCATACTTTGGCGCTAGACGCGTCTAACGCCAAAGTATAAATATGGCGTTAGTTTTGCGCCTAATTTGCGTCGAAAAAAACGACGCAAATTCGGCGCAAACGGAGTATAAATATGCCCCTGTATCTGTCTATTTTGGGGAGCTGCAGAGAACCGTTGCCTGTGCTTTTCGAGCCTGCTGTCTGGGGTGGGTGCCTGGATAAATTGTTGTTGGGAAGGACAAGGCAGCTAGCTCCTCTACAGGGGTCAATTTAGGAGGTTGGTGGGAAGCACAGAAAGGGGCAGGAAGGAAGCTCTCTGCTGTTGCTTCTCGGCCTAGGCAGAGCTGCAGGTGTGGTTAAAAAGGATTGGCGTTTGGCCAGGTCCCAGACCACAGTGCAACCTAGAGCAACAAGAGAGGTGAGGCTACTGCGGCCCTTACCCTGAGCCTTCTGACCCCACCGCCCCTTTGGCCACGATCGGCCAAAACCTCTCTATAAGGGCTAAAGGTGATTATTATATATGCCTGAGTAACTTAGGGTCCCTCGCATAACTGGACTCCTGCTGAAGGAGCTCGCCTTTGCTTTGGGACTGGCCCAACACGGCCTTGCTCTCCTCAACAAACCTGCCACCAGCCAGGAGGCTGAATGGCTTGCAGAAGGACACTCCCAGGTATGCCCAAGCACTTCATTTGCATAGAGACTACCCTCTCTTGGGCCCGCCTCCACTCACCTATTAAGTAATGTGGCTAGAATATCAAGACAGAAAGAGGAGCAGGGCCTGACAGCCTTTCAAAGGCTCAACTGAGGTGCTGGGCTGACGGCTGGGATCACCAAAGCCTGGGATGACTCCAATATGGAAGCAGAAGCCTTAGGGCAAACAAAGGTCAGCAGTTGATGTGCTGTAAAGAAGAAGGGCTGCAGAGGGCCTCAGCAAAGCCTTCGGAATACTTGTGGATTGGCAGGAGTGCCTATATTTGTTTTTTGAAAAGCACCTTGCCAGTGCAAAGGATTGCTGAGGAAGAGGAAGGAGCAGAGCGGAATGACTGGAGCCAGTGAGGTTGCCTGTGAAGACATGAAGGGCTATGTTGAAAGGGGCACCGCTTGCAGAGCCAAGTAGTCGTTACCAAGTGGTTAAGGTGATGGACTAGATATCATTTGGCGTCTCCACGAGTATGTTCAAATCCTGCCGACTACGTCAGATGACATTTTTGGGATTCCTCTTCAGGGCCTCCTGCGTGGGAGAACAAGGGAGCAGCGTCTATGCAAAGCAGTCAGTAAAACAGAACATGAAGCAAAGACCATTAAAGCCACAGAAGAAAGATATGAACCCAGGCCAAATGCATCCTGCTCCCCCTCCCTCACCTGTCAGGCACTAGTCTGCAGAGAAACTGAACACGCCCATTCTCCTCCAAGGAGAATTCAGCTCAGGAAACGCCTAGCCACAGGCCCTAGATTGGACGAGGCACTTCTTTTCATACCTGTAAAGACCAACCCGTCTCTCTGTGGAGTCCATTCATGGCCTCCAAGACAGAAGTTTTGCCATGGTGCCTATCGTGGCTGCCATCTCCCTGACGTTAAAGCTACCACCTCTTCCGGCCTGATTTTTTTCCCCCGTCTCAAAACATGAACATACAAGGAGTGCTAATTTCACATGCATGCCTGCTTTTAGCTTGAGACGCTTTAGAAAGTCTTCTGTGGAATAGGAATGATGTATAGGAGAGCAGGGAAAATGGTCCAGTGAACGGAAAGAAAAAAGACTACGGGTGGAGGTAAAGCGCCCTGTTGAGATTCACTTGTGTGGGTAGTTGTGGCCGAGTGGTTAAGGCGATGGACTAAAAATCCATTGGTATGTCCCCGCGCAGGTTCGAATCCTGCCAACTACGCTGTCCCTTTTGTGAACAGTATTTTCCCATAATTCTTTGAAATACCTTCTGGCATAAATGCGGGCTCCAAAAGCAGGACTAATAGGGTCAGCGGCCTGGGAGGGCTCAAACTTTTGCCATTGTGGCCTTCCTCTCTAGAAAAGGACTGCTTCTGTCCAGAGGCAAGACCGCCAGCAGAAATAGAAACGAGCTACGTTGAAAATGGACCATAGCTTTAAGCAAGTAGTCGTGGCCGAGTGGTTAAGGCGATGGACTTGAAATCCATTGGGGTCTCCCCGCGTAGGTTCAAATCCTGCCGACTACGTGCTACTTCACCTGTGGTGATATTTTATACTTCATATTAAATGGCATCTGCACAAGCAGGCCGAATATAGCTATCACTCTCAATAGAGCTAAGGAAGGCGAAACACTGGGCAGGGAATGGGATCAAAAGAGTGGCCGGAGAAGGCATGAGACTACCTGTCTGGCACTCCTGCCACTTGTGCACCCCAGCTGTCGAGAAGACACATGTCGAGTAATAGCCAAGGAGATTGGGAAAGAACTTCAGTTATCATCTCGCCAGTAAGTTCCATCTGAGGTATCAGATGCATGAAGGAAGTAGCCTTATTGGGGTGTCTGACAGTGTCATTATTTTCCTAAAGTGTCATAACTGCATTCTTTTACAACCTCCTTTTTGCTTTTCTCTGGCCAGGAACATGAACTTTATAATAGTGCCTTTGAGTCACGTCAGTATGCAGGTATGGACCGAGTGTGTTTTTTGCAGTAGAACGGATAGGCAAAGATGGGAAGGCAGTGGAGCAGAGTGAACTGAGGGAAAGAAAAAGACTGCTGTGAGAGTGAGAACCTCAGCTTAAGTGGCAGCCACCCCTTGTGAGTAGTCGTGGCCGAGTGGTTAAGGCGATGGACTCGAAATCCATTGGGGTGTCCCCGCGCAGGTTCAAATCCTGCCAACTGCGTCGGTGCTCTTTCAAAATGATGTGTTAGGTTTTTCCTTGGATGCCTCCTTTCCCAGGAATAAGCATGTAGTATTCAACAACGTTGAGAGCACAGGTAAAACAAAGACAAGAATGTGAAACAATGCACTGTGCAATGCCAGCATGAAAACTCTCAAGGAGTACGCTGCCCAGGCCTACAGCTTCTCAGACACTGTATCTGTCTATTTTGGGGAGCTGCAGAGAAGCCTTGCCTGTGCTTTTCGAGCCTGCTGTCTGGGGTGAGTGCCTGGATAAATTGTTGTTGGGAAGGACAAGGCAGCTAGCTCCTCTACAGGGGTCAATTTAGGAGGTTGGTGGGAAGCACAGGAAGGGGCAGGAAGGAAGCTCTCTGCTGTTGCTTCTCGGCCTAGGCAGAGCTGCAGGTGTGGTTAAAAAGGATTGGCGTTTGGCCAGGTCCCAGACCACAGTGCAACCTAGGGCAACAAGAGAGGTGAGGCTACTGAGGCCCTTACCCTGAGCCTTCTGACCCCACCGCCCCTTTGGCCCCGATCGGCCAAAACCTCTCTATAAGGGCTAAAGGTGATTATTATATATGCCTGAGTAACTTAGGGTCCCTCGCATAAATGGACTCCTGCTGAAGGAGCTCGCCTTTGCTTTGGGACTGGCCCAACACGGCCTTGCTCTCCTCAACAAACCTGCCACCAGCCAGGAGGCTGAATGGCTTGCAGAAGGACACTCCCAGGTATGCCCAAGCACTTCATTTGCATAGAGACTACCCTCTCTTGGGCCCGCCTCCACTCACCTATTAAGTAATGTGTCTAGAATATCAAGACAGAAAGAGGAGCAGGGCCTGACAGCCTTTCAAAGGCTCAACTGAGGTGCTGGGCTGACGGCTGGGATCACCAAAGCCTGGGATGACTCCAATATGGAAGCAGAAGCCTTAGGGCAAACAAAGGTCAGCAGTTGATGTGCTGTAAAGAAGAAGGGCTGCAGAGGGCCTCAGCAAAGCCTTCGGAATACTTGTGGATTGGCAGGAGTGCCTATATTTGTTTTTTGAGAAGCACCTTGCCAGTGCAAAGGATTGCTGAGGAAGAGGAAGGAGCAGAGCGGAATGACTGGAGCCAGTGAGGTTGCCTGTGAAGACATGAAGGGCTATGTTGAAAGGGGCACCGCTTGCAGTGCCAAGTAGTCGTTACCAAGTGGTTAAGGCGATGGACTAGATATCATTTGGCGTCTCCACGAGTATGTTCAAATCCTGCCGACTACGTCAGATGACATTTTTGGGATTCCTCTTCAGGGCCTCCTGCGTGGGAGAACAAGGGAGCAGCCTCTATGCAAAGCAGTCAGTAAAACAGAATATGAAGCAAAGACCATTAAAGCCACAGAAGAAAGATATGAACCCAGGCCAAATGCATCCTGCTCCCCCTCCCTCACCTGTCAGGCACTAGTCTGCAGAGAAACTCAACGCGCCCACTCTCCTCCAAGGAGAATTCAGCTCAGGAAATGCCTAGCCTCAGGCCCTAGATTGGACGAGGCACTTCTTTTCATACCTGTAAAGACCAACCCGTCTCTCTGTGGAGTCCATTCATGGCCTCCAAGACAGAAGTTTTGCAATGGTGCCTATCGTGGCTGCCATCTCCCTGACGTTAAAGCTACCACCTCTTCCGGCCTGATTTTTTTCCCCCGTCTCAAAACATGAACATACAAGGAGTGCTAATTTCACATGCATGCCTGCTTTTAGCTTGAGACGCTTTAGAAAGTCTTCTGTGGAATAGGAATGATGTATAGGAGAGCAGGGAAAATGGTCCAGTGAACGGAAAGAAAAAAGACTACGGATGGAGGTAAAGTGCCCTGTTGAGATTCACTTGTGTGGGTAGTTGTGGCCGAGTGGTTAAGGCGATGGACTAGAAATCCATTGGGTTATCCCCGTGCAGGTTCGAATCCTACCAACTATGCTGTCCCTTTTGTGAACAGTATTTTCCCATAATTCTTTGAAATACCTTCTGGCATAAATGCGGGCTCCAAAAGCAGGACTAATAGGGTCAGCGGCCTGGGAGGGCTCAAACTTTTGCCATTGTGGCCTTCCTCTCTAGAAAAGGACTGCTTCTGTCCAGAGGCTAGACCGCCAGCAGAAATAGAAACGAGCTACGTTGAAAATGGACCATACCTTTAAGCAAGTCTTCGTGGCCGAGTGGTTAAGGCGATGGATTTGAAATCCATTGGGGTCTCCCCGCGTAGGTTCAAATCCTGCCGACTACGTGCTACTTCACCTTTGGGGATATTTTATACTTCATATTAAATGGCATCTGCACAAGCAGGCCGAATATAGCTATCAGTCTCAATAGAGCTAAGGAAGGCGAAACACTGGGCAGGGAATGGGATCAAAAGAGTGGCCGGAGAAGGCATGAGACTACCTGTCTGGCACTCCTGCCACTTGTGCACCCCAGCTGTCGAGAAGACACATGTCGAGTAATAGCCAAGGAGATTGGGAAAGAACTTCAGTTATCATCTCGCCAGTAAGTTCCATCTGAGGTATCAGATGCATGAAGGAAGTAACCTTATTGTAGCGGTTAACAGTGTCATTATTTTCCTAAAGTGTCATAACTGCATTCTTTTACAACCTCCTTTTTGCTTTTCTCTGGCCAGGAACATGAACTTTATAATAGTGCCTTTGAGTCACGTCAGTATGCAGGTATGGACCGAGTGTGTTTTTTGCAGTAGAACGGATAGGCAAAGATGGGAAGGCAGTGGAGCAGAGTGAACTGAGGGAAAGAAAAAGACTGCTGTGAGAGTGAGAACCTCAGCTCAAGTGGCAGCCAACCATTGTGAGTAGTCGTGGCCGAGTGGTTAAGGCGATGGACTCGAAATCCATTGAGGTGTCCCCGCACAGGTTCAAATCCTGCCGACTACGTCGGTGCTCTTTCACAATGATGTGTTAGGTTTTTCCTTGGATGCCTCCTTTCCCAGGAATAAGCATGTATTATTCAACAACATTGAGAGCACAGGTAAAACAAAGACAAGAATGTGAAACAATGCACTGTGCAATGCCAGTATGAAAACTCTCAAGGAGTACGCTGCCCAGGCCTACTGCTTCTCAGACACTGTATCTGTCTATTTTGGGGAGTTGCAGAGAACCCTTGCCTGTGCTTTTTGAGCCTGCTGTCTGGGGTGGGTGCCTGGATAAATTGTTGTTGGGAAGGACAAGGCAGCTAGCTCCTCTACAGGGGTCAATTTAGGAGGTTGGTGGGAAGCACAGAAAGGGGCAGGAAGGATAAGTTACTTACCTGTAAATCCTAGTTCTCTTCCAGGGGTATCCTCATCAAAGTCATAAACATTGAATATTCCCGCCCTTGTGCGGGGACCCTGGAGCATATATCAAATATACACATATCATACATGTGTAAAAAATAATCATGCAGGCTATCATGTTAAAAACAGGCTAAAAATGCTTTATTTCTAAGAAGTGTTTTTTTTTTTTTTTTTTTTTAAATATTAAATACTACAATAGAGCATACATATGTACCCAAGCTCCTAAAACTAGGCTTAGTGAAGTGAGCAGTAGCAAACTCTAGAGAAAAAATAGAAAAACACTGCATTGAAAAACACAGAAGCATTCTTAGCCAATAGGCTGCATGCAGGTTAACACAGGAGAACCATAAAAACTTTGGCACCGTGCCTTTAAGACCCTGAGCACCTCCAGTATCCCACCATGCCTCAGGGGTGAAGGAAAGGTGACAGTTGGTTCACAGTTAGGTCAGTTCTTTTTACGGTGACAATTTGTATAACTGATTCAAAACACAGTCTGTCCTGCACTTCTAGGAGACGTGCGTCCGGGGAGGAGGGTGGGTTGTTTATGACTTTGATGAGGATACCCCTGGAAGAGAACTAGGATTTACAGGTAAGTAACTTATCCTTCTCTTCCAGGGGATCCTCATCAATAGTCAGAAACATTGAATAGATTAGCAAGCCCATCCCTAAACCCAGCGGACTGTCCGATAGAAGTGCAGGAATAGATATGTCTTACGCAAATAGATTTCTTAGAGAGGCCTGCCCCACTTGGGCATCCGCTCTTGCATCTGAGTCTAAACAATAATGTCTTGTAAACGTATGGACAGACTTCCATGTAGCAGCTTTACAAATCTCAGATATCGGAACATTGTTAAGGAGAGCAGCAGTAGCCACTTTACCCCTTGTGGAATGCGCTCTAGGCCGCGCTAGCAATTGTCTATTAGCTAGCTGGTAAGTATTAACAATGCAAGAAACTATCCATCTTGATATTGTTCGCTTAGAAGCTGCCTCTCCTGTCCTTAAATGACCATAGTTTACAAACAAGCGGTTAGAGTGTCTAATCGATTTTGTCTTGTCCAGATAAAATTTCTGCACTCTTTTCAAGTCTAATGAGTACAATGCTTTCTCTGCCGGAGTCTCCGGATTGGGAAAGAACGTCGGTAAAGTTATGGTCTGATTAATATGGAATACTGACACCACCTTCGGAAGGAAAGATGGGTGAGTTCGTAGAACCACTCTATTGTCATGAAAAACCGTGTACGGTTCTTTTGCAGACAAGGCCTGGATTTCACTGACCCTCCTCGCTGAAGTAATGGCCACTAGAAAAGCCGTCTTCCACGTAAGGTGTTGTAAAGAGGCCTTATGGATAGGCTCGAAAGGAGGGCCCATAAGTTTTGCCAGGACTATGTTCAGTTCCCATGGAGGAGAAGGCCTCCGAATTGGCGGAAAAACTTTCTTCAAACCTTCTAAGAAATCCTTGACTACAGGTTTTGTAAAGAAGGATTCCTGAGAAGGCGATTTGTGATAGGCAGTAATAGCAGACAAATGTACCTTAATAGATGATACCTGCAGACCGGACTTCGCTAGATGAAGCAAATAGGACAGTATGACATCCTCCTGCGCCCGTATGGGATTATGACCTTGCTGACAGCACCAGATGTAGAATCTCTTCCACTTAAAAGCGTAGGAACGCCGCGTGGAAGGTCGTTTGGACTCTTTCAAGATGCTCATGCACTCCTGCGAGAGTCCTAGGTGCCCATACTGCAGGAATTCAGGAGCCATGCTGTTAAACTCAGAGAGGGTAGGTTGGGATGTAGAATCCTGCCCTCCATTCTGCTCAGAAGATCCGGTCTGCACGGCAGCCTCCTGTGAGGTTCTTCCGACAGGTTGAGGAGATCCGTGTACCAGAACTGTCGGGGCCATTGCGGCGCTATAAGAATCATTCTGGTCCTGGATCTGTAAAGTTTGCTGATCACTGCCGGAATGAGGGGAATCGGCGGAAAAGCGTAAAGAAATGTCCCTGACCAGTCGATCAACAGGGCATTCCCTTGAGATCCCGGACGGTAGTACCTGGATGCGAAGTCTGGGCATTTCTTGTTTACTTCGTCTGCGAAGAGGTCCAGTTGAGGCCGACCCCATTGCGCGAAGATGTATTCTGCGACTTCGCCGTGCAGGACCCAATCGTGAACGTCCTCCAGGTGTCTGCTTAGAAAGTCTGCTTCCACGTTCTGCTGACCTGGCAGGTGAACTGCTGTAATTTACATTCCTCTGGCCAGGAGCCAATGCCATATCGCTTGGGACTCTCGCGATAGGGGTAGGGACCTCGTTCCCCCCTGTTTGTTCAAGTAATACATCGTGGTTGTATTGTCCGTCTGTATCAAGAGAGTTTTCCCCTGAATTAGCGGTATGAAGGACTTGAGAGCGAGATGGACCGCTCTGAGTTCTAGCAGATTGATGTGGTACTGCTTTTCCTTGTCTGACCACAGACCCTGTGCTTGAAAAGGACCCAGATGAGCCCCCCATCCCTGAAGAGATGCATCCGTTACTAGGGTGTCGGATGGAAGCACCTGGTGAAACGGAGCACCCACTGACAGGTGAGGTCTGTGCATCCACCATCTCAATGACTGAAGTGCTACCTCCGGTAGCCGCACCGTGTCCTCCCAGCGACCTGTTCTCTGCCTCCAGTTGGTCTCCAATGCCTCTTGGAGGGGTCTCATGTGGAGTCTGGCATTTGGGACAATAAAAATGCACGATGCCATAGAGCCCAGTAGTGATGTCACCTGACGTGCCATAGGTGCGCTGGCTCTCAACAGGTCCTGGCACTTCTTGTTTATTGAGGATAGTCGTTCCTCCGAAGGATACACTTTTTGTAGTTCTGTGCTTATGATAGCTCCTAGGTAGTGAAGATTCTGCGTTGGAGTCAAGGTTGACTTCTGGTAATTGACCTGAAGACCTAGAGCTTCGCAAACTCCTAGTACAATGTCCCGATGGCTTCTCGCCTGCTCCGGAGAAGAAGCCTTTAGTAGCCAGTCGTCTAGGTATGGATATATGTATATCCTTTGTCTTCGGAGATGTGCCGCCACCACTGCCATACATTTCGAGAAAACTCTTGGGGCAGATTTCAGGCCAAAGGGTAGAACCCTGAACTGGTAATGCTGTAACGCTACTCGGAAGCGCAGGAATTTTCGATGTTTTGGAGCTATTGGGATGTGAAAATACGCATCCTGCAGGTCAATGGAGCACATCCAGTCTCCCTGATGCAGTTGAGGGAAAATCTGGTGGAGCGCTAGCATTCTGAACTTCTGCTTCCTTATGTATTTGTTCAGCAGCCGTAGATCCAGGATTGGCCTGAAAACGCCCTCTCGACCCTTCTTTGCCACTAGAAAGTAACGGGAGTAGACCCCCTGTCCTCTTCGTGCAGGTGGAACCTTTTCTATGGCATTCTTTCTTAGGAGGGCGAGAGCCTCCTTGCGTAGCAAGCTGAGATGAGATGGATTGTCTTTGGTTGGTGGCAAGTGTGGTGGAGACTGTTTGAAAAGAAGAGAATAGCCATGTGCGACAATATTGAGCACCCATTTGTCTTTTGTGATAGAGTGCCACTTGTGAAGATAAGCCGTAATACTTCCCCCCACCGGAGTGGTGTACAGTGTCGAGGGAAGCGAGATTTCATTGCTTGGTGGGTGCTTTTGGAGTGGATTGTTGAGGTCTGCTTGACCCTCGCTCCCTTGTGTTTCTTCGTTGAAAAAGAGGTCGTCCCTGTCGCTGCTGTGACCTTTGCGCCCAATGAGGGGTCTGAACCCTCTGCTGGAAAGGGCGCCTGGAAAGGCCTGTACCTCCTCCTGAAATCTTTCTTTCTTTCGAGGCCCACCGCCTTCAAGGTATCCACCTCTGTCTTCATGCGGGCCCTCTCTTCGTCTGCATGGGCACCGAATAGAGAGTTCCCGGCAAATGGGAGGTTCAGGATGCGTTGTTGTGCTTCCTGTTTCAAGCCAGTGAGCCTCAGCCAGGAAGATCTCCTCGCACAGATACCATGTGCGTACCCATGAGCAGCCAAATCCGCCCCATCCGCTGCCGCGCTGATAACCTGGTTGGATACCAGGCATCCTTCTTGTAGTATCTCCTGGAAATCTTGTCTGTCTTCTCTGGGCAATTTTTCTGTAAATCTACTGAGGGAATCCCACAGAGAACGATCGTACCTGCCCAGGAGCGCAGACGCACTGGAGACCTTCATTGCTGAAGCCGCCGTCCCGCATATCTTCCTCCCTAGAGAGTCTAGATGCCTGCTCTCTTTATCCGGGGGTACCGTGGATAAAGATGCCACCGAGTGGGTCTTACGGGCGGCAGCTATGATCACCGAGTCCGGTGGCGGATCCTTTCTAAGGAATAAAGGGTCTTGTTCTGGAGCCTTGTATTTCTTAAGAATCCTAGCCGGGGCAGACTTAAGCGATGCTGGGGCCAGAAAAGTGTCCATGGTTGGCTGCAGCAAGCCAGGCACTAGAGGCAGCAACTTTTTCGACGCTGATCTCTGTTGTAGAGTCTCAAAGATGATCGATGAGGAGGTAGATGGTTCTGGAACCTCTATGTTGAGTTTCTGCGCTCCTCTTAACAATACCTCGTTGAATGTGGTAATATCATCCACCGGTGAGACTCTAGCAGGTGGTGAATCTGTAAGGGTAGGTGAGTAACGCCCGACAGAAGAACCTGATGAAGACCAAGAGGGTGATCTTCTCCTTGACCGCGCCCTGGATCTCCGTTGAGAGCGAGATCTGCTACGAGACGCTGTAGCAGAGCGTCTAGGCCTCGCGGTCGGTTGGCGAGGAGCTGAACGAGCCCGTTCTGCCCTGGCTGTCGGTGATGGCGTTCTTGGCAGGGAGGCAGTAGGTGAATACATTCGCGAATACTGCGAATCTGGGGAGGCCGCTGGTCTGTTGAGGCTCTCCAGCCATCTCGGAGATAGATTGATGGGCGAGACATGCCCAGATGATGCCGCTCTTGACCGAGAAGAGTCGCTCGGTATGGAGACCACTGGAGATGGCGCCTTGTCTGGCGTGGGGCGATGTTCTGCTCCCTGTGGGACAGGCAAAACCTGCGTCGACGTCGATGGTTGTTTTGACGTCGAAGGGCGCCCAGCCGGTTGGTCCTGCCTCGACGTTGAGGGCCTCGACGTCGAGTGCCTTGACGTCGAACGACGCTCCTTGGACCTCGACCTGCTCTCCGTCGTGTGCCTCGACGTGGAGCGATGGGAGGTCGACGGCGGATGTTCCTCGTGCCGTCGTAGTGATCTCGACGTCGTGTGTCCTGACGTCGGGGGGCGCACAGCCTTTGGCGGCGACCGGGCACGCCGGCGATGGGTCGACGTCGATCGGCGGGTTGCCGTCGACGGAGACCTGCCCCTGCTCTGATGTTCCCACAAAGCCGTTTCCTTCGACGTCGGATGTGTCGCCGTCGACGGCAATCTATGCCGGTGAGACGGTGGTAGCGACGACGTCGACGGTGAACAAACAGGCACTTTCCTACCTGTCGACGTCGACCGGGCCATTCTCTCCTGAGAATGGCCTTCTGGCTGTCTGGGAAGTGAGGAAGATGATGTTCTTTTCCTCTCCTGAAGCCCATGAAGCCGATCTTCTCTCTGTCTTTCAGAGTCCTCCTAGACATGTTCTTGCAGTACTTACAAGTGTCAGGGCAGTGACTCTGAGGCAGGCACACTATGCACAGAGAGTGGGGATCTGACTGGGCCTTCTTCTTCCCACAAGCAGGGCATTTGACAAAAAGAGAAGGCATTTTTCTGTCAGAAAAAACCTTCCTAGCTCAGACAAAGATATTATTTGTCGAGTGAAAAGTGAAAAAACGCTTTTTTAAAGAATTTTTCTGAGAAAAACTCAGAAAAACTGAGAGCTTAATGCTCCAGGATCCTCTCAGAAGAAGCCGGAAAAAAGAACTGACCTAACTGTGAACCAACTGTCACCTTTCCTTCACCCCTGAGGCATGGTGGGATACTGGAGGTGCTCAGGGTCTTAAAGGCACGGTGCCAAAGTTTTTATGGTTCTCCTGTGTTAACCTGCATGCAGCCTATTGGCTAAGAATGCTTCTGTGTTTTTCAATGCAGTTTTTTCTACTTTTTATCTAGAGTTTGCTACTGCTCACTTCACTAAGCCTAGTTTTAGGAGCTTGGGTACATATTTATGCTCTATTGTAGTATTTAATATAAAAAAAAATAAAAAATAAAAAAAAACTTCATAGAAATAAAGCATTTTTAGCCTGTTTTTAACATGATAGCCTGCATGATTATTTTTTACACATGTATGATATGTGTATATTTGATATATGCTCCGGGGTCCCCGCACAAGGGCGGGAATATTCAATGTTTATGACTATTGATGAGGATCCCCTGGAAGAGAAGGAAGCTCTCTGCTGTTGCTTCTCGGCCTAGGCAGAGCTGCAGGTGTGGTTAAAAAGGATTGGCGTTTGGACAGGTCCCAGACCACAGTGCAACCTAGGGCAACAAGAGAGGTGAGGCTACTGAGGCCCTTACCCTGAGCCTTCTGACCCCACCGCCCCTTTGGCCACGATCTGCCAAAACCTCTCTATAAGGGCTAAAGGTGATTATTATATATGCTGAGTAACTTAGGGTCCCTTGCATAAATGGACTCCTGCTGAAGGAGCTCGCCTTTGCTTTGGGACTGGCCCAACACGGCCTTGCTCTCCTCAACAAACCTGCCACCAGCCAGGAGGCTGAATGGCTTGCAGAAGGACACTCCCAGGTATGCCCAAGCACTTCATTTGCATAGAGACTACCCTCTCTTGGGCCCGCCTCCACTCACCTATTAAGTAATGTGGCTAGAATATCAAGACAGAAAGAGGAGCAGGGCCTGACAGCCTTTCAAAGGCTCAACTGAGGTGCTGGGCTGACGGCTGGGATCACCAAAGCCTGGGATGACTCCAATATGGAAGCAGAAGCCTTAGGGCCAACAAAGGTCAGCAGTTGATGTGCTGTAAAGAAGAAGGGCTGCAGAGGGCCTCAGCAAAGCCTTCGGAATACTTGTGGATTGGCAGGAGTGCCTATATTTGTTTTTTGAGAAGCACCTTGCCAGTGCAAAGGATTTCTGAGGAAGAGGAAGGAGCAGAGCGGAATGACTGGAGCCAGTGAGGTTGCCTGTGAAGACATGAAGGGCTATGTTGACAGGGGCACCGCTTGCAAAGCCAAGTAGTCGTTACCAAGTGGTTAAGGCGATGCACTAGATATCATTTGGCGTCTCCACGAGTATGTTCAAATCCTGCCGACTACGTCAGATGACATTTTTGGGATTCCTCTTCAGGGCCTCCTGCGTGGGAGAACAAGGGAGCAGCCTCTATGCAAAGCAGTCAGTAAAACAGAATATGAAGCAAAGACCATTAAAGCCACAGAAGAAAGATATGAACCCAGGCCAAATGCATCCTGCTCCCCCTCCCTCACCTGTCAGGCACTAGTCTGCGGAGAAACTGAACGCTCCCTTTCTCCTCCAAGGAGAATTCAGCTCAGGAAACACGTAGCCTCAGGCCCTAGATTGGACGAGGCACTTCTTTTCATACCTATAAAGACCAACCCGTCTCTCTGTGGAGTCCATTCATGGCCTCCAAGACAGAAGTTTTGCAATGGTGCCTATCGTGGCTGCCATCTCCCTGACGTTAAAGCTACCACCTCTTCCGGCCTGATTTTTTTCCCCCGTCTCAAAACATGAACATACAAGGAGTGCTAATTTCATATGCATGCCTGCTTTTAGCTTGAGATGCTTTAGAAAGTCTTCTGTGGAATAGGAATGATGTATAGGAGAGCAGGGAAAATGGTCCAGTGAACGGAAAGAAAAAAGACTACGGATGGAGGTAAAGTGCCCTGTTGAGATTCACTTGTGTGGGTAGTTGTGGCCGAGTGGTTAAGGCGATGGACTAGAAATCCATTGGGGTATCCCCGCGCAGGTTCGAATCCTGCCAACTACGCTGTCCCTTTTGTGAACAGTATTTTCCCATAATTCTTTGAAATACCTTCTGGCATAAATGCGGGCTCCAAAAGCAGGACTAAAAGGGTCTGCGACCTGGGAGGGCTCAAACTTTTGCCATTGTGGCCTTCCTCTCTAGAAAAGGACTGCTTCTGTCCAGAGGCTAGACCACCAGCAGAAATAGAAACGAGCTACGTTGAAAATGGACCATAGCTTTAAGCAAGTAGTCGTGGCCGAGTGGTTAAGGTGATGGACTTGAAATCCATTGGGGTCTCCCCGCGTAGGTTCAAATCCAGCCGACTACGTGCTACTTCACCTTTGGTGATATTTTATACTTCATATTAAATGGCATCTGCACAAGCAGGCCGAATATAGCTATCAGTCTCAATAGAGCTAAGGAAGGCGAAACACTGGGCAGGGAATGGGATCAAAAGAGTGGCCGGAGAAGGCATGAGACTACCTGTCTGGCACTCCTGCCACTTGTGCACCCCAGCTGTCGAGAAGACACATGTCGAGTAATAGCCAAGGAGATTGGGAAAGAACTTCAGATATCATCTCGCCAGTAAGTTCCATCTGAGGTATCAGATGCATGAAGGAAGTAGCATTATTGTGGCGTCTAACAGTGTCATTATTTTCCTAAAGTGTCATAACTGCATTCTTTTACAACCTCCATTTTGCTTTTCTCTGGCCAGGAACATGAACTTTATAATAGTGCCTTTGAGTCACGTCAGTATGCAGGTATGGACCGAGTGTGTTTTTTGCAGTAGAACGGATAGGCAAAGATGGGAAGGCAGTGGAGCAGAGTGAACTGAGGGAAAGAAAAAGACTGCTGTGAGAGTGAGAACCTCAGCTCAAGTGGCAGCCAACCATTGTGAGTAGTCGTGGCCGAGTGGTTAAGGCGATGGACTCGAAATCCATTGAGGTGTCCCCGCACAGGTTCAAATCCTGCCGACTACGTCGGTGCTCTTTCACAATGATGTGTTAGGTTTTTCCTTGGATGCCTCCTTTCCCAGGAATAAGCATGTATTATTCAACAACATTGAGAGCACAGGTAAAACAAAGACAAGAATGTGAAACAATGCACTGTGCAATGCCAGTATGAAAACTCTCAAGGAGTACGCTGCCCAGGCCTACTGCTTCTCAGACACTGTATCTGTCAATTTTGGGGAGTTGCAGAGAACCCTTGCCTGTGCTTTTTGAGCCTGCTGTCTGGGGTGGGTGCCTGGATAAATTGTTGTTGGGAAGGACAAGGCAGCTAGCTCCTCTACAGGGGTCAATTTAGGAGGTTGGTGGGAAGCACAGAAAGGGGCAGGAAGGATAAGTTACTTACCTGTAAATCCTAGTTCTCTATCAGGGGTATCCTCATCAAAGTCATAAACATTGAATATTCCCGCCCTTGTGCGGGGACCCCGGAGCATATATATAAAATACATACATATTATCATGTGTAAAACAGCAATGCAGGCTATAATCATAAATAGGCTAAAATGCTTTATTTCTATGAAGTTTTTTTTTTTTTTTTTTTTATATTATAAAATCACAATAGATCATAAATATCTACCTAAGCCCCCAAAAACTGGACTTAGGGAAGTAAACAGCAGTAAATAGCAGAGAAAAATAGAAAAAAACTACATTGAAAAACAATGAAGCATTCTTAGCCAATAGGCTGCATGCAGGTTAACACAGGAGAACCATAAAAACTTTGGCACCGTGCCTTTAAGACCCTGAGCACCTCCAGTATCCCACCATGCCTCAGGGGTGAAGGGAAGGTGACAGTTGGTTCACAGTTAGGTCAGTACTTTTTTACGGTGACAATCTGTGTAACTGATCAGAAAGATAATCTGTCCTGCACTTCCAGGAGACTTGAGTCCGGGGAGGAGGGTGGGTTGTTTATGACTTTGATGAGGATACCCCTGGAAGAGAACTAGGATTTACAGGTAAGTAACTTATCCTTCTCTTCCAGGGGATCCTCATCAATAGTCATAAACATTGAATAGATTAGCAAGCCCATCCCTAAACTCTGCGGACTGTCTGAAAGAAGTGCAGGAAAAGATATATATTCATGCAAATAGATTTCTAAGAGAGGCCTGCCCCACCTGGGCATCCGCTCTTGCATCCGAGTCTAAACAGTAATGCTTAGTAAAGGTATGCACAGACTTCCATGTAGCAGCCTTACAAATCTCGGAAATTGGTACATTGTTAAGGAGGGCAGCAGTAGCCGCTTTTCCCCTTGTGGAATGCGCTCTTGGCCTAGCCAGTAATCTCTTATTAGCCAGTTGGTAAGAGTTAACAATACAAGACACAATCCATCTTGATATCGTTCCTTTAGACGCTGCCTCTCCTGTTCTTAAATGACCATAATTTAGAAACAAATGGTTAGAATGTCTAATCGGTTTTGTTTTGTCCAAATAGAATTTCAGCACTCTTTTCAAGTCTAAGGAGTGCAATGCTTTCTCAGCCGGAGTCTCCGGCTTGGGAAAGAAAGTCGGTAAAGATATAGTCTGATTGATATGGAATTCTGACACCACCTTCGGAAGGAAAGATGGGTGAGTTCGCAGAACCACTCTATTATCGTGAAAAACCGTGTACGGTTCTCTGCAAGACAGAGCCTGAATTTCGCTGACCCTCCTCGCTGAAGTAATGGCCACCAAAAAAGCCGTCTTCCACGTAAGGTGCTGTAAAGAGGCCTTGTGGATAGGTTCAAAAGGAGGGCCCATAAGTTTTGACAGGACTACATTCAGTTCCCATGGAGGAGAAGGTCTCCGAATGGGAGGAAAAACCTTTTTCAAGCCTTCTAAAAAATCCTTGACTACAGGTATCGTAAAGAAGGATTCCTGAGAAGGCGACTTGCGATACGCTGTAATTGCAGACAAATGAACCTTAATAGAAGATACCTGCAGACCAGACTTCGCCAGATGAAGTAAATAGGATAGTATGACGTCCTCCTGAGCTCGTATGGGATTTATACCTTGTTGAGAGCACCAGATGTAAAATCTCTTCCACTTAAAAGCGTAAGAACGCCGCGTGGAAGGTCGTTTTGACTCTTTCAAGATGCTCATGCACTCCTGTGAGAGCCCTAGGTGCCCATACTGTAGGAATTCAGGAGCCATGCTGTCAAGCTCAGAGAGGGAAGGTTGGGATGTAGGATTCTGCCTTCCATTCTGCTCAGGAGATCCGGTCTGCACGGCAACCTCCTGTGAGGTCTTTCCGATAAGTTGAGTAGGTCCGTGTACCAGAATTGGCGGGGCCATTGTGGCGCTATCAGAATCATTCTGGTTCTGGAGTTGTAAAATTTGTTGATTACTGCCGGTATGAGGGGAATCGGTGGAAAGGCGTAGAGAAATGTCCCTGACCAGTTGATCAACAGGGCATTCCCTTGAGATCCCGGACGGCAGAACCTGGATGCGAAGTCTGGGCATTTCTTGTTTGTTTCGTCTGCAAAGAGATCCAACTGAGGTCGACCCCATTGACCGAAGATGTCCTCGACGACTTCGTCGTGTAGCACCCAGTCGTGCGCGTCTTCCAGATGTCTGCTCAGGAAATTTGCCTCTACGTTTTGCTGACCTGGCAGGTGTACCGCTGTGATAGACATTCCCCTGGCCAGGAGCCAATGCCATATCGTTTGGGATTCTCGAGACAGAGGTAGTGATCTTGTTCCCCCCTGTTTGTTCAGGTAATACATTGTGGTTGTATTGTCTGTCTGAATTAGGATAGATTTCCCCTGAACCAATGGAGAGAAAGATTTGAGAGCCAGATGGACTGCTCTGAGTTCCAGTAGATTTATGTGATAGTTCTTTTCCTTGTCGGACCACAGACCCTGAGCTTGGAAGGAACCCAGATGAGCACCCCAACCCTGAAGAGACGCATCCGTTACCAGAGTGTCGACTGGAATTGTCTGGTGAAACGGAGAACCTATCGACAGGTGAGGTCTGTGCATCCACCATTGTAGTGATTGAAAAGCCACTGCTGGTAGTCGAACTCTGTCCTCCCAGTGACCAGTCTTTTGGCTCCAATTGTTCTCTAATGCCTCCTGAAGGGGCCTCATGCGTAGCCTGGCATTCGGGACAATGAAGATGCATGAAGCCATGGAGCCCAGAAGCGATGTCACCTGACGAGCTGTAGGTGCATCGGCTGTTAATATTTGTTGACACTTCCTGTGGATTGATAAAAGTCGTTCCTCCGAAGGATACACTCTTTGGAGCTCTGTGTTTAGTATCGCTCCCAGGTAGTGGAGGTTTTGTGTTGGAATCAAGGTTGACTTGTCGTGGTTGATTTGAAGACCTAGAGACTCGAAAGTTCTTAGAACGATATCTCGATGTTTTCTCGCCTGATCCGGAGATGAGGCCTTCACTAGCCAGTCGTCCAGGTAGGGGTAGACGAATATTTTTTGTCTTCGAAGGTGTGCCGCTACCACTGCTACACATTTTGAAAAGACTCGGGGTGCAGACTTCAGGCCGAATGGAAGGACTCTGAATTGGTAGTGCTGTGACGCTATCTGGAAACGTAAAAATTTCCGATGTTTGGTTGCTATTGGGATGTGAAAATATGCATCCTGTAGGTCGATGGAGCACATCCAGTCTCCCTGATGCAGTTGCGGGACAATCTGGTGAAGGGCTAGCATCCTGAACTTTTGTTTTCTTATGTACTTGTTCAGGAGCCGTAAGTCCAGAATTGGCCTGAAGAGGCCCTGTTGACCTTTTTTCGCCACCAGAAAGTAACGGGAGTACACCCCTTTTCCTTTTTGTGCCGGAGGAACCTTTTCTACAGCTTTCTTTTGTAGGAGTGCGAGAACTTCCTTGCGTAGCAGGCTGAGATGAGAAGGAAAACACCTTGCTGGCGGCAAGTGTGGAGGAGGTTTTTTGAAAAGGAGAGAATAGCCATGTTCGACAATATTGAGCACCCATTTGTCTTTTGTGATTGAGTGCCACTCGCGAAGATGATGCGTAACACTTCCCCCCACTGGAGTGGTGCACAGTGCTGAGGGAAGCAATGCCTCATTGCTTTGATGGTGTCTTTGCTGTAGACTGTTGAGGTCTACTTGACCCTCTGTCTCTTGTGGGTCTACGTGCCTGAAACAGGGGACGTCCCTGTCATTGTTGTGGCCTTTGAGACCAGTGAGGGGTTTGAACCCTCTGCTGGAATGGTCGTCTGTCATACGGCCTGTACCTCCGCCTGAAGTCTTTTTTACGTTCCAGGCCCACTGCCCTCATCGTGTCGACTTCCGTTTTCATTCGGGCCATCTCTTCATCCGCGTGGGTACCGAACAACGAACTCCCGCTGAATGGGAGGTTCAAAATGCGCTGCTGTGCTTCCTGTTTCAGACCCGTGAGCCGTAGCCAGGAAGACCTCCTAGCGCAGATTCCGTGCGCATACCCATGCGCAGCCAAATCCGCCCCGTCCGCCGCCGCGCTGATGACCTGGTTAGATACTAGGCCCCCTTCCTGCAAGATTTCCTGGAAGTCCTGTCTATCTTCCCTGGGCAACTTTTCTGTAAATCTGTGGAGTGAGTCCCACAGAGAGCGGTCATATCTGCCCAGAAGTGCTGAGGCGCTGGAGACCTTCATAGCAGATGCCGCCGTACCGCACATCTTTCTCCCCAGAGAGTCTAGGTGTCTGCTCTCCTTATCCGGGGGGACTGTGGAAGATGATGCCACAGAGTGTGTTTTTCTGGCTGCGGCTAAGATCACAGAGTCCGGTGGCGGATCCTTCCGCAGGAATAAAGGATCTTGTTCCGGAGCTTTGTATTTCTTTTGAATCCTAGCCGGGGCAGACTTGAGAGTGGCTGGAGACAGAAAAGTGTCCATAGTCGGTTGCAGCAAACCCGGTACTAGTGGCAGCAGTTTTCTCGAGACTGATCTGTGTTGTAGGGTCTCAAAGATAACTGAGGATGAGGTGGCCGGCTCCGGTACCTCAATATTTAGCTTCTGCGCTCCCCTTAGAAGAACCTCATTAAAAGTGGTGATATCATCCACCGGGGAAATCCTAGCAGGTGGAGAATCTGTGAGTGTGGGGGAGTAGCGCCCAACAGACGATCCTGAAGAAGACCAAGAAGGTGATCTTCTGCGTGGTGTTCGTGACCTGGTTCTCCTTCGGGAACGGGACCTGCTCCGAGAGGCTGTAGCAGAGTGTGCAGGTCTTGTGGTCGGCTGACGAGAAGCAGAACGAGCCCGTCCTGCTCTAGCTGTAGGCGATGGCGTTCTCGGTAATGAGGCAGTAGGAGAATACATCCTAGAGTATTGTGAATCCGGGGATGCTGCCGGTCTATTCAGGCTCTCTAACCATCTGGGTGATAGAGTGATGGGAGAAACATGCCCCGATGCTCTGGAATGGGATGATGCACTCCTTATAGAGACCACCGGTGAGGGAGCTTTGTCCGCTGGCTCTACTGCCTGTGACACAGCTGAAGGTTGTGTCGATGTCGATTGCATCCTCGACGTCGAAGGTTGCGATGGCTGATCTGTTCTCGACGTCGAAGGTCTTGACGTCGGAGGTCTTGCCGTCGAGTGTCTTGACGCCGATCGCCTATCGCGGGACCTGGACCTACTCGCCGTCGTGTGTCTCGACGTTGAGTGGCGAGTGGTCGACGGCGGATGTTCATGCCGTCGAGGTGTTTTTGGTGTCGTGTCCTTCGACGCCAAGGGGTGAGACGTTCTCAACGGCGAACGGGAGCGCCGGAGATGGCTCGACGCCGAACGGCGGCCTGCCGTCGACGGAGATGTACCCCTGTGTCCATGCTTCGACGTTTTGTCCCTCGACGTCGGTCTGGTCGCCGTCGACGGCGATCTATGCCGGTGAGACGGTGGTGCCGATGACGTCGATGGAGAACAAACAGGTACAATCCTACCTGTCGACGTCGATCGGGCCATTCCTTCTGCTGTAGGTCTGGGAAGTGAAGAGGATGTTGACTTTTTCCTCTCCTGAAGCCCATGTAGCCTGATCTTCTCTCTGTCTTTGAGAGTCCTCCTTGACATGTTCTTACAATACTTGCAGGTGTCAGGACAGTGACTCTGTGGCAGGCAGACAATACACAGAGAGTGTGGGTCTAACTGGGCTTTCTTCTTCCCACAAGAAGGACATTTTACAAAAAGAGATGGCATTTTCTGTCAAAAAAGACTTCCAAACTCAGACAAAAGATGTTATCTGTCGAGTAAATAGGAAAAACACTATTTTTAAGGATTTTTCTGAAGAAAAACTCAGAAAAACTGAGAGCTCAATGCTCCAGGATCCTCTCAGAAGAAGCCGGAAAAAAGAACTGACCTAACTGTGAACCAACTGTCACCTTCCCTTCACCCCTGAGGCATGGTGGGATACTGGAGGTGCTCAGGGTCTTAAAGGCACGGTGCCAAAGTTTTTATGGTTCTCCTGTGTTAACCTGCATGCAGCCTATTGGCTAAGAATGCTTCATTGTTTTTCAATGTAGTTTTTTTCTATTTTTCTCTGCTATTTACTGCTGTTTACTTCCCTAAGTCCAGTTTTTGGGGGCTTAGGTAGATATTTATGATCTATTGTGATTTTATAATATAAAAAAAAAAAAAAAAAAACTTCATAGAAATAAAGCATTTTAGCCTATTTATGATTATAGCCTGCATTGCTGTTTTACACATGATAATATGTATGTATTTTATATATATGCTCCGGGGTCCCCGCACAAGGGCGGGAATATTCAATGTTTATGACTATTGATGAGGATCCCCTGGAAGAGAAGGATAAGTTACTTACCTGTAAATCCTAGTTCTCTTCCAGGGGTATCCTCATCAAAATCATAAACATTGAATATTCCCGCCCTTGTGCGGGGACCCTGGAGCATATATCAAATATACACATATCATACATGTGTAAAAAATAATCATGCAGGCTATCATGTTAAAAACAGGCTAAAAATGCTTTATTTCTAAGAAGTTTTTTTTTTTATTTTTTTTTTTTAATATTAAATACTACAATAGAGCATACATATGTACCCAAGCTCCTAAAACTAGGCTTAGTGAAGTGAGCAGTAGCAAACTCTAGAGAAAAAATAGAAAAACACTGCATTGAAAAACACAGAAGCATTCTTAGCCAATAGGCTGCATGCAGGTTAACACAGGAGAACCATAAAAACTTTGGCACCGTGCCTTTAAGACCCATAGCACCTCCAGTATCCCACCATGCCTCAGGGGTGAAGGAAAGATGACAGTTGGTTCACAGTTAGGTCAGTTCTTTTTACGGTGACAATTTGTATAACTGATTCAAAACACAGTCTGTCCTGCACTTCTAGGAGACGTGCGTCCGGGGAGGAGGGTGGGTTGTTTATGACTTTGATGAGGATACCCCTGGAAGAGAACTAGGATTTACAGGTAAGTAACTTATCCTTCTCTTCCAGGGAATCCTCATCAATAGTCATAAACATTGAATAGATTAGCAAGCCCATCCCTAAACCCAGCGGACTGTCCGATAGAAGTGCAGGAATAGATATGTCTTACGCAAATAGATTTCTTAGAGAGGCCTGCCCCACTTGGGCATCCGCTCTTGCATCTGAGTCTAAACAATAATGTCTTGTAAACGTATGGACAGACTTCCATGTAGCAGCTTTACAAATCTCAGATATCGGAACATTGTTAAGGAGAGCAGCAGTAGCCGCTTTACCCCTTGTGGAATGCGCTCTAGGCCGCGCTAGCAATTGTCTATTAGCTAGCTGGTAAGTATTAACAATGCAAGAAACTATCCATCTTGATATTGTTCGCTTAGAAGCTGCCTCTCCTGTCCTTAAATGACCATAGTTTACAAACAAGCGGTTAGAGTGTCTAATCGATTTTGTCTTGTCCAGATAAAATTTCTGCACTCTTTTCAAGTCTAATGAGTACAATGCTTTCTCTGCCGGAGTCTCCGGATTGGGAAAGAACGTCGGTAAAGTTATGGTCTGATTAATATGGAATACTGACACCACCTTCGGAAGGAAAGATGGGTGAGTTCGTAGAACCACTCTATTGTCATGAAAAACCGTGTACGGTTCTTTTGCAGACAAGGCCTGGATTTCACTGACCCTCCTCGCTGAAGTAATGGCCACTAGAAAAGCCGTCTTCCACGTAAGGTGTTGTAAAGAGGCCTTATGGATAGGCTCGAAAGGAGGGCCCATAAGTTTTGCCAGGACTATGTTCAGTTCCCATGGAGGAGAAGGCCTCCGAATTGGCGGAAAAACTTTCTTCAAACCTTCTAAGAAATCCTTGACTACAGGTTTTGTAAAGAAGGATTCCTGAGAAGGCGATTTGCGATAGGCAGTAATAGCAGACAAATGTACCTTAATAGATGATACCTGCAGACCGGACTTCGCTAGATGAAGCAAATAGGACAGTATGACATCCTCCTGCGCCCGTATGGGATTATGACCTTGCTGACAGCACCAGATGTAGAATCTCTTCCACTTAAAAGCGTAGGAACGCCGCGTGGAAGGTCGTTTGGACTCTTTCAAGATGCTCATGCACTCCTGCGAGAGTCCTAGGTGCCCATACTGCAGGAATTCAGGAGCCATGCTGTTAAGCTCAGAGAGGGTAGGTTGGGATGTAGAATCCTGCCCTCCATTCTGCTCAGAAGATCCGGTCTGCACGGCAGCCTCCTGTGAGGTTCTTCCGACAGGTTGAGGAGATCCGTGTACCAGAACTGTCGGGGCCATTGCGGCGCTATAAGAATCATTCTGGTCCTGGATCTGTAAAGTTTGCTGATCACTGCCGGAATGAGGGGAATCGGCGGAAAAGCGTAAAGAAATGTCCCTGACCAGTCGATCAACAGGGCATTCCCTCGAGATACCGGACGGTAGAACCTGGATGCGAAGTCTGGGCATTTCTTGTTTACTTCGTCTGCGAAGAGGTCCAGTTGAGGCCGACCCCATTGCGCGAAGATGTATTCTGCGACTTCGCCGTGCAGGACCCAATCGTGAACGTCCTCCAGGTGTCTGCTTAGAAAGTCTGCTTCCACGTTCTGCTGACCTGGCAGGTGAACTGCTGTAATTGACATTCCTCTGGCCAGGAGCCAATGCCATATCGCTTGGGACTCTCGCGATAGGGGTAGGGACCTCGTTCCCCCCTGTTTGTTCAAGTAATACATCGTGGTTGTATTGTCCGTCTGTATCAAGAGAGTTTTCCCCTGAATTAGCGGTATGAAGGACTTGAGAGCGAGATGGACCGCTCTGAGTTCTAGCAGATTGATGTGGTACTGCTTTTCCTTGTCTGACCACAGACCCTGTGCTTGAAAAGGACCCAGATGAGCCCCCCATCCCTGAAGAGATGCATCCGTTACTAGGGTGTCGGATGGAAGCACCTGGTGAAACGGAGCACCCACTGACAGGTGAGGTCTGTGCATCCACCATCTCAATGACTGAAGTGCTACCTCCGGTAGCCGCACCGTGTCCTCCCAGCGACCTGTTCTCTGGCTCCAGTTGGTCTCCAATGCCTCTTGGAGGGGTCTCATGTGGAGTCTGGCATTTGGGACAATAAAAATGCACAATGCCATAGAGCCCAGTAGTGATGTCACCTGACGTGCCGTAGGTGCGCTGGCTCTCAACAGGTCCTGGCACTTCTTGTTTATTGAGGATAGTCGTTCCTCCGAAGGATACACTTTTTGTAGTTCTGTGCTTATGATAGCTCCTAGGTAGTGAAGATTCTGCGTTGGAGTCAAGGTTGACTTCTGGTAATTGACCTGAAGACCTAGAGCTTCGCAAACTCCTAGTACAATGTCCCGATGGTTTCTCGCCTGCTCCGGAGAAGAAGCCTTTAGTAGCCAGTCGTCTAGGTATGGATATATGTATATCCTTTGTCTTCGGAGATGTGCCGCCACCACTGCCATACATTTCGAGAAAACTCTTGGGGCAGATTTCAGGCCAAAGGGTAGAACCCTGAACTGGTAATGCTGTAACGCTACTCGGAAGCGCAGGAATTTTCGATGTTTTGGAGCTATTGGGATGTGAAAATACGCATCCTGCAGGTCGATGGAGCACATCCAGTCTCCCTGATGCAGTTGAGGGAAAATCTGGTGGAGCGCTAGCATTCTGAACTTCTGCTTCCTTATGTATTTGTTCAGCAGCCGTAGATCCAGGATTGGCCTGAAAACGCCCTCTCGACCCTTCTTTGCCACTAGAAAGTAACGGGAGTAGACCCCCTGTCCTCTTCGTGCAGGTGCAACCTTTTCTATGGCATTCTTTCTTAGGAGGGCGAGAGCCTCCTTGCGTAGCATGCGGAGATGAGATGGATTGTCTTTGGTTGGTGGCAAGTGTGGTGGAGACTGTTTGAAAAGAAGAGAATAGCCATGTGCGACAATATTGAGCACCCATTTGTCTTTTGTGATAGAGTGCCACTTGTGAAGATAAGCCGTAATACTTCCCCCCACCGGAGTGGTGTACAGTGTCGAGGGAAGCGAGATTTCATTGCTTTGTGGGTGCTTTTGGAGTGGATTGTTGAGGTCTGCTTGACCCTCGCTCCCTTGTGTTTCTTCGTTGAAAAAGAGGTCGTCCCTGTCGCTGCTGTGACCTTTGCGCCCAATGAGGGGTCTGAACCCTCTGCTGGAAAGGGCGCCTATCATACGGCCTGTACCTCCTCCTGAAATCTTTCTTTCTTTCGAGGCCCACCGCCTTCAAGGTATCCACCTCTGTCTTCATGCGGGCCATCTCTTCGTCTGCATGGGCACCGAATAGAGAGTTCCCGGCAAATGGGAGGTTCAGGATGCGTTGTTGTGCTTCCTGTTTCAAGCCAGTGAGCCTCAGCCAGGAAGATCTCCTCGCACAGATACCATGTGCGTACCCATGAGCAGCCAAATCCGCCCCATCCGCTGCCGCGCTGATAACCTGGTTGGATACCAGGCATCCTTCTTGTAGTATCTCCTGGAAATCTTGTCTGTCTTCTCTGGGCAATTTTTCTGTAAATCTACTGAGGGAATCACACAGAGAACGATCGTACCTGCCCAGGAGCGCAGACGCACTGGAGACCTTCATTGCTGAAGCCGCCGTCCCGCATATCTTCCTCCCTAGAGAGTCTAGATGCCTGCTCTCTTTATCCGGGGGTACCGTGGATGAAGATGCCACCGAGTGGGTCTTACGGGCGGCAGCTATGATCACCGAGTCCGGTGGCGGATCCTTTCTAAGGAATAAAGGGTCTTGTTCTGGAGCCTTGTATTTCTTAAGAATCCTAGCCGGGGCAGACTTAAGCGATGCTGGGGCCAGAAAAGTGTCCATGGTTGGCTGCAGCAAGCCAGGCACTAGAGGCAGCAACTTTTTCGACGCTGATCTCTGTTGTAGAGTCTCAAAGATGATCGATGAGGAGGTAGATGGTTCTGGAACCTCTATGTTGAGTTTCTGCGCTCCTCTTAACAATACCTCGTTGAATGTGGTAATATCATCCACCGGTGAGACTCTAGCAGGTGGTGAATCTGTAAGGGTAGGTGAGTAACGCCCGACAGAAGAACCTGATGAAGACCAAGAGGGTGATCTTCTCCTTGACCGCGCCCTGGATCTCCGTTGAGAGCGAGATCTGCTACGAGACGCTGTAGCAGAGCGTCTAGGCCTCGCGGTCGGTTGGCGAGGAGCTGAACGAGCCCGTTCTGCCCTGGCTGTCGGTGATGGCGTTCTTGGCAGGGAGGCAGTAGGTGAATACATTCGCGAATACTGCGAATCTGGGGAGGCCGCTGGTCTGTTGAGGCTCTCCAGCCATCTCGGAGATAGATTGATGGGCGAGACATGCCCAGATGATGCCGCTCTTGACCGAGAAGAGTCGCTCGGTATGGAGACCACTGGAGATGGCGCCTTGTCTGGCGTGGGGCGATGTTCTGCTCCCTGTGGGACAGGCAAAACCTGCGTCGACGTAGATGGTTGTTTCGACGTCGAAGGGCGCCCAGCCGGTTGGTCCTGCCTCGACGTTGAGTGCCTCGACGTCGAGTGCCTTGACGTCGAACGACGCTCCTTGGACCTCGACCTGCTCTCCGTCGTGTGCCTCGACGTGGAGCGATGGGAGGTCGACGGCGGATGTTCCTCGTGCCGTCGTGGTGATCTCGACGTCGTGTGTCCTGACGTCGGGGGGCGCACAGCCTTTGGCGGCGACCGGGCACGCCGGCGATGGGTCGACGTCGATCGGCGGGTTGCCGTCGACGGAGACCTGCCCCTGCTCTGATGTTCCCTCAAAGCCGTTTCCTTCGACGTCGGATGTGTCGCTGTCGACGGCAATCTATGCCGGTGAGACGGTGGTAGCGACGACGTCGACGGTGAACAAACAGGCACTTTCCTACCTGTCGACGTCGACCGGGCCATTCTCTCCTGAGAATGGCCTTCTGGCTGTCTGGGAAGTGAGGAAGACGATGTTCTTTTCCTCTCCTGAAGCCCATGAAGCCGATCTTCTCTCTGTCTTTCAGAGTCCTCCTAGACATGTTCTTGCAGTACTTACAAGTGTCAGGGCAGTGACTCTGAGGCAGGCACACTATGCACAGAGAGTGGGGATCTGACTGGGCCTTCTTCTTCCCACATGCAGGGCATTTGACAAAAAGAGAAGGCATTTTTCTGTCAGAAAAAACCTTCCTAGCTCAGACAAAGATATTATTTGTCGAGTGAAAAGTGAAAAAACGCTTTTTTAAAGAATTTTTCTGAGAAAAACTCAGAAAAACTGAGAGCTTAATGCTCCAGGATCCTCTCAGAAGAAGCCGGAAAAAAGAACTGACCTAACTGTGAACCAACTGTCACCTTTCCTTCACCCCTGAGGCATGGTGGGATACTGGAGGTGCTCAGGGTCTTAAAGGCACGGTGCCAAAGTTTTTATGGTTCTCCTGTGTTAACCTGCATGCAGCCTATTGGCTAAGAATGCTTCTGTGTTTTTCAATGCAGTTTTTTCTATTTTTTATCTAGAGTTTGCTACTGCTCACTTCACTAAGCCTAGTTTTAGGAGCTTGGGTACATATTTATGCTCTATTGTAGTATTTAATATAAAAAAAATATATATATAAAAAAAAACTTCATAGAAATAAAGCATTTTTAGCCTGTTTTTAACATGATAGCCTGCATGATTATTTTTTACACATGTATGATATGTGTATATTTGATATATGCTCCGGGGTCCCCGCACAAGGGCGGGAATATTCAATGTTTATGACTATTGATGAGGATCCCCTGGAAGAGAAGGAAGCTCTCTGCTGTTGCTTCTCGGCCTAGGCAGAGCTGCAGGTGTGGTTAAAAAGGATTGGCGTTTGGACAGGTCCCAGACCACAGTGCAACCTAGGGCAACAAGAGAGGTGAGGCTACTGAGGCCCTTACCCTGAGCCTTCTGACCCCACCGCCCCTTTGGCCACGATCGGCCAAAACCTCTCTATAAGGGCTAAAGGTGATTATTATATATGCTGAGTAACTTAGGGTCCCTTGCATAAATGGACTCCTGCTGAAGGAGCTCGCCTTTGCTTTGGGACTGGCCCAACACGGCCTTGCTCTCCTCAACAAACCTGCCACCAGCCAGGAGGCTGAATGGCTTGCAGAAGGACACTCCCAGGTATGCCCAAGCACTTCATTTGCATAGAGACTACCCTCTCTTGGGCCCGCCTCCACTCACCTATTAAGTAATGTGGCTAGAATATCAAGACAGAAAGAGGAGCAGGGCCTGACAGCCTTTCAAAGGCTCAACTGAGGTGCTGGGCTGACGGCTGGGATCACCAAAGCCTGGGATGACTCCAATATGGAAGCAGAAGCCTTAGGGCAAACAAAGGTCAGCAGTTGATGTGCTGTAAAGAAGAAGGGCTGCAGAGGGCCTCAGCAAAGCCTTCGGAATACTTGTGGATTGGCAGGAGTGCCTATATTTGTTTTTTGAGAAGCACCTTGCCAGTGCAAAGGATTGATGAGGAAGAGGAAGGAGCAGAGCGGAATGACTGGAGCCAGTGAGGTTGCCTGTGAAGACATGAAGGGCTATGTTGAAAGGGTCACCGCTTGCGGAGCCAAGTAGTCGTTACCAAGTGGTTAAGGCGATGGACTAGATATCATTTGGCGTCTCCACGAGTATGTTCAAATCCTGCCGACTACGTCAGATGACATTTTTGGGATTCCTCTTCAGGGCCTCCTGCGTGGGAGAACAAGGGAGCAGCCTCTATGCAAAGCAGTCAGTAAAACAGAATATGAAGCAAAGACCATTAAAGCCACAGAAGAAAGATATGAACCCAGGCCAAATGCATCCTGCTCCCCCTCCCTCACCTGTCAGGCACTAGTCTGCAGAGAAACTGAACGCGCCCACTCTCCTCCAAGGAGAATTCAGCTCAGGAAACGCCTAGCCTCAGGCCCTAGATTGGACGAGGCACTTCTTTTCATACCTGTAAAGACCAAACCGTCTCTCTGTGGAGTCCATTCATGGCCTCCAAGACAGAAGTTTTGCCATGGTGCCTATCGTGGCTGCCATCTCCCTGACGTTAAAGCTACCACCTCTTCCGGCCTGATTTTTTTCCCCCGTCTCAAAACATGAACATACAAGGAGTGCTAATTTCACATGCATGCCTGCTTTTAGCTTGAGACGCTTTAGAAAGTCTTCTGTGGAATAGGAATGATGTATAGGAGAGCAGGGAAAATGGTCCAGTGAACGGAAAGAAAAAAGACTACGGATGGAGGTAAAGTGCCCTGTTGAGATTCACTTGTGTGGGTAGTTGTGGCCGAGTGGTTAAGGTGATGGACTAGAAATCCATTTGGGTATCCCCGCGCAGGTTCGAATCCTGCCAACTACGCTGTCCATTTGTGAACAGTATTTTCCCATAACTCTTTGAAATACCTTCTGGCATAAATGCGGGCTCCAAAAGCAGGACTAATAGGGTCAGCGGCCTGGGAGGGCTCAAACGTTTGCCATTGTGGCCTTCCTCTATAGAAAAGGACTGCTTCTGTCCAGAGGCTAGACCACCAGCAGAAACAGAAACGAGCTACGTTGAAAATGGACCATAGCTTTAAGCGAGTAGTCGTGGCCGAGTGGTTAAGGTGATGGATTTGAAATCCATTGGGGTCTCCCCGCGTAGGTTCAAATCCTGCCGACTGCGTGCTACTTCACCTTTGGTGATATTTTAGACTTCATATTAAATGGCATCTGCACAAGCAGGCCGAATATAGCTATCAGTCTCAATAGAGCTAAGGAAGGCGAAACACTGGGCAGGGAATGGGATCAAAAGAGTGGCCGGAGAAGGCATGAGACTACCTGTCTAGCACTCCTGCCACTTGTGCACCCCAGCTGTCGAGAAGACACATGTCGAGTAATAGCCAAGGAGATTGGGAAAGAACTTCAGATATCATCTCGCCAGTAACTTCCATCTGAGGTATCAGATGCATGAAGGAAGTAGCATTATTGTGGCGTCTAACAGTGTCATTATTTTCCTAAAGTGTCATAACTGCATTCTTTTACAACCTCCATTTTGCTTTTCTCTGGCCAGGAACATGAACTTTATAATAGTGCCTTTGAGTCACGTCAGTATGCAGGTATGGACCGAGTGTGTTTTTTGCAGTAGAACGGATAGGCAAAGATGGGAAGGCAGTGGAGCAGAGTGAACTGAGGGAAAGAAAAAGACTGCTGTGAGAATGAGAACCTCAGCTCAAGTGGCAGCCAACCCTTGTGAGTAGTCGTGGCCGAGTGGTTAAGGCGATGGACTTGAAATCCATTGAGGTGTCCCCGCACAGGTTCAAATCCTGCCGACTACGTCGGTGCTCTTTCACAATGATGTGTTAGGTTTTTCCTTGGATGCCTCCCAAGAATGGGAAACTGTGCAATGCCAGTATGAAAACTCTCAAGGAGTACGCTGCCCAGGCCTACTGCTTCTCAGACACTGTATCTGTCTATTTTGGGGAGCTGCAGAGAACCCTTGCCTGTGCTTTTCGACCCTGCTGTCTGGGGTGGGTGCCTGGATAAATTGTTGTTGGGAAGGAAAAGGCAGCTAGCTCCTCTACAGGGGTCAATTTAGGAGGTTGGTGGGAAGCACAGAAAGGGGCAGGAAGGAAGCTCTCTGCTGTTGCTTCTCGGCCTCGGCAGAGCTGCAGGTGTGGTTAAAAAGGATTGGCGTTTGGCCAGGTCCCAGACCACAGTGCAACCTAGGGCAACAAGAGAGGTGAGGCTACTGAGGCCCTTACCCTGAGCCTTCTGACCCCACCCCCCCTTTGGCCACGATCGGCCAAAACCTCTCTATAAGGGCTAAAGGTGATTATTATATATGCCTGAGTAACTTAGGGTCCCTCGCATAAATGGACTCCTGCTGAAGGAGCTCGCCTTTGCTTTGGGACTGGCCCAACACGGCCTTGCTCTCCTCAACGAACCTGCCGCCAGCCAGGAGGCTGAATGGCTTGCAGAAGGACACTCCCAGGTATGCCCAAGCACTTCATTTGCATAGAGACTACCCTCTCTTTGGCCCGCCTCCACTCACCTATTAAGTAATGTGGCTAGAATATCAAGACAGAAAGAGGAGCAGGGCCTGACAGCCTTTCAAAGGCTCAACTGAGGTGCTGGGCTGACGGCTGGGATCACCAAAGCCTGGGATGACTCCAATATGGAAGCAGAAGCCTTAGGGCAAACAAAGGTCAGCAGTTGATGTGCTGTAAAGAAGAAGGGCTGCAGAGGGCCTCAGCAAAGCCTTCGGAATACTTGTGGATTGGCAGGAGTGCCTATATTTGTTTTTTGAGAAGCACCTTGCCAGTGCAAAGGATTGCTGAGGAAGAGGAAGGAGCAGAGCGGAATGACTGGAGCCAGTGAGGTTGCCTGTGAAGACATGAAGGGCTATGTTGAAAGGGGCACCGCTTGCAGAGCCAAGTAGTCGTTACCAAGTGGTTAAGGCGATGGACTAGATATCATTTGGCGTCTCCACGAGTATGTTCAAATCCTGCCGACTACGTCAGATGACATTTTTGGGATTCCTCTTCAGGGCCTCCTGCGTGGGAGAACAAGGGAGCAGCCTCTATGCAAAGCAGTCAGTAAAACAGAATATGAAGCAAAGACCATTAAAGCCACAGAAGAAAGATATGAACCCAGGCCAAATGCATCCTGCTCCCCCTCCCTCACCTGTCAGGCACTAGTCTGCAGAGAAACTGAACGCGCCCACTCTCCTCCAAGGAGAATTCAGCTCAGGAAACGCATAGCCTCAGGCCCTAGATTGGACGAGGCACTTCTTTTCATACCTGTAAAGACCAACCTGTCTCTCTGTGGAGTCCATTCATGGCCTCCAAGACAGAAGTTTTGCAATGGTGCCTATCGTGGCTGCCATCTCCCTGACGTTAAAGCTACCACCTCTTCCGGCCTGATTTTTTTCCCCCGTCTCAAAACATGAACATACAAGGTGTGCTAATTTCACATGCATGCCTGCTTTTAGCTTGAGACGCTTTAGAAAGTCTTCTGTGGAATAGGAATGATGTATAGGAGAGCAGGGAAAATGGTCCAGTGAACGGAAAGAAAAAAGACCACGTATGGAGGTAAGGTGCCCTGTTGAGATTTACTTGTGTGGGTAGTTGTGGCCGAGTGGTTAAGGCGATGGACTAGAAATCCATTGGGGTAGTCCCATGCAGGTTCGAATCCTGCCAACTATGCTGTCCCTTTTGTGAACAGTATTTTCCCATAATTCTTTGAAATACCTTCTGGCATAAATGCGGGCTCCAAAAGCAGGACTAATAGGGTCAGCGGCCTGGGAGGGCTCAAACTTTTGCCATTGTGGCCTTCCTCTCTAGAAAAGGACTGCTTCTGTCCAGAGGCTAGACCACCAGCAGAAATAGAAACGAGCTACGTTGAAAATGGACCATAGCTTTAAGCAAGTAGTTGTGGCTGAGTGGTTAAGGCGATGGACTTGAAATCCATTGGGCTCTCCCCGTGTAGGTTCAAATCCTGCCATCTACGTGCTACTTCACCTTTGGTGATATTTTATACTTCATATTAAATGGCATCTGCACAAGCAGGCCGAATATAGCTATCAGTCTCAATAGAGCTAAGGAAGGCGAAACACTGGGCAGGGAATGGGATCAAAAGAGTGGCCGGAGAAGGCATGAGACTACCTGTCTGGCACTCCTGCCACTTGTGCACCCCAGCTGTCGAGAAGACACATGTCGAGTAATAGCCAAGGAGATTGGGAAAGAACTTCAGTTATCATCTCGCCAGTAAGTTCCATCTGAGGTATCAGATGCATGAAGGAAGTAGCCTTATTGTGGCGTCTAACAGTGTCATTATTTTCCTAAAGTGTCATAACTGCATTCTTTTACAACCTCCTTTTTGCTTTTCTCTGGCCAGGAACATGAACTTTATAATAGTGCCTTTGAGTCACGTCAGTATGCAGGTATGGACCGAGTGTGTTTTTTGCAGTAGAACGGATAGGCAAAGATGGGAAGGCAGTGGAGCAGAGTGAACTGAGGGAAAGATAAAGACTGCTGTGAGAGTGAGAACCTCAGCTCAAGTGGCAGCCAACCCTCGTGAGTAGTTGTGGCCGAGTGGTTAAGGCGATAGACTCGAAATCCATTGAGGTGTCCCCGCACAGGGTCAAATCCTGCCGACTACGTCGGTGCACTTTCACAATGATGTGTTAGGTTTTTCCTTGGATGCCTCCTTTCCCAGGAATAAGCATGTATTATTCAACAACGTTGAGAGCACAGGTAAAACAAAGACAAGAATGTGAAACAATGCACTGTGCAATGCCAGCATGAAAACTCTCAAGGAGTACGCTGCCCAGGCCTACTGCTTCTCAGACACTGCATCTGTCTATTTTGGGGAGCTGCAGAGAACCCTTGCCTGTGCTTTTCGAGCCTGCTGTCTGGGGTGGGTGCCTGGATAAATTGTTGTTGGGAAGGACAAGGCAGCTAGCTCCTCTACAGGGGTCAATTTAGGAGGTTGGTGGGAAGCACAGAAAGGGGCAGGAAGGAAGCTCTCTGCTGTTGCTTCTCGGCCTAGGCAGAGCTGCAGGTGTGGTTAAAAAGGATTGGCGTTTGGCCAGGTCCCAGACCACAGTGCAACCTAGGGCAACAAGAGAGGAGAGGCTACTGAGGCCCTTACCCTGAGCCTTCTGACCCCACCGCCCCTTTGGCCACGATCGGCCAAAACCTCTCTATAAGGGCTAAAGGTGATTATTATATATGCCTGAGTAACTTAGGGTCCCTCGCATAAATGGACTCCTGCTGAAAGAGCTCGCCTTTGCTTTGGGACTGTCCCAACACGGCCTTGCTCTCCTCAACAAACCTGCTACCAGCCAGGAGGCTGAATGGCTTGCAGAAGGACACTCCCAGGTATGCCCAAGCACTTCATTTGTATAGAGACTACCCTCTCTTGGGCCCGCCTCCACTCACCTATTAAGTAATGTGGCTAGAATATCAAGACAGAAAGAGGAGCAGGGCCTGACAGCCTTTCAAAGGCTCAACTGAGGTGCTGGGCTGACGGCTGGGATCACCAAAGCCTGGGATGACTCCAATATGGAAGCAGAAGCCTTAGGGCCAACAAAGGTCAGCAGTTGATGTGCTGTAAAGAAGAAGGGCTGCAGAGGGCCTCAGCAAAGCCTTCGGAATACTTGTGGATTGGCAGGAGTGCCTATATTTGTTTTTTGAGAAGCACCTTGCCAGTGCAAAGGATTTCTGAGGAAGAGGAAGGAGCAGAGCGGAATGACTGGAGCCAGTGAGGTTGCCTGTGAAGACATGAAGGGCTATGTTGACAGGGGCACCGCTTGCAAAGCCAAGTAGTCGTTACCAAGTGGTTAAGGTGATGCACTAGATATCATTTGGCGTCTCCACGAGTATGTTCAAATCCTGCCGACTACGTCAGATGACATTTTTGGGATTCCACTTCAGGGCCTCCTGCGTGGGAGAACAAGGGAGCAGCCTCTATGCAAAGCAGTCAGTAAAACAGAATATGAAGCAAAGACCATTAAAGCCACAGAAGAAAGATATGAACCCAGGCCAAATGCATCCTGCTCCCCCTCCCTCACCTGTCAGGCACTAGTCTGCGGAGAAACTGAACGCTCCCTTTCTCCTCCAAGGAGAATTCAGCTCAGGAAACACCTAGCCTCAGGCCCTAGATTGGACGAGGCACTTCTTTTCATACCTATAAAGACCAACCCGTCTCTCTGTGGAGTCCATTCATGGCCTCCAAGACAGAAGTTTTGCAATGGTGCCTATCGTGGCTGCCATCTCCCTGACGTTAAAGCTACCACCTCTTCCGGCCTGATTTTTTTCCCCCGTCTCAAAACATGAACATACAAGGAGTGCTAATTTCATATGCATGCCTGCTTTTAGCTTGAGATGCTTTAGAAAGTCTTCTGTGGAATAGGAATGATGTATAGGAGAGCAGGGAAAATGGTCCAGTGAACGGAAAGAAAAAAGACTACGGATGTAGGTAAAGTGCCCTGTTGAGATTCACTTGTGTGGGTAGTTGTGGCCGAGTGGTTAAGGCGATGGACTAGAAATCCATTGGGTTATCCCCGCGCAGGTTCGAATCCTGCCAACTACGCTGTCCCTTTTGTGAACAGTATTTTCCCATAATTCTTTGAAATACCTTCTGGCATAAATGCGGGCTCCAAAAGCAGGACTAATAGGGTCTGCGACCTGGGAGGGCTCAAACTTTTGCCATTGTGGCCTTCCTCTCTAGAAAAGGACTGCTTCTGTCCAGAGGCTAGACCACCAGCAGAAATAGAAACGAGCTACGTTGAAAATGGACCATAGCTTTAAGCAAATAGTCGTGGCCGAGTGGTTAAGGTGATGGACTTGAAATCCATTGGGGTCTCTCCGCGTAGGTTCAAATCCTGCTGACTACGTGCTACTTCACCTTTGGTGATATTTTATACTTCATATTAAATGGCATCTGCACAAGCAGGCCGAATATAGCTATCAGTCTCAATAGAGCTAAGGAAGGCGAAACACTGGGCAGGGAATGGGATCAAAAGAGTGGCCGGAGAAGGCATGAGACTACCTGTCTGGCACTCCTGCCACTTGTGCACCCCAGCTGTCGAGAAGACACATGTCGAGTAATAGCCAAGGAGATTGGGAAAGAACTTCAGATATCATCTCGCCAGTAACTTCCATCTGAGGTATCAGATGCATGAAGGAAGTAGCATTATTGTGGCGTCTAACAGTGTCATTATTTTCCTAAAGTGTCATAACTGCATTCTTTTACAACCTCCATTTTGCTTTTCTCTGGCCAGGAACATGAACTTTATAATAGTGCCTTTGAGTCACGTCAGTATGCAGGTATGGACCGAGTGTGTTTTTCGCAGTAGAACGGATAGGCAAAGATGGGAAGGCAGTGGAGCAGAGTGAACTGAGGGAAAGAAAAAGACTGCTGTGAGAATGAGAACCTCAGCTCAAGTGGCAGCCAACCCTTGTGAGTAGTCGTGGCCGAGTGGTTAAGGCGATGGACTTGAAATCCATTGAGGTGTCCCCGCACAGGTTCAAATCCTGCCGACTACGTCGGTGCTCTTTCCCAATGATGTGTTAGGTTTTTCCTTGGATGCCTCCCAAGAATGTGAAACTGTGCAATGCCAGCATGAAAACTCTCAAGGAGTACGGTGCCCAGGCCTACTGCTTCTCAGACACTGTATCTGTCTATTTTGGGGAGCTGCAGAGAACCCTTGCCTGTGCATTTTGACCCTGCTGTCTGGGGTGGGTGCCTGGATAAATTGTTGTTGGGAAGGAAAAGGCAGCTAGCTCCTCTACAGGGGTCAATTTAGGAGGTTGGTGGGAAGCACAGAAAGGGGCAGGAAGGAAGCTCTCTGCTGTTGCTTCTCGGCCTCGGCAGAGCTGCAGGTGTGGTTAAAAAGGATTGGCGTTTGGCCAGGTCCCAGACCACAGTGCAACCTAGGGCAACAAGAGAGGTGAGGCTACTGAGGCCCTTACCCTGAGCCTTCTGACCCCACCGCCCCTTTGGCCACGATCGGCCAAAACCTCTCTATAAGGGCTAAAGGTGATTATTATATATGCCTGAGTAACTTAGGGTCCCTCGCATAAATGGACTCCTGCTGAAGGAGCTCGCCTTTGCTTTGGGACTGGCCCAACACGGCCTTGCTCTCCTCAACGAACCTGCCGCCAGCCAGGAGGCTGAATGGCTTGCAGAAGGACACTCCCAGGTATGCCCAAGCACTTCATTTGCATAGAGACTACCCTCTCTTGGGCCCGCCTCCACTCACCTATTAAGTAATGTGGCTAGAATATCAAGACAGAAAGAGGAGCAGGGCCTGACAGCCTTTCAAAGGCTCAACTGAGGTGCTGGGCTGACGGCTGGGATCACCAAAGCCTGGGATGACTCCAATATGGAAGCAGAAGCCTTAGGGCAAACAAAGGTCAGCAGTTGATGTGCTGTAAAGAAGAAGGGCTGCAGAGGGCCTCAGCAAAGCCTTCGGAATACTTGTGGATTGGCAGGAGTGCCTATATTTGTTTTTTGAGAAGCACCTTGCCAGTGCAAAGGATTGCTGAGGAAGAGGAAGGAGCAGAGCGGAATGACTGGAGCCAGTGAGGTTGCCTGTGAAGAGATGAAGGGCTATGTTGAAAGGGGCACCGCTTGCAGAGCCAAGTAGTCGTTACCAAGTGGTTAAGGCGATGGACTAGATATCATTTGGCGTCTCCACGAGTATGTTCAAATCCTGCCGACTACGTCAGATGACATTTTTGGGATTCCTCTTCAGGGCCTCCTGCGTGGGAGAACAAGGGAGCAGCCTCTATGCAAAGCAGTCAGTAAAACAGAATATGAAGCAAAGACCATTAAAGCCACAGAAGAAAGATATGAACCCAGGCCAAATGCATCCTGCTCCCCCTCCCTCACCTGTCAGGCACTAGTCTGCAGAGAAACTGAACGCGCCCACTCTCCTCCAAGGAGAATTCAGCTCAGGAAACGCCTAGCCTCAGGCCCTAGATTGGACGAGGCACTTCTTTTCATACCTGTAAAGACCAACCTGTCTCTCTGTGGAGTCCATTCATGGCCTCCAAGACAGAAGTTTTGCAATGGTGCCTATCGTGGCTGCCATCTCCCTGACGTTAAAGCTACCACCTCTTCCGGCCTGATTTTTTTCCCCCGTCTCAAAACATGAACATACAAGGTGTGCTAATTTCACATGCATGCCTGCTTTTAGCTTGAGACGCTTTAGAAAGTCTTCTGTGGAATAGGAATGATGTATAGGAGAGCAGGGAAAATGGTCCAGTGAACGGAAAGAAAAAAGACCACGTATGGAGGTAAGGTGCCCTGTTGAGATTTACTTGTGTGGGTAGTTGTGGCCGAGTGGTTAAGGCGATGGACTAGAAATCCATTGGGGTAGTCCCATGCAGGTTCGAATCCTGCCAACTATGCTGTCCCTTTTGTGAACTGTATTTTCCCATAATTCTTTGAAATACCTTCTGGCATAAATGCGGGCTCCAAAAGCAGGACTAATAGGGTCAGCGGCCTGGGAGGGCTCAAACTTTTGCCATTGTGGCCTTCCTCTCTAGAAAAGGACTGCTTCTGTCCAGAGGCTAGACCACCAGCAGAAATAGAAACGAGCTACGTTGAAAATGGACCATAGCTTTAAGCAAGTAGTTGTGGCTGAGTGGTTAAGGCGATGGACTTGAAATCCATTGGGCTCTCCCCGCGTAGGTTCAAATCCTGCCATCTACGTGCTACTTCACCTTTGGTGATATTTTATTCTTCATATTAAATGGCATCTGCACAAGCAGGCCGAATATAGCTATCAGTCTCAATAGAGCTAAGGAAGGCAAAACACTGGGCAGGGAATGGGATCAAAAGAGTGGCCGGAGAAGGCATGAGACTACCTGTCTGGCACTCCTGCCACTTGTGCACCCCAGCTGTCGAGAAGACACATGTCGAGTAATAGCCAAGGAGATTGGGAAAGAACTTCAGTTATCATCTCGCCAGTAAGTTCCATCTGAGGTATCAGATGCATGAAGGAAGTAGCCTTATTGTGGCGTCTAACAGTGTCATTATTTTCCTAAAGTGTAATAACTGCATTCTTTTACAACCTCCTTTTTGCTTTTCTCTGGCCAGGAACATGAACTTTATAATAGTGCCTTTGAGTCACGTCAGTATGCAGGTATGGACCGAGTGTGTTTTTTGCAGTAGAACGGATAGGCAAAGATGGGAAGGCAGTGGAGCAGAGTGAACTGAGGGAAAGAAAAAGACTGCTGTGAGAGTGACAACCTCAGCTCAAGTGGCAGCCAACCCTCGTGAGCAGTCGTGGCCGAGTGGTTAAGGCGATGAACTTTAAATCCATTGAGTTGTCCCTGCACAGGTTCAAATCCTGCGGACTACTTCGATGCTCTTTCACAATGATGTGTTAGGTTTTTCATTGGATGCCTCCTTTCCCAGGAATAAGCATGTATTATTCAACAATGTTGAGAGCACAGGTAAAACAAAGACAAGAATGTAAAAACAATGCACTGTGCAATGCCAGCATGAAAACTCTCAAGGAGTACGCTGTCCAGGCCTACTGCTTCTCAGACACTGTGGCCCGTATTTATACTTTTTGACGCTAAACTGCGCTAACGCAGTTTAGCGTCAAAAGGTTTTGCGCCGGCTAACGCCATTCTGAAGCGCCATGCGGGCGCCGTATTTATTGAATGGCGTTAGCCGGCGCTAACAGACCGGCGCTGCCTGGTGTGCGTGGAAAAAACCACGTACAACAGGCAGCGCCGGCGTTGGGGAAAATGGCGTTAGGGCGTCTTAAAATGGTGCAAGTCAGGTTGACGCCAAAAAATCGCCTCCAACCGATTTGCGCCATTTTTAACGACGCCCAGACGCCATTTACATGACTCCTGTCTTAGTAAAGACAGGAGTCATGCCCCCTTGCCCAATGGCCATGCCCAGGGGACTTATGTCCCCTGGGCATGGTCATTGGGCATTGAGGCATGTAGGGGGGCACAAATCAGGCCCCCCTATGCCAAAAAAAAATATAAAAAAATTAAAAAATTATACTTACCTGAACTTACCTTAAGTTCCCTGGGATGGGTCCCTCCATCCTTGGGTTTCCTCCTGGGGTGGGCAAGGGTGGCAGGGGGGGGTCCCTGGGGGCATGGGAGGGCAGCTGTGGGCTCATTTTGAGCCCACAGGTCCCTTAACGCCTGCCCTAACCTAGGCGCTAAAATCCGGCGCAAATGCAGGGTTTTTTGCCCCGCCTACTCCCGGGCGTGATTTTTGCTCGGGAGTATAAATACGACGCATTTGCGTCGCAGTCATTTTTTTAGACGGGAACGCCTGCCTTGCATCTCATTAACGCAAGGAAAGCGTTCACGCAAAAAAATGACGCTCTTTCCTCATACTTTGGCGCTAGACGCGTCTAACGCCAAAGTATAAATATGGCGTTAGTTTTGCGCCTAATTTGCGTCGAAAAAAACGACGTAAATTCGGCGCAAACGGAGTATAAATATGCCCCTGTATCTGTCTATTTTGGGGAGCTGCAGAGAACCGTTGCCTGTGCTTTTCGAGCCTGCTGTCTGGGGTGGGTGCCTGGATAAATTGTTGTTGGGAAGGACAAGGCAGCTAGCTCCTCTACAGGGGTCAATTTAGGAGGTTGGTGGGAAGCACAGAAAGGGGCAGGAAGGAAGCTCTCTGCTGTTGCTTCTCGGCCTAGGCAGAGCTGCAGGTGTGGTTAAAAAGGATTGGCGTTTGGCCAGGTCCCAGACCACAGTGCAACCTAGAGCAACAAGAGAGGTGAGGCTACTGCGGCCCTTACCCTGAGCCTTCTGACCCCACCGCCCCTTTGGCCACGATCGGCCAAAACCTCTCTATAAGGGCTAAAGGTGATTATTATATAGGCCTGAGTAACTTAGGGTCCCTCGCATAACTGGACTCCTGCTGAAGGAGCTCGCCTTTGCTTTGGGACTGGCCCAACACGGCCTTGCTCTCCTCAACAAACCTGCCACCAGCCAGGAGGCTGAATGGCTTGCAGAAGGACACTCCCAGGTATGCCCAAGCACTTCATTTGCATAGAGACTACCCTCTCTTGGGCCCGCCTCCACTCACCTATTAAGTAATGTGGCTAGAATATCAAGACAGAAAGAGGAGCAGGGCCTGACAGCCTTTCAAAGGCTCAACTGAGGTGCTGGGCTGACGGCTGGGATCACCAAAGCCTGGGATGACTCCAATATGGAAGCAGAAGCCTTAGGGCAAACAAAGGTCAGCAGTTGATGTGCTGTAAAGAAGAAGGGCTGCAGAGGGCCTCAGCAAAGCCTTCGGAATACTTGTGGATTGGCAGGAGTGCCTATATTTGTTTTTTGAAAAGCACCTTGCCAGTGCAAAGGATTGCTGAGGAAGAGGAAGGAGCAGAGCGGAATGACTGGAGCCAGTGAGGTTGCCTGTGAAGACATGAAGGGCTATGTTGAAAGGGGCACCGCTTGCAGAGCCAATTAGTCGTTACCAAGTGGTTAAGGTGATGGACTAGATATCATTTAGCGTCTCCACGAGTATGTTCAAATCCTGCCGACTACTTCAGATGACATTTTTGGGATTCCTCTTCAGGGCCTCCTGCGTGGGAGAACAAGGGAGCAGCCTCTATGCAAAGCAGTCAGTAAAACAGAATATGAAGCAAAGACCATTAAAGCCACAGAAGAAAGATATGAACCCAGGCCAAATGCATCCTGCTCCCCCTCCCTCACCTGTCAGGCACTAGTCTGCAGAGAAACTGAACGCGCCCACTCTCCTCCAAGGAGAATTCAGCTCAGGAAACGCCTAGCCTCAGGCCCTAGATTGGACGAGGCACTTCTTTTCATACCTGTAAAGACCAACCCGTCTCTCTGTGGAGTCCATTCATGGCCTCCAAGACAGAAGTTTTGCAATGGTGCCTATCGTGGCTGCCATCTCCCTGACGTTAAAGCTACCACCTCTTCCGGCCTGATTTTTTTCCCCCGTCTCAAAACATGAACATACAAGGAGTGCTAATTTCACATGCATGCCTGCTTTTAGCTTGAGACGCTTTAGAAAGTCTTCTGTGGAATAGGAATGATGTATAGGAGAGCAGGGAAAATGGTCCAGTGAACGGAAAGAAAAAAGACTACGGATGGAGGTAAAGTGCCCTGTTGAGATTCACTCGTGTGGGTAGTTGTGGCCGAGTGGTTAAGGCGATGGACTAGAAATCCATTGGGGTATCCCCGCGCAGGTTCGAATCCTGCCAACTACGCTGTCCCTTTTGTGAACAGTATTTTCCCATAATTCTTTGAAATACCTTCTGGCATAAATGCGGGCTCCAAAAGCAGGACTAATAGGGTCAGCGGCCTGGGAGGGCTCAAACTTTTGCCATTGTGGCCTTCCTCTCTAGAAAAGGACTGCTTCTGTTCAGAGGCTAGACCGCCAGCAGAAATAGAAACGAGCTACGTTGAAAATGGACCATATCTTTAAGCAAGTAGTCGTGGCTGAGTGGTTAAGGCGATGGACTTGAAATCCATTGGGGTCTCCCCGCGTAGGTTCAAATCCTGCCGACTACGTGCTACTTCACCTTTGGTGATATTTTATACTTCATATTAAATGGCATCTGCACAAGCAGGCCGAATATAGCTATCAGTCTCAATAGAGCTAAGGAAGGCGAAACACTGGGCAGGGAATGGGGTCAAAAGAGTGGCCGGAGAAGGCATGAGACTACCTGTCTGGCACTCCTGCCACTTGTGCACCCCAGCTGTCGAGAAGACACATGTCGAGTAATAGCCAAGGAGATTGGGAAAGAACTTCATTTATCATCTCGCCAGTAAGTTCCATCTGAGGTATCAGATGCATGAAGGAAGTAGCCTTATTGTGGCATCTAACAGTGTCATTATTTTCCTAAAGTGTCATAACTGCATTCTTTTACAACCTCCTTTTTGCTTTTCTCTGGCCAGGAACATGAACTTTATAATAGTGCCTTTGAGTCACGTCAGTATGCAGGTATGGACCGAGTGTGTTTTTTGCAGTAGAATGGATAGGCAAAGATGGGAAGGCAGTGGAGGAGAGTGAACTGAGGGAAAGAAAAAGACTGCTGTGAGAGTGAGAACCTCAGCTCAAGTGGCAGCCAACCCTCGTGAGTAGCTGTGGCCGAGTGGTTAAGGTGATGGACTCTAAATCCATTGAGGTGTCCCCGCACAGGTTCTAATCCTGCTGACTACGTCGGTGCTCTTTCACAATGATGTGTTAGGTTTTTCCTTGGATGCCTCCTTTCCCAGGAATAAGCATGTATTATTCAACAACGTTGAGAGCACAGGTAAAACAAAGACAAGAATGTGAAACAATGCACTGTGCAATGCCAGCATGAAAACTCTCAAGGAGTACGCTGCCCAGGTCTACTGCTTCTCAGACATTGTATCTGTCTATTTTGAGGAGCTGCAGAGAACCCTTGCCTGTGCTTTTCGAGCCTGCTGTCTGGGGTGGGTGCCTGGATAAATTGTTGTTGGGAAGGACAAGGCAGCTAGCTCCTCTACAGGGGTCAATTTAGGAGGTTGGTGGGAAGCACAGAAAGGGGCAGGAAGGAAGCTCTCTGCTGTTGCTTCTCCGCCTAGGCAGAGCTGCAGGTGTGGTTAAAAAGGATTGGCGTTTGGCCAGGTCCCAGACCACAGTGCAACCTAGGGCAACAAGAGAGGTGAGGCTACTGAGGCCCTTACCCTGAGCCTTCTGACCCCACCGCCCCTTTGGCCACGATCGGCCAAAACCTCTCTATAAGTGCTAAAGGTGATTATTATATATGCCTGAGTAACTTAGGGTCCCTCGCATAAATGGACTCCTGCTGAAGGAGCTCGCCTTTGCTTTGGGACTGGCCCAACACGGCCTTGCTCTCCTCAACAAACCTGCCACCAGCCAGGAGGCTGAATGGCTTGCAGAAGGACACTCCCAGGTATGCCCAAGCACTTCATTTGCATAGAGACTACCCTCTCTTGGGCCCGCCTCCGCTCACCTATTAAGTAATGTGGCTAGAATATCAAGACAGAAAGAGGAGCAGGGCCTGACAGCCTTTCAAAGGCTCAACTGAGGTGCTGGGCTGACGGCTGGGATCACCAAAGCCTGGGATGACTCCAATATGGAAGCAGAAGCCTTAGGGCAAACAAAGGTCAGCAGTTGATGTGCTGTAAAGAAGAAGGGCTGCAGAGGGCCTCAGCAAAGCCTTCGGAATACTTGTGGATTGGCAGGAGTGCCTATATTTGTTTTTTGAGAAGCACCTTGCCAGTGCAAAGGATTGCTGAGGAAGAGGAAGGAGCAGAGCGGAATGACTGGAGCCAGTGAGGTTGCCTGTGAAGACATGAAGGGCTATGTTGAAAGGGGCACCGCTTGCAGAGCCAAGTAGTCTTTACCAAGTGGTTAAGGCGATGGACTAGATATAATTTGGCGTCTCCACGAGTATGTTCAAATCCTGCCGACTACGTCAAATGACATTTTTGGGATTCCTCTTCAGGGCCTCCTGCGTGGGAGAACAAGGGAGCAGCCTCTATGCAAAGCAGTCAGTAAAACAGAATATGAAGCAAAGACCATTAAAGCCACAGAAGAAAGATATGAACCCAGGCCAAAAGCATCCTGCTCCCCTCCCTCACCTGTCAGGCACTAGTCTGCAGAGAAACTGAACGCGCCCACTCTCCTCCAAGGAGAATTCAGCTCAGGAAATGCCTAGCCTCAGGCCCTAGATTGGACGAGGCACTTCTTTTCATACCTGTAAAGACCAACCCGTCTCTCTGTGGAGTCCATTCATGGCCTCCAAGACAGAAGTTTTGCAATGGTGCCTATCGTGGCTGCCATCTCCCTGACGTTAAAGCTACCACCTCTTCCGGCCTGATTTCTTTCCCCCGTCTCAAAACATGAACATACAAGGAGTGCTAATTTCACATGCATGCCTGCTTTTAGCTTGAGACGCTTTAGAAAGTCTTCTGTGGAATAGGAATGATGTATAGGAGAGCAGGGAAAATGGTCCAGTGAACGGAAAGAAAAAAGACTACGGATGGAGGTAAAGTGCCCTGTTGAGATTCACTTGTGTGGGTAGTTGTGGCCGAGTGGTTAAGGCGATGGACTAGAAATCCATTGGGTTATCCCCGTGCAGGTTCGAATCCTACCAACTACGCTGTCCCTTTTGTGAACAGTATTTTCCCATAATTCTTTGAAATACCTTCTGGCATAAATGCGGGCTCCAAAAGCAGGACTAATAGGGTCAGCGGCCTGGGAGGGCTCAAACTTTTGCCATTGTGGCCTTCCTCTCTAGAAAAGGACTGCTTCTGTCCAGAGGCTAGACCGCCAGCAGAAATAGAAACGAGCTACGTTGAAAATGGACCATAGCTTTAAGCAAGTCTTCGTGGCCGAGTGGTTAAGGCGATGGACTTGAAATCCATTGGGGTCTCCCCGCGTAGGTTCAAATCCTGCCGACTACGTGCTACTTCACCTTTGGGGATATTTTATACTTCATATTAAATGGCATCTGCACAAGCAGGCCGAATATAGCTATCAGTCTCAATAGAGCTAAGGAAGGCGAAACACTGGGCAGGGAATGGGATCAAAAGAGTGGCCGGAGAAGGCATGAGACTACCTGTCTGGCACTCCTGCCATTTGTGCACCCTAGCTGTCGAGAAGACACATGTCGAGTAATAGCCAAGGAGATTGGGAAAGAACTTCAGTTATCATCTCGCCAGTAAGTTCCATCTGAGGTATCAGATGCATGAAGGAAGTAACCTTATTGTAGCGGTTAACAGTGTCATTATTTTCCTAAAGTGTCATAACTGCATTCTTTTACAACCTCCTTTTTGCTTTTCTCTGGCCAGGAACATGAACTTTATAATAGTGCCTTTGAGTCACGTCAGTATGCAGGTATGGACCGAGTGTGTTTTTTGCAGTAGAACGGATAGGCAAAGATGGGAAGGCAGTGGAGCAGAGTGAACTGAGGGAAAGAAAAAGACTGCTGTGAGAGTGAGAACCTCAGCTCAAGTGGCAACCAACCATTGTGAGTAGTCGTGGCCGAGTGGTTAAGGCGATGGACTCGAAATCCATTGAGGTGTCCCCGCACAGGTTCAAATCCTGCCGACTACGTCGGTGCTCTTTCACAATGATGTGTTAGGTTTTTCCTTGGATGCCTCCTTTCCCAGGAATAAGCATGTATTATTCAACAACATTGAGAGCACAGGTAAAACAAAGACAAGAATGTGAAACAATGCACTGTGCAATGCCAGTATGAAAACTCTCAAGGAGTACGCTGCCCAGGCCTACTGCTTCTCAGACACTGTATCTGTCTATTTTGGGGAGTTGCAGAGAACCCTTGCCTGTGCTTTTTGAGCCTGCTGTCTGGGGTGGGTGCCTGGATAAATTGTTGTTGGGAAGGACAAGGCAGCTAGCTCCTCTACAGGGGTCAATTTAGGAGGTTGGTGGGAAGCACAGAAAGGGGCAGGAAGGATAAGTTACTTACCTGTAAATCCTAGTTCTCTTCCAGGGGTATCCTCATCAAAGTCATAAACATTGAATATTCCCGCCCTTGTGCGGGGACCCTGGAGCATATATCAAATATACACATATCATACATGTGTAAAAAATAATCATGCAGGCTATCATGTTAAAAACAGGCTAAAAATGCTTTATTTCTAAGAAGTTTTTTTTTTTAATTTTTTTTTTTAATATTAAATACTACAATAGAGCATACATATGTACCCAAGCTCCTAAAACTAGGCTTAGTGAAGTGAGCAGTAGCAAACTCTAGAGAAAAAATAGAAAAACACTGCATTGAAAAACACAGAAGCATTCTTAGCCAATAGGCTGCATGCAGGTTAACACAGGAGAACCATAAAAACTTTGGCACCGTGCCTTTAAGACCCTGAGCACCTCCAGTATCCCACCATGCCTCAGGGGTGAAGGAAAGGTGACAGTTGGTTCACAGTTAGGTCAGTTCTTTTTACGGTGACAATTTGTATAACTGATTCAAAACACAGTCTGTCCTGCACTTCTAGGAGACGTGCGTCCGGGGAGGAGGGTGGGTTGTTTATGACTTTGATGAGGATACCCCTGGAAGAGAACTAGGATTTACAGGTAAGTAACTTATCCTTCTCTTCCAGGGGATCCTCATCAATAGTCATAAACATTGAATAGATTATCAAGCCCATCCCTAAACCCAGCGGACTGTCCGATAGAAGTGCAGGAATAGATATGTCTTACGCAAATAGATTTCTTAGAGAGGCCTGCCCCACTTGGGCATCCGCTCTTGCATCTGAGTCTAAACAATAATGTCTTGTAAACGTATGGACAGACTTCCATGTAGCAGCTTTACAAATCTCAGATATCGGAACATTGTTAAGGAGAGCAGCAGTAGCCGCTTTACCCCTTGTGGAATGCGCTCTAGGCCGCGCTAGCAATTGTCTATTAGCTAGCTGGTAAGTATTAACAATGCAAGAAACTATCCATCTTGATATTGTTCGCTTAGAAGCTGCCTCTCCTGTCCTTAAATGACCATAGTTTACAAACAAGCGGTTAGAGTGTCTAATCGATTTTGTCTTGTCCAGATAAAATTTCTGCACTCTTTTCAAGTCTAATGAGTACAATGCTTTCTCTGCCGGAGTCTCCGGATTGGGAAAGAACGTCGGTAAAGTTATGGTCTGATTAATATGGAATACTGACACCACCTTCGGAAGGAAAGATGGGTGAGTTCGTAGAACCACTCTATTGTCATGAAAAACCGTGTACGGTTCTTTTGCAGACAAGGCCTGGATTTCACTGACCCTCCTCGCTGAAGTAATGGCCACTAGAAAAGCCGTCTTCCACGTAAGGTGTTGTAAAGAGGCCTTATGGATAGGCTCGAAAGGAGGGCCCATAAGTTTTGCCAGGACTATGTTCAGTTCCCATGGAGGAGAAGGCCTCCGAATTGGCGGAAAAACTTTCTTCAAACCTTCTAAGAAATCCTTGACTACAGGTTTTGTAAAGAAGGATTCCTGAGAAGGCGATTTGCGATAGGCAGTAATAGCAGACAAATGTACCTTAATAGATGATACCTGCAGACCGGACTTCCCTAGATGAAGCAAATAGGACAGTATGACATCCTCCTGCGCAAGTATGGGATTATGACCTTGCTGACAGCACCAGATGTAGAATCTCTTCCACTTAAAAGCGTAGGAACGCCGCGTGGAAGGTCGTTTGGACTCTTTCAAGATGCTCATGCACTCCTGCGAGAGTCCTAGGTGCCCATACTGCAGGAATTCAGGAGCCATGCTGTTAAGCTCAGAGAGGGTAGGTTGGGATGTTGAATCCTGCCCTCCACTCTGCTCAGAAGATCCGGTCTGCACGGCAGCCTCCTGTGAGGTTCTTCCGACAGGTTGAGGAGATCCGTGTACCAGAACTGTCGGGGCCATTGCGGCGCTATAAGAATCATTCTGGTCCTGGATCTGTAAAGTTTGCTGATCACTGCCGGAATGAGGGGAATCAGCGGAAAAGCGTAAAGAAATGTCCCTGACCAGTCGATCAACAGGGCATTCCCTCGAGATCCCGGACGGTAGAACCTGGATGCGAAGTCTGGGCATTTCTTGTTTACTTCGTCTGCGAAGAGGTCCAGTTGAGGCCGACCCCATTGCGCGAAGATGTATTCTGCGACTTCGCCGTGCAGGACCCAATCGTGAACGTCCTCCAGGTGTCTGCTTAGAAAGTCTGCTTCCACGTTCTGCTGACCTGGCAGGTGAACTGCTGTAATTTACATTCCTCTGGCCAGGAGCCAATGCCATATCGCTTGGGACTCTCGCGATAGGGGTAGGGACCTCGTTCCCCCCTGTTTGTTCAAGTAATACATCGTGGTTGTATTGTCCGTCTGTATCAAGAGAGTTTTCCCCTGAATTAGCGGTATGAAGGACTTGAGAGCGAGATGGACCGCTCTGAGTTCTAGCAGATTGATGTGGTACTGCTTTTCCTTGTCTGACCACAGACCCTGTGCTTGAAAAGGACCCAGATGAGCCCCCCATCCCTGAAGAGATGCATCCGTTACTAGGGTGTCGGATGGAAGCACCTGGTGAAACGGAGCACCCACTGACAGGTGAGGTCTGTGCATCCACCATCTCAATGACTGAAGTGCTACCTCCGGTAGCCGCACCGTGTCCTCCCAGCGACCTGTTCTCTGGCTCCAGTTGGTCTCCAATGCCTCTTGGAGGGGTCTCATGTGGAGTCTGGCATTTGGGACAATAAAAATGCACGATGCCATAGAGCCCAGTAGTGATGTCACCTGAAGTGCCGTTGGTGCGCTGGCTCTCAACAGGTCCTGGCACTTCTTGTTTATTGAGGATAGTCGTTCCTCCGAAGGATACACTTTTTGTAGTTCTGTGCTTATGATAGCTCCTAGGTAGCGAAGATTCTGCGTTGGAGTCAAGGTTGACTTCTGGTAATTGACCTGAAGACCTAGAGCTTCGCAAACTCCTAGTACAATGTCCCGATGGCTTCTCGCCTGCTCCGGAGAAGAAGCCTTTAGTAGCCAGTCGTCTAGGTATGGATATATGTATATCCTTTGTCTTCGGAGATGTGCCGCCACCACTGCCATACATTTCGAGAAAACTCTTGGGGCAGATTTCAGGCCAAAGGGTAGAACCCTGAACTGGTAATGCTGTAACGCTACTCGGAAGCGCAGGAATTTTCGATGTTTTGGAGCTATTGGGATGTGAAAATACGCATCCTGCAGGTCGATGGAGCACATCCAGTCTCCCTGATGCAGTTGGGGGAAAATCTGGTGGAGCGCTAGCATTCTGAACTTCTGCTTCCTTATGTATTTGTTCAGCAGCCGTAGATCCAGGATTGGCCTGAAAACGCCCTCTCGACCCATCTTTGCCACTAGAAAGTAACGGGAGTAGACCCCCTGTCCTCTTCGTGCAGGTGGAACCTTTTCTATGGCATTCTTTCTTAGGAGGGCGAGAGCCTCCTTGCGTAGCAAGCTGAGATGAGATGGATTGTCTTTGGTTGGTGGCAAGTGTGGTGGAGACTGTTTGAAAAGAAGAGAATAGCCATGTGCGACAATATTGAGCACCCATTTGTCTTTTGTGATAGAGTGCCACTTGTGAAGATAAGCCGTAATACTTCCCCCCACCGGAGTGGTGTACAGTGTCGAGGGAAGCGAGATTTCATTGCTTGGTGGGTGCTTTTGGAGTGGATTGTTGAGGTCTGCTTGACCCTCGCTCCCTTGTGTTTCTTCATTGAAAAAGAGGTCGTCCCTGTCGCTGCTGTGACCTTTGCGCCCAATGAGGGGTCTGAACCCTCTGCTGGAAAGGGCGCCTATCATACGGCCTGTACCTCCTCCTGAAATCTTTCTTTCTTTCGAGGCCCACCGCCTTCAAGGTATCCACCTCTGTCTTCATGCGGGCCATCTCTTCGTCTGCATGGGCACCGAATAGAGAGTTCCCGGCAAATGGGAGGTTCAGGATGCGTTGTTTTGCTTCCTGTTTCAAGCCAGTGAGCCTCAGCCAGGAAGATCTCCTCGCACAGATACCATGTGCGTACCCATGAGCAGCCAAATCCGCCCCATCCGCTGCCTGCGCTGATAACCTGATTGGATACCAGGCATCCTTCTTGTAGTATCTCCTGGAAATCTTGTCTGTCTTCTCTGGGCAATTTTTCTGTAAATCTACTGAGGGAATCCCACAGAGAACGATCGTACCTGCCCAGGAGCGCAGACACACTGGAGACCTTCATTGCTGAAGCCGCCGTCCCGCATATCTTCCTCCCTAGAGAGTCTAGATGCCTGCTCTCTTTATCCGGGGGTACCGTGGATGAAGATGCCACCGAGTGGGTCTTACGGGCGGCAGCTATGATCACCGAGTCCGGTGGCGGATCCCTTCTAAGGAATAAAGGGTCTTGTTCTGGAGCCTTGTATTTCTTAAGAATCCTAGCCGGGGCAGACTTAAGCGATGCTGGGGCCAGAAAAGTGTCCATGGTTGGCTGCAGCAAGCCAGGCACTAGAGGCAGCAACTTTTTCGACGCTGATCTCTGTTGTAGAGTCTCAAAGATGATCGATGAGGAGGTAGATGGTTCTGGAACCTCTATGTTGAGTTTCTGCGCTCCTCTTAACAATACCTCGTTGAATGTGGTAATATCATCCACCGGTGAGACTCTAGCAGGTGGTGAATCTGTAAGGGTAGGTGAGTAACGCCCGACAGAAGAACCTGATGAAGACCAAGAGGGTGATCTTCTCCTTGACCGCGCCCTGGATCTCCGTTGAGAGCGAGATCTGCTACGAGACGCTGTAGCAGAGCGTCTAGGCCTCGCGGTCGGTTGGCGAGGAGCTGAACGAGCCCGTTCTGCCCTGGCTGTCGGTGATGGCGTTCTTGGCAGGGAGGCAGTAGGTGAATACATTCGCGAATACTGCGAATCTGGGGAGGCCGCTGGTCTGTTGAGGCTCTCCAGCCATCTCGGAGATAGATTGATGGGCGAGACATGCCCAGATGATGCCGCTCTTGACCGAGAAGAGTCGCTCGGTATGGAGACCACTGGAGATGGCGCCTTGTCTGGCGTGGGGCGATGTTCTGCTCCCTGTGGGACAGGCAAAACCTGCGTCGACGTCGATGGTTGTTTCGACGTCGAAGGGCGCCCAGCCGGTTGGTCCTGCCTCGACGTTGAGTGCCTCGACGTCGAGTGCCTTGACGTCGAACGACGCTCCTTGGACCTCGACCTGCTCTCCGTCGTGTGCCTCGACGTGGAGCGATGGGAGGTCGGCGGCGGATGTTCCTCGTGCCGTCGTGGTGATCTCGACGTCGTGTGTCCTGACGTCGGGGGCGCACAGCCTTTGGCGGCGACTGGGCACGCCGGCGATGGCTCGACGTCGATCGGCGGGTTGCCTTCGACGGAGACCTGCCCCTGCTCTGATGTTCCCTCAACGCCGTTTCCTTCGACGTCGGATGTGTCGCCGTCGACGGCGATCTATGCCGGTGAGACGGTGGTAGCGACGACGTCGACGGTGAACAAACAGGCACTTTCCTACCTGTCGACGTCGACCGGGCCATTCTCTCCTGAGAATGGCCTTCTGGCTGTCTGGGAAGTGAGGAAGACGATGTCATTTCCTCTCCTTAAGCCCATGAAGCCGGATCTTCTCTCTGTCTTTCAGAGTCCTCCTAGACATGTTCTTGCAGTACTTACAAGTGTCAGGGCAGTGACTCTGAGGCAGGCACACTATGCACAGAGAGTGGGGATCTGACTGGGCCTTCTAATTCCCACAAGCAGGGCATTTGACAAAAAGAGAAGGCATTTTTCTGTCAGAAAAAACCTTCCTAGCTCAGACAAAGATATTATTTGTCGAGTGAAAAGTGAAAAAACGCTTTTTTAAAGAATTTTTCTGAGAAAAACTCAGAAAAACTGAGAGCTTAATGCTCCAGGATCCTCTCAGAAGAAGCCGGAAATAAGAACTGACCTAACTGTGAACCAACTGTCACCTTTCCTTCACCCCTGAGGCATGGTGGGATACTGGAGGTGCTCAGGGTCTTAAAGGCACGGTGCCAAAGTTTTTATGGTTCTCCTGTGTTAACCTGCATGCAGCCTATTGGCTAAGAATGCTTCTGTGTTTTTCAATGCAGTTTTTTCTATTTTTTATCTAGAGTTTGCTACTGCTCACTTCACTAAGCCTAGTTTTAGGAGCTTGGGTACATATTTATGCTCTATTGTAGTATTTAATATAAAAAATAAAAAAAAACAAAAAAAAACTTCATAGAAATAAAGCATTTTTAGCCTGTTTTTAACATGATAGCCTGCATGATTATTTTTTACACATGTATGATATGTGTATATTTGATATATGCTCCGGGGTCCCCGCACAAGGGCGGGAATATTCAATGTTTGTGACTATTGATGAGGATCCCCTGGAAGAGAAGGAAGCTCTCTGCTGTTGCTTCTCGGCCTAGGCAGAGCTGCAGGTGTGGTTAAAAAGGATTGGTGTTTGGACAGGTCCCAGACCACAGTGCAACCTAGGGCAACAAGAGAGGTGAGGCTACTGAGGCCCTTACCCTGAGCCTTCTGACCCCACCGCCCCTTTGGCCACGATCGGCCAAAACCTCTCTATAAGGGCTAAAGGTGATTATTATATATGCTGAGTAACTTAGGGTCCCTCGCATAAATGGACTCCTGCTGAAGGAGCTCGCCTTTGCTTTGGGACTGGCCCAACACGGCCTTGCTCTCCTCAACAAACCTGCCACCAGCCAGGAGGCTGAATGGCTTGCAGAAGGACACTCCCAGGTATGCCCAAGCACTTCATTTGCATAGAGACTACCCTCTCTTGGGCCCGCCTCCACTCACCTATTAAGTAATGTGGCTAGAATATCAAGACAGAAAGAGGAGCAGGGCCTGACAGCCTTTCAAAGGCTCAACTGAGGTGCTGGGCTGACGGCTGGGATCACCAAAGCCTGGGATGACTCCAATATGGAAGAAGAAGCCTTAGGGCAAACAAAGGTCAGCAGTTGATGTGCTGTAAAGAAGAAGGGCTGCAGAGGGCCTCAGCAAAGCCTTCGGAATACTTGTGGATTGGCAGGAGTGCCTATATTTGTTTTTTGAGAAGCACCTTGCCAGTGCAAAGGATTGATGAGGAAGAGGAAGGAGCAGAGCGGAATGACTGGAGCCAGTGAGGTTGCCTGTGAAGACATGAAGGACTATGTTGAAAGGGTCACCGCTTGCGGAGCCAAGTAGTCGTTACCAAGTGGTTAAGGCGATGGACTAGATATCATTTGGCGTCTCCACGAGTATGTTCAAATCCTGCCGACTACGTCAGATGACATTTTTGGGATTCCTCTTCAGGGCCTCCTGCGTGGGAGAACAAGGGAGCAGCCTCTATGCAAAGCAGTCAGTAAAACAGAATATGAAGCAAAGACCATTAAAGCCACAGAAGAAAGATATGAACCCAGGCCAAATGCATCCTGCTCCCCCTCCCTCACCTGTCAGGCACTAGTCTGCAGAGAAACTGAACGCGCCCACTCTCCTCCAAGGAGAATTCAGCTCAGGAAACGCCTAGCCTCAGGCCCTAGATTGGACGAGGCACTTCTTTTCATACCTGTAAAGACCAACCTGTCTCTCTGTGGAGTCCATTCATGGCCTCCAAGACAGAAGTTTTGCAATGGTGCCTATCGTGGCTGCCATCTCCCTGACGTTAAAGCTACCACCTCTTCCGGCCTGATTTTTTTCCCCCGTCTCAAAACATGAACATACAAGGAGTGCTAATTTCACATGCATGCCTGCTTTTAGCTTGAGACGCTTTAGAAAGTCTTCTGTGGAATAGGAATGATGTATAGGAGAGCAGGGAAAATGGTCCAGTGAACGGAAAGAAAAAAGACTACGGATGGAGGTAAAGTGCCCTGTTGAGATTCACTTGTGTGGGTAGTTGTGGCCGAGTGGTTAAGGTGATGGACTAAAAATCCATTGGGGTATCCCCGCGCAGGTTCCAATCCTGCCAACTACTCTGTCCCTTTTGTGAACAGTATTTTCCCATAATTCTTTGAAATACCTTCTGGCATAAATGCGGGCTCCAAAAGCAGGACTAATAGGGTCAGCGGCCTGGGAGGGCTCAAACTTTTGCCATTGTGGCCTTCCTCTCTAGAAAAGGACTGCTTCTGTCCAGAGGCTAGACCAGCAGCAGAAATAGGAACGAGCTACGTTGAAAATGGACCATAGCTTTAAGCAAGTAGTCGTGGCCGAGTGATTAAGGCGATGGACTTGAAATCCATTGGGCTCTCCCTGCGTAGGTTCAAATCCTGCCGACTACGTGCTACTTCACCTTTGGTGATATTTTATACTTCATATTAAATGGCATCTGCACAAGCAGGCCGAATATAGCTATCAGTCTCAATAGAGCTAAGGAAGGTGAAACACTGGGCAGGGAATGGGATCAGAAGAGTGGCCGGAGAAGGCATGAGACTACCTGTCTGGCACTCGTGCCACTTGTGCACCCCAGCTGTCGAGAAGACACATGTCGAGTAATAGCCAAGGAGATTGGGAAAGAACTTCAGTTATCATCTCGCCAGTAAGTTCCATCTGAGGTATCAGATGCATGAAGGAAGTAGCCTTATTGTGGCGTCTAACAGTGTCATTATTTTCCTAAAGAGTCATAACTGCATTCTTTTACAACCTCCTTTTTGCTTTTCTCTGGCCAGGAACATGAACTTTATAATAGTGCCTTTGAGTCATGTCAGTATGCAGGTATGGACCGAGTGTGTTTTTTGCAGTAGAACGGATAGGCAAAGATGGGAAGGCAGTGGAGCAGAGTGAACTGAGGGAAAGAAAAAGACTGCTGTGAGAGTGAGAACCTCAGCTCAAGTGGCAGCCAACCCTCGTGAGTAGTCGTGGCCGAGTGGTTAAGGTGATGGACTTGAAATACATTGAGGTGTCCCTTCACAGGTTCAAATCCTGCTGACTACGTTGGTGCTCTTTCACAATGATGTGTTAGGTTTTTCCTTGGATGCCTCCTTTCCCAGGAATAAGCATGTATTATTCAACAACGTTGAGAGCACAGGTAAAACAAAGATAAGAATGTGAAACAATGCACTGTGCAATGCCAGCATGAAAACTCTCAAGGAGTACGCTGCCCAGGCCTACTGCTTCTCAGACATTGTATCTGTCTATTTTGGGGAGCTGCAGAGAACCCTTGCCTGTGCTTTTTGAGCCTGCTGTCTGGGGTGGGTGCCTGGATAAATTGTTGTTGGGAAGGACAAGGCAGCTAGCTCCTCTACAGGGGTCAATTTAGGAGGTTGGTGGGAAGAACAGAAAGGGGCAGGAAGGATAAGTTACTTACCTGTAAATCCCGGAGCATATATCAAATATACACATATCATACATGTGTAAAAAATAATCATGCAGGCTATCATGTTAAAAACAGGCTAAAAATGCTTTATTTCTAAGAAGTTTTTTTTTTTTTTTTTTTTAATATTAAATACTACAATAGAGCATACATATGTACCCAAGCTCCTAAAACTAGGCTTAGTGAAGTGAGCAGTAGCAAACTCTAGAGAAAAAATAGAAAAAACTGCATTGAAAAACACAGAAGCATTCTTAGCCAATAGGCTGCATGCAGGTTAACACAGGAGAACCATAAAAACTTTGGCACCGTGCCTTTAAGACCCTGAGCACCTCCAGTATCCCACCATGCCTCAGGGGTGAAGGAAAGGTGACAGTTGGTTCACAGTTAGGTCAGTTCTTTTTACGGTGACAATTTGTATAACTGATTCAAAACACAGTCTGTCCTGCACTTCTAGGAGACGTGCGTCCGGGGAGGAGGGTGGGTTGTTTATGACTTTGATGAGGATACCCCTGGAAGAGAACTAGGATTTACAGGTAAGTAACTTATCCTTCTCTTCCAGGGGATCCTCATCAATAGTCATAAACATTGAATAGATTATCAAGCCCATCCCTAAACCCAGCGGACTGTCCGATAGAAGTGCAGGAATAGATATGTCTTACGCAAATAGATTTCTTAGAGAGGCCTGCCCCACTTGGGCATCCGCTCTTGCATCTGAGTCTAAACAATAATGTCTTGTAAACGTATGGACAGACTTCCATGTAGCAGCTTTACAAATCTCAGATATCGGAACATTGTTAAGGAGAGCAGCAGTAGCCGCTTTACCCCTTGTGGAATGCGCTCTAGGCCGCGCTAGCAATTGTCTATTAGCTAGCTGGTAAGTATTAACAATGCAAGAAACTATCCATCTTGATATTGTTCGCTTAGAAGCTGCCTCTCCTGTCCTTAAATGACCATAGTTTACAAACAAGCGGTTAGAGTGTCTAATCGATTTTGTCTTGTCCAGATAAAATTTCTGCACTCTTTTCAAGTCTAATGAGTACAATGCTTTCTCTGCCGGAGTCTCCGGATTGGGAAAGAACGTCGGTAAAGTTATGGTCTGATTAATATGGAATACTGACACCACCTTCGGAAGGAAAGATGGGTGAGTTCGTAGAACCACTCTATTGTCATGAAAAACCGTGTACGGTTCTTTTGCAGATAAGGCCTGGATTTCACTGACCCTCCTCGCTGAAGTAATGGCCACTAGAAAAGCCGTCTTCCACGTAAGGTGTTGTAAAGAGGCCTTATGGATAGGCTCGAAAGGAGGGCCCATAAGTTTTGCCAGGACTATGTTCAGTTCCCATGGAGGAGAAGGCCTGATTGGCGGAAAAACTTTCTTCAAACCTTCTAAGAAATCCTTGACTACAGGTTTTGTAAAGAAGGATTCCTGAGAAGGCGATTTGCGATAGGCAGTAATAGCAGACAAATGTACCTTAATAGATGATACCTGCAGACCGGACTTCCCTAGATGAAGCAAATAGGACAGTATGACATCATCCTGCGCCCGTATGGGATTATGACCTTGCTGACAGCACCAGATGTAGAATCTCTTCCACTTAAAAGCGTAGGAACGCCGCGTGGAAGGTCGTTTGGACTCTTTCAAGATGCTCATGCACTCCTGCGAGAGTCCTAGGTGCCCATACTGCAGGAATTCAGGAGCCATGCTGTTAAGCTCAGAGAGGGTAGGTTGGGATGTAGAATCCTGCCCTCCACTCTGCTCAGAAGATCCGGTCTGCACGGCAGCCTCCTGTGAGGTTCTTCCGACAGGTTGAGGAGATCCGTGTACCAGAACTGTCGGGGCCATTGCGGCGCTATAAGAATCATTCTGGTCCTGGATCTGTAAAGTTTGCTGATCACTGCCGGAATGAGGGGAATCAGCGGAAAAGCGTAAAGAAATGTCCCTGACCAGTCGATCAACAGGGCATTCCCTCGAGATCCCGGACGGTAGAACCTGGATGCGAAGTCTGGGCATTTCTTGTTTACTTCGTCTGCGAAGAGGTCCAGTTGAGGCCGACCCCATTGCGCGAAGATGTATTCTGCGACTTCGCCGTGCAGGACCCAATCGTGAACGTCCTCCAGGTGTCTGCTTAGAAAGTCTGCTTCCACGTTCTGCTGACCTGGCAGGTGAACTGCTGTAATTTACATTCCTCTGGCCAGGAGCCAATGCCATATCGCTTGGGACTCTCGCGATAGGGGTAGGGACCTCGTTCCCCCCTGTTTGTTCAAGTAATACATCGTGGTTGTATTGTCCGTCTGTATCAAGAGAGTTTTCCCCTGAATTAGCGGTATGAAGGACTTGAGAGCGAGATGGACCGCTCTGAGTTCTAGCAGATTGATGTGGTACTGCTTTTCCTTGTCTGACCACAGACCCTGTGCTTGAAAAGGACCCAGATGAGCCCCCCATCCCTGAAGAGATGCATCCGTTACTAGGGTGTCGGATGGAAGCACCTGGTGAAACGGAGCACCCACTGACAGGTGAGGTCTGTGCATCCACCATCTCAATGACTGAAGTGCTACCTCCGGTAGCCGCACCGTGTCCTCCCAGCGACCTGTTCTCTGGCTCCAGTTGGTCTCCAATGCCTCTTGGAGGGGTCTCATGTGGAGTCTGGCATTTGGGACAATAAAAATGCACGATGCCATAGAGCCCAGTAGTGATGTCACCTGACGTGCCGTTGGTGCGCTGGCTCTCAACAGGTCCTGGCACTTCTTGTTTATTGAGGATAGTCGTTCCTCCGAAGGATACACTTTTTGTAGTTCTGTGCTTATGATAGCTCCTAGGTAGTGAAGATTCTGCGTTGGAGTCAAGGTTGACTTCTGGTAATTGACCTGAAGACCTAGAGCTTCGCAAACTCCTAGTACAATGTCCTGATGGCTTCTCGCCTGCTCCGGAGAAGAAGCCTTTAGTAGCCAGTCGTCTAGGTATGGATATATGTATATCCTTTGTCTTCGGAGATGTGCCGCCACCACTGCCATACATTTCGAGAAAACTCTTGGGGCAGATTTCAGGCCAAAGGGTAGAACCCTGAACTGGTAATGCTGTAACGCTACTCGGAAGCGCAGGAATTTTTGATGTTTTGGAGCTATTGGGATGTGAAAATACGCATCCTGCAGGTCGATGGAGCACATCCAGTCTCCCTGATGCAGTTGAGGGAAAATCTGGTGGAGCGCTAGCATTCTGAACTTCTGCTTCCTTATGTATTTGTTCAGCAGCCGTAGATCCAGGATTGGCCTGAAAACGCCCTCTCGACCCATCTTTGCCACTAGAAAGTAACGGGAGTAGACCCCCTGTCCTCTTCGTGCAGGTGGAACCTTTTCTATGGCATTCTTTCTTAGGAGGGCGAGAGCCTCCTTGCGTAGCAAGCTGAGATGAGATGGATTGTCTTTGGTTGGTGGCAAGTGTGGTGGAGACTGTTTGAAAAGAAGAGAATAGCCATGTGCGACAATATAGAGGACCCATTTGTCTTTTGTGATAGAGTGCCACTTGTGAAGATAAGCCGTAATACTTCCCCCCACCGGAGTGGTGTACAGTGTCGAAGGAAGCGAGATTTCATTGCTTGGTGGGTGCTTTTGGAGTGGATTGTTGAGGTCTGCTTGACCCTCGCTCCCTTGTGTTTCTTCATTGAAAAAGAGGTCGTCCCTGTCGCTGCTGTGACCTTTGCGCCCAATGAGGGGTCTGAACCCTCTGCTGGAAAGGGCGCCTATCATACGGCCTGTACCTCCTCCTGAAATCTTTCTTTCTTTCGAGGCCCACCGCCTTCAAGGTATCCACCTCTGTCTTCATGCGGGCCATCTCTTCGTCTGCATGGGCACCGAATAGAGAGTTCCCGGCAAATGGGAGGTTCAGGATGCGTTGTTTTGCTTCCTGTTTCAAGCCAGTGAGCCTCAGCCAGGAAGATCTCCTCGCACAGATACCATGTGCTTACCCATGAGCAGCCAAATCCGCCCCATCCGCTGCCTGCGCTGATAACCTGGTTGGATACCAGGCATCCTTCTTGTAGTATCTCCTGGAAATCTTGTCTGTCTTCTCTGGGCAATTTTTCTGTAAATCTACTGAGGGAATCCCACAGAGAACGATCGTACCTGCCCAGGAGCGCAGACGCACTAGAGACCTTCATTGCTGAAGCCGCCGTCCCGCATATCTTCCTCCCTAGAGAGTCTAGATGCCTGCTCTCTTTATCCGGGGGTACCGTGGATGAAGATGCCACCGAGTGGGTCTTACGGGCGGCAGCTATGATCACCGAGTCCGGTGGCGGATCCTTTTTAAGGAATAAAGGGTCTTGTTCTGGAGCCTTGTATTTCTTAAGAATCCTAGCCGGGGCAGACTTAAGCGATGCTGGGGCCAGAAAAGTGTCCATGGTTGGCTGCAGCAAGCCAGGCACTAGAGGCAGCAACTTTTTCGACGCTGATCTCTGTTGTAGAGTCTCAAAGATGATCGATGAGGAGGTAGATGGTTCTGGAACCTCTATGTTGAGTTTCTGCGCTCCTCTTAACAATACCTCGTTGAATGTGGTAATATCATCCACCGGTGAGACTCTAGCAGGTGGTGAATCTGTAAGGGTAGGTGAGTAACGCCCGACAGAAGAACCTGATGAAGACCAAGAGGGTGATCTTCTCCTTGACCGCGCCCTGGATCTCCGTTGAGAGCGAGATCTGCTACGAGACGCTGTAGCAGAGCGTCTAGGCCTCGCGGTCGGTTGGCGAGGAGCTGAACGAGCCCGTTCTGCCCTGGCTGTCGGTGATGGCGTTCTTGGCAGGGAGGCAGTAGGTGAATACATTCGCGAATACTGCGAATCTGGGGAGGCCGCTGGTCTGTTGAGGCTCTCCAGCCATCTCGGAGATAGATTGATGGGCGAGACATGCCCAGATGATGCCGCTCTTGACCGAGAAGAGTCGCTCGGTATGGAGACCACTGGAGATGGCGCCTTGTCTGGCGTGGGGCGATGTTCTGCTCCCTGTGGGACAGGCAAAACCTGCGTCGACGTCGATGGTTGTTTCGACGTCGAAGGGCGCCCAGCCGGTTGGTCCTGCCTCGACGTTGAGTGCCTCGACGTCGAGTGCCTTGACGTCGAACGACGCTCCTTGGACCTCGACCTGCTCTCCGTCGTGTGCCTCGACGTGGAGCGATGGGAGGTCGGCGGCGGATGTTCCTCGTGCCGTCGTGGTGATCTCGACGTCGTGTGTCCTGACGTCGGGGGCGCACAGCCTTTGGCGGCGATCGGGCACGCCGGCGATGGCTCGACGTCGATCGGCGGGTTGCCGTCGACGGAGACCTGCCCCTGCTCTGATGTTCCCTCAACGCCGTTTCCTTCGACGTCGGATGTGTCGCCGTCGACGGCGATCTATGCCGGTGAGACGGTGGTAGCGACGACGTCGACGGTGAACAAACAGGCACTTTCCTACCTGTCGACGTCGACCGGGCCATTCTCTCCTGAGAATGGCCTTCTGGCTGTCTGGGAAGTGAGGAAGACGATGTCATTTCCTCTCCTGAAGCCCATGAAGCCGGATCTTCTCTCTGTCTTTCAGAGTCCTCCTAGACATGTTCTTGCAGTACTTACAAGTGTCAGGGCAGTGACTCTGAGGCAGGCACACTATGCACAGAGAGTGGGGATCTGACTGGGCCTTCTAATTCCCACAAGCAGGGCATTTGACAAAAAGAGAAGGCATTTTTCTGTCAGAAAAAACCTTCCTAGCTCAGACAAAGATATTATTTGTCGAGTGAAAAGTGAAAAAACGCTTTTTTAAAGAATTTTTCTGAGAAAAACTCAGAAAAACTGAGAGCTTAATGCTCCAGGATCCTCTCAGAAGAAGCCGGAAAAAAGAACTGACCTAACTGTGAACCAACTGTCACCTTTCCTTCACCCCTGAGGCATGGTGGGATACTGGAGGTGCTCAGGGTCTTAAAGGCACGGTGCCAAAGTTTTTATGGTTCTCCTGTGTTAACCTGCATGCAGCCTATTGGCTAAGAATGCTTCTGTGTTTTTCAATGCAGTTTTTTCTATTTTTTATCTAGAGTTTGCTACTGCTCACTTCACTAAGCCTAGTTTTAGGAGCTTGGGTACATATTTATGCTCTATTGTAGTATTTAATATAAAAAATAAAAAAAAACAAAAAAAAACTTCATAGAAATAAAGCATTTTTAGCCTGTTTTTAACATGATAGCCTGCATGATTATTTTTTACACATGTATGATATGTGTATATTTGATATATGCTCCGGGGTCCCCGCACAAGGGCGGGAATATTCAATGTTTATGACTATTGATGAGGATCCCCTGGAAGAGAAGGAAGCTCTCTGCTGTTGCTTCTCGGCCTAGGCAGAGCTGCAGGTGTGGTTAAAAAGGATTGGCGTTTGGACAGGTCCCAGACCACAGTGCAACCTAGGGCAACAAGAGAGGTGAGGCTACTGAGGCCCTTACCCTGAGCCTTCTGACCCCACTGCCCCTTTGGCCACGATCGGCCAAAACCTCTCTATAAGGGCTAAAGGTGATTATTATATATGCTGAGTAACTTAGGGTCCCTCGCATAAATGGACTCCTGCTGAAGGAGCTCGCCTTTGCTTTGGGACTGGCCCAACACGGCCTTGCTCTCCTCAACAAACCTGCCACCAGCCAGGAGGCTGGATGGCTTGCAGAAGGACACTCCCAGGTATGCCCAAGCACTTCATTTGCATAGAGACTACCCTCTCTTGGGCCCGCCTCCACTCACTTATTAAGTAATGTGGCTAGAATATCAAAACAGAAAGAGGAGCAGGGCCTGACAGCCTTTCAAAGGCTCAACTGAGGTGCTGGGCTGACGGCTGGGATCACCAAAGCCTGGGATGACTCCAATATGGAAGCAGAAGCCTTAGGGCAAACAAAGGTCAGCAGTTGATGTGCTGTAAAGAAGAAGGGCTGCAGAGGGCCTCAGCAAAGCCTTCGGAATACTTGTGGATTGGCAGGAGTGCCTATATTTGTTTTTTGAGAAGCACCTTGCCAGTGCAAAGGATTGATGAGGAAGAGGAAGGGGCAGAGCGGAATGACTGGAGCCAGTGAGGTTGCCTGTGAAGACATGAAGGACTATGTTGAAAGGGTCACCGCTTGCAGAGCCAAGTAGTCGTTACCAAGTGGTTAAGGCGATGGACTAGATATCATTTGGCGTCTCCACGAGTATGTTCAAATTCTGCCGACTACGTCAGATGACATTTTTGGGATTCCTCTTCAGGGCCTCCTGCGTGGGAGAACAAGGGAGCAGCCTCTATGCAAAGCAGTCAGTAAAACAGAATATGAAGCAAAGACCATTAAAGCCACAGAAGAAAGATATGAACCCAGGCCAAATGCATCCTGCTCCCCCTCCCTCACCTGTCAGGCACTAGTCTGCAGAGAAACTGAACGCGCCCACTCTCCTCCAAGGAGAATTCAGCTCAGGAAACGCCTAGCCTCAGGCCCTAGATTGGACGAGGCACTTCTTTTCATACCTGTAAAGACCAACCCGTCTCTCTGTGAAGTCCATTCATGGCCTCCAAGACAGAAGTTTTGCAATGGTGCCTATCGTGGCTGCCATCTCCCTGACGTTAAAGCTACCACCTCTTCCGGCCTGATTTTTTTCCCCCGTCTCAAAACATGAACATACAAGGAGTGCTAATTTCACATGCATGCCTGCTTTTAGCTTGAGACGCTTTAGAAAGTCTTCTGTGGAATAGGAATGATGTATAGGAGAGCAGGGAAAATGGTCCAGTGAACGGAAAGAAAAAAGACTACGGATGGAGGTAAAGTGCCCTGTTGAGATTCACTTGTGTGGGTAGTTGTGGCCGAGTGGTTAAGGTGATAGACTAGAAATCCATTTGGGTATCCCGCGCAGGTTCGAATCCTGCCAACTACGCTGTCCATTTGTGAACAGTATTTTCCCATAACTCTTTGAAATACCTTCTGGCATAAATGCGGGCTCCAAAAGCAGGACTAATAGGGTCAGCGGCCTGGGAGGGCTCAAACTTTTGCCATTGTGGCCTTCCTCTCTAGAAAAGGACTGCTTCTGTCCAGAGGCTAGACCACCAGCAGAAATAGAAACGAGCTACGTTGAAAATGGACCATAGCTTTAAGCGAGTAGTCGTGGCCGAGTGGTTAAGGTGATGGATTTGAAATCCATTGGGGTCTCCCCGCGTAGGTTCAAATCCTGCCGACTACGTGCTACTTCACCTTTGGTGATATTTTATACTTCATATTAAATGGCATCTGCACAAGCAGGCCGAATATAGCTATCAGTCTCAATAGAGCTAAGGAAGGCGAAACACTGGGCAGGGAATGGGATCAAAAGAGTGGCCGGAGAAGGCATGAGACTACCTGTCTGGCACTCCTGCCACTTGTGCACCCCAGCTGTCGAGAAGACACATGTCGAGTAATAGCCAAGGAGATTGGGAAAGAACTTCAGTTATCATCTCGCCAGTAAGTTCCATCTGAGGTATCAGATGCATGAAGGAAGTAGCCTTATTGTGGCGTCTAACAGTGTCATTATTTTCCTAAAGTGTCATAACTGCATTCTTTTACAACCTCCTTTTTGCTTTTCTCTGGCCAGGAACATGAACTTTATAATAGTGCCTTTGAGTCACGTCAGTATGCAGGTATGGACCGAGTATGTTTTTTGCAGTAGAACGGATAGGCAAAGATGGGAAGGCAGTGGAGCAGAGTGAACTGAGGGAAAGATAAAGACTGCTGTGAGAGTGAGAACCTCAGCTCAAGTGGCAGCCAACCCTCGTGAGTAGTTGTGGCCGAGTGGTTAAGGCGATAGACTCGAAATCCATTGAGGTGTCCCCGCACAGGGTCAAATCCTGCCGACTACATCGGTGCTCTTTCACAATGATGTGTTAGGTTTTTCCTTGGATGCCTCCTTTCCCAGGAATAAGCATGTATTATTCAACAACGTTGAGAGCACAGGTAAAACAAAGACAAGAATGTGAAACAATGCACTGTGCAATGCCAGCATGAAAACTCTCAAGGAGTACGCTGCCCAGGCCTACTGCTTCTCAGACACTGTATCTGTCTATTTTGGGGAGCTGCAGAGAACCCTTGCCTGTGCTTTTCGAGCCTGCTGTCTGGGGTGGGTGCCTGGATAAATTGTTGTTGGGAAGGACAAGGCAGCTAGCTCCTCTACAGGGGTCAATTTAGGAGGTTGGTGGGAAGCACAGAAAGGGGCAGGAAGGAAGCTCTCTGCTGTTGCTTCTCGGCCTAGGCAGAGCTGCAGGTGTGGTTAAAAAGGATTGGCGTTTGGCCAGGTCCCAGACCACAGTGCAACCTAGGGCAACAAGAGAGGAGAGGCTACTGAGGCCCTTACCCTGAGCCTTCTGACCCCACCGCCCCTTTGGCCACGATCGGCCAAAACCTCTCTATAAGGGCTAAAGGTGATTATTATATATGCCTGAGTAACTTAGGGTCCCTCGCATAAATGGACTCCTGCTGAAAGAGCTCGCCTTTGCTTTGGGACTGTCCCAACACGGCCTTGCTCTCCTCAACAAACCTGCTACCAGCCAGGAGGCTGAATGGCTTGCAGAAGGACACTCCCAGGTATGCCCAAGCACTTCATTTGTATAGAGACTACCCTCTCTTGGGCCCGCCTCCACTCACCTATTAAGTAATGTGGCTAGAATATCAAGACAGAAAGAGGAGCAGGGCCTGACAGCCTTTCAAAGGCTCAACTGAGGTGCTGGGCTGACGGCTGGGATCACCAAAGCCTGGGATGACTCCAATATGGAAGCAGAAGCCTTAGGGCCAACAAAGGTCAGCAGTTGATGTGCTGTAAAGAAGAAGGGCTGCAGAGGGCCTCAGCAAAGCCTTCGGAATACTTGTGGATTGGCAGGAGTGCCTATATTTGTTTTTTGAGAAGCACCTTGCCAGTGCAAAGGATTTCTGAGGAAGAGGAAGGAGCAGAGCGGAATGACTGGAGCCAGTGAGGTTGCCTGTGAAGACATGAAGGGCTATGTTGACAGGGGCACCGCTTGCAAAGCCAAGTAGTCGTTACCAAGTGGTTAAGGCGATGCACTAGATATCATTTGGCGTCTCCACGAGTATGTTCAAATCCTGCCGACTACGTCAGATGACATTTTTGGGATTCCTCTTCAGGGCCTCCTGCGTGGGAGAACAAGGGAGCAGCCTCTATGCAAAGCAGTCAGTAAAACAGAATATGAAGCAAAGACCATTAAAGCCACAGAAGAAAGATATGAACCCAGGCCAAATGCATCCTGCTCCCCCTCCCTCACCTGTCAGGCACTAGTCTGCGGAGAAACTGAACGCTCCCTTTCTCCTCCAAGGAGAATTCAGCTCAGGAAACACCTAGCCTCAGGCCCTAGATTGGACGAGGCACTTCTTTTCATACCTATAAAGACCAACCCGTCTCTCTGTGGAGTCCATTCATGGCCTCCAAGACAGAAGTTTTGCAATGGTGCCTATCGTGGCAGCCATCTCCCTGACGTTAAAGCTACCACCTCTTCCGGCCTGATTTTTTTCCCCCGTCTCAAAACATGAACATACAAGGAGTGCTAATTTCACATGCATGCCTGCTTTTAGCTTGAGACGCTTTAGAAAGTCTTCTGTGGAATAGGAATGATGTATAGGAGAGGAGGGAAAATGGTCCAGTGAACGGAAAGAAAAAAGACTACGGATGGAAGTAAAGTGCCCTGTTGAGATTCACTTGTGTGTGTAGTTGTGGCCGAGTGGTTGAGGCGATGGACTAAAAATCCATTGGGGTAAGCCCGCACAGGTTTGAATCCTGCCAACTACGCTGTCCCTTTTGTGAACAGTATTTTCCCATAATTCTTTGAAATACCTTCTGGCATAAATGCGGGCTCCAAAAGCAGGACTAATAGGGTCTGCGACCTGGGAGGGCTCAAACTTTTGCCATTGTGGCCTTCCTCTCTAGAAAAGGACTGCTTCTGTCCAGAGGCTAGACCACCAGCAGAAATAGAAACGAGCTACGTTGAAAATGGACCATAGCTTTAAGCAAGTAGTCGTGGCCGAGTGGTTAAGGTGATGGACTTGAAATCCATTGGGGTCTCCCCGCGTAGGTTCAAATCCTGCCGACTACGTGCTACTTCACCTTTGGTGATATTTTATACTTCATATTAAATGGCATCTGCACAAGCAGGCCGAATATAGCTATCAGTCTCAATAGAGCTAAGGAAGGCGAAACACTGGGCAGGGAATGGGATCAAAAGAGTGGCCGGAGAAGGCATGAGACTACCTGTCTGGCACTCCTGCCACTTGTGCACCCCAGCTGTCGAGAAGACACATGTCGAGTAATAGCCAAGGAGATTGGGAAAGAACTTCAGTTATCATCTCGCCAGTAAGTTCCATCTGAGGTATCAGATGCATGAAGGAAGTAGCCTTATTGTGGCGTCTAACAGTGTCATTAATTTCCTAAAGTGTCATAACTGCATTCTTTTACAACCTCCTTTTTGCTTTTCTCTGGCCAGGAACATGAACTTTATAATAGTGCCTTTGTGTCACGTCAGTATGCAGGTATGGACCGAGTGTGTTTTTTGCAGTAGAACGGATAGGCAAAGATGGGAAGGCAGTGGAGCAGAGTGAACTGAGGGAAAGAAAAAGACTGCTGTGAGAGTGAGAACCTCAGCTCAAGTGGCAGCCAACCCTCGTGAGTAGTCGTGGCCGAGTGGTTAAGGCAATGGACTTGAAATCCAATGAGGTGTCCCCGCACAGATTCAAATCCTGCCGACTACGTTGGTGCTCTTTCACAATGATGTGTTAGGTTTTTCCTTGGATGCTTCCTTTCCCAGGAATAAGCATGTATTATTCAACAACGTTGAGAGCACAGGTAAAACAAAGACAAGAATGTGAAACAATGCACTGTGCAATGCCAGCATGAAAACTCTCAAGGAGTACGCTGCCCAGGCCTACTGCTTCTCAGACACTGTATCTGTCTATTTTGGGGAGCTGCAGAGAACCCTTGCCTGTGCTTTTCGAGCCTGCTGTCTGGGGTGGGTGCCTGGATAAATTGTTGTTGGGAAGGACAAGGCAGCTAGCTCCTCTACAGGGATCAATTTAGGAGGTTGGTGGGAAGCACAGAAAGGGGCAGGAAGGAAGCTCTCTGCTGTTGCTTCTCGGCCTAGGCAGAGCTGCAGGTGTGGTTAAAAAGGATTGGCATTTGGCCAGGTCCCAGACCACAGTGCAACCTAGGGCAACAAGAGAGGTGAGGCTACTGAGGCCCTTACCCTGAGGCTTCTGACCCCACCGCCCCTTTGGCCACGATCGGCCAAAACCTCTCTATAAGGGCTAAAGGTGATTATTATATATGCCTGAGTAACTTAGGGTCCCTCGCATAAATGGACTCCTGCTGAAAGAGCTCGCCTTTGCTTTGGGACTGGCCCAACACGGCCTTGGTCTCCTCAACAAACCTGCCACCAGCCAGGAGGCTGAATGGCTTGCAGAAGGACACTCCCAGGTATGCCCAAGCACTTCATTTGCATAGAGACTACCCTCTCTTGGGCCCGCCTCCACTCACCTATTAAGTAATGTGGCTAGAATATCAAGACAGAAAGAGGAGCAGGGCCTGACAGCCTTTCAAAGGCTCAACTGAGGTGCTGGGCTGACGGCTGGGATCACCAAAGCCTGGGATGACTCCAATATGGAAGCAGAAGCCTTAGGGCCAACAAAGGTCAGCAGTTGAGGTGCTGTAAAGAAGAAGGGCTGCAGAGGGCCTCAGCAAAGCCTTCGGAATACTTGTGGATTGGCAGGAGTGCCTATATTTGTTTTTTGAGAAGCACCTTGCCAGTGCAAAGGATTGCTGAGGAAGAGGAAGGAGCAGAGCGGAATGACTGGAGCCAGTGAGGTTGCCTGTGAAGACATGAAGGGCTATGTTGAAAGGGGCACCGCTTGCAGGGCCAAGTAGTCGTTACCAAGTGGTTAAGGCGATGGACTAGATATCATTTGGCGTCTCCACGAGTATGTTCAAATCCTGCCGACTACGTCAGATGACATTTTTGGGATTCCTCTTCAGGGCCTCCTGCGTGGGAGAACAAGGGAGCAGCCTCTATGCAAAGCAGTCAGTAAAACAGAATATGAAGCAAAGACCATTAAAGCCACAGAAGAAAGATATGAACCCAGGCCAAATGCATCCTGCTCCCCCTCCCTCACCTGTCAGGCACTAGTCTGCAGAGAAACTGAACGCGCCCACTCTCCTCCAAGGAGAATTCAGCTCAGGAAACGCCTAGCCTCAGGCCCTAGATTGGACGAGGCACTTCTTTTCATACCTGTAAAGACCAACCTGTCTCTCTGTGGAGTCCATTCATGGCCTCCAAGACAGAAGTTTTGCAATGGTGCCTATCGTGGCTGCCATCTCCCTGACGTTAAAGCTACCACCTCTTCCGGCCTGATTTTTTTCCCCCGTCTCAAAACATGAACATACAAGGAGTGCTAATTTCACATGCATGCCTGCTTTTAGCTTGAGACGATTTAGAAAGTCTTCTGTGGAATAGGAATGATGTATAGGAGAGCAGGGAAAATGGTCCAGTGAACGGAAAGAAAAAAGACTACGGATGGAGGTAAAGTGCCCTGTTGAGATTCACTTGTGTGGGTAGTTGTGGCCGAGTGGTTAAGGTGATGGACTAAAAATCCATTGGGGTATCCCTGCGGAGGTTCCAATCCTGCCAACTACGCTGTCCCTTTTGTGAACAGTATTTTCCCATAATTCTTTGAAATACCTTCTGGCATAAATGCGGGCTCCAAAAGCAGGACTAATAGGGTCAGCGGCCTGGGAGGGCTCAAACTTTTGCCATTGTGGCCTTCCTCTCTAGAAAAGGACTGCTTCTGTCCAGAGGCTAGACCAGCAGCAGAAATAGGAACGAGCTACGTTGAAAATGGACCATAGCGTTAAGCAAGTAGTCGTGGCCGAGTGATTAAGGCGATGGACTTGAAATCCATTGAGCTTTCCCTGCGTAGGTTCAAATCCTGCCGACTACGTGCTACTTCACCTTTGGTGATATTTTATACTTCATATTAAATGGCATCTGCACAAGCAGGCCGAATATAGCTATCAGTCTCAATAGAGCTAAGGAAGGTGAAACACTGGGCAGGGAATGGGATCAGAAGAGTGGCCGGAGAAGGCATGAGACTACATGTCTGGCACTCCTGCCACTTGTGCACCCCAGCTGTCGAGAAGACACATGTCGAGTAATAGCCAAGGAGATTGGGAAAGAACTTCAGTTATCATCTCGCCAGTAAGTTCCATCTGAGGTATCAGATGCATGAAGGAAGTAGCCTTATTGTGGCGTCTAACAGTGTCATTATTTTCCTAAAGTGTCATAACTGCATTCTTTTACAACCTCCTTTTTGCTTTTCTCTGGCCAGGAACATGAACTTTATAATAGTGCCTTTGAGTCATGTCAGTATGCAGGTATGGACCGAGTGTGTTTTTTGCAGTAGAACGGATAGGCAAAGATGGGAAGGCAGTGGAGCAGAGTGAACTGAGGGAAAGAAAAAGACTGCTGTGAGAGTGAGAACCTCAGCTCAAGTGGCAGCCAACCCTCGTGAGTAGTTGTGGCCGAGTGGTTAAGGCGATGGACTTGAAATCCATTGAGGTGTCCCCTCACAGGTTCAAATCCTGCTGACTACGTTGGTGCTCTTTCACAATGATGTGTTAGGTTTTTCCTTGGATGCCTCCTTTCCCAGGAATAAGCATGTATTATTCAACAACGTTGAGAGCACAGGTAAAACAAAGATAAGAATGTGAAACAATGCACTGTGCAATGCCAGCATGAAAACTCTCAAGGAGTACGCTGCCCAGGCCTACTGCTTCTCAGACATTGTATCTGTCTATTTTGGGGAGCTGCAGAGAACCCTTGCCTGTGCTTTTTGAGCCTGCTGTCTGGGGTGGGTGCCTGGATAAATTGTTGTTGGGAAGGACAAGGCAGCTAGCTCCTCTACAGGGGTCAATTTAGGAGGTTGGTGGGAAGCACAGAAAGGGGCAGGAAGGATAAGTTACTTACCTGTAAATCCCGGAGCATATATCAAATATACACATATCATACATGTGTAAAAAATAATCATGCAGGCTATCATGTTAAAAACAGGCTAAAAATGCTTTATTTCTAAGAAGTTTTTTTTTTTTTTTTTTTTAATATTAAATACTACAATAGAGCATACATATGTACCCAAGCTCCTAAAACTAGGCTTAGTGAAGTGAGCAGTAGCAAACTCTAGAGAAAAAAATAGAAAAAACTGCATTGAAAAACACAGAAGCATTCTTAGCCAATAGGCTGCATGCAGGTTAACAAAGGAGAACCATAAAAACTTTGGCACCGTGCCTTTAAGACCCTGAGCACCTCCAGTATCCCACCATGCCTCAGGGGTGAAGGAAAGGTGACAGTTGGTTCACAGTTAGGTCAGTTCTTTTTACGGTGACAATTTGTATAACTGATTCAAAACACAGTCTGTCCTGCACTTCTAGGAGACGTGCGTCCGGGGAGGAGGGTGGGTTGTTTATGACTTTGATGAGGATACCCCTGGAAGAGAACTAGGATTTACAGGTAAGTAACTTATCCTTCTCTTCCAGGGGATCCTCATCAATAGTCATAAACATTGAATAGATTAGCAAGCCCATCCCTAAACCCAGCGGACTGTCCGATAGAAGTGCAGGAATAGATATGTCTTACGCAAATAGATTTCTTAGAGAGGCCTGCCCCACTTGGGCATCCGCTCTTGCATCTGAGTCTAAACAATAATGTCTTGTAAACGTATGGACAGACTTCCATGTAGCAGCTTTACAAATCTCAGATATCGGAACATTGTTAAGGAGAGCAGCAGTAGCCGCTTTACCCCTTGTGGAATGCGCTCTAGGCCGCGCTAGCAATTGTCTATTAGCTAGCTGGTAAGTATTAACAATGCAAGAAACTATCCATCTTGATATTGTTCGCTTAGAAGCTGCCTCTCCTGTCCTTAAATGACCATAGTTTACAAACAAGCGGTTAGAGTGTCTAATCGATTTTGTCTTGTCCAGATAAAATTTCAGCACTCTTTTCAAGTCTAATGAGTACAATGCTTTCTCTGCCGGAGTCTCCGGATTGGGAAAGAACGTCGGTAAAGTTATGGTCTGATTAATATGGAATACTGACACCACCTTCGGAAGGAAAGATGGGTGAGTTCGTAGAACCACTCTATTGTCATGAAAAACCGTGTACGGTTCTTTTGCAGACAAGGCCTGGATTTCACTGACCCTCCTCGCTGAAGTAATGGCCACTAGAAAAGCCGTCTTCCACGTAAGGTGTTGTAAAGAGGCCTTATGGATAGGCTCGAAAGGAGGACCCATAAGTTTTGCCAGGACTATGTTCAGTTCCCATGGAGGAGAAGGCCTCCGAATTGGCGGAAAAACTTTCTTCAAACCTTCTAAGAAATCCTTGACTACAGGTTTTGTAAAGAAGGATTCCTGAGAAGGCGATTTGCGATAGGCAGTAATAGCAGACAAATGTACCTTAATAGATGATACCTGCAGACCGGACTTCCCTAGATGAAGCAAATAGGACAGTATGACATCCTCCTGCGCCCGTATGGGATTATGACCTTGCTGACAGTACCAGATGTAGAATCTCTTCCACTTAAAAGCGTAGGAACGCCGCGTGGAAGGTCGTTTGGACTCTTTCAAGATGCTCATGCACTCCTGCGAGAGTCCTAGGTGCCCATACTGCAGGAATTCAGGAGCCATGCTGTTAAGCTCAGAGAGGGTAGGTTGGGATGTAGAATCCTGCCCTCCATTCTGCTCAGAAGATCCGGTCTGCACGGCAGCCTCCTGTGAGGTTCTTCCGACAGGTTGAGGAGATCCGTGTACCAGAACTGTCGGGGCCATTGCGGCGCTATAAGAATCATTCTGGTCCTGGATCTGTAAAGTTCGCTGATCACTGCCGGAATGAGGGGAATCAGCGGAAAAGCGTAAAGAAATGTCCCTGACCAGTCGATCAACAGGGCATTCCCTCGAGATCCCGGACGGTAGAACCTGGATGCGAAGTCTGGGCATTTCTTGTTTACTTCGTCTGCGAAGAGGTCCAGTTGAGGCCGACCCCATTGCGCGAAGATGTATTCTGCGACTTCGCCGTGCAGGACCCAATCGTGAACGTCCTCCAGGTGTCTGCTTAGAAAGTCTGCTTCCACGTTCTGCTGACCTGGCAGGTGAACTGCTGTAATTGACATTCCTCTGGCCAGGAGCCAATGCCATATAGCTTGGGACTCTCGCGATAGGGGTAGGGACCTCGTTCACCCCTGTTTGTTCAAGTAATACATCGTGGTTGTATTGTCCGTCTGTATCAAGAGAGTTTTCCCCTGAATTAGCGGTATGAAGGACTTGAGAGCGAGATGGACCGCTCTGAGTTCTAGCAGATTGATGTGGTACTGCTTTTCCTTGTCTGACCACAGACCCTGTGCTTGAAAAGGACCCAGATGAGCCCCCCATCCCTGAAGAGATGCATCCGTTACTAGGGTGTCGGATGGAAGCACCTGGTGAAACGGAGCACCCACTGACTGGTGAGGTCTGTGCATCCACCATCTCAATGACTGAAGTGCTACCTCCGGTAGCCGCACCGTGTCCTCCCAGCGACCTGTTCTCTGGCTCCAGTTGGTCTCCAATGCCTCTTGGAGGGGTCTCATGTGGAGTCTGGCATTTGGGACAATAAAAATGCACGATGCCATAGAGCCCAGTAGTGATGTCACCTGACGTGCCGTAGGTGCGCTGGCTCTCAACAGGTCCTGGCACTTCTTGTTTATTGAGGATAGTCGTTCCTCCGAAGGATACACTTTTTGTAGTTCTGTGCTTATGATAGCTCCTAGGTAGTGAAGATTCTGCGTTGGAGTCAAGGTTGACTTCTGGTAATTGACCTGAAGACCTAGAGCTTCGCAAACTCCTAGTACAATGTCCCGATGGCTTCTCGCCTGCTCCGGAGAAGAAGCCTTTAGTAGCCAGTCGTCTAGGTATGGATATATGTATATCCTTTGTCTTCGGAGATGTGCCGCCACCACTGCCATACATTTCGAGAAAACTCTTGGGGCAGATTTCAGGCCAAAGGGTAGAACCCTGAACTGGTAATGCTGTAACGCTACTCGGAAGCGCAGGAATTTTCGATGTTTTGGAGCTATTGGGATGTGAAAATACGCATCCTGCAGGTCGATGGAGCACATCCAGTCTCCCTGATGCAGTTGAGGGAAAATCTGGTGGAGCGCTAGCATTCTGAACTTCTGCTTCCTTATGTATTTGTTCAGCAGCCGTAGATCCAGGATTGGCCTGAAAACGCCCTCTCGACCCTTCTTTGCCACTAGAAAGTAACGGGAGTAGACCCCCTGTCCTCTTCGTGCAGGTGGAACCTTTTCTATGGCATTCTTTCTTAGGAGGGCGAGAGCCTCCTTGCGTAGCAAGCTGAGATGAGATGGATTGTCTTTGGTTGGTGGCAAGTGTGGTGGAGACTGTTTGAAAAGAAGAGAATAGCCATGTGCGACAATATTGAGCACCCATTTGTCTTTTGTGATAGAGTGCCACTTGTGAAGATAAGCCGTAATACTTCCCCCCACCGGAGTGGTGTACAGTGTCGAGGGAAGCGAGATTTCATTGCTTGGTGGGTGCTTTTGGAGTGGATTGTTGAGGTCTGCTTGACCCTCGCTCCCTTGTGTTTCTTCATTGAAAAAGAGGTCGTCCCTGTCGCTGCTGTGACCTTTGCGCCCAATGAGGGGTCTGAACCCTCTGCTGGAAAGGGCGCCTATCATACGGCCTGTACCTCCTCCTGAAATCTTTCTTTCTTTCGAGGCCCACCGCCTTCAAGGTATCCACCTCTGTCTTCATGCGGGCCATCTCTTCGTCTGCATGGGCACCGAATAGAGAGTTCCCGGCAAATGGGAGGTTCAGGATGCGTTGTTGTGCTTCCTGTTTCAAGCCAGTGAGCCTCAGCCAGGAAGATCTCCTCGCACAGATACCATGTGCGTACCCATGAGCAGCCAAATCCGCCCCATCCGCTGCCTGCGCTGATAACCTGGTTGGATACCAGGCATCCTTCTTGTAGTATCTCCTGGAAATCTTGTCTGTCTTCTCTGGGCAATTTTTCTTTAAATCTACTGAGGGAATCCCACAGAGAACGATCGTACCTGCCCAGGAGCGCAGACGCACTGGAGACCTTCATTGCTGAAGCCGCCGTCCCGCATATCTTCCTCCCTAGAGAGTCTAGATGCCTGCTCTCTTTATCCGGGGGTACCGTGGATGAAGATGCCACCGAGTGGGTCTTACGGGCGGCAGCTATGATCACCGAGTCCGGTGGCGGATCCTTTCTAAGGAATAAAGGGTCTTGTTCTGGAGCCTTGTATTTCTTAAGAATCCTAGCCGGGGCAGACTTAAGCGATGCTGGGGCCAGAAAAGTGTCCATGGTTGGCTGCAGCAAGCCAGGCACTAGAGGCAGCAACTTTTTCGACGCTGATCTCTGTTGTAGAGTCTCAAAGATGATCGATGAGGAGGTAGATGGTTCTGGAACCTCTATGTTGAGTTTCTGCGCTCCTCTTAACAATACCTCGTTGAATGTGGTAATATCATCCACCGGTGAGACTCTAGCAGGTGGTGAATCTGTAAGGGTAGGTGAGTAACGCCCGACAGAAGAACCTGATGAAGACCAAGAGGGTGATCTTCTCCTTGACCGCGCCCTGGATCTCCGTTGAGAGCGAGATCTGCTACGAGACGCTGTAGCAGAGCGTCTAGGCCTCGCGGTCGGTTGGCGAGGAGCTGAACGAGCCCGTTCTGCCCTGGCTGTCGGTGATGGCGTTCTTGGCAGGGAGGCAGTAGGTGAATACATTCGCGAATACTGCGAATCTGGGGAGGCCGCTGGTCTGTTGAGGCTCTCCAGCCATCTCGGAGATAGATTGATGGGCGAGACATGCCCAGATGATGCCGCTCTTGACCGAGAAGAGTCGCTCGGTATGGAGACCACTGGAGATGGCGCCTTGTCTGGCGTGGGGCGATGTTCTGCTCCCTGTGGGACAGGCAAAACCTGCGTCGACGTCGATGGTTGTTTCGATGTCGAAGGGCGCCCAGCCGGTTGGTCCTGCCTCGACGTTGAGTGCCTCGACGTCGAGTGCCTTGACGTCGAACGACGCTCCTTGGACCTCGACCTGCTCTCCGTCGTGTGCCTCGACGTGGAGCGATGGGAGGTCGACGGCGGATGTTCCTCGTGCCGTCGTGGTGATCTCGACGTCGTGTGTCCTGACGTCTGGGGCGCACAGCCTTTGGCGGCGACCGGGCACGCCGGCGATGGCTCGACGTCGATCGGCGGGTTGCCGTCGACGGAGACCTGCCCCTGCTCTGATGTTCCCTCAACGCCGTTTCCTTCGACGTCGGATGTGTCGCCGTCGACGGCGATCTATGCCGGTGAGACGGTGGTAGCGACGACGTCGACGGTGAACAAACAGGCACTTTCCTACCTGTCGACGTCGACCGGGCCATTCTCTCCTGAGAATGGCCTTCTGGCTGTCTGGGAAGTGAGGAAGACGATGTTCTTTTCCTCTCCTGAAGCCCATGAAGCCGGATCTTCTCTCTGTCTTTCAGAGTCCTCCTAGACATGTTCTTGCAGTACTTACAAGTGTCAGGGCAGTGACTCTGAGGCAGGCACACTATGCACAGAGAGTGGGGATCTGACTGGGCCTTCTAATTCCCACAAGCAGGGCATTTGACAAAAAGAGAAGGCATTTTTCTGTCAGAAAAAACCTTCCTAGCTCAGACAAAGATATTATTTGTCGAGTGAAAAGTGAAAAAACGCTTTTTTAAAGAATTTTTCTGAGAAAAACTCAGAAAAACTGAGAGCTTAATGCTCCAGGATCCTCTCAGAAGAAGCCGGAAAAAAGAACTGACCTAACTGTGAACCAACTGTCACCTTTCCTTTACCCCTGAGGCATGGTGGGATACTGGAGGTGCTCAGGGTCTTAAAGGCACAGTGCCAAAGTTTTTATGGTTCTCCTGTGTTAACCTGCATGCAGCCTATTGGCTAAGAATGCTTCTGTGTTTTTCAATGCAGTTTTTTCTATTTTTTATCTAGAGTTTGCTACTGCTCACTTCACTAAGCCTAGTTTTAGGAGCTTGGGTACATATTTATGCTCTATTGTAGTATTTAATATAAAAAATAAAAAAATAAAAAAAAAAAACTTCATGGAAACAAAGCATTTTTAGCCTGTTTTTAACATGATAGCCTGCATGATTATTTTTTACACATGTATGATATGTGTATATTTGATATATGCTCCGGGGTCCCCGCACAAGGGCGGGAATATTCAATGTTTATGACTATTGATGAGGATCCCCTGGAAGAGAAGGAAGCTCTCTGCTGTTGCTTCTCGGCCTAGGCAGAGCTGCAGGTGTGGTTAAAAAGGATTGGCGTTTGGACAGGTCCCAGACCACAGTGCAACCTAGGGCAACAAGAGAGGTGAGGCTACTGAGGCCCTTACCCTGAGCCTTCTGACCCCACCGCCCCTTTGGCCACGATCGGCCAAAACCTCTCTATAAGGGCTAAAGGTGATTATTATATATGCTGAGTAACTTAGGGTCCCTCGCATAAATGGACTCCTGCTGAAGGAGCTCGCCTTTGCTTTGGGACTGGCCCAACACAGCCTTGCTCTCCTCAACAAACCTGCCACCAGCCAGGAGGCTGAATGGCTTGCAGAAGGACACTCCCAGGTATGCCCAAGCACTTCATTTGCATAGAGACTACCCTCTCTTGGGCCCGCCTCCACTCACCTATTAAGTAATGTGGCTAGAATATCAAGACAGAAAGAGGAGCAGGGCCTGACAGCCTTTCAAAGGCTCAACTGAGGTGCTGGGCTGACGGCTGGGATCACCAAAGCCTGGGATGACTCCAATATGGAAGCAGAAGCCTTAGGGCAAACAAAGGTCAGCAGTTGATGTGCTGTAAAGAAGAAGGGCTGCAGAGGGCCTCAGCAAAGCCTTCGGAATACTTGTGGATTGGCAGGAGTGCCTATATTTGTTTTTTGAGAAGCACCTTGCCAGTGCAAAGGATTGATGAGGAAGAGGAAGGAGCAGAGCGGAATGACTGGAGCCAGTGAGGTTGCCTGTGAAGACATGAAGGGCTATGTTGAAAGGGTCACCGCTTGCGGAGCCAAGTAGTCGTTACCAAGTGGTTAAGGCGATGGACTAGATATCATTTGGCGTCTCCACGAGTATGTTCAAATCCTGCCGACTACGTCAGATGACATTTTTGGGATTCCTCTTCAGGGCCTCCTGCGTGGGAGAACAAGGGAGCAGCCTCTATGCAAAGCAGTCAGTAAAACAGAATATGAAGCAAAGACCATTAAAGCCACAGAAGAAAGATATGAACCCAGGCCAAATGCATCCTGCTACCCCTCCCTCACCTGTCAGGCACTAGTCTGCAGAGAAACTGAACGCGCCCACTCTCCTCCAAGGAGAATTCAGCTCAGGAAACGCCTAGCCTCAGGCCCTAGATTGGACGAGGCACTTCTTTTCATACCTGTAAAGACCAACCCGTCTCTCTGTGAAGTCCATTCATGGCCTCCAAGACAGAAGTTTTGCAATGGTGCCTATCGTGGCTGCCATCTCCCTGACGTTAAAGCTACCACCTCTTCCGGCCTGATTTTTTTCCCCCGTCTCAAAACATGAACATACAAGGAGTGCTAATTTCACATGCATGCCTGCTTTTAGCTTGAGACGCTTTAGAAAGTCTTCTGTGGAATAGGAATGATGTATAGGAGAGCAGGGAAAATGGTCCAGTGAACGGAAAGAAAAAAGACTACGGATGGAGGTAAAGTGCCCTGTTGAGATTCACTTGTGTGGGTAGTTGTGGCCGAGTGGTTAAGGTGATGGACTAGAAATCCATTTGGGTATCCCCGCGCAGGTTCGAATCCTGCCAACTACGCTGTCCTTTTTGTGAACAGTATTTTCCCATAACTCTTTGAAATACCTTCTGGCATAAATGCGGGCTCCAAAAGCAGGACTAATAGGGTCAGCGGCCTGGGAGGGCTCAAACTTTTGCCATTGTGGCCTTCCTCTCTAGAAAAGGACTGCTTCTGTCCAGAGGCTAGACCACCAGCAGAAATAGAAACGAGCTACGTTGAAAATGGACCATAGCTTTAAGCGAGTAGTCGTGGCCGAGTGGTTAAGGTGATGGATTTGAAATCCATTGGGGTCTCCCCGCGTAGGTTCAAATCCTGCCCACTACGTGCTACTTCACCTTTGGTGATATTTTATACTTCATATTAAATGGCATCTGCACAAGCAGGCCGAATATAGCTATCAGTCTCAATAGAGCTAAGGAAGGCGAAACACTGGGCAGGGAATGGGATCAAAAGAGTGGCCGGAGAAGGCATGAGACTACCTGTCTGGCACTCCTGCCACTTGTGCACCCCAGCTGTCGAGAAGACACATGTCGAGTAATAGCCAAGGAGATTGGGAAAGAACTTCAGTTATCATCTCGCCAGTAAGTTCCATCTGAGGTATCAGATGCATGAAGGATGTAGCCTTATTGTGGCGTCTAACAGTGTCATTATTTTCCTAAAGTGTCATAACTGCATTCTTTTACAACCTCCTTTTTGCTTTTCTCTGGCCAGGAACATGAACTTTATAATAGTGCCTTTGAGTCACGTCAGTATGCAGGTATGGACCGAGTGTGTTTTTTGCAGTAGAACGGATAGGCAAAGATGGGAAGGCAGTGGAGCAGAGTGAACTGAGGGAAAGATAAAGACTGCTGTGAGAGTGAAAACCTCAGCTCAAGTGGCAGCCAACCCTCGTGAGTAGTCGTGGTCGAATGGTTAAGGCGATAGACTCGAAATCCATTGAGGTGTCCCCGCACAGGGTCAAATCCTGCCGACTACGTCGGTGCTCTTTCACAATGATGTGTTAGGTTTTTCCTTGGATGCCTCCTTTCCCAGGAATAAGCATGTATTTTTCAACAACGTTGAGAGCACAGGTAAAACAAAGACAAGAATGTGAAACAATGCACTGTGCAATGCCAGCATGAAAACTCTCAAGGAGTACGCTGCCCAGGCCTACTGCTTCTCAGACACTGTATCTGTCTATTTTGGGGAGCTGCAGAGAACCCTTGCCTGTGCTTTTCGAGCCTGTTGTCTGGGGTGGGTGCCTGGATAAATTGTTGTTGGGAAGGACAAGGCAGCTAGCTTCTCTACAGGGGTCAATTTAGGAGGTTGGTGGGAAGCACAGAAAGGGGCAGGAAGGAAGCTCTCTGCTGTTGCTTCTCGGCCTAGGCAGAGCTGCAGGTGTGGTTAAAAAGGATTGGCGTTTGGCCAGGTCCCAGACCACAGTGCAACCTAGGGCAACAAGAGAGGAGAGGCTACTGAGGCCCTTACCCTGAGCCTTCTGACCCCACCGCCCCTTTGGCCACGATCGGCCAAAACCTCTCTATAAGGGCTAAAGGTGATTATTATATATGCCTGAGTAACTTAGGGTCCCTCGCATAAATGGACTCCTGCTGAAAGAGCTCGCCTTTGCTTTGGGACTGGCCCAACACGGCCTTGCTCTCCTCAACAAACCTGCTACCAGCCAGGAGGCTGAATGGCTTGCAGAAGGACACTCCCAGGTATGCCCAAGCACTTCATTTGTATAGAGACTACCCTCTCTTGGGCCCGCCTCCACTCACCTATTAAGTAATGTGGCTAGAATATCAAGACAGAAAGAGGAGCAGGGCCTGACAGCCTTTCAAAGGCTCAACTGAGGTGCTGGGCTGACGGCTGGGATGACCAAAGCCTGGGATGACTCCAATATGGAAGCAGAAGCCTTAGGGCCAACAAAGGTCAGCAGTTGATGTGCTGTAAAGAAGAAGGGCTGCAGAGGGCCTCAGCAAAGCCTTCGGAATACTTGTGGATTGGCAGGAGTGCCTATATTTGTTTTTTGAGAAGCACCTTGCCAGTGCAAAGGATTTCTGAGGAAGAGGAAGGAGCAGAGCGGAATGACTGGAGCCAGTGAGGTTGCCTGTGAAGACATGAAGGGCTATGTTGAAAGGGGCACCGCTTGCAAAGCCAAGTAGTCGTTACCAAGTGGTTAAGGCGATGCACTAGATATCATTTGGCGTCTCCACGAGTATGTTCAAATCCTGCCGACTACGTCAGATTACATTTTTGGGATTCCTCTTCAGGGCCTCCTGCGTGGGAGAACAAGGGAGCAGCCTCTATGCAAAGCAGTCAGTAAAACAGAATATGAAGCAAAGACCATTAAAGCCACAGAAGAAAGATATGAACCCAGGCCAAATGCATCCTGCTCCCCCTCCCTCACCTGTCAGGCACTAGTCTGCGGAGAAACTGAACGCTCCCTTTCTCCTCCAAGGAGAATTCAGCTCAGGAAACACCTAGCCTCAGGCCCTAGATTGGACGAGGCACTTCTTTTCATACCTATAAAGACCAACCTGTCTCTCTGTGGAGTCCATTCATGGCCTCCAAGACAGAAGTTTTGCAATGGTGCCTATCGTGGCTGCCATCTCCCTGACGTTAAAGCTACCACCTCTTCCGGCCTGATTTTTTTCCCCCGTCTCAAAACATGAACATACAAGGAGTGCTAATTTCACATGCATGCCTGCTTTTAGCTTGAGACGCTTTAGAAAGTCTTCTGTGGAATAGGAATGATGTATAGGAGAGCAGGGAAAATGGTCCAGTGAACGGAAAGAAAAAAGACTACGGATGGAAGTAAAGTGCCCTGTTGAGATTCACTTGTGTGGGTAGTTGTGGCCGAGTGGTTGAGGCGATGGACTAAAAATCCATTGTGGTAACCCTGCACAGGTTCGAATCCTGCCAACAACTCTGTCCCTTTTGTGAACAGTATTTTCCCATAATTCTTTGAAATACCTTCTGGCATAAATGCGGGCTCCAAAAGCAGGACTAATAGGGTCTGCGACCTGGGAGGGCTCAAACTTTTGCCATTGTGGCCTTCCTCTCTAGAAAAGGACTGCTTCTGTCCAGAGGCTAGACCACCAGCAGAAATAGAAACGAGCTACGTTGAAAATGGACCATAGCTTTAAGCAAGTAGTCGTGGCCGAGTGGTTAAGGTGATGGACTTGAAATCCACTGGGGTCTCCCCGCGTAGGTTCAAATCCTGCCGACTACGTGCTACTTCACCTTTGGTGATATTTTATACTTCATATTAAATGGCATATGCACAAGCAGGCCGAATATAGCTATCAGTCTCAATAGAGCTAAGGAAGGCGAAACACTGGGCAGGGAATGGGATCAAAAGAGTGGCCGGAGAAGGCATGAGACTACCTGTCTGGCACTCCTGCCACTTGTGCACCCCAGCTGTCGAGAAGACACATGTCGAGTAATAGCCAAGGAGATTGGGAAAGAACTTCAGTTATCATCTCGCCAGTAAGTTCCATCTGAGGTATCAGATGCATGAAGGAAGTAGCCTTATTGTGGCGTCTAACAGTGTCATTATTTTCCTAAAGTGTCATAACTGCATTCTTTTACAACCTCCTTTTTGCTTTTCTCTGGCCAGGAACATGAACTTTATAATAGTGCCTTTGAGTCACGTCAGTATGCAGGTATGGACCGAGTGTGTTTTTTGCAGTAGAACGGATAGGCAAAGATGGGAAGGCAGTGGAGCAGAGTGAACTGAGGGAAAGAAAAAGACTGCTGTGAGAGTGAGAACCTCAGCTTAAGTGGCAGCCACCCCTCGTGAGTAGTCGTGGCCGAGTGGTTAAGGCGATGGATTCGAAATCTATTGGGGTGTCCCCGCGCAGGTTCAAATCCTGCCGACTACGTTGGTGCTCTTTCACAATGATGTGTTAGGTTTTTCCTTGGATGCCTCCTTTTCCAGGAATAAGCATGTATTATTCAACAACGTTGAGAGCACAGGTAAAACAAAGACAAGAATGTGAAACAATGCACTGTGCAATGCCAGCATGAAAACTCTCAAGGAGTACGCTGCCCAGGCCTACAGCTTCTCAGACACTGTATCTGTCTATTTTGGGAAGCTGCAGAGAAGCCTTGCCTGTGCTTTTCGAGCCTGCTGTCTGGGGTGAGTGCCTGGATAAATTGTTGTTGGGAAGGACAAGGCAGCTAGCTCCTCTACAGGGGTCAATTTAGGAGGTTGGTGGGAAGCACAGGAAGGGGCAGGAAGGAAGCTCTCTGCTGTTGCTTCTCGGCCTAGGCAGAGCTGCAGGTGTGGTTAAAAAGGATTGGCGTTTGGCCAGGTCCCAGACCACAGTGCAACCTAGGGCAACAAGAGAGGTGAGGCTACTGAGGCCCTTACCCTGAGCCTTCTGACCCCACCGCCCCTTTGGCCCCGATCGGCCAAAACCTCTCTATAAGGGCTAAAGGTGATTATTATATATGCCTGAGTAACTTAGGGTCCCTCGCATAAATGGACTCCTGCTGAAGGAGCTCGCCTTTGCTTTGGGACTGGCCCAACACGGCCTTGCTCTCCTCAACAAACCTGCCACCAGCCAGGAGGCTGAATGGCTTGCAGAAGGACACTCCCAGGTATGCCCAAGCACTTCATTTGCATAGAGACTACCCTCTCTTGGGCCCGCCTCCACTCACCTATTAAGTAATGTGGCTAGAATATCAAGACAGAAAGAGGAGCAGGGCCTGACAGCCTTTCAAAGGCTCAACTGAGGTGCTGGGCTGACGGCTGGGATCACCAAAGCCTGGGATGACTCCAATATGGAAGCAGAAGCCTTAGGGCAAACAAAGGTCAGCAGTTGATGTGCTGTAAAGAAGAAGGGCTGCAGAGGGCCTCAGCAAAGCCTTCGGAATACTTGTGGATTGGCAGGAGTGCCTATATTTGTTTTTTGAGAAGCACCTTGCCAGTGCAAAGGATTGCTGAGGAAGAGGAAGGAGCAGAGCGGAATGACTGGAGCCAGTGAGGTTGCCTGTGAAGACATGAAGGGCTATGTTGAAAGGGGCACTGCTTGCAGAGCCAAGTAGTCGTTACCAAGTGGTTAAGGCGATGGACTAGATATCATTTGGCGTCTCCACGAGTATGTTCAAATCCTGCCGACTACGTCAGATGACATTTTTGGGATTCCTCTTCAGGGCCTCCTGCGTGGGAGAACAAGGGAGCAGCCTCTATGCAAAGCAGTCAGTAAAACAGAATATGAAGCAGAGACCATTAAAGCCACAGAAGAAAGATATGAACCCAGGCCAAATGCATCCTGCTCCCCCTCCCTCACCTGTCAGGCACTAGTCTGCAGAGAAACTGAACGCGCCCACTCTCCTCCAAGGAGAATTCAGCTCAGGAAACGCCTAGCCACAGGCCCTAGATTGGACGAGGCACTTCTTTTCATACCTGTAAAGACCAACCCGTCTCTCTGTGGAGTCCATTCATGGCCTCCAAGACAGAAGTTTTGCCATGGTGCCTATCGTGGCTGCCATCTCCCTGACGTTAAAGCTACCACCTCTTCCGGCCTGATTTTTTTCCCCCGTCTCAAAACATGAACATACAAGGAGTGCTAATTTCACATGCATGCCTGCTTTTAGCTTGAGACGCTTTAGAAAGTCTTCTGTGGAATAGGAATGATGTATAGGAGAGCAGGGAAAATGGTCCAGTGAACGGAAAGAAAAAAGACTACGGATGGAGGTAAAGTGCCCTGTTGAGATTCACTTGTGTGGGTAGTTGTGGCCGAGTGGTTAAGGCGATGGACTAGAAATCCATTGGGGTATCCCCGCGCAGGCTCGAATCCTGCCAACTACGCTGTCCCTTTTGTGAACAGTATTTTCCCATAATTCTTTGAAATACCTTCTGGCATAAATGCGGGTTCCAAAAGCAGGACTAATAGGGTCAGCGGCCTGGGAGGGCTCAAACTTTTGCCATTGTGGCCTTCCTCTCTAGAAAAGGACTGCTTCTGTCCAGAGGCTAGACCGCCAGCAGAAATAGAAACGAGCTACGTTGAAAATGGACCATATCTGTAAGCAAGTAGTCAAATCAAATCAAATCATTAACATTTATAAAGCGCGCTACTCACCCGTGCGGGTCTCAAGGTGCTAGGGGGGAAAGGGGGGGTTATCGCTGCTCGAACAGCCAAGTCTTTAGGAGTCTCCGGAAAGCGGAGTGGTCCTGGGTGGTCCTGAGGCTGGTGGGGAGGGAGTTCCAGGTCTTGGCCGCCAGGAAGGAGAAAGATCTCCCACCCGCCGTGGAGCGGCGGGTGCGAGGGACGGCAGCAAGTGCGAGGCCAGCGGAGCGGAGGGGGCGGGTGGGGACGTAGAAGCTGAGGCGTCTGTTGAGGTATTCCGGTCCCTTGTTGTGGAGGGCTTTGTGTGCGTGGGTGAGAAGACGGAAGGTGATCCTTTTGCTGACTGGGAGCCAATGCAGGTGTCTCAGGTGTGCGGAGATGTGGCTGTTGCGGGGTACGTCGAGGATGAGGCGGGCCGAGGCGTTTTGGATGCGTTGCAGGCGGTTTTGGAGTTTGGCTGTGGTCCCGGCGTAGAGGGTGTTGCCGTAGTCCAGGCGGCTCGTGACGAGGGCGTGGGTCACGGTTTTTCTGGTGTCGGCGGGGATCCAGCGGAAGATCTTACGGAGCATGCGGAGAGTGAGGAAGCAGGCGGAGGACACGGCGTTGACTTGCTTGGTCATGGTGAGAAGAGGGTCCAAGATGAAGCCGAGGTTGCGGGCGTGGTCTGCGGGGGTCGGTGCGGTGCCGAGGGCCGTGGGCCACCAGGAGTCGTCCCAGGCGGACGGGGTGTTGCCGAGGATGAGGACTTCCGTTTTTTCAGAGTTCAGCTTTAGGCGGCTGAGCCTCATCCAATCTGCGACGTCCTTCATACCCTCTTGTAGGTTGGTCTTGGCGCTGGCGGGGTCCTTGGTGAGGGAGAGTACAAGTTGGGTGTCGTCGGCGTAGGAGGTGATGATGATGTCATGCTTGCGTACGATGTCGGCGAGGGGGCTCATGTAGACATTGAAGAGTGTCGGGCTGAGCGATGAGCCTTGAGGTACGCCGCAGATGATCTTGGTGGGTTCTGAGCGAAACGGAGGGAGGTAAACTCTTTGGGAGCGGTTAGCAAGGAAGGAGGCGATCCAGTCCAGGGCCTGGCCTTGGATCCCGGTGGAGCGTAGGCGGGTGATTAGGGTGCGGTGACAGATGGTGTCAAAGGCAGCCGAGAGGTCGAGGAGAATGAGGGCGACTGTTTCACCGTTGTCCATCAGGGTTCTGATGTCGTCTGTGACTGAGATGAGGGCGGTTTCCGTGCTGTGGTTGGTTCGGAATCCGGTTTGTGAAGGGTCGAGCAGGTTGTTGTCTTCCAGGAAGGTGGTCAGCTGTTTGTTGACGGTCTTTTCTATTACCTTGGCTGGGAAAGGTAGAAGAGAGATGGGGCGGAAGTTTTTCAGGTCGCTTGGGTCAGCCGTAGGTTTCTTTAGTAGGGCGTTGACTTCAGCGTGCTTCCAGCATTCGGGGAAGGTGGCAGAAGAAAAAGAAGAGTTGATGACGGTCTGGAGGTGCGGGGCGATGATGTCGTCGGCTTTGTTAAAGATGAAGTGCGGGCAGGGGTCCGAAGGGGCGCCGGAGTGGATAGAGTTCATGATGGATTTGGTTTCTTCCGTGTTGATGTGGGTCCAGTTGTTGAGGGTGATGTCCGGGGAAGCGGGTTCAGTGGTGTATGGTTGGGTCTGGTAGTCGTGGCCGAGTGGTTAAGGCGATGGACTTGAAATCCATTGGGGTCTCCCCGCGTAGGTTCAAATCCTGCCGACTACGTGCTACTTCACCTTTGGTGATATTTTATACTTCATATTAAATGGCATCTGCACAAGCAGGCCGAATATAGCTATCACTCTCAATAGAGCTAAGGAAGGCGAAACACTGGGCAGGGAATGGGATCAAAAGAGTGGCCGGAGAAGGCATGAGACTACCTGTCTGGCACTCCTGCCACTTGTGCACCCCAGCTGTCGAGAAGACACATGTCGAGTAATAGCCAAGGAGATTGGGAAAGAACTTCAGTTATCATCTCGCCAGTAAGTTCCATCTGAGGTATCAGATGCATGAAGGAAGTAGCCTTATTGTGGCGTCTGACAGTGTCATTATTTTCCTAAAGTGTCATAACTGCATTCTTTTACAACCTCCTTTTTGCTTTTCTCTGGCCAGGAACATGAACTTTATAATAGTGCCTTTGAGTCACGTCAGTATGCAGGTATGGACCGAGTGTGATTTTTGCAGTAGAACGGATAGGCAAAGATGGGAAGGCAGTGGAGCAGAGTGAACTGAGGGAAAGAAAAAGACTGCTGTGAGAGTGAGAACCTCAGCTTAAGTGGCAGCCACCCCTCGTGAGTAGTCGTGGCCGAGTGGTTTAGGCAATGGACTCGAAATCCATTGGGGTGTCCCTGCGCAGGTTCAAATCCTGCCGACTACGTCGGTGGTCTTTCACAATGATGTGTTAGGTTTTTCCTTGGATGCCTCCTTTCCCAGGAATAAGCATGTATTATTCAACAACGTTGAGAGCACAGGTAAAACAAAGACAAGAATGTGAAACAATGCACCGTGCAATGCCAGCATGAAAACTCTCAAGGAGTACGCTGCCCAGGCCTACAGCTTCTCAGACACTGTATCTGTCTATTTTGGGGAGCTGCAGAGAAGCCTTGCCTGTGCTTTTCGAGCCTGCTATCTGGGGTGAGTGCCTGGATAAATTGTTGGGAAGGACAAGGCAGCTAGCTCCTCTACAGGGGTCAATTTAGGAGGTTGGTGGGAAGCACAGGAAGGGGCAGGAAGGAAGCTCTCTGCTGTTGCTTCTCGGCCTAGGCAGAGCTGCAGGTGTGGTTAAAAAGGATTGGCGTTTGGCCAGGTCCCAGACCACAGACCACAGACCACAGTGCAACCTAGGGCAACAAGAGAGGTGAGGCTACTGAGGCCCTTACCCTGAGCCTTCTGACCCCACCGCCCCTTTGGCCCCGATCGGCCAAAACCTCTCTATAAGGGCTAAAGGTGATTATTATATATGCCTGAGTAACTTAGGGTCCCTCGCATAAATGGACTCCTGCTGAAGGAGCTCGCCTTTGCTTTGGGACTGGCCCAACACGGCCTTGCTCTCCTCAACAAACCTGCCACCAGCCAGGAGGCTGAATGGCTTGCAGAAGGACACTCCCAGGTATGCCCAAGCACTTCATTTGCATAGAGACTACCCTCTCTTGGGCCCGCCTCCACTCACCTATTAAGTAATGTGGCTAGAATATCAAGACAGAAAGAGGAGCAGGGCCTGACAGCCTTTCAAAGGCTCAACTGAGGTGCTGGGCTGATGGCTGGGATCACCAAAGCCTGGGATGACTCCAATATGGAAGCAGAAGCCTTAGGGCAAACAAAGGTCAGCAGTTGATGTGCTGTAAAGAAGAAGGGCTGCAGAGGGCCTCAGCAAAGCCTTCGGAATACTTGTGGATTGGCAGGAGTGCCTATATTTGTTTTTTGAGAAGCACCTTGCCAGTGCAAAGGATTGCTGAGGAAGAGGAAGGAGCAGAGCGGAATGACTGGAGCCAGTGAGGTTGCCTGTGAAGACATGAAGGGCTATGTTGAAAGGGGCACCGCTTGCAGAGCCAAGTAGTCGTTACCAAGTGGTTAAGGCGATGGACTAGATATCATTTGGCGTCTCCACGAGTATGTTCAAATCCTGCCGACTACGTCAGATGACATTTTTGGGATTCCTCTTCAGGGCCTCCTGCGTGGGAGAACAAGGGAGCAGCCTCTATGCAAAGCAGTCAGTAAAACAGAATATGAAGCAAAGACCATTAAAGCCACAGAAGAAAGATATGAACCCAGGCCAAATGCATCCTGCTCCCCTCCCTCACCTGTCAGGCACTAGTCTGCAGAGAAACTGAACGCGCCCACTCTCCTCCAAGGAGAATTCAGCTGAGGAAACGCCTAGCCACAGGCCCTAGATTGGACGAGGCACTTCTTTTCATACCTGTAAAGACCAACCTGTCTCTCTGTGGAGTCCATTCATGGCCTCCAAGACAGAAGTTTTGCAATGGTGCCTATCGTGGCTGCCATCTCCCTGACGTTAAAGCTACCACCTCTTCCTGCCTGATTTTTTTCCCCCGTTTTAAATACATGAAGATTCAAGGAGTGCTAATTTCACATGCATACCTGCTTTTAGCTTGAGACGCTTTAGAAAGTCTTCTGTGGAATAGGAATGATGTATAGGAGAGCAGGGAAAATGGTCCAGTGAACGGAAAGAAAAAAGACTACGGATGGAGGTAAAGTGCCCTGTTGAGATTCACTTGTGTGGGTAGTTGTGGCCGAGTGGTTAAGGCGATGGACTAGAAATCCATTGGGGTATTCCAGCGCAGGTTCGAATCCTGCCAACTGCGCTGTCCCTTTTGTGAACAATATTTTCCCATAATTCTTTGAAATACCTTCTGGCATAAATGCGGGCTCCAAAAGCAGGACTAATAGGGTCAGCGGCCTGGGAGGGCTCAAACTTTTGCCATTGTGGCCTTCCTCTCTAGAAAAGGACTGCTTCTGTCCAGAGGCTAGACCGCCAGCAGAAATAGAAATGAGCTACGTTGAAAATGGACCATAGCTTTAAGCAAGTAGTCGTGGCCGAGTGGCTAAGGCGATGGACTTGAAATTCATTGGGGTCTCCCCGCGTAGGTTCAAATAATGCCGACTACGTGCTACTTCACCTTTGGTGATATTTTATACTTCATATTAAATGGCATCTGCACAAGCAGGCCGAATATAGCTATCAGGATCAATAGAGCTAAGGAAGGCGAAACACTGGGCAGGGAATGGGATCAAAAGAGTGGCCGGAGAAGGCATGAGACTACCTGTCTGGCACTCCTGCCACTTGTGCACCCCAGCTGTCGAGAAGACACATGTCGAGTAATAGCCAAGGAGATTGGGAAAGAACTTCAGTTATCATCTCGCCAGTAAGTTCCATCTGAGGTATCAGATGCATGAAGGAAGTAGCCTTATTGTGGCATCTGACAGTGTCATTATTTTCCTAAAGTGTCATAACTGCATTCTTTTACAACCTCCTTTTTGCTTTTCTCTGGCCAGGAACATGAACTTTATAATAGTGCCTTTGAGTCACGTCAGTATGCAGGTATGGACCAAGTGTGTTTTTTGCAGTAGAACGGATAGGCAAAGATGGGAAGGCAGTGGAGCAGAGTCAACTGAGGGAAAGAAAAAGACTGCTGTGAGAGTGAGAACCTCAGCTTAAGTGGCAGCCACCCCTCGTGAGTAGTCGTGGCCGAGTGGTTAAGGCGATGGATCCAAAATCTATTGGGGTGTCCCCGCGCAGGTTCAAATCCTGCCGACTACGTCGGTGCTCTTTCACAATGATGTGTTAGGTTTTTCCTTGGATGCCTCCTTTTCCAGGAATAAGCATGTATTATTCAACAACGTTGAGAGCACAGGTAAAACAAAGACAAGAATATGAAACAATGCACTGTGCAATGCCAGCATGAAAACTCTCAAGGAGTACGCTGCCCAGGCCTACAGCTTCTCAGACACTGTATCTGTCTATTTTGGGGAGCTGCAGAGAAGCCTTGCCTGTGCTTTTCGAGCCTGCTGTCTGGGGTGAGTGCCTGGATAAATTGTTGTTGGGAAGGACAAGGCAGCTAGCTCCTCTACAGGGGTCAATTTAGGAGGTTGGTGGGAAGCACAGGAAGGGGCAGGAAGGAAGCTCTCTGCTGTTGCTTCTCGGCCTAGGCAGAGCTGCAGGTGTGGTTAAAAAGGATTGGCGTTTGGCCAGGTCCCAGACCACAGTGCAACCTAGGGCAACAAGAGAGGTGAGGCTACTGAGGCCCTTACCCTGAGCCTTCTGACCCCACCGCCCCTTTGGCCCCGATCGGCCAAAACCTCTCTATAAGGGCTAAAGGTGATTATTATATATGCCTGAGTAACTTAGGGTCCCTCGCATAAATGGACTCCTGCTGAAGGAGCTCGCCTTTGCTTTGGGACTGGCCCAACACGGCCTTGCTCTCCTCAACAAACCTGCCACCAGCCAGGAGGCTGAATGGCTTGCAGAAGGACACTCCCAGGTATGCCCAAGCACTTCATTTGCATAGAGACTACCCTCTCTTGGGCCCGCCTCCACTCACCTATTAAGTAATGTGGCTAGAATATCAAGACAGAAAGAGGAGCCTTTCAAAGGCTCAACTGAGGTGCTGGGCTGACGGCTGGGATCACCAAAGCCTGGGATGACTCCAATATGGAAGCAGAAGCCTTAGGGCAAACAAAGGTCAGCAGTTGATGTGCTGTAAAGAAGAAGGGCTGCAGAGGGCCTCAGCAAAGCCTTCGGAATACTTGTGGATTGGCAGGAGTGCCTATATTTGTTTTTTGAGAAGCACCTTGCCAGTGCAAAGGATTGCTGAGGAAGAGGAAGGAGCAGAGCGGAATGACTGGAGCCAGTGAGGTTGCCTGTGAAGACATGAAGGGCTATGTTGAAAGGGGCACTGCTTGCAGAGCCAAGTAGTCGTTACCAAGTGGTTAAGGCGATGGACTAGATATCATTTGGCGTCTCCACGAGTATGTTCAAATCCTGCCGACTACGTCAGATGACATTTTTGGGATTCCTCTTCAGGGCCTCCTGCGTGGGAGAACAAGGGAGCAGCCTCTATGCAAAGCAGTCAGTAAAACAGAATATGAAGCAGAGACCATTAAAGCCACAGAAGAAAGATATGAACCCAGGCCAAATGCATCCTGCTCCCCCTCCCTCACCTGTCAGGCACTAGTCTGCAGAGAAACTGAACGCGCCCACTCTCCTCCAAGGAGAATTCAGCTCAGGAAACGCCTAGCCACAGGCCCTAGATTGGACGAGGCACTTCTTTTCATACCTGTGAAGACCAACCCGTCTCTCTGTGGAGTCCATTCATGGCCTCCAAGACAGAAGTTTTGCCATGGTGCCTATCGTGGCTGCCATCTCCCTGACGTTAAAGCTACCACCTCTTCCGGCCTGATTTTTTTCCCCCGTCTCAAAACATGAACATACAAGGAGTGCTTATTTCACATGCATGCCTGCTTTTAGCTTGAGACGCTTTAGAAAGTCTTCTGTGGAATAGGAATGATGTATAGGAGAGCAGGGAAAATGGTCCAGTGAACGGAAAGAAAAAAGACTACGGATGGAGGTAAAGTGCCCTGTTGAGATTCACTTGTGTGGGTAGTTGTGGCTGAGTGGTTAAGGCGATGGACTAGAAATCCATTGGGGTATCCCCGAGCAGGCTTGAATCCTGCCAACTACGCTGTCCCTTTTGTGAACAGTATTTTCCCATAATTCTTTGAAATACCTTCTGGCATAAATGCGGGCTCCAAAAGCAGGACTAATAGGGTCAGCGGCCTGGGAGGCCTCAAACTTTTGCCATTGTGGCCTTCCTCTCTAGAAAAGGACTGCTTCTGTCCAGAGGCTATACCGCCAGCAGAAATAGAAACGAGCTACGTTGAAAATGGACCATAGCTTTAAGCAAGTAGTCGTGGCTGAGTGGTTAAGGCGATGGACTTGAAATCCATTGGGGTCTCCCGCGTAGGTTCAAATCCTGCCGACTACGTGCTACTTCACCTTTGATGATATTTTATACTTCATATTAAATGGCATCTGCACAAGCAGGCCGAATATAGCTATCACTCTCAATAGAGCTAAGGAAGGCGAAACACTGGGCAGGGAATGGGATCAAAAGAGTGGCCGGAGAAGGCATGAGACTACCTGTCTGGCACTCCTGCCACTTGTGCACCCCAGCTGTCGAGAAGACACATGTCGAGTAATAGCCAAGGAGATTGGGAAAGAACTTCAGTTATCATCTCGCCAGTAAGTTCCATCTGAGGTATCAGATACATGAAGGAAGTAGCCTTATTGGGGCGTCTGACAGTGTCATTATTTTCCTAAAGTGTCATAACTGCATTCTTTTACAACCTCCTTTTTGCTTTTCTCTGGCCAGGAACATGAACTTTATAATAGTGCCTTTGAGTCACGTCAGTATGCAGGTATGGACCGAGTGTGTTTTTTGCAGTAGAACGGATAGGCAAAGATGGGAAGGCAGTGGAGCAGAGTGAACTGAGGGAAAGAAAAAGACTGCTGTGAGAGTGAGAACCTCAGCTTAAGTGGCAGCCACCCCTCGTGAGTAGTCGTGGCCGAGTGGTTAAGGCGATGGACTAGAAATCCATTGGGGTGTCCCCGCACAGGTTCAAATCCTGCCGACTACGTCGGTGCTCTTTCACAATGATGTGTTAGGTTTTTCCTTGGATGCCTCCTTTCCCAGGAATAAGCATGTATTATTCAACAACGTTGAGAGCACAGGTAAAACAAAGACAAGAATGTGAAACAATGCACTGTGCAATGCCAGCATGAAAACTCTCAAGGAGTACGCTGCCCAGGACTACAGCTTCTCAGACACTGTATCTGTCTATTTTGGGGAGCTGCAGAGAAGCCTTGCCTGTGCTTTTTGAGCCTGCTGTCTGGGGTGAGTGCCTGGATAAATTGTTGTTGGGAAGGACAAGGCAGCTAGCTCCTCTACAGGGGTCAACTTAGGAGGTTGGTGGGAAGCACAGGAAGGGGCAGGAAGGAAGCTCTCTGCTGTTGCTTCTCGGCCTAGGCAGAGCTGCAGGTGTGGTTAAAAAGGATTGGCGTTTGGCCAGGTCCCAGACCACAGTGCAACCTAGGGCAACAAGAGAGGTGAGGCTACTGAGGCCCTTACCCTGAGCCTTCTGACCCCACCGCCCCTTTGGCCCCGATCGGCCAAAACCTCTCTATAAGGGCTAAAGGTGATTATTATATATGCCTGAGTAACTTAGGGTCCCTCGCATAAATGGACTCCTGCTGAAGGAGCTCGCCTTTGCTTTGGGACTGGCCCAACACGGCCTTGCTCTCCTGAACAAACCTGCCACCAGCCAGGAGGCTGAATGGCTTGCAGAAGGACACTCCCAGGTATGCCCAAGCACTTCATTTGCATAGAGACTACCCTCTCTTGGGCCGCCTCCACTCACCTATTAAGTAATGTGGCTAGAATATCAAGACAGAAAGAGGAGCAGGGCCTGACAGCCTTTCAAAGGCTCAACTGAGGTGCTGGGCTGACGGCTGGGATCACCAAAGCCTGGGATGACTCCAATATGGAAGCAGAAGCCTTAGGGCAAACAAAGGTCAGCAGTTGATGTGCTGTAAAGAAGAAGGGCTGCAGAGGGCCTCAGCAAAGCCTTCGGAATACTTGTGGATTGGCAGGAGTGCCTATATTTGTTTTTTGAGAAGCACCTTGCCAGTGCAAAGGATTGCTGAGGAAGAGGAAGGAGCAGAGCGGAATGACTGGAGCCAGTGAGGTTGCCTGTGAAGACATGAAGGGCTATGTTGAAAGGGGCACCGCTTGCAGAGCCAAGTAGTCGTTACCAAGTGGTTAAGGCGATGGACTAGATATCATTTGGCGTCTCCACGAGTATGTTCAAATCCTGCCGACTACGTCAGATGACATTTTTGGGATTCCTCTTCAGGGCCTCCTGCGTGGGAGAACAAGGGAGCAGCCTCTATGCAAAGCAGTCAGTAAAACAGAATATGAAGCAAAGACCATTAAAGCCACAGAAGAAAGATATGAACCCAGGCCAAATGCATCCTGCTCCCCCTCCCTCACCTGTCAGGCACTAGTCTGCAGAGAAACTGAACACGCCCACTCTCCTCCAAGGAGAATTCAGCTCAGGAAACGCCTAGCCACAGGCCCTAGATTGGACGAGGCACTTCTTTTCATATCTGTAAAGACCAACCCGTCTCTCTGTGGAGTCCATTCATGGCCTCCAAGACAGAAGTTTTGCCATGGTGCCTATCGTGGCTGCCATCTCCCTGACGTTAAAGCTACCACCTCTTCCGGCCTGATTTTTTTCCCCCGTCTCAAAACATGAACATACAAGGAGTGCTAATTTCACATGCATGCCTGCTTTTAGCTTGAGACGCTTTAGAAAGTCTTCTGTGGAATAGGAATGATGTATAGGAGAGCAGGGAAAATGGTCCAGTGAACGGAAAGAAAAAAGACTACGGATGGAGGTAAAGTGCCCTGTTGAGATTCACTTGTGTGGGTAGTTGTGGCCGAGTGGTTAAGGCGATGGACTAGAAATCCATTGGGGTATCCCCGCGCAGGTTCGAATCCTGCCAATTACGCTGTCCCTTTTGTGAACAGTATTTTCCCATAATTCTTTGAAATACCTTCTGGCATAAATGCGGGCTCCAAAAGCAGGACTAATAGGGTCAGCGGCCTGGGAGGGCTCAAACTTTTGCCATTGTGGCCTTCCTCTCTAGAAAAGGACTGCTTCTGTCCAGAGGCTAGACCGCCAGCAGAAATAGAAACGAGCTACTTTGAAAATGGACCATAGCTTTCAGCAAGTAGTCGTGGCCGAGTGGTTAAGGCGATGGACTTGAAATCCATTGGGGTCTCCCCGCGTAGGTTCAAATCCTGCCGACTACGTGCTTCTTCACCTTTGGTGATATTTTATACTTCATATTAAATGGCATCTGCACAAGCAGGCCGAATATAGCTATCACTCTCAATAGAGCTAAGGAAGGCGAAACACTGGGCAGGGAATGGGATCAAAAGAGTGGCCGGAGAAGGCATGAGACTACCTGTCTGGCACTCCTGCCACTTGTGCACCCCAGCTGTCGAGAAGACACATGTCGAGTAATAGCCAAGGAGATTGGGAAAGAACTTCAGTTATCATCTCGCCAGTAAGTTCCATCTGAGGTATCAGATGCATGAAGGAAGTAGCCTTATTGGGGCGTCTGACAGTGTCATTATTTTCCTAAAGTGTCATAACTGCATTCTTTTACAACCTCCTTTTTGCTTTTCTCTGGCCAGGAACATGAACTTTATAATAGTGCCTTTGACTCACGTCAGTATGCAGGTATGGACCGAGTGTGTTTTTTGCAGTAGAACGGATAGGCAAAGATGGGAAGGCAGTGGAGCAGAGTGAACTAAGGGAAAGAAAAAGACTGCTGTGAGAGTGAGAACCTCAGCTTAAGTGGCAGCCACCCCTCGTGAGTAGTCGTGGCCGAGTGGTTAAGGCGATGGACTCGAAATCCATTGGGGTGTCCCCGCGCAGGTTCAAATCCTGCCGACTACGTCGGTGCTCTTTCACAATGATGTGTTAGGTTTTTCCTTGGATGCCTCCTTTCCCAGGAATAAGCATGTATTATTCAACAACGTTGAGAGCACAGGTAAAACAAAGACAAGAATGTGAAACAATGCACTGTGCAATGCCAGCATGAAAACTCTCAAGGAGTACGCTGCCCAGGCCTACAGCTTCTCAGACACTGTATCTGTCTATTTTGGGGAGCTGCAGAGAAGCCTTGCCTGTGCTTTTCGAGCCTGCTGTCTGGGGTGAGTGCCTGGATAAATTGTTGTTGGGAAGGACAAGGCAGCTAGCTCCTCTACAGGGGTCAATTTAGGAGGTTGGTGGGAAGCACAGGAAGGGGCAGGAAGGAAGCTCTCTGCTGTTGCTTCTCGGCCTAGGCAGAGCTGCAGGTGTGGTTAAAAAGGATTGGCGTTTGGCCAGGTCCCAGACCACAGTGCAACCTAGGGCAACAAGAGAGGTGAGGCTACTGAGGCCCTTACCCTGAGCCTTCTGACCCCACCGCCCCTTTGGCCCCGATCGGCCAAAACCTCTCTATAAGGGCTAAAGGTGATTATTATATATGCCTGAGTAACTTAGGGTCCCTCGCATAAATGGACTCCTGCTGAAGGAGCTCGCCTTTGCTTTGGGACTAGCCCAACACAGCCTTGCTCTCCTCAACAAACCTGCCACCAGCCAGGAGGCTGAATGGCTTGCAGAAGGACACTCCCAGGTATGCCCAAGCACTTCATTTGCATAGAGACTACCCTCTCTTGGGCCCGCCTCCACTCACCTATTAAGTAATGTGGCTAGAATATCAAGACAGAAAGAGGAGCAGGGCCTGACAGCCTTTCAAAGGCTCAACTGAGGTGCTGGGCTGACGGCTGGGATCACCAAAGCCTGGGATGACTCCAATATGGAAGCAGAAGCCTTAGGGCAAACAAAGGTCAGCAGTTGATGTGCTGTAAAGAAGAAGGGCTGCAGAGGGCCTCAGCAAAGCCTTCGGAATACTTGTGGATTGGCAGGAGTGCCTATATTTGTTTTTTGAGAAGCACCTTGTCAGTGCAAAGGATTGCTGAGGAAGAGGAAGGAGCAGAGCGGAATGACTGGAGCCAGTGAGGTTGCCTGTGAAGACATGAAGGGCTATGTTGAAAGGGGCACCGCTTGCAGAGCCAAGTAGTCGTTACCAAGTGGTTAAGGCGATGGACTAGATATCATTTGGCGTCTCCACGAGTATGTTCAAATCCTGCCGACTACGTCAGATGACATTTTTGGGATTCCTCTTCAGGGCCTCCTGCGTGGGAGAACAAGGGAGCAGCCTCTATGCAAAGCAGTCAGTAAAACAGAATATGAAGCAAAGACCATTAAAGCCACAGAAGAAAGATATGAACCCAGGCCAAATGCATCCTGCTCCCCCTCCCTCACCTGTCAGGCACTAGTCTGCAGAGAAACTGAACGCGCCCACTCTCCTCCAAGGAGAATTCAGCTCAGGAAACGCCTAGCCACAGGCCCTAGATTGGACGAGGCACTTCTTTTCATACCTGTAAAGACCAACCCGTCTCTCTGTGGAGTCCATTCATGGCCTCCAAGACAGAAGTTTTGCCATGGTGCCTATCGTGGCTGCCATCTCCCTAACGTTAAAGCTACCACCTCTTCCGGCCTGATTTTTTTCCCCCGTCTCAAAACATGAACATACAAGGAGTGCTAATTTCACATGCATGCCTGCTTTTAGCTTGAGACGCTTTAGAAAGTCTTCTGTGGAATAGGAATGATGTATAGGAGAGCAGGGAAAATGGTCCAGTGAACGGAAAGAAAAAAGACTACGGATGGAGGTAAAGTGCCCTGTTGAGATTCACTTGTGTGGGTAGTTGTGGCCGAGTGGTTAAGGCGATGGACTAGAAATCCATTGGGGTATCCCCGAGCAGGATTGAATCCTGCCAACTACGCTGTCCCTTTTGTGAACAGTATTTTCCCATAATTCTTTGAAATACCTTCTGGCATAAATGCGGGCTCCAAAAGCAGGACTAATAGGGTCAGCGGCCTGGGAGGGCTCAAACTTTTGCCATTGTGGCCTTCCTCTCTAGAAAAGGACTGCTTCTGTCCAGAGGCTAGACCGCCAGCAGAAATAGAAACAAGCTACGTTGAAAATGGACCATATCTGTAAGCAAGTAATCGTGGCCGAGTGGTTAAGGCGATGGACTTGAAATCCATTGGGGTCTCCCCGCGTAGGTTCAAATCCTGCCGACTAAGTGCTACTTCACCTTTGGTGATATTTTATACTTCATATTAAATGGCATCTGCACAAGCAGGCCGAATATAGCTATCACTCTCAATAGAGCTAAGGAAGGCGAAACACTGGGCAGGGAATGGGATCAAAAGAGTGGCCGGAGAAGGCATGAGACTACCTGTCTGGCACTCCTGCCACTTGTGCACCCCAGCTGTCGAGAAGACACATGTCGAGTAATAGCCAAGGAGATTGGGAAAGAACTTCAGTTATCATCTCGCCAGTAAGTTCCATCTGAGGTATCAGATGCATGAAGGAAGTAGCCTTATTGGGGCGTCTGACAGTGTCATTATTTTCCTAAAGAGTCATAACTGCATTCTTTTACAACCTCCTTTTTGCTTTTCTCTGGCCAGGAACATGAACTTTATAATAGTACCTTTGAGTCACGTCAGTATGCAGGTATGGACCGAGTGTGTTTTTTGCAGTAGAACGGATAGGCAAAGATGGGAAGGCAGTGGAGCAGAGTGAACTGAGGGAAAGAAAAAGACTGCTGTGAGAGTGAGAACCTCAGCTTAAGTGGCAGCCACCCCTCGTGAGTAGTCGTGGCAGAGTGGTTAAGGCAATGGACTCGAAATCCATTGGGGTGTCCCCGCGCAGGTTCAAATTCTGCTGACTACGTCGGTGCTCTTTCACAATGATGTGTTAGGTTTTTCCTTGGATGCCTCCTTTCCCAGGAATAAGCATGTATTATTCAACAACGTTGAGAGCACAGGTAAAACAAAGACAAGAATGTGAAGCAATGCCAGCATGAAAACTCTCAAGGAGTACGCTGCCCAGGCCTACAGCTTCTCAGACACTGTATCTGTCTATTTTGGGGAGCTGCAGAGAAGCCTTGCCTGTGCTTTTCGAGCCTGCTGTCTGGGGTGAGTGCCTGGATAAATTGTTGTTGGGAAGGACAAGGCAGCTAGCTCCTCTACAGGGGTCAATTTAGGAGGTTGGTGGGAAGCACAGGAAGGTGCAGGAAGGAAGCTCTCTGCTGTTGCTTCTCGACCTAGGCAGAGCTGCAGGTGTGGTTAAAAAGGATTGGCGTTTGGCCAGGTCCCAGACCACAGTGCAACCTAGGGCAACAAGAGAGGTGAGGCTACTGAGGCCCTTACCCTGAGCCTTCTGACCCCACCGCCCCTTTGGCCCCGATCGGCCAAACCTCTCTATAAGGGCTAAAGGTGATTATTATATATGGCTGAGTAACTTAGGGTCCCTCGCATAAATGGACTCCTGCTGAAGGAGCTCGCCTTTGCTTTGGGACTGGCCCAACACGGCCTTGCTCTCCTCAACAAACCTGCCACCAGCCAGGAGGCTGAATGGCTTGCAGAAGCACACTCCCAGGTATGCCCAAGCACTTCATTTGCATAGAGACTACCCTCTCTTGGGCCCGCCTCCACTCACCTATTAAGTAATGTGGCTAGAATATCAAGACAGAAAGAGGAGCAGGGCCTGACAGCCTTTCAAAGGCTCAACTGAGGTGCTGGGCTGACGGCTGGGATCAACAAAGCCTGGGATGACTCCAATATGGAAGCAGAAGCCTTAGGGCAAACAAAGGTCAGCAGTTGATGTGCTGTAAAGAAGAAGGGCTGCAGAGGGCCTCAGCAAAGCCTTTGGAATACTTGTGGATTGGCAGGAGTGCCTATATTTGTTTTTTGAGAAGCACCTTGCCAGTGCAAAGGATTGCTGAGGAAGAGGAAGGAGCAGAGCGGAATGACTGGAGCCAGTGAGGTTGCCTGTGAAGACATGAAGGGCTATGTTGAAAGGGGCACCGCTTGCAGAGCCAAGTAGTCGTTACCAAGTGGTTAAGGCGATGGACTAGATATCATTTGGCGTCTCCACGAGTATGTTCAAATCCTGCCGACTACGTCAGATGACATTTTTGGGATTCCTCTTCAGGGCCTCCTGCGTGGGAGAACAAGGGAGCAGCCTCTATGCAAAGCAGTCAGTAAAACAGAATATGAAGCAAAGACCATTAAAGCCACAGAAGAAAGATATGAACCCAGGCCAAATGCATCCTGCTCCCCCTCCCTCACCTGTCAGGCACTAGTCTGCAGAGAAACTGAACGCGCCCACTCTCCTCCAAGGAGAATTCAGCTCAGGAAACGCCTAGCCACAGGACCTAGATTGGACGAGGCACTTCTTTTCATACCTGTAAAGACCAACCCGTCTCTCTGTGGAGTCCATTCATGGCCTCCAAGACAGAAGTTTTGCGATGGTGCCTATTGTGGCTGCCATCTCCCTGACGTTAAAGCTACCACCTCTTCCGGCCTGATTTTTTTCCCCCGTCTCAAAACATGAACATACAAGGAGTGCTAATTTCACATGCATGCCTGCTTTTAGCTTGAGACGCTTTAGAAAGTCTTCTGTGGAATAGGAATGATGTATAGGAGAGCAGGGAAAATGGTCCAGTGAACGGAAAGAAAAAAGACTACGGATGGAGGTAAAGTGCCCTGTTGAGATTGTCTTGTGTGGGTAGTTGTGGCCGAGTGGTTATGGCGATGGACTAGAAATCCATTGGGGTATCCCCGCGCAGGTTCGATTCCTGCCAACTACGCTGTCCCTTTTGTGAACAGTATTTTCCCATAATTCTTTGAAATACCTTCTGGCATAAATGCGGGCTCCAAAAGCAGGACTTATAGGCTCAGCGGCCTGTGAGGGCTCAAACGTTTGCCATTGTGGCCTTCCTCTCTAGAAAAGGACTGCTTCTGTCCAGAGGCTAGACCGCCAGCAGAAATAGAAACGAGCTTCGTTGAAAATGGACCATAGCTTTAAGCAAGTAGTCGTGGCCGAGTAGTTAAGGCGATGGACTTGAAATCCATTGGGGTCTCCCCGCGTAGGTTCAAATCCTGCAGACTACGTGCTACTTCACCTTTGGTGATATTTTATACTTCATATTAAATGGCATCTGCACAAGCAGGCCGAATATAGCTATCAGTCTCAATAGAGCTAAGGAAGGCGAAACACTGGGCAGGGAATGGGATCAAAAGAGTGGCCGGAGAAGGCATGAGACCACCTGTCTGGCACTCCTGCCACTTGTGCACCCCAGCTGTCGAGAAGACACATGTCGAGTAATAGCCAAGGAGATTGGGAAAGAACTTCAGTTATCATCTCGCCAGTAAGTTCCATCTGAGGTATCAGATGCATGAAGGAAGTAGCCTTATTGTGGCGTCTGACAGTGTCATTATTTTCCGAAAGTGTCATAACTGCATTCTTTTACAACCTCCTTTTTGCTTTTCTCTGGCCAGGAACATGAACTTTATAATAGTGCCTTTGAGTCACGTCAGTATGCAGGTATGGACCAAGTGTGTTTTTTGCAGTAGAACGGAGAGGCAAAGATGGGAAGGCAGTGGAGCAGAGTGAACTGAGGGAAAGAAAAAGACTGCTGTGAGAGTGAGAACCTCAGCTTAAGTGGCAGCCACCCCTCGTGAGTAGTCGTGGCCGAGTGGTTAAGGCGATGGACTCGAAATCCATTGGGGTGTCCCCGCGCACGTTCAAATCCTGCCGACTACGTCGGTGCTCTTTCACAATGATGTGTTAGGTTTTTCCTTGGATGCCTCCTTTCCCAGGAATAAGCATGTATTATTCAACAACGTTGAGAGCACAGGTAAAACAAAGACAAGAATGTGAAGCAATGCCAGCATGAAAACTCTCAAGGAGTACGCTGCCCAGGCCTACAGCTTCTCAGACACTGTATCTGTCTATTTTGGGGAGCTGCAGAGAAGCCTTGCCTGTGCTTTTCGAGCCTGCTGTCTGGGGTGAGTGCCTGGATAAATTGTTGTTGGGAAGGACAAGGCAGCTAGCTCCTCTACAGGGGTCAATTTAGGAGGTTGGTGGGAAGCACAGGAAGGGGCAGGAAGGAAGCTCTCTGCTGTTGCTTCTCGACCTAGGCAGAGCTGCAGGTGTGGTTAAAAAGGATTGGCGTTTGGCCAGGTCCCAGACCACAGTGCAACCTAGGGCAACAAGAGAGGTGAGGCTACTGAGGCCCTTACCCTGAGCCTTCTGACCCCACCGCCCCTTTGGCCCCGATCGGCCAAACCTCTCTATAAGGGCTAAAGGTGATTATTATATATGCCTGAGTAACTTAGGGTCCCTCGCATAAATGGACTCCTGCTGAAGGAGCTCGCCTTTGCTTTGGGACTGGCCCAACACGGCCTTGCTCTCCTCAACAAACCTGCCACCAGCCAGGAGGCTGAATGGCTTGCAGAAGGACACTCCCAGGTATGCCCAAGCACTTCATTTGCATAGAGACTACCCTCTCTTGGGCCCGCCTCCACTCACCTATTAAGTAATGTGGCTAGAATATCAAGACAGAAAGAGGAGCAGGGCCTGACAGCCTTTCAAAGGCTCAACTGAGGTGCTGGGCTGACGGCTGGGATCAACAAAGCCTGGGATGACTCCAATATGGAAGCAGAAGCCTTAGGGCAAACAAAGGTCAGCAGTTGATGTGCTGTAAAGAAGAAGGGCTGCAGAGGGCCTCAGCAAAGCCTTCGGAATACTTGTGGATTGGCAGGAGTGCCTATATTTGTTTTTTGAGAAGCACCTTGCCAGTGCAAAGGATTGCTGAGGAAGAGGAAGGAGCAGAGTGGAATGACTGGAGCCAGTGAGGTTGCCTGTGAAGACATGAAGGGCTATGTTGAAAGGGGCACCGCTTGCAGAGCCAAGTAGTCGTTACCAAGTGGTTAAGGCGATGGACTAGATATCATTTGGCGTCTCCACGAGTATGTTCAAATCCTGCCGACTACGTCAGATGACATTTTTGGGATTCCTCTTCAGGGCCTCCTGCGTGGGAGAACAAGGGAGCAGCCTCTATGCAAAGCAGTCAGTAAAACAGAATATGAAGCAAAGACCATTAAAGCCACAGAAGAAAGATATGAACCCAGGCCAAATGCATCCTGCTCCCCCTCCCTCACCTGTCAGGCACTAGTCTGCAGAGAAACTGAACGCGCCCACTCTCCTCCAAGGAGAATTCAGCTCAGGAAACGCCTAGCCACAGGACCTAGATTGGACGAGGCACTTCTTTTCATACCTGTAAAGACCAACCCGTCTCTCTGTGGAGTCCATTCATGGCCTCCAAGACAGAAGTTTTGCGATGGTGCCTATTGTGGCTGCCATCTCCCTGACGTTAAAGCTACCACCTCTTCCGGCCTGATTTTTTTCCCCCGTCTCAAAACATGAACATACAAGGAGTGCTAATTTCACATGCATGCCTGCTTTTAGCTTGAGACGCTTTAGAAAGTCTTCTGTGGAATAGGAATGATGTATAGGAGAGCAGGGAAAATGGTCCAGTGAACGGAAAGAATAAAGACTACGGATGGAGGTAAAGTGCCCTTTTGAGATTCTCTTGTGTGGGTAGTTGTGGCCGAGTGGTTAAGGCGATGGACTAGAAATCCATTGGGGTATCCCCGCGCAGATTCGAATCCTGCCAACTACGCTGTCCCTTTTGTGAACAGTATTTTCCCATAATTCTTTGAAATACCTTCTGGCATAAATGCGGGCTCCAAAAGCAGGACTTATAGGCTCAGCGGCCTGTGAGGGCTCAAACGTTTGCCATTGTGGCCTTCCTCTCTAGAAAAGGACTGCTTCTGTCCAGAGGCTAGACCGCCAGCAGAAATAGAAACGAGCTACGTTGAAAATGGACCATAGCTTTAAGCAAGTAGTCGTGGCCGAGTAGTTAAGGCGATGGACTTGAAATCCATTGGTGTCTCCCAGCGTAGGTTCAAATCCTGCAGACTACGTGCTACTTCACCTTTGGTGATATTTTATACTTCATATTAAATGGCATCTGCAGAAGCAGGCCGAATATAGCTATCAGTCTCAATAGAGCTAAGGAAGGCGAAACACTGGGCAGGGAATGGGATCAAAAGAGTGGCTGGAGAAGGCATGAGACTACCTGTCTGGCACTCCTGCCACTTGTGCACCCCAGCTGTCGAGAAGACACATGTCGAGTAATAGCCAAGGAGATTGGGAAAGAACTTCAGTTATCATCTCGCCAGTAAGTTCCATCTGAGGTATCAGATGCATGAAGGAAGTAGCCTTATTGTGGCGTCTGACAGTGTCATTATTTTCCTAAAGTGTCATAACTGCATTCTTTTACAACCTCCTTTTTGCTTTTCTCTGGCCAGGAACATGAACTTTATAATAGTGCCTTTGAGTCACGTCAGTATGCAGGTATGGACCAAGTGTGTTTTTTGCAGTAGAACGGAGAGGCAAAGATGGGAAGGCAGTGGAGCAGAGTGAACTGAGGGAAAGAAAAAGACTGCTGTGAGAGTGAGAACCTCAGCTTAAGTGGCAGCCACCCCTCGTGAGGAGTCGTGGCCGAGTGGTTAAGGCGATGGACTCGAAATCCATTGGGGTGTCCCTGCGCAGGTTCAAATCCTGCCGACTACGTCGGTGGTCTTTCACAATGATGTGTTAGGTTTTTCCTTGGATGCCTCCTTTCCCAGGAATAAGCATGTATTATTCAACAACGTTGAGAGCACAGGTAAAACAAAGACAAGAATGTGAAACAATGCACCGTGCAATGCCAGCATGAAAACTCTCAAGGAGTACGCTGCCCAGGCCTACAGCTTCTCAGACACTGTATCTGTCTATTTTGGGGAGCTGCAGAGAAGCCTTGCCTGTGCTTTTCGAGCCTGCTATCTGGGGTGAGTGCCTGGATAAATTGTTGGGAAGGACAAGGCAGCTAGCTCCTCTACAGGGGTCAATTTAGGAGGTTGGTGGGAAGCACAGGAAGGGGCAGGAAGGAAGCTCTCTGCTGTTGCTTCTCGGCCTAGGCAGAGCTGCAGGTGTGGTTGAAAAGGATTGGCGTTTGGCCAGGTCCCAGACCACAGACCACAGTGCAACCTAGGGCAACAAGAGAGGTGAGGCTACTGAGGCCCTTACCCTGAGCCTTCTGACCCCACCGCCCCTTTGGCCCCGATCGGCCAAAACCTCTCTATAAGGGCTAAAGGTGATTATTATATATGCCTGAGTAACTTAGGGTCCCTCGCATAAATGGACTCCTGCTGAAGGAGCTCGCCTTTGCTTTGGGACTGGCCCAACACGGCCTTGCTCTCCTCAACAAACCTGCCACCAGCCAGGAGGCTGAATGGCTTGCAGAAGGACACTCCCAGGTATGCCCAAGCACTTCATTTGCATAGAGACTACCCTCTCTTGGGCCCGCCTCCACTCACCTATTAAGTAATGTGGCTAGAATATCAAGACAGAAAGAGGAGCAGGGCCTGACAGCCTTTCAAAGACTCAACTGAGGTGCTGGGCTGATGGCTGGGATCACCAAAGCCTGGGATGACTCCAATATGGAAGCAGAAGCCTTAGGGCAAACAAAGGTCAGCAGTTGATGTGCTGTAAAGAAGAAGGGCTGCAGAGGGCCTCAGCAAAGCCTTCGGAATACTTGTGGATTGGCAGGAGTGCCTATATTTGTTTTTTGAGAAGCACCTTGCCAGTGCAAAGGATTGCTGAGGAAGAGGAAGGAGCAGAGCGGAATGACTGGAGCCAGTGAGGTTACCTGTGAAGACATGAAGGGCTATGTTGAAAGGGGCACCGCTTGCAGAGCCAAGTAGTCGTTACCAAGTGGTTAAGGCGATGGACTAGATATCATTTGGCGTCTCCACGAGTATGTTCAAATCCTGCCGACTACGTCAGATGACATTTTTGGGATTCCTCTTCAGGGCCTCCTGCGTGGGAGAACAAGGGAGCAGCCTCTATGCAAAGCAGTCAGTAAAACAGAATATAAAGCAAAGACCATTAAAGCCACAGAAGAAAGATATGAACCCAGGCCAAATGCATCCTGCTCCCCTCCCTCACCTGTCAGGCACTAGTCTGCAGAGAAACTGAACGCGCCCACTCTCCTCCAAGGAGAATTCAGCTCAGGAAACGCCTAGCCACAGGCCCTAGATTGGACGAGGCACTTCTTTTCATACCTGTAAAGACCAACCTGTCTCTCTGTGGAGTCCATTCATGGCCTCCAAGACAGAAGTTTTGCAATGGTGCCTATCGTGGCTGCCATCTCCCTGACGTTAAAGCTACCACCTCTTCCGGCCTGATTTTTTTCCCCCGTCTCAAAACATGAAGATACAAGGAGTGCTAATTTCACATGCATGCCTGCTTTTAGCTTGAGACGCTTTAGAAAGTCTTCTGTGGAATAGGAATGATGTATAGGAGAGCAGGGAAAATGGTCCAGTGAACGGAAAGAAAAAAGACTACGGATGGAGGTAAAGTGCCCTGTTGTGATTCACTTGTGTGGGTAGTTGTGGCCGAGTGGTTAAGGCGATGGACTAGAAATCCATTGGGGTTTTCCCGCGCAGTTTCGAATCCTGCCAACTACGCTGTCCCTTTTGTGAACAGTATTTTCCCATAATTCTTTGAAATACCTTCTGGCATAAATGCGGGCTCCAAAAGCAGGACTAATAGGGTCAGCGGCCTGGGAGGGCTCAAACTTTTGCCATTGTGGCCTTCCTCTCTAGAAAAGGACTGCTTCTGTCCAGAGGCTAGACCGCCAGCAGAAATAGAAACGAGCTACGTTGAAAATGGACCATAGCTTTAAGCAAGTAGTCGTGGCCGAGTGGCTAAGGCGATGGACTTGAAATTCATTGGGGTCTCCCCGCGTAGGTTCAAATAATGCCGACTACGTGCTACTTCACCTTTGGTGATATTTTATACTTCATATTAAATGGCATCTGCACAAGCAGGCCGAATATAGCTATCAGGATCAATAGAGCTAAGGAAGGCGAAACACTGGGCAGGGAATGGGATCAAAAGAGTGGCCGGAGAAGGCATGAGACTACCTGTCTGGCACTCCTGCCACTTGTGCTCCCCAGCTGTCGAGAAGACACATGTCGAGTAATAGCCAAGGAGATTGGGAAAGAACTTCAGTTATCATCTCGCCAGTAAGTTCCATCTGAGGTATCAGATGCATGAAGGAAGTAGCCTTATTGTGGCGTCTGACAGTGTCATCATTTTCCTAAAGTGTCATAACTGCATTCTTTTACAACCTCCTTTTTGCTTTTCTCTGGCCAGGAACATGAACTTTATAATAGTGCCTTTGAGCCACGTCAGTATGCAGGTATGGACCGAGTGTGTTTTTTGCAGTAGAACGGATAGGCAAAGATGGGAAGGCAGTGGAGCAGAGTCAACTGAGGGAAAGAAAAAGACTGCTGTGAGAGTGAGAACCTCAGCTTAAGTGGCAGCCACCCCTCGTGAGTACTCGTGGCCGAGTGGTTAAGGTGATGGATTCAAAATCTATTGGGATGTCCCCGCGCAGGTTCAAATCCTGCCGACTACGTTGGTGCTCTTTCACAATGATGTGTTAGGTTTTTCCTTGGATGCCTCCTTTTCCAGGAATAAGCATGTATTATTCAACAACGTTGAGAGCACAGGTAAAACAAAGACAAGAATATGAAACAATGCACTGTGCAATGCCAGCATGAAAACTCTCAAGGAGTACGCTGCCCAGGCCTACAGCTTCTCAGACACTGTATCTGTCTATTTTGGGGAGCTGCAGAGAAGCCTTGCCTGTGCTTTTCGAGCCTGCTGTCTGGGGTGAGTGCCTGGATACATTGTTGTTGGGAAGGACAAGGCAGCTAGCTCCTCTACAGGGGTCAATTTAGGAGGTTGGTGGGAAGCACAGGAAGGGGCAGGAAGGAAGCTCTCTGCTGTTGCTTCTCGGCCTAGGCAGAGCTGCAGGTGTGGTTAAAAAGGATTGGCGTTTGGCCAGGTCCCAGACCACAGTGCAACCTAGGGCAACAAGAGAGGTGAGGCTACTGAGGCCCTTACCCTGAGCCTTCTGACCCCACCGCCCCTTTGGCCCCGATCGGCCAAAACCTCTCTATAAGGGCTAAAGGTGATTATTATATATGCCTGAGTAACTTAGGGTCCCTCGCATAAATGGACTCCTGCTGAAGGAGCTCGCCTTTGCTTTGGGACTGGCCCAACACGGCCTTGCTCTCCTCAACAAACCTGCCACCAGCCAGGAGGCTGAATGGCTTGCAGAAGGACACTCCCAGGTATGCCCAAGCACTTCATTTGCATAGAGACTACCCTCTCTTGGGCCCGCCTCCACTCACCTATTAAGTAATGTGGCTAGAATATCAAGACAGAAAGAGGAGCAGGGCCTGACAGCCTTTCAAAGGCTCAACTGAGGTGCTGGGCTGACGGCTGGGATCACCAAAGCCTGGGATGACTCCAATATGGAAGCAGAAGCCTTAGGGGAAACAAAGGTCAGCAGTTGATGTGCTGTAAAGAAGAAGGGCTGCAGAGGGCCTCAGCAAAGCCTTCGGAATACTTGTGGATTGGCAGGAGTGCCTATATTTGTTTTTTGAGAAGCACCTTGCCAGTGCAAAGGATTGCTGAGGAAGAGGAAGGAGCAGAGCGGAATGACTGGAGCCAGTGAGGTTGCCTGTGAAGACATGAAGGGCTATGTTGAAAGGGGCACTGCTTGCAGAGATAAGTAGTCGTTACCAAGTGGTTAAGGCGATGGACAAGATATCATTTGGCGTCTCCACGAGTATGTTCAAATCCTGCCGACTACGTCAGATGACATTTTTGGGATTCCTCTTCAGGGCCTCCTGCGTGGGAGAACAAGGGAGCAGCCTCTATGCAAAGCAGTCAGTAAAACAGAATATGAAGCAGAGACCATTAAAGCCACAGAAGAAAGATATGAACCCAGGCCAAATGCATCCTGCTCCCCCTCCCTCACCTGTCAGGCACTTGTCTGCAGAGAAACTGAACGCGCCCACTCTCCTCCAAGGAGAATTCAGCTCAGGAAACGCCTAGCCACAGGCCCTAGATTGGACGAGGCACTTCTTTTCATACCTGTGAAGACCAACCCGTCTCTCTGTGGAGTCCATTCATGGCCTCCAAGACAGAAGTTTTGCCATGGTGCCTATCGTGGCTGCCATCTCCCTGACGTTAAAGCTACCACCTCTTCCGGCCTGATTTTTTTCCCCCGTCTCAAAACATGAACATACAAGGAGTGCTAATTTCACATGCATGCCTGCTTTTAGCTTGAGACGCTTTAGAAAGTCTTCTGTGGAATAGGAATGATGTATAGGAGAGCAGGGAAAATGGTCCAGTGAACGGAAAGAAAAAAGACTACGGATGGAGGTAAAGTGCCCTGTTGAGATTCACTTGTGTGGGTAGTTGTGGCTGAGTGGTTAAGGCGATGGACTAGAAATCCATTGGGGTATCCCCGCGCAGGCTTGAATCCTGCCAACTACGCTGTCCCTTTTGTGAACAGTATTTTCCCATAATTCTTTGAAATACCTTCTGGCATAAATGCGGGCTCCAAAAGCAGGACTAATAGGGTCAGCGGCCTGGGAGAGCTCAAACTTTTGCCATTGTGGCCTTCCTCTCTAGAAAAGGACTGCTTCTGTCCAGAGGCTATACCGCCAGCAGAAATAGAAACGAGCTACGTTGAAAATGGACCATAGCTTTAAGCAAGTAGTCGTGGCCGAGTGGTTAAGGCGATGGACTTGAAATCCATTGGGGTCTCCCCGCGTAGGTTCAAATCCTGCCGACTACGTGCTACTTCACCTTTGGTGATATTTTATACTTCATATTAAATGGCATCTGCACAAGTAGGCCGAATATAGTTATCACTCTCAATAGAGCTAAGGAAGGCGAAACACTGGGCAGGGAATGGGATCAAAAGAGTGGCCGGAGAAGGCATGAGACTACCTGTCTGGCACTCCTGCCACTTGTGCACCCCAGCTGTCGAGAAGACACATGTCGAGTAATAGCCAAGGAGATTGGGAAAGAACTTCAGTTATCATCTCGCCAGTAAGTTCCATCTGAGGTATCAGATACATGAAGGAAGTAGCCTTATTGGGGCGTCTGACAGTGTCATTATTTTCCTAAAGTGTCATAACTGCATTCTTTTACAACCTCCTTTTTGCTTTTCTCTGGCCAGGAACATGAACTTTATAATAGTGCCTTTGAGTCACGTCAGTATGCAGGTATGGACCGAGTGTGTTTTTTGCAGTAGAACGGATAGGCAAAGATGGGAAGGCAGTGGAGCAGAGTGAACTGAGGGAAAGAAAAAGACTGCTGTGAGAGTGAGAACCTCAGCTTAAGTGGCAGCCACCCCTCGTGAGTAGTTGTGGCCGAGTGGTTAAGGCGATGGACTCGAAATCCATTGGGGTGTCCCCGTGCAGGTTTAAATCCTGCCAACTACGTCGGTGCTCTTTCACAATGATGTGTTAGGTTTTTCCTTGGATGCCTCCTTTCCCAGGAATAAGCATGTATTATTCAACAACGTTGAGAGCACAGGTAAAACAAAGACAAGAATGTGAAACAATGCACTGTGCAATGCCAGCATGAAAACTCTCAAGGAGTACGCTGCCCAGGCCTACAGCTTCTCAGACACTGTATCTGTCTATTTTGGGGAGCTGCAGAGAAGCCTTGCCTGTGCTTTTCGAGCCTGCTGTCTGGGGTGAGTGCCTGGATAAATTGTTGTTGGGAAGGACAAGGCAGCTAGCTCCTCTACAGGGGTCAATTTAGGAGGTTGGTGGGAAGCACAGGAAGGGGCAGGAAGGAAGCTCTCTGCTGTTGCTTCTCGGCCTAGGCAGAGCTGCAGGTGTGGTTAAAAAGGATTGGCGTTTGGCCAGGTCCCAGACCACAGTGCAACTTAGGGCAACAAGAGAGGTGAGGCTACTGAGGCCCTTACCCTGAGCCTTCTGACCCCACCGCCCCTTTGGCCCCGATCGGCCAAAACCTCTCTATAAGGGCTAAAGGTGATTATTATATATGCCTGAGTAACTTAGGGTCCCTCGCATAAATGGACTCCTGCTGAAGGAGCTCGCCTTTGCTTTGGGACTGGCCCAACACGGCCTTGCTCTCCTCAACAAACCTGCCACCAGCCAGGAGGCTGAATGGCTTGCAGAAGGACACTCCCAGGTATGCCCAAGCACTTCATTTGCATAGAGACTACCCTCTCTTGGGCCCGCCTCCACTCACCTATTAAGTAATGTGGCTAGAATATCAAGACAGAAAGAGGAGCAGGGCCTGACAGCCTTTCAAAGGCTCAACTGAGGTGCTGGGCTGACGGCTGGGATCACCAAAGCCTGGGATGACTCCAATATGGAAGCAGAAGCCTTAGGGCAAACAAAGGTCAGCAGTTGATGTGCTGTAAAGAAGAAGGGCTGCAGAGGGCCTCAGCAAAGCCTTCGGAATACTTGTGGATTGGCAGGAGTGCCTATATTTGTTTTTTGAGAAGCACCTTGCCAGTGCAAAGGATTGCTGAGGAAGAGGAAGGAGCAGAGCGGAATGACTGGAGCCAGTGAGGTTGCCTGTGAAGACATGAAGGGCTATGTTGAAAGGGGCACCGCTTGCAGAGCCAAGTAGTCGTTACCAAGTGGTTAAGGCGATGGACTAGATATCATTTGGCGTCTCCACGAGTATGTTCAAATCCTGCCGACTACGTCAGATTACATTTTTGGGATTCCTCTTCAGGGCCTCCTGCGTGGGAGAACAAGTGAGCAGCCTCTATGCAAAGCAGTCAGTAAAACAGAATATGAAGCAAAGACCATTAAAGCCACAGAAGAAAGATATGAACCCAGGCCAAATGCATCCTGCTCCCCCTCCCTCACCTGTCAGGCACTAGTCTGCAGAGAAACTGAACGCGCCCACTCTCCTCCAAGGAGAATTCAGCTCAGGAAACGCCTAGCCACAGGCCCTAGATTGGACGAGGCACTTCTTTTCATACCTGTAAAGACCAACCTGTCTCTCTGTGGAGTCCATTCATGGCCTCCAAGACAGAAGTTTTGCAATGGTGCCTATCGTGGCTGCCATCTCCCTGACGTTAAAGCTACCACCTCTTCCGGCCTGATTTTTTTCCCCCGTCTCAAAACATGAAGATACAAGGAGTGCTAATTTCACATGCATGCCTGCTTTTAGCTTGAGACGCTTTAGAAAGTCTTCTGTGGAATAGGAATGATGTATAGGAGAGCAGGGAAAATGGTCCAGTGAACGGAAAGAAAAAAGACTACGGATGGAGGTAAAGTGCCCTGTTGAGATTCACTTGTGTGGGTAGTTGTGGCCGAGTGGTTAAGGCGATGGACTAGAAATCCATTGGGGTATTCCCGCGCAGTTTCGAATCCTGCCAACTACGCTGTCCCTTTTGTGAACAGTATTTTCCCATAATTCTTTGAAATACCTTCTGGCATAAATGCGGGCTCCAAAAGCAGGACTAATAGGGTCAGCGGCCTGGGAGGGCTCAAACTTTTGCCATTGTGGCCTTCCTCTCTAGAAAAGGACTGCTTCTGTCCAGAGGCTAGACCGCCAGCAGAAATAGAAACGAGCTACGTTGAAAATGGACCATAGCTTTAAGCAAGTAGTCGTGGCCGAGTGGCTAAGGCGATGGACTTGAAATTCATTGGGGTCTCCCCGCGTAGGTTCAAATAATGCCGACTACGTGCTACTTCACCTTTGGTGATGTTTTATACTTCATATTAAATGGCATCTGCACAAGCAGGCCGAATATAGCTATCAGGATCAATAGAGCTAAGGAAGGCGAAACACTGGGCAGGGAATGGGATCAAAAGAGTGGCCGGAGAAGGCATGAGACTACCTGTCTGGCACTCCTGCCACTTGTGCTCCCCAGCTGTCGAGAAGACACATGTCGAGTAATAGCCAAGGAGATTGGGAAAGAACTTCAGTTATCATCTCGCCAGTAAGTTCCATCTGAGGTATCAGATGCATGAAGGAAGTAGCCTTATTGTGGCGTCTGACAGTGTCATCATTTTCCTAAAGTGTCATAACTGCATTCTTTTACAACCTCCTTTTTGCTTTTCTCTGGCCAGGAACATGAACTTTATAATAGTGCCTTTGAGTCACGTCAGTATGCAGGTATGGACCGAGTGTGTTTTTTGCAGTAGAACGGATAGGCAAAGATGGGAAGGCAGTGGAGCAGAGTCAACTGAGGGAAAGAAAAAGACTGCTGTGAGAGTGAGAACCTCAGCTTAAGTGGCAGCCACCCCTCGTGAGTACTCGTGGCCGAGTGGTTAAGGTGATGGATTCAAAATCTATTGGGATGACCCCGCGCAGGTTCAAATCCTGCCGACTACGTTGGTGCTCTTTCACAATGATGTGTTAGGTTTTTCCTTGGATGCCTCCTTTTCCAGGAATAAGCATGTATTATTCAACAACGTTGAGAGCACAGGTAAAACAAAGACAAGAATATGAAACAATGCACTGTGCAATGCCAGCATGAAAACTCTCAAGGAGTACGCTGCCCAGGCCTACAGCTTCTCAGACACTGTATCTGTCTATTTTGGGGAGCTGCAGAGAAGCCTTGCCTGTGCTTTTCGAGCCTGCTGTCTGGGGTGAGTGCCTGGATACATTGTTGTTGGGAAGGACAAGGCAGCTAGCTCCTCTACAGGGGTCAATTTAGGAGGTTGGTGGGAAGCACAGGAAGGGGCAGGAAGGAAGCTCTCTGCTGTTGCTTCTCGGCCTAGGCAGAGCTGCAGGTGTGGTTAAAAAGGATTGGCGTTTGGCCAGGTCCCAGACCACAGTGCAACCTAGGGCAACAAGAGAGGTGAGGCTACTGAGGCCCTTACCCTGAGCCTTCTGACCCCACCGCCCCTTTGGCCCCGATCGGCCAAAACCTCTCTATAAGGGCTAAAGGTGATTATTATATATGCCTGAGTAACTTAGGGTCCCTCGCATAAATGGACTCCTGCTGAAGGAGCTCGCCTTTGCTTTGGGACTGGCCCAACACGGCCTTGCTCTCCTCAACAAACCTGCCACCAGCCAGGAGGCTGAATGGCTTGCAGAAGGACACTCCCAGGTATGCCCAAGCACTTCATTTGCATAGAGACTACCCTCTCTTGGGCCCGCCTCCACTCACCTATTAAGTAATGTGGCTAGAATATCAAGACAGAAAGAGGAGCAGGGCCTGACAGCCTTTCAAAGGCTCAACTGAGGTGCTGGGCTGACGGCTGGGATCACCAAAGCCTGGGATGACTCCAATATGGAAGCAGAAGCCTTAGGGCAAACAAAGGTCAGCAGTTGATGTGCTGTAAAGAAGAAGGGCTGCAGAGGGCCTCAGCAAAGCCTTCGGAATACTTGTGGATTGGCAGGAGTGCCTATATTTGTTTTTTGAGAAGCACCTTGCCAGTGCAAAGGATTGCTGAGGAAGAGGAAGGAGCAGAGCGGAATGACTGGAGCCAGTGAGGTTGCCTGTGAAGACATGAAGGGCTATGTTGAAAGGGGCACTGCTTGCAGAGATAAGTAGTCGTTACCAAGTGGTTAAGGCGATGGACAAGATATCATTTGGCGTCTCCACGAGTATGTTCAAATCCTGCCGACTACGTCAGATGACATTTTTGGGATTCCTCTTCAGGGCCTCCTGCGTGGGAGAACAAGGGAGCAGCCTCTATGCAAAGCAGTCAGTAAAACAGAATATGAAGCAGAGACCATTAAAGCCACAGAAGAAAGATATGAACCCAGGCCAAATGCATCCTGCTCCCCCTCCCTCACCTGTCAGGCACTTGTCTGCAGAGAAACTGAACGCGCCCACTCTCCTCCAAGGAGAATTCAGCTCAGGAAACGCCTAGCCACAGGCCCTAGATTGGACGAGGCACTTCTTTTCATACCTGTGAAGACCAACCCGTCTCTCTGTGGAGTCCATTCATGGCCTCCAAGACAGAAGTTTTGCCATGGTGCCTATCGTGGCTGCCATCTCCCTGACGTTAAAGCTACCACCTCTTCCGGCCTGATTTTTTTCCCCCGTCTCAAAACATGAACATACAAGGAGTGCTAATTTCACATGCATGCCTGCTTTTAGCTTGAGACGCTTTAGAAAGTCTTCTGTGGAATAGGAATGATGTATAGGAGAGCAGGGAAAATGGTCCAGTGAACGGAAAGAAAAAAGACTACGGATGGAGGTAAAGTGCCCTGTTGAGATTCACTTGTGTGGGTAGTTGTGGCTGAGTGGTTAAGGCGATGGACTAGAAATCCATTGGGGTATCCCCGCGCAGGCTTGAATCCTGCCAACTACGCTGTCCCTTTTGTGAACAGTATTTTCCCATAATTCTTTGAAATACCTTCTGGCATAAATGCGGGCTCCAAAAGCAGGACTAATAGGGTCAGCGGCCTGGGAGAGCTCAAACTTTTGCCATTGTGGCCTTCCTCTCTAGAAAAGGACTGCTTCTGTCCAGAGGCTATACCGCCAGCAGAAATAGAAACGAGCTACGTTGAAAATGGACCATAGCTTTAAGCAAGTAGTCGTGGCCGAGTCGTTAAGGCGATGGACTTGAAATCCATTGGGGTCTCCCCGCGTAGGTTCAAATCCTGCCGACTACGTGCTACTTCACCTTTGGTGATATTTTATACTTCATATTAAATGGCATCTGCACAAGCAGGCCGAATATAGTTATCACTCTCAATAGAGCTAAGGAAGGCGAAACACTGGGCAGGGAATGGGATCAAAAGAGTGGCCGGAGAAGGCATGAGACTACCTGTCTGGCACTCCTGCCACTTGTGCACCCCAGCTGTCGAGAAGACACATGTCGAGTAATAGCCAAGGAGATTGGGAAAGAACTTCAGTTATCATCTCGCCAGTAAGTTCCATCTGAGGTATCAGATACATGAAGGAAGTAGCCTTATTGGGGCGTCTGACAGTGTCATTATTTTCCTAAAGTGTCATAACTGCATTCTTTTACAACCTCCTTTTTGCTTTTCTCTGGCCAGGAACATGAACTTTATAATAGTGCCTTTGAGTCACGTCAGTATGCAGGTATGGACCGAGTGTGTTTTTTGCAGTAGAACGGATAGGCAAAGATGGGAAGGCAGTGGAGCAGAGTGAACTGAGGGAAAGAAAAAGACTGCTGTGAGAGTGAGAACCTCAGCTTAAGTGGCAGCCACCCCTCGTGAGTAGTTGTGGCCGAGTGGTTAAGGCGATGGACTCGAAATCCATTGGGGTGTCCCCGTGCAGGTTTAAATCCTGCCAACTACGTCGGTGCTCTTTCACAATGATGTGTTAGGTTTTTCCTTGGATGCCTCCTTTCCCAGGAATAAGCATGTATTATTCAACAACGTTGAGAGCACAGGTAAAACAAAGACAAGAATGTGAAACAATGCACTGTGCAATGCCAGCATGAAAACTCTCAAGGAGTACGCTGCCCAGGCCTACAGCTTCTCAGACACTGTATCTGTCTATTTTGGGGAGCTACAGAGAAGCCTTGCCTGTGCTTTTCGAGCCTGCTGTCTGGGGTGAGTGCCTGGATAAATTGTTGTTGGGAAGGACAAGGCAGCTAGCTCCTCTACAGGGGTCAATTTAGGAGGTTGGTGGGAAGCACAGGAAGGGGCAGGAAGGAAGCTCTCTGCTGTTGCTTCTCGGCCTAGGCAGAGCTGCAGGTGTGGTTAAAAAGGATTGGCGTTTGGCCAGGTCCCAGACCACAGTGCAACTTAGGGCAACAAGAGAGGTGAGGCTACTGAGGCCCTTACCCTGAGCCTTCTGACCCCACCGCCCCTTTGGCCCCGATCGGCCAAAACCTCTCTATAAGGGCTAAAGGTGATTATTATATATGCCTGAGTAACTTAGGGTCCCTCGCATAAATGGACTCCTGCTGAAGGAGCTCGCCTTTGCTTTGGGACTGGCCCAACACGGCCTTGCTCTCCTCAACAAACCTGCCACCAGCCAGGAGGCTGAATGGCTTGCAGAAGGACACTCCCAGGTATGCCCAAGCACTTCATTTGCATAGAGACTACCCTCTCTTGGGCCCGCCTCCACTCACCTATTAAGTAATGTGGCTAGAATATCAAGACAGAAAGAGGAGCAGGGCCTGACAGCCTTTCAAAGGCTCAACTGAGGTGCTGGGCTGACGGCTGGGATCACCAAAGCCTGGGATGACTCCAATATGGAAGCAGAAGCCTTAGGGCAAACAAAGGTCAGCAGTTGATGTGCTGTAAAGAAGAAGGGCTGCAGAGGGCCTCAGCAAAGCCTTCGGAATACTTGTGGATTGGCAGGAGTGCCTATATTTGTTTTTTGAGAAGCACCTTGCCAGTGCAAAGGATTGCTGAGGAAGAGGAAGGAGCAGAGCGGAATGACTGGAGCCAGTGAGGTTGCCTGTGAAGACATGAAGGGCTATGTTGAAAGGGGCACCGCTTGCAGAGCCAAGTAGTCGTTACCAAGTGGTTAAGGCGATGGACTAGATATCATTTGGCGTCTCCACGAGTATGTTCAAATCCTGCCGACTACGTCAGATGACATTTTTGGGATTCCTCTTCAGGGCCTCCTGCGTGGGAGAACAAGTGAGCAGCCTCTATGCAAAGCAGTCAGTAAAACAGAATATGAAGCAAAGACCATTAAAGCCACAGAAGAAAGATATGAACCCAGGCCAAATGCATCCTGCTCCCCCTCCCTCACCTGTCAGGCACTAGTCTGCAGAGAAACTGAACGCGCCCACTCTCCTCCAAGGAGAATTCAGCTCAGGAAACGCCTAGCCACAGGCCCTAGACTGGACGAGGCACTTCTTTTCATACCTGTAAAGACCAACCCGTCTCTCTGTGGAGTCCATTCATGGCCTCCAAGACAGAAGTTTTGCGATGGTGCCTATCGTGGCTGCCATCTCCCTGACGTTAAAGCTACCACCTCTTCCGGCCTGATTTTTTTCCCCCGTCTCAAAACATGAACATACAAGGAGAGCTAATTTCACATGCATACCTGCTTTTAGCTTGAGACGCTTTAGAAAGTCTTCTGTGGAATAGGAATGATGTATAGGAGAGCAGGGAAAATGGTCCAGTGAACGGAAAGAAAAAAGACTACGGATGGAGGTAAAGTGCCCTGTTGAGATTCACTTGTGTGGGTAGTTGTGGCCGAGTGGTTAAGGCGATGGACTAGAAATCCATTGGGGTATCCCCGCGCAGGTTCGAATCCTGCCGACTACGTCGGTGCTCTTTCATAATGATGTGTTAGGTTTTTCCTTGGATGCCTCCTTTCCCAGGAATAAGCATGTATTATTCAACAACGTTGAGAGCACAGGTAAAACAAAGACAAGAATGTGAAACAATGCACTGTGCAATTCCAGCATGAAAACTCTCAAGGAGTACGCTGCCCAGGCCTACAGCTTCTCAGACACTGTGTCTGTCTATTTTGGGGAGCTGCAGAGAAGCCTTGCCTGTGCTTTTCGAGCCTGCTGTCTGGGGTGAGTGCCTGGATAAATTGTTGTTGGGAAGGACAAGGCAGCTAGCTCCTCTACAGGGGTCAATTTAGGAGGTTGGTGGGAAGCACAGGAAGGGGCAGGAAGGAAGCTCTCTGCTGTTGCTTCTCGGCCTAGGCAGAGCTGCAGGTGTGGTTAAAAAGGATTGGCGTTTGGCCAGGTCCCAGACCACAGTGCAACCTAGGGCAACAAGAGAGGTGAGGCTACTGAGGCCCTTACCCTGAGCCTTCTGACCCCACCGCCCCTTTGGCCCCGATCGGCCAAAACCTCTCTATAAGGGCTAAAGGTGATTATTATATATGCCTGAGTAACTTAGGGTCCCTCGCATAAATGGACTCCTGCTGAAGGAGCTCGCCTTTGCTTTGGGACTGGCCCAACACGGCCTTGCTCTCCTCAACAAACCTGCCACCAGCCAGGAGGCTGAATGGCTTGCAGAAGGACACTCCCAGGTATGCCCAAGCACTTCATTTGCATAGAGACTACCCTCTCTTGGGCCCGCCTCCACTCACCTATTAAGTAATGTGGCTAGAATATCAAGACAGAAAGAGGAGCAGGGCCTGACAGCCTTTCAAAGGCTCAACTGAGGTGCTGGGCTGACGGCTGGGATCACCAAAGACTGGGATGACTCCAATATGGAAGCAGAAGCCTTAGGGCAAACAAAGGTCAGCAGTTGATGTGCTATAAAGAAGAAGGGCTGCAGAGGGACTCAGCAAAGCCTTCGGAATACTTGTGGATTGGCAGGAGTGCCTATATTTGTTTTTTGAGAAGCACCTTGCCAGTGCAAAGGATTGCTGAGGAAGAGGAAGGAGCAGAGCGGAATGACTGGAGCCAGTGAGGTTGCCTGTGAAGACATGAAGGGCTATGTTGAAAGGGGCACCGCTTGCAGAGCCAAGTAGTCGTTACCAAGTGGTTAAGGCGATGGACTAGATATCATTTGGCGTCTCCACGAGTATGTTCAAATCCTGCCGACTACGTCAGATGACATTTTTGGGATTCCTCTTCAGGGCCTCCTGCGTGGGAGAACAAGGGAGCAGCCTCTATGCAAAGCAGTCAGTAAAACAGAATATGAAGCAAAGACCATTAAAGCCACAGAAGAAAGATATGAACCCAGGCCAAATGCATCCTGCTCCCCCTCCCTCACCTGTCAGGCACTAGTCTGCAGAGAAACTGAACACGCCCACTCTCCTCCAAGGAGAATTCAGCTCAGGAAACGCCTAGCCACAGGCCCTAGATTGGACGAGGCACTTCTTTTCATACCTGTAAAGACCAACCCGTCTCTCTGTGGAGTCCATTCATGGCCTCCAAGACAGAAGTTTTGCCATGGTGCCTATCGTGGCTGCCATCTCCCTGACGTTAAAGCTACCACCTCTTCCGGCCTGATTTTTTTCCCCCGTCTCAAAACATGAACATACAAGGAGTGCTAATTTCACATGCATGCCTGCTTTTAGCTTGAGACGCTTTAGAAAGTCTTCTGTGGAATAGGAATTATGTATAGGAGAGCAGGGAAAATGGTCCAGTGAACGGAAAGAAAAAAGACTACGGATGGAGGTAAAGTGCCCTGTTGAGATTCACTTGTGTGGGTAGTTGTGGACGAGTGGTTAAGGCGATGGACTAGAAATCCTTTGGGGTATCCCCGCGCAGGTTCGAATCCTGCCAACTACGCTGTCCCTTTTGTGAACAGTATTTTACCATAATTCTTTGAAATACCTTCTGGCATAAATGCAGGCTCCAAAAGCAGGACTAATAGGGTCAGCGGCCTGGGAGGGCTCAAACTTTTGCCATTGTGGCCTTCCTCTCTAGAAAAGGACTGCTTCTGTCCAGAGGCTAGACCGCCAGCAGAAATAGAAACGAGCTACGTTGAAAATGGACCATAGCTTTAAGCAAGTAGTCGTGGCCGAGTGGTTAAGGCGATGGACTTGAAATCCATTGGGGTCTCCCCGCGTAGGTTCAAATCCTGCCGACTACGTGCTACTTCACCTTTGGTGATATTTTATACTTCATATTAAATGGCATCTGCACAAGCAGGCCGAATATAGCTATCACTCTCAATAGAGCTAAGGAAGGCGAAACACTGGGCAGGGAATGGGATCAAAAGAGTGGCCGGAGAAGGCATGAGACTACCTGTCTGGCACTCCTGCCACTTGTGCACCCCAGCTGTCGAGAAGACACATGTCGAGTAATAGCCAAGGAGATTGGGAAAGAACTTCAGTTATCATCTCGCCAGTAAGTTCCATCTGAGGTATCAGATGCATGAAGGAAGTAGCCTTATTGGGGCGTCTGACAGTGTCATTATTTTCCTAAAGTGTCATAACTGCATTCTTTTACAACCTCCTTTTTGCTTTTCTCTGGCCAGGAACATGAACTTTATAATAGTGCCTTTGAGTCACGTCAGTATGCAGGTATGGACCGAGTGTGTTTTTTGCAGTAGAACGGATAGGCAAAGATGGGAAGGCAGTGGAGCAGAGTGAACTGAGGGAAAGAAAAAGACTGCTGTGAGAGTGAGAACCTCCGCTTAAGTGGCAGGCACCAGTCGTGGCCGAGTGGTTAAGGCGATGGACTCGAAATCCATTGGGGTGTCCCCGTGCAGGTTCAAATCCTGCCGACTACGTCGGTGCTCTTTCACAATGATGTGTTAGGTTTTTCCTTGGATGCCTCCTTTCCCAGGAATAAGCATGTATTATTCAACAACGTTGAGAGCACAGGTAAAACAAAGACAAGAATGTGAAACAATGCACTGTGCAATGCCAGCATGAAAACTCTCAAGGAGTACGCTGCCCAGGCCTACAGCTTCTCAGACACCGTATCTGTCTATTTTGGGGAGCTGCAGAGAAGCCTTGCCTGTGCTTTTCGAGCCTGCTGTCTGGGGTGAGTGCCTGGATAAATTGTTGTTGGGAAGGACAAGGCAGCTAGCTCCTCTACAGGGGTCAATTTAGGAGGTTGGTGGGAAGCACAGGAAGGGGCAGGAAGGAAGCTCTCTGCTGTTGCTTCTCGGCCTAGGCAGAGCTGCAGGTGTGGTTAAAAAGGATTGGCGTTTGGCCAGGTCCCAGACCACAGTGCAACCTAGGGCAACAAGAGAGGTGAGGCTACTGAGGCCCTTACCCTGAGCCTTCTGACCCCACCGCCCCTTTGGCCCCGATCGGCCAAAACCTCTCTATAAGGGCTAAAGGTGATTATTATATATGCCTGAGTAACTTAGGGTCCCTCGCATAAATGGACTCCTGCTGAAGGAGCTCGCCTTTGCTTTGGGACTGGCCCAACACGGCCTTGCTCTCCTCAACAAACCTGCCACCAGCCAGGAGGCTGAATGGCTTGCAGAAGGACACTCCCAGGTATGCCCAAGCACTTCATTTGCATAGAGACTACCCTCTCTTGGGCCCGCCTCCACTCACCTATTAAGTAATGTGGCTAGAATATCAAGACAGAAAGAGGAGCAGGGCCTGACAGCCTTTCAAAGGCTCAACTGAGGTGCTGGGCTGACGGCTGGGATCACCAAAGACTGGGATGACTCCAATATGGAAGCAGAAGCCTTAGGGCAAACAAAGGTCAGCAGTTGATGTGCTATAAAGAAGAAGGGCTGCAGAGGGCCTCAGCAAAGCCTTCGGAATACTTGTGGATTGGCAGGAGTGCCTATATTTGTTTTTTGAGAAGCACCTTGCCAGTGCAAAGGATTGCTGAGGAAGAGGAAGGAGCAGAGCGGAATGACTGGAGCCAGTAAGGTTGCCTGTGAAGACATGAAGGGCTATGTTGAAAGGGGCACCGCTTGCAGAGCCAAGTAGTCGTTACCAAGTGGTTAAGGCGATGGACTAGATATCATTTGGCGTCTCCACGAGTATGTTCAAATCCTGCCGACTACGTCAGATGACATTTTTGGGATTCCTCTTCAGGGCCTCCTGCGTGGGAGAACAAGGGAGCAGCCTCTATGCAAAGCAGTCAGTAAAACAGAATATGAAGCAAAGACCATTAAAGCCACAGAAGAAAGATATGAACCCAGGCCAAATGCATCCTGCTCCCCCTCCCTCACCTGTCAGGCACTAGTCTGCAGAGAAACTGAACACGCCCACTCTCCTCCAAGGAAAATTCAGCTCAGGAAACGCCTAGCCACAGGCCCTAGATTGGACGAGGCACTTCTTTTCAGACCTGTAAAGACCAACCCGTCTCTCTGTGGAGTCCATTCATGGCCTCCAAGACAGAAGTTTTGCCATGGTGCCTATCGTGGCTGCCATCTCCCTGACGTTAAAGCTACCACCTCTTCCGGCCTGATTTTTTTCCCCCGTCTCAAAACATGAACATACAAGGAGTGCTAATTTCACATGCATGCCTGCTTTTAGCTTGAGACGCTTTAGAAAGTCTTCTGTGGAATAGGAATTATGTATAGGAGAGCAGGGAAAATGGTCCAGTGAACGGAAAGAAAAAAGACTACGGATGGAGGTAAAGTGCCCTGTTGAGATTCACTTGTGTGGGTAGTTGTGGACGAGTGGTTAAGGCGATGGACTAGAAATCCATTGGGGTATCCCCGCGCAGGTTCGAATCCTGCCAACTACGCTGTCCCTTTTGTGAACAGTATTTTCCCATAATTCTTTGAAATACCTTCTGGCATAAATGCGGACTCCAAAAGCAGGACTAATAGGGTCAGGGCCCTGGGAGGGCTCAAACTTTTGCCATTGTGGCCTTCCTCTCTAGAAAAGGACTGCTTCTGTCCAGAGGCTAGACCGCCAGCAGAAATAGAAACGAGCTACGTTGAAAATGGACCATAGCTTTAAGCAAGTAGTCGTGGCCGAGTGGTTAAGGCGATGGACTTGAAATCCATTGGGGTCTCCCCGCGTAGGTTCAAATCCTGCCGACTACGTGCTACTTCACCTTTGGTGATATTTTATACTTCATATTAAATGGCATCTGCACAAGCAGGCCGAATATAGCTATCACTCTCAATAGAGCTAAGGAAGGCGAAACACTGGGCAGGGAATGGGATCAAAAGAGTGGCCGGAGAAGGCATGAGACTACCTGTCTGGCACTCCTGCCACTTGTGCACCCCAGCTGTCGAGAAGACACATGTCGAGTAATAGCCAAGGAGATTGGGAAAGAACTTCAGTTATCATCTCGCCAGTAAGTTCCATCTGAGGTATCAGATGCATGAAGGAAGTAGCCTTATTGGGGCGTCTGACAGTGTCATTATTTTCCTAAAGTGTCATAACTGCATTCTTTTACAACCTCCTTTTTGATTTTCTCTGGCCAGGAACATGAACTTTATAATAGTGCCTTTGAGTCACGTCAGTATGCAGGTATGGACCGAGTGTATTTTTTGCAGTAGAACGGATAGGCAAAGATGGGAAGGCAGTGGAGCAGAGTGAACTGAGGGAAAGAAAAAGACTGCTGTGAGAGTGAGAACCTCAGCTTAAGTGGCAGCCACCCCTTGTGAGTAGTCGTGGCCGAGTGGTTAAGGCGATGGACTCGAAATCCATTGGGGTGTCCCCGCGCAGGTTCAAATCCTGCCGACTACGTCGGTGCTCTTTCACAATGATGTGTTAGGTTTTTCCTTGGATGCCTCCTTTCCCAGGAATAAGCATGTATTATTCAACAACGTTGAGAGCACAGGTAAAACAAAGACAAGAATGTGAAACAATGCACTGTGCAATGCCAGCATGAAAACTCTCAAGGAGTACGCTGCCCAGGCCTACAGCTTCTCAGACACTGTATCTGTCTATTTTGGGGAGCTGCAGAGAAGCCTTGCCTGTGCTTTTCGAGCCTGCTGTCTGGGGTGAGTGCCTGGATAAATTGTTGTTGGGAAGGACAAGGCAGCTAGCTCCTCTACAGGGGTCAATTTAGGAGGTTGGTGGGAAGCACAGGAAGGGGCAGGAAGGAAGCTCTCTGCTGTTGCTTCTCGGCCTAGGCAGAGCTGCAGGTGTGGTTAAAAAGGATTGGCGTTTGGCCAGGTCCCAGACCACAGTGCAACCTAGGGCAACAAGAGAGGTGAGGCTACTGAGGCCCTTACCCTGAGCCTTCTGACCCCACCGCCCCTTTGGCCCTGATCGGCCAAAACCTCTCTATAAGGGCTAAAGGTGATTATTATATATGCCTGAGTAACTTAGGGTCCCTCGCATAAATGGACTCCTGCTGAAGGAGCTCGCCTTTGCTTTGGGACTGGCCCAACACGGCCTTGCTCTCCTCAACAAACCTGCCACCAGCCAGGAGGCTGAATGGCTTGCAGAAGGACACTCCCAGGTATGCCCAAGCACTTCATTTGCATAGAGACTACCCTCTCTTGGGCCCGCCTCCACTCACCTATTAAGTAATGTGGCTAGAATATCAAGACAGAAAGAGGAGCAGGGCCTGACAGCCTTTCAAAGGCTCAACTGAGGTGCTGGGCTGACGGCTGGGATCACCAAAGCCTGGGATGACTCCAATATGGAAGCAGAAGCCTTAGGGCAAACAAAGGTCAGCAGTTGATGTGCTGTAAAGAAGAAGGGCTGCAGAGGGCCTCAGCAAAGCCTTCGGAATACTTGTGGATTGGCAGGAGTGCCTATATTTGTTTTTTGAGAAGCACCTTGCCAGTGCAAAGGATTGCTGAGGAAGAGGAAGGAGCAGAGCGGAATGACTGGAGCCAGTGAGGTTGCCTGTGAAGACATGAAGGGCTATGTTGAAAGGGGCACCGCTTGCAGAGCCAAGTAGTCGTTACCAAGTGGTTAAGGCGATGGACTAGATATCATTTGGCGTCTCCACGAGTATGTTCAAATCCTGCCGACTACGTCAGATGACATTTTTGGGATTCCTCTTCAGGGCCTCCTGCGTGGGAGAACAAGGGAGCAGCCTCTATGCAAAGCAGTCAGTAAAACAGAATATGAAGCAAAGACCATTAAAGCCACAGAAGAAAGATATGAACCCAGGCCAAATGCATCCTGCTCCCCCTCCCTCACCTGTCAGGCACTAGTCTGCAGAGAAACTGAACACGCCCACTCTCCTCCAAGGAGAATTCAGCTCAGGAAACGCCTAGCCACAGGCCCTAGATTGGACGAGGCACTTCTTTTCATACCTGTAAAGACCAACCCGTCTCTCTGTGGAGTCCATTCATGGCCTCCAAGACAGAAGTTTTGCCATGGTGCCTATCGTGGCTGCCATCTCCCTGATGTTAAAGCTACCACCTCTTCCGGCCTGATTTTTTTCCCCCGTCTCAAAACATGAACATACAAGGAGTGCTAATTTCACATGCATGCCTGCTTTTAGCTTGAGACGCTTTAGAAAGTCTTCTGTGGAATAGGAATGATGTATAGGAGAGCAGGGAAAATGGTCCAGTGAACGGAAAGAAAAAAGACTACGGATGGAGGTAAAGTGCCCTGTTGAGATTCACTTGTGTGGGTAGTTGTGGCCGAGTGGTTAAGGCGATGGACTAGAAATCCATTGGGGTATCCCCGCGCAGGTTCGAATCCTGCCAACTACGCTGTCCCTTTTGTGAACAGTATTTTCCCATAATTCTTTGAAATACCTTCTGGCATAAATGCGGGCTCCAAAAGCAGGACTAATAGGGTCAGCGGCCTGGGAGGGCTCAAACTTTTGCCATTGTGGCCTTCCTATCTAGAAAAGGACTGCTTCTGTCCAGAGGCTAGACCGCCAGCAGAAATAGAAACGAGCTACGTTGAAAATGGACCATAGCTTTAAGCAAGTAGTCGTGGCCGAGTGGTTAAGGCGATGGACTTGAAATCCATTGGGGTCTCCCCGCGTAGGTTCAAATCCTGCCGACTACGTGCTACTTCACCTTTGGTGATATTTTATACTTCATATTAAATGGCATCTGCACAAGCAGGCCGAATATAGCTATCACTCTCAATAGAGCTAAGGAAGGCGAAACACTGGGCAGGGAAAGGGATCAAAAGAGTGGCCGGAGAAGGCATGAGACTACCTGTCTGGCACTCCTGCCACTTGTGCACCCCAGCTGTCGAGAAGACACATGTCGAGTAATAGCCAAGGAGATTGGGAAAGAACTTCAGTTATCATCTCGCCAGTAAGTTCCATCTGAGGTATCAGATGCATGAAGGAAGTAGCCTTATTGGGGCGTCTGACAGTGTCATTATTTTCCTAAAGTGTCATAACTGCATTCTTTTACAACCTCCTTTTTGCTTTTCTCTGGCCAGGAACATGAACTTTATAATAGTGCCTTTGAGTCACGTCAGTATGCAGGTATGGACCGAGTGTGTTTTTTGCAGTAGAACGGATAGGCAAAGATGGGAAGGCACTGGAGCAGAGTGAACTGAGGGAAAGAAAAAGACTGCTGTGAGAGTGAGAACCTCAGCTTAAGTGGCAGCCACCCCTCGTGAGTAGTCGTGGCCGAGTGGTTAAGGCGATGGACTCGAAATCCATTGGGGTGTCCCTGCACAGGTTCAAATCCTGCCGACTACGTCGGTGCTCTTTCACAATGATGTGTTAGGTTTTTCCTTGGATGCCTCCTTTCCCAGGAATAAGCATGTATTATTCAACAACGTTGAGAGCACAGGTAAAACAAAGACAAGAATGTGAAACAATGCACTGTGCAATGCCAGCATGAAAACTCTCAAGGAGTACGCTGCCCAGGCCTACAGCTTCTCAGACACTGTATCTGTCTATTTTGGGGAGCTGCAGAGAAGCCTTGCCTGTGCTTTTTGAGCCTGCTGTCTGGGGTGAGTGCCTGGATAAATTGTTGTTGGGAAGGACAAGGCAGCTAGCTCCTCTACAGGGGTCAATTTAGGAGGTTGGTGGGAAGCACAGGAAGGGGCAGGAAGGAAGCTCTCTGCTGTTGCTTCTCGGCCTAGGCAGAGCTGCAGGTGTGGTTAAAAAGGATTGGCGTTTGGCCAGGTCCCAGACCACAGTGCAACCTAGGGCAACAAGAGAGGTGAGGCTACTGAGGCCCTTACCCTGAGCCTTCTGACCCCACCGCCCCTTTGGCCCTGATCGGCCAAAACCTCTCTATAAGGGCTAAAGGTGATTATTATATATGCCTGAGTAACTTAGGGTCCCTCGCATAAATGGACTCCTGCTGAAGGAGCTCGCCTTTGCTTTGGGACTGGCCCAACACGGCCTTGCTCTCCTCAACAAACCTGCCACCAGCCAGGAGGCTGAATGGCTTGCAGAAGGACACTCCCAGGTATGCCCAAGCACTTCATTTGCATAGAGACTACCCTCTCTTGGGCCCGCCTCCACTCACCTATTAAGTAATGTGGCTAGAATATCAAGACAGAAAGAGGAGCAGGGCCTGACAGCCTTTCAAAGGCTCAACTGAGGTGCTGGGCTGACGGCTGGGATCACCAAAGCCTGGGATGACTCCAATATGGAAGCAGAAGCCTTAGGGCAAACAAAGGTCAGCAGTTGATGTGCTGTAAAGAAGAAGGGCTGCAGAGGGCCTCAGCAAAGCCTTCGGAATACTTGTGGATTGGCAGGAGTGCCTATATTTGTTTTTTGAGAAGCACCTTGCCAGTGCAAAGGATTGCTGAGGAAGAGGAAGGAGCAGAGCGGAATGACTGGAGCCAGTGAGGTTGCCTGTGAAGACATGAAGGGCTATGTTGAAAGGGGCACCGCTTGCAGAGCCAAGTAGTCGTTACCAAGTGGTTAAGGCGATGGACTAGATATCATTTGGCGTCTCCACGAGTATGTTCAAATCCTGCCGACTACGTCAGATGACATTTTTGGGATTCCTCTTCAGGGCCTCCTGCGTGGGAGAACAAGGGAGCAGCCTCTATGCAAAGCAGTCAGTAAAACAGAATATGAAGCAAAGACCATTAAAGCCACAGAAGAAAGATATGAACCCAGGCCAAATGCATCCTGCTCCCCCTCCCTCACCTGTCAGGCACTAGTCTGCAGAGAAACTGAACACGCCCACTCTCCTCCAAGGAGAATTCAGCTCAGGAAACGCCTAGCCACAGGCCCTAGATTGGACGAGGCACTTCTTTTCATACCTGTAAAGACCAACCCGTCTCTCTGTGGAGTCCATTCATGGCCTCCAAGACAGAAGTTTTGCCATGGTGCCTATCGTGGCTGCCATCTCCCTGACGTTAAAGCTACCACCTCTTCCGGCCTGATTTTTTTCCCCCGTCTCAAAACATGAACATACAAGGAGTGCTAATTTCACATGCATGCCTGCTTTTAGCTTGAGACGCTTTAGAAAGTCTTCTGTGGAATAGGAATGATGTATAGGAGAGCAGGGAAAATGGTCCAGTGAACGGAAAGAAAAAAGACTACGGATGGAGGTAAAGTGCCCTGTTGAGATTCACTTGTGTGGGTAGTTGTGGCCGAGTGGTTAAGGCGATGGACTAGAAATCCATTGGGGTATCCCCGCGCAGGTTCGAATCCTGCCAACTACGCTGTCCCTTTTGTGAACAGTATTTTCCCATAATTCTTTGAAATACCTTCTGGCATAAATGCGGGCTCCAAAAGCAGGACTAATAGGGTCAGCGGCCTGGGAGGGCTCAAACTTTTGCCATTGTGGCCTTCCTCTCTAGAAAAGGACTGCTTCTGTCCAGAGGCTAGACCGCCAGCAGAAATAGAAACGAGCTACGTTGAAAATGGACCATAGCTTTAAGCAAGTAGTCGTGGCCGAGTGGTTAAGGCGATGGACTTGAAATCCATTGGGGTCTCCCCGCGTAGGTTCAAATCCTGCCGACTACGTGCTACTTCACCTTTGGTGATATTTTATACTTCATATTAAATGGCATCTGCACAAGCAGGCCGAATATAGCTATCACTCTCAATAGAGCTAAGGAAGGCGAAACACTGGGCAGGGAATGGGATCAAAAGAGTGGCCGGAGAAGGCATGAGACTACCTGTCTGGCACTCCTGCCACTTGTGCACCCCAGCTGTCGAGAAGACACATGTCGAGTAATAGCCAAGGAGATTGGGAAAGAACTTCAGTTATCATCTCGCCAGTAAGTTCCATCTGAGGTATCAGATGCATGAAGGAAGTAGCCTTATTGGGGCGTCTGACAGTGTCATTATTTTCCTAAAGTGTCATAACTGCATTCTTTTACAACCTCCTTTTTGATTTTCTCTGGCCAGGAACATGAACTTTATAATAGTGCCTTTGAGTCACGTCAGTATGCAGGTATGGACCGAGTGTATTTTTTGCAGTAGAACGGATAGGCAAAGATGGGAAGGCAGTGGAGCAGAGTGAACTGAGGGAAAGAAAAAGACTGCTGTGAGAGTGAGAACCTCAGCTTAAGTGGCAGCCACCCCTTGTGAGTAGTCGTGGCCGAGTGGTTAAGGCGATGGACTCGAAATCCATTGGGGTGTCCCCGCGCAGGTTCAAATCCTGCCGACTACGTCGGTGCTCTTTCACAATGATGTGTTAGGTTTTTCCTTGGATGCCTCCTTTCCCAGGAATAAGCATGTATTATTCAACAACGTTGAGAGCACAGGTAAAACAAAGACAAGAATGTGAAACAATGCACTGTGCAATGCCAGCATGAAAACTCTCAAGGAGTACGCTGCCCAGGCCTACAGCTTCTCAGACACTGTATCTGTCTATTTTGGGGAGCTGCAGAGAAGCCTTGCCTGTGCTTTTTGAGCCTGCTGTCTGGGGTGAGTGCCTGGATAAATTGTTGTTGGGAAGGACAAGGCAGCTAGCTCCTCTACAGGGGTCAATTTAGGAGGTTGGTGGGAAGCACAGGAAGGGGCAGGAAGGAAGCTCTCTGCTGTTGCTTCTCGGCCTAGGCAGAGCTGCAGGTGTGGTTAAAAAGGATTGGCGTTTGGCCAGGTCCCAGACCACAGTGCAACCTAGGGCAACAAGAGAGGTGAGGCTACTGAGGCCCTTACCCTGAGCCTTCTGACCCCACCGCCCCTTTGGCCCTGATCGGCCAAAACCTCTCTATAAGGGCTAAAGGTGATTATTATATATGCCTGAGTAACTTAGGGTCCCTCGCATAAATGGACTCCTGCTGAAGGAGCTCGCCTTTGCTTTGGGACTGGCCCAACACGGCCTTGCTCTCCTCAACAAACCTGCCACCAGCCAGGAGGCTGAATGGCTTGCAGAAGGACACTCCCAGGTATGCCCAAGCACTTCATTTGCATAGAGACTACCCTCTCTTGGGCCCGCCTCCACTCACCTATTAAGTAATGTGGCTAGAATATCAAGACAGAAAGAGGAGCAGGGCCTGACAGCCTTTCAAAGGCTCAACTGAGGTGCTGGGCTGACGGCTGGGATCACCAAAGCCTGGGATGACTCCAATATGGAAGCAGAAGCCTTAGGGCAAACAAAGGTCAGCAGTTGATGTGCTGTAAAGAAGAAGGGCTGCAGAGGGCCTCAGCAAAGCCTTCGGAATACTTGTGGATTGGCAGGAGTGCCTATATTTGTTTTTTGAGAAGCACCTTGCCAGTGCAAAGGATTGCTGAGGAAGAGGAAGGAGCAGAGCGGAATGACTGGAGCCAGTGAGGTTGCCTGTGAAGACATGAAGGGCTATGTTGAAAGGGGCACCGCTTGCAGAGCCAAGTAGTCGTTACCAAGTGGTTAAGGCGATGGACTAGATATCATTTGGCGTCTCCACGAGTATGTTCAAATCCTGCCGACTACGTCAGATGACATTTTTGGGATTCCTCTTCAGGGCCTCCTGCGTGGGAGAACAAGGGAGCAGCCTCTATGCAAAGCAGTCAGTAAAACAGAATATGAAGCAAAGACCATTAAAGCCACAGAAGAAAGATATGAACCCAGGCCAAATGCATCCTGCTCCCCCTCCCTCACCTGTCAGGCACTAGTCTGCAGAGAAACTGAACACGCCCACTCTCCTCCAAGGAGAATTCAGCTCAGGAAACGCCTAGCCACAGGCCCTAGATTGGACGAGGCACTTCTTTTCATACCTGTAAAGACCAACCCGTCTCTCTGTGGAGTCCATTCATGGCCTCCAAGACAGAAGTTTTGCCATGGTGCCTATCGTGGCTGCCATCTCCCTGACGTTAAAGCTACCACCTCTTCCGGCCTGATTTTTTTCCCCCGTCTCAAAACATGAACATACAAGGAGTGCTAATTTCACATGCATGCCTGCTTTTAGCTTGAGACGCTTTAGAAAGTCTTCTGTGGAATAGGAATGATGTATAGGAGAGCAGGGAAAATGGTCCAGTGAACGGAAAGAAAAAAGACTACGGATGGAGGTAAAGTGCCCTGTTGAGATTCACTTGTGTGGGTAGTTGTGGCCGAGTGGTTAAGGCGATGGACTAGAAATCCATTGGGGTATCCCCGCGCAGGTTCGAATCCTGCCAACTACGCTGTCCCTTTTGTGAACAGTATTTTCCCATAATTCTTTGAAATACCTTCTGGCATAAATGCGGGCTCCAAAAGCAGGACTAATAGGGTCAGCGGCCTGGGAGGGCTCAAACTTTTGCCATTGTGGCCTTCCTCTCTAGAAAAGGACTGCTTCTGTCCAGAGGCTAGACCGCCAGCAGAAATAGAAACGAGCTACGTTGAAAATGGACCATAGCTTTAAGCAAGTAGTCGTGGCCGAGTGGTTAAGGCGATGGACTTGAAATCCATTGGGGTCTCCCCGCGTAGGTTCAAATCCTGCCGACTACGTGCTACTTCACCTTTGGTGATATTTTATACTTCATATTAAATGGCATCTGCACAAGCAGGCCGAATATAGCTATCAGTCTCAATAGAGCTAAGGAAGGCGAAACACTGGGCAGGGAATGGGATCAAAAGAGTGGCCGGAGAAGGCATGAGACTACCTGTCTGGCACTCCTGCCACTTGTGCACCCCAGCTGTCGAGAAGACACATGTCGAGTAATAGCCAAGGAGATTGGGAAAGAACTTCAGTTATCATCTCGCCAGTAAGTTCCATCTGAGGTATCAGATGCATGAAGGAAGTAGCCTTATTGTGGCGTCTGACAGTGTCATTATTTTCCTAAAGTGTCATAACTGCATTCTTTTACAACCTCCTTTTTGCTTTTCTCTGGCCAGGAACATGAACTTTATAATAGTGCCTTTGAGTCACGTCAGTATGCAGGTATGGACCGAGTGTGTTTTTTGCAGTAGAACGGATAGGCAAAGATGGGAAGGCAGTGGAGCAGAGTCAACTGAGGGAAAGAAAAAGACTGCTGTGAGAGTGAGAACCTCAGCTTAAGTGGCAGCCACCCCTCGTGAGTAGTCGTGGCCGAGTGGTTAAGGCGATGGATTCGAAATCTATTGGGCTGTCCCCGCGCAGGTTCAAATCCTGCCGACTACGTTGGTGCTCTTTCACAATGATGTGTTAGGTTTTTCCTTGGATGCCTCCTTTTCCAGGAATAAGCATGTATTATTCAACAACGTTGAGAGCACAGGCAAAACAAAGACAAGAATGTGAAACAATGCACTGTGCAATGCCAGCATGAAAACTCTCAAGGAGTACGCTGCCCAGGCCTACAGCTTCTCAGACACTGTATCTGTCTATTTTGGGGAGCTGCAGAGAAGCCTTGCCTGTGCTTTTTGAGCCTGCTGTCTGGGGTGAGTGCCTGGATAAATTGTTGTTGGGAAGGACAAGGCAGCTAGCTCCTCTACAGGGGTCAATTTAGGAGGTTGGTGGGAAGCACAGGAAGGGGCAGGAAGGAAGCTCTCTGCTGTTGCTTCTCGGCCTAGGCAGAGCTGCAGGTGTGGTTAAAAAGGATTGGCGTTTGGCCAGGTCCCAGACCACAGTGCAACCTAGGGCAACAAGAGAGGTGAGGCTACTGAGGCCCTTACCCTGAGCCTTCTGACCCCACCGCCCCTTTGGCCCCGATCGGCCAAAACCTCTCTATAAGGGCTAAAGGTGATTATTATATATGCCTGAGTAACTTAGGGTCCCTCGCATAAATGGACTCCTGCTGAAGGAGCTCGCCTTTGCTTTGGGACTGGCCCAACACGGCCTTGCTCTCCTCAACAAACCTGCCACCAGCCAGGAGGCTGAATGGCTTGCAGAAGGACACTCCCAGGTATGCCCAAGCACTTCATTTGCATAGAGACTACCCTCTCTTGGGCCCGCCTCCACTCACCTATTAAGTAATGTGGCTAGAATATCAAGACAGAAAGAGGAGCAGGGCCTGACAGCCTTTCAAAGGCTCAACTGAGGTGCTGGGCTGACGGCTGGGATCACCAAAGCCTGGGATGACTCCAATATGGAAGCAGAAGCCTTAGGGCAAACAAAGGTCAGCAGTTGATGTGCTGTAAAGAAGAAGGGCTGCAGAGGGCCTCAGCAAAGCCTTCGGAATACTTGTGGATTGGCAGGAGTGCCTATATTTGTTTTTTGAGAAGCACCTTGCCAGTGCAAAGGATTGCTGAGGAAGAGGAAGGAGCAGAGCGGAATGACTGGAGCCAGTGAGGTTGCCTGTGAAGACATGAAGGGCTATGTTGAAAGGGGCACCGCTTGCAGAGCCAAGTAGTCGTTACCAAGTGGTTAAGGCGATGGACTAGATATCATTTGGCGTCTCCACGAGTATGTTCAAATCCTGCCGACTACGTCAGATGACATTTTTGGGATTCCTCTTCAGGGCCTCCTGCGTGGGAGAACAAGGGAGCAGCCTCTATGCAAAGCAGTCAGTAAAACAGAATATGAAGCAGAGACCATTAAAGCCACAGAAGAAAGATATGAACCCAGGCCAAATGCATCCTGCTCCCCCTCCCTCACCTGTCAGGCACTAGTCTGCAGAGAAACTGAACGCGCCCACTCTCCTCCAAGGAGAATTCAGCTCAGGAAACGCCTAGCCACAGGCCCTAGATTGGACGAGGCACTTCTTTTCATACCTGTAAAGACCAACCCGTCTCTCTGTGGAGTCCATTCATGGCCTCCAAGACAGAAGTTTTGCCATGGTGCCTATCGTGGCTGCCATCTCCCTGACGTTAAAGCTACCACCTCTTCCGGCCTGATTTTTTTCCCCCGTCTCAAAACATGAACATACAAGGAGTGCTAATTTCACATGCATGCCTGCTTTTAGCTTGAGACGCTTTAGAAAGTCTTCTGTGGAATAGGAATGATGTATAGGAGAGCAGGGAAAATGGTCCAGTGAACGGAAAGAAAAAAGACTACGGATGGAGGTAAAGTGCCCTGTTGAGATTCACTTGTGTGGGTAGTTGTGGCCGAGTGGTTAAGGCGATGGACTAGAAATCCATTGGGGTATCCCCGTGCAGGCTCGAATCCTGCCAACTACGCTGTCCCTTTTGTGAACAGTATTTTCCCATAATTCTTTGAAATACCTTCTGGCATAAATGTGGGTTCCAAAAGCAGGACTAATAGGGTCAGCGGCCTGGGAGGGCTCAAACTTTTGCCATTGTGGCCTTCCTCTCTAGAAAAGGACTGCTTCTGTCCAGAGGCTAGACCGCCAGCAGAAATAGAAACGAGCTACGTTGAAAATGGACCATAGCTTTAAGCAAGTAGTCGTGGCCGAGTGGTTAAGGCGATGGACTTGAAATCCATTGGGGTCTCCCCGCGTAGGTTCATATCCTGCTGACTACGTGCTACTTCACCTTTGGTGATATTTTATACTTCATATTAAATGGCATCTGCACAAGCAGGCCGAATATAGCTATCACTCTCAATAGAGCTAAGGAAGGCGAAACACTGGGCAGGGAATGGGATCAAAAGAGTGGCCGGAGAAGGCATGAGACTACCTGTCTGGCACTCCTGCCACTTGTGCACCCCAGCTGTCGAGAAGACACATGTCGAGTAATAGCCAAGGAGATTGGGAAAGAACTTCAGTTATCATCTCGCCGGTAAGTTCCATCTGAGGTATCAGATACATGAAGGAAGTAGCCTTATTGGGGCGTCTGACAGTGTCATTATTTTCCTAAAGTGTCATAACTGCATTCTTTTACAACCTCCTTTTTGCTTTTCTCTGGCCAGGAACATGAACTTTATAATAGTGCCTTTGAGTCACGTCAGTATGCAGGTATGGACCGAGTGTGTTTTTTGCAGTAGAACGGATAGGCAAAGATGGGAAGGCAGTTGAGCAGAGTGAACTGAGGGAAAGAAAAAGACTGCTGTGAGAGTGAGAACCTCAGCTTAAGTGGCAGCCACCCCTCGTGAGTAGTTGTGGCCGAGTGGTTAAGGCGATGGACTCGAAATCCATTGGGGTGTCCCCGTGCAGGTTCAAATCCTCCCAACTACGTCGGTGCTCTTTCACAATGATGTGTTAGGTTTTTCCTTGGATGCCTCCTTTCCCAGGAATAAGCATGTATTATTCAACAACGTTGAGAGCACAGGTAAAACAAAGACAAGAATGTGAAACAATGCACTGTGCAATGCCAGCATGAAAACTCTCAAGGAGTACGCTGCCCAGGCCTACAGCTTCTCAGACACTGTATCTGTCTATTTTGGGGAGCTGCAGAGAAGCCTTGCCTGTGCTTTTCGAGCCTGCTGTCTGGGGTGAGTGCCTGGATAAATTGTTGTTGGGAAGGACAAGGCAGCTAGCTCCTCTACAGGGGTCAATTTAGGAGGTTGGTGGGAAGCACAGGAAGGTGCAGGAAGGAAGCTCTCTGCTGTTGCTTCTCGGCCTAGGCAGAGCTGCAGGTGTGGTTAAAAAGGATTGGCATTTGGCCAGGTCCCAGACCACAGTGCAACCTAGGGCAACAAGAGAGGTGAGGCTACTGAGGCCCTTACCCTGAGCCTTCTGACCCCACCGCCCCTTTGGCCCCGATCGGCCAAAACCTCTCTATAAGGGCTAAAGGTGATTATTATATATGCCTGAGTAACTTAGGGTCCCTCGCATAAATGGACTCCTGCTGAAGGAGCTCGCCTTTGCTTTGGGACTGGCCCAACACGGCCTTGCTCTCCTCAACAAACCTGCCACCAGCCAGGAGGCTGAATGGCTTGCAGAAGGACACTCCCAGGTATGCCCAAGCACTTCATTTGCATAGAGACTACCCTCTCTTGGGCCCGCCTCCACTCACCTATTAAGTAATGTGGCTAGAATATCAAGACAGAAAGAGGAGCAGGGCCTGACAGCCTTTCAAAGGCTCAACTGAGGTGCTGGGCTGACGGCTGGGATCACCAAAGCCTGGGATGACTCCAATATGGAAGCAGAAGCCTTAGGGCAAACAAAGGTCAGCAGTTGATGTGCTGTAAAGAAGAAGGGCTGCAGAGGGCCTCAGCAAAGCCTTCGGAATACTTGTGGATTGGCAGGAGTGCCTATATTTGTTTTTTGAGAAGCACCTTGCCAGTGCAAAGGATTGCTGAGGAAGAGGAAGGAGCAGAGCGGAATGACTGGAGCCAGTGAGGTTGCCTGTGAAGACATGAAGGGCTATGTTGAAAGGGGCACCGCTTGCAGAGCCAAGTAGTCGTTACCAAGTGGTTAAGGCAATGGACTAGATATCATTTGGCGTCTCCACGAGTATGTTCAAATCCTGCTGACTACGTAAGATGACATTTTTGGGATTCCTCTTCAGGGCCTCCTGCGTGGGAGAACAAGGGAGCAGCCTCTATGCAAAGCAGTCAGTAAAACAGAATATGAAGCAAAGACCATTAAAGCCACAGAAGAAAGATATGAACCCAGGCCAAATGCATCCTGCTCCCCCTCCCTCACCTGTCAGGCACTAGTCTGCAGAGAAACTGAACGCGCCCACTCTCCTCCAAGGAGAATTCAGCTCAGGAAACGCCTAGCCACAGGCCCTAGATTGGACGAGGCACTTCTTTTCATACCTGTAAAGACCAACCTGTCTCTCTGTGGAGTCCATTCATGGCCTCCAAGACAGAAGTTTTGCCATGGTGCCTATCGTGGCTGCCATCTCCCTGACGTTAAAGCTTCCACCTCTTCCGGCCTGATTTTTTTCCCCTGTCTCAAAACATGAACATACAAGGAGTGCTAATTTCACATGCATGCCTGCTTTTAGCTTGAGACGCTTTAGAAAGTCTTCTGTGGAATAGGAATGATGTATAGGAGAGCAGGGAAAATGGTCCAGTGAACGGAAAGAAAAAAGACTATGGATGGAGGTAAAGTGCCCTGTGGAGATTCACTTGTGTGGGTAGTTGTGGCCGAGTGGTTAAGGCGATGGACTAGAAATCCATTGGGGTATCCCCGCGCAGGTTCGAATCCTGCCAACTACGCTGTCCCTTTTGTGAACAGTATTTTCCCATAATTCTTTGAAATACCTTCTGGCATAAATGCGGGCTCCAAAAGCAGGACTAATAGGGTCAGCCGCCTGGGAGGGCTCAAACTTTTGCCATTGTGGCCTTCCTCTCTCGAAAAGGACTGCTTCTGTCCAGAGGCTAGACCGCCAGCAGAAATAGAAACGAGCTACGTTGAAAATGGACCATAGCTTTAAGCAAGTAGTCGTGGCCGAGTGGCTAAGGCGATGGACTTAAAATTCATTGGGGTCTCCCCGCGTAGGTTCAAATACTGCCGACTATGTGCTACTTCACCTTTGGTGATATTTTATACTTCATATTAAATGGCATCTGCACAAGCAGGCCGAATATAGCTATCACTCTCAGTAGAGCTAAGGAAGGCGAAACACTGGGCAGGGAATGGGATCAAAAGAGTGGCCGGAGAAGGCATGAGACTAACTGTCTGGCACTCCTGCCACTTGTGCACCCCAGCTGTCGAGAAGACACATGTCGAGTAATAGCCAAGGAGATTGGGAAAGAACTTCAGTTATCATCTCGCCAGTAAGTTCCATCTGAGGTATCAGATGCATGAAGGAAGTAGCCTTATTGTGGCGTCTGACAGTGTCATTATTTTCCTAAAGTGTCATAACTGCATTCTTTTACAACCTCCTTTTTGCTTTTCTCTGGCCAGGAACATGAACTTTATAATAGTGCCTTTGAGTCACGTCAGTATGCAGGTATGGACCGAGTGTGTTTTTTGCAGTAGAACGGAGAGGCAAAGATGGGAAGGCAGTGGAGCAGAGTCAACTGAGGGAAAGAAAAAGACTGCTGTGAGAGTGAGAACCTCAGCTTAAGTGGCAGCCACCCCTCGTGAGTAGTTGTGGCCGAGTGGTTAAGGCGATGGACTCGAAAACCATTGGGGTGTCCCCGTGCAGGTTCAAATCCTGCCAACTACGTCGGTGCTCTTTCACAATGATGTGTTAGGTTTTTCCTTGGATGCCTCCTTTCCCAGGAATAAGCATGTATTATTCAACAACGTTGAGAGCACAGGTAAAACAAAGACAAGAATGTGAAACAATGCACTGTGCAATGCCAGCATGAAAACTCTCAAGGAGTACGCTGCCCAGGCCTACAGCTTCTCAGACACTGTATCTGTCTATTTTGGGGAGCTGCAGAGAAGCCTTGCCTGTGCTTTTCGAGCCTGCTGTCTGGGGTGAGTGCCTGGATAAATTGTTGTTGGGAAGGACAAGGCAGCTAGCTCCTCTACAGGGGTCAATTTAGGAGGTTGGTGGGAAGCACAGGAAGGGGCAGGATGGAAGCTCTCTGCTGTTGCTTCTCGGCCTAGGCAGAGCTGCAGGTGTGGTTAAAAAGGATTGGCGTTTGGCCAGGTCCCAGACCACAGTGCAACTTAGGGCAACAAGAGAGGTGAGGCTACTGAGGCCCTTACCCTGAGCCTTCTCACCCCACCGCCCCTTTGGCCCCGATCGGCCAAAACCTCTCTATAAGGGCTAAAGGTGATTATTATATATGCCTGAGTAACTTAGGGTCCCTCGCATAAATGGACTCCTGCTGAAGGAGCTCGCCTTTGCTTTGGGACTGGCCCAACACGGCCTTGCTCTCCTCAACAAACCTGCCACCAGCCAGGAGGCTGAATGGCTTGCAGAAGGACACTCCCAGGTATGCCCAAGCACTTCATTTGCATAGAGACTACCCTCTCTTGGGCCCGCCTCCACTCACCTATTAAGTAATGTGGCTAGAATATCAAGACAGAAAGAGGAGCAGGGCCTGACAGCCTTTCAAAGGCTCAACTGAGGTGCTGGGCTGACGGCTGGGATCACCAAAGCCTGGGATGACTCCAATATGGAAGCAGAAGCCTTAGGGCAAACAAAGGTCAGCAGTTGATGTGCTGTAAAGAAGAAGGGCTGCAGAGGGCCTCAGCAAAGCCTTCGGAATACTTGTGGATTGGCAGGAGTGCCTATATTTGTTTTTTGAGAAGCACCTTGCCAGTGCAAAGGATTGCTGAGGAAGAGGAAGGAGCAGAGCGGAATGACTGGAGCCAGTGAGGTTGCCTGTGAAGACATGAAGGGCTATGTTGAAAGGGGCACCGCTTGCAGAGCCAAGTAGTCGTTACCAAGTGGTTAAGGCGATGGACTAGATATCATTTGGCGTCTCCACGAGTATGTTCAAATCCTGCCGACTACGTCAGATGACATTTTTGGGATTCCTCTTCAGGGCCTCCTGCGTGGGAGAACAAGGGAGCAGCCTCTATGCAAAGCAGTCAGTAAAACAGAATATGAAGCAAAGACCATTAAAGCCACAGAAGAAAGATATGAACCCAGGCCAAATGCATCCTGCTCCCCCTCCCTCACCTGTCAGGCACTAGTCTGCAGAGAAACTGAACGCGCCCACTCTCCTCCAAGGAGAATTCAGCTCAGGAAACGCCTAGCCACAGGCCCTAGATTGGACGAGGCACTTCTTTTCATACCTGTAAAGACCAACCCGTCTCTCTGTGGAGTCCATTCATGGCCTCCAAGACAGAAGTTTTGCGATGGTGCCTATCGTGGCTGCCATCTCCCTGACGTTAAAGCTACCACCTCTTCCGGCCTGATTTTTTTCCCCCGTCTCAAAACATGAACATACAAGGAGTGCTAATTTCACATGCATGCCTGCTTTTAGCTTGAGACGCTTTAGAAAGTCTTCTGTGGAATAGGAATGATGTATAGGAGAGCAGGGAAAATGGTCCAGTGAACGGAAAGAAAAAAGACTACGGATGGAGGTAAACTGCCCTGTTGAGATTCACTTGTGTGGGTAGTTGTGGCCGAGTGGTTAAGGCGATGGACTAGAAATCCATTGGGGTATCCCCGCGCAGGTTCGAATCCTGCTGACTACGTCGGTGCTCTTTCACAATGATGTGTTAGGTTTTTCCTTGGATGCCTCCTTTCCCAGGAATAAGCATGTATTATTCAACAACGATGAGAGCACAGGTAAAACAAAGACAAGAATGTGAAACAATGCACTGTGCAATGCCAGCATGAAAACTCTCAAGGAGTACGCTGCCCAGGCCTACAGCTTCTCAGACACTGTATCTGTCTATTTTGGGGAGCTGCAGAGAAGCCTTGCCTGTGCTTTTCGAGCCTGCTGTCTGGGGTGAGTGCCTGGATAAATTGTTGTTGGGAAGGACAAGGCAGCTAGCTCCTCTACAGGGGTCAATTTAGGAGGTTGGTGGGAAGCACAGGAAGGGGCAGGAAGGAAGCTCTCTGCTGTTGCTTCTCGGCCTAGGCAGAGCTGCAGGTGTGGTTAAAAAGGATTGGCGTTTGGCCAGGTCCCAGACCACAGTGCAACTTAGGGCAACAAGAGAGGTGAGGCTACTGAGGCCCTTACCCTGAGCCTTCTCACCCCACCGCCCCTTTGGCCCCGATCGGCCAAAACCTCTCTATAAGGGCTAAAGGTGATTATTATATATGCCTGAGTAACTTAGGGTCCCTCGCATAAATGGACTCCTGCTGAAGGAGCTCGCCTTTGCTTTGGGACTGGCCCAACACGGCCTTGCTCTCCTCAACAAACCTGCCACCAGCCAGGAGGCTGAATGGCTTGCAGAAGGACACTCCCAGGTATGCCCAAGCACTTCATTTGCATAGAGACTACCCTCTCTTGGGCCCGCCTCCACTCACCTATTAAGTAATGTGGCTAGAATATCAAGACAGAAAGAGGAGCAGGGCCTGACAGCCTTTCAAAGGCTCAACTGAGGTGCTGGGCTGACGGCTGGGATCACCAAAGCCTGGGATGACTCCAATATGGAAGCAGAAGCCTTAGGGCAAACAAAGGTCAGCAGTTGATGTGCTGTAAAGAAGAAGGGCTGCAGAGGGCCTCAGCAAAGCCTTCGGAATACTTGTGGATTGGCAGGAGTGCCTATATTTGTTTTTTGAGAAGCACCTTGCCAGTGCAAAGGATTGCTGAGGAAGAGGAAGGAGCAGAGTGGAATGACTGGTGCCAGTGAGGTTGCCTGTGAAGACATGAAGGGCTATGTTGAAAGGGGCACCGCTTGCAGAGCCAAGTAGTCGTTACCAAGTGGTTAAGGCGATGGACTAGATATCATTTGGCGTCTCCACGAGTATGTTCAAATCCTGCCGACTACGTCAGATGACATTTTTGGGATTCCTCTTCAGGGCCTCCTGCGTGGGAGAACAAGGGAGCAGCCTCTATGCAAAGCAGTCAGTAAAACAGAATATGAAGCAAAGACCATTAAAGCCACAGAAGAAAGATATGAACCCAGGCCAAATGCATCCTGCTCCCCCTCCCTCACCTGTCAGGCACTAGTCTGCAGAGAAACTGAACGCGCCCACTCTCCTCCAAGGAGAATTCAGCTCAGGAAACGCCTAGCCACAGGCCCTAGATTGGACGAGGCACTTCTTTTCATACCTGTAAAGACCAACCCGTCTCTCTGTGGAGTCCATTCATGGCCTCCAAGACAGAAGTTTTGCGATGGTGCCTATCGTGGCTGCCATCTCCCTGACGTTAAAGCTACCACCTCTTCCGGCCTGATTTTTTTCCCCCGTCTCAAAACATGAACATACAAGGAGTGCTAATTTCACATGCATGCCTGCTTTTAGCTTGAGACGCTTTAGAAAGTCTTCTGTGGAATAGGAATGATGTATAGGAGAGCAGGGAAAATGGTCCAGTGAACGGAAAGAAAAAAGACTACGGATGGAGGTAAAGTGCCCTGTTGAGATTCACTTGTGTGGGTAGTTGTGGCCGAGTGGTTAAGGCGATGGACTAGAAATCCATTGGGGTATCCCCGCGCAGGTTCGAATCCTGCCAACTACGCTGTCCCTTTTGTGAACAGTATTTTCCCATAATTCTTTGAAATACCTTCTGGCATAAATGCGGGCTCCAAAAGCAGGACTAATAGGGTCAGCGGCCTGGGAGGGCTCAAACTTTTGCCATTGTGGCCTTCCTCTCTAGAAAAGGACTGCTTCTGTCCAGAGGCTAGACCGCCAGCAGAAATAGAAACGAGCTACGTTGAAAATGGACCATAGCTTTAAGCAAGTAGTCGTGGCCGAGTGGCTAAGGCGATGGACTTGAAATCCATTGGGGTCTCCCCGCGTAGGTTCAAATACTGCCGACTACGTGCTGCTTCACCTTTGGTGATATTTTATACTTCATATTAAATGGCATCTGCACAAGCAGGCCGAATATAGCTCTCAGGATCAATAGAGCTAAGGAAGGCGAAACACTGGGCAGGGAATGGGATCAAAAGAGTGGCCGGAGAAGGCATGAGACTACCTGTCTGGCACTCCTGCCACTTGTGCACCCCAGCTGTCGAGAAGACACATGTCGAGTAATAGCCAAGGAGATTGGGAAAGAACTTCAGTTATCATCTCGCCAGTAAGTTCCATCTGAGGTATCAGATGCATGAAGGAAGTAGCCTTATTGTGGCGTCTGACAGTGTCATTATTTTCCTAAAGTGTCATAACTGCATTCTTTTACAACCTCCTTTTTGCTTTTCTCTGGCCAGGAACATGAACTTTATAATAGTGCCTTTGAGTCACGTCAGTATGCAGGTATGGACCGAGTGTGTTTTTTGCAGTAGAACGGATAGGCAAAGATGGGAAGGCAGTGGAGCAGAGTGAACTGAGGGAAAGAAAAAGACTGCTGTGAGAGTGAGAACCTCAGCTTAAGTGGCAGCCACCAGTCGTGGCCGAGTGGTTAAGGCGATGGACTCGAAATCCATTGGGGTGTCCCCGCGCAGGTTCAAATCCTGCCGACTACGTCGGTGCTCTTTCACAATGATGTGTTAGGTTTTTCCTTGGATGCCTCCTTTCCCAGGAATAAGCATGTATTATTCAACAACGTTGAGAGCACAGGTAAAACAAAGACAAGAATGTGAAACAATGCACTGTGCAATGCCAGCATGAAAACTCTCAAGGAGTACGCTGCCCAGGCCTACAGCTTCTCAGACACTGTATCTGTCTATTTTGGGGAGCTGCAGAGAAGCCTTGCCTGTGCTTTTCGAGCCTGCTGTCTGGGGTGAGTGCCTGGATAAATTGTTGTTGGGAAGGACAAGGCAGCTAGCTCCTCTACAGGGGTCAATTTAGGAGGTTGGTGGGAAGCACAGGAAGGGGCAGGAAGGAAGCTCTCTGCTGTTGCTTCTCGGCCTAGGCAGAGCTGCAGGTGTGGTTAAAAAGGATTGGCGTTTGGCCAGGTCCCAGACCACAGTGCAACCTAGGGCAACAAGAGAGGTGAGGCTACTGAGGCCCTTACCCTGAGCCTTCTGACCCCACCGCCCCTTTGGCCCCGATCGGCCAAAACCTCTCTATAAGGGCTAAAGGTGATTATTATATATGCCTGAGTAACTTAGGGTCCCTCGCATAAATGGACTCCTGCTGAAGGAGCTCGCCTTTGCTTTGGGACTGGCCCAACACGGCCTTGCTCTCCTCAACAAACCTGCCACCAGCCAGGAGGCTGAATGGCTTGCAGAAGGACACTCCCAGGTATGCCCAAGCACTTCATTTGCATAGAGACTACCCTCTCTTGGGCCCGCCTCCACTCACCTATTAAGTAATGTGGCTAGAATATCAAGACAGAAAGAGGAGCAGGGCCTGACAGCCTTTCAAAGGCTCAACTGAGGTGCTGGGCTGACGGCTGGGATCACCAAAGCCTGGGATGACTCCAATATGGAAGCAGAAGCCTTAGGGCAAACAAAGGTCAGCAGTTGATGTGCTGTAAAGAAGAAGGGCTGCAGAGGGCCTCAGCAAAGCCTTCGGAATACTTGTGGATTGGCAGGAGTGCCTATATTTGTTTTTTGAGAAGCACCTTGCCAGTGCAAAGGATTGCTGAGGAAGAGGAAGGAGCAGAGCGGAATGACTGGAGCCAGTGAGGTTGCCTGTGAAGACATGAAGGGCTATGTTGAAAGGGGCACCGCTTGCAGAGCCAAGTAGTCGTTACCAAGTGGTTAAGGCGATGGACTAGATATCATTTGGCGTCTCCACGAGTATGTTCAAATCCTGCCGACTACGTCAGATGACATTTTTGGGATTCCTCTTCAGGGCCTCCTGCGTGGGAGAACAAGGGAGCAGCCTCTATGCAAAGCAGTCAGTAAAACAGAATATGAAGCAAAGACCATTAAAGCCACAGAAGAAAGATATGAACCCAGGCCAAATGCATCCTGCTCCCCCTCCCTCACCTGTCAGGCACTAGTCTGCAGAGAAACTGAACACGCCCACTCTCCTCCAAGGAGAATTCAGCTCAGGAAACGCCTAGCCACAGGCCCTAGATTGGACGAGGCACTTCTTTTCATACCTGTAAAGACCAACCCGTCTCTCTGTGGAGTCCATTCATGGCCTCCAAGACAGAAGTTTTGCCATGGTGCCTATCGTGGCTGCCATCTCCCTGACGTTAAAGCTACCACCTCTTCCGGCCTGATTTTTTTCCCCCGTCTCAAAACATGAACATACAAGGAGTGCTAATTTCACATGCATGCCTGCTTTTAGCTTGAGACGCTTTAGAAAGTCTTCTGTGGAATAGGAATGATGTATAGGAGAGCAGGGAAAATGGTCCAGTGAACGGAAAGAAAAAAGACTACGGATGGAGGTAAAGTGCCCTGTTGAGATTCACTTGTGTGGGTAGTTGTGGCCGAGTGGTTAAGGCGATGGACTAGAAATCCATTGGGGTATCCCCGCGCAGGTTCGAATCCTGCCAACTACGCTGTCCCTTTTGTGAACAGTATTTTCCCATAATTCTTTGAAATACCTTCTGGCATAAATGCGGGCTCCAAAAGCAGGACTAATAGGGTCAGCGGCCTGGGAGGGCTCAAACTTTTGCCATTGTGGCCTTCCTCTCTAGAAAAGGACTGCTTCTGTCCAGAGGCTAGACCGCCAGCAGAAATAGAAACGAGCTACGTTGAAAATGGACCATAGCTTTTAGCAAGTAGTCGTGGCCGAGTGGTTAAGGCGATGGACTTGAAATCCATTGGGGTCTCCCCGCGTAGGTTCAAATCCTGCCGACTATGTGCTACTTCACCTTTGGTGATATTTTATACTTCATATTAAATGGCATCTGCACAAGCAGGCCGAATATAGCTATCACTCTCAATAGAGCTAAGGAAGGCGAAACACTGGGCAGGGAATGGGATCAAAAGAGTGGCCGGAGAAGGCATGAGACTACCTGTCTGGCACTCCTGCCACTTGTGCACCCCAGCTGTCGAGAAGACACATGTCGAGTAATAGCCAAGGAGATTGGGAAAGAACTTCAGTTATCATCTCGCCAGTAAGTTCCATCTGAGGTATCAGATGCATGAAGGAAGTAGCCTTATTGGGGCGTCTGACAGTGTCATTATTTTCCTAAAGTGTCATAACTGCATTCTTTTACAACCTCCTTTTTGCTTTTCTCTGGCCAGGAACATGAACTTTATAATAGTGCCTTTGAGTCACGTCAGTATGCAGGTATGGACCGAGTGTATTTTTTGCAGTAGAACGGATAGGCAAAGATGGGAAGGCAGTGGAGCAGAGTGAACTGAGGGAAAGAAAAAGACTGCTGTGAGAGTGAGAACCTCAGCTTAAGTGGCAGCCACCCCTCGTGAGTAGTCGTGGCCGAGTGGTTAAGGCGATGGACTCGAAATCCATTGGGGTGTCCCCGCGCAGGTTCAAATCCTGCCGACTACGTCGGTGCTCTTTCACAATGATGTGTCAGGTTTTTCCTTGGATGCCTCCTTTCCCAGGAATAAGCATGTATTATTCAACAACGTTGAGAGCACAGGTAAAACAAAGACAAGAATGTGAAACAATGCACTGTGCAATGCCAGCATGAAAACTCTCAAGGAGTACGCTGCCCAGGCCTACAGCTTCTCAGACACTGTATCTGTCTATTTTGGGGAGCTGCAGAGAAGCCTTGCCTGTGCTTTTCGAGCCTGCTGTCTGGGGTGAGTGCCTGGATAAATTGTTGTTGGGAAGGACAAGGCAGCTAGCTCCTCTACAGGGGTCAATTTAGGAGGTTGGTGGGAAGCACAGGAAGGGGCAGGAAGGAAGCTCTCTGCTGTTGCTTCTCGGCCTAGGCAGAGCTGCAGGTGTGGTTAAAAGGGATTGGCGTTTGGCCAGGTCCCAGACCACAGTGCAACCTAGGGCAACAAGAGAGGTGAGGCTACTGAGGCCCTTACCCTGAGCCTTCTGACCCCACCGTCCCTTTGGCCCCGATCGGCCAAAACCTCTCTATAAGGGCTAAAGGTGATTATTATATATGCCTGAGTAACTTAGGGTCCCTCGCATAAATGGACTCCTGCTGAAGGAGCTCGCCTTTGCTTTGGGACTGGCCCAACACGGCCTTGCTCTCCTCAACAAACCTGCCACCAGCCAGGAGGCTGAATGGCTTGCAGAAGGACACTCCCAGGTATGCCCAAGCACTTCATTTGCATAGAGACTACCCTCTCTTGGGCCCGCCTCCACTCACCTATTAAGTAATGTGGCTAGAATATCAAGACAGAAAGAGGAGCAGGGCCTGACAGCCTTTCAAAGGCTCAACTGAGGTGCTGGGCTGACGGCTGTGATCACCAAAGCCTGGGATGACTCCAATATGGAAGCAGAAGCCTTAGGGCAAACAAAGGTCAGCAGTTGATGTGCTGTAAAGAAGAAGGGCTGCAGAGGGCCTCAGCAAAGCCTTCGGAATACTTGTGGATTGGCAGGAGTGCCTATATTTGTTTTTTGAGAAGCACCTTGCCAGTGCAAAGGATTGCTGAGGAAGAGGAAGGAGCAGAGCGGAATGACTGGAGCCAGTGAGGTTGCCTGTGAAGACATGAAGGGCTATGTTGAAAGGGGCACCGCTTGCAGAGCCAAGTAGTCGTTACCAAGTGGTTAAGGCGATGGACTAGATATCATTTGGCGTCTCCACGAGTATGTTCAAATCCTGCCGACTACGTCAGATGACATTTTTGGGATTCCTCTTCAGGGCCTCCTGCGTGGGAGAACAAGGGAGCAGCCTCTATGCAAAGCAGTCAGTAAAACAGAATATGAAGCAAAGACCATTAAAGCCACAGAAGAAAGATATGAACCCAGGCCAAATGCATCCTGCTCCCCCTCCCTCACCTGTCAGGCACTAGTCTGCAGAGAAACTGAACACGCCCACTCTCCTCCAAGGAGAATTCAGCTCAGGAAACGCCTAGCCACAGGCCCTAGATTGGACGAGGCACTTCTTTTCATACCTGTAAAGACCAACCCGTCTCTCTGTGGAGTCCATTCATGGCCTCCAAGACAGAAGTTTTGCCATGGTGCCTATCGTGGCTGCCATCTCCCTGACGTTAAAGCTACCACCTCTTCCGGCCTGATTTTTTTCCCCCGTCTCAAAACATGAACATACAAGGAGTGCTAATTTCACATGCATGCCTGCTTTTAGCTTGAGACGCTTTAGAAAGTCTTCTGTGGAATAGGAATGATGTATAGGAGAGCAGGGAAAATGGTCCAGTGAACGGAAAGAAAAAAGACTACGGATGGAGGTAAAGTGCCCTGTTGAGATTCACTTGTGTGGGTAGTTGTGGCCGAGTGGTTAAGGCGATGGACTAGAAATCCATTGGGGTATCCCCGCGCAGGTTTGAATCCTGCCAACTACGCTGTCCCTTTTGTGAACAGTATTTTCCCATAATTCTTTGAAATACCTTCTGGCATAAATGCGGGCTCCAAAAGCAGGACTAATAGGGTCAGCGGCCTGGGAGGGCTCAAACTTTTGCCATTGTGGCCTTCCTCTCTAGAAAAGGACTGCTTCTGTCCAGAGGCTAGACCGCCAGCAGAAATAGAAACGAGCTACGTTGAAAATGGACCATAGCTTTAAGCAAGTAGTCGTGGCCGAGTGGTTAAGGCGATGGACTTGAAATCCATTGGGGTCTCCCCGCGTAGGTTCAAATCCTGCCGACTACGTGCTACTTCACCTTTGGTGATATTTTATACTTCATATTAAATGGCATCTGCACAAGCAGGCCGAATATAGCTATCACTCTCAATAGAGCTAAGGAAGGCGAAACACTGGGCAGGGAATGGGATCAAAAGAGTGGCCGGAGAAGGCATGAGACTACCTGTCTGGCACTCCTGCCACTTGTGCACCCCAGCTGTCGAGAAGACACATGTCGAGTAATAGCCAAGGAGATTGGGAAAGAACTTCAGTTATCATCTCGCCAGTAAGTTCCATCTGAGGTATCAGATGCATGAAGGAAGTAGCCTTATTGGGGCGTCTGACAGTGTCATTATTTTCCTAAAGTGTCATAACTGCATTCTTTTACAACCTCCTTTTTGATTTTCTCTGGCCAGGAACATGAACTTTATAATAGTGCCTTTGAGTCACGTCAGTATGCAGGTATGGACCGAGTGTATTTTTTGCAGTAGAACGGATAGGCAAAGATGGGAAGGCAGTGGAGCAGAGTGAACTGAGGGAAAGAAAAAGACTGCTGTGAGAGTGAGAACCTCAGCTTAAGTGGCAGCCACCCCTCGTGAGTAGTCGTGGCCGAGTGGTTAAGGCGATGGACTCGAAATCCATTGGGGTGTCCCCGCGCAGGTTCAAATCCTGCCGACTACGTCGGTGCTCTTTCACAATGATGTGTTAGGTTTTTCCTTGGATGCCTCCTTTCCCAGGAATAAGCATGTATTATTCAACAACGTTGAGAGCACAGGTAAAACAAAGACAAGAATGTGAAACAATGCACTGTGCAATGCCAGCATGAAAACTCTCAAGGAGTACGCTGCCCAGGCCTACAGCTTCTCAGACACTGTATCTGTCTATTTTGGGGAGCTGCAGAGAAGCCTTGCCTGTGCTTTTCGAGCCTGCTGTCTGGGGTGAGTGCCTGGATAAATTGTTGTTGGGAAGGACAAGGCAGCTAGCTCCTCTACAGGGGTCAATTTAGGAGGTTGGTGGGAAGCACAGGAAGGGGCAGGAAGGAAGCTCTCTGCTGTTGCTTCTCGGCCTAGGCAGAGCTGCAGGTGTGGTTAAAAAGGATTGGCGTTTGGCCAGGTCCCAGACCACAGTGCAACCTAGGGCAACAAGAGAGGTGAGGCTACTGAGGCCCTTACCCTGAGCCTTCTGACCCCACCGCCCCTTTGGCCCCGATCGGCCAAAACCTCTCTATAAGGGCTAAAGGTGATTATTATATATGCCTGAGTAACTTAGGGTCCCTCGCATAAATGGACTCCTGCTGAAGGAGCTTGCCTTTGCTTTGGGACTGGCCCAACACGGCCTTGCTCTCCTCAACAAACCTGCCACCAGCCAGGAGGCTGAATGGCTTGCAGAAGGACACTCCCAGGTATGCCCAAGCACTTCATTTGCATAGAGACTACCCTCTCTTGGGCCCGCCTCCACTCACCTATTAAGTAATGTGGCTAGAATATCAAGACAGAAAGAGGAGCAGGGCCTGACAGCCTTTCAAAGGCTCAACTGAGGTGCTGGGCTGACGGCTGGGATCACCAAAGCCTGGGATGACTCCAATATGGAAGCAGAAGCCTTAGGGCAAACAAAGGTCAGCAGTTGATGTGCTGTAAAGAAGAAGGGCTGCAGAGGGCCTCAGCAAAGCCTTCGGAATACTTGTGGATTGGCAGGAGTGCCTATATTTGTTTTTTGAGAAGCACCTTGCCAGTGCAAAGGATTGCTGAGGAAGAGGAAGGAGCAGAGCGGAATGACTGGAGCCAGTGAGGTTGCCTGTGAAGACATGAAGGGCTATGTTGAAAGGGGCACCGCTTGCAGAGCCAAGTAGTCGTTACCAAGTGGTTAAGGCGATGGACTAGATATCATTTGCCGTCTCCACGAGTATGTTCAAATCCTGCCGACTACGTCAGATGACATTTTTGGGATTCCTCTTCAGGGCCTCCTGCGTGGGAGAACAAGGGAGCAGCCTCTATGCAAAGCAGTCAGTAAAACAGAATATGAAGCAAAGACCATTAAAGCCACAGAAGAAAGATATGAACCCAGGCCAAATGCATCCTGCTCCCCCTCCCTCACCTGTCAGGCACTAGTCTGCAGAGAAACTGAACACGCCCACTCTCCTCCAAGGAGAATTCAGCTCAGGAAACGCCTAGCCACAGGCCCTAGATTGGACGAGGCACTTCTTTTCATACCTGTAAAGACCAACCCGTCTCTCTGTGGAGTCCATTCATGGCCTCCAAGACAGAAGTTTTGCCATGGTGCCTATCGTGGCTGCCATCTCCCTGACGTTAAAGCTACCACCTCTTCCGGCCTGATTTTTTCCCCCCGTCTCAAAACATGAACATACAAGGAGTGCTAATTTCACATGCATGCCTGCTTTTAGCTTGAGACGCTTTAGAAAGTCTTCTGTGGAATAGGAATGATGTATAGGAGAGCAGGGAAAATGGTCCAGTGAACGGAAAGAAAAAAGACTACGGATGGAGGTAAAGTGCCCTGTTGAGATTCACTTGTGTGGGTAGTTGTGGCCGAGTGGTTAAGGCGATGGACTAGAAATCCATTGGGGTATCCCCGCGCAGGTTCGAATCCTGCCAACTACGCTGTCCCTTTTGTGAACAGTATTTTCCCATAATTCTTTGAAATACCTTCTGGCATAAATGCGGGCTCCAAAAGCAGGACTAATAGGGTCAGCGGCCTGGGAGGGCTCAAACTTTTGCCATTGTGGCCTTCCTCTCTAGAAAAGGACTGCTTCTGTCCAGAGGCTAGACCGCCAGCAGAAATAGAAACGAGCTATGTTGAAAATGGACCATAGCTTTAAGCAAGTAGTCGTGGCCGAGTGGTTAAGGCGATGGACTTGAAATCCATTGGGGTCTCCCCGCGTAGGTTCAAATCCTGCCGACTATGCTACTTCACCTTTGGTGATATTTTATACTTCATATTAAATGGCATCTGCACAAGCAGGCCGAATATAGCTATCACTCTCAATAGAGCTAAGGAAGGCGAAACACTGGGCAGGGAATGGGATCAAAAGAGTGGCCGGAGAAGGCATGAGACTACCTGTCTGGCACTCCTGCCACTTGTGCACCCCAGCTGTCGAGAAGACACATGTCGAGTAATAGCCAAGGAGATTGGGAAAGAACTTCAGTTATCATCTCGCCAGTAAGTTCCATCTGAGGTATCAGATGCATGAAGGAAGTAGCCTTATTGGGGCGTCTGACAGTGTCATTATTTTCCTAAAGTGTCATAACTGCATTCTTTTACAACCTCCTTTTTGCTTTTCTCTGGCCAGGAACATGAACTTTATAATAGTGCCTTTGAGTCACGTCAGTATGCAGGTATGGACCGAGTGTATTTTTTGCAGTAGAACGGATAGGCAAAGATGGGAAGGCAGTGGAGCAGAGTGAACTGAGGGAAAGAAAAAGACTGCTGTGAGAGTGAGAACCTCAGCTTAAGTGGCAGCCACCCCTCGTGAGTAGTCGTGGCCGAGTGGTTAAGGCGATGGACTTGAAATCCATTGGGGTGTCCCCGCGCAGGTTCAAATCCTGCCGACTACGTCGGTGCTCTTTCACAATGATGTGTTAGGTTTTTCCTTGGATGCTTCCTTTCCCAGGAATAAGCATGTATTATTCAACAACGTTGAGAGCACAGGTAAAACAAAGACAAGAATGTGAAACAATGCACTGTGCAATGCCAGCATGAAAACTCTCAAGGAGTACGCTTCCCAGGCCTACAGCTTCTCAGACACTGTATCTGTCTATTTTGGGGAGCTGCAGAGAAGCCTTGCCTGTGCTTTTCGAGCCTGCTGTCTGGGGTGAGTGCCTGGATAAATTGTTGTTGGGAAGGACAAGGCAGCTAGCTCCTCTACAGGGGTCAATTTAGGAGGTTGGTGGGAAGCACAGGAAGGGGCAGGAAGGAAGCTCTCTGCTGTTGCTTCTTGGCCTAGGCAGAGCTGCAGGTGTGGTTAAAAAGGATTGGCGTTTGGCCAGGTCCCAGACTACAGTGCAACCTAGGGCAACAAGAGAGGTGAGGCTACTGAGGCCCTTACCCTGAGCCTTCTGACCCCACCGCCCCTTTGGCCCCGATCGGCCAAAACCTCTCTATAAGGGCTAAAGGTGATTATTATATATGCCTGAGTAACTTAGGGTCCCTCGCATAAATGGACTCCTGCTGAAGGAGCTCGCCTTTGCTTTGGGACTGGCCCAACACGGCCTTGCTCTCCTCAACAAACCTGCCACCAGCCAGGAGGCTGAATGGCTTGCAGAAGGACACTCCCAGGTATGCCCAAGCACTTCATTTGCATAGAGACTACCCTCTCTTGGGCCCGCCTCCACTCACCTATTAAGTAATGTGGCTAGAATATTAAGACAGAAAGAGGAGCAGGGCCTGACAGCCTTTCAAAGGCTCAACTGAGGTGCTGGGCTGACGGCTGGGATCACCAAAGCCTGGGATGACTCCAATATGGAAGCAGAAGCCTTAGGGCAAACAAAGGTCAGCAGTTGATGTGCTGTAAAGAAGAAGGGCTGCAGAGGGCCTCAGCAAAGCCTTCGGAATACTTGTGGATTGGCAGGAGTGCCTATATTTGTTTTTTGAGAAGCACCTTGCCAGTGCAAAGGATTGCTGAGGAAGAGGAAGGAGCAGAGCGGAATGACTGGAGCCAGTGAGGTTGCCTGTGAAGACATGAAGGGCTATGTTGAAAGGGGCACCGCTTGCAGAGCCAAGTAGTCGTTACCAAGTGGTTAAGGCGATGGACTAGATATCATTTGGCGTCTCCACGAGTATGTTCAAATCCTGCCGACTACGTCAGATGACATTTTTGGGATTCCTCTTCAGGGCCTCCTGCGTGGGAGAACAAGGGAGCAGCCTCTATGCAAAGCAGTCAGTAAAACAGAATATGAAGCAAAGACCATTAAAGCCACAGAAGAAAGATATGAACCCAGGCCAAATGCATCCTGCTCCCCCTCCCTCACCTGTCAGGCACTAGTCTGCAGAGAAACTGAACACGCCCACTCTCCTCCAAGGAGAATTCAGCTCAGGAAACGCCTAGCCACAGGCCCTAGATTGGACGAGGCACTTCTTTTCATACCTGTAAAGACCAACCCGTCTCTCTGTGGAGTCCATTCATGGCCTCCAAGACAGAAGTTTTGCCATGGTGCCTATCGTGGCTGCCATCTCCCTGACGTTAAAGCTACCACCTCTTCCGGCCTGATTTTTTTCCCCCGTCTCAAAACATGAACATACAAGGAGTGCTAATTTCACATGCATGCCTGCTTTTAGCTTGAGACGCTTTAGAAAGTCTTCTGTGGAATAGGAATGATGTATAGGAGAGCAGGGAAAATGGTCCAGTGAACGGAAAGAAAAAAGACTACGGATGGAGGTAAAGTGCCCTGTTGAGATTCACTTGTGTGGGTAGTTGTGGCCGAGTGGTTAAGGCGATGGACTAGAAATCCATTGGGGTATCCCCGCGCAGGTTCGAATCCTGCCAACTACGCTGTCCCTTTTGTGAACAGTATTTTCCCATAATTCTTTGAAATACCTTCTGGCATAAATGCGGGCTCCAAAAGCAGGACTAATAGGGTCAGCGGCCTGGGAGGGCTCAAACTTTTGCCATTGTGGCCTTCCTCTCTAGAAAAGGACTGCTTCTGTCCAGAGGCTAGACCGCCAGCAGAAATAGAAACGAGCTACGTTGAAAATGGACCATAGCTTTAAGCAAGTAGTCGTGGCCGAGTGGTTAAGGCGATGGACTTGAAATCCATTGGGGTCTCCCCGCGTAGGTTCAAATCCTGCCGACTACGTGCTACTTCACCTTTGGTGATATTTTATACTTCATATTAAATGGCATCTGCACAAGCAGGCCGAATATAGCTATCACTCTCAATAGAGCTAAGGAAGGCGAAACACTGGGCAGGGAATGGGATCAAAAGAGTGGCCGGAGAAGGCATGAGACTACCTGTCTGGCACTCCTGCCACTTGTGCACCCCAGCTGTCGAGAAGACACATGTCGAGTAATAGCCAAGGAGATTGGGAAAGAACTTCAGTTATCATCTCGCCAGTAAGTTCCATCTGAGGTATCAGATGCATGAAGGAAGTAGCCTTATTGGGGCGTCTGACAGTGTCATTATTTTCCTAAAGTGTCATAACTGCATTCTTTTACAACCTCCTTTTTGATTTTCTCTGGCCAGGAACATGAACTTTATAATAGTGCCTTTGAGTCACGTCAGTATGCAGGTATGGACCGAGTGTATTTTTTGCAGTAGAACGGATAGGCAAAGATGGGAAGGCAGTGGAGCAGAGTGAACTGAGGGAAAGAAAAAGACTGCTGTGAGAGTGAGAACCTCAGCTTAAGTGGCAGCCACCCCTCGTGAGTAGTCGTGGCCGAGTGGTTAAGGCGATGGACTCGAAATCCATTGGGGTGTCCCCGCGCAGGTTCAAATCCTGCCGACTACGTCGGTGCTCTTTCACAATGATGTGTTAGGTTTTTCCTTGGATGCCTCCTTTCCCAGGAATAAGCATGTATTATTCAACAACGTTGAGAGCACAGGTAAAACAAAGACAAGAATGTGAAACAATGCACTGTGCAATGCCAGCATGAAAACTCTCAAGGAGTACGCTGCCCAGGCCTACAGCTTCTCAGACACTGTATCTGTCTATTTTGGGGAGCTGCAGAGAAGCCTTGCCTGTGCTTTTCGAGCCTGCTGTCTGGGGTGAGTGCCTGGATAAATTGTTGTTGGGAAGGACAAGGCAGCTAGCTCCTCTACAGGGGTCAATTTAGGAGGTTGGTGGGAAGCACAGGAAGGGGCAGGAAGGAAGCTCTCTGCTGTTGCTTCTCGGCCTAGGCAGAGCTGCAGGTGTGGTTAAAAAGGATTGGCGTTTGGCCAGGTCCCAGACCACAGTGCAACCTAGGGCAACAAGAGAGGTGAGGCTACTGAGGCCCTTACCCTGAGCCTTCTGACCCCACCGCTCCTTTGGCCCCGATCGGCCAAAACCTCTCTTTAAGGGCTAAAGGTGATTATTATATATGCCTGAGTAACTTAGGGTCCCTCGCATAAATGGACTCCTGCTGAAGGAGCTCGCCTTTGCTTTGAGACTGGCCCAACACGGCCTTGCTCTCCTCAACAAACCTGCCACCAGCCAGGAGGCTGAATGGCTTGCAGAAGGACACTCCCAGGTATGCCCAAGCACTTCATTTGCATAGAGACTACCCTCTCTTGGGCCCGCCTCCACTCACCTATTAAGTAATGTGGCTAGAATATCAAGACAGAAAGAGGAGCAGGGCCTGACAGCCTTTCAAAGGCTCAACTGAGGTGCTGGGCTGACGGCTGGGATCACCAAAGCCTGGGATGACTCCAATATGGAAGCAGAAGCCTTAGGGCAAACAAAGGTCAGCAGTTGATGTGCTGTAAAGAAGAAGGGCTGCAGAGGGCCTCAGCAAAGCCTTCGGAATACTTGTGGATTGGCAGGAGTGCCTATATTTGTTTTTTGAGAAGCACCTTGCCAGTGCAAAGGATTGCTGAGGAAGAGGAAGGAGCAGAGCGGAATGACTGGAGCCAGTGAGGTTGCCTGTGAAGACATGAAGGGCTATGTTGAAAGGGGCACCGCTTGCAGAGCCAAGTAGTCGTTACCAAGTGGTTAAGGCGATGGACTAGATATCATTTGCCGTCTCCACGAGTATGTTCAAATCCTGCCGACTACGTCAGATGACATTTTTGGGATTCCTCTTCAGGGCCTCCTGCGTGGGAGAACAAGGGAGCAGCCTCTATGCAAAGCAGTCAGTAAAACAGAATATGAAGCAAAGACCATTAAAGCCACAGAAGAAAGATATGAACCCAGGCCAAATGCATCCTGCTCCCCCTCCCTCACCTGTCAGGCACTAGTCTGCAGAGAAACTGAACACGCCCACTCTCCTCCAAGGAGAATTCAGCTCAGGAAACGCCTAGCCACAGGCCCTAGATTGGACGAGGCACTTCTTTTCATACCTGTAAAGACCAACCCGTCTCTCTGTGGAGTCCATTCATGGCCTCCAAGACAGAAGTTTTGCCATGGTGCCTATCGTGGCTGCCATCTCCCTGACGTTAAAGCTACCACCTCTTCCGGCCTGATTTTTTTCCCCCGTCTCAAAACATGAACATACAAGGAGTGCTAATTTCACATGCATGCCTGCTTTTAGCTTGAGACGCTTTAGAAAGTCTTCTGTGGAATAGGAATGATGTATAGGAGAGCAGGGAAAATGGTCCAGTGAACGGAAAGAAAAAAGACTACGGATGGAGGTAAAGTGCCCTGTTGAGATTCACTTGTGTGGGTTGTTGTGGCCGAGTGGTTAAGGCGATGGACTAGAAATCCATTGGGGTATCCCCGCGCAGGTTCGAATCCTGCCAACTACGCTGTCCCTTTTGTGAACAGTATTTTCCCATAATTCTTTGAAATACCTTCTGGCATAAATGCGGGCTCCAAAAGCAGGACTAATAGGGTCAGCGGCCTGGGAGGGCTCAAACTTTTGCCATTGTGGCCTTCCTCTCTAGAAAAGGACTGCTTCTGTCCAGAGGCTAGACCGCCAGCAGAAATAGAAACGAGCTACGTTGAAAATGGACCATAGCTTTAAGCAAGTAGTCGTGGCCGAGTGGTTAAGGCGATGGACTTGAAATCCATTGGGGTCTCCCCACGTAGGTTCAAATCCTGCCGACTACGTGCTACTTCACCTTTGGTGATATTTTATACTTCATATTAAATGGCATCTGCACAAGCAGGCCGAATATAGCTATCACTCTCAATAGAGCTAAGGAAGGCGAAACACTGGGCAGGGAATGGGATCAAAAGAGTGGCCGGAGAAGGCATGAGACTACCTGTCTGGCACTCCTGCCACTTGTGCACCCCAGCTGTCGAGAAGACACATGTCGAGTAATAGCCAAGGAGATTGGGAAAGAACTTCAGTTATCATCTCGCCAGTGAGTTCCATCTGAGGTATCAGATGCATGAAGGAAGTAGCCTTATTGGGGCGTCTGACAGTGTCATTATTTTCCTAAAGTGTCATAACTGCATTCTTTTACAACCTCCTTTTTGATTTTCTCTGGCCAGGAACATGAACTTTATAATAGTGCCTTTGAGTCACGTCAGTATGCAGGTATGGACCGAGTGTATTTTTTGCAGTAGAACGGATAGGCAAAGATGGGAAGGCAGTGGAGCAGAGTGAACTGAGGGAAAGAAAAAGACTGCTGTGAGAGTGAGAACCTCAGCTTAAGTGGCAGCCACCCCTCGTGAGTAGTCGTGGCCGAGTGGTTAAGGCGATGGACTCGAAATCCATTGGGGTGTCCCCGCGCAGGTTCAAATCCTGCCGACTACGTCGGTGCTCTTTCACAATGATGTGTTAGGTTTTTCCTTGGATGCCTCCTTTCCCAGGAATAAGCATGTATTATTCAACAACGTTGAGAGCACAGGTAAAACAAAGACAAGAATGTGAAACAATGCACTGTGCAATGCCAGCATGAAAACTCTCAAGGAGTACGCTGCCCAGGCCTACAGCTTCTCAGACACTGTATCTGTCTATTTTGGGGAGCTGCAGAGAAGCCTTGCCTGTGCTTTTCGAGCCTGCTGTCTGGGGTGAGTGCCTGGATAAATTGTTGTTGGGAAGGACAAGGCAGCTAGCTCCTCTACAGGGGTCAATTTAGGAGGTTGGTGGGAAGCACAGGAAGGGGCAGGAAGGAAGCTCTCTGCTGTTGCTTCTCGGCCTAGGCAGAGCTGCAGGTGTGGTTAAAAAGGATTGGCGTTTGGCCAGGTCCCAGACCACAGTGCAACCTAGGGCAACAAGAGAGGTGAGGCTACTGAGGCCCTTACCCAGAGCCTTCTGACCCCACCGCCCCTTTGGCCCCGATCGGCCACGATCGGCCAAAACCTCTCTATAAGGGCTAAAGGTGATTATTATATATGCCTGAGTAACTTAGGGTCCCTCGCATAAATGGACTCCTGCTGAAGGAGCTCGCCTTTGCTTTGGGACTGGCCCAACACGGCCTTGCTCTCCTCAACAAACCTGCCACCAGCCAGGAGGCTGAATGGCTTGCAGAAGGACACTCCCAGGTATGCCCAAGCACTTCATTTGCATAGAGACTACCCTCTCTTGGGCCCGCCTCCACTCACCTATTAAGTAATGTGGCTAGAATATCAAGACAGAAAGAGGAGCAGGGCCTGACAGCCTTTCAAAGGCTCAACTGAGGTGCTGGGCTGACGGCTGGGATCACCAAAGCCTGGGATGACTCCAATATGGAAGCAGAAGCCTTAGGGCAAACAAAGGTCAGCAGTTGATGTGCTGTAAAGAAGAAGGGCTGCAGAGGGCCTCAGCAAAGCCTTCGGAATACTTGTGGATTGGCAGGAGTGCCTATATTTGTTTTTTGAGAAGCACCTTGCCAGTGCAAAGGATTGCTGAGGAAGAGGAAGGAGCAGAGCGGAATGACTGGAGCCAGTGAGGTTGCCTGTGAAGACATGAAGGGCTATGTTGAAAGGGGCACCGCTTGCAGAGCCAAGTAGTCGTTACCAAGTGGTTAAGGCGATGGACTAGATATCATTTGCCGTCTCCACGAGTATGTTCAAATCCTGCCGACTACGTCAGATGACATTTTTGGGATTCCTCTTCAGGGCCTCCTGCGTGGGAGAACAAGGGAGCAGCCTCTATGCAAAGCAGTCAGTAAAACAGAATATGAAGCAAAGACCATTAAAGCCACAGAAGAAAGATATGAACCCAGGCCAAATGCATCCTGCTCCCCCTCCCTCACCTGTCAGGCACTAGTCTGCAGAGAAACTGAACACGCCCACTCTCCTCCAAGGAGAATTCAGCTCAGGAAACGCCTAGCCACAGGCCCTAGATTGGACGAGGCACTTCTTTTCATACCTGTAAAGACCAACCCGTCTCTCTGTGGAGTCCATTCATGGCCTCCAAGACAGAAGTTTTGCCATGGTGCCTATCGTGGCTGCCATCTCCCTGACGTTAAAGCTACCACCTCTTCCGGCCTGATTTTTTCCCCCCGTCTCAAAACATGAACATACAAGGAGTGCTAATTTCACATGCATGCCTGCTTTTAGCTTGAGACGCTTTAGAAAGTCTTCTGTGGAATAGGAATGATGTATAGGAGAGCAGGGAAAATGGTCCAGTGAACGGAAAGAAAAAAGACTACGGATGGAGGTAAAGTGCCCTGTTGAGATTCACTTGTGTGGGTAGTTGTGGCCGAGTGGTTAAGGCGATGGACTAGAAATCCATTGGGGTATCCCCGCGCAGGTTCGAATCCTGCCAACTACGCTGTCCCTTTTGTGAACTGTATTTTCCCATAATTCTTTGAAATACCTTCTGGCATAAATGCGGGCTCCAAAAGCAGGACTAATAGGGTCAGCGGCCTGGGAGGGCTCAAACTTTTGCCATTGTGGCCTTCCTCTCTAGAAAAGGACTGCTTCTGTCCAGAGGCTAGACCGCCAGCAGAAATAGAAACGAGCTATGTTGAAAATGGACCATAGCTTTAAGCAAGTAGTCGTGGCCGAGTGGTTAAGGCGATGGACTTGAAATCCATTGGGGTCTCCCCGCGTAGGTTCAAATCCTGCCGACTACGTGCTACTTCACCTTTGGTGATATTTTATACTTCATATTAAATGGCATCTGCACAAGCAGGCCGAATATAGCTATCACTCTCAATAGAGCTAAGGAAGGCGAAACACTGGGCAGGGAATGGGATCAAAAGAGTGGCCGGAGAAGGCATGAGACTACCTGTCTGGCACTCCTGCCACTTGTGCACCCCAGCTCTCGAGAAGACACATGTCGAGTAATAGCCAAGGAGATTGGGAAAGAACTTCAGTTATCATCTCGCCAGTAAGTTCCATCTGAGGTATCAGATGCATGAAGGAAGTAGCCTTATTGGGGCGTCTGACAGTGTCATTATTTTCCTAAAGTGTCATAACTGCATTCTTTTACAACCTCCTTTTTGATTTTCTCTGGCCAGGAACATGAACTTTATAATAGTGCCTTTGAGTCACGTCAGTATGCAGGTATGGACCGAGTGTATTTTTTGCAGTAGAACGGATAGGCAAAGATGGGAAGGCAGTGGAGCAGAGTGAACTGAGGGAAAGAAAAAGACTGCTGTGAGAGTGAGAACCTCAGCTTAAGTGGCAGCCACCCCTCGTGAGTAGTCGTGGCCGAGTGGTTAAGGCGATGGACTCGAAATCCATTGGGGTGTCCCCGCGCAGGTTCAAATCCTGCCGACTACGTCGGTGCTCTTTCACAATGATGTGTTAGGTTTTTCCTTGGATGCCTCCTTTCCCAGGAATAAGCATGTATTATTCAACAACGTTGAGAGCACAGGTAAAACAAAGACAAGAATGTGAAACAATGCACTGTGCAATGCCAGCATGAAAACTCTCAAGGAGTACGCTGCCCAGGCCTACAGCTTCTCAGACACTGTATCTGTCTATTTTGGGGAGCTGCAGAGAAGCCTTGCCTGTGCTTTTCGAGCCTGCTGTCTGGGGTGAGTGCCTGGATAAATTGTTGTTGGGAAGGACAAGGCAGCTAGCTCCTCTACAGGGGTCAATTTAGGAGGTTGGTGGGAAGCACAGGAAGGGGCAGGAAGGAAGCTCTCTGCTGTTGCTTCTTGGCCTAGGCAGAGCTGCAGGTGTGGTTAAAAAGGATTGGCGTTTGGCCAGGTCCCAGACCACAGTGCAACCTAGGGCAACAAGAGAGGTGAGGCTACTGAGGCCCTTACCCTGAGCCTTCTGACCCCACCGCCCCTTTGGCCACGATCGGCCACGATCGGCCAAAACCTCTCTATAAGGGCTAAAGGTGATTATTATATATGCCTGAGTAACTTAGGGTCCCTCGCATAAATGGACTCCTGCTGAAGGAGCTCGCCTTTGCTTTGGGACTGGCCCAACACGGCCTTGCTCTCCTCAACAAACCTGCCACCAGCCAGGAGGCTGAATGGCTTGCAGAAGGACACTCCCAGGTATGCCCAAGCACTTCATTTGCATAGAGACTACCCTCTCTTGGGCCCGCCTCCACTCACCTATTAAGTAATGTGGCTAGAATATCAAGACAGAAAGAGGAGCAGGGCCTGACAGCCTTTCAAAGGCTCAACTGAGGTGCTGGGCTGACGGCTGGGATCACCAAAGCCTGGGATGACTCCAATATGGAAGCAGAAGCCTTAGGGCAAACAAAGGTCAGCAGTTGATGTGCTGTAAAGAAGAAGGGCTGCAGAGGGCCTCAGCAAAGCCTTCGGAATACTTGTGGATTGGCAGGAGTGCCTATATTTGTTTTTTGAGAAGCACCTTGCCAGTGCAAAGGATTGCTGAGGAAGAGGAAGGAGCAGAGCGGAATGACTGGAGCCAGTGAGGTTGCCTGTGAAGACATGAAGGGCTATGTTGAAAGGGGCACCGCTTGCAGAGCCAAGTAGTCGTTACCAAGTGGTTAAGGCGATGGACTAGATATCATTTGGCGTCTCCACGAGTATGTTCAAATCCTGCCGACTACGTCAGATGACATTTTTGGGATTCCTCTTCAGGGCCTCCTGCGTGGGAGAACAAGGGAGCAGCCTCTATGCAAAGCAGACAGTAAAACAGAATATGAAGCAAAGACAATTAAAGCCACAGAAGAAAGATATGAACCCAGGCCAAATGCATCCTGCTCCCCCTCCCTCACCTGTCAGGCACTAGTCTGCAGAGAAACTGAACACGCCCACTCTCCTCCAAGGAGAATTCAGCTCAGGAAACGCCTAGCCACAGGCCCTAGATTGGACGAGGCACTTCTTTTCATACCTGTAAAGACCAACCCGTCTCTCTGTGGAGTCCATTCATGGCCTCCAAGACAGAAGTTTTGCCATGGTGCCTATCGTGGCTGCCATCTCCCTGACGTTAAAGCTACCACCTCTTCCGGCCTGATTTTTTTCCCCCGTCTCAAAACATGAACATACAAGGAGTGCTAATTTCACATGCATGCCTGCTTTTAGCTTGAGACGCTTTAGAAAGTCTTCTGTGGAATAGGAATGATGTATAGGAGAGCAGGGAAAATGGTCCAGTGAACGGAAAGAAAAAAGACTACGGATGGAGGTAAAGTGCCCTGTTGAGATTCACTTGTGTGGGTAGTTGTGGCCGAGTGGTTAAGGCGATGGACTAGAAATCCATTGGGGTATCCCCGCGCAGGTTCGAATCCTGCCAACTACGCTGTCCCTTTTGTGAACAGTATTTTCCCATAATTCTTTGAAATACCTTCTGGCATAAATGCGGGCTCCAAAAGCAGGACTAATAGGGTCAGCGGCCTGGGAGGGCTCAAACTTTTGCCATTGTGGCCTTCCTCTCTAGAAAAGGACTGCTTCTGTCCAGAGGCTAGACCGCCAGCAGAAATAGAAACGAGCTACGTTGAAAATGGACCATAGCTTTAAGCAAGTAGTCGTGGCCGAGTGGTTAAGGCGATGGACTTGAAATCCATTGGGGTCTCCCCGCGTAGGTTCAAATCCTGCCGACTACGTGCTACTTCACCTTTGGTGATATTTTATACTTCATATTAAATGGCATCTGCACAAGCAGGCCGAATATAGCTATCACTCTCAATAGAGCTAAGGAAGGCGAAACACTGGGCAGGGAATGGGATCAAAAGAGTGGCCGGAGAAGGCATGAGACTACCTGTCTGGCACTCCTGCCACTTGTGCACCCCAGCTGTCGAGAAGACACATGTCGAGTAATAGCCAAGGAGATTGGGAAAGAACTTCAGTTATCATCTCGCCAGTAAGTTCCATCTGAGGTATCAGATGCATGAAGGAAGTAGCCTTATTGGGGCGTCTGACAGTGTCATTATTTTCCTAAAGTGTCATAACTGCATTCTTTTACAACCTCCTTTTTGATTTTCTCTGGCCAGGAACATGAACTTTATAATAGTGCCTTTGAGTCACGTCAGTATGCAGGTATGGACCGAGTGTATTTTTTGCAGTAGAACGGATAGGCAAAGATGGGAAGGCAGTGGAGCAGAGTGAACTGAGGGAAAGAAAAAGACTGCTGTGAGAGTGAGAACCTCAGCTTAAGTGGCAGCCACCCCTCGTGAGTAGTCGTGGCCGAGTGGTTAAGGCGATGGACTCGAAATCCATTGGGGTGTCCCCGCGCAGGTTCAAATCCTGCCGACTACGTCGGTGCTCTTTCACAATGATGTGTTAGGTTTTTCCTTGGATGCCTCCTTTCCCAGGAATAAGCATGTATTATTCAACAACGTTGAGAGCACAGGTAAAACAAAGACAAGAATGTGAAACAATGCACTGTGCAATGCCAGCATGAAAACTCTCAAGGAGTACGCTGCCCAGGCCTACAGCTTCTCAGACACTGTATCTGTCTATTTTGGGGAGCTGCAGAGAAGCCTTGCCTGTGCTTTTCGAGCCTGCTGTCTGGGGTGAGTGCCTGGATAAATTGTTGTTGGGAAGGACAAGGCAGCTAGCTCCTCTACAGGGGTCAATTTAGGAGGTTGGTGGGAAGCACAGGAAGGGGCAGGAAGGAAGCTCTCTGCTGTTGCTTCTCGGCCTAGGCAGAGCTGCAGGTGTGGTTAAAAAGGATTGGCGTTTGGCCAGGTCCCAGACCACAGTGCAACCTAGGGCAACAAGAGAGGTGAGGCTACTGAGGCCCTTACCCTGAGCCTTCTGACCCCACCGCCCCTTTGGCCCCGATCGGCCAAAACCTCTCTTTAAGGGCTAAAGGTGATTATTATATATGCCTGAGTAACTTAGGGTCCCTCGCATAAATGGACTCCTGCTGAAGGAGCTCGCCTTTGCTTTGGGACTGGCCCAACACGGCCTTGCTCTCCTCAACAAACCTGCCACCAGCCAGGAGGCTGAATGGCTTGCAGAAGGACACTCCCAGGTATGCCCAAGCACTTCATTTGCATAGAGACTACCCTCTCTTGGGCCCGCCTCCACTCACCTATTAAGTAATGTGGCTAGAATATCAAGACAGAAAGAGGAGCAGGGCCTGACAGCCTTTCAAAGGCTCAACTGAGGTGCTGGGCTGACGGCTGGGATCACCAAAGCCTGGGATGACTCCAATATGGAAGCAGAAGCCTTAGGGCAAACAAAGGTCAGCAGTTGATGTGCTGTAAAGAAGAAGGGCTGCAGAGGGCCTCAGCAAAGCCTTCGGAATACTTGTGGATTGGCAGGAGTGCCTATATTTGTTTTTTGAGAAGCACCTTGCCAGTGCAAAGGATTGCTGAGGAAGAGGAAGGAGCAGAGCGGAATGACTGGAGCCAGTGAGGTTGCCTGTGAAGACATGAAGGGCTATGTTGAAAGGGGCACCGCTTGCAGAGCCAAGTAGTCGTTACCAAGTGGTTAAGGCGATGGACTAGATATCATTTGCCGTCTCCACGAGTATGTTCAAATCCTGCCGACTACGTCAGATGACATTTTTGGGATTCCTCTTCAGGGCCTCCTGCGTGGGAGAACAAGGGAGCAGCCTCTATGCAAAGCAGTCAGTAAAACAGAATATGAAGCAAAGACCATTAAAGCCACAGAAGAAAGATATGAACCCAGGCCAAATGCATCCTGCTCCCCCTCCCTCACCTGTCAGGCACTAGTCTGCAGAGAAACTGAACACGCCCACTCTCCTCCAAGGAGAATTCAGCTCAGGAAACGCCTAGCCACAGGCCCTAGATTGGACGAGGCACTTCTTTTCATACCTGTAAAGACCAACCCGTCTCTCTGTGGAGTCCATTCATGGCCTCCAAGACAGAAGTTTTGCCATGGTGCCTATCGTGGCTGCCATCTCCCTGACGTTAAAGCTACCACCTCTTCCGGCCTGATTTTTTCCCCCCGTCTCAAAACATGAACATACAAGGAGTGCTAATTTCACATGCATGCCTGCTTTTAGCTTGAGACGCTTTAGAAAGTCTTCTGTGGAATAGGAATGATGTATAGGAGAGCAGGGAAAATGGTCCAGTGAACGGAAAGAAAAAAGACTACGGATGGAGGTAAAGTGCCCTGTTGAGATTCACTTGTGTGGGTAGTTGTGGCCGAGTGGTTAAGGCGATGGACTAGAAATCCATTGGGGTATCCCCGCGCAGGTTCGAATCCTGCCAACTACGCTGTCCCTTTTGTGAACTGTATTTTCCCATAATTCTTTGAAATACCTTCTGGCATAAATGCGGGCTCCAAAAGCAGGACTAATAGGGTCAGCGGCCTGGGAGGGCTCAAACTTTTGCCATTGTGGCCTTCCTCTCTAGAAAAGGACTGCTTCTGTCCAGAGGCTAGACCGCCAGCAGAAATAGAAACGAGCTATGTTGAAAATGGACCATAGCTTTAAGCAAGTAGTCGTGGCCGAGTGGTTAAGGCGATGGACTTGAAATCCATTGGGGTCTCCCCGCGTAGGTTCAAATCCTGCCGACTACGTGCTACTTCACCTTTGGTGATATTTTATACTTCATATTAAATGGCATCTGCACAAGCAGGCCGAATATAGCTATCACTCTCAATAGAGCTAAGGAAGGCGAAACACTGGGCAGGGAATGGGATCAAAAGAGTGGCCGGAGAAGGCATGAGACTACCTGTCTGGCACTCCTGCCACTTGTGCACCCCAGCTCTCGAGAAGACACATGTCGAGTAATAGCCAAGGAGATTGGGAAAGAACTTCAGTTATCATCTCGCCAGTAAGTTCCATCTGAGGTATCAGATGCATGAAGGAAGTAGCCTTATTGGGGCGTCTGACAGTGTCATTATTTTCCTAAAGTGTCATAACTGCATTCTTTTACAACCTCCTTTTTGATTTTCTCTGGCCAGGAACATGAACTTTATAATAGTGCCTTTGAGTCACGTCAGTATGCAGGTATGGACCGAGTGTATTTTTTGCAGTAGAACGGATAGGCAAAGATGGGAAGGCAGTGGAGCAGAGTGAACTGAGGGAAAGAAAAAGACTGCTGTGAGAGTGAGAACCTCAGCTTAAGTGGCAGCCACCCCTCGTGAGTAGTCGTGGCCGAGTGGTTAAGGCGATGGACTCGAAATCCATTGGGGTGTCCCCGCGCAGGTTCAAATCCTGCCGACTACGTCGGTGCTCTTTCACAATGATGTGTTAGGTTTTTCCTTGGATGCCTCCTTTCCCAGGAATAAGCATGTATTATTCAACAACGTTGAGAGCACAGGTAAAACAAAGACAAGAATGTGAAACAATGCACTGTGCAATGCCAGCATGAAAACTCTCAAGGAGTACGCTGCCCAGGCCTACAGCTTCTCAGACACTGTATCTGTCTATTTTGGGGAGCTGCAGAGAAGCCTTGCCTGTGCTTTTCGAGCCTGCTGTCTGGGGTGAGTGCCTGGATAAATTGTTGTTGGGAAGGACAAGGCAGCTAGCTCCTCTACAGGGGTCAATTTAGGAGGTTGGTGGGAAGCACAGGAAGGGGCAGGAAGGAAGCTCTCTGCTGTTGCTTCTTGGCCTAGGCAGAGCTGCAGGTGTGGTTAAAAAGGATTGGCGTTTGGCCAGGTCCCAGACCACAGTGCAACCTAGGGCAACAAGAGAGGTGAGGCTACTGAGGCCCTTACCCTGAGCCTTCTGACCCCACCGCCCCTTTGGCCACGATCGGCCACGATCGGCCAAAACCTCTCTATAAGGGCTAAAGGTGATTATTATATATGCCTGAGTAACTTAGGGTCCCTCGCATAAATGGACTCCTGCTGAAGGAGCTCGCCTTTGCTTTGGGACTGGCCCAACACGGCCTTGCTCTCCTCAACAAACCTGCCACCAGCCAGGAGGCTGAATGGCTTGCAGAAGGACACTCCCAGGTATGCCCAAGCACTTCATTTGCATAGAGACTACCCTCTCTTGGGCCCGCCTCCACTCACCTATTAAGTAATGTGGCTAGAATATCAAGACAGAAAGAGGAGCAGGGCCTGACAGCCTTTCAAAGGCTCAACTGAGGTGCTGGGCTGACGGCTGGGATCACCAAAGCCTGGGATGACTCCAATATGGAAGCAGAAGCCTTAGGGCAAACAAAGGTCAGCAGTTGATGTGCTGTAAAGAAGAAGGGCTGCAGAGGGCCTCAGCAAAGCCTTCGGAATACTTGTGGATTGGCAGGAGTGCCTATATTTGTTTTTTGAGAAGCACCTTGCCAGTGCAAAGGATTGCTGAGGAAGAGGAAGGAGCAGAGCGGAATGACTGGAGCCAGTGAGGTTGCCTGTGAAGACATGAAGGGCTATGTTGAAAGGGGCACCGCTTGCAGAGCCAAGTAGTCGTTACCAAGTGGTTAAGGCGATGGACTAGATATCATTTGGCGTCTCCACGAGTATGTTCAAATCCTGCCGACTACGTCAGATGACATTTTTGGGATTCCTCTTCAGGGCCTCCTGCGTGGGAGAACAAGGGAGCAGCCTCTATGCAAAGCAGACAGTAAAACAGAATATGAAGCAAAGACAATTAAAGCCACAGAAGAAAGATATGAACCCAGGCCAAATGCATCCTGCTCCCCCTCCCTCACCTGTCAGGCACTAGTCTGCAGAGAAACTGAACACGCCCACTCTCCTCCAAGGAGAATTCAGCTCAGGAAACGCCTAGCCACAGGCCCTAGATTGGACGAGGCACTTCTTTTCATACCTGTAAAGACCAACCCGTCTCTCTGTGGAGTCCATTCATGGCCTCCAAGACAGAAGTTTTGCCATGGTGCCTATCGTGGCTGCCATCTCCCTGACGTTAAAGCTACCACCTCTTCCGGCCTGATTTTTTTCCCCCGTCTCAAAACATGAACATACAAGGAGTGCTAATTTCACATGCATGCCTGCTTTTAGCTTGAGACGCTTTAGAAAGTCTTCTGTGGAATAGGAATGATGTATAGGAGAGCAGGGAAAATGGTCCAGTGAACGGAAAGAAAAAAGACTACGGATGGAGGTAAAGTGCCCTGTTGAGATTCACTTGTGTGGGTAGTTGTGGCCGAGTGGTTAAGGCGATGGACTAGAAATCCATTGGGGTATCCCCGCGCAGGTTCGAATCCTGCCAACTACGCTGTCCCTTTTGTGAACAGTATTTTCCCATAATTCTTTGAAATACCTTCTGGCATAAATGCGGGCTCCAAAAGCAGGACTAATAGGGTCAGCGGCCTGGGAGGGCTCAAACTTTTGCCATTGTGGCCTTCCTCTCTAGAAAAGGACTGCTTCTGTCCAGAGGCTAGACCGCCAGCAGAAATAGAAACGAGCTACGTTGAAAATGGACCATAGCTTTAAGCAAGTAGTCGTGGCCGAGTGGTTAAGGCGATGGACTTGAAATCCATTGGGGTCTCCCCGCGTAGGTTCAAATCCTGCCGACTACGTGCTACTTCACCTTTGGTGATATTTTATACTTCATATTAAATGGCATCTGCACAAGCAGGCCGAATATAGCTATCACTCTCAATAGAGCTAAGGAAGGCGAAACACTGGGCAGGGAATGGGATCAAAAGAGTGGCCGGAGAAGGCATGAGACTACCTGTCTGGCACTCCTGCCACTTGTGCACCCCAGCTGTCGAGAAGACACATGTCGAGTAATAGCCAAGGAGATTGGGAAAGAACTTCAGTTATCATCTCGCCAGTAAGTTCCATCTGAGGTATCAGATGCATGAAGGAAGTAGCCTTATTGGGGCGTCTGACAGTGTCATTATTTTCCTAAAGTGTCATAACTGCATTCTTTTACAACCTCCTTTTTGATTTTCTCTGGCCAGGAACATGAACTTTATAATAGTGCCTTTGAGTCACGTCAGTATGCAGGTATGGACCGAGTGTATTTTTTGCAGTAGAACGGATAGGCAAAGATGGGAAGGCAGTGGAGCAGAGTGAACTGAGGGAAAGAAAAAGACTGCTGTGAGAGTGAGAACCTCAGCTTAAGTGGCAGCCACCCCTCGTGAGTAGTCGTGGCCGAGTGGTTAAGGCGATGGACTCGAAATCCATTGGGGTGTCCCCGCGCAGGTTCAAATCCTGCCGACTACGTCGGTGCTCTTTCACAATGATGTGTTAGGTTTTTCCTTGGATGCCTCCTTTCCCAGGAATAAGCATGTATTATTCAACAACGTTGAGAGCACAGGTAAAACAAAGACAAGAATGTGAAACAATGCACTGTGCAATGCCAGCATGAAAACTCTCAAGGAGTACGCTGCCCAGGCCTACAGCTTCTCAGACACTGTATCTGTCTATTTTGGGGAGCTGCAGAGAAGCCTTGCCTGTGCTTTTCGAGCCTGCTGTCTGGGGTGAGTGCCTGGATAAATTGTTGTTGGGAAGGACAAGGCAGCTAGCTCCTCTACAGGGGTCAATTTAGGAGGTTGGTGGGAAGCACAGGAAGGGGCAGGAAGGAAGCTCTCTGCTGTTGCTTCTCGGCCTAGGCAGAGCTGCAGGTGTGGTTAAAAAGGATTGGCGTTTGGCCAGGTCCCAGACCACAGTGCAACCTAGGGCAACAAGAGAGGTGAGGCTACTGAGGCCCTTACCCTGAGCCTTCTGACCCCACCGCCCCTTTGGCCCCGATCGGCCAAAACCTCTCTTTAAGGGCTAAAGGTGATTATTATATATGCCTGAGTAACTTAGGGTCCCTCGCATAAATGGACTCCTGCTGAAGGAGCTCGCCTTTGCTTTGGGACTGGCCCAACACGGCCTTGCTCTCCTCAACAAACCTGCCACCAGCCAGGAGGCTGAATGGCTTGCAGAAGGACACTCCCAGGTATGCCCAAGCACTTCATTTGCATAGAGACTACCCTCTCTTGGGCCCGCCTCCACTCACCTATTAAGTAATGTGGCTAGAATATCAAGACAGAAAGAAGAGCAGGGCCTGACAGCCTTTCAAAGGCTCAACTGAGGTGCTGGGCTGACGGCTGGGATCACCAAAGCCTGGGATGACTCCAATATGGAAGCAGAAGCCTTAGGGCAAACAAAGGTCAGCAGTTGATGTGCTGTAAAGAAGAAGGGCTGCAGAGGGCCTCAGCAAAGCCTTCGGAATACTTGTGGATTGGCAGGAGTGCCTATATTTGTTTTTTGAGAAGCACCTTGCCAGTGCAAAGGATTGCTGAGGAAGAGGAAGGAGCAGAGCGGAATGACTGGAGCCAGTGAGGTTGCCTGTGAAGACATGAAGGGCTATGTTGAAAGGGGCACCGCTTGCAGAGCCAAGTAGTCGTTACCAAGTGGTTAAGGCGATGGACTAGATATCATTTGCCGTCTCCACGAGTATGTTCAAATCCTGCCGACTACGTCAGATGACATTTTTGGGATTCCTCTTCAGGGCCTCCTGCGTGGGAGAACAAGGGAGCAGCCTCTATGCAAAGCAGTCAGTAAAACAGAATATGAAGCAAAGACCATTAAAGCCACAGAAGAAAGATATGAACCCAGGCCAAATGCATCCTGCTCCCCCTCCCTCACCTGTCAGGCACTAGTCTGCAGAGAAACTGAACACGCCCACTCTCCTCCAAGGAGAATTCAGCTCAGGAAACGCCTAGCCACAGGCCCTAGATTGGACGAGGCACTTCTTTTCATACCTGTAAAGACCAACCCGTCTCTCTGTGGAGTCCATTCATGGCCTCCAAGACAGAAGTTTTGCCATGGTGCCTATCGTGGCTGCCATCTCCCTGACGTTAAAGCTACCACCTCTTCCGGCCTGATTTTTTCCCCCCGTCTCAAAACATGAACATACAAGGAGTGCTAATTTCACATGCATGCCTGCTTTTAGCTTGAGACGCTTTAGAAAGTCTTCTGTGGAATAGGAATGATGTATAGGAGAGCAGGGAAAATGGTCCAGTGAACGGAAAGAAAAAAGACTACGGATGGAGGTAAAGTGCCCTGTTGAGATTCACTTGTGTGGGTAGTTGTGGCCGAGTGGTTAAGGCGATGGACTAGAAATCCATTGGGGTATCCCCGCGCAGGTTCGAATCCTGACAACTACGCTGTCCCTTTTGTGAACAGTATTTTCCCATAATTCTTTGAAATACCTTCTGGCATAAATGCGGGCTCCAAAAGCAGGACTAATAGGGTCAGCGGCCTGGGAGGGCTCAAACTTTTGCCATTGTGGCCTTCCTCTCTAGAAAAGGACTGCTTCTGTCCAGAGGCTAGACCGCCAGCAGAAATAGAAACGAGCTATGTTGAAAATGGACCATAGCTTTAAGCAAGTAGTCGTGGCCGAGTGGTTAAGGCGATGGACTTGAAATCCATTGGGGTCTCCCCGCGTAGGTTCAAATCCTGCCGACTACGTGCTACTTCACCTTTGGTGATATTTTATACTTCATATTAAATGGCATCTGCACAAGCAGGCCGAATATAGCTATCACTCTCAATAGAGCTAAGGAAGGCGAAACACTGGGCAGGGAATGGGATCAAAAGAGTGGCCGGAGAAGGCATGAGACTACCTGTCTGGCACTCCTGCCACTTGTGCACCCCAGCTCTCGAGAAGACACATGTCGAGTAATAGCCAAGGAGATTGGGAAAGAACTTCAGTTATCATCTCGCCAGTAAGTTCCATCTGAGGTATCAGATGCATGAAGGAAGTAGCCTTATTGGGGCGTCTGACAGTGTCATTATTTTCCTAAAGTGTCATAACTGCATTCTTTTACAACCTCCTTTTTGATTTTCTCTGGCCAGGAACATGAACTTTATAATAGTGCCTTTGAGTCACGTCAGTATGCAGGTATGGACCGAGTGTATTTTTTGCAGTAGAACGGATAGGCAAAGATGGGAAGGCAGTGGAGCAGAGTGAACTGAGGGAAAGAAAAAGACTGCTGTGAGAGTGAGAACCTCAGCTTAAGTGGCAGCCACCCCTCGTGAGTAGTCGTGGCCGAGTGGTTAAGGCGATGGACTCGAAATCCATTGGGGTGTCCCCGCGCAGGTTCAAATCCTGCCGACTACGTCGGTGCTCTTTCACAATGATGTGTTAGGTTTTTCCTTGGATGCCTCCTTTCCCAGGAATAAGCATGTATTATTCAACAACGTTGAGAGCACAGGTAAAACAAAGACAAGAATGTGAAACAATGCACTGTGCAATGCCAGCATGAAAACTCTCAAGGAGTACGCTGCCCAGGCCTACAGCTTCTCAGACACTGTATCTGTCTATTTTGGGGAGCTGCAGAGAAGCCTTGCCTGTGCTTTTCGAGCCTGCTGTCTGGGGTGAGTGCCTGGATAAATTGTTGTTGGGAAGGACAAGGCAGCTAGCTCCTCTACAGGGGTCAATTTAGGAGGTTGGTGGGAAGCACAGGAAGGGGCAGGAAGGAAGCTCTCTGCTGTTGCTTCTCGGCCTAGGCAGAGCTGCAGGTGTGGTTAAAAAGGATTGGCGTTTGGCCAGGTCCCAGACCACAGTGCAACCTAGGGCAACAAGAGAGGTGAGGCTACTGAGGCCCTTACCCAGAGCCTTCTGACCCCACCGCCCCTTTGGCCCCGATCGGCCACGATCGGCCAAAACCTCTCTATAAGGGCTAAAGGTGATTATTATATATGCCTGAGTAACTTAGGGTCCCTCGCATAAATGGACTCCTGCTGAAGGAGCTCGCCTTTGCTTTGGGACTGGCCCAACACGGCCTTGCTCTCCTCAACAAACCTGCCACCAGCCAGGAGGCTGAATGGCTTGCAGAAGGACACTCCCAGGTATGCCCAAGCACTTCATTTGCATAGAGACTACCCTCTCTTGGGCCCGCCTCCACTCACCTATTAAGTAATGTGGCTAGAATATCAAGACAGAAAGAGGAGCAGGGCCTGACAGCCTTTCAAAGGCTCAACTGAGGTGCTGGGCTGACGGCTGGGATCACCAAAGCCTGGGATGACTCCAATATGGAAGCAGAAGCCTTAGGGCAAACAAAGGTCAGCAGTTGATGTGCTGTAAAGAAGAAGGGCTGCAGAGGGCCTCAGCAAAGCCTTCGGAATACTTGTGGATTGGCAGGAGTGCCTATATTTGTTTTTTGAGAAGCACCTTGCCAGTGCAAAGGATTGCTGAGGAAGAGGAAGGAGCAGAGCGGAATGACTGGAGCCAGTGAGGTTGCCTGTGAAGACATGAAGGGCTATGTTGAAAGGGGCACCGCTTGCAGAGCCAAGTAGTCGTTACCAAGTGGTTAAGGCGATGGACTAGATATCATTTGCCGTCTCCACGAGTATGTTCAAATCCTGCCGACTACGTCAGATGACATTTTTGGGATTCCTCTTCAGGGCCTCCTGCGTGGGAGAACAAGGGAGCAGCCTCTATGCAAAGCAGTCAGTAAAACAGAATATGAAGCAAAGACCATTAAAGCCACAGAAGAAAGATATGAACCCAGGCCAAATGCATCCTGCTCCCCCTCCCTCACCTGTCAGGCACTAGTCTGCAGAGAAACTGAACACGCCCACTCTCCTCCAAGGAGAATTCAGCTCAGGAAACGCCTAGCCACAGGCCCTAGATTGGACGAGGCACTTCTTTTCATACCTGTAAAGACCAACCCGTCTCTCTGTGGAGTCCATTCATGGCCTCCAAGACAGAAGTTTTGCCATGGTGCCTATCGTGGCTGCCATCTCCCTGACGTTAAAGCTACCACCTCTTCCGGCCTGATTTTTTCCCCCCGTCTCAAAACATGAACATACAAGGAGTGCTAATTTCACATGCATGCCTGCTTTTAGCTTGAGACGCTTTAGAAAGTCTTCTGTGGAATAGGAATGATGTATAGGAGAGCAGGGAAAATGGTCCAGTGAACGGAAAGAAAAAAGACTACGGATGGAGGTAAAGTGCCCTGTTGAGATTCACTTGTGTGGGTAGTTGTGGCCGAGTGGTTAAGGCGATGGACTAGAAATCCATTGGGGTATCCCCGCGCAGGTTCGAATCCTGCCAACTACGCTGTCCCTTTTGTGAACAGTATTTTCCCATAATTCTTTGAAATACCTTCTGGCATAAATGCGGGCTCCAAAAGCAGGACTAATAGGGTCAGCGGCCTGGGAGGGCTCAAACTTTTGCCATTGTGGCCTTCCTCTCTAGAAAAGGACTGCTTCTGTCCAGAGGCTAGACCGCCAGCAGAAATAGAAACGAGCTATGTTGAAAATGGACCATAGCTTTAAGCAAGTAGTCGTGGCCGAGTGGTTAAGGCGATGGACTTGAAATCCATTGGGGTCTCCCCGCGTAGGTTCAAATCCTGCCGACTACGTGCTACTTCACCTTTGGTGATATTTTATACTTCATATTAAATGGCATCTGCACAAGCAGGCCGAATATAGCTATCACTCTCAATAGAGCTAAGGAAGGCGAAACACTGGGCAGGGAATGGGATCAAAAGAGTGGCCGGAGAAGGCATGAGACTACCTGTCTGGCACTCCTGCCACTTGTGCACCCCAGCTCTCGAGAAGACACATGTCGAGTAATAGCCAAGGAGATTGGGAAAGAACTTCAGTTATCATCTCGCCAGTAAGTTCCATCTGAGGTATCAGATGCATGAAGGAAGTAGCCTTATTGGGGCGTCTGACAGTGTCATTATTTTCCTAAAGTGTCATAACTGCATTCTTTTACAACCTCCTTTTTGATTTTCTCTGGCCAGGAACATGAACTTTATAATAGTGCCTTTGAGTCACGTCAGTATGCAGGTATGGACCGAGTGTATTTTTTGCAGTAGAACGGATAGGCAAAGATGGGAAGGCAGTGGAGCAGAGTGAACTGAGGGAAAGAAAAAGACTGCTGTGAGAGTGAGAACCTCAGCTTAAGTGGCAGCCACCCCTCGTGAGTAGTCGTGGCCGAGTGGTTAAGGCGATGGACTCGAAATCCATTGGGGTGTCCCCGCGCAGGTTCAAATCCTGCCGACTACGTCGGTGCTCTTTCACAATGATGTGTTAGGTTTTTCCTTGGATGCCTCCTTTCCCAGGAATAAGCATGTATTATTCAACAACGTTGAGAGCACAGGTAAAACAAAGACAAGAATGTGAAACAATGCACTGTGCAATGCCAGCATGAAAACTCTCAAGGAGTACGCTGCCCAGGCCTACAGCTTCTCAGACACTGTATCTGTCTATTTTGGGGAGCTGCAGAGAAGCCTTGCCTGTGCTTTTCGAGCCTGCTGTCTGGGGTGAGTGCCTGGATAAATTGTTGTTGGGAAGGACAAGGCAGCTAGCTCCTCTACAGGGGTCAATTTAGGAGGTTGGTGGGAAGCACAGGAAGGGGCAGGAAGGAAGCTCTCTGCTGTTGCTTCTCGGCCTAGGCAGAGCTGCAGGTGTGGTTAAAAAGGATTGGCGTTTGGCCAGGTCCCAGACCACAGTGCAACCTAGGGCAACAAGAGAGGTGAGGCTACTGAGGCCCTTACCCAGAGCCTTCTGACCCCACCGCCCCTTTGGCCCCGATCGGCCACGATCGGCCAAAACCTCTCTATAAGGGCTAAAGGTGATTATTATATATGCCTGAGTAACTTAGGGTCCCTCGCATAAATGGACTCCTGCTGAAGGAGCTCGCCTTTGCTTTGGGACTGGCCCAACACGGCCTTGCTCTCCTCAACAAACCTGCCACCAGCCAGGAGGCTGAATGGCTTGCAGAAGGACACTCCCAGGTATGCCCAAGCACTTCATTTGCATAGAGACTACCCTCTCTTGGGCCCGCCTCCACTCACCTATTAAGTAATGTGGCTAGAATATCAAGACAGAAAGAGGAGCAGGGCCTGACAGCCTTTCAAAGGCTCAACTGAGGTGCTGGGCTGACGGCTGGGATCACCAAAGCCTGGGATGACTCCAATATGGAAGCAGAAGCCTTAGGGCAAACAAAGGTCAGCAGTTGATGTGCTGTAAAGAAGAAGGGCTGCAGAGGGCCTCAGCAAAGCCTTCGGAATACTTGTGGATTGGCAGGAGTGCCTATATTTGTTTTTTGAGAAGCACCTTGCCAGTGCAAAGGATTGCTGAGGAAGAGGAAGGAGCAGAGCGGAATGACTGGAGCCAGTGAGGTTGCCTGTGAAGACATGAAGGGCTATGTTGAAAGGGGCACCGCTTGCAGAGCCAAGTAGTCGTTACCAAGTGGTTAAGGCGATGGACTAGATATCATTTGCCGTCTCCACGAGTATGTTCAAATCCTGCCGACTACGTCAGATGACATTTTTGGGATTCCTCTTCAGGGCCTCCTGCGTGGGAGAACAAGGGAGCAGCCTCTATGCAAAGCAGTCAGTAAAACAGAATATGAAGCAAAGACCATTAAAGCCACAGAAGAAAGATATGAACCCAGGCCAAATGCATCCTGCTCCCCCTCCCTCACCTGTCAGGCACTAGTCTGCAGAGAAACTGAACACGCCCACTCTCCTCCAAGGAGAATTCAGCTCAGGAAACGCCTAGCCACAGGCCCTAGATTGGACGAGGCACTTCTTTTCATACCTGTAAAGACCAACCCGTCTCTCTGTGGAGTCCATTCATGGCCTCCAAGACAGAAGTTTTGCCATGGTGCCTATCGTGGCTGCCATCTCCCTGACGTTAAAGCTACCACCTCTTCCGGCCTGATTTTTTCCCCCCGTCTCAAAACATGAACATACAAGGAGTGCTAATTTCACATGCATGCCTGCTTTTAGCTTGAGACGCTTTAGAAAGTCTTCTGTGGAATAGGAATGATGTATAGGAGAGCAGGGAAAATGGTCCAGTGAACGGAAAGAAAAAAGACTACGGATGGAGGTAAAGTGCCCTGTTGAGATTCACTTGTGTGGGTAGTTGTGGCCGAGTGGTTAAGGCGATGGACTAGAAATCCATTGGGGTATCCCCGCGCAGGTTCGAATCCTGCCAACTACGCTGTCCCTTTTGTGAACAGTATTTTCCCATAATTCTTTGAAATACCTTCTGGCATAAATGCGGGCTCCAAAAGCAGGACTAATAGGGTCAGCGGCCTGGGAGGGCTCAAACTTTTGCCATTGTGGCCTTCCTCTCTAGAAAAGGACTGCTTCTGTCCAGAGGCTAGACCGCCAGCAGAAATAGAAACGAGCTACGTTGAAAATGGACCATAGCTTTAAGCAAGTAGTCGTGGCCGAGTGGTTAAGGCGATGGACTTGAAATCCATTGGGGTCTCCCCGCGTAGGTTCAAATCCTGCCGACTACGTGCTACTTCACCTTTGGTGATATTTTATACTTCATATTAAATGGCATCTGCACAAGCAGGCCGAATATAGCTATCACTCTCAATAGAGCTAAGGAAGGCGAAACACTGGGCAGGGAATGGGATCAAAAGAGTGGCCGGAGAAGGCATGAGACTACCTGTCTGGCACTCCTGCCACTTGTGCACCCCAGCTGTCGAGAAGACACATGTCGAGTAATAGCCAAGGAGATTGGGAAAGAACTTCAGTTATCATCTCGCCAGTAAGTTCCATCTGAGGTATCAGATGCATGAAGGAAGTAGCCTTATTGGGGCGTCTGACAGTGTCATTATTTTCCTAAAGTGTCATAACTGCATTCTTTTACAACCTCCTTTTTGATTTTCTCTGGCCAGGAACATGAACTTTATAATAGTGCCTTTGAGTCACGTCAGTATGCAGGTATGGACCGAGTGTATTTTTTGCAGTAGAACGGATAGGCAAAGATGGGAAGGCAGTGGAGCAGAGTGAACTGAGGGAAAGAAAAAGACTGCTGTGAGAGTGAGAACCTCAGCTTAAGTGGCAGCCACCCCTCGTGAGTAGTCGTGGCCGAGTGGTTAAGGCGATGGACTCGAAATCCATTGGGGTGTCCCCGCGCAGGTTCAAATCCTGCCGACTACGTCGGTGCTCTTTCACAATGATGTGTTAGGTTTTTCCTTGGATGCCTCCTTTCCCAGGAATAAGCATGTATTATTCAACAACGTTGAGAGCACAGGTAAAACAAAGACAAGAATGTGAAACAATGCACTGTGCAATGCCAGCATGAAAACTCTCAAGGAGTACGCTGCCCAGGCCTACAGCTTCTCAGACACTGTATCTGTCTATTTTGGGGAGCTGCAGAGAAGCCTTGCCTGTGCTTTTCGAGCCTGCTGTCTGGGGTGAGTGCCTGGATAAATTGTTGTTGGGAAGGACAAGGCAGCTAGCTCCTCTACAGGGGTCAATTTAGGAGGTTGGTGGGAAGCACAGGAAGGGGCAGGAAGGAAGCTCTCTGCTGTTGCTTCTCGGCCTAGGCAGAGCTGCAGGTGTGGTTAAAAAGGATTGGCGTTTGGCCAGGTCCCAGACCACAGTGCAACCTAGGGCAACAAGAGAGGTGAGGCTACTGAGGCCCTTACCCTGAGCCTTCTGACCCCACCGCCCCTTTGGCCCCGATCGGCCAAAACCTCTCTTTAAGGGCTAAAGGTGATTATTATATATGCCTGAGTAACTTAGGGTCCCTCGCATAAATGGACTCCTGCTGAAGGAGCTCGCCTTTGCTTTGGGACTGGCCCAACACGGCCTTGCTCTCCTCAACAAACCTGCCACCAGCCAGGAGGCTGAATGGCTTGCAGAAGGACACTCCCAGGTATGCCCAAGCACTTCATTTGCATAGAGACTACCCTCTCTTGGGCCCGCCTCCACTCACCTATTAAGTAATGTGGCTAGAATATCAAGACAGAAAGAGGAGCAGGGCCTGACAGCCTTTCAAAGGCTCAACTGAGGTGCTGGGCTGACGGCTGGGATCACCAAAGCCTGGGATGACTCCAATATGGAAGCAGAAGCCTTAGGGCAAACAAAGGTCAGCAGTTGATGTGCTGTAAAGAAGAAGGGCTGCAGAGGGCCTCAGCAAAGCCTTCGGAATACTTGTGGATTGGCAGGAGTGCCTATATTTGTTTTTTGAGAAGCACCTTGCCAGTGCAAAGGATTGCTGAGGAAGAGGAAGGAGCAGAGCGGAATGACTGGAGCCAGTGAGGTTGCCTGTGAAGACATGAAGGGCTATGTTGAAAGGGGCACCGCTTGCAGAGCCAAGTAGTCGTTACCAAGTGGTTAAGGCGATGGACTAGATATCATTTGCCGTCTCCACGAGTATGTTCAAATCCTGCCGACTACGTCAGATGACATTTTTGGGATTCCTCTTCAGGGCCTCCTGCGTGGGAGAACAAGGGAGCAGCCTCTATGCAAAGCAGTCAGTAAAACAGAATATGAAGCAAAGACCATTAAAGCCACAGAAGAAAGATATGAACCCAGGCCAAATGCATCCTGCTCCCCCTCCCTCACCTGTCAGGCACTAGTCTGCAGAGAAACTGAACACGCCCACTCTCCTCCAAGGAGAATTCAGCTCAGGAAACGCCTAGCCACAGGCCCTAGATTGGACGAGGCACTTCTTTTCATACCTGTAAAGACCAACCCGTCTCTCTGTGGAGTCCATTCATGGCCTCCAAGACAGAAGTTTTGCCATGGTGCCTATCGTGGCTGCCATCTCCCTGACGTTAAAGCTACCACCTCTTCCGGCCTGATTTTTTCCCCCCGTCTCAAAACATGAACATACAAGGAGTGCTAATTTCACATGCATGCCTGCTTTTAGCTTGAGACGCTTTAGAGAGTCTTCTGTGGAATAGGAATGATGTATAGGAGAGCAGGGAAAATGGTCCAGTGAACGGAAAGAAAAAAGACTACGGATGGAGGTAAAGTGCCCTGTTGAGATTCACTTGTGTGGGTAGTTGTGGCCGAGTGGTTAAGGCGATGGACTAGAAATCCATTGGGGTATCCCCGTGCAGGTTCAAATCCTGCCAACTACGCTGTCCCTTTTGTGAACAGTATTTTCCCATAATTCTTTGAAATACCTTCTGGCATAAATGCGGGCTCCAAAAGCAGGACTAATAGGGTCAGCGGCCTGGGAGGGCTCAAACTTTTGCCATTGTGGCCTTCCTCTCTAGAAAAGGACTGCTTCTGTTCCGAGGCTAGACCGCCAGCAGAAATAGAAACGAGCTACGTTGAAAATGGACCATAGCTTTAAGCAAGTAGTCGTGGCCGAGTGGTTAAGGCGATGGACTTGAAATCCATTGGGGTCTCCCCGCGTAGGTTCAAATCCTGCCGACTACGTGCTACTTCACCTTTGGTGATATTTTATACTTCATATTAAATGGCATCTGCACAAGCAGGCCGAATATAGCTATCACTCTCAATAGAGCTAAGGAAGGCGAAACACTGGGCAGGGAATGGGATCAAAAGAGTGGCCGGAGAAGGCATGAGACTACCTGTCTGGCACTCCTGCCACTTGTGCACCCCAGCTCTCGAGAAGACACATGTCGAGTAATAGCCAAGGAGATTGGGAAAGAACTTCAGTTATCATCTCGCCAGTAAGTTCCATCTGAGGTATCAGATGCATGAAGGAAGTAGCCTTATTGGGGCGTCTGACAGTGTCATTATTTTCCTAAAGTGTCATAACTGCATTCTTTTACAACCTCCTTTTTGATTTTCTCTGGCCAGGAACATGAACTTTATAATAGTGCCTTTGAGTCACGTCAGTATGCAGGTATGGACCGAGTGTATTTTTTGCAGTAGAACGGATAGGCAAAGATGGGAAGGCAGTGGAGCAGAGTGAACTGAGGGAAAGAAAAAGACTGCTGTGAGAGTGAGAACCTCAGCTTAAGTGGCAGCCACCCCTCGTGAGTAGTCGTGGCCGAGTGGTTAAGGCGATGGACTCGAAATCCATTGGGGTGTCCCCGCGCAGGTTCAAATCCTGCCGACTACGTCGGTGCTCTTTCACAATGATGTGTTAGGTTTTTCCTTGGATGCCTCCTTTCCCAGGAATAAGCATGTATTATTCAACAACGTTGAGAGCACAGGTAAAACAAAGACAAGAATGTGAAACAATGCACTGTGCAATGCCAGCATGAAAACTCTCAAGGAGTACGCTGCCCAGGCCTACAGCTTCTCAGACACTGTATCTGTCTATTTTGGGGAGCTGCAGAGAAGCCTTGCCTGTGCTTTTCGAGCCTGCTGTCTGGGGTGAGTGCCTGGATAAATTGTTGTTGGGAAGGACAAGGCAGCTAGCTCCTCTACAGGGGTCAATTTAGGAGGTTGGTGGGAAGCACAGGAAGGGGCAGGAAGGAAGCTCTCTGCTGTTGCTTCTCGGCCTAGGCAGAGCTGCAGGTGTGGTTAAAAAGGATTGGCGTTTGGCCAGGTCCCAGACCACAGTGCAACCTAGGGCAACAAGAGAGGTGAGGCTACTGAGGCCCTTACCCTGAGCCTTCTGACCCCACCGCCCCTTTGGCCCCGATCGGCCAAAACCTCTCTTTAAGGGCTAAAGGTGATTATTATATATGCCTGAGTAACTTAGGGTCCCTCGCATAAATGGACTCCTGCTGAAGGAGCTCGCCTTTGCTTTGGGACTGGCCCAACACGGCCTTGCTCTCCTCAACAAACCTGCCACCAGCCAGGAGGCTGAATGGCTTGCAGAAGGACACTCCCAGGTATGCCCAAGCACTTCATTTGCATAGAGACTACCCTCTCTTGGGCCCGCCTCCACTCACCTATTAAGTAATGTGGCTAGAATATCAAGACAGAAAGAGGAGCAGGGCCTGACAGCCTTTCAAAGGCTCAACTGAGGTGCTGGGCTGACGGCTGGGATCACCAAAGCCTGGGATGACTCCAATATGGAAGCAGAAGCCTTAGGGCAAACAAAGGTCAGCAGTTGATGTGCTGTAAAGAAGAAGGGCTGCAGAGGGCCTCAGCAAAGCCTTCGGAATACTTGTGGATTGGCAGGAGTGCCTATATTTGTTTTTTGAGAAGCACCTTGCCAGTGCAAAGGATTGCTGAGGAAGAGGAAGGAGCAGAGCGGAATGACTGGAGCCAGTGAGGTTGCCTGTGAAGACATGAAGGGCTATGTTGAAAGGGGCACCGCTTGCAGAGCCAAGTAGTCGTTACCAAGTGGTTAAGGCGATGGACTAGATATCATTTGCCGTCTCCACGAGTATGTTCAAATCCTGCCGACTACGTCAGATGACATTTTTGGGATTCCTCTTCAGGGCCTCCTGCGTGGGAGAACAAGGGAGCAGCCTCTATGCAAAGCAGTCAGTAAAACAGAATATGAAGCAAAGACCATTAAAGCCACAGAAGAAAGATATGAACCCAGGCCAAATGCATCCTGCTCCCCCTCCCTCACCTGTCAGGCACTAGTCTGCAGAGAAACTGAACACGCCCACTCTCCTCCAAGGAGAATTCAGCTCAGGAAACGCCTAGCCACAGGCCCTAGATTGGACGAGGCACTTCTTTTCATACCTGTAAAGACCAACCCGTCTCTCTGTGGAGTCCATTCATGGCCTCCAAGACAGAAGTTTTGCCATGGTGCCTATCGTGGCTGCCATCTCCCTGACGTTAAAGCTACCACCTCTTCCGGCCTGATTTTTTCCCCCCGTCTCAAAACATGAACATACAAGGAGTGCTAATTTCACATGCATGCCTGCTTTTAGCTTGAGACGCTTTAGAAAGTCTTCTGTGGAATAGGAATGATGTATAGGAGAGCAGGGAAAATGGTCCAGTGAACGGAAAGAAAAAAGACTACGGATGGAGGTAAAGTGCCCTGTTGAGATTCACTTGTGTGGGTAGTTGTGGCCGAGTGGTTAAGGCGATGGACTAGAAATCCATTGGGGTATCCCTGCGCAGGTTCGAATCCTGCCAACTACGCTGTCCCTTTTGTGAACTGTATTTTCCCATAATTCTTTGAAATACCTTCTGGCATAAATGCGGGCTCCAAAAGCAGGACTAATAGGGTCAGCGGCCTGGGAGGGCTCAAACTTTTGCCATTGTGGCCTTCCTCTCTAGAAAAGGACTGCTTCTGTCCAGAGGCTAGACCGCCAGCAGAAATAGAAACGAGCTATGTTGAAAATGGACCATAGCTTTAAGCAAGTAGTCGTGGCCGAGTGGTTAAGGCGATGGACTTGAAATCCATTGGGGTCTCCCCGCGTAGGTTCAAATCCTGCCGACTACGTGCTACTTCACCTTTGGTGATATTTTATACTTCATATTAAATGGCATCTGCACAAGCAGGCCGAATATAGCTATCACTCTCAATAGAGCTAAGGAAGGCGAAACACTGGGCAGGGAATGGGATCAAAAGAGTGGCCGGAGAAGGCATGAGACTACCTGTCTGGCACTCCTGCCACTTGTGCACCCCAGCTCTCGAGAAGACACATGTCGAGTAATAGCCAAGGAGATTGGGAAAGAACTTCAGTTATCATCTCGCCAGTAAGTTCCATCTGAGGTATCAGATGCATGAAGGAAGTAGCCTTATTGGGGCGTCTGACAGTGTCATTATTTTCCTAAAGTGTCATAACTGCATTCTTTTACAACCTCCTTTTTGATTTTCTCTGGCCAGGAACATGAACTTTATAATAGTGCCTTTGAGTCACGTCAGTATGCAGGTATGGACCGAGTGTATTTTTTGCAGTAGAACGGATAGGCAAAGATGGGAAGGCAGTGGAGCAGAGTGAACTGAGGGAAAGAAAAAGACTGCTGTGAGAGTGAGAACCTCAGCTTAAGTGGCAGCCACCCCTCGTGAGTAGTCGTGGCCGAGTGGTTAAGGCGATGGACTCGAAATCCATTGGGGTGTCCCCGCGCAGGTTCAAATCCTGCCGACTACGTCGGTGCTCTTTCACAATGATGTGTTAGGTTTTTCCTTGGATGCCTCCTTTCCCAGGAATAAGCATGTATTATTCAACAACGTTGAGAGCACAGGTAAAACAAAGACAAGAATGTGAAACAATGCACTGTGCAATGCCAGCATGAAAACTCTCAAGGAGTACGCTGCCCAGGCCTACAGCTTCTCAGACACTGTATCTGTCTATTTTGGGGAGCTGCAGAGAAGCCTTGCCTGTGCTTTTCGAGCCTGCTGTCTGGGGTGAGTGCCTGGATAAATTGTTGTTGGGAAGGACAAGGCAGCTAGCTCCTCTACAGGGGTCAATTTAGGAGGTTGGTGGGAAGCACAGGAAGGGGCAGGAAGGAAGCTCTCTGCTGTTGCTTCTTGGCCTAGGCAGAGCTGCAGGTGTGGTTAAAAAGGATTGGCGTTTGGCCAGGTCCCAGACCACAGTGCAACCTAGGGCAACAAGAGAGGTGAGGCTACTGAGGCCCTTACCCTGAGCCTTCTGACCCCACCGCCCCTTTGGCCACGATCGGCCACGATCGGCCAAAACCTCTCTATAAGGGCTAAAGGTGATTATTATATATGCCTGAGTAACTTAGGGTCCCTCGCATAAATGGACTCCTGCTGAAGGAGCTCGCCTTTGCTTTGGGACTGGCCCAACACGGCCTTGCTCTCCTCAACAAACCTGCCACCAGCCAGGAGGCTGAATGGCTTGCAGAAGGACACTCCCAGGTATGCCCAAGCACTTCATTTGCATAGAGACTACCCTCTCTTGGGCCCGCCTCCACTCACCTATTAAGTAATGTGGCTAGAATATCAAGACAGAAAGAGGAGCAGGGCCTGACAGCCTTTCAAAGGCTCAACTGAGGTGCTGGGCTGACGGCTGGGATCACCAAAGCCTGGGATGACTCCAATATGGAAGCAGAAGCCTTAGGGCAAACAAAGGTCAGCAGTTGATGTGCTGTAAAGAAGAAGGGCTGCAGAGGGCCTCAGCAAAGCCTTCGGAATACTTGTGGATTGGCAGGAGTGCCTATATTTGTTTTTTGAGAAGCACCTTGCCAGTGCAAAGGATTGCTGAGGAAGAGGAAGGAGCAGAGCGGAATGACTGGAGCCAGTGAGGTTGCCTGTGAAGACATGAAGGGCTATGTTGAAAGGGGCACCGCTTGCAGAGCCAAGTAGTCGTTACCAAGTGGTTAAGGCGATGGACTAGATATCATTTGGCGTCTCCACGAGTATGTTCAAATCCTGCCGACTACGTCAGATGACATTTTTGGGATTCCTCTTCAGGGCCTCCTGCGTGGGAGAACAAGGGAGCAGCCTCTATGCAAAGCAGACAGTAAAACAGAATATGAAGCAAAGACCATTAAAGCCACAGAAGAAAGATATGAACCCAGGCCAAATGCATCCTGCTCCCCCTCCCTCACCTGTCAGGCACTAGTCTGCAGAGAAACTGAACACGCCCACTCTCCTCCAAGGAGAATTCAGCTCAGGAAACGCCTAGCCACAGGCCCTAGATTGGACGAGGCACTTCTTTTCATACCTGTAAAGACCAACCCGTCTCTCTGTGGAGTCCATTCATGGCCTCCAAGACAGAAGTTTTGCCATGGTGCCTATCGTGGCTGCCATCTCCCTGACGTTAAAGCTACCACCTCTTCCGGCCTGATTTTTTTCCCCCGTCTCAAAACATGAACATACAAGGAGTGCTAATTTCACATGCATGCCTGCTTTTAGCTTGAGACGCTTTAGAAAGTCTTCTGTGGAATAGGAATGATGTATAGGAGAGCAGGGAAAATGGTCCAGTGAACGGAAAGAAAAAAGACTACGGATGGAGGTAAAGTGCCCTGTTGAGATTCACTTGTGTGGGTAGTTGTGGCCGAGTGGTTAAGGCGATGGACTAGAAATCCATTGGGGTATCCCCGCGCAGGTTCGAATCCTGCCAACTACGCTGTCCCTTTTGTGAACAGTATTTTCCCATAATTCTTTGAAATACCTTCTGGCATAAATGCGGGCTCCAAAAGCAGGACTAATAGGGTCAGCGGCCTGGGAGGGCTCAAACTTTTGCCATTGTGGCCTTCCTCTCTAGAAAAGGACTGCTTCTGTCCAGAGGCTAGACCGCCAGCAGAAATAGAAACGAGCTACGTTGAAAATGGACCATAGCTTTAAGCAAGTAGTCGTGGCCGAGTGGTTAAGGCGATGGACTTGAAATCCATTGGGGTCTCCCCGCGTAGGTTCAAATCCTGCCGACTACGTGCTACTTCACCTTTGGTGATATTTTATACTTCATATTAAATGGCATCTGCACAAGCAGGCCGAATATAGCTATCACTCTCAATAGAGCTAAGGAAGGCGAAACACTGGGCAGGGAATGGGATCAAAAGAGTGGCCGGAGAAGGCATGAGACTACCTGTCTGGCACTCCTGCCACTTGTGCACCCCAGCTGTCGAGAAGACACATGTCGAGTAATAGCCAAGGAGATTGGGAAAGAACTTCAGTTATCATCTCGCCAGTAAGTTCCATCTGAGGTATCAGATGCATGAAGGAAGTAGCCTTATTGGGGCGTCTGACAGTGTCATTATTTTCCTAAAGTGTCATAACTGCATTCTTTTACAACCTCCTTTTTGATTTTCTCTGGCCAGGAACATGAACTTTATAATAGTGCCTTTGAGTCACGTCAGTATGCAGGTATGGACCGAGTGTATTTTTTGCAGTAGAACGGATAGGCAAAGATGGGAAGGCAGTGGAGCAGAGTGAACTGAGGGAAAGAAAAAGACTGCTGTGAGAGTGAGAACCTCAGCTTAAGTGGCAGCCACCCCTCGTGAGTAGTCGTGGCCGAGTGGTTAAGGCGATGGACTCGAAATCCATTGGGGTGTCCCCGCGCAGGTTCAAATCCTGCCGACTACGTCGGTGCTCTTTCACAATGATGTGTTAGGTTTTTCCTTGGATGCCTCCTTTCCCAGGAATAAGCATGTATTATTCAACAACGTTGAGAGCACAGGTAAAACAAAGACAAGAATGTGAAACAATGCACTGTGCAATGCCAGCATGAAAACTCTCAAGGAGTACGCTGCCCAGGCCTACAGCTTCTCAGACACTGTATCTGTCTATTTTGGGGAGCTGCAGAGAAGCCTTGCCTGTGCTTTTCGAGCCTGCTGTCTGGGGTGAGTGCCTGGATAAATTGTTGTTGGGAAGGACAAGGCAGCTAGCTCCTCTACAGGGGTCAATTTAGGAGGTTGGTGGGAAGCACAGGAAGGGGCAGGAAGGAAGCTCTCTGCTGTTGCTTCTCGGCCTAGGCAGAGCTGCAGGTGTGGTTAAAAAGGATTGGCGTTTGGCCAGGTCCCAGACCACAGTGCAACCTAGGGCAACAAGAGAGGTGAGGCTACTGAGGCCCTTACCCTGAGCCTTCTGACCCCACCGCCCCTTTGGCCCCGATCGGCCAAAACCTCTCTTTAAGGGCTAAAGGTGATTATTATATATGCCTGAGTAACTTAGGGTCCCTCGCATAAATGGACTCCTGCTGAAGGAGCTCGCCTTTGCTTTGGGACTGGCCCAACACGGCCTTGCTCTCCTCAACAAACCTGCCACCAGCCAGGAGGCTGAATGGCTTGCAGAAGGACACTCCCAGGTATGCCCAAGCACTTCATTTGCATAGAGACTACCCTCTCTTGGGCCCGCCTCCACTCACCTATTAAGTAATGTGGCTAGAATATCAAGACAGAAAGAGGAGCAGGGCCTGACAGCCTTTCAAAGGCTCAACTGAGGTGCTGGGCTGACGGCTGGGATCACCAAAGCCTGGGATGACTCCAATATGGAAGCAGAAGCCTTAGGGCAAACAAAGGTCAGCAGTTGATGTGCTGTAAAGAAGAAGGGCTGCAGAGGGCCTCAGCAAAGCCTTCGGAATACTTGTGGATTGGCAGGAGTGCCTATATTTGTTTTTTGAGAAGCACCTTGCCAGTGCAAAGGATTGCTGAGGAAGAGGAAGGAGCAGAGCGGAATGACTGGAGCCAGTGAGGTTGCCTGTGAAGACATGAAGGGCTATGTTGAAAGGGGCACCGCTTGCAGAGCCAAGTAGTCGTTACCAAGTGGTTAAGGCGATGGACTAGATATCATTTGCCGTCTCCACGAGTATGTTCAAATCCTGCCGACTACGTCAGATGACATTTTTGGGATTCCTCTTCAGGGCCTCCTGCGTGGGAGAACAAGGGAGCAGCCTCTATGCAAAGCAGTCAGTAAAACAGAATATGAAGCAAAGACCATTAAAGCCACAGAAGAAAGATATGAACCCAGGCCAAATGCATCCTGCTCCCCCTCCCTCACCTGTCAGGCACTAGTCTGCAGAGAAACTGAACACGCCCACTCTCCTCCAAGGAGAATTCAGCTCAGGAAACGCCTAGCCACAGGCCCTAGATTGGACGAGGCACTTCTTTTCATACCTGTAAAGACCAACCCGTCTCTCTGTGGAGTCCATTCATGGCCTCCAAGACAGAAGTTTTGCCATGGTGCCTATCGTGGCTGCCATCTCCCTGACGTTAAAGCTACCACCTCTTCCGGCCTGATTTTTTCCCCCCGTCTCAAAACATGAACATACAAGGAGTGCTAATTTCACATGCATGCCTGCTTTTAGCTTGAGACGCTTTAGAAAGTCTTCTGTGGAATAGGAATGATGTATAGGAGAGCAGGGAAAATGGTCCAGTGAACGGAAAGAAAAAAGACTACGGATGGAGGTAAAGTGCCCTGTTGAGATTCACTTGTGTGGGTAGTTGTGGCCGAGTGGTTAAGGCGATGGACTAGAAATCCATTGGGGTATCCCCGCGCAGGTTCGAATCCTGCCAACTACGCTGTCCCTTTTGTGAACAGTATTTTCCCATAATTCTTTGAAATACCTTCTGGCATAAATGCGGGCTCCAAAAGCAGGACTAATAGGGTCAGCGGCCTGGGAGGGCTCAAACTTTTGCCATTGTGGCCTTCCTCTCTAGAAAAGGACTGCTTCTGTCCAGAGGCTAGACCGCCAGCAGAAATAGAAACGAGCTATGTTGAAAATGGACCATAGCTTTAAGCAAGTAGTCGTGGCCGAGTGGTTAAGGCGATGGACTTGAAATCCATTGGGGTCTCCCCGCGTAGGTTCAAATCCTGCCGACTACGTGCTACTTCACCTTTGGTGATATTTTATACTTCATATTAAATGGCATCTGCACAAGCAGGCCGAATATAGCTATCACTCTCAATAGAGCTAAGGAAGGCGAAACACTGGGCAGGGAATGGGATCAAAAGAGTGGCCGGAGAAGGCATGAGACTACCTGTCTGGCACTCCTGCCACTTGTGCACCCCAGCTCTCGAGAAGACACATGTCGAGTAATAGCCAAGGAGATTGGGAAAGAACTTCAGTTATCATCTCGCCAGTAAGTTCCATCTGAGGTATCAGATGCATGAAGGAAGTAGCCTTATTGGGGCGTCTGACAGTGTCATTATTTTCCTAAAGTGTCATAACTGCATTCTTTTACAACCTCCTTTTTGATTTTCTCTGGCCAGGAACATGAACTTTATAATAGTGCCTTTGAGTCACGTCAGTATGCAGGTATGGACCGAGTGTATTTTTTGCAGTAGAACGGATAGGCAAAGATGGGAAGGCAGTGGAGCAGAGTGAACTGAGGGAAAGAAAAAGACTGCTGTGAGAGTGAGAACCTCAGCTTAAGTGGCAGCCACCCCTCGTGAGTAGTCGTGGCCGAGTGGTTAAGGCGATGGACTCGAAATCCATTGGGGTGTCCCCGCGCAGGTTCAAATCCTGCCGACTACGTCGGTGCTCTTTCACAATGATGTGTTAGGTTTTTCCTTGGATGCCTCCTTTCCCAGGAATAAGCATGTATTATTCAACAACGTTGAGAGCACAGGTAAAACAAAGACAAGAATGTGAAACAATGCACTGTGCAATGCCAGCATGAAAACTCTCAAGGAGTACGCTGCCCAGGCCTACAGCTTCTCAGACACTGTATCTGTCTATTTTGGGGAGCTGCAGAGAAGCCTTGCCTGTGCTTTTCGAGCCTGCTGTCTGGGGTGAGTGCCTGGATAAATTGTTGTTGGGAAGGACAAGGCAGCTAGCTCCTCTACAGGGGTCAATTTAGGAGGTTGGTGGGAAGCACAGGAAGGGGCAGGAAGGAAGCTCTCTGCTGTTGCTTCTCGGCCTAGGCAGAGCTGCAGGTGTGGTTAAAAAGGATTGGCGTTTGGCCAGGTCCCAGACCACAGTGCAACCTAGGGCAACAAGAGAGGTGAGGCTACTGAGGCCCTTACCCAGAGCCTTCTGACCCCACCGCCCCTTTGGCCCCGATCGGCCACGATCGGCCAAAACCTCTCTATAAGGGCTAAAGGTGATTATTATATATGCCTGAGTAACTTAGGGTCCCTCGCATAAATGGACTCCTGCTGAAGGAGCTCGCCTTTGCTTTGGGACTGGCCCAACACGGCCTTGCTCTCCTCAACAAACCTGCCACCAGCCAGGAGGCTGAATGGCTTGCAGAAGGACACTCCCAGGTATGCCCAAGCACTTCATTTGCATAGAGACTACCCTCTCTTGGGCCCGCCTCCACTCACCTATTAAGTAATGTGGCTAGAATATCAAGACAGAAAGAGGAGCAGGGCCTGACAGCCTTTCAAAGGCTCAACTGAGGTGCTGGGCTGACGGCTGGGATCACCAAAGCCTGGGATGACTCCAATATGGAAGCAGAAGCCTTAGGGCAAACAAAGGTCAGCAGTTGATGTGCTGTAAAGAAGAAGGGCTGCAGAGGGCCTCAGCAAAGCCTTCGGAATACTTGTGGATTGGCAGGAGTGCCTATATTTGTTTTTTGAGAAGCACCTTGCCAGTGCAAAGGATTGCTGAGGAAGAGGAAGGAGCAGAGCGGAATGACTGGAGCCAGTGAGGTTGCCTGTGAAGACATGAAGGGCTATGTTGAAAGGGGCACCGCTTGCAGAGCCAAGTAGTCGTTACCAAGTGGTTAAGGCGATGGACTAGATATCATTTGCCGTCTCCACGAGTATGTTCAAATCCTGCCGACTACGTCAGATGACATTTTTGGGATTCCTCTTCAGGGCCTCCTGCGTGGGAGAACAAGGGAGCAGCCTCTATGCAAAGCAGTCAGTAAAACAGAATATGAAGCAAAGACCATTAAAGCCACAGAAGAAAGATATGAACCCAGGCCAAATGCATCCTGCTCCCCCTCCCTCACCTGTCAGGCACTAGTCTGCAGAGAAACTGAACACGCCCACTCTCCTCCAAGGAGAATTCAGCTCAGGAAACGCCTAGCCACAGGCCCTAGATTGGACGAGGCACTTCTTTTCATACCTGTAAAGACCAACCCGTCTCTCTGTGGAGTCCATTCATGGCCTCCAAGACAGAAGTTTTGCCATGGTGCCTATCGTGGCTGCCATCTCCCTGACGTTAAAGCTACCACCTCTTCCGGCCTGATTTTTTCCCCCCGTCTCAAAACATGAACATACAAGGAGTGCTAATTTCACATGCATGCCTGCTTTTAGCTTGAGACGCTTTAGAAAGTCTTCTGTGGAATAGGAATGATGTATAGGAGAGCAGGGAAAATGGTCCAGTGAACGGAAAGAAAAAAGACTACGGATGGAGGTAAAGTGCCCTGTTGAGATTCACTTGTGTGGGTAGTTGTGGCCGAGTGGTTAAGGCGATGGACTAGAAATCCATTGGGGTATCCCCGCGCAGGTTCGAATCCTGCCAACTACGCTGTCCCTTTTGTGAACAGTATTTTCCCATAATTCTTTGAAATACCTTCTGGCATAAATGCGGGCTCCAAAAGCAGGACTAATAGGGTCAGCGGCCTGGGAGGGCTCAAACTTTTGCCATTGTGGCCTTCCTCTCTAGAAAAGGACTGCTTCTGTCCAGAGGCTAGACCGCCAGCAGAAATAGAAACGAGCTACGTTGAAAATGGACCATAGCTTTAAGCAAGTAGTCGTGGCCGAGTGGTTAAGGCGATGGACTTGAAATCCATTGGGGTCTCCCCGCGTAGGTTCAAATCCTGCCGACTACGTGCTACTTCACCTTTGGTGATATTTTATACTTCATATTAAATGGCATCTGCACAAGCAGGCCGAATATAGCTATCACTCTCAATAGAGCTAAGGAAGGCGAAACACTGGGCAGGGAATGGGATCAAAAGAGTGGCCGGAGAAGGCATGAGACTACCTGTCTGGCACTCCTGCCACTTGTGCACCCCAGCTCTCGAGAAGACACATGTCGAGTAATAGCCAAGGAGATTGGGAAAGAACTTCAGTTATCATCTCGCCAGTAAGTTCCATCTGAGGTATCAGATGCATGAAGGAAGTAGCCTTATTGGGGCGTCTGACAGTGTCATTATTTTCCTAAAGTGTCATAACTGCATTCTTTTACAACCTCCTTTTTGATTTTCTCTGGCCAGGAACATGAACTTTATAATAGTGCCTTTGAGTCACGTCAGTATGCAGGTATGGACCGAGTGTATTTTTTGCAGTAGAACGGATAGGCAAAGATGGGAAGGCAGTGGAGCAGAGTGAACTGAGGGAAAGAAAAAGACTGCTGTGAGAGTGAGAACCTCAGCTTAAGTGGCAGCCACCCCTCGTGAGTAGTCGTGGCCGAGTGGTTAAGGCGATGGACTCGAAATCCATTGGGGTGTCCCCGCGCAGGTTCAAATCCTGCCGACTACGTCGGTGCTCTTTCACAATGATGTGTTAGGTTTTTCCTTGGATGCCTCCTTTCCCAGGAATAAGCATGTATTATTCAACAACGTTGAGAGCACAGGTAAAACAAAGACAAGAATGTGAAACAATGCACTGTGCAATGCCAGCATGAAAACTCTCAAGGAGTACGCTGCCCAGGCCTACAGCTTCTCAGACACTGTATCTGTCTATTTTGGGGAGCTGCAGAGAAGCCTTGCCTGTGCTTTTCGAGCCTGCTGTCTGGGGTGAGTGCCTGGATAAATTGTTGTTGGGAAGGACAAGGCAGCTAGCTCCTCTACAGGGGTCAATTTAGGAGGTTGGTGGGAAGCACAGGAAGGGGCAGGAAGGAAGCTCTCTGCTGTTGCTTCTCGGCCTAGGCAGAGCTGCAGGTGTGGTTAAAAAGGATTGGCGTTTGGCCAGGTCCCAGACCACAGTGCAACCTAGGGCAACAAGAGAGGTGAGGCTACTGAGGCCCTTACCCTGAGCCTTCTGACCCCACCGCCCCTTTGGCCCCGATCGGCCAAAACCTCTCTTTAAGGGCTAAAGGTGATTATTATATATGCCTGAGTAACTTAGGGTCCCTCGCATAAATGGACTCCTGCTGAAGGAGCTCGCCTTTGCTTTGGGACTGGCCCAACACGGCCTTGCTCTCCTCAACAAACCTGCCACCAGCCAGGAGGCTGAATGGCTTGCAGAAGGACACTCCCAGGTATGCCCAAGCACTTCATTTGCATAGAGACTACCCTCTCTTGGGCCCGCCTCCACTCACCTATTAAGTAATGTGGCTAGAATATCAAGACAGAAAGAGGAGCAGGGCCTGACAGCCTTTCAAAGGCTCAACTGAGGTGCTGGGCTGACGGCTGGGATCACCAAAGCCTGGGATGACTCCAATATGGAAGCAGAAGCCTTAGGGCAAACAAAGGTCAGCAGTTGATGTGCTGTAAAGAAGAAGGGCTGCAGAGGGCCTCAGCAAAGCCTTCGGAATACTTGTGGATTGGCAGGAGTGCCTATATTTGTTTTTTGAGAAGCACCTTGCCAGTGCAAAGGATTGCTGAGGAAGAGGAAGGAGCAGAGCGGAATGACTGGAGCCAGTGAGGTTGCCTGTGAAGACATGAAGGGCTATGTTGAAAGGGGCACCGCTTGCAGAGCCAAGTAGTCGTTACCAAGTGGTTAAGGCGATGGACTAGATATCATTTGCCGTCTCCACGAGTATGTTCAAATCCTGCCGACTACGTCAGATGACATTTTTGGGATTCCTCTTCAGGGCCTCCTGCGTGGGAGAACAAGGGAGCAGCCTCTATGCAAAGCAGTCAGTAAAACAGAATATGAAGCAAAGACCATTAAAGCCACAGAAGAAAGATATGAACCCAGGCCAAATGCATCCTGCTCCCCCTCCCTCACCTGTCAGGCACTAGTCTGCAGAGAAACTGAACACGCCCACTCTCCTCCAAGGAGAATTCAGCTCAGGAAACGCCTAGCCACAGGCCCTAGATTGGACGAGGCACTTCTTTTCATACCTGTAAAGACCAACCCGTCTCTCTGTGGAGTCCATTCATGGCCTCCAAGACAGAAGTTTTGCCATGGTGCCTATCGTGGCTGCCATCTCCCTGACGTTAAAGCTACCACCTCTTCCGGCCTGATTTTTTCCCCCCGTCTCAAAACATGAACATACAAGGAGTGCTAATTTCACATGCATGCCTGCTTTTAGCTTGAGACGCTTTAGAGAGTCTTCTGTGGAATAGGAATGATGTATAGGAGAGCAGGGAAAATGGTCCAGTGAACGGAAAGAAAAAAGACTACGGATGGAGGTAAAGTGCCCTGTTGAGATTCACTTGTGTGGGTAGTTGTGGCCGAGTGGTTAAGGCGATGGACTAGAAATCCATTGGGGTATCCCCGTGCAGGTTCAAATCCTGCCAACTACGCTGTCCCTTTTGTGAACAGTATTTTCCCATAATTCTTTGAAATACCTTCTGGCATAAATGCGGGCTCCAAAAGCAGGACTAATAGGGTCAGCGGCCTGGGAGGGCTCAAACTTTTGCCATTGTGGCCTTCCTCTCTAGAAAAGGACTGCTTCTGTTCCGAGGCTAGACCGCCAGCAGAAATAGAAACGAGCTACGTTGAAAATGGACCATAGCTTTAAGCAAGTAGTCGTGGCCGAGTGGTTAAGGCGATGGACTTGAAATCCATTGGGGTCTCCCCGCGTAGGTTCAAATCCTGCCGACTACGTGCTACTTCACCTTTGGTGATATTTTATACTTCATATTAAATGGCATCTGCACAAGCAGGCCGAATATAGCTATCACTCTCAATAGAGCTAAGGAAGGCGAAACACTGGGCAGGGAATGGGATCAAAAGAGTGGCCGGAGAAGGCATGAGACTACCTGTCTGGCACTCCTGCCACTTGTGCACCCCAGCTCTCGAGAAGACACATGTCGAGTAATAGCCAAGGAGATTGGGAAAGAACTTCAGTTATCATCTCGCCAGTAAGTTCCATCTGAGGTATCAGATGCATGAAGGAAGTAGCCTTATTGGGGCGTCTGACAGTGTCATTATTTTCCTAAAGTGTCATAACTGCATTCTTTTACAACCTCCTTTTTGATTTTCTCTGGCCAGGAACATGAACTTTATAATAGTGCCTTTGAGTCACGTCAGTATGCAGGTATGGACCGAGTGTATTTTTTGCAGTAGAACGGATAGGCAAAGATGGGAAGGCAGTGGAGCAGAGTGAACTGAGGGAAAGAAAAAGACTGCTGTGAGAGTGAGAACCTCAGCTTAAGTGGCAGCCACCCCTCGTGAGTAGTCGTGGCCGAGTGGTTAAGGCGATGGACTCGAAATCCATTGGGGTGTCCCCGCGCAGGTTCAAATCCTGCCGACTACGTCGGTGCTCTTTCACAATGATGTGTTAGGTTTTTCCTTGGATGCCTCCTTTCCCAGGAATAAGCATGTATTATTCAACAACGTTGAGAGCACAGGTAAAACAAAGACAAGAATGTGAAACAATGCACTGTGCAATGCCAGCATGAAAACTCTCAAGGAGTACGCTGCCCAGGCCTACAGCTTCTCAGACACTGTATCTGTCTATTTTGGGGAGCTGCAGAGAAGCCTTGCCTGTGCTTTTCGAGCCTGCTGTCTGGGGTGAGTGCTTGGATAAATTGTTGTTGGGAAGGACAAGGCAGCTAGCTCCTCTACAGGGGTCAATTTAGGAGGTTGGTGGGAAGCACAGGAAGGGGCAGGAAGGAAGCTCTCTGCTGTTGCTTCTTGGCCTAGGCAGAGCTGCAGGTGTGGTTAAAAAGGATTGGCGTTTGGCCAGGTCCCAGACCACAGTGCAACCTAGGGCAACAAGAGAGGTGAGGCTACTGAGGCCCTTACCCAGAGCCTTCTGACCCCACCGCCCCTTTGGCCCCGATCGGCCACGATCGGCCAAAACCTCTCTATAAGGGCTAAAGGTGATTATTATATATGCCTGAGTAACTTAGGGTCCCTCGCATAAATGGACTCCTGCTGAAGGAGCTCGCCTTTGCTTTGGGACTGGCCCAACACGGCCTTGCTCTCCTCAACAAACCTGCCACCAGCCAGGAGGCTGAATGGCTTGCAGAAGGACACTCCCAGGTATGCCCAAGCACTTCATTTGCATAGAGACTACCCTCTCTTGGGCCCGCCTCCACTCACCTATTAAGTAATGTGGCTAGAATATCAAGACAGAAAGAGGAGCAGGGCCTGACAGCCTTTCAAAGGCTCAACTGAGGTGCTGGGCTGACGGCTGGGATCACCAAAGCCTGGGATGACTCCAATATGGAAGCAGAAGCCTTAGGGCAAACAAAGGTCAGCAGTTGATGTGCTGTAAAGAAGAAGGGCTGCAGAGGGCCTCAGCAAAGCCTTCGGAATACTTGTGGATTGGCAGGAGTGCCTATATTTGTTTTTTGAGAAGCACCTTGCCAGTGCAAAGGATTGCTGAGGAAGAGGAAGGAGCAGAGCGGAATGACTGGAGCCAGTGAGGTTGCCTGTGAAGACATGAAGGGCTATGTTGAAAGGGGCACCGCTTGCAGAGCCAAGTAGTCGTTACCAAGTGGTTAAGGCGATGGACTAGATATCATTTGCCGTCTCCACGAGTATGTTCAAATCCTGCCGACTACGTCAGATGACATTTTTGGGATTCCTCTTCAGGGCCTCCTGCGTGGGAGAACAAGGGAGCAGCCTCTATGCAAAGCAGTCAGTAAAACAGAATATGAAGCAAAGACCATTAAAGCCACAGAAGAAAGATATGAACCCAGGCCAAATGCATCCTGCTCCCCCTCCCTCACCTGTCAGGCACTAGTCTGCAGAGAAACTGAACACGCCCACTCTCCTCCAAGGAGAATTCAGCTCAGGAAACGCCTAGCCACAGGCCCTAGATTGGACGAGGCACTTCTTTTCATACCTGTAAAGACCAACCCGTCTCTCTGTGGAGTCCATTCATGGCCTCCAAGACAGAAGTTTTGCCATGGTGCCTATCGTGGCTGCCATCTCCCTGACGTTAAAGCTACCACCTCTTCCGGCCTGATTTTTTCCCCCCGTCTCAAAACATGAACATACAAGGAGTGCTAATTTCACATGCATGCCTGCTTTTAGCTTGAGACGCTTTAGAAAGTCTTCTGTGGAATAGGAATGATGTATAGGAGAGCAGGGAAAATGGTCCAGTGAACGGAAAGAAAAAAGACTACGGATGGAGGTAAAGTGCCCTGTTGAGATTCACTTGTGTGGGTAGTTGTGGCCGAGTGGTTAAGGCGATGGACTAGAAATCCATTGGGGTATCCCCGCGCAGGTTCGAATCCTGCCAACTACGCTGTCCCTTTTGTGAACAGTATTTTCCCATAATTCTTTGAAATACCTTCTGGCATAAATGCGGGCTCCAAAAGCAGGACTAATAGGGTCAGCGGCCTGGGAGGGCTCAAACTTTTGCCATTGTGGCCTTCCTCTCTAGAAAAGGACTGCTTCTGTCCAGAGGCTAGACCGCCAGCAGAAATAGAAACGAGCTACGTTGAAAATGGACCATAGCTTTAAGCAAGTAGTCGTGGCCGAGTGGTTAAGGCGATGGACTTGAAATCCATTGGGGTCTCCCCGCGTAGGTTCAAATCCTGCCGACTACGTGCTACTTCACCTTTGGTGATATTTTATACTTCATATTAAATGGCATCTGCACAAGCAGGCCGAATATAGCTATCACTCTCAATAGAGCTAAGGAAGGCGAAACACTGGGCAGGGAATGGGATCAAAAGAGTGGCCGGAGAAGGCATGAGACTACCTGTCTGGCACTCCTGCCACTTGTGCACCCCAGCTGTCGAGAAGACACATGTCGAGTAATAGCCAAGGAGATTGGGAAAGAACTTCAGTTATCATCTCGCCAGTAAGTTCCATCTGAGGTATCAGATGCATGAAGGAAGTAGCCTTATTGGGGCGTCTGACAGTGTCATTATTTTCCTAAAGTGTCATAACTGCATTCTTTTACAACCTCCTTTTTGATTTTCTCTGGCCAGGAACATGAACTTTATAATAGTGCCTTTGAGTCACGTCAGTATGCAGGTATGGACCGAGTGTATTTTTTGCAGTAGAACGGATAGGCAAAGATGGGAAGGCAGTGGAGCAGAGTGAACTGAGGGAAAGAAAAAGACTGCTGTGAGAGTGAGAACCTCAGCTTAAGTGGCAGCCACCCCTCGTGAGTAGTCGTGGCCGAGTGGTTAAGGCGATGGACTCGAAATCCATTGGGGTGTCCCCGCGCAGGTTCAAATCCTGCCGACTACGTCGGTGCTCTTTCACAATGATGTGTTAGGTTTTTCCTTGGATGCCTCCTTTCCCAGGAATAAGCATGTATTATTCAACAACGTTGAGAGCACAGGTAAAACAAAGACAAGAATGTGAAACAATGCACTGTGCAATGCCAGCATGAAAACTCTCAAGGAGTACGCTGCCCAGGCCTACAGCTTCTCAGACACTGTATCTGTCTATTTTGGGGAGCTGCAGAGAAGCCTTGCCTGTGCTTTTCGAGCCTGCTGTCTGGGGTGAGTGCCTGGATAAATTGTTGTTGGGAAGGACAAGGCAGCTAGCTCCTCTACAGGGGTCAATTTAGGAGGTTGGTGGGAAGCACAGGAAGGGGCAGGAAGGAAGCTCTCTGCTGTTGCTTCTCGGCCTAGGCAGAGCTGCAGGTGTGGTTAAAAAGGATTGGCGTTTGGCCAGGTCCCAGACCACAGTGCAACCTAGGGCAACAAGAGAGGTGAGGCTACTGAGGCCCTTACCCTGAGCCTTCTGACCCCACCGCCCCTTTGGCCCCGATCGGCCAAAACCTCTCTTTAAGGGCTAAAGGTGATTATTATATATGCCTGAGTAACTTAGGGTCCCTCGCATAAATGGACTCCTGCTGAAGGAGCTCGCCTTTGCTTTGGGACTGGCCCAACACGGCCTTGCTCTCCTCAACAAACCTGCCACCAGCCAGGAGGCTGAATGGCTTGCAGAAGGACACTCCCAGGTATGCCCAAGCACTTCATTTGCATAGAGACTACCCTCTCTTGGGCCCGCCTCCACTCACCTATTAAGTAATGTGGCTAGAATATCAAGACAGAAAGAGGAGCAGGGCCTGACAGCCTTTCAAAGGCTCAACTGAGGTGCTGGGCTGACGGCTGGGATCACCAAAGCCTGGGATGACTCCAATATGGAAGCAGAAGCCTTAGGGCAAACAAAGGTCAGCAGTTGATGTGCTGTAAAGAAGAAGGGCTGCAGAGGGCCTCAGCAAAGCCTTCGGAATACTTGTGGATTGGCAGGAGTGCCTATATTTGTTTTTTGAGAAGCACCTTGCCAGTGCAAAGGATTGCTGAGGAAGAGGAAGGAGCAGAGCGGAATGACTGGAGCCAGTGAGGTTGCCTGTGAAGACATGAAGGGCTATGTTGAAAGGGGCACCGCTTGCAGAGCCAAGTAGTCGTTACCAAGTGGTTAAGGCGATGGACTAGATATCATTTGCCGTCTCCACGAGTATGTTCAAATCCTGCCGACTACGTCAGATGACATTTTTGGGATTCCTCTTCAGGGCCTCCTGCGTGGGAGAACAAGGGAGCAGCCTCTATGCAAAGCAGTCAGTAAAACAGAATATGAAGCAAAGACCATTAAAGCCACAGAAGAAAGATATGAACCCAGGCCAAATGCATCCTGCTCCCCCTCCCTCACCTGTCAGGCACTAGTCTGCAGAGAAACTGAACACGCCCACTCTCCTCCAAGGAGAATTCAGCTCAGGAAACGCCTAGCCACAGGCCCTAGATTGGACGAGGCACTTCTTTTCATACCTGTAAAGACCAACCCGTCTCTCTGTGGAGTCCATTCATGGCCTCCAAGACAGAAGTTTTGCCATGGTGCCTATCGTGGCTGCCATCTCCCTGACGTTAAAGCTACCACCTCTTCCGGCCTGATTTTTTCCCCCCGTCTCAAAACATGAACATACAAGGAGTGCTAATTTCACATGCATGCCTGCTTTTAGCTTGAGACGCTTTAGAGAGTCTTCTGTGGAATAGGAATGATGTATAGGAGAGCAGGGAAAATGGTCCAGTGAACGGAAAGAAAAAAGACTACGGATGGAGGTAAAGTGCCCTGTTGAGATTCACTTGTGTGGGTAGTTGTGGCCGAGTGGTTAAGGCGATGGACTAGAAATCCATTGGGGTATCCCCGTGCAGGTTCAAATCCTGCCAACTACGCTGTCCCTTTTGTGAACAGTATTTTCCCATAATTCTTTGAAATACCTTCTGGCATAAATGCGGGCTCCAAAAGCAGGACTAATAGGGTCAGCGGCCTGGGAGGGCTCAAACTTTTGCCATTGTGGCCTTCCTCTCTAGAAAAGGACTGCTTCTGTTCCGAGGCTAGACCGCCAGCAGAAATAGAAACGAGCTACGTTGAAAATGGACCATAGCTTTAAGCAAGTAGTCGTGGCCGAGTGGTTAAGGCGATGGACTTGAAATCCATTGGGGTCTCCCCGCGTAGGTTCAAATCCTGCCGACTACGTGCTACTTCACCTTTGGTGATATTTTATACTTCATATTAAATGGCATCTGCACAAGCAGGCCGAATATAGCTATCACTCTCAATAGAGCTAAGGAAGGCGAAACACTGGGCAGGGAATGGGATCAAAAGAGTGGCCGGAGAAGGCATGAGACTACCTGTCTGGCACTCCTGCCACTTGTGCACCCCAGCTCTCGAGAAGACACATGTCGAGTAATAGCCAAGGAGATTGGGAAAGAACTTCAGTTATCATCTCGCCAGTAAGTTCCATCTGAGGTATCAGATGCATGAAGGAAGTAGCCTTATTGGGGCGTCTGACAGTGTCATTATTTTCCTAAAGTGTCATAACTGCATTCTTTTACAACCTCCTTTTTGATTTTCTCTGGCCAGGAACATGAACTTTATAATAGTGCCTTTGAGTCACGTCAGTATGCAGGTATGGACCGAGTGTATTTTTTGCAGTAGAACGGATAGGCAAAGATGGGAAGGCAGTGGAGCAGAGTGAACTGAGGGAAAGAAAAAGACTGCTGTGAGAGTGAGAACCTCAGCTTAAGTGGCAGCCACCCCTCGTGAGTAGTCGTGGCCGAGTGGTTAAGGCGATGGACTCGAAATCCATTGGGGTGTCCCCGCGCAGGTTCAAATCCTGCCGACTACGTCGGTGCTCTTTCACAATGATGTGTTAGGTTTTTCCTTGGATGCCTCCTTTCCCAGGAATAAGCATGTATTATTCAACAACGTTGAGAGCACAGGTAAAACAAAGACAAGAATGTGAAACAATGCACTGTGCAATGCCAGCATGAAAACTCTCAAGGAGTACGCTGCCCAGGCCTACAGCTTCTCAGACACTGTATCTGTCTATTTTGGGGAGCTGCAGAGAAGCCTTGCCTGTGCTTTTCGAGCCTGCTGTCTGGGGTGAGTGCCTGGATAAATTGTTGTTGGGAAGGACAAGGCAGCTAGCTCCTCTACAGGGGTCAATTTAGGAGGTTGGTGGGAAGCACAGGAAGGGGCAGGAAGGAAGCTCTCTGCTGTTGCTTCTCGGCCTAGGCAGAGCTGCAGGTGTGGTTAAAAAGGATTGGCGTTTGGCCAGGTCCCAGACCACAGTGCAACCTAGGGCAACAAGAGAGGTGAGGCTACTGAGGCCCTTACCCTGAGCCTTCTGACCCCACCGCCCCTTTGGCCCCGATCGGCCAAAACCTCTCTTTAAGGGCTAAAGGTGATTATTATATATGCCTGAGTAACTTAGGGTCCCTCGCATAAATGGACTCCTGCTGAAGGAGCTCGCCTTTGCTTTGGGACTGGCCCAACACGGCCTTGCTCTCCTCAACAAACCTGCCACCAGCCAGGAGGCTGAATGGCTTGCAGAAGGACACTCCCAGGTATGCCCAAGCACTTCATTTGCATAGAGACTACCCTCTCTTGGGCCCGCCTCCACTCACCTATTAAGTAATGTGGCTAGAATATCAAGACAGAAAGAGGAGCAGGGCCTGACAGCCTTTCAAAGGCTCAACTGAGGTGCTGGGCTGACGGCTGGGATCACCAAAGCCTGGGATGACTCCAATATGGAAGCAGAAGCCTTAGGGCAAACAAAGGTCAGCAGTTGATGTGCTGTAAAGAAGAAGGGCTGCAGAGGGCCTCAGCAAAGCCTTCGGAATACTTGTGGATTGGCAGGAGTGCCTATATTTGTTTTTTGAGAAGCACCTTGCCAGTGCAAAGGATTGCTGAGGAAGAGGAAGGAGCAGAGCGGAATGACTGGAGCCAGTGAGGTTGCCTGTGAAGACATGAAGGGCTATGTTGAAAGGGGCACCGCTTGCAGAGCCAAGTAGTCGTTACCAAGTGGTTAAGGCGATGGACTAGATATCATTTGCCGTCTCCACGAGTATGTTCAAATCCTGCCGACTACGTCAGATGACATTTTTGGGATTCCTCTTCAGGGCCTCCTGCGTGGGAGAACAAGGGAGCAGCCTCTATGCAAAGCAGTCAGTAAAACAGAATATGAAGCAAAGACCATTAAAGCCACAGAAGAAAGATATGAACCCAGGCCAAATGCATCCTGCTCCCCCTCCCTCACCTGTCAGGCACTAGTCTGCAGAGAAACTGAACACGCCCACTCTCCTCCAAGGAGAATTCAGCTCAGGAAACGCCTAGCCACAGGCCCTAGATTGGACGAGGCACTTCTTTTCATACCTGTAAAGACCAACCCGTCTCTCTGTGGAGTCCATTCATGGCCTCCAAGACAGAAGTTTTGCCATGGTGCCTATCGTGGCTGCCATCTCCCTGACGTTAAAGCTACCACCTCTTCCGGCCTGATTTTTTCCCCCCGTCTCAAAACATGAACATACAAGGAGTGCTAATTTCACATGCATGCCTGCTTTTAGCTTGAGACGCTTTAGAAAGTCTTCTGTGGAATAGGAATGATGTATAGGAGAGCAGGGAAAATGGTCCAGTGAACGGAAAGAAAAAAGACTACGGATGGAGGTAAAGTGCCCTGTTGAGATTCACTTGTGTGGGTAGTTGTGGCCGAGTGGTTAAGGCGATGGACTAGAAATCCATTGGGGTATCCCTGCGCAGGTTCGAATCCTGCCAACTACGCTGTCCCTTTTGTGAACAGTATTTTCCCATAATTCTTTGAAATACCTTCTGGCATAAATGCGGGCTCCAAAAGCAGGACTAATAGGGTCAGCGGCCTGGGAGGGCTCAAACTTTTGCCATTGTGGCCTTCCTCTCTAGAAAAGGACTGCTTCTGTCCAGAGGCTAGACCGCCAGCAGAAATAGAAACGAGCTATGTTGAAAATGGACCATAGCTTTAAGCAAGTAGTCGTGGCCGAGTGGTTAAGGCGATGGACTTGAAATCCATTGGGGTCTCCCCGCGTAGGTTCAAATCCTGCCGACTACGTGCTACTTCACCTTTGGTGATATTTTATACTTCATATTAAATGGCATCTGCACAAGCAGGCCGAATATAGCTATCACTCTCAATAGAGCTAAGGAAGGCGAAACACTGGGCAGGGAATGGGATCAAAAGAGTGGCCGGAGAAGGCATGAGACTACCTGTCTGGCACTCCTGCCACTTGTGCACCCCAGCTCTCGAGAAGACACATGTCGAGTAATAGCCAAGGAGATTGGGAAAGAACTTCAGTTATCATCTCGCCAGTAAGTTCCATCTGAGGTATCAGATGCATGAAGGAAGTAGCCTTATTGGGGCGTCTGACAGTGTCATTATTTTCCTAAAGTGTCATAACTGCATTCTTTTACAACCTCCTTTTTGATTTTCTCTGGCCAGGAACATGAACTTTATAATAGTGCCTTTGAGTCACGTCAGTATGCAGGTATGGACCGAGTGTATTTTTTGCAGTAGAACGGATAGGCAAAGATGGGAAGGCAGTGGAGCAGAGTGAACTGAGGGAAAGAAAAAGACTGCTGTGAGAGTGAGAACCTCAGCTTAAGTGGCAGCCACCCCTCGTGAGTAGTCGTGGCTGAGTGGTTAAGGCGATGGACTCGAAATCCATTGGGGTGTCCCCGCGCAGGTTCAAATCCTGCCGACTACGTCGGTGCTCTTTCACAATGATGTGTTAGGTTTTTCCTTGGATGCCTCCTTTCCCAGGAATAAGCATGTATTATTCAACAACGTTGAGAGCACAGGTAAAACAAAGACAAGAATGTGAAACAATGCACTGTGCAATGCCAGCATGAAAACTCTCAAGGAGTACGCTGCCCAGGCCTACAGCTTCTCAGACACTGTATCTGTCTATTTTGGGGAGCTGCAGAGAAGCCTTGCCTGTGCTTTTCGAGCCTGCTGTCTGGGGTGAGTGCCTGGATAAATTGTTGTTGGGAAGGACAAGGCAGCTAGCTCCTCTACAGGGGTCAATTTAGGAGGTTGGTGGGAAGCACAGGAAGGGGCAGGAAGGAAGCTCTCTGCTGTTGCTTCTCGGCCTAGGCAGAGCTGCAGGTGTGGTTAAAAAGGATTGGCGTTTGGCCAGGTCCCAGACCACAGTGCAACCTAGGGCAACAAGAGAGGTGAGGCTACTGAGGCCCTTACCCAGAGCCTTCTGACCCCACCGCCCCTTTGGCCCCGATCGGCCACGATCGGCCAAAACCTCTCTATAAGGGCTAAAGGTGATTATTATATATGCCTGAGTAACTTAGGGTCCCTCGCATAAATGGACTCCTGCTGAAGGAGCTCGCCTTTGCTTTGGGACTGGCCCAACACGGCCTTGCTCTCCTCAACAAACCTGCCACCAGCCAGGAGGCTGAATGGCTTGCAGAAGGACACTCCCAGGTATGCCCAAGCACTTCATTTGCATAGAGACTACCCTCTCTTGGGCCCGCCTCCACTCACCTATTAAGTAATGTGGCTAGAATATCAAGACAGAAAGAGGAGCAGGGCCTGACAGCCTTTCAAAGGCTCAACTGAGGTGCTGGGCTGACGGCTGGGATCACCAAAGCCTGGGATGACTCCAATATGGAAGCAGAAGCCTTAGGGCAAACAAAGGTCAGCAGTTGATGTGCTGTAAAGAAGAAGGGCTGCAGAGGGCCTCAGCAAAGCCTTCGGAATACTTGTGGATTGGCAGGAGTGCCTATATTTGTTTTTTGAGAAGCACCTTGCCAGTGCAAAGGATTGCTGAGGAAGAGGAAGGAGCAGAGCGGAATGACTGGAGCCAGTGAGGTTGCCTGTGAAGACATGAAGGGCTATGTTGAAAGGGGCACCGCTTGCAGAGCCAAGTAGTCGTTACCAAGTGGTTAAGGCGATGGACTAGATATCATTTGCCGTCTCCACGAGTATGTTCAAATCCTGCCGACTACGTCAGATGACATTTTTGGGATTCCTCTTCAGGGCCTCCTGCGTGGGAGAACAAGGGAGCAGCCTCTATGCAAAGCAGTCAGTAAAACAGAATATGAAGCAAAGACCATTAAAGCCACAGAAGAAAGATATGAACCCAGGCCAAATGCATCCTGCTCCCCCTCCCTCACCTGTCAGGCACTAGTCTGCAGAGAAACTGAACACGCCCACTCTCCTCCAAGGAGAATTCAGCTCAGGAAACGCCTAGCCACAGGCCCTAGATTGGACGAGGCACTTCTTTTCATACCTGTAAAGACCAACCCGTCTCTCTGTGGAGTCCATTCATGGCCTCCAAGACAGAAGTTTTGCCATGGTGCCTATCGTGGCTGCCATCTCCCTGACGTTAAAGCTACCACCTCTTCCGGCCTGATTTTTTCCCCCCGTCTCAAAACATGAACATACAAGGAGTGCTAATTTCACATGCATGCCTGCTTTTAGCTTGAGACGCTTTAGAAAGTCTTCTGTGGAATAGGAATGATGTATAGGAGAGCAGGGAAAATGGTCCAGTGAACGGAAAGAAAAAAGACTACGGATGGAGGTAAAGTGCCCTGTTGAGATTCACTTGTGTGGGTAGTTGTGGCCGAGTGGTTAAGGCGATGGACTAGAAATCCATTGGGGTATCCCCGCGCAGGTTCGAATCCTGCCAACTACGCTGTCCCTTTTGTGAACAGTATTTTCCCATAATTCTTTGAAATACCTTCTGGCATAAATGCGGGCTCCAAAAGCAGGACTAATAGGGTCAGCGGCCTGGGAGGGCTCAAACTTTTGCCATTGTGGCCTTCCTCTCTAGAAAAGGACTGCTTCTGTCCAGAGGCTAGACCGCCAGCAGAAATAGAAACGAGCTACGTTGAAAATGGACCATAGCTTTAAGCAAGTAGTCGTGGCCGAGTGGTTAAGGCGATGGACTTGAAATCCATTGGGGTCTCCCCGCGTAGGTTCAAATCCTGCCGACTACGTGCTACTTCACCTTTGGTGATATTTTATACTTCATATTAAATGGCATCTGCACAAGCAGGCCGAATATAGCTATCACTCTCAATAGAGCTAAGGAAGGCGAAACACTGGGCAGGGAATGGGATCAAAAGAGTGGCCGGAGAAGGCATGAGACTACCTGTCTGGCACTCCTGCCACTTGTGCACCCCAGCTGTCGAGAAGACACATGTCGAGTAATAGCCAAGGAGATTGGGAAAGAACTTCAGTTATCATCTCGCCAGTAAGTTCCATCTGAGGTATCAGATGCATGAAGGAAGTAGCCTTATTGGGGCGTCTGACAGTGTCATTATTTTCCTAAAGTGTCATAACTGCATTCTTTTACAACCTCCTTTTTGATTTTCTCTGGCCAGGAACATGAACTTTATAATAGTGCCTTTGAGTCACGTCAGTATGCATGTATGGACCGAGTGTATTTTTTGCAGTAGAACGGATAGGCAAAGATGGGAAGGCAGTGGAGCAGAGTGAACTGAGGGAAAGAAAAAGACTGCTGTGAGAGTGAGAACCTCAGCTTAAGTGGCAGCCACCCCTCGTGAGTAGTCGTGGCCGAGTGGTTAAGGCGATGGACTCGAAATCCATTGGGGTGTCCCCGCGCAGGTTCAAATCCTGCCGACTACGTCGGTGCTCTTTCACAATGATGTGTTAGGTTTTTCCTTGGATGCCTCCTTTCCCAGGAATAAGCATGTATTATTCAACAACGTTGAGAGCACAGGTAAAACAAAGACAAGAATGTGAAACAATGCACTGTGCAATGCCAGCATGAAAACTCTCAAGGAGTACGCTGCCCAGGCCTACAGCTTCTCAGACACTGTATCTGTCTATTTTGGGGAGCTGCAGAGAAGCCTTGCCTGTGCTTTTCGAGCCTGCTGTCTGGGGTGAGTGCCTGGATAAATTGTTGTTGGGAAGGACAAGGCAGCTAGCTCCTCTACAGGGGTCAATTTAGGAGGTTGGTGGGAAGCACAGGAAGGGGCAGGAAGGAAGCTCTCTGCTGTTGCTTCTCGGCCTAGGCAGAGCTGCAGGTGTGGTTAAAAAGGATTGGCGTTTGGCCAGGTCCCAGACCACAGTGCAACCTAGGGCAACAAGAGAGGTGAGGCTACTGAGGCCCTTACCCTGAGCCTTCTGACCCCACCGCCCCTTTGGCCCCGATCGGCCAAAACCTCTCTTTAAGGGCTAAAGGTGATTATTATATATGCCTGAGTAACTTAGGGTCCCTCGCATAAATGGACTCCTGCTGAAGGAGCTCGCCTTTGCTTTGGGACTGGCCCAACACGGCCTTGCTCTCCTCAACAAACCTGCCACCAGCCAGGAGGCTGAATGGCTTGCAGAAGGACACTCCCAGGTATGCCCAAGCACTTCATTTGCATAGAGACTACCCTCTCTTGGGCCCGCCTCCACTCACCTATTAAGTAATGTGGCTAGAATATCAAGACAGAAAGAGGAGCAGGGCCTGACAGCCTTTCAAAGGCTCAACTGAGGTGCTGGGCTGACGGCTGGGATCACCAAAGCCTGGGATGACTCCAATATGGAAGCAGAAGCCTTAGGGCAAACAAAGGTCAGCAGTTGATGTGCTGTAAAGAAGAAGGGCTGCAGAGGGCCTCAGCAAAGCCTTCGGAATACTTGTGGATTGGCAGGAGTGCCTATATTTGTTTTTTGAGAAGCACCTTGCCAGTGCAAAGGATTGCTGAGGAAGAGGAAGGAGCAGAGCGGAATGACTGGAGCCAGTGAGGTTGCCTGTGAAGACATGAAGGGCTATGTTGAAAGGGGCACCGCTTGCAGAGCCAAGTAGTCGTTACCAAGTGGTTAAGGCGATGGACTAGATATCATTTGCCGTCTCCACGAGTATGTTCAAATCCTGCCGACTACGTCAGATGACATTTTTGGGATTCCTCTTCAGGGCCTCCTGCGTGGGAGAACAAGGGAGCAGCCTCTAAGCAAAGCAGTCAGTAAAACAGAATATGAAGCAAAGACCATTAAAGCCACAGAAGAAAGATATGAACCCAGGCCAAATGCATCCTGCTCCCCCTCCCTCACCTGTCAGGCACTAGTCTGCAGAGAAACTGAACACGCCCACTCTCCTCCAAGGAGAATTCAGCTCAGGAAACGCCTAGCCACAGGCCCTAGATTGGACGAGGCACTTCTTTTCATACCTGTAAAGACCAACCCGTCTCTCTGTGGAGTCCATTCATGGCCTCCAAGACAGAAGTTTTGCCATGGTGCCTATCGTGGCTGCCATCTCCCTGACGTTAAAGCTACCACCTCTTCCGGCCTGATTTTTTCCCCCCGTCTCAAAACATGAACATACAAGGAGTGCTAATTTCACATGCATGCCTGCTTTTAGCTTGAGACGCTTTAGAAAGTCTTCTGTGGAATAGGAATGATGTATAGGAGAGCAGGGAAAATGGTCCAGTGAACGGAAAGAAAAAAGACTACGGATGGAGGTAAAGTGCCCTGTTGAGATTCACTTGTGTGGGTAGTTGTGGCCGAGTGGTTAAGGCGATGGACTAGAAATCCATTGGGGTATCCCCGTGCAGGTTCAAATCCTGCCAACTACGCTGTCCCTTTTGTGAACAGTATTTTCCCATAATTCTTTGAAATACCTTCTGGCATAAATGCGGGCTCCAAAAGCAGGACTAATAGGGTCAGCGGCCTGGGAGGGCTCAAACTTTTGCCATTGTGGCCTTCCTCTCTAGAAAAGGACTGCTTCTGTTCCGAGGCTAGACCGCCAGCAGAAATAGAAACGAGCTACGTTGAAAATGGACCATAGCTTTAAGCAAGTAGTCGTGGCCGAGTGGTTAAGGCGATGGACTTGAAATCCATTGGGGTCTCCCCGCGTAGGTTCAAATCCTGCCGACTACGTGCTACTTCACCTTTGGTGATATTTTATACTTCATATTAAATGGCATCTGCACAAGCAGGCCGAATATAGCTATCACTCTCAATAGAGCTAAGGAAGGCGAAACACTGGGCAGGGAATGGGATCAAAAGAGTGGCCGGAGAAGGCATGAGACTACCTGTCTGGCACTCCTGCCACTTGTGCACCCCAGCTCTCGAGAAGACACATGTCGAGTAATAGCCAAGGAGATTGGGAAAGAACTTCAGTTATCATCTCGCCAGTAAGTTCCATCTGAGGTATCAGATGCATGAAGGAAGTAGCCTTATTGGGGCGTCTGACAGTGTCATTATTTTCCTAAAGTGTCATAACTGCATTCTTTTACAACCTCCTTTTTGATTTTCTCTGGCCAGGAACATGAACTTTATAATAGTGCCTTTGAGTCACGTCAGTATGCAGGTATGGACCGAGTGTATTTTTTGCAGTAGAACGGATAGGCAAAGATGGGAAGGCAGTGGAGCAGAGTGAACTGAGGGAAAGAAAAAGACTGCTGTGAGAGTGAGAACCTCAGCTTAAGTGGCAGCCACCCCTCGTGAGTAGTCGTGGCCGAGTGGTTAAGGCGATGGACTCGAAATCCATTGGGGTGTCCCCGCGCAGGTTCAAATCCTGCCGACTACGTCGGTGCTCTTTCACAATGATGTGTTAGGTTTTTCCTTGGATGCCTCCTTTCCCAGGAATAAGCATGTATTATTCAACAACGTTGAGAGCACAGGTAAAACAAAGACAAGAATGTGAAACAATGCACTGTGCAATGCCAGCATGAAAACTCTCAAGGAGTACGCTGCCCAGGCCTACAGCTTCTCAGACACTGTATCTGTCTATTTTGGGGAGCTGCAGAGAAGCCTTGCCTGTGCTTTTCGAGCCTGCTGTCTGGGGTGAGTGCCTGGATAAATTGTTGTTGGGAAGGACAAGGCAGCTAGCTCCTCTACAGGGGTCAATTTAGGAGGTTGGTGGGAAGCACAGGAAGGGGCAGGAAGGAAGCTCTCTGCTGTTGCTTCTCGGCCTAGGCAGAGCTGCAGGTGTGGTTAAAAAGGATTGGCGTTTGGCCAGGTCCCAGACCACAGTGCAACCTAGGGCAACAAGAGAGGTGAGGCTACTGAGGCCCTTACCCTGAGCCTTCTGACCCCACCGCCCCTTTGGCCCCGATCGGCCAAAACCTCTCTTTAAGGGCTAAAGGTGATTATTATATATGCCTGAGTAACTTAGGGTCCCTCGCATAAATGGACTCCTGCTGAAGGAGCTCGCCTTTGCTTTGGGACTGGCCCAACACGGCCTTGCTCTCCTCAACAAACCTGCCACCAGCCAGGAGGCTGAATGGCTTGCAGAAGGACACTCCCAGGAATGCCCAAGCACTTCATTTGCATAGAGACTACCCTCTCTTGGGCCCGCCTCCACTCACCTATTAAGTAATGTGGCTAGAATATCAAGACAGAAAGAGGAGCAGGGCCTGACAGCCTTTCAAAGGCTCAACTGAGGTGCTGGGCTGACGGCTGGGATCACCAAAGCCTGGGATGACTCCAATATGGAAGCAGAAGCCTTAGGGCAAACAAAGGTCAGCAGTTGATGTGCTGTAAAGAAGAAGGGCTGCAGAGGGCCTCAGCAAAGCCTTCGGAATACTTGTGGATTGGCAGGAGTGCCTATATTTGTTTTTTGAGAAGCACCTTGCCAGTGCAAAGGATTGCTGAGGAAGAGGAAGGAGCAGAGCGGAATGACTGGAGCCAGTGAGGTTGCCTGTGAAGACATGAAGGGCTATGTTGAAAGGGGCACCGCTTGCAGAGCCAAGTAGTCGTTACCAAGTGGTTAAGGCGATGGACTAGATATCATTTGCCGTCTCCACGAGTATGTTCAAATCCTGCCGACTACGTCAGATGACATTTTTGGGATTCCTCTTCAGGGCCTCCTGCGTGGGAGAACAAGGGAGCAGCCTCTATGCAAAGCAGTCAGTAAAACAGAATATGAAGCAAAGACCATTAAAGCCACAGAAGAAAGATATGAACCCAGGCCAAATGCATCCTGCTCCCCCTCCCTCACCTGTCAGGCACTAGTCTGCAGAGAAACTGAACACGCCCACTCTCCTCCAAGGAGAATTCAGCTCAGGAAACGCCTAGCCACAGGCCCTAGATTGGACGAGGCACTTCTTTTCATACCTGTAAAGACCAACCCGTCTCTCTGTGGAGTCCATTCATGGCCTCCAAGACAGAAGTTTTGCCATGGTGCCTATCGTGGCTGCCATCTCCCTGACGTTAAAGCTACCACCTCTTCCGGCCTGATTTTTTTCCCCCGTCTCAAAACATGAACATACAAGGAGTGCTAATTTCACATGCATGCCTGCTTTTAGCTTGAGACGCTTTAGAAAGTCTTCTGTGGAATAGGAATGATGTATAGGAGAGCAGGGAAAATGGTCCAGTGAACGGAAAGAAAAAAGACTACGGATGGAGGTAAAGTGCCCTGTTGAGATTCACTTGTGTGGGTAGTTGTGGCCGAGTGGTTAAGGCGATGGACTAGAAATCCATTGGGGTATCCCCGCGCAGGTTCGAATCCTGCCAACTACGCTGTCCCTTTTGTGAACAGTATTTTCCCATAATTCTTTGAAATACCTTCTGGCATAAATGCGGGCTCCAAAAGCAGGACTAATAGGGTCAGCGGCCTGGGAGGGCTCAAACTTTTGCCATTGTGGCCTTCCTCTCTAGAAAAGGACTGCTTCTGTCCAGAGGCTAGACCGCCAGCAGAAATAGAAACGAGCTACGTTGAAAATGGACCATAGCTTTAAGCAAGTAGTCGTGGCCGAGTGGTTAAGGCGATGGACTTGAAATCCATTGGGGTCTCCCCGCGTAGGTTCAAATCCTGCCGACTACGTGCTACTTCACCTTTGGTGATATTTTATACTTCATATTAAATGGCATCTGCACAAGCAGGCCGAATATAGCTATCACTCTCAATAGAGCTAAGGAAGGCGAAACACTGGGCAGGGAATGGGATCAAAAGAGTGGCCGGAGAAGGCATGAGACTACCTGTCTGGCACTCCTGCCACTTGTGCACCCCAGCTGTCGAGAAGACACATGTCGAGTAATAGCCAAGGAGATTGGGAAAGAACTTCAGTTATCATCTCGCCAGTAAGTTCCATCTGAGGTATCAGATGCATGAAGGAAGTAGCCTTATTGGGGCGTCTGACAGTGTCATTATTTTCCTAAAGTGTCATAACTGCATTCTTTTACAACCTCCTTTTTGATTTTCTCTGGCCAGGAACATGAACTTTATAATAGTGCCTTTGAGTCACGTCAGTATGCAGGTATGGACCGAGTGTATTTTTTGCAGTAGAACGGATAGGCAAAGATGGGAAGGCAGTGGAGCAGAGTGAACTGAGGGAAAGAAAAAGACTGCTGTGAGAGTGAGAACCTCAGCTTAAGTGGCAGCCACCCCTCGTGAGTAGTCGTGGCCGAGTGGTTAAGGCGATGGACTCGAAATCCATTGGGGTGTCCCCGCGCAGGTTCAAATCCTGCCGACTACGTCGGTGCTCTTTCACAATGATGTGTTAGGTTTTTCCTTGGATGCCTCCTTTCCCAGGAATAAGCATGTATTATTCAACAACGTTGAGAGCACAGGTAAAACAAAGACAAGAATGTGAAACAATGCACTGTGCAATGCCAGCATGAAAACTCTCAAGGAGTACGCTGCCCAGGCCTACAGCTTCTCAGACACTGTATCTGTCTATTTTGGGGAGCTGCAGAGAAGCCTTGCCTGTGCTTTTCGAGCCTGCTGTCTGGGGTGAGTGCCTGGATAAATTGTTGTTGGGAAGGACAAGGCAGCTAGCTCCTCTACAGGGGTCAATTTAGGAGGTTGGTGGGAAGCACAGGAAGGGGCAGGAAGGAAGCTCTCTGCTGTTGCTTCTCGGCCTAGGCAGAGCTGCAGGTGTGGTTAAAAAGGATTGGCGTTTGGCCAGGTCCCAGACCACAGTGCAACCTAGGGCAACAAGAGAGGTGAGGCTACTGAGGCCCTTACCCTGAGCCTTCTGACCCCACCGCCCCTTTGGCCCCGATCGGCCAAAACCTCTCTTTAAGGGCTAAAGGTGATTATTATATATGCCTGAGTAACTTAGGGTCCCTCGCATAAATGGACTCCTGCTGAAGGAGCTCGCCTTTGCTTTGGGACTGGCCCAACACGGCCTTGCTCTCCTCAACAAACCTGCCACCAGCCAGGAGGCTGAATGGCTTGCAGAAGGACACTCCCAGGTATGCCCAAGCACTTCATTTGCATAGAGACTACCCTCTCTTGGGCCCGCCTCCACTCACCTATTAAGTAATGTGGCTAGAATATCAAGACAGAAAGAGGAGCAGGGCCTGACAGCCTTTCAAAGGCTCAACTGAGGTGCTGGGCTGACGGCTGGGATCACCAAAGCCTGGGATGACTCCAATATGGAAGCAGAAGCCTTAGGGCAAACAAAGGTCAGCAGTTGATGTGCTGTAAAGAAGAAGGGCTGCAGAGGGCCTCAGCAAAGCCTTCGGAATACTTGTGGATTGGCAGGAGTGCCTATATTTGTTTTTTGAGAAGCACCTTGCCAGTGCAAAGGATTGCTGAGGAAGAGGAAGGAGCAGAGCGGAATGACTGGAGCCAGTGAGGTTGCCTGTGAAGACATGAAGGGCTATGTTGAAAGGGGCACCGCTTGCAGAGCCAAGTAGTCGTTACCAAGTGGTTAAGGCGATGGACTAGATATCATTTGCCGTCTCCACGAGTATGTTCAAATCCTGCCGACTACGTCAGATGACATTTTTGGGATTCCTCTTCAGGGCCTCCTGCGTGGGAGAACAAGGGAGCAGCCTCTATGCAAAGCAGTCAGTAAAACAGAATATGAAGCAAAGACCATTAAAGCCACAGAAGAAAGATATGAACCCAGGCCAAATGCATCCTGCTCCCCCTCCCTCACCTGTCAGGCACTAGTCTGCAGAGAAACTGAACACGCCCACTCTCCTCCAAGGAGAATTCAGCTCAGGAAACGCCTAGCCACAGGCCCTAGATTGGACGAGGCACTTCTTTTCATACCTGTAAAGACCAACCCGTCTCTCTGTGGAGTCCATTCATGGCCTCCAAGACAGAAGTTTTGCCATGGTGCCTATCGTGGCTGCCATCTCCCTGACGTTAAAGCTACCACCTCTTCCGGCCTGATTTTTTCCCCCCGTCTCAAAACATGAACATACAAGGAGTGCTAATTTCACATGCATGCCTGCTTTTAGCTTGAGACGCTTTAGAAAGTCTTCTGTGGAATAGGAATGATGTATAGGAGAGCAGGGAAAATGGTCCAGTGAACGGAAAGAAAAAAGACTACGGATGGAGGTAAAGTGCCCTGTTGAGATTCACTTGTGTGGGTAGTTGTGGCCGAGTGGTTAAGGCGATGGACTAGAAATCCATTGGGGTATCCCCGCGCAGGTTCGAATCCTGCCAACTACGCTGTCCCTTTTGTGAACAGTATTTTCCCATAATTCTTTGAAATACCTTCTGGCATAAATGCGGGCTCCAAAAGCAGGACTAATAGGGTCAGCGGCCTGGGAGGGCTCAAACTTTTGCCATTGTGGCCTTCCTCTCTAGAAAAGGACTGCTTCTGTCCAGAGGCTAGACCGCCAGCAGAAATAGAAACGAGCTATGTTGAAAATGGACCATAGCTTTAAGCAAGTAGTCGTGGCCGAGTGGTTAAGGCGATGGACTTGAAATCCATTGGGGTCTCCCCGCGTAGGTTCAAATCCTGCCGACTACGTGCTACTTCACCTTTGGTGATATTTTATACTTCATATTAAATGGCATCTGCACAAGCAGGCCGAATATAGCTATCACTCTCAATAGAGCTAAGGAAGGCGAAACACTGGGCAGGGAATGGGATCAAAAGAGTGGCCGGAGAAGGCATGAGACTACCTGTCTGGCACTCCTGCCACTTGTGCACCCCAGCTCTCGAGAAGACACATGTCGAGTAATAGCCAAGGAGATTGGGAAAGAACTTCAGTTATCATCTCGCCAGTAAGTTCCATCTGAGGTATCAGATGCATGAAGGAAGTAGCCTTATTGGGGCGTCTGACAGTGTCATTATTTTCCTAAAGTGTCATAACTGCATTCTTTTACAACCTCCTTTTTGATTTTCTCTGGCCAGGAACATGAACTTTATAATAGTGCCTTTGAGTCACGTCAGTATGCAGGTATGGACCGAGTGTATTTTTTGCAGTAGAACGGATAGGCAAAGATGGGAAGGCAGTGGAGCAGAGTGAACTGAGGGAAAGAAAAAGACTGCTGTGAGAGTGAGAACCTCAGCTTAAGTGGCAGCCACCCCTCGTGAGTAGTCGTGGCCGAGTGGTTAAGGCGATGGACTCGAAATCCATTGGGGTGTCCCCGCGCAGGTTCAAATCCTGCCGACTACGTCGGTGCTCTTTCACAATGATGTGTTAGGTTTTTCCTTGGATGCCTCCTTTCCCAGGAATAAGCATGTATTATTCAACAACGTTGAGAGCACAGGTAAAACAAAGACAAGAATGTGAAACAATGCACTGTGCAATGCCAGCATGAAAACTCTCAAGGAGTACGCTGCCCAGGCCTACAGCTTCTCAGACACTGTATCTGTCTATTTTGGGGAGCTGCAGAGAAGCCTTGCCTGTGCTTTTCGAGCCTGCTGTCTGGGGTGAGTGCCTGGATAAATTGTTGTTGGGAAGGACAAGGCAGCTAGCTCCTCTACAGGGGTCAATTTAGGAGGTTGGTGGGAAGCACAGGAAGGGGCAGGAAGGAAGCTCTCTGCTGTTGCTTCTCGGCCTAGGCAGAGCTGCAGGTGTGGTTAAAAAGGATTGGCGTTTGGCCAGGTCCCAGACCACAGTGCAACCTAGGGCAACAAGAGAGGTGAGGCTACTGAGGCCCTTACCCAGAGCCTTCTGACCCCACCGCCCCTTTGGCCCCGATCGGCCACGATCGGCCAAAACCTCTCTATAAGGGCTAAAGGTGATTATTATATATGCCTGAGTAACTTAGGGTCCCTCGCATAAATGGACTCCTGCTGAAGGAGCTCGCCTTTGCTTTGGGACTGGCCCAACACGGCCTTGCTCTCCTCAACAAACCTGCCACCAGCCAGGAGGCTGAATGGCTTGCAGAAGGACACTCCCAGGTATGCCCAAGCACTTCATTTGCATAGAGACTACCCTCTCTTGGGCCCGCCTCCACTCACCTATTAAGTAATGTGGCTAGAATATCAAGACAGAAAGAGGAGCAGGGCCTGACAGCCTTTCAAAGGCTCAACTGAGGTGCTGGGCTGACGGCTGGGATCACCAAAGCCTGGGATGACTCCAATATGGAAGCAGAAGCCTTAGGGCAAACAAAGGTCAGCAGTTGATGTGCTGTAAAGAAGAAGGGCTGCAGAGGGCCTCAGCAAAGCCTTCGGAATACTTGTGGATTGGCAGGAGTGCCTATATTTGTTTTTTGAGAAGCACCTTGCCAGTGCAAAGGATTGCTGAGGAAGAGGAAGGAGCAGAGCGGAATGACTGGAGCCAGTGAGGTTGCCTGTGAAGACATGAAGGGCTATGTTGAAAGGGGCACCGCTTGCAGAGCCAAGTAGTCGTTACCAAGTGGTTAAGGCGATGGACTAGATATCATTTGCCGTCTCCACGAGTATGTTCAAATCCTGCCGACTACGTCAGATGACATTTTTGGGATTCCTCTTCAGGGCCTCCTGCGTGGGAGAACAAGGGAGCAGCCTCTATGCAAAGCAGTCAGTAAAACAGAATATGAAGCAAAGACCATTAAAGCCACAGAAGAAAGATATGAACCCAGGCCAAATGCATCCTGCTCCCCCTCCCTCACCTGTCAGGCACTAGTCTGCAGAGAAACTGAACACGCCCACTCTCCTCCAAGGAGAATTCAGCTCAGGAAACGCCTAGCCACAGGCCCTAGATTGGACGAGGCACTTCTTTTCATACCTGTAAAGACCAACCCGTCTCTCTGTGGAGTCCATTCATGGCCTCCAAGACAGAAGTTTTGCCATGGTGCCTATCGTGGCTGCCATCTCCCTGACGTTAAAGCTACCACCTCTTCCGGCCTGATTTTTTCCCCCCGTCTCAAAACATGAACATACAAGGAGTGCTAATTTCACATGCATGCCTGCTTTTAGCTTGAGACGCTTTAGAAAGTCTTCTGTGGAATAGGAATGATGTATAGGAGAGCAGGGAAAATGGTCCAGTGAACGGAAAGAAAAAAGACTACGGATGGAGGTAAAGTGCCCTGTTGAGATTCACTTGTGTGGGTAGTTGTGGCCGAGTGGTTAAGGCGATGGACTAGAAATCCATTGGGGTATCCCCGTGCAGGTTCAAATCCTGCCAACTACGCTGTCCCTTTTGTGAACAGTATTTTCCCATAATTCTTTGAAATACCTTCTGGCATAAATGCGGGCTCCAAAAGCAGGACTAATAGGGTCAGCGGCCTGGGAGGGCTCAAACTTTTGCCATTGTGGCCTTCCTCTCTAGAAAAGGACTGCTTCTGTTCCGAGGCTAGACCGCCAGCAGAAATAGAAACGAGCTACGTTGAAAATGGACCATAGCTTTAAGCAAGTAGTCGTGGCCGAGTGGTTAAGGCGATGGACTTGAAATCCATTGGGGTCTCCCCGCGTAGGTTCAAATCCTGCCGACTACGTGCTACTTCACCTTTGGTGATATTTTATACTTCATATTAAATGGCATCTGCACAAGCAGGCCGAATATAGCTATCACTCTCAATAGAGCTAAGGAAGGCGAAACACTGGGCAGGGAATGGGATCAAAAGAGTGGCCGGAGAAGGCATGAGACTACCTGTCTGGCACTCCTGCCACTTGTGCACCCCAGCTCTCGAGAAGACACATGTCGAGTAATAGCCAAGGAGATTGGGAAAGAACTTCAGTTATCATCTCGCCAGTAAGTTCCATCTGAGGTATCAGATGCATGAAGGAAGTAGCCTTATTGGGGCGTCTGACAGTGTCATTATTTTCCTAAAGTGTCATAACTGCATTCTTTTACAACCTCCTTTTTGATTTTCTCTGGCCAGGAACATGAACTTTATAATAGTGCCTTTGAGTCACGTCAGTATGCAGGTATGGACCGAGTGTATTTTTTGCAGTAGAACGGATAGGCAAAGATGGGAAGGCAGTGGAGCAGAGTGAACTGAGGGAAAGAAAAAGACTGCTGTGAGAGTGAGAACCTCAGCTTAAGTGGCAGCCACCCCTCGTGAGTAGTCGTGGCCGAGTGGTTAAGGCGATGGACTCGAAATCCATTGGGGTGTCCCCGCGCAGGTTCAAATCCTGCCGACTACGTCGGTGCTCTTTCACAATGATGTGTTAGGTTTTTCCTTGGATGCCTCCTTTCCCAGGAATAAGCATGTATTATTCAACAACGTTGAGAGCACAGGTAAAACAAAGACAAGAATGTGAAACAATGCACTGTGCAATGCCAGCATGAAAACTCTCAAGGAGTACGCTGCCCAGGCCTACAGCTTCTCAGACACTGTATCTGTCTATTTTGGGGAGCTGCAGAGAAGCCTTGCCTGTGCTTTTCGAGCCTGCTGTCTGGGGTGAGTGCCTGGATAAATTGTTGTTGGGAAGGACAAGGCAGCTAGCTCCTCTACAGGGGTCAATTTAGGAGGTTGGTGGGAAGCACAGGAAGGGGCAGGAAGGAAGCTCTCTGCTGTTGCTTCTCGGCCTAGGCAGAGCTGCAGGTGTGGTTAAAAAGGATTGGCGTTTGGCCAGGTCCCAGACCACAGTGCAACCTAGGGCAACAAGAGAGGTGAGGCTACTGAGGCCCTTACCCTGAGCCTTCTGACCCCACCGCCCCTTTGGCCCCGATCGGCCAAAACCTCTCTTTAAGGGCTAAAGGTGATTATTATATATGCCTGAGTAACTTAGGGTCCCTCGCATAAATGGACTCCTGCTGAAGGAGCTCGCCTTTGCTTTGGGACTGGCCCAACACGGCCTTGCTCTCCTCAACAAACCTGCCACCAGCCAGGAGGCTGAATGGCTTGCAGAAGGACACTCCCAGGTATGCCCAAGCACTTCATTTGCATAGAGACTACCCTCTCTTGGGCCCGCCTCCACTCACCTATTAAGTAATGTGGCTAGAATATCAAGACAGAAAGAGGAGCAGGGCCTGACAGCCTTTCAAAGGCTCAACTGAGGTGCTGGGCTGACGGCTGGGATCACCAAAGCCTGGGATGACTCCAATATGGAAGCAGAAGCCTTAGGGCAAACAAAGGTCAGCAGTTGATGTGCTGTAAAGAAGAAGGGCTGCAGAGGGCCTCAGCAAAGCCTTCGGAATACTTGTGGATTGGCAGGAGTGCCTATATTTGTTTTTTGAGAAGCACCTTGCCAGTGCAAAGGATTGCTGAGGAAGAGGAAGGAGCAGAGCGGAATGACTGGAGCCAGTGAGGTTGCCTGTGAAGACATGAAGGGCTATGTTGAAAGGGGCACCGCTTGCAGAGCCAAGTAGTCGTTACCAAGTGGTTAAGGCGATGGACTAGATATCATTTGCCGTCTCCACGAGTATGTTCAAATCCTGCCGACTACGTCAGATGACATTTTTGGGATTCCTCTTCAGGGCCTCCTGCGTGGGAGAACAAGGGAGCAGCCTCTATGCAAAGCAGTCAGTAAAACAGAATATGAAGCAAAGACCATTAAAGCCACAGAAGAAAGATATGAACCCAGGCCAAATGCATCCTGCTCCCCCTCCCTCACCTGTCAGGCACTAGTCTGCAGAGAAACTGAACACGCCCACTCTCCTCCAAGGAGAATTCAGCTCAGGAAACGCCTAGCCACAGGCCCTAGATTGGACGAGGCACTTCTTTTCATACCTGTAAAGACCAACCCGTCTCTCTGTGGAGTCCATTCATGGCCTCCAAGACAGAAGTTTTGCCATGGTGCCTATCGTGGCTGCCATCTCCCTGACGTTAAAGCTACCACCTCTTCCGGCCTGATTTTTTTCCCCCGTCTCAAAACATGAACATACAAGGAGTGCTAATTTCACATGCATGCCTGCTTTTAGCTTGAGACGCTTTAGAAAGTCTTCTGTGGAATAGGAATGATGTATAGGAGAGCAGGGAAAATGGTCCAGTGAACGGAAAGAAAAAAGACTACGGATGGAGGTAAAGTGCCCTGTTGAGATTCACTTGTGTGGGTAGTTGTGGCCGAGTGGTTAAGGCGATGGACTAGAAATCCATTGGAGTATCCCCGCGCAGGTTCGAATCCTGCCAACTACGCTGTCCCTTTTGTGAACAGTATTTGCCCATAATTCTATGAAATACCTTCTGGCATAAATGCGGGCTCCAAAAGCAGGACTAATAGGGTCAGCGGCCTGGGAGGGCTCAAACTTTTGCCATTGTGGCCTTCCTCTCTAGAAAAGGACTGCTTCTGTCCAGAGGCTAGACCGCCAGCAGAAATAGAAACGAGCTACGTTGAAAATGGACCATAGCTTTAAGCAAGTAGTCGTGGCCGAGTGGTTAAGGCGATGGACTTGAAATCCATTGGGGTCTCCCCGCGTAGGTTCAAATCCTGCCGACTACGTGCTACTTCACCTTTGGTGATATTTTATACTTCATATTAAATGGCATCTGCACAAGCAGGCCGAATATAGCTATCACTCTCAATAGAGCTAAGGAAGGCGAAACACTGGGCAGGGAATGGGATCAAAAGAGTGGCCGGAGAAGGCATGAGACTACCTGTCTGGCACTCCTGCCACTTGTGCACCCCAGCTGTCGAGAAGACACATGTCGAGTAATAGCCAAGGAGATTGGGAAAGAACTTCAGTTATCATCTCGCCAGTAAGTTCCATCTGAGGTATCAGATGCATGAAGGAAGTAGCCTTATTGGGGCGTCTGACAGTGTCATTATTTTCCTAAAGTGTCATAACTGCATTCTTTTACAACCTCCTTTTTGATTTTCTCTGGCCAGGAACATGAACTTTATAATAGTGCCTTTGAGTCACGTCAGTATGCAGGTATGGACCGAGTGTATTTTTTGCAGTAGAACGGATAGGCAAAGATGGGAAGGCAGTGGAGCAGAGTGAACTGAGGGAAAGAAAAAGACTGCTGTGAGAGTGAGAACCTCAGCTTAAGTGGCAGCCACCCCTCGTGAGTAGTCGTGGCCGAGTGGTTAAGGCGATGGACTCGAAATCCATTGGGGTGTCCCCGCGCAGGTTCAAATCCTGCCGACTACGTCGGTGCTCTTTCACAATGATGTGTTAGGTTTTTCCTTGGATGCCTCCTTTCCCAGGAATAAGCATGTATTATTCAACAACGTTGAGAGCACAGGTAAAACAAAGAAAAGAATGTGAAACAATGCACTGTGCAATGCCAGCATGAAAACTCTCAAGGAGTACGCTGCCCAGGCCTACAGCTTCTCAGACACTGTATCTGTCTATTTTGGGGAGCTGCAGAGAAGCCTTGCCTGTGCTTTTCGAGCCTGCTGTCTGGGGTGAGTGCCTGGATAAATTGTTGTTGGGAAGGACAAGGCAGCTAGCTCCTCTACAGGGGTCAATTTAGGAGGTTGGTGGGAAGCACAGGAAGGGGCAGGAAGGAAGCTCTCTGCTGTTGCTTCTCGGCCTAGGCAGAGCTGCAGGTGTGGTTAAAAAGGATTGGCGTTTGGCCAGGTCCCAGACCACAGTGCAACCTAGGGCAACAAGAGAGGTGAGGCTACTGAGGCCCTTACCCTGAGCCTTCTGACCCCACCGCCCCTTTGGCCCCGATCGGCCAAAACCTCTCTTTAAGGGCTAAAGGTGATTATTATATATGCCTGAGTAACTTAGGGTCCCTCGCATAAATGGACTCCTGCTGAAGGAGCTCGCCTTTGCTTTGGGACTGGCCCAACACGGCCTTGCTCTCCTCAACAAACCTGCCACCAGCCAGGAGGCTGAATGGCTTGCAGAAGGACACTCCCAGGTATGCCCAAGCACTTCATTTGCATAGAGACTACCCTCTCTTGGGCCCGCCTCCACTCACCTATTAAGTAATGTGGCTAGAATATCAAGACAGAAAGAGGAGCAGGGCCTGACAGCCTTTCAAAGGCTCAACTGAGGTGCTGGGCTGACGGCTGGGATCACCAAAGCCTGGGATGACTCCAATATGGAAGCAGAAGCCTTAGGGCAAACAAAGGTCAGCAGTTGATGTGCTGTAAAGAAGAAGGGCTGCAGAGGGCCTCAGCAAAGCCTTCGGAATACTTGTGGATTGGCAGGAGTGCCTATATTTGTTTTTTGAGAAGCACCTTGCCAGTGCAAAGGATTGCTGAGGAAGAGGAAGGAGCAGAGCGGAATGACTGGAGCCAGTGAGGTTGCCTGTGAAGACATGAAGGGCTATGTTGAAAGGGGCACCGCTTGCAGAGCCAAGTAGTCGTTACCAAGTGGTTAAGGCGATGGACTAGATATCATTTGCCGTCTCCACGAGTATGTTCAAATCCTGCCGACTACGTCAGATGACATTTTTGGGATTCCTCTTCAGGGCCTCCTGCGTGGGAGAACAAGGGAGCAGCCTCTATGCAAAGCAGTCAGTAAAACAGAATATGAAGCAAAGACCATTAAAGCCACAGAAGAAAGATATGAACCCAGGCCAAATGCATCCTGCTCCCCCTCCCTCACCTGTCAGGCACTAGTCTGCAGAGAAACTGAACACGCCCACTCTCCTCCAAGGAGAATTCAGCTCAGGAAACGCCTAGCCACAGGCCCTAGATTGGACGAGGCACTTCTTTTCATACCTGTAAAGACCAACCCGTCTCTCTGTGGAGTCCATTCATGGCCTCCAAGACAGAAGTTTTGCCATGGTGCCTATCGTGGCTGCCATCTCCCTGACGTTAAAGCTACCACCTCTTCCGGCCTGATTTTTTCCCCCCGTCTCAAAACATGAACATACAAGGAGTGCTAATTTCACATGCATGCCTGCTTTTAGCTTGAGACGCTTTAGAAAGTCTTCTGTGGAATAGGAATGATGTATAGGAGAGCAGGGAAAATGGTCCAGTGAACGGAAAGAAAAAAGACTACGGATGGAGGTAAAGTGCCCTGTTGAGATTCACTTGTGTGGGTAGTTGTGGCCGAGTGGTTAAGGCGATGGACTAGAAATCCATTGGGGTATCCCCGTGCAGGTTCGAATCCTGCCAACTACGCTGTCCCTTTTGTGAACAGTATTTTCCCATAATTCTTTGAAATACCTTCTGGCATAAATGCGGGCTCCAAAAGCAGGACTAATAGGGTCAGCGGCCTGGGAGGGCTCAAACTTTTGCCATTGTGGCCTTCCTCTCTAGAAAAGGACTGCTTCTGTTCCGAGGCTAGACCGCCAGCAGAAATAGAAACGAGCTACGTTGAAAATGGACCATAGCTTTAAGCAAGTAGTCGTGGCCGAGTGGTTAAGGCGATGGACTTGAAATCCATTGGGGTCTCCCCGCGTAGGTTCAAATCCTGCCGACTACGTGCTACTTCACCTTTGGTGATATTTTATACTTCATATTAAATGGCATCTGCACAAGCAGGCCGAATATAGCTATCACTCTCAATAGAGCTAAGGAAGGCGAAACACTGGGCAGGGAATGGGATCAAAAGAGTGGCCGGAGAAGGCATGAGACTACCTGTCTGGCACTCCTGCCACTTGTGCACCCCAGCTCTCGAGAAGACACATGTCGAGTAATAGCCAAGGAGATTGGGAAAGAACTTCAGTTATCATCTCGCCAGTAAGTTCCATCTGAGGTATCAGATGCATGAAGGAAGTAGCCTTATTGGGGCGTCTGACAGTGTCATTATTTTCCTAAAGTGTCATAACTGCATTCTTTTACAACCTCCTTTTTGATTTTCTCTGGCCAGGAACATGAACTTTATAATAGTGCCTTTGAGTCACGTCAGTATGCAGGTATGGACCGAGTGTATTTTTTGCAGTAGAACGGATAGGCAAAGATGGGAAGGCAGTGGAGCAGAGTGAACTGAGGGAAAGAAAAAGACTGCTGTGAGAGTGAGAACCTCAGCTTAAGTGGCAGCCACCCCTCGTGAGTAGTCGTGGCCGAGTGGTTAAGGCGATGGACTCGAAATCCATTGGGGTGTCCCCGCGCAGGTTCAAATCCTGCCGACTACGTCGGTGCTCTTTCACAATGATGTGTTAGGTTTTTCCTTGGATGCCTCCTTTCCCAGGAATAAGCATGTATTATTCAACAACGTTGAGAGCACAGGTAAAACAAAGACAAGAATGTGAAACAATGCACTGTGCAATGCCAGCATGAAAACTCTCAAGGAGTACGCTGCCCAGGCCTACAGCTTCTCAGACACTGTATCTGTCTATTTTGGGGAGCTGCAGAGAAGCCTTGCCTGTGCTTTTCGAGCCTGCTGTCTGGGGTGAGTGCCTGGATAAATTGTTGTTGGGAAGGACAAGGCAGCTAGCTCCTCTACAGGGGTCAATTTAGGAGGTTGGTGGGAAGCACAGAAAGGGGCAGGAAGGAAGCTCTCTGCTGTTGCTTCTCGGCCTAGGCAGAGCTGCAGGTGTGGTTAAAAAGGATTGGCGTTTGGCCAGGTCCCAGACCACAGTGCAACCTAGGGCAACAAGAGAGGTGAGGCTACTGAGGCCCTTACCCTGAGCCTTCTGACCCCACCGCCCCTTTGGCCCCGATCGGCCAAAACCTCTCTTTAAGGGCTAAAGGTGATTATTATATATGCCTGAGTAACTTAGGGTCCCTCGCATAAATGGACTCCTGCTGAAGGAGCTCGCCTTTGCTTTGGGACTGGCCCAACACGGCCTTGCTCTCCTCAACAAACCTGCCACCAGCCAGGAGGCTGAATGGCTTGCAGAAGGACACTCCCAGGTATGCCCAAGCACTTCATTTGCATAGAGACTACCCTCTCTTGGGCCCGCCTCCACTCACCTATTAAGTAATGTGGCTAGAATATCAAGACAGAAAGAGGAGCAGGGCCTGACAGCCTTTCAAAGGCTCAACTGAGGTGCTGGGCTGACGGCTGGGATCACCAAAGCCTGGGATGACTCCAATATGGAAGCAGAAGCCTTAGGGCAAACAAAGGTCAGCAGTTGATGTGCTGTAAAGAAGAAGGGCTGCAGAGGGCCTCAGCAAAGCCTTCGGAATACTTGTGGATTGGCAGGAGTGCCTATATTTGTTTTTTGAGAAGCACCTTGCCAGTGCAAAGGATTGCTGAGGAAGAGGAAGGAGCAGAGCGGAATGACTGGAGCCAGTGAGGTTGCCTGTGAAGACATGAAGGGCTATGTTGAAAGGGGCACCGCTTGCAGAGCCAAGTAGTCGTTACCAAGTGGTTAAGGCGATGGACTAGATATCATTTGCCGTCTCCACGAGTATGTTCAAATCCTGCCGACTACGTCAGATGACATTTTTGGGATTCCTCTTCAGGGCCTCCTGCGTGGGAGAACAAGGGAGCAGCCTCTATGCAAAGCAGTCAGTAAAACAGAATATGAAGCAAAGACCATTAAAGCCACAGAAGAAAGATATGAACCCAGGCCAAATGCATCCTGCTCCCCCTCCCTCACCTGTCAGGCACTAGTCTGCAGAGAAACTGAACACGCCCACTCTCCTCCAAGGAGAATTCAGCTCAGGAAACGCCTAGCCACAGGCCCTAGATTGGACGAGGCACTTCTTTTCATACCTGTAAAGACCAACCCGTCTCTCTGTGGAGTCCATTCATGGCCTCCAAGACAGAAGTTTTGCCATGGTGCCTATCGTGGCTGCCATCTCCCTGACGTTAAAGCTACCACCTCTTCCGGCCTGATTTTTTCCCCCCGTCTCAAAACATGAACATACAAGGAGTGCTAATTTCACATGCATGCCTGCTTTTAGCTTGAGACGCTTTAGAAAGTCTTCTGTGGAATAGGAATGATGTATAGGAGAGCAGGGAAAATGGTCCAGTGAACGGAAAGAAAAAAGACTACGGATGGAGGTAAAGTGCCCTGTTGAGATTCACTTGTGTGGGTAGTTGTGGCCGAGTGGTTAAGGCGATGGACTAGAAATCCATTGGGGTATCCCCGCGCAGGTTCGAATCCTGCCAACTACGCTGTCCCTTTTGTGAACAGTATTTTCCCATAATTCTTTGAAATACATTCTGGCATAAATGCGGGCTCCAAAAGCAGGACTAATAGGGTCAGCGGCCTGGGAGGGCTCAAACTTTTGCCATTGTGGCCTTCCTCTCTAGAAAAGGACTGCTTCTGTCCAGAGGCTAGACCGCCAGCAGAAATAGAAACGAGCTATGTTGAAAATGGACCATAGCTTTAAGCAAGTAGTCGTGGCCGAGTGGTTAAGGCGATGGACTTGAAATCCATTGGGGTCTCCCCGCGTAGGTTCAAATCCTGCCGACTACGTGCTACTTCACCTTTGGTGATATTTTATACTTCATATTAAATGGCATCTGCACAAGCAGGCCGAATATAGCTATCACTCTCAATAGAGCTAAGGAAGGCGAAACACTGGGCAGGGAATGGGATCAAAAGAGTGGCCGGAGAAGGCATGAGACTACCTGTCTGGCACTCCTGCCACTTGTGCACCCCAGCTCTCGAGAAGACACATGTCGAGTAATAGCCAAGGAGATTGGGAAAGAACTTCAGTTATCATCTCGCCAGTAAGTTCCATCTGAGGTATCAGATGCATGAAGGAAGTAGCCTTATTGGGGCGTCTGACAGTGTCATTATTTTCCTAAAGTGTCATAACTGCATTCTTTTACAACCTCCTTTTTGATTTTCTCTGGCCAGGAACATGAACTTTATAATAGTGCCTTTGAGTCACGTCAGTATGCAGGTATGGACCGAGTGTATTTTTTGCAGTAGAACGGATAGGCAAAGATGGGAAGGCAGTGGAGCAGAGTGAACTGAGGGAAAGAAAAAGACTGCTGTGAGAGTGAGAACCTCAGCTTAAGTGGCAGCCACCCCTTGTGAGTAGTCGTGGCCGAGTGGTTAAGGCGATGGACTCGAAATCCATTGGGGTGTCCCCGCGCAGGTTCAAATCCTGCCGACTACGTCGGTGCTCTTTCACAATGATGTGTTAGGTTTTTCCTTGGATGCCTCCTTTCCCAGGAATAAGCATGTATTATTCAACAACGTTGAGAGCACAGGTAAAACAAAGACAAGAATGTGAAACAATGCACTGTGCAATGCCAGCATGAAAACTCTCAAGGAGTACGCTGCCCAGGCCTACAGCTTCTCAGACACTGTATCTGTCTATTTTGGGGAGCTGCAGAGAAGCCTTGCCTGTGCTTTTCGAGCCTGCTGTCTGGGGTGAGTGCCTGGATAAATTGTTGTTGGGAAGGACAAGGCAGCTAGCTCCTCTACAGGGGTCAATTTAGGAGGTTGGTGGGAAGCACAGGAAGGGGCAGGAAGGAAGCTCTCTGCTGTTGCTTCTCGGCCTAGGCAGAGCTGCAGGTGTGGTTAAAAAGGATTGGCGTTTGGCCAGGTCCCAGACCACAGTGCAACCTAGGGCAACAAGAGAGGTGAGGCTACTGAGGCCCTTACCCAGAGCCTTCTGACCCCACCGCCCCTTTGGCCCCGATCGGCCACGATCGGCCAAAACCTCTCTATAAGGGCTAAAGGTGATTATTATATATGCCTGAGTAACTTAGGGTCCCTCGCATAAATGGACTCCTGCTGAAGGAGCTCGCCTTTGCTTTGGGACTGGCCCAACACGGCCTTGCTCTCCTCAACAAACCTGCCACCAGCCAGGAGGCTGAATGGCTTGCAGAAGGACACTCCCAGGTATGCCCAAGCACTTCATTTGCATAGAGACTACCCTCTCTTGGGCCCGCCTCCACTCACCTATTAAGTAATGTGGCTAGAATATCAAGACAGAAAGAGGAGCAGGGCCTGACAGCCTTTCAAAGGCTCAACTGAGGTGCTGGGCTGACGGCTGGGATCACCAAAGCCTGGGATGACTCCAATATGGAAGCAGAAGCCTTAGGGCAAACAAAGGTCAGCAGTTGATGTGCTGTAAAGAAGAAGGGCTGCAGAGGGCCTCAGCAAAGCCTTCGGAATACTTGTGGATTGGCAGGAGTGCCTATATTTGTTTTTTGAGAAGCACCTTGCCAGTGCAAAGGATTGCTGAGGAAGAGGAAGGAGCAGAGCGGAATGACTGGAGCCAGTGAGGTTGCCTGTGAAGACATGAAGGGCTATGTTGAAAGGGGCACCGCTTGCAGAGCCAAGTAGTCGTTACCAAGTGGTTAAGGCGATGGACTAGATATCATTTGCCGTCTCCACGAGTATGTTCAAATCCTGCCGACTACGTCAGATGACATTTTTGGGATTCCTCTTCAGGGCCTCCTGCGTGGGAGAACAAGGGAGCAGCCTCTATGCAAAGCAGTCAGTAAAACAGAATATGAAGCAAAGACCATTAAAGCCACAGAAGAAAGATATGAACCCAGGCCAAATGCATCCTGCTCCCCCTCCCTCACCTGTCAGGCACTAGTCTGCAGAGAAACTGAACACGCCCACTCTCCTCCAAGGAGAATTCAGCTCAGGAAACGCCTAGCCACAGGCCCTAGATTGGACGAGGCACTTCTTTTCATACCTGTAAAGACCAACCCGTCTCTCTGTGGAGTCCATTCATGGCCTCCAAGACAGAAGTTTTGCCATGGTGCCTATCGTGGCTGCCATCTCCCTGACGTTAAAGCTACCACCTCTTCCGGCCTGATTTTTTCCCCCCGTCTCAAAACATGAACATACAAGGAGTGCTAATTTCACATGCATGCCTGCTTTTAGCTTGAGACGCTTTAGAAAGTCTTCTGTGGAATAGGAATGATGTATAGGAGAGCAGGGAAAATGGTCCAGTGAACGGAAAGAAAAAAGACTACGGATGGAGGTAAAGTGCCCTGTTGAGATTCACTTGTGTGGGTAGTTGTGGCCGAGTGGTTAAGGCGATGGACTAGAAATCCCTTGGGGTATCCCCGCGCAGGTTCGAATCCTGCCAACTACGCTGTCCCTTTTGTGAACAGTATTTTCCCATAATTCTTTGAAATACCTTCTGGCATAAATGCGGGCTCCAAAAGCAGGACTAATAGGGTCAGCGGCCTGGGAGGGCTCAAACTTTTGCCATTGTGGCCTTCCTCTCTAGAAAAGGACTGCTTCTGTCCAGAGGCTAGACCGCCAGCAGAAATAGAAACGAGCTACGTTGAAAATGGACCAAAGCTTTAAGCAAGTAGTCGTGGCCGAGTGGTTAAGGCGATGGACTTGAAATCCATTGGGGTCTCCCCGCGTAGGTTCAAATCCTGCCGACTACGTGCTACTTCACCTTTGGTGATATTTTATACTTCATATTAAATGGCATCTGCACAAGCAGGCCGAATATAGCTATCACTCTCAATAGAGCTAAGGAAGGCGAAACACTGGGCAGGGAATGGGATCAAAAGAGTGGCCGGAGAAGGCATGAGACTACCTGTCTGGCACTCCTGCCACTTGTGCACCCCAGCTGTCGAGAAGACACATGTCGAGTAATAGCCAAGGAGATTGGGAAAGAACTTCAGTTATCATCTCGCCAGTAAGTTCCATCTGAGGTATCAGATGCATGAAGGAAGTAGCCTTATTGGGGCGTCTGACAGTGTCATTATTTTCCTAAAGTGTCATAACTGCATTCTTTTACAACCTCCTTTTTGATTTTCTCTGGCCAGGAACATGAACTTTATAATAGTGCCTTTGAGTCACGTCAGTATGCAGGTATGGACCGAGTGTATTTTTTGCAGTAGAACGGATAGGCAAAGATGGGAAGGCAGTGGAGCAGAGTGAACTGAGGGAAAGAAAAAGACTGCTGTGAGAGTGAGAACCTCAGCTTAAGTGGCAGCCACCCCTCGTGAGTAGTCGTGGCCGAGTGGTTAAGGCGATGGACTCAAAATCCATTGGGGTGTCCCCGCGCAGGTTCAAATCCTGCCGACTACGTCGGTGCTCTTTCACAATGATGTGTTAGGTTTTTCCTTGGATGTCTCCTTTCCCAGGAATAAGCATGTATTATTCAACAACGTTGAGAGCACAGGTAAAACAAAGACAAGAATGTGAAACAATGCACTGTGCAATGCCAGCATGAAAACTCTCAAGGAGTACGCTGCCCAGGCCTACAGCTTCTCAGACACTGTATCTGTCTATTTTGGGGAGCTGCAGAGAAGCCTTGCCTGTGCTTTTCGAGCCTGCTGTCTGGGGTGAGTGCCTGGATAAATTGTTGTTGGGAAGGACAAGGCAGCTAGCTCCTCTACAGGGGTCAATTTAGGAGGTTGGTGGGAAGCACAGGAAGGAAGCTCTCTGCTGTTGCTTCTTGGCCTAGGCAGAGCTGCAGGTGTGGTTAAAAAGGATTGGCGTTTGGCCAGGTCCCAGACCACAGTGCAACCTAGGGCAACAAGAGAGGTGAGGCTACTGAGGCCCTTACCCTGAGCCTTCTGACCCCACCGCCCCTTTGGCCCCGATCGGCCAAAACCTCTCTTTAAGGGCTAAAGGTGATTATTATATATGCCTGAGTAACTTAGGGTCCCTCGCATAAATGGACTCCTGCTGAAGGAGCTCGCCTTTGCTTTGGGACTGGCCCAACACGGCCTTGCTCTCCTCAACAAACCTGCCACCAGCCAGGAGGCTGAATGGCTTGCAGAAGGACACTCCCAGGTATGCCCAAGCACTTCATTTGCATAGAGACTACCCTCTCTTGGGCCCGCCTCCACTCACCTATTAAGTAATGTGGCTAGAATATCAAGACAGAAAGAGGAGCAGGGCCTGACAGCCTTTCAAAGGCTCAACTGAGGTGCTGGGCTGACGGCTGGGATCACCAAAGCCTGGGATGACTCCAATATGGAAGCAGAAGCCTTAGGGCAAACAAAGGTCAGCAGTTGATGTGCTGTAAAGAAGAAGGGCTGCAGAGGGCCTCAGCAAAGCCTTCGGAATACTTGTGGATTGGCAGGAGTGCCTATATTTGTTTTTTGAGAAGCACCTTGCCAGTGCAAAGGATTGCTGAGGAAGAGGAAGGAGCAGAGCGGAATGACTGGAGCCAGTGAGGTTGCCTGTGAAGACATGAAGGGCTATGTTGAAAGGGGCACCGCTTGCAGAGCCAAGTAGTCGTTACCAAGTGGTTAAGGCGATGGACTAGATATCATTTGGCGTCTCCACGAGTATGTTCAAATCCTGCCGACTACGTCAGATGACATTTTTGGGATTCCTCTTCAGGGCCTCCTGCGTGGGAGAACAAGGGAGCAGCCTCTATGCAAAGCAGTCAGTAAAACAGAATATGAAGCAAAGACCATTAAAGCCACAGAAGAAAGATATGAACCCAGGCCAAATGCATCCTGCTCCCCCTCCCTCACCTGTCAGGCACTAGTCTGCAGAGAAACTGAACACGCCCACTCTCCTCCAAGGAGAATTCAGCTCAGGAAACGCCTAGCCACAGGCCCTAGATTGGACGAGGCACTTCTTTTCATACCTGTAAAGACCAACCCGTCTCTCTGTGGAGTCCATTCATGGCCTCCAAGACAGAAGTTTTGCCATGGTGCCTATCGTGGCTGCCATCTCCCTGACGTTAAAGCTACCACCTCTTCCGGCCTGATTTTTTCCCCCCGTCTCAAAACATGAACATACAAGGAGTGCTAATTTCACATGCATGCCTGCTTTTAGCTTGAGACGCTTTAGAAAGTCTTCTGTGGAATAGGAATGATGTATAGGAGAGCAGGGAAAATGGTCCAGTGAACGGAAAGAAAAAAGACTACGGATGGAGGTAAAGTGCCCTGTTGAGATTCACTTGTGTGGGTAGTTGTGGCCGAGTGGTTAAGGCGATGGACTAGAAATCCATTGGGGTATCCCCGTGCAGGTTCGAATCCTGCCAACTACGCTGTCCCTTTTGTGAACAGTATTTTCCCATAATTCTTTGAAATACCTTCTGGCATAAATGCGGGCTCCAAAAGCAGGACTAATAGGGTCAGCGGCCTGGGAGGGCTCAAACTTTTGCCATTGTGGCCTTCCTCTCTAGAAAAGGACTGCTTCTGTTCCGAGGCTAGACCGCCAGCAGAAATAGAAACGAGCTACGTTGAAAATGGACCATAGCTTTAAGCAAGTAGTCGTGGCCGAGTGGTTAAGGCGATGGACTTGAAATCCATTGGGGTCTCCCCGCGTAGGTTCAAATCCTGCCGACTACGTGCTACTTCACCTTTGGTGATATTTTATACTTCATATTAAATGGCATCTGCACAAGCAGGCCGAATATAGCTATCACTCTCAATAGAGCTAAGGAAGGCGAAACACTGGGCAGGGAATGGGATCAAAAGAGTGGCCGGAGAAGGCATGAGACTACCTGTCTGGCACTCCTGCCACTTGTGCACCCCAGCTCTCGAGAAGACACATGTCGAGTAATAGCCAAGGAGATTGGGAAAGAACTTCAGTTATCATCTCGCCAGTAAGTTCCATCTGAGGTATCAGATGCATGAAGGAAGTAGCCTTATTGGGGCGTCTGACAGTGTCATTATTTTCCTAAAGTGTCATAACTGCATTCTTTTACAACCTCCTTTTTGATTTTCTCTGGCCAGGAACATGAACTTTATAATAGTGCCTTTGAGTCACGTCAGTATGCAGGTATGGACCGAGTGTATTTTTTGCAGTAGAACGGATAGGCAAAGATGGGAAGGCAGTGGAGCAGAGTGAACTGAGGGAAAGAAAAAGACTGCTGTGAGAGTGAGAACCTCAGCTTAAGTGGCAGCCACCCCTCGTGAGTAGTCGTGGCCGAGTGGTTAAGGCGATGGACTCGAAATCCATTGGGGTGTCCCCGCGAAGGTTCAAATCCTGCCGACTACGTCGGTGCTCTTTCACAATGATGTGTTAGGTTTTTCCTTGGATGCCTCCTTTCCCAGGAATAAGCATGTATTATTCAACAACGTTGAGAGCACAGGTAAAACAAAGACAAGAATGTGAAACAATGCACTGTGCAATGCCAGCATGAAAACTCTCAAGGAGTACGCTGCCCAGGCCTACAGCTTCTCAGACACTGTATCTGTCTATTTTGGGGAGCTGCAGAGAAGCCTTGCCTGTGCTTTTCGAGCCTGCTGTCTGGGGTGAGTGCCTGGATAAATTGTTGTTGGGAAGGACAAGGCAGCTAGCTCCTCTACAGGGGTCAATTTAGGAGGTTGGTGGGAAGCACAGGAAGGGGCAGGAAGGAAGCTCTCTGCTGTTGCTTCTCGGCCTAGGCAGAGCTGCAGGTGTGGTTAAAAAGGATTGGCGTTTGGCCAGGTCCCAGACCACAGTGCAACCTAGGGCAACAAGAGAGGTGAGGCTACTGAGGCCCTTACCCTGAGCCTTCTGACCCCACCGCCCCTTTGGCCCCGATCGGCCAAAACCTCTCTTTAAGGGCTAAAGGTGATTATTATATATGCCTGAGTAACTTAGGGTCCCTCGCATAAATGGACTCCTGCTGAAGGAGCTCGCCTTTGCTTTGGGACTGGCCCAACACGGCCTTGCTCTCCTCAACAAACCTGCCACCAGCCAGGAGGCTGAATGGCTTGCAGAAGGACACTCCCAGGTATGCCCAAGCACTTCATTTGCATAGAGACTACCCTCTCTTGGGCCCGCCTCCACTCACCTATTAAGTAATGTGGCTAGAATATCAAGACAGAAAGAGGAGCAGGGCCTGACAGCCTTTCAAAGGCTCAACTGAGGTGCTGGGCTGACGGCTGGGATCACCAAAGCCTGGGATGACTCCAATATGGAAGCAGAAGCCTTAGGGCAAACAAAGGTCAGCAGTTGATGTGCTGTAAAGAAGAAGGGCTGCAGAGGGCCTCAGCAAAGCCTTCGGAATACTTGTGGATTGGCAGGAGTGCCTATATTTGTTTTTTGAGAAGCACCTTGCCAGTGCAAAGGATTGCTGAGGAAGAGGAAGGAGCAGAGCGGAATGACTGGAGCCAGTGAGGTTGCCTGTGAAGACATGAAGGGCTATGTTGAAAGGGGCACCGCTTGCAGAGCCAAGTAGTCGTTACCAAGTGGTTAAGGCGATGGACTAGATATCATTTGCCGTCTCCACGAGTATGTTCAAATCCTGCCGACTACGTCAGATGACATTTTTGGGATTCCTCTTCAGGGCCTCCTGCGTGGGAGAACAAGGGAGCAGCCTCTATGCAAAGCAGTCAGTAAAACAGAATATGAAGCAAAGACCATTAAAGCCACAGAAGAAAGATATGAACCCAGGCCAAATGCATCCTGCTCCCCCTCCCTCACCTGTCAGGCACTAGTCTGCAGAGAAACTGAACACGCCCACTCTCCTCCAAGGAGAATTCAGCTCAGGAAACGCCTAGCCACAGGCCCTAGATTGGACGAGGCACTTCTTTTCATACCTGTAAAGACCAACCCGTCTCTCTGTGGAGTCCATTCATGGCCTCCAAGACAGAAGTTTTGCCATGGTGCCTATCGTGGCTGCCATCTCCCTGACGTTAAAGCTACCACCTCTTCCGGCCTGATTTTTTCCCCCCGTCTCAAAACATGAACATACAAGGAGTGCTAATTTCACATGCATGCCTGCTTTTAGCTTGAGACGCTTTAGAAAGTCTTCTGTGGAATAGGAATGATGTATAGGAGAGCAGGGAAAATGGTCCAGTGAACGGAAAGAAAAAAGACTACGGATGGAGGTAAAGTGCCCTGTTGAGATTCACTTGTGTGGGTAGTTGTGGCCGAGTGGTTAAGGCGATGGACTAGAAATCCATTGGGGTATCCCCGCGCAGGTTCGAATCCTGCCAACTACGCTGTCCCTTTTGTGAACAGTATTTTCCCATAATTCTTTGAAATACCTTCTGGCATAAATGCGGGCTCCAAAAGCAGGACTAATAGGGTCAGCGGCCTGGGAGGGCTCAAACTTTTGCCATTGTGGCCTTCCTCTCTAGAAAAGGACTGCTTCTGTCCAGAGGCTAGACCGCCAGCAGAAATAGAAACGAGCTATGTTGAAAATGGACCATAGCTTTAAGCAAGTAGTCGTGGCCGAGTGGTTAAGGCGATGGACTTGAAATCCATTGGGGTCTCCCCGCGTAGGTTCAAATCCTGCCGACTACGTGCTACTTCACCTTTGGTGATATTTTATACTTCATATTAAATGGCATCTGCACAAGCAGGCCGAATATAGCTATCACTCTCAATAGAGCTAAGGAAGGCGAAACACTGGGCAGGGAATGGGATCAAAAGAGTGGCCGGAGAAGGCATGAGACTACCTGTCTGGCACTCCTGCCACTTGTGCACCCCAGCTCTCGAGAAGACACATGTCGAGTAATAGCCAAGGAGATTGGGAAAGAACTTCAGTTATCATCTCGCCAGTAAGTTCCATCTGAGGTATCAGATGCATGAAGGAAGTAGCCTTATTGGGGCGTCTGACAGTGTCATTATTTTCCTAAAGTGTCATAACTGCATTCTTTTACAACCTCCTTTTTGATTTTCTCTGGCCAGGAACATGAACTTTATAATAGTGCCTTTGAGTCACGTCAGTATGCAGGTATGGACCGAGTGTATTTTTTGCAGTAGAACGGATAGGCAAAGATGGGAAGGCAGTGGAGCAGAGTGAACTGAGGGAAAGAAAAAGACTGCTGTGAGAGTGAGAACCTCAGCTTAAGTGGCAGCCACCCCTCGTGAGTAGTCGTGGCCGAGTGGTTAAGGCGATGGACTCGAAATCCATTGGGGTGTCCCCGCGCAGGTTCAAATCCTGCCGACTACGTCGGTGCTCTTTCACAATGATGTGTTAGGTTTTTCCTTGGATGCCTCCTTTCCCAGGAATAAGCATGTATTATTCAACAACGTTGAGAGCACAGGTAAAACAAAGACAAGAATGTGAAACAATGCACTGTGCAATGCCAGCATGAAAACTCTCAAGGAGTACGCTGCCCAGGCCTACAGCTTCTCAGACACTGTATCTGTCTATTTTGGGGAGCTGCAGAGAAGCCTTGCCTGTGCTTTTCGAGCCTGCTGTCTGGGGTGAGTGCCTGGATAAATTGTTGTTGGGAAGGACAAGGCAGCTAGCTCCTCTACAGGGGTCAATTTAGGAGGTTGGTGGGAAGCACAGGAAGGGGCAGGAAGGAAGCTCTCTGCTGTTGCTTCTCGGCCTAGGCAGAGCTGCAGGTGTGGTTAAAAAGGATTGGCGTTTGGCCAGGTCCCAGACCACAGTGCAACCTAGGGCAACAAGAGAGGTGAGGCTACTGAGGCCCTTACCCAGAGCCTTCTGACCCCACCGCCCCTTTGGCCCCGATCGGCCACGATCGGCCAAAACCTCTCTATAAGGGCTAAAGGTGATTATTATATATGCCTGAGTAACTTAGGGTCCCTCGCATAAATGGACTCCTGCTGAAGGAGCTCGCCTTTGCTTTGGGACTGGCCCAACACGGCCTTGCTCTCCTCAACAAACCTGCCACCAGCCAGGAGGCTGAATGGCTTGCAGAAGGACACTCCCAGGTATGCCCAAGCACTTCATTTGCATAGAGACTACCCTCTCTTGGGCCCGCCTCCACTCACCTATTAAGTAATGTGGCTAGAATATCAAGACAGAAAGAGGAGCAGGGCCTGACAGCCTTTCAAAGGCTCAACTGAGGTGCTGGGCTGACGGCTGGGATCACCAAAGCCTGGGATGACTCCAATATGGAAGCAGAAGCCTTAGGGCAAACAAAGGTCAGCAGTTGATGTGCTGTAAAGAAGAAGGGCTGCAGAGGGCCTCAGCAAAGCCTTCGGAATACTTGTGGATTGGCAGGAGTGCCTATATTTGTTTTTTGAGAAGCACCTTGCCAGTGCAAAGGATTGCTGAGGAAGAGGAAGGAGCAGAGCGGAATGACTGGAGCCAGTGAGGTTGCCTGTGAAGACATGAAGGGCTATGTTGAAAGGGGCACCGCTTGCAGAGCCAAGTAGTCGTTACCAAGTGGTTAAGGCGATGGACTAGATATCATTTGCCGTCTCCACGAGTATGTTCAAATCCTGCCGACTACGTCAGATGACATTTTTGGGATTCCTCTTCAGGGCCTCCTGCGTGGGAGAACAAGGGAGCAGCCTCTATGCAAAGCAGTCAGTAAAACAGAATATGAAGCAAAGACCATTAAAGCCACAGAAGAAAGATATGAACCCAGGCCAAATGCATCCTGCTCCCCCTCCCTCACCTGTCAGGCACTAGTCTGCAGAGAAACTGAACACGCCCACTCTCCTCCAAGGAGAATTCAGCTCAGGAAACGCCTAGCCACAGGCCCTAGATTGGACGAGGCACTTCTTTTCATACCTGTAAAGACCAACCCGTCTCTCTGTGGAGTCCATTCATGGCCTCCAAGACAGAAGTTTTGCCATGGTGCCTATCGTGGCTGCCATCTCCCTGACGTTAAAGCTACCACCTCTTCCGGCCTGATTTTTTCCCCCCGTCTCAAAACATGAACATACAAGGAGTGCTAATTTCACATGCATGCCTGCTTTTAGCTTGAGACGCTTTAGAAAGTCTTCTGTGGAATAGGAATGATGTATAGGAGAGCAGGGAAAATGGTCCAGTGAACGGAAAGAAAAAAGACTACGGATGGAGGTAAAGTGCCCTGTTGAGATTCACTTGTGTGGGTAGTTGTGGCCGAGTGGTTAAGGCGATGGACTAGAAATCCATTGGGGTATCCCCGTGCAGGTTCAAATCCTGCCAACTACGCTGTCCCTTTTGTGAACAGTATTTTCCCATAATTCTTTGAAATACCTTCTGGCATAAATGCGGGCTCCAAAAGCAGGACTAATAGGGTCAGCGGCCTGGGAGGGCTCAAACTTTTGCCATTGTGGCCTTCCTCTCTAGAAAAGGACTGCTTCTGTTCCGAGGCTAGACCGCCAGCAGAAATAGAAACGAGCTACGTTGAAAATGGACCATAGCTTTAAGCAAGTAGTCGTGGCCGAGTGGTTAAGGCGATGGACTTGAAATCCATTGGGGTCTCCCCGCGTAGGTTCAAATCCTGCCGACTACGTGCTACTTCACCTTTGGTGATATTTTATACTTCATATTAAATGGCATCTGCACAAGCAGGCCGAATATAGCTATCACTCTCAATAGAGCTAAGGAAGGCGAAACACTGGGCAGGGAATGGGATCAAAAGAGTGGCCGGAGAAGGCATGAGACTACCTGTCTGGCACTCCTGCCACTTGTGCACCCCAGCTCTCGAGAAGACACATGTCGAGTAATAGCCAAGGAGATTGGGAAAGAACTTCAGTTATCATCTCGCCAGTAAGTTCCATCTGAGGTATCAGATGCATGAAGGAAGTAGCCTTATTGGGGCGTCTGACAGTGTCATTATTTTCCTAAAGTGTCATAACTGCATTCTTTTACAACCTCCTTTTTGATTTTCTCTGGCCAGGAACATGAACTTTATAATAGTGCCTTTGAGTCACGTCAGTATGCAGGTATGGACCGAGTGTATTTTTTGCAGTAGAACGGATAGGCAAAGATGGGAAGGCAGTGGAGCAGAGTGAACTGAGGGAAAGAAAAAGACTGCTGTGAGAGTGAGAACCTCAGCTTAAGTGGCAGCCACCCCTCGTGAGTAGTCGTGGCCGAGTGGTTAAGGCGATGGACTCGAAATCCATTGGGGTGTCCCCGCGCAGGTTCAAATCCTGCCGACTACGTCGGTGCTCTTTCACAATGATGTGTTAGGTTTTTCCTTGGATGCCTCCTTTCCCAGGAATAAGCATGTATTATTCAACAACGTTGAGAGCACAGGTAAAACAAAGACAAGAATGTGAAACAATGCACTGTGCAATGCCAGCATGAAAACTCTCAAGGAGTACGCTGCCCAGGCCTACAGCTTCTCAGACACTGTATCTGTCTATTTTGGGGAGCTGCAGAGAAGCCTTGCCTGTGCTTTTCGAGCCTGCTGTCTGGGGTGAGTGCCTGGATAAATTGTTGTTGGGAAGGACAAGGCAGCTAGCTCCTCTACAGGGGTCAATTTAGGAGGTTGGTGGGAAGCACAGGAAGGGGCAGGAAGGAAGCTCTCTGCTGTTGCTTCTCGGCCTAGGCAGAGCTGCAGGTGTGGTTAAAAAGGATTGGCGTTTGGCCAGGTCCCAGACCACAGTGCAACCTAGGGCAACAAGAGAGGTGAGGCTACTGAGGCCCTTACCCTGAGCCTTCTGACCCCACCGCCCCTTTGGCCCCGATCGGCCAAAACCTCTCTTTAAGGGCTAAAGGTGATTATTATATATGCCTGAGTAACTTAGGGTCCCTCGCATAAATGGACTCCTGCTGAAGGAGCTCGCCTTTGCTTTGGGACTGGCCCAACACGGCCTTGCTCTCCTCAACAAACCTGCCACCAGCCAGGAGGCTGAATGGCTTGCAGAAGGACACTCCCAGGTATGCCCAAGCACTTCATTTGCATAGAGACTACCCTCTCTTGGGCCCGCCTCCACTCACCTATTAAGTAATGTGGCTAGAATATCAAGACAGAAAGAGGAGCAGGGCCTGACAGCCTTTCAAAGGCTCAACTGAGGTGCTGGGCTGACGGCTGGGATCACCAAAGCCTGGGATGACTCCAATATGGAAGCAGAAGCCTTAGGGCAAACAAAGGTCAGCAGTTGATGTGCTGTAAAGAAGAAGGGCTGCAGAGGGCCTCAGCAAAGCCTTCGGAATACTTGTGGATTGGCAGGAGTGCCTATATTTGTTTTTTGAGAAGCACCTTGCCAGTGCAAAGGATTGCTGAGGAAGAGGAAGGAGCAGAGCGGAATGACTGGAGCCAGTGAGGTTGCCTGTGAAGACATGAAGGGCTATGTTGAAAGGGGCACCGCTTGCAGAGCCAAGTAGTCGTTACCAAGTGGTTAAGGCGATGGACTAGATATCATTTGCCGTCTCCACGAGTATGTTCAAATCCTGCCGACTACGTCAGATGACATTTTTGGGATTCCTCTTCAGGGCCTCCTGCGTGGGAGAACAAGGGAGCAGCCTCTATGCAAAGCAGTCAGTAAAACAGAATATGAAGCAAAGACCATTAAAGCCACAGAAGAAAGATATGAACCCAGGCCAAATGCATCCTGCTCCCCCTCCCTCACCTGTCAGGCACTAGTCTGCAGAGAAACTGAACACGCCCACTCTCCTCCAAGGAGAATTCAGCTCAGGAAACGCCTAGCCACAGGCCCTAGATTGGACGAGGCACTTCTTTTCATACCTGTAAAGACCAACCCGTCTCTCTGTGGAGTCCATTCATGGCCTCCAAGACAGAAGTTTTGCCATGGTGCCTATCGTGGCTGCCATCTCCCTGACGTTAAAGCTACCACCTCTTCCGGCCTGATTTTTTTCCCCCGTCTCAAAACATGAACATACAAGGAGTGCTAATTTCACATGCATGCCTGCTTTTAGCTTGAGACGCTTTAGAAAGTCTTCTGTGGAATAGGAATGATGTATAGGAGAGCAGGGAAAATGGTCCAGTGAACGGAAAGAAAAAAGACTACGGATGGAGGTAAAGTGCCCTGTTGAGATTCACTTGTGTGGGTAGTTGTGGCCGAGTGGTTAAGGCGATGGACTAGAAATCCATTGGGGTATCCCCGCGCAGGTTCGAATCCTGCCAACTACGCTGTCCCTTTTGTGAACAGTATTTGCCCATAATTCTATGAAATACCTTCTGGCATAAATGCGGGCTCCAAAAGCAGGACTAATAGGGTCAGCGGCCTGGGAGGGCTCAAACTTTTGCCATTGTGGCCTTCCTCTCTAGAAAAGGACTGCTTCTGTCCAGAGGCTAGACCGCCAGCAGAAATAGAAACGAGCTACGTTGAAAATGGACCATAGCTTTAAGCAAGTAGTCGTGGCCGAGTGGTTAAGGCGATGGACTTGAAATCCATTGGGGTCTCCCCGCGTAGGTTCAAATCCTGCCGACTACGTGCTACTTCACCTTTGGTGATATTTTATACTTCATATTAAATGGCATCTGCACAAGCAGGCCGAATATAGCTATCACTCTCAATAGAGCTAAGGAAGGCGAAACACTGGGCAGGGAATGGGATCAAAAGAGTGGCCGGAGAAGGCATGAGACTACCTGTCTGGCACTCCTGCCACTTGTGCACCCCAGCTGTCGAGAAGACACATGTCGAGTAATAGCCAAGGAGATTGGGAAAGAACTTCAGTTATCATCTCGCCAGTAAGTTCCATCTGAGGTATCAGATGCATGAAGGAAGTAGCCTTATTGGGGCGTCTGACAGTGTCATTATTTTCCTAAAGTGTCATAACTGCATTCTTTTACAACCTCCTTTTTGATTTTCTCTGGCCAGGAACATGAACTTTATAATAGTGCCTTTGAGTCACGTCAGTATGCAGGTATGGACCGAGTGTATTTTTTGCAGTAGAACGGATAGGCAAAGATGGGAAGGCAGTGGAGCAGAGTGAACTGAGGGAAAGAAAAAGACTGCTGTGAGAGTGAGAACCTCAGCTTAAGTGGCAGCCACCCCTCGTGAGTAGTCGTGGCCGAGTGGTTAAGGCGATGGACTCGAAATCCATTGGGGTGTCCCCGCGCAGGTTCAAATCCTGCCGACTACGTCGGTGCTCTTTCACAATGATGTGTTAGGTTTTTCCTTGGATGCCTCCTTTCCCAGGAATAAGCATGTATTATTCAACAACGTTGAGAGCACAGGTAAAACAAAGAAAAGAATGTGAAACAATGCACTGTGCAATGCCAGCATGAAAACTCTCAAGGAGTACGCTGCCCAGGCCTACAGCTTCTCAGACACTGTATCTGTCTATTTTGGGGAGCTGCAGAGAAGCCTTGCCTGTGCTTTTCGAGCCTGCTGTCTGGGGTGAGTGCCTGGATAAATTGTTGTTGGGAAGGACAAGGCAGCTAGCTCCTCTACAGGGGTCAATTTAGGAGGTTGGTGGGAAGCACAGGAAGGGGCAGGAAGGAAGCTCTCTGCTGTTGCTTCTCGGCCTAGGCAGAGCTGCAGGTGTGGTTAAAAAGGATTGGCGTTTGGCCAGGTCCCAGACCACAGTGCAACCTAGGGCAACAAGAGAGGTGAGGCTACTGAGGCCCTTACCCTGAGCCTTCTGACCCCACCGCCCCTTTGGCCCCGATCGGCCAAAACCTCTCTTTAAGGGCTAAAGGTGATTATTATATATGCCTGAGTAACTTAGGGTCCCTCGCATAAATGGACTCCTGCTGAAGGAGCTCGCCTTTGCTTTGGGACTGGCCCAACACGGCCTTGCTCTCCTCAACAAACCTGCCACCAGCCAGGAGGCTGAATGGCTTGCAGAAGGACACTCCCAGGTATGCCCAAGCACTTCATTTGCATAGAGACTACCCTCTCTTGGGCCCGCCTCCACTCACCTATTAAGTAATGTGGCTAGAATATCAAGACAGAAAGAGGAGCAGGGCCTGACAGCCTTTCAAAGGCTCAACTGAGGTGCTGGGCTGACGGCTGGGATCACCAAAGCCTGGGATGACTCCAATATGGAAGCAGAAGCCTTAGGGCAAACAAAGGTCAGCAGTTGATGTGCTGTAAAGAAGAAGGGCTGCAGAGGGCCTCAGCAAAGCCTTCGGAATACTTGTGGATTGGCAGGAGTGCCTATATTTGTTTTTTGAGAAGCACCTTGCCAGTGCAAAGGATTGCTGAGGAAGAGGAAGGAGCAGAGCGGAATGACTGGAGCCAGTGAGGTTGCCTGTGAAGACATGAAGGGCTATGTTGAAAGGGGCACCGCTTGCAGAGCCAAGTAGTCGTTACCAAGTGGTTAAGGCGATGGACTAGATATCATTTGCCGTCTCCACGAGTATGTTCAAATCCTGCCGACTACGTCAGATGACATTTTTGGGATTCCTCTTCAGGGCCTCCTGCGTGGGAGAACAAGGGAGCAGCCTCTATGCAAAGCAGTCAGTAAAACAGAATATGAAGCAAAGACCATTAAAGCCACAGAAGAAAGATATGAACCCAGGCCAAATGCATCCTGCTCCCCCTCCCTCACCTGTCAGGCACTAGTCTGCAGAGAAACTGAACACGCCCACTCTCCTCCAAGGAGAATTCAGCTCAGGAAACGCCTAGCCACAGGCCCTAGATTGGACGAGGCACTTCTTTTCATACCTGTAAAGACCAACCCGTCTCTCTGTGGAGTCCATTCATGGCCTCCAAGACAGAAGTTTTGCCATGGTGCCTATCGTGGCTGCCATCTCCCTGACGTTAAAGCTACCACCTCTTCCGGCCTGATTTTTTCCCCCCGTCTCAAAACATGAACATACAAGGAGTGCTAATTTCACATGCATGCCTGCTTTTAGCTTGAGACGCTTTAGGAAGTCTTCTGTGGAATAGGAATGATGTATAGGAGAGCAGGGAAAATGGTCCAGTGAACGGAAAGAAAAAAGACTACGGATGGAGGTAAAGTGCCCTGTTGAGATTCACTTGTGTGGGTAGTTGTGGCCGAGTGGTTAAGGCGATGGACTAGAAATCCATTGGGGTATCCCCGTGCAGGTTCGAATCCTGCCAACTACGCTGTCCCTTTTGTGAACAGTATTTTCCCATAATTCTTTGAAATACCTTCTGGCATAAATGCGGGCTCCAAAAGCAGGACTAATAGGGTCAGCGGCCTGGGAGGGCTCAAACTTTTGCCATTGTGGCCTTCCTCTCTAGAAAAGGACTGCTTCTGTTCCGAGGCTAGACCGCCAGCAGAAATAGAAACGAGCTACGTTGAAAATGGACCATAGCTTTAAGCAAGTAGTCGTGGCCGAGTGGTTAAGGCGATGGACTTGAAATCCATTGGGGTCTCCCCGCGTAGGTTCAAATCCTGCCGACTACGTGCTACTTCACCTTTGGTGATATTTTATACTTCATATTAAATGGCATCTGCACAAGCAGGCCGAATATAGCTATCACTCTCAATAGAGCTAAGGAAGGCGAAACACTGGGCAGGGAATGGGATCAAAAGAGTGGCCGGAGAAGGCATGAGACTACCTGTCTGGCACTCCTGCCACTTGTGCACCCCAGCTCTCGAGAAGACACATGTCGAGTAATAGCCAAGGAGATTGGGAAAGAACTTCAGTTATCATCTCGCCAGTAAGTTCCATCTGAGGTATCAGATGCATGAAGGAAGTAGCCTTATTGGGGCGTCTGACAGTGTCATTATTTTCCTAAAGTGTCATAACTGCATTCTTTTACAACCTCCTTTTTGATTTTCTCTGGCCAGGAACATGAACTTTATAATAGTGCCTTTGAGTCACGTCAGTATGCAGGTATGGACCGAGTGTATTTTTTGCAGTAGAACGGATAGGCAAAGATGGGAAGGCAGTGGAGCAGAGTGAACTGAGGGAAAGAAAAAGACTGCTGTGAGAGTGAGAACCTCAGCTTAAGTGGCAGCCACCCCTCGTGAGTAGTCGTGGCCGAGTGGTTAAGGCGATGGACTCGAAATCCATTGGGGTGTCCCCGCGCAGGTTCAAATCCTGCCGACTACGTCGGTGCTCTTTCACAATGATGTGTTAGGTTTTTCCTTGGATGCCTCCTTTCCCAGGAATAAGCATGTATTATTCAACAACGTTGAGAGCACAGGTAAAACAAAGACAAGAATGTGAAACAATGCACTGTGCAATGCCAGCATGAAAACTCTCAAGGAGTACGCTGCCCAGGCCTACAGCTTCTCAGACACTGTATCTGTCTATTTTGGGGAGCTGCAGAGAAGCCTTGCCTGTGCTTTTCGAGCCTGCTGTCTGGGGTGAGTGCCTGGATAAATTGTTGTTGGGAAGGACAAGGCAGCTAGCTCCTCTACAGGGGTCAATTTAGGAGGTTGGTGGGAAGCACAGAAAGGGGCAGGAAGGAAGCTCTCTGCTGTTGCTTCTCGGCCTAGGCAGAGCTGCAGGTGTGGTTAAAAAGGATTGGCGTTTGGCCAGGTCCCAGACCACAGTGCAACCTAGGGCAACAAGAGAGGTGAGGCTACTGAGGCCCTTACCCTGAGCCTTCTGACCCCACCGCCCCTTTGGCCCCGATCGGCCAAAACCTCTCTTTAAGGGCTAAAGGTGATTATTATATATGCCTGAGTAACTTAGGGTCCCTCGCATAAATGGACTCCTGCTGAAGGAGCTCGCCTTTGCTTTGGGACTGGCCCAACACGGCCTTGCTCTCCTCAACAAACCTGCCACCAGCCAGGAGGCTGAATGGCTTGCAGAAGGACACTCCCAGGTATGCCCAAGCACTTCATTTGCATAGAGACTACCCTCTCTTGGGCCCGCCTCCACTCACCTATTAAGTAATGTGGCTAGAATATCAAGACAGAAAGAGGAGCAGGGCCTGACAGCCTTTCAAAGGCTCAACTGAGGTGCTGGGCTGACGGCTGGGATCACCAAAGCCTGGGATGACTCCAATATGGAAGCAGAAGCCTTAGGGCAAACAAAGGTCAGCAGTTGATGTGCTGTAAAGAAGAAGGGCTGCAGAGGGCCTCAGCAAAGCCTTCGGAATACTTGTGGATTGGCAGGAGTGCCTATATTTGTTTTTTGAGAAGCACCTTGCCAGTGCAAAGGATTGCTGAGGAAGAGGAAGGAGCAGAGCGGAATGACTGGAGCCAGTGAGGTTGCCTGTGAAGACATGAAGGGCTATGTTGAAAGGGGCACCGCTTGCAGAGCCAAGTAGTCGTTACCAAGTGGTTAAGGCGATGGACTAGATATCATTTGCCGTCTCCACGAGTATGTTCAAATCCTGCCGACTACGTCAGATGACATTTTTGGGATTCCTCTTCAGGGCCTCCTGCGTGGGAGAACAAGGGAGCAGCCTCTATGCAAAGCAGTCAGTAAAACAGAATATGAAGCAAAGACCATTAAAGCCACAGAAGAAAGATATGAACCCAGGCCAAATGCATCCTGCTCCCCCTCCCTCACCTGTCAGGCACTAGTCTGCAGAGAAACTGAACACGCCCACTCTCCTCCAAGGAGAATTCAGCTCAGGAAACGCCTAGCCACAGGCCCTAGATTGGACGAGGCACTTCTTTTCATACCTGTAAAGACCAACCCGTCTCTCTGTGGAGTCCATTCATGGCCTCCAAGACAGAAGTTTTGCCATGGTGCCTATCGTGGCTGCCATCTCCCTGACGTTAAAGCTACCACCTCTTCCGGCCTGATTTTTTCCCCCCGTCTCAAAACATGAACATACAAGGAGTGCTAATTTCACATGCATGCCTGCTTTTAGCTTGAGACGCTTTAGAAAGTCTTCTGTGGAATAGGAATGATGTATAGGAGAGCAGGGAAAATGGTCCAGTGAACGGAAAGAAAAAAGACTACGGATGGAGGTAAAGTGCCCTGTTGAGATTCACTTGTGTGGGTAGTTGTGGCCGAGTGGTTAAGGCGATGGACTAGAAATCCATTGGGGTATCCCCGCGCAGGTTCGAATCCTGCCAACTACGCTGTCCCTTTTGTGAACAGTATTTTCCCATAATTCTTTGAAATACATTCTGGCATAAATGCGGGCTCCAAAAGCAGGACTAATAGGGTCAGCGGCCTGGGAGGGCTCAAACTTTTGCCATTGTGGCCTTCCTCTCTAGAAAAGGACTGCTTCTGTCCAGAGGCTAGACCGCCAGCAGAAATAGAAACGAGCTATGTTGAAAATGGACCATAGCTTTAAGCAAGTAGTCGTGGCCGAGTGGTTAAGGCGATGGACTTGAAATCCATTGGGGTCTCCCCGCGTAGGTTCAAATCCTGCCGACTACGTGCTACTTCACCTTTGGTGATATTTTATACTTCATATTAAATGGCATCTGCACAAGCAGGCCGAATATAGCTATCACTCTCAATAGAGCTAAGGAAGGCGAAACACTGGGCAGGGAATGGGATCAAAAGAGTGGCCGGAGAAGGCATGAGACTACCTGTCTGGCACTCCTGCCACTTGTGCACCCCAGCTCTCGAGAAGACACATGTCGAGTAATAGCCAAGGAGATTGGGAAAGAACTTCAGTTATCATCTCGCCAGTAAGTTCCATCTGAGGTATCAGATGCATGAAGGAAGTAGCCTTATTGGGGCGTCTGACAGTGTCATTATTTTCCTAAAGTGTCATAACTGCATTCTTTTACAACCTCCTTTTTGATTTTCTCTGGCCAGGAACATGAACTTTATAATAGTGCCTTTGAGTCACGTCAGTATGCAGGTATGGACCGAGTGTATTTTTTGCAGTAGAACGGATAGGCAAAGATGGGAAGGCAGTGGAGCAGAGTGAACTGAGGGAAAGAAAAAGACTGCTGTGAGAGTGAGAACCTCAGCTTAAGTGGCAGCCACCCCTCGTGAGTAGTCGTGGCCGAGTGGTTAAGGCGATGGACTCGAAATCCATTGGGGTGTCCCCGCGCAGGTTCAAATCCTGCCGACTACGTCGGTGCTCTTTCACAATGATGTGTTAGGTTTTTCCTTGGATGCCTCCTTTCCCAGGAATAAGCATGTATTATTCAACAACGTTGAGAGCACAGGTAAAACAAAGACAAGAATGTGAAACAATGCACTGTGCAATGCCAGCATGAAAACTCTCAAGGAGTACGCTGCCCAGGCCTACAGCTTCTCAGACACTGTATCTGTCTATTTTGGGGAGCTGCAGAGAAGCCTTGCCTGTGCTTTTCGAGCCTGCTGTCTGGGGTGAGTGCCTGGATAAATTGTTGTTGGGAAGGACAAGGCAGCTAGCTCCTCTACAGGGGTCAATTTAGGAGGTTGGTGGGAAGCACAGGAAGGGGCAGGAAGGAAGCTCTCTGCTGTTGCTTCTCGGCCTAGGCAGAGCTGCAGGTGTGGTTAAAAAGGATTGGCGTTTGGCCAGGTCCCAGACCACAGTGCAACCTAGGGCAACAAGAGAGGTGAGGCTACTGAGGCCCTTACCCAGAGCCTTCTGACCCCACCGCCCCTTTGGCCCCGATCGGCCACGATCGGCCAAAACCTCTCTATAAGGGCTAAAGGTGATTATTATATATGCCTGAGTAACTTAGGGTCCCTCGCATAAATGGACTCCTGCTGAAGGAGCTCGCCTTTGCTTTGGGACTGGCCCAACACGGCCTTGCTCTCCTCAACAAACCTGCCACCAGCCAGGAGGCTGAATGGCTTGCAGAAGGACACTCCCAGGTATGCCCAAGCACTTCATTTGCATAGAGACTACCCTCTCTTGGGCCCGCCTCCACTCACCTATTAAGTAATGTGGCTAGAATATCAAGACAGAAAGAGGAGCAGGGCCTGACAGCCTTTCAAAGGCTCAACTGAGGTGCTGGGCTGACGGCTGGGATCACCAAAGCCTGGGATGACTCCAATATGGAAGCAGAAGCCTTAGGGCAAACAAAGGTCAGCAGTTGATGTGCTGTAAAGAAGAAGGGCTGCAGAGGGCCTCAGCAAAGCCTTCGGAATACTTGTGGATTGGCAGGAGTGCCTATATTTGTTTTTTGAGAAGCACCTTGCCAGTGCAAAGGATTGCTGAGGAAGAGGAAGGAGCAGAGCGGAATGACTGGAGCCAGTGAGGTTGCCTGTGAAGACATGAAGGGCTATGTTGAAAGGGGCACCGCTTGCAGAGCCAAGTAGTCGTTACCAAGTGGTTAAGGCGATGGACTAGATATCATTTGCCGTCTCCACGAGTATGTTCAAATCCTGCCGACTACGTCAGATGACATTTTTGGGATTCCTCTTCAGGGCCTCCTGCGTGGGAGAACAAGGGAGCAGCCTCTATGCAAAGCAGTCAGTAAAACAGAATATGAAGCAAAGACCATTAAAGCCACAGAAGAAAGATATGAACCCAGGCCAAATGCATCCTGCTCCCCCTCCCTCACCTGTCAGGCACTAGTCTGCAGAGAAACTGAACACGCCCACTCTCCTCCAAGGAGAATTCAGCTCAGGAAACGCCTAGCCACAGGCCCTAGATTGGACGAGGCACTTCTTTTCATACCTGTAAAGACCAACCCGTCTCTCTGTGGAGTCCATTCATGGCCTCCAAGACAGAAGTTTTGCCATGGTGCCTATCGTGGCTGCCATCTCCCTGACGTTAAAGCTACCACCTCTTCCGGCCTGATTTTTTCCCCCCGTCTCAAAACATGAACATACAAGGAGTGCTAATTTCACATGCATGCCTGCTTTTAGCTTGAGACGCTTTAGAAAGTCTTCTGTGGAATAGGAATGATGTATAGGAGAGCAGGGAAAATGGTCCAGTGAACGGAAAGAAAAAAGACTACGGATGGAGGTAAAGTGCCCTGTTGAGATTCACTTGTGTGGGTAGTTGTGGCCGAGTGGTTAAGGCGATGGACTAGAAATCCCTTGGGGTATCCCCGCGCAGGTTCGAATCCTGCCAACTACGCTGTCCCTTTTGTGAACAGTATTTTCCCATAATTCTTTGAAATACCTTCTGGCATAAATGCGGGCTCCAAAAGCAGGACTAATAGGGTCAGCGGCCTGGGAGGGCTCAAACTTTTGCCATTGTGGCCTTCCTCTCTAGAAAAGGACTGCTTCTGTCCAGAGGCTAGACCGCCAGCAGAAATAGAAACGAGCTACGTTGAAAATGGACCAAAGCTTTAAGCAAGTAGTCGTGGCCGAGTGGTTAAGGCGATGGACTTGAAATCCATTGGGGTCTCCCCGCGTAGGTTCAAATCCTGCCGACTACGTGCTACTTCACCTTTGGTGATATTTTATACTTCATATTAAATGGCATCTGCACAAGCAGGCCGAATATAGCTATCACTCTCAATAGAGCTAAGGAAGGCGAAACACTGGGCAGGGAATGGGATCAAAAGAGTGGCCGGAGAAGGCATGAGACTACCTGTCTGGCACTCCTGCCACTTGTGCACCCCAGCTGTCGAGAAGACACATGTCGAGTAATAGCCAAGGAGATTGGGAAAGAACTTCAGTTATCATCTCGCCAGTAAGTTCCATCTGAGGTATCAGATGCATGAAGGAAGTAGCCTTATTGGGGCGTCTGACAGTGTCATTATTTTCCTAAAGTGTCATAACTGCATTCTTTTACAACCTCCTTTTTGATTTTCTCTGGCCAGGAACATGAACTTTATAATAGTGCCTTTGAGTCACGTCAGTATGCAGGTATGGACCGAGTGTATTTTTTGCAGTAGAACGGATAGGCAAAGATGGGAAGGCAGTGGAGCAGAGTGAACTGAGGGAAAGAAAAAGACTGCTGTGAGAGTGAGAACCTCAGCTTAAGTGGCAGCCACCCCTCGTGAGTAGTCGTGGCCGAGTGGTTAAGGCGATGGACTCAAAATCCATTGGGGTGTCCCCGCGCAGGTTCAAATCCTGCCGACTACGTCGGTGCTCTTTCACAATGATGTGTTAGGTTTTTCCTTGGATGCCTCCTTTCCCAGGAATAAGCATGTATTATTCAACAACGTTGAGAGCACAGGTAAAACAAAGACAAGAATGTGAAACAATGCACTGTGCAATGCCAGCATGAAAACTCTCAAGGAGTACGCTGCCCAGGCCTACAGCTTCTCAGACACTGTATCTGTCTATTTTGGGGAGCTGCAGAGAAGCCTTGCCTGTGCTTTTCGAGCCTGCTGTCTGGGGTGAGTGCCTGGATAAATTGTTGTTGGGAAGGACAAGGCAGCTAGCTCCTCTACAGGGGTCAATTTAGGAGGTTGGTGGGAAGCACAGGAAGGAAGCTCTCTGCTGTTGCTTCTTGGCCTAGGCAGAGCTGCAGGTGTGGTTAAAAAGGATTGGCGTTTGGCCAGGTCCCAGACCACAGTGCAACCTAGGGCAACAAGAGAGGTGAGGCTACTGAGGCCCTTACCCTGAGCCTTCTGACCCCACCGCCCCTTTGGCCCCGATCGGCCAAAACCTCTCTTTAAGGGCTAAAGGTGATTATTATATATGCCTGAGTAACTTAGGGTCCCTCGCATAAATGGACTCCTGCTGAAGGAGCTCGCCTTTGCTTTGGGACTGGCCCAACACGGCCTTGCTCTCCTCAACAAACCTGCCACCAGCCAGGAGGCTGAATGGCTTGCAGAAGGACACTCCCAGGTATGCCCAAGCACTTCATTTGCATAGAGACTACCCTCTCTTGGGCCCGCCTCCACTCACCTATTAAGTAATGTGGCTAGAATATCAAGACAGAAAGAGGAGCAGGGCCTGACAGCCTTTCAAAGGCTCAACTGAGGTGCTGGGCTGACGGCTGGGATCACCAAAGCCTGGGATGACTCCAATATGGAAGCAGAAGCCTTAGGGCAAACAAAGGTCAGCAGTTGATGTGCTGTAAAGAAGAAGGGCTGCAGAGGGCCTCAGCAAAGCCTTCGGAATACTTGTGGATTGGCAGGAGTGCCTATATTTGTTTTTTGAGAAGCACCTTGCCAGTGCAAAGGATTGCTGAGGAAGAGGAAGGAGCAGAGCGGAATGACTGGAGCCAGTGAGGTTGCCTGTGAAGACATGAAGGGCTATGTTGAAAGGGGCACCGCTTGCAGAGCCAAGTAGTCGTTACCAAGTGGTTAAGGCGATGGACTAGATATCATTTGGCGTCTCCACGAGTATGTTCAAATCCTGCCGACTACGTCAGATGACATTTTTGGGATTCCTCTTCAGGGCCTCCTGCGTGGGAGAACAAGGGAGCAGCCTCTATGCAAAGCAGTCAGTAAAACAGAATATGAAGCAAAGACCATTAAAGCCACAGAAGAAAGATATGAACCCAGGCCAAATGCATCCTGCTCCCCCTCCCTCACCTGTCAGGCACTAGTCTGCAGAGAAACTGAACACGCCCACTCTCCTCCAAGGAGAATTCAGCTCAGGAAACGCCTAGCCACAGGCCCTAGATTGGACGAGGCACTTCTTTTCATACCTGTAAAGACCAACCCGTCTCTCTGTGGAGTCCATTCATGGCCTCCAAGACAGAAGTTTTGCCATGGTGCCTATCGTGGCTGCCATCTCCCTGACGTTAAAGCTACCACCTCTTCCGGCCTGATTTTTTCCCCCCGTCTCAAAACATGAACATACAAGGAGTGCTAATTTCACATGCATGCCTGCTTTTAGCTTGAGACGCTTTAGAAAGTCTTCTGTGGAATAGGAATGATGTATAGGAGAGCAGGGAAAATGGTCCAGTGAACGGAAAGAAAAAAGACTACGGATGGAGGTAAAGTGCCCTGTTGAGATTCACTTGTGTGGGTAGTTGTGGCCGAGTGGTTAAGGCGATGGACTAGAAATCCATTGGGGTATCCCCGTGCAGGTTCGAATCCTGCCAACTACGCTGTCCCTTTTGTGAACAGTATTTTCCCATAATTCTTTGAAATACCTTCTGGCATAAATGCGGGCTCCAAAAGCAGGACTAATAGGGTCAGCGGCCTGGGAGGGCTCAAACTTTTGCCATTGTGGCCTTCCTCTCTAGAAAAGGACTGCTTCTGTTCCGAGGCTAGACCGCCAGCAGAAATAGAAACGAGCTACGTTGAAAATGGACCATAGCTTTAAGCAAGTAGTCGTGGCCGAGTGGTTAAGGCGATGGACTTGAAATCCATTGGGGTCTCCCCGCGTAGGTTCAAATCCTGCCGACTACGTGCTACTTCACCTTTGGTGATATTTTATACTTCATATTAAATGGCATCTGCACAAGCAGGCCGAATATAGCTATCACTCTCAATAGAGCTAAGGAAGGCGAAACACTGGGCAGGGAATGGGATCAAAAGAGTGGCCGGAGAAGGCATGAGACTACCTGTCTGGCACTCCTGCCACTTGTGCACCCCAGCTCTCGAGAAGACACATGTCGAGTAATAGCCAAGGAGATTGGGAAAGAACTTCAGTTATCATCTCGCCAGTAAGTTCCATCTGAGGTATCAGATGCATGAAGGAAGTAGCCTTATTGGGGCGTCTGACAGTGTCATTATTTTCCTAAAGTGTCATAACTGCATTCTTTTACAACCTCCTTTTTGATTTTCTCTGGCCAGGAACATGAACTTTATAATAGTGCCTTTGAGTCACGTCAGTATGCAGGTATGGACCGAGTGTATTTTTTGCAGTAGAACGGATAGGCAAAGATGGGAAGGCAGTGGAGCAGAGTGAACTGAGGGAAAGAAAAAGACTGCTGTGAGAGTGAGAACCTCAGCTTAAGTGGCAGCCACCCCTCGTGAGTAGTCGTGGCCGAGTGGTTAAGGCGATGGACTCGAAATCCATTGGGGTGTCCCCGCGAAGGTTCAAATCCTGCCGACTACGTCGGTGCTCTTTCACAATGATGTGTTAGGTTTTTCCTTGGATGCCTCCTTTCCCAGGAATAAGCATGTATTATTCAACAACGTTGAGAGCACAGGTAAAACAAAGACAAGAATGTGAAACAATGCACTGTGCAATGCCAGCATGAAAACTCTCAAGGAGTACGCTGCCCAGGCCTACAGCTTCTCAGACACTGTATCTGTCTATTTTGGGGAGCTGCAGAGAAGCCTTGCCTGTGCTTTTCGAGCCTGCTGTCTGGGGTGAGTGCCTGGATAAATTGTTGTTGGGAAGGACAAGGCAGCTAGCTCCTCTACAGGGGTCAATTTAGGAGGTTGGTGGGAAGCACAGGAAGGGGCAGGAAGGAAGCTCTCTGCTGTTGCTTCTCGGCCTAGGCAGAGCTGCAGGTGTGGTTAAAAAGGATTGGCGTTTGGCCAGGTCCCAGACCACAGTGCAACCTAGGGCAACAAGAGAGGTGAGGCTACTGAGGCCCTTACCCTGAGCCTTCTGACCCCACCGCCCCTTTGGCCCCGATCGGCCAAAACCTCTCTTTAAGGGCTAAAGGTGATTATTATATATGCCTGAGTAACTTAGGGTCCCTCGCATAAATGGACTCCTGCTGAAGGAGCTCGCCTTTGCTTTGGGACTGGCCCAACACGGCCTTGCTCTCCTCAACAAACCTGCCACCAGCCAGGAGGCTGAATGGCTTGCAGAAGGACACTCCCAGGTATGCCCAAGCACTTCATTTGCATAGAGACTACCCTCTCTTGGGCCCGCCTCCACTCACCTATTAAGTAATGTGGCTAGAATATCAAGACAGAAAGAGGAGCAGGGCCTGACAGCCTTTCAAAGGCTCAACTGAGGTGCTGGGCTGACGGCTGGGATCACCAAAGCCTGGGATGACTCCAATATGGAAGCAGAAGCCTTAGGGCAAACAAAGGTCAGCAGTTGATGTGCTGTAAAGAAGAAGGGCTGCAGAGGGCCTCAGCAAAGCCTTCGGAATACTTGTGGATTGGCAGGAGTGCCTATATTTGTTTTTTGAGAAGCACCTTGCCAGTGCAAAGGATTGCTGAGGAAGAGGAAGGAGCAGAGCGGAATGACTGGAGCCAGTGAGGTTGCCTGTGAAGACATGAAGGGCTATGTTGAAAGGGGCACCGCTTGCAGAGCCAAGTAGTCGTTACCAAGTGGTTAAGGCGATGGACTAGATATCATTTGCCGTCTCCACGAGTATGTTCAAATCCTGCCGACTACGTCAGATGACATTTTTGGGATTCCTCTTCAGGGCCTCCTGCGTGGGAGAACAAGGGAGCAGCCTCTATGCAAAGCAGTCAGTAAAACAGAATATGAAGCAAAGACCATTAAAGCCACAGAAGAAAGATATGAACCCAGGCCAAATGCATCCTGCTCCCCCTCCCTCACCTGTCAGGCACTAGTCTGCAGAGAAACTGAACACGCCCACTCTCCTCCAAGGAGAATTCAGCTCAGGAAACGCCTAGCCACAGGCCCTAGATTGGACGAGGCACTTCTTTTCATACCTGTAAAGACCAACCCGTCTCTCTGTGGAGTCCATTCATGGCCTCCAAGACAGAAGTTTTGCCATGGTGCCTATCGTGGCTGCCATCTCCCTGACGTTAAAGCTACCACCTCTTCCGGCCTGATTTTTTCCCCCCGTCTCAAAACATGAACATACAAGGAGTGCTAATTTCACATGCATGCCTGCTTTTAGCTTGAGACGCTTTAGAAAGTCTTCTGTGGAATAGGAATGATGTATAGGAGAGCAGGGAAAATGGTCCAGTGAACGGAAAGAAAAAAGACTACGGATGGAGGTAAAGTGCCCTGTTGAGATTCACTTGTGTGGGTAGTTGTGGCCGAGTGGTTAAGGCGATGGACTAGAAATCCATTGGGGTATCCCCGCGCAGGTTCGAATCCTGCCAACTACGCTGTCCCTTTTGTGAACAGTATTTTCCCATAATTCTTTGAAATACCTTCTGGCATAAATGCGGGCTCCAAAAGCAGGACTAATAGGGTCAGCGGCCTGGGAGGGCTCAAACTTTTGCCATTGTGGCCTTCCTCTCTAGAAAAGGACTGCTTCTGTCCAGAGGCTAGACCGCCAGCAGAAATAGAAACGAGCTATGTTGAAAATGGACCATAGCTTTAAGCAAGTAGTCGTGGCCGAGTGGTTAAGGCGATGGACTTGAAATCCATTGGGGTCTCCCCGCGTAGGTTCAAATCCTGCCGACTACGTGCTACTTCACCTTTGGTGATATTTTATACTTCATATTAAATGGCATCTGCACAAGCAGGCCGAATATAGCTATCACTCTCAATAGAGCTAAGGAAGGCGAAACACTGGGCAGGGAATGGGATCAAAAGAGTGGCCGGAGAAGGCATGAGACTACCTGTCTGGCACTCCTGCCACTTGTGCACCCCAGCTCTCGAGAAGACACATGTCGAGTAATAGCCAAGGAGATTGGGAAAGAACTTCAGTTATCATCTCGCCAGTAAGTTCCATCTGAGGTATCAGATGCATGAAGGAAGTAGCCTTATTGGGGCGTCTGACAGTGTCATTATTTTCCTAAAGTGTCATAACTGCATTCTTTTACAACCTCCTTTTTGATTTTCTCTGGCCAGGAACATGAACTTTATAATAGTGCCTTTGAGTCACGTCAGTATGCAGGTATGGACCGAGTGTATTTTTTGCAGTAGAACGGATAGGCAAAGATGGGAAGGCAGTGGAGCAGAGTGAACTGAGGGAAAGAAAAAGACTGCTGTGAGAGTGAGAACCTCAGCTTAAGTGGCAGCCACCCCTCGTGAGTAGTCGTGGCCGAGTGGTTAAGGCGATGGACTCGAAATCCATTGGGGTGTCCCCGCGCAGGTTCAAATCCTGCCGACTACGTCGGTGCTCTTTCACAATGATGTGTTAGGTTTTTCCTTGGATGCCTCCTTTCCCAGGAATAAGCATGTATTATTCAACAACGTTGAGAGCACAGGTAAAACAAAGACAAGAATGTGAAACAATGCACTGTGCAATGCCAGCATGAAAACTCTCAAGGAGTACGCTGCCCAGGCCTACAGCTTCTCAGACACTGTATCTGTCTATTTTGGGGAGCTGCAGAGAAGCCTTGCCTGTGCTTTTCGAGCCTGCTGTCTGGGGTGAGTGCCTGGATAAATTGTTGTTGGGAAGGACAAGGCAGCTAGCTCCTCTACAGGGGTCAATTTAGGAGGTTGGTGGGAAGCACAGGAAGGGGCAGGAAGGAAGCTCTCTGCTGTTGCTTCTCGGCCTAGGCAGAGCTGCAGGTGTGGTTAAAAAGGATTGGCGTTTGGCCAGGTCCCAGACCACAGTGCAACCTAGGGCAACAAGAGAGGTGAGGCTACTGAGGCCCTTACCCAGAGCCTTCTGACCCCACCGCCCCTTTGGCCCCGATCGGCCACGATCGGCCAAAACCTCTCTATAAGGGCTAAAGGTGATTATTATATATGCCTGAGTAACTTAGGGTCCCTCGCATAAATGGACTCCTGCTGAAGGAGCTCGCCTTTGCTTTGGGACTGGCCCAACACGGCCTTGCTCTCCTCAACAAACCTGCCACCAGCCAGGAGGCTGAATGGCTTGCAGAAGGACACTCCCAGGTATGCCCAAGCACTTCATTTGCATAGAGACTACCCTCTCTTGGGCCCGCCTCCACTCACCTATTAAGTAATGTGGCTAGAATATCAAGACAGAAAGAGGAGCAGGGCCTGACAGCCTTTCAAAGGCTCAACTGAGGTGCTGGGCTGACGGCTGGGATCACCAAAGCCTGGGATGACTCCAATATGGAAGCAGAAGCCTTAGGGCAAACAAAGGTCAGCAGTTGATGTGCTGTAAAGAAGAAGGGCTGCAGAGGGCCTCAGCAAAGCCTTCGGAATACTTGTGGATTGGCAGGAGTGCCTATATTTGTTTTTTGAGAAGCACCTTGCCAGTGCAAAGGATTGCTGAGGAAGAGGAAGGAGCAGAGCGGAATGACTGGAGCCAGTGAGGTTGCCTGTGAAGACATGAAGGGCTATGTTGAAAGGGGCACCGCTTGCAGAGCCAAGTAGTCGTTACCAAGTGGTTAAGGCGATGGACTAGATATCATTTGCCGTCTCCACGAGTATGTTCAAATCCTGCCGACTACGTCAGATGACATTTTTGGGATTCCTCTTCAGGGCCTCCTGCGTGGGAGAACAAGGGAGCAGCCTCTATGCAAAGCAGTCAGTAAAACAGAATATGAAGCAAAGACCATTAAAGCCACAGAAGAAAGATATGAACCCAGGCCAAATGCATCCTGCTCCCCCTCCCTCACCTGTCAGGCACTAGTCTGCAGAGAAACTGAACACGCCCACTCTCCTCCAAGGAGAATTCAGCTCAGGAAACGCCTAGCCACAGGCCCTAGATTGGACGAGGCACTTCTTTTCATACCTGTAAAGACCAACCCGTCTCTCTGTGGAGTCCATTCATGGCCTCCAAGACAGAAGTTTTGCCATGGTGCCTATCGTGGCTGCCATCTCCCTGACGTTAAAGCTACCACCTCTTCCGGCCTGATTTTTTCCCCCCGTCTCAAAACATGAACATACAAGGAGTGCTAATTTCACATGCATGCCTGCTTTTAGCTTGAGACGCTTTAGAAAGTCTTCTGTGGAATAGGAATGATGTATAGGAGAGCAGGGAAAATGGTCCAGTGAACGGAAAGAAAAAAGACTACGGATGGAGGTAAAGTGCCCTGTTGAGATTCACTTGTGTGGGTAGTTGTGGCCGAGTGGTTAAGGCGATGGACTAGAAATCCATTGGGGTATCCCCGCGCAGGTTCGAATCCTGCCAACTACGCTGTCCCTTTTGTGAACAGTATTTTCCCATAATTCTTTGAAATACCTTCTGGCATAAATGCGGGCTCCAAAAGCAGGACTAATAGGGTCAGCGGCCTGGGAGGGCTCAAACTTTTGCCATTGTGGCCTTCCTCTCTAGAAAAGGACTGCTTCTGTCCAGAGGCTAGACCGCCAGCAGAAATAGAAACGAGCTACGTTGAAAATGGACCATAGCTTTAAGCAAGTAGTCGTGTCCGAGTGGTTAAGGCGATGGACTTGAAATCCATTGGGGTCTCCCCGCGTAGGTTCAAATCCTGCCGACTACGTGCTACTTCACCTTTGGTGATATTTTATACTTCATATTAAATGGCATCTGCACAAGCAGGCCGAATATAGCTATCACTCTCAATAGAGCTAAGGAAGGCGAAACACTGGGCAGGGAATGGGATCAAAAGAGTGGCCGGAGAAGGCATGAGACTACCTGTCTGGCACTCCTGCCACTTGTGCACCCCAGCTGTCGAGAAGACACATGTCGAGTAATAGCCAAGGAGATTGGGAAAGAACTTCAGTTATCATCTCGCCAGTAAGTTCCATCTGAGGTATCAGATGCATGAAGGAAGTAGCCTTATTGGGGCGTCTGACAGTGTCATTATTTTCCTAAAGTGTCATAACTGCATTCTTTTACAACCTCCTTTTTGATTTTCTCTGGCCAGGAACATGAACTTTATAATAGTGCCTTTGAGTCACGTCAGTATGCAGGTATGGACCGAGTGTATTTTTTGCAGTAGAACGGATAGGCAAAGATGGGAAGGCAGTGGAGCAGAGTGAACTGAGGGAAAGAAAAAGACTGCTGTGAGAGTGAGAACCTCAGCTTAAGTGGCAGCCACCCCTCGTGAGTAGTCGTGGCCGAGTGGTTAAGGCGATGGACTCAAAATCCATTGGGGTGTCCCCGCGCAGGTTCAAATCCTGCCGACTACGTCGGTGCTCTTTCACAATGATGTGTTAGGTTTTTCCTTGGATGCCTCCTTTCCCAGGAATAAGCATGTATTATTCAACAACGTTGAGAGCACAGGTAAAACAAAGACAAGAATGTGAAACAATGCACTGTGCAATGCCAGCATGAAAACTCTCAAGGAGTACGCTGCCCAGGCCTACAGCTTCTCAGACACTGTATCTGTCTATTTTGGGGAGCTGCAGAGAAGCCTTGCCTGTGCTTTTCGAGCCTGCTGTCTGGGGTGAGTGCCTGGATAAATTGTTGTTGGGAAGGACAAGGCAGCTAGCTCCTCTACAGGGGTCAATTTAGGAGGTTGGTGGGAAGCACAGGAAGGAAGCTCTCTGCTGTTGCTTCTTGGCCTAGGCAGAGCTGCAGGTGTGGTTAAAAAGGATTGGCGTTTGGCCAGGTCCCAGACCACAGTGCAACCTAGGGCAACAAGAGAGGTGAGGCTACTGAGGCCCTTACCCTGAGCCTTCTGACCCCACCGCCCCTTTGGCCCCGATCGGCCACGATCGGCCAAAACCTCTCTATAAGGGCTAAAGGTGATTATTATATATGCCTGAGTAACTTAGGGTCCCTCGCATAAATGGACTCCTGCTGAAGGAGCTCGCCTTTGCTTTGGGACTGGCCCAACACGGCCTTGCTCTCCTCAACAAACCTGCCACCAGCCAGGAGGCTGAATGGCTTGCAGAAGGACACTCCCAGGTATGCCCAAGCACTTCATTTGCATAGAGACTACCCTCTCTTGGGCCCGCCTCCACTCACCTATTAAGTAATGTGGCTAGAATATCAAGACAGAAAGAGGAGCAGGGCCTGACAGCCTTTCAAAGGCTCAACTGAGGTGCTGGGCTGACGGCTGGGATCACCAAAGCCTGGGATGACTCCAATATGGAAGCAGAAGCCTTAGGGCAAACAAAGGTCAGCAGTTGATGTGCTGTAAAGAAGAAGGGCTGCAGAGGGCCTCAGCAAAGCCTTCGGAATACTTGTGGATTGGCAGGAGTGCCTATATTTGTTTTTTGAGAAGCACCTTGCCAGTGCAAAGGATTGCTGAGGAAGAGGAAGGAGCAGAGCGGAATGACTGGAGCCAGTGAGGTTGCCTGTGAAGACATGAAGGGCTATGTTGAAAGGGGCACCGCTTGCAGAGCCAAGTAGTCGTTACCAAGTGGTTAAGGCGATGGACTAGATATCATTTGGGGTCTCCACGAGTATGTTCAAATCCTGCCGACTACGTCAGATGACATTTTTGGGATTCCTCTTCAGGGCCTCCTGCGTGGGAGAACAAGGGAGCAGCCTCTATGCAAAGCAGTCAGTAAAACAGAATATGAAGCAAAGACCATTAAAGCCACAGAAGAAAGATATGAACCCAGGCCAAATGCATCCTGCTCCCCCTCCCTCACCTGTCAGGCACTAGTCTGCAGAGAAACTGAACACGCCCACTCTCCTCCAAGGAGAATTCAGCTCAGGAAACGCCTAGCCACAGGCCCTAGATTGGACGAGGCACTTCTTTTCATACCTGTAAAGACCAACCCGTCTCTCTGTGGAGTCCATTCATGGCCTCCAAGACAGAAGTTTTGCCATGGTGCCTATCGTGGCTGCCATCTCCCTGACGTTAAAGCTACCACCTCTTCCGGCCTGATTTTTTTCCCCCGTCTCAAAACATGAACATACAAGGAGTGCTAATTTCACATGCATGCCTGCTTTTAGCTTGAGACGCTTTAGAAAGTCTTCTGTGGAATAGGAATGATGTATAGGAGAGCAGGGAAAATGGTCCAGTGAACGGAAAGAAAAAAGACTACGGATGGAGGTAAAGTGCCCTGTTGAGATTCACTTGTGTGGGTAGTTGTGGCCGAGTGGTTAAGGCGATGGACTAGAAATCCATTGGGGTATCCCCGCGCAGGTTCGAATCCTGCCAACTACGCTGTCCCTTTTGTGAACAGTATTTTCCCATAATTCTTTGAAATACCTTCTGGCATAAATGCGGGCTCCAAAAGCAGGACTAATAGGGTCAGCGGCCTGGGAGGGCTCAAACTTTTGCCATTGTGGCCTTCCTCTCTAGAAAAGGACTGCTTCTGTCCAGAGGCTAGACCGCCAGCAGAAATAGAAACGAGCTACGTTGAAAATGGACCATAGCTTTAAGCAAGTAGTCGTGGCCGAGTGGTTAAGGCGATGGACTTGAAATCCATTGGGGTCTCCCCGCGTAGGTTCAAATCCTGCCGACTACGTGCTACTTCACCTTTGGTGATATTTTATACTTCATATTAAATGGCATCTGCACAAGCAGGCCGAATATAGCTATCACTCTCAATAGAGCTAAGGAAGGCGAAACACTGGGCAGGGAATGGGATCAAAAGAGTGGCCGGAGAAGGCATGAGACTACCTGTCTGGCACTCCTGCCACTTGTGCACCCCAGCTGTCGAGAAGACACATGTCGAGTAATAGCCAAGGAGATTGGGAAAGAACTTCAGTTATCATCTCGCCAGTAAGTTCCATCTGAGGTATCAGATGCATGAAGGAAGTAGCCTTATTGGGGCGTCTGACAGTGTCATTATTTTCCTAAAGTGTCATAACTGCATTCTTTTACAACCTCCTTTTTGATTTTCTCTGGCCAGGAACATGAACTTTATAATAGTGCCTTTGAGTCACGTCAGTATGCAGGTATGGACCGAGTGTATTTTTTGCAGTAGAACGGATAGGCAAAGATGGGAAGGCAGTGGAGCAGAGTGAACTGAGGGAAAGAAAAAGACTGCTGTGAGAGTGAGAACCTCAGCTTAAGTGGCAGCCACCCCTCGTGAGTAGTCGTGGCCGAGTGGTTAAGGCGATGGACTCGAAATCCATTGGGGTGTCCCCGCGCAGGTTCAAATCCTGCCGACTACGTCGGTGCTCTTTCACAATGATGTGTTAGGTTTTTCCTTGGATGCCTCCTTTCCCAGGAATAAGCATGTATTATTCAACAACGTTGAGAGCACAGGTAAAACAAAGACAAGAATGTGAAACAATGCACTGTGCAATGCCAGCATGAAAACTCTCAAGGAGTACGCTGCCCAGGCCTACAGCTTCTCAGACACTGTATCTGTCTATTTTGGGGAGCTGCAGAGAAGCCTTGCCTGTGCTTTTCGAGCCTGCTGTCTGGGGTGAGTGCCTGGATAAATTGTTGTTGGGAAGGACAAGGCAGCTAGCTCCTCTACAGGGGTCAATTTAGGAGGTTGGTGGGAAGCACAGGAGGGGGCAGGAAGGAAGCTCTCTGCTGTTGCTTCTCGGCCTAGGCAGAGCTGCAGGTGTGGTTAAAAAGGATTGGCGTTTGGCCAGGTCCCAGACCACAGTGCAACCTAGGGCAACAAGAGAGGTGAGGCTACTGAGGCCCTTACCCTGAGCCTTCTGACCCCACCGCCCCTTTGGCCCCGATCGGCCAAAACCTCTCTGTAAGGGCTAAAGGTGATTATTATATATGCCTGAGTAACTTAGGGTCCCTCGCATAAATGGACTCCTGCTGAAGGAGCTCGCCTTTGCTTTGGGACTGGCCCAACACGGCCTTGCTCTCCTCAACAAACCTGCCACCAGCCAGGAGGCTGAATGGCTTGCAGAAGGACACTCCCAGGTATGCCCAAGCACTTCATTTGCATAGAGACTACCCTCTCTTGGGCCCGCCTCCACTCACCTATTAAGTAATGTGGCTAGAATATCAAGACAGAAAGAGGAGCAGGGCCTGACAGCCTTTCAAAGGCTCAACTGAGGTGCTGGGCTGACGGCTGGGATCACCAAAGCCTGGGATGACTCCAATATGGAAGCAGAAGCCTTAGGGCAAACAAAGGTCAGCAGTTGATGTGCTGTAAAGAAGAAGGGCTGCAGAGGGCCTCAGCAAAGCCTTCGGAATACTTGTGGATTGGCAGGAGTGCCTATATTTGTTTTTTGAGAAGCACCTTGCCAGTGCAAAGGATTGCTGAGGAAGAGGAAGGAGCAGAGCGGAATGACTGGAGCCAGTGAGGTTGCCTGTGAAGACATGAAGGGCTATGTTGAAAGGGGCACCGCTTGCAGAGCCAAGTAGTCGTTACCAAGTGGTTAAGGCGATGGACTAGATATCATTTGCCGTCTCCACGAGTATGTTCAAATCCTGCCGACTACGTCAGATGACATTTTTGGGATTCCTCTTCAGGGCCTCCTGCGTGGGAGAACAAGGGAGCAGCCTCTATGCAAAGCAGTCAGTAAAACAGAATATGAAGCAAAGACCATTAAAGCCACAGAAGAAAGATATGAACCCAGGCCAAATGCATCCTGCTCCCCCTCCCTCACCTGTCAGGCACTAGTCTGCAGAGAAACTGAACACGCCCACTCTCCTCCAAGGAGAATTCAGCTCAGGAAACGCCTAGCCACAGGCCCTAGATTGGACGAGGCACTTCTTTTCATACCTGTAAAGACCAACCCGTCTCTCTGTGGAGTCCATTCATGGCCTCCAAGACAGAAGTTTTGCCATGGTGCCTATCGTGGCTGCCATCTCCCTGACGTTAAAGCTACCACCTCTTCCGGCCTGATTTTTTCCCCCCGTCTCAAAACATGAACATACAAGGAGTGCTAATTTCACATGCATGCCTGCTTTTAGCTTGAGACGCTTTAGAAAGTCTTCTGTGGAATAGGAATGATGTATAGGAGAGCAGGGAAAATGGTCCAGTGAACGGAAAGAAAAAAGACTACGGATGGAGGTAAAGTGCCCTGTTGAGATTCACTTGTGTGGGTAGTTGTGGCCGAGTGGTTAAGGCGATGGACTAGAAATCCCTTGGGGTATCCCCGCGCAGGTTCGAATCCTGCCAACTACGCTGTCCCTTTTGTGAACAGTATTTTCCCATAATTCTTTGAAATACCTTCTGGCATAAATGCGGGCTCCAAAAGCAGGACTAATAGGGTCAGCGGCCTGGGAGGGCTCAAACTTTTGCCATTGTGGCCTTCCTCTCTAGAAAAGGACTGCTTCTGTCCAGAGGCTAGACCGCCAGCAGAAATAGAAACGAGCTACGTTGAAAATGGACCAAAGCTTTAAGCAAGTAGTCGTGGCCGAGTGGTTAAGGCGATGGACTTGAAATCCATTGGGGTCTCCCCGCGTAGGTTCAAATCCTGCCGACTACGTGCTACTTCACCTTTGGTGATATTTTATACTTCATATTAAATGGCATCTGCACAAGCAGGCCGAATATAGCTATCACTCTCAATAGAGCTAAGGAAGGCGAAACACTGGGCAGGGAATGGGATCAAAAGAGTGGCCGGAGAAGGCATGAGACTACCTGTCTGGCACTCCTGCCACTTGTGCACCCCAGCTGTCGAGAAGACACATGTCGAGTAATAGCCAAGGAGATTGGGAAAGAACTTCAGTTATCATCTCGCCAGTAAGTTCCATCTGAGGTATCAGATGCATGAAGGAAGTAGCCTTATTGGGGCGTCTGACAGTGTCATTATTTTCCTAAAGTGTCATAACTGCATTCTTTTACAACCTCCTTTTTGATTTTCTCTGGCCAGGAACATGAACTTTATAATAGTGCCTTTGAGTCACGTCAGTATGCAGGTATGGACCGAGTGTATTTTTTGCAGTAGAACGGATAGGCAAAGATGGGAAGGCAGTGGAGCAGAGTGAACTGAGGGAAAGAAAAAGACTGCTGTGAGAGTGAGAACCTCAGCTTAAGTGGCAGCCACCCCTCGTGAGTAGTCGTGGCCGAGTGGTTAAGGCGATGGACTCAAAATCCATTGGGGTGTCCCCGCGCAGGTTCAAATCCTGCCGACTACGTCGGTGCTCTTTCACAATGATGTGTTAGGTTTTTCCTTGGATGCCTCCTTTCCCAGGAATAAGCATGTATTATTCAACAACGTTGAGAGCACAGGTAAAACAAAGACAAGAATGTGAAACAATGCACTGTGCAATGCCAGCATGAAAACTCTCAAGGAGTACGCTGCCCAGGCCTACAGCTTCTCAGACACTGTATCTGTCTATTTTGGGGAGCTGCAGAGAAGCCTTGCCTGTGCTTTTCGAGCCTGCTGTCTGGGGTGAGTGCCTGGATAAATTGTTGTTGGGAAGGACAAGGCAGCTAGCTCCTCTACAGGGGTCAATTTAGGAGGTTGGTGGGAAGCACAGGAAGGAAGCTCTCTGCTGTTGCTTCTTGGCCTAGGCAGAGCTGCAGGTGTGGTTAAAAAGGATTGGCGTTTGGCCAGGTCCCAGACCACAGTGCAACCTAGGGCAACAAGAGAGGTGAGGCTACTGAGGCCCTTACCCTGAGCCTTCTGACCCCACCGCCCCTTTGGCCCCGATCGGCCAAAACCTCTCTTTAAGGGCTAAAGGTGATTATTATATATGCCTGAGTAACTTAGGGTCCCTCGCATAAATGGACTCCTGCTGAAGGAGCTCGCCTTTGCTTTGGGACTGGCCCAACACGGCCTTGCTCTCCTCAACAAACCTGCCACCAGCCAGGAGGCTGAATGGCTTGCAGAAGGACACTCCCAGGTATGCCCAAGCACTTCATTTGCATAGAGACTACCCTCTCTTGGGCCCGCCTCCACTCACCTATTAAGTAATGTGGCTAGAATATCAAGACAGAAAGAGGAGCAGGGCCTGACAGCCTTTCAAAGGCTCAACTGAGGTGCTGGGCTGACGGCTGGGATCACCAAAGCCTGGGATGACTCCAATATGGAAGCAGAAGCCTTAGGGCAAACAAAGGTCAGCAGTTGATGTGCTGTAAAGAAGAAGGGCTGCAGAGGGCCTCAGCAAAGCCTTCGGAATACTTGTGGATTGGCAGGAGTGCCTATATTTGTTTTTTGAGAAGCACCTTGCCAGTGCAAAGGATTGCTGAGGAAGAGGAAGGAGCAGAGCGGAATGACTGGAGCCAGTGAGGTTGCCTGTGAAGACATGAAGGGCTATGTTGAAAGGGGCACCGCTTGCAGAGCCAAGTAGTCGTTACCAAGTGGTTAAGGCGATGGACTAGATATCATTTGGCGTCTCCACGAGTATGTTCAAATCCTGCCGACTACGTCAGATGACATTTTTGGGATTCCTCTTCAGGGCCTCCTGCGTGGGAGAACAAGGGAGCAGCCTCTATGCAAAGCAGTCAGTAAAACAGAATATGAAGCAAAGACCATTAAAGCCACAGAAGAAAGATATGAACCCAGGCCAAATGCATCCTGCTCCCCCTCCCTCACCTGTCAGGCACTAGTCTGCAGAGAAACTGAACACGCCCACTCTCCTCCAAGGAGAATTCAGCTCAGGAAACGCCTAGCCACAGGCCCTAGATTGGACGAGGCACTTCTTTTCATACCTGTAAAGACCAACCCGTCTCTCTGTGGAGTCCATTCATGGCCTCCAAGACAGAAGTTTTGCCATGGTGCCTATCGTGGCTGCCATCTCCCTGACGTTAAAGCTACCACCTCTTCCGGCCTGATTTTTTCCCCCCGTCTCAAAACATGAACATACAAGGAGTGCTAATTTCACATGCATGCCTGCTTTTAGCTTGAGACGCTTTAGAAAGTCTTCTGTGGAATAGGAATGATGTATAGGAGAGCAGGGAAAATGGTCCAGTGAACGGAAAGAAAAAAGACTACGGATGGAGGTAAAGTGCCCTGTTGAGATTCACTTGTGTGGGTAGTTGTGGCCGAGTGGTTAAGGCGATGGACTAGAAATCCATTGGGGTATCCCCGTGCAGGTTCGAATCCTGCCAACTACGCTGTCCCTTTTGTGAACAGTATTTTCCCATAATTCTTTGAAATACCTTCTGGCATAAATGCGGGCTCCAAAAGCAGGACTAATAGGGTCAGCGGCCTGGGAGGGCTCAAACTTTTGCCATTGTGGCCTTCCTCTCTAGAAAAGGACTGCTTCTGTTCCGAGGCTAGACCGCCAGCAGAAATAGAAACGAGCTACGTTGAAAATGGACCATAGCTTTAAGCAAGTAGTCGTGGCCGAGTGGTTAAGGCGATGGACTTGAAATCCATTGGGGTCTCCCCGCGTAGGTTCAAATCCTGCCGACTACGTGCTACTTCACCTTTGGTGATATTTTATACTTCATATTAAATGGCATCTGCACAAGCAGGCCGAATATAGCTATCACTCTCAATAGAGCTAAGGAAGGCGAAACACTGGGCAGGGAATGGGATCAAAAGAGTGGCCGGAGAAGGCATGAGACTACCTGTCTGGCACTCCTGCCACTTGTGCACCCCAGCTCTCGAGAAGACACATGTCGAGTAATAGCCAAGGAGATTGGGAAAGAACTTCAGTTATCATCTCGCCAGTAAGTTCCATCTGAGGTATCAGATGCATGAAGGAAGTAGCCTTATTGGGGCGTCTGACAGTGTCATTATTTTCCTAAAGTGTCATAACTGCATTCTTTTACAACCTCCTTTTTGATTTTCTCTGGCCAGGAACATGAACTTTATAATAGTGCCTTTGAGTCACGTCAGTATGCAGGTATGGACCGAGTGTATTTTTTGCAGTAGAACGGATAGGCAAAGATGGGAAGGCAGTGGAGCAGAGTGAACTGAGGGAAAGAAAAAGACTGCTGTGAGAGTGAGAACCTCAGCTTAAGTGGCAGCCACCCCTCGTGAGTAGTCGTGGCCGAGTGGTTAAGGCGATGGACTCGAAATCCATTGGGGTGTCCCCGCGAAGGTTCAAATCCTGCCGACTACGTCGGTGCTCTTTCACAATGATGTGTTAGGTTTTTCCTTGGATGCCTCCTTTCCCAGGAATAAGCATGTATTATTCAACAACGTTGAGAGCACAGGTAAAACAAAGACAAGAATGTGAAACAATGCACTGTGCAATGCCAGCATGAAAACTCTCAAGGAGTACGCTGCCCAGGCCTACAGCTTCTCAGACACTGTATCTGTCTATTTTGGGGAGCTGCAGAGAAGCCTTGCCTGTGCTTTTCGAGCCTGCTGTCTGGGGTGAGTGCCTGGATAAATTGTTGTTGGGAAGGACAAGGCAGCTAGCTCCTCTACAGGGGTCAATTTAGGAGGTTGGTGGGAAGCACAGGAAGGGGCAGGAAGGAAGCTCTCTGCTGTTGCTTCTCGGCCTAGGCAGAGCTGCAGGTGTGGTTAAAAAGGATTGGCGTTTGGCCAGGTCCCAGACCACAGTGCAACCTAGGGCAACAAGAGAGGTGAGGCTACTGAGGCCCTTACCCTGAGCCTTCTGACCCCACCGCCCCTTTGGCCCCGATCGGCCAAAACCTCTCTGTAAGGGCTAAAGGTGATTATTATATATGCCTGAGTAACTTAGGGTCCCTCGCATAAATGGACTCCTGCTGAAGGAGCTCGCCTTTGCTTTGGGACTGGCCCAACACGGCCTTGCTCTCCTCAACAAACCTGCCACCAGCCAGGAGGCTGAATGGCTTGCAGAAGGACACTCCCAGGTATGCCCAAGCACTTCATTTGCATAGAGACTACCCTCTCTTGGGCCCGCCTCCACTCACCTATTAAGTAATGTGGCTAGAATATCAAGACAGAAAGAGGAGCAGGGCCTGACAGCCTTTCAAAGGCTCAACTGAGGTGCTGGGCTGACGGCTGGGATCACCAAAGCCTGGGATGACTCCAATATGGAAGCAGAAGCCTTAGGGCAAACAAAGGTCAGCAGTTGATGTGCTGTAAAGAAGAAGGGCTGCAGAGGGCCTCAGCAAAGCCTTCGGAATACTTGTGGATTGGCAGGAGTGCCTATATTTGTTTTTTGAGAAGCACCTTGCCAGTGCAAAGGATTGCTGAGGAAGAGGAAGGAGCAGAGCGGAATGACTGGAGCCAGTGAGGTTGCCTGTGAAGACATGAAGGGCTATGTTGAAAGGGGCACCGCTTGCAGAGCCAAGTAGTCGTTACCAAGTGGTTAAGGCGATGGACTAGATATCATTTGCCGTCTCCACGAGTATGTTCAAATCCTGCCGACTACGTCAGATGACATTTTTGGGATTCCTCTTCAGGGCCTCCTGCGTGGGAGAACAAGGGAGCAGCCTCTATGCAAAGCAGTCAGTAAAACAGAATATGAAGCAAAGACCATTAAAGCCACAGAAGAAAGATATGAACCCAGGCCAAATGCATCCTGCTCCCCCTCCCTCACCTGTCAGGCACTAGTCTGCAGAGAAACTGAACACGCCCACTCTCCTCCAAGGAGAATTCAGCTCAGGAAACGCCTAGCCACAGGCCCTAGATTGGACGAGGCACTTCTTTTCATACCTGTAAAGACCAACCCGTCTCTCTGTGGAGTCCATTCATGGCCTCCAAGACAGAAGTTTTGCCATGGTGCCTATCGTGGCTGCCATCTCCCTGACGTTAAAGCTACCACCTCTTCCGGCCTGATTTTTTCCCCCGTCTCAAAACATGAACATACAAGGAGTGCTAATTTCACATGCATGCCTGCTTTTAGCTTGAGACGCTTTAGAAAGTCTTCTGTGGAATAGGAATGATGTATAGGAGAGCAGGGAAAATGGTCCAGTGAACGGAAAGAAAAAAGACTACGGATGGAGGTAAAGTGCCCTGTTGAGATTCACTTGTGTGGGTAGTTGTGGCCGAGTGGTTAAGGCGATGGACTAGAAATCCATTGGGGTATCCCCGCGCAGGTTCGAATCCTGCCAACTACGCTGTCCCTTTTGTGAACAGTATTTTCCCATAATTCTTTGAAATACCTTCTGGCATAAATGCGGGCTCCAAAAGCAGGACTAATAGGGTCAGCGGCCTGGGAGGGCTCAAACTTTTGCCATTGTGGCCTTCCTCTCTTGAAAAGGACTGCTTCTGTCCAGAGGCTAGACCGCCAGCAGAAATAGAAACGAGCTATGTTGAAAATGGACCATAGCTTTAAGCAAGTAGTCGTGGCCGAGTGGTTAAGGCGATGGACTTGAAATCCATTGGGGTCTCCCCGCGTAGGTTCAAATCCTGCCGACTACGTGCTACTTCACCTTTGGTGATATTTTATACTTCATATTAAATGGCATCTGCACAAGCAAGCCGAATATAGCTATCACTCTCAATAGAGCTAAGGAAGGCGAAACACTGGGCAGGGAATGGGATCAAAAGAGTGGCCGGAGAAGGCATGAGACTACCTGTCTGGCACTCCTGCCACTTGTGCACCCCAGCTGTCGAGAAGACACATGTCGAGTAATAGCCAAGGAGATTGGGAAAGAACTTCAGTTATCATCTCGCCAGTAAGTTCCATCTGAGGTATCAGATGCATGAAGGAAGTAGCCTTATTGGGGCGTCTGACAGTGTCATTATTTTCCTAAAGTGTCATAACTGCATTCTTTTACAACCTCCTTTTTGATTTTCTCTGGCCAGGAACATGAACTTTATAATAGTGCCTTTGAGTCACGTCAGTATGCAGGTATGGACCGAGTGTATTTTTTGCAGTAGAACGGATAGGCAAAGATGGGAAGGCAGTGGAGCAGAGTGAACTGAGGGAAAGAAAAAGACTGCTGTGAGAGTGAGAACCTCAGCTTAAGTGGCAGCCACCCCTCGTGAGTAGTCGTGGCCGAGTGGTTAAGGCGATGGACTCGAAATCCAATGGGGTGTCCCCGCGCAGATTCAAATCCTGCCGACTACGTCGGTGCTCTTTCACAATGATGTGTTAGGTTTTTCCTTGGATGCCTCCTTTCCCAGGAATAAGCATGTATTATTCAACAACGTTGAGAGCACAGGTAAAACAAAGACAAGAATGTGAAACAATGCACTGTGCAATGCCAGCATGAAAACTCTCAAGGAGTACGCTGCCCAGGCCTACAGCTTCTCAGACACTGTATCTGTCTATTTTGGGGAGCTGCAGAGAAGCCTTGCCTGTGCTTTTCGAGCCTGCTGTCTGGGGTGAGTGCCTGGATAAATTGTTGTTGGGAAGGACAAGGCAGCTAGCTCCTCTACAGGGGTCAATTTAGGAGGTTGGTGGGAAGCACAGGAAGGGGCAGGAAGGAAGCTCTCTGCTGTTGCTTCTTGGCCTAGGCAGAGCTGCAGGTGTGGTTAAAAAGGATTGGCGTTTGGCCAGGTCCCAGACCACAGTGCAACCTAGGGCAACAAGAGAGGTGAGGCTACTGAGGCCCTTACCCAGAGCCTTCTGACCCCACCGCCCCTTTGGCCCCGATCGGCCACGATCGGCCAAAACCTCTCTATAAGGGCTAAAGGTGATTATTATATATGCCTGAGTAACTTAGGGTCCCTCGCATAAATGGACTCCTGCTGAAGGAGCTCGCCTTTGCTTTGGGACTGGCCCAACACGGCCTTGCTCTCCTCAACAAACCTGCCACCAGCCAGGAGGCTGAATGGCTTGCAGAAGGACACTCCCAGGTATGCCCAAGCACTTCATTTGCATAGAGACTACCCTCTCTTGGGCCCGCCTCCACTCACCTATTAAGTAATGTGGCTAGAATATCAAGACAGAAAGAGGAGCAGGGCCTGACAGCCTTTCAAAGGCTCAACTGAGGTGCTGGGCTGACGGCTGGGATCACCAAAGCCTGGGATGACTCCAATATGGAAGCAGAAGCCTTAGGGCAAACAAAGGTCAGCAGTTGATGTGCTGTAAAGAAGAAGGGCTGCAGAGGGCCTCAGCAAAGCCTTCGGAATACTTGTGGATTGGCAGGAGTGCCTATATTTGTTTTTTGAGAAGCACCTTGCCAGTGCAAAGGATTGCTGAGGAAGAGGAAGGAGCAGAGCGGAATGACTGGAGCCAGTGAGGTTGCCTGTGAAGACATGAAGGGCTATGTTGAAAGGGGCACCGCTTGCAGAGCCAAGTAGTCGTTACCAAGTGGTTAAGGCGATGGACTAGATATCATTTGGCGTCTCCACGAGTATGTTCAAATCCTGCCGACTACGTCAGATGACATTTTTGGGATTCCTCTTCAGGGCCTCCTGCGTGGGAGAACAAGGGAGCAGCCTCTATGCAAAGCAGTCAGTAAAACAGAATATGAAGCAAAGACCATTAAAGCCACAGAAGAAAGATATGAACCCAGGCCAAATGCATCCTGCTCCCCCTCCCTCACCTGTCAGGCACTAGTCTGCAGAGAAACTGAACACGCCCACTCTCCTCCAAGGAGAATTCAGCTCAGGAAACGCCTAGCCACAGGCCCTAGATTGGACGAGGCACTTCTTTTCATACCTGTAAAGACCAACCCGTCTCTCTGTGGAGTCCATTCATGGCCTCCAAGACAGAAGTTTTGCCATGGTGCCTATCGTGGCTGCCATCTCCCTGACGTTAAAGCTACCACCTCTTCCGGCCTGATTTTTTTCCCCCGTCTCAAAACATGAACATACAAGGAGTGCTAATTTCACATGCATGCCTGCTTTTAGCTTGAGACGCTTTAGAAAGTCTTCTGTGGAATAGGAATGATGTATAGGAGAGCAGGGAAAATGGTCCAGTGAACGGAAAGAAAAAAGACTACGGATGGAGGTAAAGTGCCCTGTTGAGATTCACTTGTGTGGGTAGTTGTGGCCGAGTGGTTAAGGCGATGGACTAGAAATCCATTGGGGTATCCCCGCGCAGGTTCGAATCCTGCCAACTACGCTGTCCCTTTTGTGAACAGTATTTTCCCATAATTCTTTGAAATACCTTCTGGCATAAATGCGGGCTCCAAAAGCAGGACTAATAGGGTCAGCGGCCTGGGAGGGCTCAAACTTTTGCCATTGTGGCCTTCCTCTCTAGAAAAGGACTGCTTCTGTCCAGAGGCTAGACCGCCAGCAGAAATAGAAACGAGCTACGTTGAAAATGGACCATAGCTTTAAGCAAGTAGTCGTGGCCGAGTGGTTAAGGCGATGGACTTGAAATCCATTGGGGTCTCCCCGCGTAGGTTCAAATCCTGCCGACTACGTGCTACTTCACCTTTGGTGATATTTTATACTTCATATTAAATGGCATCTGCACAAGCAGGCCGAATATAGCTATCACTCTCAATAGAGCTAAGGAAGGCGAAACACTGGGCAGGGAATGGGATCAAAAGAGTGGCCGGAGAAGGCATGAGACTACCTGTCTGGCACTCCTGCCACTTGTGCACCCCAGCTGTCGAGAAGACACATGTCGAGTAATAGCCAAGGAGATTGGGAAAGAACTTCAGTTATCATCTCGCCAGTAAGTTCCATCTGAGGTATCAGATGCATGAAGGAAGTAGCCTTATTGGGGCGTCTGACAGTGTCATTATTTTCCTAAAGTGTCATAACTGCATTCTTTTACAACCTCCTTTTTGATTTTCTCTGGCCAGGAACATGAACTTTATAATAGTGCCTTTGAGTCACGTCAGTATGCAGGTATGGACCGAGTGTATTTTTTGCAGTAGAACGGATAGGCAAAGATGGGAAGGCAGTGGAGCAGAGTGAACTGAGGGAAAGAAAAAGACTGCTGTGAGAGTGAGAACCTCAGCTTAAGTGGCAGCCACCCCTCGTGAGTAGTCGTGGCCGAGTGGTTAAGGCGATGGACTCGAAATCCATTGGGGTGTCCCCGCGCAGGTTCAAATCCTGCCGACTACGTCGGTGCTCTTTCACAATGATGTGTTAGGTTTTTCCTTGGATGCCTCCTTTCCCAGGAATAAGCATGTATTATTCAACAACGTTGAGAGCACAGGTAAAACAAAGACAAGAATGTGAAACAATGCACTGTGCAATGCCAGCATGAAAACTCTCAAGGAGTACGCTGCCCAGGCCTACAGCTTCTCAGACACTGTATCTGTCTATTTTGGGGAGCTGCAGAGAAGCCTTGCCTGTGCTTTTCGAGCCTGCTGTCTGGGGTGAGTGCCTGGATAAATTGTTGTTGGGAAGGACAAGGCAGCTAGCTCCTCTACAGGGGTCAATTTAGGAGGTTGGTGGGAAGCACAGGAAGGGGCAGGAAGGAAGCTCTCTGCTGTTGCTTCTCGGCCTAGGCAGAGCTGCAGGTGTGGTTAAAAAGGATTGGCGTTTGGCCAGGTCCCAGACCACAGTGCAACCTAGGGCAACAAGAGAGGTGAGGCTACTGAGGCCCTTACCCTGAGCCTTCTGACCCCACCGCCCCTTTGGCCCCGATCGGCCAAAACCTCTCTTTAAGGGCTAAAGGTGATTATTATATATGCCTGAGTAACTTAGGGTCCCTCGCATAAATGGACTCCTGCTGAAGGAGCTCGCCTTTGCTTTGGGACTGGCCCAACACGGCCTTGCTCTCCTCAACAAACCTGCCACCAGCCAGGAGGCTGAATGGCTTGCAGAAGGACACTCCCAGGTATGCCCAAGCACTTCATTTGCATAGAGACTACCCTCTCTTGGGCCCGCCTCCACTCACCTATTAAGTAATGTGGCTAGAATATCAAGACAGAAAGAGGAGCAGGGCCTGACAGCCTTTCAAAGGCTCAACTGAGGTGCTGGGCTGACGGCTGGGATCACCAAAGCCTGGGATGACTCCAATATGGAAGCAGAAGCCTTAGGGCAAACAAAGGTCAGCAGTTGATGTGCTGTAAAGAAGAAGGGCTGCAGAGGGCCTCAGCAAAGCCTTCGGAATACTTGTGGATTGGCAGGAGTGCCTATATTTGTTTTTTGAGAAGCACCTTGCCAGTGCAAAGGATTGCTGAGGAAGAGGAAGGAGCAGAGCGGAATGACTGGAGCCAGTGAGGTTGCCTGTGAAGACATGAAGGGCTATGTTGAAAGGGGCACCGCTTGCAGAGCCAAGTAGTCGTTACCAAGTGGTTAAGGCGATGGACTAGATATCATTTGCCGTCTCCACGAGTATGTTCAAATCCTGCCGACTACGTCAGATGACATTTTTGGGATTCCTCTTCAGGGCCTCCTGCGTGGGAGAACAAGGGAGCAGCCTCTATGCAAAGCAGTCAGTAAAACAGAATATGAAGCAAAGACCATTAAAGCCACAGAAGAAAGATATGAACCCAGGCCAAATGCATCCTGCTCCCCCTCCCTCACCTGTCAGGCACTAGTCTGCAGAGAAACTGAACACGCCCACTCTCCTCCAAGGAGAATTCAGCTCAGGAAACGCCTAGCCACAGGCCCTAGATTGGACGAGGCACTTCTTTTCATACCTGTAAAGACCAACCCGTCTCTCTGTGGAGTCCATTCATGGCCTCCAAGACAGAAGTTTTGCCATGGTGCCTATCGTGGCTGCCATCTCCCTGACGTTAAAGCTACCACCTCTTCCGGCCTGATTTTTTCCCCCCGTCTCAAAACATGAACATACAAGGAGTGCTAATTTCACATGCATGCCTGCTTTTAGCTTGAGACGCTTTAGAAAGTCTTCTGTGGAATAGGAATGATGTATAGGAGAGCAGGGAAAATGGTCCAGTGAACGGAAAGAAAAAAGACTACGGATGGAGGTAAAGTGCCCTGTTGAGATTCACTTGTGTGGGTAGTTGTGGCCGAGTGGTTAAGGCGATGGACTAGAAATCCATTGGGGTATCCCCGTGCAGGTTCGAATCCTGCCAACTACGCTGTCCCTTTTGTGAACAGTATTTTCCCATAATTCTTTGAAATACCTTCTGGCATAAATGCGGGCTCCAAAAGCAGGACTAATAGGGTCAGCGGCCTGGGAGGGCTCAAACTTTTGCCATTGTGGCCTTCCTCTCTAGAAAAGGACTGCTTCTGTTCCGAGGCTAGACCGCCAGCAGAAATAGAAACGAGCTACGTTGAAAATGGACCATAGCTTTAAGCAAGTAGTCGTGGCCGAGTGGTTAAGGCGATGGACTTGAAATCCATTGGGGTCTCCCCGCGTAGGTTCAAATCCTGCCGACTACGTGCTACTTCACCTTTGGTGATATTTTATACTTCATATTAAATGGCATCTGCACAAGCAGGCCGAATATAGCTATCACTCTCAATAGAGCTAAGGAAGGCGAAACACTGGGCAGGGAATGGGATCAAAAGAGTGGCCGGAGAAGGCATGAGACTACCTGTCTGGCACTCCTGCCACTTGTGCACCCCAGCTCTCGAGAAGACACATGTCGAGTAATAGCCAAGGAGATTGGGAAAGAACTTCAGTTATCATCTCGCCAGTAAGTTCCATCTGAGGTATCAGATGCATGAAGGAAGTAGCCTTATTGGGGCGTCTGACAGTGTCATTATTTTCCTAAAGTGTCATAACTGCATTCTTTTACAACCTCCTTTTTGATTTTCTCTGGCCAGGAACATGAACTTTATAATAGTGCCTTTGAGTCACGTCAGTATGCAGGTATGGACCGAGTGTATTTTTTGCAGTAGAACGGATAGGCAAAGATGGGAAGGCAGTGGAGCAGAGTGAACTGAGGGAAAGAAAAAGACTGCTGTGAGAGTGAGAACCTCAGCTTAAGTGGCAGCCACCCCTCGTGAGTAGTCGTGGCCGAGTGGTTAAGGCGATGGACTCGAAATCCATTGGGGTGTCCCCGCGCAGGTTCAAATCCTGCCGACTACGTCGGTGCTCTTTCACAATGATGTGTTAGGTTTTTCCTTGGATGCCTCCTTTCCCAGGAATAAGCATGTATTATTCAACAACGTTGAGAGCACAGGTAAAACAAAGACAAGAATGTGAAACAATGCACTGTGCAATGCCAGCATGAAAACTCTCAAGGAGTACGCTGCCCAGGCCTACAGCTTCTCAGACACTGTATCTGTCTATTTTGGGGAGCTGCAGAGAAGCCTTGCCTGTGCTTTTCGAGCCTGCTGTCTGGGGTGAGTGCCTGGATAAATTGTTGTTGGGAAGGACAAGGCAGCTAGCTCCTCTACAGGGGTCAATTTAGGAGGTTGGTGGGAAGCACAGGAAGGGGCAGGAAGGAAGCTCTCTGCTGTTGCTTCTCGGCCTAGGCAGAGCTGCAGGTGTGGTTAAAAAGGATTGGCGTTTGGCCAGGTCCCAGACCACAGTGCAACCTAGGGCAACAAGAGAGGTGAGGCTACTGAGGCCCTTACCCTGAGCCTTCTGACCCCACCGCCCCTTTGGCCCCGATCGGCCAAAACCTCTCTTTAAGGGCTAAAGGTGATTATTATATATGCCTGAGTAACTTAGGGTCCCTCGCATAAATGGACTCCTGCTGAAGGAGCTCGCCTTTGCTTTGGGACTGGCCCAACACGGCCTTGCTCTCCTCAACAAACCTGCCACCAGCCAGGAGGCTGAATGGCTTGCAGAAGGACACTCCCAGGTATGCCCAAGCACTTCATTTGCATAGAGACTACCCTCTCTTGGGCCCGCCTCCACTCACCTATTAAGTAATGTGGCTAGAATATCAAGACAGAAAGAGGAGCAGGGCCTGACAGCCTTTCAAAGGCTCAACTGAGGTGCTGGGCTGACGGCTGGGATCACCAAAGCCTGGGATGACTCCAATATGGAAGCAGAAGCCTTAGGGCAAACAAAGGTCAGCAGTTGATGTGCTGTAAAGAAGAAGGGCTGCAGAGGGCCTCAGCAAAGCCTTCGGAATACTTGTGGATTGGCAGGAGTGCCTATATTTGTTTTTTGAGAAGCACCTTGCCAGTGCAAAGGATTGCTGAGGAAGAGGAAGGAGCAGAGCGGAATGACTGGAGCCAGTGAGGTTGCCTGTGAAGACATGAAGGGCTATGTTGAAAGGGGCACCGCTTGCAGAGCCAAGTAGTCGTTACCAAGTGGTTAAGGCGATGGACTAGATATCATTTGGCGTCTCCACGAGTATGTTCAAATCCTGCCGACTACGTCAGATGACATTTTTGGGATTCCTCTTCAGGGCCTCCTGCGTGGGAGAACAAGGGAGCAGCCTCTATGCAAAGCAGTCAGTAAAACAGAATATGAAGCAAAGACCATTAAAGCCACAGAAGAAAGATATGAACCCAGGCCAAATGCATCCTGCTCCCCCTCCCTCACCTGTCAGGCACTAGTCTGCAGAGAAACTGAACACGCCCACTCTCCTCCAAGGAGAATTCAGCTCAGGAAACGCCTAGCCACAGGCCCTAGATTGGACGAGGCACTTCTTTTCATACCTGTAAAGACCAACCCGTCTCTCTGTGGAGTCCATTCATGGCCTCCAAGACAGAAGTTTTGCCATGGTGCCTATCGTGGCTGCCATCTCCCTGACGTTAAAGCTACCACCTCTTCCGGCCTGATTTTTTTCCCCCGTCTCAAAACATGAACATACAAGGAGTGCTAATTTCACATGCATGCCTGCTTTTAGCTTGAGACGCTTTAGAAAGTCTTCTGTGGAATAGGAATGATGTATAGGAGAGCAGGGAAAATGGTCCAGTGAACGGAAAGAAAAAAGACTACGGATGGAGGTAAAGTGCCCTGTTGAGATTCACTTGTGTGGGTAGTTGTGGCCGAGTGGTTAAGGCGATGGACTAGAAATCCATTGGGGTATCCCCGCGCAGGTTCGAATCCTGCCAACTACGCTGTCCCTTTTGTGAACAGTATTTTCCCATAATTCTTTGAAATACCTTCTGGCATAAATGCGGGCTCCAAAAGCAGGACTAATAGGGTCAGCGGCCTGGGAGGGCTCAAACTTTTGCCATTGTGGCCTTCCTCTCTAGAAAAGGACTGCTTCTGTCCAGAGGCTAGACCGCCAGCAGAAATAGAAACGAGCTACGTTGAAAATGGACCATAGCTTTAAGCAAGTAGTCGTGGCCGAGTGGTTAAGGCGATGGACTTGAAATCCATTGGGGTCTCCCCGCGTAGGTTCAAATCCTGCCGACTACGTGCTACTTCACCTTTGGTGATATTTTATACTTCATATTAAATGGCATCTGCACAAGCAGGCCGAATATAGCTATCACTCTCAATAGAGCTAAGGAAGGCGAAACACTGGGCAGGGAATGGGATCAAAAGAGTGGCCGGAGAAGGCATGAGACTACCTGTCTGGCACTCCTGCCACTTGTGCACCCCAGCTGTCGAGAAGACACATGTCGAGTAATAGCCAAGGAGATTGGGAAAGAACTTCAGTTATCATCTCGCCAGTAAGTTCCATCTGAGGTATCAGATGCATGAAGGAAGTAGCCTTATTGGGGCGTCTGACAGTGTCATTATTTTCCTAAAGTGTCATAACTGCATTCTTTTACAACCTCCTTTTTGATTTTCTCTGGCCAGGAACATGAACTTTATAATAGTGCCTTTGAGTCACGTCAGTATGCAGGTATGGACCGAGTGTATTTTTTGCAGTAGAACGGATAGGCAAAGATGGGAAGGCAGTGGAGCAGAGTGAACTGAGGGAAAGAAAAAGACTGCTGTGAGAGTGAGAACCTCAGCTTAAGTGGCAGCCACCCCTCGTGAGTAGTCGTGGCCGAGTGGTTAAGGCGATGGACTCGAAATCCATTGGGGTGTCCCCGCGCAGGTTCAAATCCTGCCGACTACGTCGGTGCTCTTTCACAATGATGTGTTAGGTTTTTCCTTGGATGCCTCCTTTCCCAGGAATAAGCATGTATTATTCAACAACGTTGAGAGCACAGGTAAAACAAAGACAAGAATGTGAAACAATGCACTGTGCAATGCCAGCATGAAAACTCTCAAGGAGTACGCTGCCCAGGCCTACAGCTTCTCAGACACTGTATCTGTCTATTTTGGGGAGCTGCAGAGAAGCCTTGCCTGTGCTTTTCGAGCCTGCTGTCTGGGGTGAGTGCCTGGATAAATTGTTGTTGGGAAGGACAAGGCAGCTAGCTCCTCTACAGGGGTCAATTTAGGAGGTTGGTGGGAAGCACAGGAAGGGGCAGGAAGGAAGCTCTCTGCTGTTGCTTCTCGGCCTAGGCAGAGCTGCAGGTGTGGTTAAAAAGGATTGGCGTTTGGCCAGGTCCCAGACCACAGTGCAACCTAGGGCAACAAGAGAGGTGAGGCTACTGAGGCCCTTACCCTGAGCCTTCTGACCCCACCGCCCCTTTGGCCCCGATCGGCCAAAACCTCTCTTTAAGGGCTAAAGGTGATTATTATATATGCCTGAGTAACTTAGGGTCCCTCGCATAAATGGACTCCTGCTGAAGGAGCTCGCCTTTGCTTTGGGACTGGCCCAACACGGCCTTGCTCTCCTCAACAAACCTGCCACCAGCCAGGAGGCTGAATGGCTTGCAGAAGGACACTCCCAGGTATGCCCAAGCACTTCATTTGCATAGAGACTACCCTCTCTTGGGCCCGCCTCCACTCACCTATTAAGTAATGTGGCTAGAATATCAAGACAGAAAGAGGAGCAGGGCCTGACAGCCTTTCAAAGGCTCAACTGAGGTGCTGGGCTGACGGCTGGGATCACCAAAGCCTGGGATGACTCCAATATGGAAGCAGAAGCCTTAGGGCAAACAAAGGTCAGCAGTTGATGTGCTGTAAAGAAGAAGGGCTGCAGAGGGCCTCAGCAAAGCCTTCGGAATACTTGTGGATTGGCAGGAGTGCCTATATTTGTTTTTTGAGAAGCACCTTGCCAGTGCAAAGGATTGCTGAGGAAGAGGAAGGAGCAGAGCGGAATGACTGGAGCCAGTGAGGTTGCCTGTGAAGACATGAAGGGCTATGTTGAAAGGGGCACCGCTTGCAGAGCCAAGTAGTCGTTACCAAGTGGTTAAGGCGATGGACTAGATATCATTTGCCGTCTCCACGAGTATGTTCAAATCCTGCCGACTACGTCAGATGACATTTTTGGGATTCCTCTTCAGGGCCTCCTGCGTGGGAGAACAAGGGAGCAGCCTCTATGCAAAGCAGTCAGTAAAACAGAATATGAAGCAAAGACCATTAAAGCCACAGAAGAAAGATATGAACCCAGGCCAAATGCATCCTGCTCCCCCTCCCTCACCTGTCAGGCACTAGTCTGCAGAGAAACTGAACACGCCCACTCTCCTCCAAGGAGAATTCAGCTCAGGAAACGCCTAGCCACAGGCCCTAGATTGGACGAGGCACTTCTTTTCATACCTGTAAAGACCAACCCGTCTCTCTGTGGAGTCCATTCATGGCCTCCAAGACAGAAGTTTTGCCATGGTGCCTATCGTGGCTGCCATCTCCCTGACGTTAAAGCTACCACCTCTTCCGGCCTGATTTTTTCCCCCCGTCTCAAAACATGAACATACAAGGAGTGCTAATTTCACATGCATGCCTGCTTTTAGCTTGAGACGCTTTAGAAAGTCTTCTGTGGAATAGGAATGATGTATAGGAGAGCAGGGAAAATGGTCCAGTGAACGGAAAGAAAAAAGACTACGGATGGAGGTAAAGTGCCCTGTTGAGATTCACTTGTGTGGGTAGTTGTGGCCGAGTGGTTAAGGCGATGGACTAGAAATCCATTGGGGTATCCCCGTGCAGGTTCGAATCCTGCCAACTACGCTGTCCCTTTTGTGAACAGTATTTTCCCATAATTCTTTGAAATACCTTCTGGCATAAATGCGGGCTCCAAAAGCAGGACTAATAGGGTCAGCGGCCTGGGAGGGCTCAAACTTTTGCCATTGTGGCCTTCCTCTCTAGAAAAGGACTGCTTCTGTTCCGAGGCTAGACCGCCAGCAGAAATAGAAACGAGCTACGTTGAAAATGGACCATAGCTTTAAGCAAGTAGTCGTGGCCGAGTGGTTAAGGCGATGGACTTGAAATCCATTGGGGTCTCCCCGCGTAGGTTCAAATCCTGCCGACTACGTGCTACTTCACCTTTGGTGATATTTTATACTTCATATTAAATGGCATCTGCACAAGCAGGCCGAATATAGCTATCACTCTCAATAGAGCTAAGGAAGGCGAAACACTGGGCAGGGAATGGGATCAAAAGAGTGGCCGGAGAAGGCATGAGACTACCTGTCTGGCACTCCTGCCACTTGTGCACCCCAGCTCTCGAGAAGACACATGTCGAGTAATAGCCAAGGAGATTGGGAAAGAACTTCAGTTATCATCTCGCCAGTAAGTTCCATCTGAGGTATCAGATGCATGAAGGAAGTAGCCTTATTGGGGCGTCTGACAGTGTCATTATTTTCCTAAAGTGTCATAACTGCATTCTTTTACAACCTCCTTTTTGATTTTCTCTGGCCAGGAACATGAACTTTATAATAGTGCCTTTGAGTCACGTCAGTATGCAGGTATGGACCGAGTGTATTTTTTGCAGTAGAACGGATAGGCAAAGATGGGAAGGCAGTGGAGCAGAGTGAACTGAGGGAAAGAAAAAGACTGCTGTGAGAGTGAGAACCTCAGCTTAAGTGGCAGCCACCCCTCGTGAGTAGTCGTGGCCGAGTGGTTAAGGCGATGGACTCGAAATCCATTGGGGTGTCCCCGCGCAGGTTCAAATCCTGCCGACTACGTCGGTGCTCTTTCACAATGATGTGTTAGGTTTTTCCTTGGATGCCTCCTTTCCCAGGAATAAGCATGTATTATTCAACAACGTTGAGAGCACAGGTAAAACAAAGACAAGAATGTGAAACAATGCACTGTGCAATGCCAGCATGAAAACTCTCAAGGAGTACGCTGCCCAGGCCTACAGCTTCTCAGACACTGTATCTGTCTATTTTGGGGAGCTGCAGAGAAGCCTTGCCTGTGCTTTTCGAGCCTGCTGTCTGGGGTGAGTGCCTGGATAAATTGTTGTTGGGAAGGACAAGGCAGCTAGCTCCTCTACAGGGGTCAATTTAGGAGGTTGGTGGGAAGCACAGGAAGGGGCAGGAAGGAAGCTCTCTGCTGTTGCTTCTCGGCCTAGGCAGAGCTGCAGGTGTGGTTAAAAAGGATTGGCGTTTGGCCAGGTCCCAGACCACAGTGCAACCTAGGGCAACAAGAGAGGTGAGGCTACTGAGGCCCTTACCCTGAGCCTTCTGACCCCACCGCCCCTTTGGCCCCGATCGGCCAAAACCTCTCTTTAAGGGCTAAAGGTGATTATTATATATGCCTGAGTAACTTAGGGTCCCTCGCATAAATGGACTCCTGCTGAAGGAGCTCGCCTTTGCTTTGGGACTGGCCCAACACGGCCTTGCTCTCCTCAACAAACCTGCCACCAGCCAGGAGGCTGAATGGCTTGCAGAAGGACACTCCCAGGTATGCCCAAGCACTTCATTTGCATAGAGACTACCCTCTCTTGGGCCCGCCTCCACTCACCTATTAAGTAATGTGGCTAGAATATCAAGACAGAAAGAGGAGCAGGGCCTGACAGCCTTTCAAAGGCTCAACTGAGGTGCTGGGCTGACGGCTGGGATCACCAAAGCCTGGGATGACTCCAATATGGAAGCAGAAGCCTTAGGGCAAACAAAGGTCAGCAGTTGATGTGCTGTAAAGAAGAAGGGCTGCAGAGGGCCTCAGCAAAGCCTTCGGAATACTTGTGGATTGGCAGGAGTGCCTATATTTGTTTTTTGAGAAGCACCTTGCCAGTGCAAAGGATTGCTGAGGAAGAGGAAGGAGCAGAGCGGAATGACTGGAGCCAGTGAGGTTGCCTGTGAAGACATGAAGGGCTATGTTGAAAGGGGCACCGCTTGCAGAGCCAAGTAGTCGTTACCAAGTGGTTAAGGCGATGGACTAGATATCATTTGCCGTCTCCACGAGTATGTTCAAATCCTGCCGACTACGTCAGATGACATTTTTGGGATTCCTCTTCAGGGCCTCCTGCGTGGGAGAACAAGGGAGCAGCCTCTATGCAAAGCAGTCAGTAAAACAGAATATGAAGCAAAGACCATTAAAGCCACAGAAGAAAGATATGAACCCAGGCCAAATGCATCCTGCTCCCCCTCCCTCACCTGTCAGGCACTAGTCTGCAGAGAAACTGAACACGCCCACTCTCCTCCAAGGAGAATTCAGCTCAGGAAACGCCTAGCCACAGGCCCTAGATTGGACGAGGCACTTCTTTTCATACCTGTAAAGACCAACCCGTCTCTCTGTGGAGTCCATTCATGGCCTCCAAGACAGAAGTTTTGCCATGGTGCCTATCGTGGCTGCCATCTCCCTGACGTTAAAGCTACCACCTCTTCCGGCCTGATTTTTTCCCCCCGTCTCAAAACATGAACATACAAGGAGTGCTAATTTCACATGCATGCCTGCTTTTAGCTTGAGACGCTTTAGAAAGTCTTCTGTGGAATAGGAATGATGTATAGGAGAGCAGGGAAAATGGTCCAGTGAACGGAAAGAAAAAAGACTACGGATGGAGGTAAAGTGCCCTGTTGAGATTCACTTGTGTGGGTAGTTGTGGCCGAGTGGTTAAGGCGATGGACTAGAAATCCATTGGGGTATCCCCGCGCAGGTTCGAATCCTGCCAACTACGCTGTCCCTTTTGTGAACAGTATTTTCCCATAATTCTTTGAAATACCTTCTGGCATAAATGCGGGCTCCAAAAGCAGGACTAATAGGGTCAGCGGCCTGGGAGGGCTCAAACTTTTGCCATTGTGGCCTTCCTCTCTAGAAAAGGACTGCTTCTGTCCAGAGGCTAGACCGCCAGCAGAAATAGAAACGAGCTATGTTGAAAATGGACCATAGCTTTAAGCAAGTAGTCGTGGCCGAGTGGTTAAGGCGATGGACTTGAAATCCATTGGGGTCTCCCCGCGTAGGTTCAAATCCTGCCGACTACGTGCTACTTCACCTTTGGTGATATTTTATACTTCATATTAAATGGCATCTGCACAAGCAGGCCGAATATAGCTATCACTCTCAATAGAGCTAAGGAAGGCGAAACACTGGGCAGGGAATGGGATCAAAAGAGTGGCCGGAGAAGGCATGAGACTACCTGTCTGGCACTCCTGCCACTTGTGCACCCCAGCTCTCGAGAAGACACATGTCGAGTAATAGCCAAGGAGATTGGGAAAGAACTTCAGTTATCATCTCGCCAGTAAGTTCCATCTGAGGTATCAGATGCATGAAGGAAGTAGCCTTATTGGGGCGTCTGACAGTGTCATTATTTTCCTAAAGTGTCATAACTGCATTCTTTTACAACCTCCTTTTTGATTTTCTCTGGCCAGGAACATGAACTTTATAATAGTGCCTTTGAGTCACGTCAGTATGCAGGTATGGACCGAGTGTATTTTTTGCAGTAGAACGGATAGGCAAAGATGGGAAGGCAGTGGAGCAGAGTGAACTGAGGGAAAGAAAAAGACTGCTGTGAGAGTGAGAACCTCAGCTTAAGTGGCAGCCACCCCTCGTGAGTAGTCGTGGCCGAGTGGTTAAGGCGATGGACTCGAAATCCATTGGGGTGTCCCCGCGCAGGTTCAAATCCTGCCGACTACGTCGGTGCTCTTTCACAATGATGTGTTAGGTTTTTCCTTGGATGCCTCCTTTCCCAGGAATAAGCATGTATTATTCAACAACGTTGAGAGCACAGGTAAAACAAAGACAAGAATGTGAAACAATGCACTGTGCAATGCCAGCATGAAAACTCTCAAGGTGTACGCTGCCCAGGCCTACAGCTTCTCAGACACTGTATCTGTCTATTTTGGGGAGCTGCAGAGAAGCCTTGCCTGTGCTTTTCGAGCCTGCTGTCTGGGGTGAGTGCCTGGATAAATTGTTGTTGGGAAGGACAAGGCAGCTAGCTCCTCTACAGGGGTCAATTTAGGAGGTTGGTGGGAAGCACAGGAAGGGGCAGGAAGGAAGCTCTCTGCTGTTGCTTCTCGGCCTAGGCAGAGCTGCAGGTGTGGTTAAAAAGGATTGGCGTTTGGCCAGGTCCCAGACCACAGTGCAACCTAGGGCAACAAGAGAGGTGAGGCTACTGAGGCCCTTACCCAGAGCCTTCTGACCCCACCGCCCCTTTGGCCCCGATCGGCCACGATCGGCCAAAACCTCTCTATAAGGGCTAAAGGTGATTATTATATATGCCTGAGTAACTTAGGGTCCCTCGCATAAATGGACTCCTGCTGAAGGAGCTCGCCTTTGCTTTGGGACTGGCCCAACACGGCCTTGCTCTCCTCAACAAACCTGCCACCAGCCAGGAGGCTGAATGGCTTGCAGAAGGACACTCCCAGGTATGCCCAAGCACTTCATTTGCATAGAGACTACCCTCTCTTGGGCCCGCCTCCACTCACCTATTAAGTAATGTGGCTAGAATATCAAGACAGAAAGAGGAGCAGGGCCTGACAGCCTTTCAAAGGCTCAACTGAGGTGCTGGGCTGACGGCTGGGATCACCAAAGCCTGGGATGACTCCAATATGGAAGCAGAAGCCTTAGGGCAAACAAAGGTCAGCAGTTGATGTGCTGTAAAGAAGAAGGGCTGCAGAGGGCCTCAGCAAAGCCTTCGGAATACTTGTGGATTGGCAGGAGTGCCTATATTTGTTTTTTGAGAAGCACCTTGCCAGTGCAAAGGATTGCTGAGGAAGAGGAAGGAGCAGAGCGGAATGACTGGAGCCAGTGAGGTTGCCTGTGAAGACATGAAGGGCTATGTTGAAAGGGGCACCGCTTGCAGAGCCAAGTAGTCGTTACCAAGTGGTTAAGGCGATGGACTAGATATCATTTGCCGTCTCCACGAGTATGTTCAAATCCTGCCGACTACGTCAGATGACATTTTTGGGATTCCTCTTCAGGGCCTCCTGCGTGGGAGAACAAGGGAGCAGCCTCTATGCAAAGCAGTCAGTAAAACAGAATATGAAGCAAAGACCATTAAAGCCACAGAAGAAAGATATGAACCCAGGCCAAATGCATCCTGCTCCCCCTCCCTCACCTGTCAGGCACTAGTCTGCAGAGAAACTGAACACGCCCACTCTCCTCCAAGGAGAATTCAGCTCAGGAAACGCCTAGCCACAGGCCCTAGATTGGACGAGGCACTTCTTTTCATACCTGTAAAGACCAACCCGTCTCTCTGTGGAGTCCATTCATGGCCTCCAAGACAGAAGTTTTGCCATGGTGCCTATCGTGGCTGCCATCTCCCTGACGTTAAAGCTACCACCTCTTCCGGCCTGATTTTTTCCCCCCGTCTCAAAACATGAACATACAAGGAGTGCTAATTTCACATGCATGCCTGCTTTTAGCTTGAGACGCTTTAGAAAGTCTTCTGTGGAATAGGAATGATGTATAGGAGAGCAGGGAAAATGGTCCAGTGAACGGAAAGAAAAAAGACTACGGATGGAGGTAAAGTGCCCTGTTGAGATTCACTTGTGTGGGTAGTTGTGGCCGAGTGGTTAAGGCGATGGACTAGAAATCCCTTGGGGTATCCCCGCGCAGGTTCGAATCCTGCCAACTACGCTGTCCCTTTTGTGAACAGTATTTTCCCATAATTCTTTGAAATACCTTCTGGCATAAATGCGGGCTCCAAAAGCAGGACTAATAGGGTCAGCGGCCTGGGAGGGCTCAAACTTTTGCCATTGTGGCCTTCCTCTCTAGAAAAGGACTGCTTCTGTCCAGAGGCTAGACCGCCAGCAGAAATAGAAACGAGCTACGTTGAAAATGGACCATAGCTTTAAGCAAGTAGTCGTGGCCGAGTGGTTAAGGCGATGGACTTGAAATCCATTGGGGTCTCCCCGCGTAGGTTCAAATCCTGCCGACTACGTGCTACTTCACCTTTGGTGATATTTTATACTTCATATTAAATGGCATCTGCACAAGCAGGCCGAATATAGCTATCACTCTCAATAGAGCTAAGGAAGGCGAAACACTGGGCAGGGAATGGGATCAAAAGAGTGGCCGGAGAAGGCATGAGACTACCTGTCTGGCACTCCTGCCACTTGTGCACCCCAGCTGTCGAGAAGACACATGTCGAGTAATAGCCAAGGAGATTGGGAAAGAACTTCAGTTATCATCTCGCCAGTAAGTTCCATCTGAGGTATCAGATGCATGAAGGAAGTAGCCTTATTGGGGCGTCTGACAGTGTCATTATTTTCCTAAAGTGTCATAACTGCATTCTTTTACAACCTCCTTTTTGATTTTCTCTGGCCAGGAACATGAACTTTATAATAGTGCCTTTGAGTCACGTCAGTATGCAGGTATGGACCGAGTGTATTTTTTGCAGTAGAACGGATAGGCAAAGATGGGAAGGCAGTGGAGCAGAGTGAACTGAGGGAAAGAAAAAGACTGCTGTGAGAGTGAGAACCTCAGCTTAAGTGGCAGCCACCCCTCGTGAGTAGTCGTGGCCGAGTGGTTAAGGCGATGGACTCAAAATCCATTGGGGTGTCCCCGCGCAGGTTCAAATCCTGCCGACTACGTCGGTGCTCTTTCACAATGATGTGTTAGGTTTTTCCTTGGATGCCTCCTTTCCCAGGAATAAGCATGTATTATTCAACAACGTTGAGAGCACAGGTAAAACAAAGACAAGAATGTGAAACAATGCACTGTGCAATGCCAGCATGAAAACTCTCAAGGAGTACGCTGCCCAGGCCTACAGCTTCTCAGACACTGTATCTGTCTATTTTGGGGAGCTGCAGAGAAGCCTTGCCTGTGCTTTTCGAGCCTGCTGTCTGGGGTGAGTGCCTGGATAAATTGTTGTTGGGAAGGACAAGGCAGCTAGCTCCTCTACAGGGGTCAATTTAGGAGGTTGGTGGGAAGCACAGGAAGGAAGCTCTCTGCTGTTGCTTCTTGGCCTAGGCAGAGCTGCAGGTGTGGTTAAAAAGGATTGGCGTTTGGCCAGGTCCCAGACCACAGTGCAACCTAGGGCAACAAGAGAGGTGAGGCTACTGAGGCCCTTACCCTGAGCCTTCTGACCCCACCGCCCCTTTGGCCCCGATCGGCCAAAACCTCTCTTTAAGGGCTAAAGGTGATTATTATATATGCCTGAGTAACTTAGGGTCCCTCGCATAAATGGACTCCTGCTGAAGGAGCTCGCCTTTGCTTTGGGACTGGCCCAACACGGCCTTGCTCTCCTCAACAAACCTGCCACCAGCCAGGAGGCTGAATGGCTTGCAGAAGGACACTCCCAGGTATGCCCAAGCACTTCATTTGCATAGAGACTACCCTCTCTTGGGCCCGCCTCCACTCACCTATTAAGTAATGTGGCTAGAATATCAAGACAGAAAGAGGAGCAGGGCCTGACAGCCTTTCAAAGGCTCAACTGAGGTGCTGGGCTGACGGCTGGGATCACCAAAGCCTGGGATGACTCCAATATGGAAGCAGAAGCCTTAGGGCAAACAAAGGTCAGCAGTTGATGTGCTGTAAAGAAGAAGGGCTGCAGAGGGCCTCAGCAAAGCCTTCGGAATACTTGTGGATTGGCAGGAGTGCCTATATTTGTTTTTTGAGAAGCACCTTGCCAGTGCAAAGGATTGCTGAGGAAGAGGAAGGAGCAGAGCGGAATGACTGGAGCCAGTGAGGTTGCCTGTGAAGACATGAAGGGCTATGTTGAAAGGGGCACCGCTTGCAGAGCCAAGTAGTCGTTACCAAGTGGTTAAGGCGATGGACTAGATATCATTTGGCGTCTCCACGAGTATGTTCAAATCCTGCCGACTACGTCAGATGACATTTTTGGGATTCCTCTTCAGGGCCTCCTGCGTGGGAGAACAAGGGAGCAGCCTCTATGCAAAGCAGTCAGTAAAACAGAATATGAAGCAAAGACCATTAAAGCCACAGAAGAAAGATATGAACCCAGGCCAAATGCATCCTGCTCCCCCTCCCTCACCTGTCAGGCACTAGTCTGCAGAGAAACTGAACACGCCCACTCTCCTCCAAGGAGAATTCAGCTCAGGAAACGCCTAGCCACAGGCCCTAGATTGGACGAGGCACTTCTTTTCATACCTGTAAAGACCAACCCGTCTCTCTGTGGAGTCCATTCATGGCCTCCAAGACAGAAGTTTTGCCATGGTGCCTATCGTGGCTGCCATCTCCCTGACGTTAAAGCTACCACCTCTTCCGGCCTGATTTTTTCCCCCCGTCTCAAAACATGAACATACAAGGAGTGCTAATTTCACATGCATGCCTGCTTTTAGCTTGAGACGCTTTAGAAAGTCTTCTGTGGAATAGGAATGATGTATAGGAGAGCAGGGAAAATGGTCCAGTGAACGGAAAGAAAAAAGACTACGGATGGAGGTAAAGTGCCCTGTTGAGATTCACTTGTGTGGGTAGTTGTGGCCGAGTGGTTAAGGCGATGGACTAGAAATCCATTGGGGTATCCCCGTGCAGGTTCGAATCCTGCCAACTACGCTGTCCCTTTTGTGAACAGTATTTTCCCATAATTCTTTGAAATACCTTCTGGCATAAATGCGGGCTCCAAAAGCAGGACTAATAGGGTCAGCGGCCTGGGAGGGCTCAAACTTTTGCCATTGTGGCCTTCCTCTCTAGAAAAGGACTGCTTCTGTTCCGAGGCTAGACCGCCAGCAGAAATAGAAACGAGCTACGTTGAAAATGGACCATAGCTTTAAGCAAGTAGTCGTGGCCGAGTGGTTAAGGCGATGGACTTGAAATCCATTGGGGTCTCCCCGCGTAGGTTCAAATCCTGCCGACTACGTGCTACTTCACCTTTGGTGATATTTTATACTTCATATTAAATGGCATCTGCACAAGCAGGCCGAATATAGCTATCACTCTCAATAGAGCTAAGGAAGGCGAAACACTGGGCAGGGAATGGGATCAAAAGAGTGGCCGGAGAAGGCATGAGACTACCTGTCTGGCACTCCTGCCACTTGTGCACCCCAGCTCTCGAGAAGACACATGTCGAGTAATAGCCAAGGAGATTGGGAAAGAACTTCAGTTATCATCTCGCCAGTAAGTTCCATCTGAGGTATCAGATGCATGAAGGAAGTAGCCTTATTGGGGCGTCTGACAGTGTCATTATTTTCCTAAAGTGTCATAACTGCATTCTTTTACAACCTCCTTTTTGATTTTCTCTGGCCAGGAACATGAACTTTATAATAGTGCCTTTGAGTCACGTCAGTATGCAGGTATGGACCGAGTGTATTTTTTGCAGTAGAACGGATAGGCAAAGATGGGAAGGCAGTGGAGCAGAGTGAACTGAGGGAAAGAAAAAGACTGCTGTGAGAGTGAGAACCTCAGCTTAAGTGGCAGCCACTCCTCGTGAGTAGTCGTGGCCGAGTGGTTAAGGCGATGGACTCGAAATCCATTGGGGTGTCCCCGCGAAGGTTCAAATCCTGCCGACTACGTCGGTGCTCTTTCACAATGATGTGTTAGGTTTTTCCTTGGATGCCTCCTTTCCCAGGAATAAGCATGTATTATTCAACAACGTTGAGAGCACAGGTAAAACAAAGACAAGAATGTGAAACAATGCACTGTGCAATGCCAGCATGAAAACTCTCAAGGAGTACGCTGCCCAGGCCTACAGCTTCTCAGACACTGTATCTGTCTATTTTGGGGAGCTGCAGAGAAGCCTTGCCTGTGCTTTTCGAGCCTGCTGTCTGGGGTGAGTGCCTGGATAAATTGTTGTTGGGAAGGACAAGGCAGCTAGCTCCTCTACAGGGGTCAATTTAGGAGGTTGGTGGGAAGCACAGGAAGGGGCAGGAAGGAAGCTCTCTGCTGTTGCTTCTCGGCCTAGGCAGAGCTGCAGGTGTGGTTAAAAAGGATTGGCGTTTGGCCAGGTCCCAGACCACAGTGCAACCTAGGGCAACAAGAGAGGTGAGGCTACTGAGGCCCTTACCCTGAGCCTTCTGACCCCACCGCCCCTTTGGCCCCGATCGGCCAAAACCTCTCTTTAAGGGCTAAAGGTGATTATTATATATGCCTGAGTAACTTAGGGTCCCTCGCATAAATGGACTCCTGCTGAAGGAGCTCGCCTTTGCTTTGGGACTGGCCCAACACGGCCTTGCTCTCCTCAACAAACCTGCCACCAGCCAGGAGGCTGAATGGCTTGCAGAAGGACACTCCCAGGTATGCCCAAGCACTTCATTTGCATAGAGACTACCCTCTCTTGGGCCCGCCTCCACTCACCTATTAAGTAATGTGGCTAGAATATCAAGACAGAAAGAGGAGCAGGGCCTGACAGCCTTTCAAAGGCTCAACTGAGGTGCTGGGCTGACGGCTGGGATCACCAAAGCCTGGGATGACTCCAATATGGAAGCAGAAGCCTTAGGGCAAACAAAGGTCAGCAGTTGATGTGCTGTAAAGAAGAAGGGCTGCAGAGGGCCTCAGCAAAGCCTTCGGAATACTTGTGGATTGGCAGGAGTGCCTATATTTGTTTTTTGAGAAGCACCTTGCCAGTGCAAAGGATTGCTGAGGAAGAGGAAGGAGCAGAGCGGAATGACTGGAGCCAGTGAGGTTGCCTGTGAAGACATGAAGGGCTATGTTGAAAGGGGCACCGCTTGCAGAGCCAAGTAGTCGTTACCAAGTGGTTAAGGCGATGGACTAGATATCATTTGCCGTCTCCACGAGTATGTTCAAATCCTGCCGACTACGTCAGATGACATTTTTGGGATTCCTCTTCAGGGCCTCCTGCGTGGGAGAACAAGGGAGCAGCCTCTATGCAAAGCAGTCAGTAAAACAGAATATGAAGCAAAGACCATTAAAGCCACAGAAGAAAGATATGAACCCAGGCCAAATGCATCCTGCTCCCCCTCCCTCACCTGTCAGGCACTAGTCTGCAGAGAAACTGAACACGCCCACTCTCCTCCAAGGAGAATTCAGCTCAGGAAACGCCTAGCCACAGGCCCTAGATTGGACGAGGCACTTCTTTTCATACCTGTAAAGACCAACCCGTCTCTCTGTGGAGTCCATTCATGGCCTCCAAGACAGAAGTTTTGCCATGGTGCCTATCGTGGCTGCCATCTCCCTGACGTTAAAGCTACCACCTCTTCCGGCCTGATTTTTTCCCCCCGTCTCAAAACATGAACATACAAGGAGTGCTAATTTCACATGCATGCCTGCTTTTAGCTTGAGACGCTTTAGAAAGTCTTCTGTGGAATAGGAATGTTGTATAGGAGAGCAGGGAAAATGGTCCAGTGAACGGAAAGAAAAAAGACTACGGATGGAGGTAAAGTGCCCTGTTGAGATTCACTTGTGTGGGTAGTTGTGGCCGAGTGGTTAAGGCGATGGACTAGAAATCCCTTGGGGTATCCCCGCGCAGGTTCGAATCCTGCCAACTACGCTGTCCCTTTTGTGAACAGTATTTTCCCATAATTCTTTGAAATACCTTCTGGCATAAATGCGGGCTCCAAAAGCAGGACTAATAGGGTCAGCGGCCTGGGAGGGCTCAAACTTTTGCCATTGTGGCCTTCCTCTCTAGAAAAGGACTGCTTCTGTCCAGAGGCTAGACCGCCAGCAGAAATAGAAACGAGCTACGTTGAAAATGGACCATAGCTTTAAGCAAGTAGTCGTGGCCGAGTGGTTAAGGCGATGGACTTGAAATCCATTGGGGTCTCCCCGCGTAGGTTCAAATCCTGCCGACTACGTGCTACTTCACCTTTGGTGATATTTTATACTTCATATTAAATGGCATCTGCACAAGCAGGCCGAATATAGCTATCACTCTCAATAGAGCTAAGGAAGGCGAAACACTGGGCAGGGAATGGGATCAAAAGAGTGGCCGGAGAAGGCATGAGACTACCTGTCTGGCACTCCTGCCACTTGTGCACCCCAGCTGTCGAGAAGACACATGTCGAGTAATAGCCAAGGAGATTGGGAAAGAACTTCAGTTATCATCTCGCCAGTAAGTTCCATCTGAGGTATCAGATGCATGAAGGAAGTAGCCTTATTGGGGCGTCTGACAGTGTCATTATTTTCCTAAAGTGTCATAACTGCATTCTTTTACAACCTCCTTTTTGATTTTCTCTGGCCAGGAACATGAACTTTATAATAGTGCCTTTGAGTCACGTCAGTATGCAGGTATGGACCGAGTGTATTTTTTGCAGTAGAACGGATAGGCAAAGATGGGAAGGCAGTGGAGCAGAGTGAACTGAGGGAAAGAAAAAGACTGCTGTGAGAGTGAGAACCTCAGCTTAAGTGGCAGCCACCCCTCGTGAGTAGTCGTGGCCGAGTGGTTAAGGCGATGGACTCAAAATCCATTGGGGTGTCCCCGCGCAGGTTCAAATCCTGCCGACTACGTCGGTGCTCTTTCACAATGATGTGTTAGGTTTTTCCTTGGATGCCTCCTTTCCCAGGAATAAGCATGTATTATTCAACAACGTTGAGAGCACAGGTAAAACAAAGACAAGAATGTGAAACAATGCACTGTGCAATGCCAGCATGAAAACTCTCAAGGAGTACGCTGCCCAGGCCTACAGCTTCTCAGACACTGTATCTGTCTATTTTGGGGAGCTGCAGAGAAGCCTTGCCTGTGCTTTTCGAGCCTGCTGTCTGGGGTGAGTGCCTGGATAAATTGTTGTTGGGAAGGATAAGGCAGCTAGCTCCTCTACAGGGGTCAATTTAGGAGGTTGGTGGGAAGCACAGGAAGGAAGCTCTCTGCTGTTGCTTCTTGGCCTAGGCAGAGCTGCAGGTGTGGTTAAAAAGGATTGGCGTTTGGCCAGGTCCCAGACCACAGTGCAACCTAGGGCAACAAGAGAGGTGAGGCTACTGAGGCCCTTACCCTGAGCCTTCTGACCCCACCGCCCCTTTGGCCCCGATCGGCCAAAACCTCTCTTTAAGGGCTAAAGGTGATTATTATATATGCCTGAGTAACTTAGGGTCCCTCGCATAAATGGACTCCTGCTGAAGGAGCTCGCCTTTGCTTTGGGACTGGCCCAACACGGCCTTGCTCTCCTCAACAAACCTGCCACCAGCCAGGAGGCTGAATGGCTTGCAGAAGGACACTCCCAGGTATGCCCAAGCACTTCATTTGCATAGAGACTACCCTCTCTTGGGCCCGCCTCCACTCACCTATTAAGTAATGTGGCTAGAATATCAAGACAGAAAGAGGAGCAGGGCCTGACAGCCTTTCAAAGGCTCAACTGAGGTGCTGGGCTGACGGCTGGGATCACCAAAGCCTGGGATGACTCCAATATGGAAGCAGAAGCCTTAGGGCAAACAAAGGTCAGCAGTTGATGTGCTGTAAAGAAGAAGGGCTGCAGAGGGCCTCAGCAAAGCCTTCGGAATACTTGTGGATTGGCAGGAGTGCCTATATTTGTTTTTTGAGAAGCACCTTGCCAGTGCAAAGGATTGCTGAGGAAGAGGAAGGAGCAGAGCGGAATGACTGGAGCCAGTGAGGTTGCCTGTGAAGACATGAAGGGCTATGTTGAAAGGGGCACCGCTTGCAGAGCCAAGTAGTCGTTACCAAGTGGTTAAGGCGATGGACTAGATATCATTTGGCGTCTCCACGAGTATGTTCAAATCCTGCCGACTACGTCAGATGACATTTTTGGGATTCCTCTTCAGGGCCTCCTGCGTGGGAGAACAAGGGAGCAGCCTCTATGCAAAGCAGTCAGTAAAACAGAATATGAAGCAAAGACCATTAAAGCCACAGAAGAAAGATATGAACCCAGGCCAAATGCATCCTGCTCCCCCTCCCTCACCTGTCAGGCACTAGTCTGCAGAGAAACTGAACACGCCCACTCTCCTCCAAGGAGAATTCAGCTCAGGAAACGCCTAGCCACAGGCCCTAGATTGGACGAGGCACTTCTTTTCATACCTGTAAAGACCAACCCGTCTCTCTGTGGAGTCCATTCATGGCCTCCAAGACAGAAGTTTTGCCATGGTGCCTATCGTGGCTGCCATCTCCCTGACGTTAAAGCTACCACCTCTTCCGGCCTGATTTTTTCCCCCCGTCTCAAAACATGAACATACAAGGAGTGCTAATTTCACATGCATGCCTGCTTTTAGCTTGAGACGCTTTAGAAAGTCTTCTGTGGAATAGGAATGATGTATAGGAGAGCAGGGAAAATGGTCCAGTGAACGGAAAGAAAAAAGACTACGGATGGAGGTAAAGTGCCCTGTTGAGATTCACTTGTGTGGGTAGTTGTGGCCGAGTGGTTAAGGCGATGGACTAGAAATCCATTGGGGTATCCCCGTGCAGGTTCGAATCCTGCCAACTACGCTGTCCCTTTTGTGAACAGTATTTTCCCATAATTCTTTGAAATACCTTCTGGCATAAATGCGGGCTCCAAAAGCAGGACTAATAGGGTCAGCGGCCTGGGAGGGCTCAAACTTTTGCCATTGTGGCCTTCCTCTCGAGAAAAAGGACTGCTTCTGTTCCGAGGCTAGACCGCCAGCAGAAATAGAAACGAGCTACGTTGAAAATGGACCATAGCTTTAAGCAAGTAGTCGTGGCCGAGTGGTTAAGGCGATGGACTTGAAATCCATTGGGGTCTCCCCGCGTAGGTTCAAATCCTGCCGACTACGTGCTACTTCACCTTTGG